>NC_060140.1:162902615-164132615 GCF_021461385.2 Schistocerca piceifrons
AGGAGAGAACCAACATTGAATTAGTAGAGGGGGCAGAAGTACGACTCCATGTAAATCTAGTGAAAACTGAAGAGAGGAATGGTCAAAATGATCAATCGAGCCGCTGAAATGACGATAAAGATGAAGGAGGACATGTCGAAAATGAATGAGACAACCTATGACATGTGGTCAGAAATTTGCCACGGCACTCTGGCAGCAGATAACCGATTATTTAGAAAGAGGAGCAAGTAGTTCGAATTAGTCTCTCGGGTGATTCAGATTAGTTTAAAGGATCAAAATCGAAGAGATTTGAAACGTTTGAAGGCTAAGTAAGATGTAGAAGCATATATAAAGGGTAAGATAGATACTGCCTACAGAAAAATTAAAGAGACCTTTGCAGAAAAGAGAACCACCTGTATGAATATCAAGAGCTCAGATGGAAATCCAGTCCTAAGCAATCAATGGGAAAGCAGAAAGGTGCAAGGAGTATGGAAATACAGAAGCGTCCGATCTTACCCGTCGGCTTTGACCCATGACGTCACAAATACCGCGGAAACGACTATAAACAATTCCAATATGGCGGATATAAAAACATCGCATACGTATTGTAAACACTGAAATACACAAGTTTCACAAAAAGCCTAATGACTGTAACGGGACAAGCGTGGGAAATTAGGGGTTTTTGGGTGCGGAGAAACTAAATATACAGAAATGTAGCCACCGACCGCCATTCAAAACCACGCAAAACAACGAAATAAATCAACATCACAAAACTGACCAAATACCAAAAAACACATTCCTATCCATAATCGGACACTTCCCTTAACCTATATAGCTCAACAGAACCTACCGATCACATCCCCCAATAGAAAACTAAGAAACGAAAGCTTCCCTTACACCTACATACATCGGCACTTATGCAGTTTAGCAGGTACGGAAAAAATTTTTCATTTTTTTTCAAAATTTGATCATCATGTGTCGTTATGCGGTGGGGGGAGTCTGCAGTGCCCCCCCCCCCATCCCCCCACAGGCTTCATTAGTGTCAAATCAATATTTTCGAATCATAGGCGGCCGCTGCCGCGGCCGCATTCCAAAAAAAAACTCCCAACCTAACCTCAAGTGGGCTACGCTACAGATCAATATGTTCATCAAATTGCTTCATATTACGTATATATGTTCATTAGTGTCAAATCAATATTTTCGAATCATAGGCGGCCGCTGCCGCGGCCGCATTCCAAAAAAAACCTCCCAACCTAACCTCGTATTCAGGGCTACGCTACAGATCAATGTGTAGGTCCCTTACGTCACGGGTCAAAGCCGACGCGTGAGATCGGATGTTTCCAACCTATACCCAATACACAAAACATACATAAATAACCAAAAAAAAAACGGAACTTACCTCAAAAAAGTTCCAGCTCCACAAACTAGATTGGCCACCACAATCACACACAAATGCACACACGCACGCACGCACACACACACACACACACACACACACACACACATACAAAAACACACACACACACACCAACGAAAAAATACTGAACTAAAATAAAAACCCAACCCACCCAAACGTCAACCCCCTCCCCCACAACTCCAAAATACAACACACAAACACTATACAACAAAATAAACCACCCACCCACCTACCCAGCCCACCCTAACTAACCACTTTCGGTCTATACATTTTACCCACAGCCCTTAAAAAAACCCGAAGAATGCAATAGCCCTCTGGGACACTCTTCCGCCAACAGTACTCATCTAAATGAGACTGAAGGTTGGAAGAGCGCCTCTTCCCCCTCCCAAGAACTGACTTAACCGCTCCCCACATCCCCTCAATTGTGTTAGTGCAAGCCCCAGTATCATAATTCTTAAACTCTAGACTGTGGTTCACTACTAAATGATTAAATCCCCTCTCACCCAACCCCCTATATGAAGAAAACGCATCTGAAACTACTGTGGACCCCGGCTCTACATACTCCTCAATTAACCCCACTAATTCAGGCTTCGACCTCCCCTCCACAACCCTTAAAACACATTCAGTACCCCCACCGCCCTGAACAACAGCCCCCCACACCCAAAGACCAGCCACAGACTTCCCCCTCCCATACTTCCTTTTACCAAACTGCGACTCATCCACCTCCACAAGCACCCCATGCCCACCCAACTTACCCCTGTACTTAATAAATTCGGAACACACCTCACGACAAAAGGAATACCAGTCTAAAACAGTCCTCTCACTCACACCAGTCTCAAACGCGCAAAAACTCTGCCCGCAACTATAACAAAAATAATACGTAATAAGCACAATCTCACGCATGGCCAATCTAGACTTCTCGAACCAGGTACCACGCCTTACAGAACGCCATACGCCATCTTTCCGGCAACACCACATGTATCCGTCCCTGGTCCGAGAGTCCGGAACTTTAACCAATTTCATAGGTTCACGGCACACACCGCACTTCACGACCTCGGCAATTAAGCCAAATAGCTGAAGAAATTTAATCAGCTCTAAAGCTGTCTCCCCCATCATCGCCCTCAACCGAACACTGTTAAGGCGGTCTTTCGTATCCATTCCTGAACAAAAAACCACAACCAAATACACTCAATAACAAACTCACCCGACGTACAGCAATGAGCATTAAATTAACCATTAACTCACTAATAGAAATTCCGCTTCAAATCCAACACCTGAGCAACAGAAAACTGACCCCACCACACGAAACAAACGAAACAAACGAAAACCATGAACACACCACCAGAGAGCACGACAAACAAAAACAAGACATCTACAAACACGCCACAATCGCAAATCAAACTCCGCGCCGTAATGACGTCACACACCACAACACGCTTACGTCACGGGTCAAAGCCGACGGGTAAGATCGGACGCTTCTGTTGACCCAGGAGTATATAGAGGGTCTATACTAGGGAGATACACTTGAGGGCAATATTATGGAAATGGAAGAGGAAACTTACATTGTATAGAGGAACTTTTCTGTCCATAGTGCCCCGACGAGTGCACGTTGTACGTGAGCAGGAAAATGTGAGCACATAATACTACACCATTCCTCATCTGTTGTCTCGTCGTCAAAATATCCCGTCAGAACCATGGAGTGAGTGTAGTGCGTACTGTTCCCGCTATAAGCTCGTCTTGGCACTTGTCTATGTAGCCAGGGTCAAGTCCGTTGCCAGAAGCACGGCATACACTTTCTCGTAGCTACTGTTCACACAAAGTGCTCCGTCAAACCAGGCAGCCTCCTCCTGGCCTTGCATCAGCTGTATAAGTACAGCATTGCATTTCACCATTCATTTCGCACTTACATATTCGTCTATATTCTTTAAGTACGCCGTAGGGTCGCTACTACGCGTTCGGCAAAACTTACGTAGTGACATGTCCACCCCATGCAGCGGAAATGTGCCCTAAAAATTCGTCGCATGACGTGCTTTACAAGGACATTACCATGTCATATATCGTTGTTGTATTGCCCTGGATTATTTCCTTTCGTCCTTTAAGAGCGCGGAGCTCTCAGTCTTCTCTCATTTACCCGTTGTTCGAAGTTCTCAATCTTCGTTTCACATACTTTTCTTACCTCTTCCAGTCCTATGCTGACCTCCGTCCCTATCTTGTTGACCACGGTACCCAAGTTGCGACTAACTTCAGCGATCTGGTTCCTGAATGTAAACTTTTGGCTCTGCCTCCAGTCTTCCAAATCGTGTTTTATCCTACTCCCTCACGGCGGTGAAATTCAGTGGACTTGTGTACCTCCTACTGTCGTGTTTTCTTACTCATCCCTGAACTCTCTTCCATTGACCTGTTCGATTCCATATTTATCTATCTCCCAGACCTCATTTGCGTAGAAAACATCCCCCAAAACAAAAAGGACCCGACTGAACGAACTAACACAGATAATATGACGCCCATAGCATCGCTCTTATCCACAAACGGAACAATGAAAATGTGGAACTGCGTATTCACAGCAACAAAGTGTAACACACCCATATCGATGTAGCAACGATGAGCTGTGTTAAAGAACCTTTAACTACTGTCTATGATGTATTTTGTTTAAATAAATGAATGAAGGAACCAATCATACAACAAGACGTCCCTTCCATTACAGGTGCGGTAACTATTTCGTAGTTTGTAACATTTACGTAAATATCGTAAAATATATTTAAGTTAATTCAGTCAGTTGTTCTGATAATTTAACTAACATTATTCATCACTACATTAAATATTTAGCCTTGTTTCTCATTACGCCTTTAGATTGCCTATAGAACTTTCGCCATATACTGATAACAAAGAGATGCATTTTTCCAGCAAAAAAAATCGTTCAAATGGCTCTGAGCACTATGGGACTTAACATCTCAGGTCATCAGTCCCCTAGAACTTAGAACTACTTAAACGTAACTAACCTAAGGACATCACACACATCCATGCCCAAGGCAGGATTCGAACTTGCGACCGTAGCGGTCGCGCGGTTCCAGACTGAAGCGCCTAGAACAGCTCGGCCACCCGCGGCCGGCCTTTCCAGCAGAAATTGTAGGTACTGTTAGTGCAAATTGCACGGCCAAAACACCTCATCTTCTTGAACGTTTAGTTCGGTGATTTCAAAGTCCGATGGCTTCAAATTATTCTGTCATTGTTTCAGTTTCAAATACTTTATCTATAAAGATACTAATCAGCTGCAGTCAGGTCTCCGATGAAAGCTCTTAAGAATTCACGACAACCAGAAAAAATATGGCCCAAGTATGCCAATATCGATTATTTTTGAGAGGTGAATATGGGTCCTGAAGATGGTTTAATGAATTGCCTAAGTGGTAGCAAAAATAAAATAATTTCTCAGTTGCACGGCTCTTTGGCGAATTTCTTTGCTAAAAATTCCTAATATCGTGTCGTATCTACTTTATTCCGGCGTAATAAAGGAACTCGACGTTCCATTGACTCAGATGTCGATGGAAGTCCCTGCGGAAATACTGAACCATGCTCTCTCTACAGCAGCCCATATTTGTGAAAGTGTTGCCGTGCAGGACTTCGTGCACGAAGTGGCCTATCGATTATGTTCCATGAATTTCCGATGAGATTCATGTCGCGTGATCTGGGTGGCCAAATCTTTCACTCGAATTGACCAAAATGTTCTGCAAAGCAATCGCGAACAATTGTGGTCCGGTGACATGGCACATTGTCATCCATTACATTCCATCGTTCTTTGGAAACAAGAAGTCCATGGATGGCTGCAAATGGTCTCCAAGTTAACAGTCTGACCATAGAACCGAGACCATTCCACACAGCCCACACCATTGTGGCATCACCGGAAGCTGCGCAATGCCTTGTTACCAATTGGGCCCATGACTTCTTGGCCTTCCGCCATACTCGAATCCTACCATCAACTGTTACCAATTTAAATTTGGACTGATCTGACGAGGCGACGGTTCTACAGTCGTCTAGCGTCCAGCCGATGGTCACGAACCCAGGAGAGGTGTTGCATCCGATGTCATGCTGTTAATAAAGGCACTCACGTCGATCGTCTGCAGCCAGATCCCATTAATGCCAAATTCCGCTGCACTTTCCCAAGGGATACGTTCGTGGCACTCCCAGTTTGATTTGCGCGGATCTCTCATGCACTGTTGTTTGTCTTGTCAGCACAGGCAACTCAACACAAACGCCCCTCCTCCAATCGTTGAGTGAAGACTTTTCGCCACTGTGCTGTCTGTTCTGAGAGGTGATGCCTGCAGTTGGGGATTTTCGGCACGCCCTTGACTCTGTGGATCTCGAAATATTGAATTCCCTAACGAATTCCAAAACGAAATGCCCATTCATGAAGTCTACTCCCGTCGTGCTGCCGTAATCTCTTCAGAAACATTTTCACATGGATCAAATGAGTACAAATGACAGCTCCGCCATTGCACTGCCAGTTTATATCTCGTGTATGCGATAGTACCGCTATCTATATATATGCATATCGCTATCCAATGACCTTTTGTCATATTGTAAATACAAGCTATGACTGTCGTGAACAATGGTTACCTTTGAGATTAGTCATGGTGAGTTGATGTCAGTCAAGGTGTCTTTAAAGCGAAGAAAGCTTAAGTACGACCTTAATGAATTTGAACGAGGTAATGGAACAGCGCTACGAGAAGCTGTACGTTCCTTATGTGATACTGCACAAAGACTTGGCACGAATATACGCATTGTACATGATTGTTGGCAGCAGTGGTCACGAGAATGTACTGTTTCGTGATGACTGTGCTCCTGACGGCCATCTGGTATTACCGAGTAGGAAGGCCATTGTGCTCTGGCGGATCATACCATGTTTGCATCAGGAATTTGAGCAGCAGTTGGCACCATCGTGACTCTACGAAGAATTACAGATTAGTAACTTCACGTAAATTTCCGGGAGAGACACCCAGTAGCCTGCATTCCACTGACCCCAAACCACTGCCATTTGCCTGTTCAGTGGTGGACAAGATGGAGATTCGTTGTGTTTTTGATAAAAGTTTGTTTTGACTTGGTGCCTGTGATGGCTGTGTGTTGGTTAGAAGGAGACCGGTTGAGTGCCTGCAACCAGCCTGGCTCAGTGCTATTTGCACAGTGACCGTTCAAAAAGTTCTACTGCCACCTTTGCTTTCGTTAGTATCTAAGAGAATTCCGCCGAAAATGCAGCGAATAATTTTGCCGTTTTTAACTTTCAGAGAAGCGTCGTAAGTGGCGAATTTTCAGTAAAACCTATAAATGTCTCTGGTTACCATGTCAAAATTTACTTCTTTTGCCAAAACACAGCGGAGTTTACACTGTCTCAACATACTAACATGTGGTGCAGACACAGTTGCAAGAGAATTCTGGAATAATGGTTAATTAAGTGAAGAACTGAGGAAATGAAAGTCATTAGTTTATGAAAAAGCTCATTCTCGGTAAAAAATAACGTGTCATCTCTTCGCATACGTTGTTCCAAAACCCATTGCATTTCTCGTTTGATGATTATCGATGGCGCTTAAAAACTATATTCTTTCGCCAAAAAAGTGTGTAGTTATTGGAATAACAAGGTAGATAATGAAATTTTACAAAACGACGATACGGTAAAATACTCATCCTTTGAATGCTACCGTTTGCGAAAATCTAATTTCGATATACGGAACATTTAATGAAATACGAGGAAAGTTGTGGAAATGTCACCCTGGCTTTATGGCTGGCGCGGCGCGATCGCAAATGAGAGTGCTTCGTCAGATCAATTTTCTCTGGATTGGTGACAAATAGACACCTCTACCCAGGTCTAAAGAAAAATTCGATATATTAGCTACATTTCATACACAACAACATATTATGTATTAAGCGCCAAATTGCAAAATCATAGGAACTTCTATTTTCCATTGCACACTTTTCCGAATTTCGCACAGTTTGTTACTTTCACGTAAATATCGCAATAACTACGACCATTAACGAAATGATGAGCGCATCATCATAAACCTGACATATAAAGCTATAAGTAAGGCAAAAATGAAATTTTTTTACCAAATAATTTCTGCAAAATTGTTTGAGAAAGGTTGCAGGGTGCGCGCCTCGATTCTGCCACGCTGATAGCCAGAAAGCAGGGAAAAATGTATCGGGCTCCCCTTCCGAACAAATGAATTTACTCTCCCAGCACTTTGGACGAAAAGTGGTCACTGCGCATCGGTCACTGTATCCTCCACACGTGCTATAGGTCGGGGTGCGCACGATTGATGTAAACAATTGGGTGCGAGCGAGAATAACTAGGTGTTGGCTTTATATTGTCGTTTGTTCACGTTAAGTATTACTTTTTGTTTGTGGATTGACTATGGAAACTAACTCAAGGAATAGTAATCTAGTCACGCTGAGTAGCTGCGCAGTTTGAGGCGTCATGTCACGGACTGCGCTGCTCCTCTCGCCGGAGGTTCGAGTCCTCCCTCTGGCATGGGTGTGTGTGTTGTTCTTTGCATAAGTTAGTTTAAGTAGTGTGTCAGTCTAGGGACCGATGACCTAAGCAGTTTGATCCCTTAGCAATTCACACACATTTGAACATTGGAATAGGAATCTAGCCCTGCCAGTGATGAAAATCCATGGCCCAATTCAAGTGATTTCGTTAACTTGGTATCCAGACCAGGAGAACAAATACGTTTCGATTGCAGACTGTGCTTGCCTAACTATTAACAATTAATGCTCACACTTCCAGCCTTAACAAATGGAAACAACAAGTGAGTACAGCTCATGAATCACAGTATGTAGACCCTACAGTTTGAAGAAGCAGTAAGGGCAGGGCCAAGTCGAGGGAAACCAAAAAGAAAAATAGGTCGACAGCAGAATAAGTAGCAGTAATCCAATTAAGAGAATACGGCAGAGCAGCAGTGCAGTGTATTTTGGCATTACAGCAATTGGCAGCGATGTGCGTCAAGTTCGTGTGGACCAGTGACTTTTTTTTTGTTACGTACACGATTCCTTTACATCCTCGACGTCCTTCTTTCACTTTCCCATTCAAAACATTTTCGTTACGTCTGATTACTTGTTAATTTTACTACACCCACAGCATAAAATTCACTATTACGAGTTAACTATTTTCAGTTACTTCCGATAAATCTCATGTAAAGTAAAGCTTCAGCGCTTAACAAAGTTATATTTTTTAGTAACAGCTGAACGATTACAGAAGATAATGTTTTATTAAAGTTGCCTATCTGTACGTGTAGTTGACGAAACGGAAGACTTTTCGCGATTGAAGAATACGTTCAGCGCTTTGAAAGATAGTATAGAAGGAATGTCGAAGAGGTTGGAGGATCAAAAAAGAAATACGAAAGGAAAATAGTATATTCGAAACATGGCTTTCAAGGAATGAGTTCTTCAGAAAAAGGAGTAGAAAGCGGTTGTAATTCAGTACAACAATTGATACAGAAAATGTGAAAAGAAGCTTCACTTTTTGAAGAAATGGGACAATATAGAAAGAAAATTATCTACAATTCGATTTGGGGATAAGGTTTTGGTCGAATCTCAAGAAGAGTACGGTAACATTATTGGTTTCAGCTAAAGATAAAAGGTATGCCACGGAAGACAGGAATGGAGTCGTAAAGGTATGTAAAGGATTTGAAATAACAGTAGATAAATAGTGAACCTCTTGAGAGATGAAAATGTGTGGGAGAAGTGCATAAAATACTGCAGAGTAGATTTCAATCCGAGATTTAAAAGAAGTATGCAGTGAAGAAAAGACAGTATTACAAAAAACGATTTCAATAAAGAAGACAAGGAATACGGGAAGATAACGAAGGAGGACGAATGGATATTCTAATGAAGCAATAATAGAATGTAACTGAGTTTCATCGAAACAAGACAGAAACGTGTCGTACAGGAATTTAAGTTGGAAAATTGACCTGTATGAAATAAACTGGGTAAGACTATGGGAATTCCAAATTAGATACAGCTTATAAATCAAGGGTTCTCAATCTTTTGGCTTATCTGGGCCACATTGTACGATGAGAGTATTTTTTGGCCGCACATTATATATAATGCTTATCACTACTAACAATAACTGCAGAGAAAAAAAAGAGGGTTCACAAATTAGAAAATTGAATATTGTGGCGGAAGTTACGAATTGAAAATATTCAATTTATGATGGCTTCATATAAACAGAATTTTGTGGATTTTTCCACCCGCCGCACTGATACTTGCTTCGAGTCGCATGCGGCCAACAGGTTGGACAGCGCTTTTATAAACAGAAGAAAGCTTGTACTACGATGTTAAGCAAATAAATGGAAAAAAACCTAAGGCATATCACAGAATGTGTCTACATTTTGAAAGAGTTATTCGAGCACTATGAACTCTTAAACACTCCTCAGAAAAGGCACCTTGTTTTTAGGGATATTAAAATTACCTCCTGGAGGGATGAGTTACGTGTCACGAATCCAAACTGTGTGATGAGAAGTCCTAGCAATAATGACGTCAGTGACAGGTAAGACAGAAAGAACAGGTACGGCTTTAACTACTGCGTGGACTTTGAGAAGGGTTAATAATAAATATCGACATGGTCTATAATGATATCCAGATTCGAGGGCATTTGGTCCACACCGAGATAGAAATGGATTAGATGTCTTCTACGGCTGATGCATGGTACTCTGTGACTAAGAACAGGGGAGTGTCCTATCTCGAAACACTTTCCAGACATTCACCTACAGACAGCTCTGTAAGAGAAGCGTAATTTATTTTCTTACTCCATTTTTAAGTGGTAGCATACGGTTTACGTGTGCTGTAGCCATTTTTTTTTCAAACAACAAAATCACCGCTCAAGAGAAATGGTTTTCTAGATATGGGGAACTGCCTACAGGTACAATATTGCCATGTAACTAGGTACAAATATTCTAATCTAAGTGTAGCAATCAATAAATTATTGTCATTGTTGTATTTATTAGTCTATGTGTTACACTGTCTTTCTACAGCACACAAACAATCAGTAAGTGCAGTCAGATTAAGATGAAGTGTCGTCGAAAGCCTGTTAAAAGTTAAAAACTGTTTGAAATAGAAGCTGTTGGGAAATAACACAGAAAAGTGATTGATAAGTGGAGCGTTGTGTTATGTTTGTGACAGAGTAGGTTGTGCTGGAACAGTTTTACATTGTTATTCTCTCTTAATTTCAAAACCTGCAGTTTCAAAACATGCAGATTTCCTGTTCTCGATATTGCGACGTTTTAGGAAGCAACCTAGCACCGAAAATAGCCAACGGTGCATCGGTACCAGCAACAGCGAGGCGCTCGGAATTGCTAATGGTAGGAGAAAATATGAAGAAGGAAGTGGCCTCAATAATCGATATGCTCTACTGAAAATTTTCAGTTCTTTCTGTCTCCAACTACTTACACCCTCGGCTGTTCAGGATCATACCCAAAACACCAAATGAGAACGTGAGAAAACGAACAAACCAAATATTTTACCCACGATACATTTGCAGATGACGCTTATATGAAATCTTCAGACAACTCAAATTCTCGCTTTCTAGAACACTATTTAAGCCACAACGCGCTTCATGCAGTTATCACAAATAAACCCACTCATGGTAACGGTAGCGGTGATGTTAACTGTGACTAGGCACACTAGAGGTCGTGTACGTGGCTACGCTCAAGCTTTTCTGATCCTAGAGAGCTCAATTAATTTTACTAGTTTCAGAGACGATGACGTCACTTCCAAATAAGGCAGTAAGCGTTCATCTTCTGGACACACCCCTGAAGATAGACGTTAACTGTGGATATTGTATTACACACACAGTCGCTTTGACTGTTCATAGATGCCACTAAATCCGCCAAAGATGTAAATAACCTTACATGAGCAGCTCCTATTAGACGGAGCGGGTCCGACAGCCGATCAGTTCCAGCCATTCCACAAGGAAGGATGCACACGGCTCGTGGTGTCTGTAGTTCAACCTTCCCTAGATGGTTAATAACGCGGTTCTATCGCGTCCGCATCGTTAGTGCCAGGAAGGGCTCTCAACAAGGGAAGTGTCCATGCGCCTCTGACTAAACCAAAGTGATGTTGTTCGCACATGGAGGGGATAGAGACAGGAACTGCCGATGTCATGCCTCGTTCAGGCCGCCCAAGGACTACTACTGAGCGCATGAGAGCTACCTAAGGATTATGGCTCGGAGGAACCCAGACAGCAACGTCACCATGTTGAATAATGCTTGTTGTGCTGTTACGACTCAAACTGTGCGCAATAGGCTGCAAGATTATCCACTTCACTCCCGACGTCCATGGTGAGATCCACCTTTGCATCCACGACACCATGCAGCGCGGTACAGATGGGCCCAACAGCATTCCGAATGCACGGCTCGGGATTAGCATCACGTTCTCACTTATGTCACTTATGCCTTCAACCAATAATCGTCGGAGACGTGTTTGGAGGCAACCTTGTCAGGCTGAAGACACTAGACATACTGTCCAGCGATTGCTGCAAAGTGGAGGTTTCCTGCTCTGTTGGGGTGGCATTATGTGGGGCCGACGTACGCCGCTGGTGGTCATGGAAGGCGCCGTAACGGCTGTACCATACGTGAATGTAATCCTCCGACCGATAGCGCAATCATATCGACAATTTGTACCCGCATCGTGCAAATCTTGTAAATGATTTATTTCACGATAACGACATCGCTCGATTAGAAGGGCGAGCATGTTCACCAGACATGAACCCTATCGTACATACCTGGAATATGAAAAGGGCTATTTATGGACGACGTGACCCACCAACTACTCTGAGGGATCTACGCCGAATCGCCGTCGAGGACTGGGATAATGTGGACCAACAGTACGTTGATGAACTTGTGAATAGAATGCCATGACGAATAAAGGCATGCATCAGTGCAAGAGGACGTCCTACTAGTCATTAGAGGTACCGGTGTGTTCAGCAATCTGGACTATCGCCTCCGAAGGTCTCGCTGTATGGTGGTATAACATGCAACGTGTAGTTTTCATGAGCAATGAAAGGGCGAAAATGATGTTTATGTTGATCTCTATTCCAATTTTCTGTACTGGTTCTGGAACTCATTGAACCGAAGTGATGCTAAAACTTTTTTGATGTGTAGAATCTCAACTATCTGGCCATAACTCTCTCATGCTAATCGGCGTTTATCGTAGCTCAATCTACGTTTCCAGTTTTTAGGAGGTACTCAACCCTTTAGTGACTAGGCAGGCATTAGGCCGATGATCTCTCACAGCAGGACACGAAACTGCTCCCTAACCTGATTTATCACTGGAAGAAACAGAACAGCTCTGGCTGAGGACTTTATAGTTGGAAGCTCAGGATTTCCACCGTGGAAAGTGGACCGCATGATAACGAACGCACGTACTGGGCTCGTACAAGGAACACAACGGATCAACTCAAAACGCGGACGTGCGTCCACTAATTCGAACTATCAAAATAAAGAGAAGCTGACTAATCACAACCAACAACTATTTTGTTCCGTACAGTCACTCAAAACACGTACACTAAGAACTCAATGCAATCACTGATTAACGAGAGGCAACGACTTAAAATTTTTTTTCAATGCACAAGTATTACAACAGAAACGACAATAATACTGAGGGCAGACAGTGATCAAGGAAAAGCAACAACTTATATTACATCACCACACGTGCGTGAAATTAGAACTGATTTGAGAAACACAATGTTGTGTACATAGTTCCGCGTAGTCAGCGCGTACGCAACTTTCCCAATAGAGCGCGCCCCGCTAAGCACAACAGCGCAGGCGCAGCGCTCGACCGTCTCCGCACTACGAGATGGCGCTGCCATAAAGTCGGACCAAATTCTGCTTCCGCTGATCCACGTATTAATATGTAACGCAGCCAATGAGATTGCTGCTAACGTACAACCTTTTCTCCTCGCGGATCACACTCGCGCAGTGATACCTGAACGCTCTAGTTATTATAATGAGTGTACAGACCTCCGATTAGTCAGTCTGCATCAGTCTGCCTTAGTCTGCATTAGTCTGCATTAGTCTACAATAGTCTGTACCAGTCTATAGTCAAGTTTCAGTCTGCACCTAATAAGATTATCATATTCCTGTGCATAGCCATGAAGATAAATCTATAGACACTTTGTCAAGTATCAGAGATATGTGAAAATAAGATTAACGTACCAAGACCAAAGGAACTTCAGATTGTCAATTGTAAATAGCATCCAGAATCAAGTTAAGTAATTTCTATGATTTTTACTATTTTAATAAATGTGTGTGAAAATTAATCAAGTTCTGTTTAAAGTGGGTCACCGTCAATTTGCTACTCTAAGCGTGCAAGTGGCATTTCTATCGTCTGACCTAACGGCAGAAGATAAACACGCCACGATAAGACCACGAGACATATTGTTGACACTCGCCTACTTCGCTAGAGCGACAAGTCAAATAATCTGATGGTGTGTGTACCGAAGGCCTTACAGTACACACACCACACACAAGTAATACCATTTTAAAAAATTTCGTAAAACCCGACCATCAGAATTAATAAAAGTTCGTAACCAATACAATTATTGCATTGTCATAGCTCCGGCACACCACTCGCCCTCGACCAATGAAAACAGAGACACAACTGGCCGACGGACAGTTCAACCTGCAGTTGTACTGCGGTATTAACTACGAGCACCACTTTGAGCTATCGTTGCGTAAGCCTCTTGACAGCAGTACAAGAAATACTAATCCATTCCTCCCGAATGACATGCAGAATTTATTCCGTATCGCTAAACTAGAAAACCTAAAGTAGACTCCATATATAGCAAAGGCATCAGCCAAATAAACTATTAATCAATTCTCATAGACAGCGAACGTAAATGTCCCATTAGCAACCGCAAGTCATTGTGGAAAGCTCGCAAAGTGAGCCAAAAGCAATTTTCCTTCACGTGCTGCTAAACTCCACCAAAGAACACACTGTCTCCCTGGTGCAGAACATCAAACCAGCAACTATCAATAAGAAATCCCTTACACAACTTCCCTACAAAGAGCTGCACGGGGTAGCCACGCTGTCTAAGGTGGCTAATCACAGTTCACGAGGCTCCCCCCACCCGTCAGAGGTTCGAGTCCTCCCTCGGGCATGGGTGTGTTTGTTGTCCTTAGCGTAAGTTACTTTAAGTTAGATTAAGTAGTGTGAAAGCCTAGGGGCCGATGACCTCAGCAGTTTGGTGCTGTAGGAACTTACCACCACATATACAGTATATTAACTACAAATAACTACACGTCTGTCCCTAATCACCAGCCACACATCACTTAGGAAATACAACCGAACCAACTTGCCTTCTCACTGTACCATTGGATAAACTCCATCGGACAGCTGAGCAAACACTCGAAGCATTTCCGATTTTTAGGAGAATATTCGACAGTATGTCATAACAATCTGGTGCACTTGACACCGCGATGGAAAGTTGTCACAACAACATCTAAGTGCGTGAACTCAGCGATACAGGAAGGAAAGCCTATCACGATAACTACTAGAGGTGGCCAATACTGCTGGCGAAATTTGCTTTTTTGCCAGTCGAGCGAGGAAAAACCGCGTCTTCGGACGCTGCAAGCCTCAGGTCGCGAAAACGGTCACCAGTGGGAGTGAATTGGAGAAAGTGCTCTACCAAAGCCCTGGCACAACGCACGATAAACGAAAGGCTTTCAAAATACAGCCATGACTACTCTGAACACCAAGGCAAGGCAGTTGATCTGCAAGTACCACGAGTTCCATAACAGAAGCCATTCTTTTGTCTCGTAGTACAGCATGGTATACGACCAACGAAATACGGTTTAAATGTACTCATGTTATACAACTAGCTGAAGAATTACCAATACGTCCAAGTAGCTATACTAAATAATGCAGCACTTAAACCTGTGCAACTCGTAATATTCAGCAACGCTGCACAAAACACAGTCTCTCGTCTCACAACAGAAACAGTAGAAATTCCCGGATACTGCTTTTAGCTGTTTCTAGCGCAGATTACTTCACGCGATTCAAAAGCACTCCTCGATTATACAGGGTTATTACAAATGATTGAAGGGATTTCACAGTTCTACAATAACTTTATTATTTGAGATATTTTCACAATGCTTTGCACAGACATACAAAAATTCAAAAAGTTTTTTTAGGCATTCACAAATGTTCGATATGTGCCCCTTTAGTGATTCGGCAGACATCAAGCCGATAATCAAGTTCCACCCACACTCGGCGCAGCATGTCCCCATCAATGAGTTCGAAAGCATCGTCGATGCGAGCTCGCAGTTCTGGCACGTTTCTTGGTAGAGGAGGATTAAACATTGAATCTTTCACATAACCCCACAGAAAGAAATCGCATGGGGTTACGTCGGCAGATGGTGGAGGCCATGACATGAATTGCTGATCATGATCTCCACCACGACCGATCCATCGGTTTTCCAATCTCCTGTTTAAGGAATGCCGAACATCATGATGGAAGTGCGGTGGAGCACCATCCTGTTGAAAGATGAAGTCGGCGCTGTCGGTCTCCAGTTGTGGCATGAGCCAATTTCCCAACGTTTTTTTCGCAGAAGAAAAAGGGGCCGTAAACTTTAAACCGTGAGATTGCACAAAACACGTTAACTTTTGGTGAATTGCGAATTTGCTGCACGAATGGGTGAGGATTCTCTACCGCCCAGATTCGCACATTGTGTCTGTTCACTTCACCATTAAGAAAAAATGTTGCTTCATCACAGAAAACGAGTTTGGCACTGAACGCATCCTCTTCCATGAGCTGTTGCAACCGCGCCGAAAATTCAAAGCGTTTGACTTTGTCATCGGGTGTCAGGGCTTGTAGCAATTGTAAACGGTAGGGCTTCTGCTTTAGCCTTTTCCGTAAGATTTTCCAAATCGTCGGCTGTAGTACGTTTAACTCCATGCTTGCTTTATTCGTCGACTTCCGCGGGCTACGCGTGAAACTTGCCCGCACGCGTTCAACCGTTTCTTCGCTCACTGCAGGCCGACCCATTGATTTCCCCTTACAGAAGCATCCAGAAGCTTTAAACTGCGCATACCATCGCCGAATGGAGTTAGCAGTTGGTGGATCTTTGTTGAACTTCGTCCTGAACTGTCGTTGCACTGTTATGACTGACTGATGTGAGTGCATTTCTAGCACGACATACGCTTTCTCGGCTCCTGTCGCCATTTTGTCTCACTGCGCTCTCGAGCGCTCGGGCGGCAGAAACCTGAAGTGCGGCTTCAGCCGAACAAAACTTTATGAGTTTTTCTACGTATCTGTAGCGTGTCGTGACCATATGTCAATGAATGGAGCTACAGTGAATTTATGAAATCGCTTCAATCATTTGTAATAGCCTTGTACTAAAGATCTAATCATTTCTTCGTCTAATATAAGGGGATAGAATCATTTCGTATAACTGCAAGTAAAGATATGCGTAAATATTCCAGCAAGTGGTAGACTAAAATGAAATTGAATAGTACGTTGCGGTTAGATTTTGAATATGCTCTCCCACTGTGGTGATAAGAGGCCTTTAAGATATGATACTGACTTTAAATTAAACAGAACTCTAATTATCATTGTTAAAGCTACACCAAATCAAGGGAAGTGTAGTTCTCTTTATCAGCAATTATTTTGAGATCGGTTGAATCCTGTGTATTCATTTGCAAGGTTTCAGTGAGACACACAGAGGTCTATAAGATCACATCAATTTAGTAACTTTTATATACGTATTATCTTTACATCTATTGAAGATGGGTAGGTGCTAGGGCTAGACAGTTAGTTTCAAATTAAAAATATTCCACGGAAAGTTTAAAAGGGATGAGTGAAGTAACTTGATACGCTAACTAATTTTTGTGGTGAAAAATTTGTTTGGAAAAAGAACTGGTAGCAATATCTACATACACCTGCTCTCTTTACTTTTCGAATAACAATTTAATGAAATGTGGGGTGTTTGTAACGGTTCTGCTGTATACTAATATAACATATTTTTCTGAAAGTTACCAAATATGCCACATTGCTGATCACGGTTCGTAGATGAAGAGCTATGAGCATTTTATGGAGCAAAGACATTGAACAGAAAGCGTCAGGATAATCGGGTAAGAAGTGTGTCATCGGTGTAAAATTAGAGAAGTAATTTTAAAAAAATTATTCTATAAGCTCTTATATTGTTACATTTATTTCTAAACAAGAGTATAATGCTTTAATTTAAATAATGAAAGTAGCCGCTAAACGTATGTGAAACACAGAAGAAAAAGCTTCAGCAGCCAAGATGGTTTATTATGTTTCTTTTTTTTATGACCGTTTTCGGAAACTCTAAGTTACCATCATCGGATATTACGCAGAGACATTTCAAATTATCTCCAACATATGTACAATACGTTGTGTCAACACGTGGCACGTCATTACCGGAACATGCAGAAAGTGATGCATCGGCATTTCAATAATATAACAAGAGTTACGTGAAATATCATGCACACTGCACCGACTGCGCAAGATCATGTTCACACAATAGATGAAGAATTTTGCCGCTAATACTACCCCACGTTTGTCCAGGCTGGTATTTAAAACAGAAAACGAATACATGAGCTTTACGAAATAATTAAATGTTTGATCCACGATACACTCACAGGTTGTTTTGTGAACGAGAACTTGTTGAGTCGGTGAAGTACGCATAATATTTTACGTAAATCTTGCTGTAATACTGACATACCGATGCGTCACTTTCTGCATTCTCCTGGAGTGATGTGTCATGACTAGACTCGGTATACTGTACATATTATGGGATTGTACCGAAATGCATTTCCATAAGATCCGATAAAGGCGAGTTAGGTTCCTGTAATCCGATCATCAAAAGTAAAATAATAACGATCTTTTCTGTTGAAGCTTTCACTTCTATATTTCACTTTACTGTAGATCTCCCCAACACTTAAATGCGGAAAAGCTTGTATAGTAAGTAAAAATAATATTCTCGATTTCACAAGGATCTAAAATATAAACGTAAATCGGTACGCATGTGACAGGGTGTTACAAAATATCGCTCATAAATATAGGACTTTTCCGGTGCTCATACTTCGGATTCTATTTCAGACATGATATTTTTAAAAATGTCTAGAATCGGTCTTAGTGTTATTTACAAAACTTCATCATCGTCTCTCCAAATATCGAAGAGAATCTTCGATATATCGACAGAAAAATATATATGTACCCGTATATAAAAATATCGGCTACACATTGTAAATATACTACCGGTTTTAGAGCTATATATTTAAGGAGTGATTTATTATTAGATATTCTGTACATCAACAAGCTAGCAGCATGCCTATCCCACTTAGAGCAAGAATTAAAAGGTAAACGATGCACGTTCGAGCTTGGCGATAATGACAATTATTGTGTACGCGTACTTGGAGACAGTGTTTGCGTAGCAGTCACCGACGTAGTGTAACTGAGGCGGAATGAGGGGAAGCAGCCCGCATTCGCTGAGGTAGCTGGGGAACCGCCTTAAAAATCATCCAAACGCACGCCGGCACACCGGACATCGACATAATTTGGCCGGGCGGATTCGTGGCGGGAACCGGAACGACTCCCCACTCAGGAAGCAGCGCCTTAGACCGCACGGCTAGAAGGAAAGACTAGATTAAAACTTGCTTAAATGTTGACAACCTGCCATTGTAGCAGCAGTAACCGATCTAACAACTTGGCCTGATACTTGTTGTCTTACAAAGGCGTTGCCGACCTCAGCGCCGTACTCTTCCTGTTTACGCATTAAACCAGGGACCTAGAAACGATGAAGAGGCTACGCTCCGCCGTAGCCCTCAATGGTTCTCAACTCTACAACCCTATTTGAATATACGTACCTATACCAGTTTCTTTAGCGGTTCCAAGTAGATTCACGAGCAGATAAAAGACTCAGTTACTTTCAGAAGTACATCAGCAGTAAAACAATAAGAACATTTACTTGTCATTTCGTTCGTGTATATGTAACCTCGAAATCCAGTACGAAGTTTAGAATCATTTTTAGCGAGAGCATAGAGTTCTGAGATTAGATTAATATGGGGTGGTGATATTAACATGGCAAGTGTTACTTTGTGCCAAGCAGGATATGAATTAAAGTTCGTAAAGGAGGGAAGCAAGTCGAAGAGAGTGATTGTGAAAGATTTTGGGACTTTCACCGTTGCCGAGTTTCCGTAAAGAAATTTACAACACCGTGTAATGCGGAGACAGGGAAACCTGGCTCGACTAGCTCTGTGTTCAGGAAAATTTCCTTTACAGGCAGATGTTAGAATACTGATTGTGTCTAAATACGGTATGTAAAGAAGTTTGGTAGCTTTAGAATTCTTACGATCCGAAATAAAATGTAGTTCGTGACAACCAAAGTTTGGAAGTATGATTTCGTGAACACTAAAATGTCACAAACATGTACTTCTTCGTCAAAAAGGGTGTATCGCACTACTGTTGAATACGTAATATGACAAAAATCTAACAGTTACAAATTATAAATTCATGTGAAAGAAGTACAGTTAGTGATAGTGCACCATTTATTGTTAAGCACTGCCAGCGTTACTTGATTTGTCCTCTTCAAACTACTGCTAAAAACAGTATTAAAGACTGTGACATGAAGCACACAAAATAGAGTATGAGCAGCAGTGTTTGGGTGCGTGAGATCCTACATAATCATCAGCCAGTAGCCTGTCATATCCTTTCGTACGTTGCATGCGGTATCCAATCTCTTAATGCAGTAAATATTGTAATAAGCTGTTCCAGATGTTGCATACTGCAGTAATGATTTCTGTTCTGATGTAGTTCCGCTGAGAAACTAAAACGGGTGGTTTTGTTATGCATATTCTAGTTAAATCCTGTTCTCCCTTCCCTATTCGTTACGTTTGTAACGTATCATACATTTATGTCTGTACGCGCGTTTCGTTATACACAAATAGAAATTGTTTATGAACATATGTTTACTTTATATAAAATTAAGTGACTTAAAATTATTGTACAGTGTCTCACGTGATATGCTAGGTTAGGAATAATGAAATCTGCACTTTAACGCCAAGTAGAAGCTCTTCAACAGTTGACAGTAAAGATTTGGCTGGAAAAGAATACATGGGTGTACACAGTTTATAAAATTTGGTAAAGGAGAAACACAGAGTAGTGATGTTTTGGATTCTGAGTCGCAAAAAGAGTGTCAAAAGAAGTACTTAACTGTATCAAAATAATTTAAGTCACATATGTCTGATACTGTTGAATATTGTACAGAAGTTGTTACGTAATGGCGAGGCCTTAGCTCTGTTCTATGAACTTCATTCTGAACCACTCTATATTTAACGTAAACAAGAACTGTGCAGACACAGAAAGAAAGAAGCGAACTGGACTAGAAGGTTGAAAAGTATACAGGAGCCATTATTGGAGAACATTAGTTAACGAGCAGAGAGGAGCCAAAGGAGTTTTGGATACGATAATGACTAATAGCTTCTGCACTAAGTTCGTAAGTTTAGTATGTGTTGGACACTGCAGCAAGAAGTGGAGATAGAAGAAGTGTGAAGATTAAGATCAAGCATCGGTAATTCATGCATAAAAGAACTAACTTTTGTGGCGGTGTTCGTAGCGACAAACACTTGGCTGTAGAAATGGCTTACGAAGTCACCGCCACACTTTTAATAGCGGGCCGACCGGTCCGCTGGAACAGTAAACAGAAAGATGAAACCCCAAACACTCATATTAAATAAAAGTCGGTACTTATCTTTTATTAATGAAGATACAGTAACACAATAGTGAACTCGGTGTCTACAGAAATCTGTCTAGTTCGAGTCGGAGCGGCTAGGTCAGCGTCGGCTGACGACAAACAACAACTCTGCCGCGATGAACACACAACTGACTAGTAAGTACACAATTCGGTGGCGAGTATACAACTGAGCGGCGAATACAGAACTGTCCTAGCGCTCGCGACTCCAGCGCTTAAGAAGCCAGAAGCCAGCTGTGGCGCGCGCAGACTTGCGGCGATTTCCTGTATCGCTGGCGCTGCTTATGCGGACGGCGTCCGGACTTTGATGCTGCCAACCTTTTGGCAGCGGGCTCGGGTGGCATTACTGGCTAGGACATAACACTAACAGTGGCTGAGGCCAGTATATGAACAGTGCCTGTAAAAGAGGAACGTTGCAAGACTCTCTTTATGTACAGTGTATTTGAGTAACTTCGAACTGTATGTTTGTGTGTGAAATTCCACATTACTCCCCTTGAGATAAATACCTACTATAATCGTACAAAGGACATGTGATAATGCGACAAATAAATTACTCCTGTGACACGCAAGCCAAAGTTGGGAATACTGACATATGAATAAACTCTTTCAACAAAATTTGTAAAAGGTTTACTTATCTGACCAAAATAAATCTATGAAATTCAATCAGTGGCTCTCTCACCCTCTAGAATCATATACAGATAGAAATGGTGACTGGTAGCCTTAACTTGAAAGAAAGCAGTATTGTTTTAAGGATTTCATTACTTCAACAAACCAGAGAAAAGACACACTGAACATTTTTCAGCAACACTGCCGTCAAAGTGGTGAATGTAACTAACACTTATTCAACTAAACCAGTATGAACGTAATAGGTTGATGAAAATTTTTTATGGCTAGGACAAAGGAATCGGACGGTCTGACTACTCATTCATGAAAGAATATGCACTTCCTAATGAACAGTAAATGTGCAATATAGTTTTAAAACTGGCATTCAAGTCTAACAATCAACTGTATCATGACCAGAACTGAGCAGCGAGTCGACGTCGAGGTCGTTACACGGTCAGATCTGAGCTATACATAACCGTATCGAACAACTGTGCTGTGTCGCCATGGTTACATCTCCGGAGCTGATGGCTCGGCTCCTACAAAACCAAGTCACTGGTTGATAAACATTGTTTCTTGATGAATAATGTCAAAAGGACTGAATTCATTAAAATATGTGGTCCTGTGTGGTGCTCATATCAAACCCACACTTGGAATCAAGCTATCTTATTTCGATCTAAATACGTTAAGTACTCTTCACCTTCAGATATATGAAACAGACGGTCGTCATCTCTCATCTCTGAAGACAAAAAATGATTGGACAAAGCAGGGCGTTCAATGTGAATCTGTCTACCTTCCTGAATGCTAGGACAGAAAGTCCTTCCGCAAGCGCATGTTGTTCATGATTGCACTCCAAGGCAGACATTTTCCGGGAATCATTTAGGGCCAGTTAAATAACTGCTTGGTTTGACGATTGTGGAAATGACGAGCTCTCATCCATCTGGTATCAGAGCATTGACAGTGTTGTGTACGACTTTTTACACAACGATTAGGAGAGGTGGGTTATGGTGTCGTGCGGCAACTATCATCGTTCGAAAGCCGAACAAGAGCGGAAATATTAAACATGGCTGCCAAACAGCAGCTGTGTGATTCTGAATAGACTGAAAAATAAGCCCACCAGTTGCAAATGAAGGTTTGCTATCCTTTGACCAGGGTTTCGATGTCTGTGAAAATATATTCTTCAGAGGTACTGACCTTATTACATCACATGACGCCACAATAGGGTAATTGAAGCAGAGCAGCTCTTGTCATAAACGAAATTTATGAAGCGAGAGTTGTTGAAAGTCATGGCTTTAGATAGTGCCAGTTTACATATATCGTACTTCAGAAAGACTGCTCATTAGTAAATGTCCACAGGTACAGGCTCTTGTCAACATGTAAATGTAATAAGTGTCACAAGATAAATATTAGCGTAAGTTACATATAGCTCTTGCCGGAGACTAAAGCTAACTATTGAACTTCTGAAGAAGATAATTTTACAATTATCGAAACTATGGTCAAGGTGAAATAAACCTTTATTTGCAGCTGGTTGGCTGATTTCTCAATCTATTAAGAGTAGAAATGATTAGCGATCAAGTTAATGCACTAAACTGAAGATTTGCTTGTACTTCTCCAAGCTTACTATGACTCATTACAAACAATGTAGAAGAAATACAGTCCAGGTAATACAACAGGTACAAATATGAGTCTCGGTGAATGAAAAACTAAAAATGGTGTCTGCGTAGCGTGACGTAGCGATGTGTCTCCAAGCGTGAGTGGGCTGTGCGGCTGGCCCCAGCCGTCCTACACTGTGTGATCGAAAGTTCCGGACGCTCCCATAAACATACGTTTTTCATATTAGGTGCATTTTGCTGCCGCCTACTTCCAGGTACTCCATATCAGCGACCTCAGTAGTCATTAGACATCGTGAGAGAGCAGAATGCGGCGCTCCGCAGAACTCACGGACTTCTAACGTGATCAGGTGATTAGGTGTCACTAGTGTCTGTACGCGAGACTTCCACACTCCTAAACATCGCTAGGTCCACTGTTTCCGATGTGATAGTAAAGTGGAAATGTGAAGGGACACGTACAGCACAAAAGCGTACAGGCCGATGTCGTCTGTTGACTGACAGAGACCGTCGACAGTTGAGGAGGGTCGTAATGTGTAATAGGCAGAAATCTATCTTGACCATCACTCAGGAATTGCAAACTGCTTCCGAATCCACTCCAAGTACTATGACTCTTAGGCGGGAGGTGAGATAATTTGCATTTCATGGACGAACGGCTGTTTATAAGCCACACATCACGCCGGTAAGTGCCAAACGACTCCTCGCTTGGTGTAAGGAGCGTAAACATTGGACAATTTAACAGTGGAAAAACATTGTGTGGAGTGATGAATCACGGTACACAACGTGGCGATACGATGGCAGTGTGTGGGTATAGCGAATGCCCCGTGAAAGTCATCTGCCAGCGTGTGTAGTGCCAACAGTAAAATTCCAAGGCGGTGGTGTTATGGTGTGGTCGTTTTTTTCATGGACAGGGGTTGCACTACTTGTTGTTTTGCGTGGCACAATTACAGCACAGGTCTACATTGATGTTTTAAGCACCTTCCTACTTCTGATTGTTGAAGAGAAATTCGTGGATGGCGATTGCATCTTTCAACACGATATAGCACCTGTTCGTAATGCACGGCCTGTGACGGAGTGGTTACACGACAGTAATATTCCTGTAATGGACTGGCCTGCACAGAATCCTGGCCTGAATCCTATAGAACACCTTTGCGATGTTTTGGAATGCAGACTTCGGGCCAGGCCACACAGACCGACATCGATACCTCTCGCCAGTGCAGCACTCCGTAAAGAATGGGTTTCTGTTCCCCAAATTCCTTCCAGCACCTTATTGAACGTATGCCTGCGGAAGTGGAAGCTGTCATTAAGGCTATGGTTGGGCTAATACCATACTGAATTCTACCATTACCGATGAAGGTCGTAACGACCTTTTCAGCCAGGTGTCCGGGTACCTTTAATCGCATAGTGTAGACGTCTCCATAGTTTACGGTGAATTAAGCGCGTGTTTGTGTCCTTAATCTCGTATCAATCGCGTATTCCGAAATGCGTTGGCTCCGCTGGGTATGGTTTCGGAAACGATGCGTTGTTACTGACTACGAAAACGAATTGTGTTTGGTGTGCGAACTATGTGTTAGAGCAATTCTTAATTTTGTGTCGGTCTCATGTTTTGCACCAGTGTGTGTGTGTGTGTGTGTGTGTGTGTGTGTGTGTGTGTGTGTACGTGTTTAGCAGGTAAGTTTCGGCACCACGCTTAGTGAAATTGTTTTGTTGAGGTTTCCGGAATGGCGTGCGATTCCTAAAGGGATATTTACGTTAGCCAAAACTGCGACACGTTTCTGGGATGAGCCCCAGAAATTTATCCCCAATACTTATTATTGTCAGTTGTACATTGCGATCTGAGTGGCTCATTCCGATTGGGTTCCTGTATTAGATTTCCATAGTTGTAATTCGTGTGGTGAGTTCTCTCATGTGCAACGAAATCGACACAGTGTTGAGTCCTATGTAGCATACGCCTCGAAGTGGAGATGTTTTTGAATTATCTCTATTGACAACTTACTTTGAAATGTCGAAGCTCTGGCTTGTTCCATCTAAACCAGGTTAGAGTTTCCTGCAGCAGATTGGGTTTATAGCGAGTTTGGCTGGCGTTAGTGTTCAGGAATCGGTGATAGCTCCATTTTGAATGGTTCCGCTGATTAGACACATTTGTGTCGTGTATGGTTTGGTAGTCCGACGACGCCTGGCCTGTCTTGTCTTAGCCGGCCGGTGTGGCCGTGCGGTTCTAGGCGCTTCAGTCTGGAACCGCGTGACCGCTACGGTTGCAGGTTCGAATCCTGCCTTGGGCATGGATGTGTGTGACGTCCTTAGGTTAGTTAGGTTTAATTGGTTCTAAGTTCTAGGGGACTGATGGCCATAGATGTTCAGTCCCATAGTACTCAGAGCCAATTGAACCATTTTTGTCTTGTCTTATATTAGCTGACGTATTTTGAAATCCTTGTGGCATCTGCTTGAAATGTGATTCTGTGTCTCATTGATATGATACGAGTAGAGAGTTTATTGTCGAGGAAATAAGTCTTGCGTGTCAATCGAGAGGAACATTTAGTAAGTTTCGTCTGTGTGCTGTGAATCCTGTGCAACTAAATTAAGACTGGATGCACTAATGAGCGAATTTAATCGGTTGCATTTTATTAATTTCTTATGATCCCGTTGACTGTTCTGTAGTTGGACGAACGAAGGCATGCTTACCTACATCGCCACCTTGTGTTGCTCAGTGCTTGCCTTAAGTATTCTAGTAGGAAGATTGATATTAGTTGTGTGTTGAACACACGTCGGCGCATTTAAGTCGACAACGTGCACTGTTCATGAATGTAGCTTAACGGTTGTCATTGTGTTTTAGTTGATTCTAAGGAACGAAGACCTTATAGGACGGTCCAAACGTATACAGTCGAAATATGAGTTCAAGAAATTTAATTTCTGTGGAAGCACGCCAGGTGTCTAATGAATTAGCTAAAAGCCGCGAAAACATATACGCAAAAAATGAGGAAGTTCGAATGCATCATGGGAAATTTATTAATCTTTTCCCAATTTTATTTTTGTTTTTGGTTGACATGGAGAGTGATCATGTTATTATTGTTATTGTAACTAGATTAGTATTCATTACACAGAACATTTGTGTACCTAATCGATAAGTGCACTCGTAAATATGACCGGCTAGTTATACCACTCTTGTAGAGCTTCAGGTAAAATTAACCGAACCGTACTGCTTTATTCTTTTTATGACGGTTTCATAAAAGTTTTGTTATCTCACCTGCATGACTGACACATTACACAAATTATGAATGAGAACCCGACATGAATGCTGAATTCCACCGGCGCATCGTATTTTATGAATGCAAAAGTGCTGCTTTTCATCGTTCTCTTTCCCAGAGATGCTATGCACATTGGTACGTAATATGCGGCTACATATGTGAAAGGAGACGCCCACAAAATTGCGCCCCGTCTGTGCTGAATGCGAAAGCTCTTTGACTCTGAACGTGGAAGAACGTTTCTGCCTCCCCATGCGTAATATGAAACGTCCGGCCTGATGAAAATGAAGGCAGAATGAAAGCAATATAGCATGAAATGAAATGTTCACCTCAGGAGGATAAAATGTGTTGCAAATCTTTTTCTCCCCGTCAGGCGATTTACATTACATGTTTAGTGAGGCTATGTCCATATAAAATTTGCTGTTCATTTAATAGCCTACATGTTGATGTGACAAATTTGTGCTCAATTGTTCAGTGCTTGCTTAGCGCAAGTTTGATATTAGTTGTGTTTTGAGTACACGTCCGCGCGTTTAAGGTAAGTCAACCTCTGTCTCGTCGCTCTCTCTCTCTCTCTCTCTGTCTCTCTCTCCTTTCACCCCTCCATTGCTTATTTATCTGTCCCTCTCCTTCATCCGCAATGGACTCGCATTCTGGAGGACAAGATTTCAAATCCTCGTCAAATTAATCTGGTTTAAATTTTTCGTGATTTTCGTAAATCACTAGTGGCAAATGCCGGCATGGTTCCAATGAAAGGGCACGGCCGATTTCCTTCTACATCCTTGAAATTATCCAAGCATCTTCTTCGAATCTAATGTCCTCGTTATCGTTTAAACCCAGATTGTCTTCCATCCTTTTTCTCCTTCTGAATTTCCGTCTCTTTGCATTCATTTCTTAACCCACCCATTCTGCTGCGTGATAGTGTGTGTTTGCACACCTCCATCATGATGTATCTATTGAAGTATTTACTAACAAGATCACTAATGTCTCGTTCAGTTCACATAATGGCTTGTGAAATTAACAGAAATAGCTTGAGTAGTATGAGAGATCATTCGACGAGACTATGGAAGTACCGGGTGATCAAAAAGTCAGTATAAATTTGAAAACTGAATAAATCACGGAATTATGACACACATGCTTGGAATGACATGGGGTTTTATTAGAACCAAAAAAATACCAAAGTTCAAAAATGTCCGACAGATGGCGCTTCATCTGATGAGAATAGCAATAATTAGCATAACAAAGTAAGACAAAGCAAAGATGATGTTCTTTACAGGAAATGCTCAATATGTCCACCATCATTCCTCAACAATAGCTGTAGTCGAGGAATAATGTTGTGAACAGCACTGTAAAGCACCTCTGGAGTTATGGTGAGGCACTGGCGTCGGATGTTGTCTTTCAGCATCCCTAAAGATGTCGGTCGATCACGATACACTTGCGGCTTCGGGTAACCTCAAAGCCAATAATCGCACGGACTGAGGTCTGGGGACCTGGGAGGCCAAACATGACGAAAGTGGCGGCTGAGCACACGATCATCACCAAACGACGCGCACAAGAGATCTTTCACGCGCCAAGCAATATTTGTTTTTATTTTTCTAATAAAACCCCATGTCATTTAAAGCTTATGTGTCAATTTTTACCTCTCTGTCTACCTTATTCCGTGGTTTATTAAGTTTTAAAATTTATACTGACTTTTTGATCACCCGGTATGTAGCCATTGATAGAATCGACAATGAATGCGTATTACGTACCTTTTATTGTTATACAGATGCAACATTTCTTGCTGTTCGCAACTGAGGATCCACCACAAAATTAAATCTTAATCTAATCTTGGCCACTGACTTTTTGCGTTATACAAAGCCCGTGAATTCTTTTCACCAAAAAAAAAGAAAAAGCTAAAAAAATTCCTTATAGTTGCGAGTATGTATACAGTTCGGCTACATATAACCTACTACAGTAGCCGACATGGGATACAATTACCAGTGCTTCGATAAGACGGTGTTTGGCTGTTCACTGTAGGATTAATCACCCAATATATTTTCACTACAGCATCATTGCCCCAAGGACGGAGAAAACTATTAATAAAAACATTTATATCTATTTTTCTGTATGGTAGAATAGCGAGTGTTGTGACTTGGCAAGACAGCCAAGCCACAAGGAGGTAGCCGAAAGGCACGCGTTTAAGCTCACGCAGGCTGGCGTGAGGTCTGGAACAGTTAAAGGAGTTGAGTCTAGTAAAAAAGTTCGTAGCTTCTGGAATACTTAACTTTAATCCATAATTGGTAAACATCGGTCTGACGGTACATCCTTCACAAGATAAACAGTAAATGATAATGGCGCCTTGCCAGGTCGTAGCTAATGACGTAGCTGAAGGCTATGCTAACTATCGTCTCGGCAAATAAGAGCGTAATTTGTCAGTGAACCATCGCTAGCAAAGTCGGCTGTACAACTGGGGCGAGTGCTAGGAAGTCTCTCTAGACCTGCCGTGTGGCGGCGCTCGGTCTGCAATTAGTGATAGTGGCGACACGGGAGTCCGACGTATACTAACGGACCGCGGCCGATTTAAAGGCTACCACCTAGCAAGTGTGGTGTCTGGCGGTGACACCACAGCGAGTATTGCAATACAATCGGCCAATTTCAAATATCCTGCCCCTCGTCCCATACCACATCGAAGTGGTCTGCTAGAAAAGAAATCTCGAATATAAGATTACTTTCTTCTTTCTTTGGTTTTAAATTTCAGCTGCATTTGAGAATACTTACTTACTTATTAAGCAATATGTTGTTGTTCTGATGAGGCCAGCGTGTTTTTCTTGATTATGAAAAATGTAACGAAACGCGTTTCCATAATTATTCACAACAAATTCTAATCTCATAATTAAAATTGCAGAATTTTTAACATAATCATTTATCATTCAGCAGTTATTTCTCGCTCATTGAACAGAATTTTTTAACAGAAGTTACTCATTTCATTTAAGACTTATGGGATTACAGGACGTAGTCGATATTAAAATATTAAAACTATTCCATGATGGTTTATCTCCGACTACGGAAGACATCCTCAGGGGTGGAACAACAGTTGCCGCTTAAACTCAGTGGATGACTCCCGTAAACGGATGCGAAATTTCGGTAAATACTTGTATAAATGGAGCGTGGGCTCTTAGCTCAGAAGTATCAACTGCGTTATAACCCTCCTTGAAAGCCTATGTTGTATGATAAGGAGGAACATAAAATTACAATTACGATATCAGCCCAATTGTTATCTCAAGCAATCATAATTATAATATTTTCCGAAACATAACTCTCAGCAATGCTACAGATTTTTAATTGGGAATAAAAGTTCACTCGTTGTTATAATAAATTACGCCTTTAAAATCATAGTAGACCGATCATGCAGAAGTGCTAATGTCTGTAGCCTAGACAACACTTACATCCACATCGACGGTGTTAGCAAATTTTTGATCGTAACAAATTGTCCTTATATCGGCTGGTATGTCATGGGAACGGACAAAAGCGAAATATGTGTCCTTGCAGTCTCTCGTTGTGTATTTCAATAAAATCTTCACAGTTTACAAACTCCGTCCCATCGAATAAACCACTTTCCCTCCCGCCTTCGTCATCATGAGTTACAGTCACTGACTGCCGGAAGTAACACAGTTTCTCTGTTTATGTAGGTGCAATGGCAGCGTCCGGAACCTTGCAGAGGGGACAGGACTGAAGCGTGCGCGGAAGGTAAGTTGGGAAGCCCCATCCTGGCTAGGAACCGAGAAAACTCACATGGAGCAAGCCGCCGACAGCACGTTTGAAACTCCCGCTCTCGCATCCCCACAAGCGTCAAGCATACGTCTTTGCTTTCACTCAAACGTCTAAAACCATCTGTTGCCCTCTTTCCTAATTTCTACCGCTTTTATTAGAATAGAATCCCTTTATAATCGTGTAAGAGCTAAATGTCTCGTCTTTTCAAATTGTATTTCATGCCCATATTTAGGCAATATTTAGCCACGGGAAACTTCTGAAGTTCCTTTTCTTTGATATGTCGTGAATGGTCTGCACAACGCTCAACAAAAATGCGAATAGACTGACCTATCTAAATTCTACCACAATCACGCACCACTGAATCGAAGACCTCCCGCCAGCTTCCCAGATAAAATATATGCTTTCGTTAGTCTACTGACTGGACTTATGGGACCAGCAGCGAACACCTCTCCTGTCCTAAACACTTCACCTCACAGCTCAGAAATACACCTTCAAACTAAGTCCTCAACTGTTTTCAGGTTGTATTCCAATCTCTGTTTTGCTCTACAGCTTTTACCCATTACAGCCCCCTCTAGTACCATAGAACTCATTCCGTGCTGTATTAACAGGTGTCCTGCCACCCTGTCCCTTCTTCTTGTCAGTGTTTTCCATACTTTCCTGTTCTCGCCAAATCTCCGGAGAACATCGTTTCCTTACCTCTTCAATCCACTTAATTTTCAAAACTCTTCAGTAGCACTACATTTCAAATGCTCCAATTCTCTTCTTTTCCGGTTTTCGCACAGTCCACCCCTCTCTACTGTACAATGCTGTGATCCATACGCACACTCTCCAAAATTTCTTCTTCAAATGGATGTCTGTGTTCCATAGCAGCAGATATGTTGGCAGCGAATGCCCTTTCTCCCGGTGCTAGTTTGGTTTTGATATCCTCCTGGCTCCGTCCGTCATTAGTTATTTCTCAACCTAGGTAGCAGAATTCCTTAACTTAATCAACGTCGTGACAATCAATCCTGATGTTAAATTTGTCGTTCTTATTTCTAATAATTCTCATTACTTTCGTCTTCCTGCGATTTACTCTCAGTTCATATTCTTTACCCATCACTCTCTTTATTCCATTCAGAAAAATCATGTAATTCCTCTTCACTTTCACTCAGGATAGCTATGGTATCAACGAATCGTTGATACAATTTCACCATGAATTTTAATCCCATTCAACAACCATTCCTCCATCATTGCTTCTTCGATTTGTAGGTTGAACGGTGGTGGTGAAAGAGTACATCCTTGTCTTACACCATTTTTCGTCTGGGCACTTTTCTCTTGATCGTTCACTCTCATTATTTCCTCTTGGCTCTTGTGCATGTTGTATATTACCCGTCTCTCCCTACAGCTTACCCCTATTTTCATCAGAACTTCGAGCTTCTAGGACCATTTTACACTGGTCAATGCTTTTTCCATGTCGACAGATCCTATGAATGTGTCTTGATTTTGCTTTAGTCTTGATTTCATTATCAACCGCAACGTTAGAATTGCCTCTCTCGTGCCTTTACATTTCCTAATGTGGAACCTATCGTCATCTAATAGGTCCTTAGTTTTCTTTCCCATTCTTCTGTATATTATTCTTGTCAGCATCTCGGATGCATGAGCTGTTAAGCTGATTGTGCAACGATTCTCGCACTTGTCAGCTCTAGCAGTCTACGGAATTGAGTGGATGCTACTATTCCGGAAGTCAGATGGTATGTCGCCAGACTGACAGATTCAATATTCCACAGTGAAAAGACGTTTTATAAATTCTGATAGAATGTTATCTATCCATTCTGCCTTGTTTGGCTTCAGTCTCCAAAAGCTCTCTTACATTCTGATTCTAATACTGGATTCCCTATCGCTTCCAGGTCGACTCTTGTCTCTTCTATCACATCAGACAAGTCTTCCACCAGAGAGAATCCTTTAATGTACTCTTTCCACCTATCCGCTCTCTCGTCTGCATTTAACACAGGAATTCCCAATGGGCACTTAGCGTTAGCCCCCTGCTTTTAATTCCACCTAAAATAGTTTTGACATTTCTGTGTTTTGAGCCTTTGCTTCTGACAACCATTTCTTTTCTGATTTCTTTACATTTTTCATTCAGCCATCTCAGCTGAGCCATCCTGCACTCCCTAATTATTTCAATTCTAAGTGACTTGTATTTCTGTATGCCTAAATTTTCATAAGCATTAATGTACTTTCTTCTGTAGTGTTTCTTCTGTTACCAATGGTTTCTACATTCACCAACGTGAATACTCTGAAAGTCACACTGAAATGCCTGGCAGAGTGTTCAGAGAACCAGCTTCACAATAATTGTCTGTTATTCCACTCTCGAAAAGCTCGCGGAAGAAACGAACACCCACATCTGTCCATGCGAGCTCTGTTTTCCTATTCTTTTACGATTGTTTCTCTCTATGTAGGTCGGCGTCAACAAAGTATCTACGCATTCGGAGCAGAAAGCTGGCGACTGAAGTTTCGTGAGAAGTTTCCGCCGCAACGAAAAACGCATTTGCTTTAATGGTGTCCATCCCAAATCCTATATCATGTCCGTGACACTCTCTCCACTATATCACGATAGTGCAAAATGGGTTGTTCTTCGTTGAAGTTTCTCGATGTACTCCGGTAATCCGATCTGCTAAGTATCCCATACCGCGCACCAGTACTCCAAACCAGAACGGACAAGATTAGTGTAGGCAGTCTCCTTGGTAGATCTTCAACATTTTCTAAGTGTTCTGCCAATGAAAAGCAGTCGCTGGTTTGCTGTCCCCGAACCTTCTTCAACGTGTTCCTTCCAATTTAAATTGTTCGTAATTGAACTTCTAGGTATTTAGTCGAATTTACGCCCTTTAGATTAGAATGATTTATCTTATAGCTGAAGTTTGAAGGACTCCTTTAAGATCTCATCTGGATGACCTCACACTTCGCATTATTTAGGGTCAATTGCCAGTTTTTGCGCCGTTCAGATATATTTCCTGAATCGTTTTGCAGTCTGTTTTCATCTGCTGATGACATGACAAGACAATAAACGACAGCATCAATTGGTAACAACCTAAAACGGCGGCTCAAATTCTTTCCTAAATCGTTCTTATATGTTAGGAACAGCCGAGGTCCCGTAACTCTGCCTTGGGGAACGTCAGAAATCACTTTTGCTTTACTCGATGACTTTCCGTCAGTTTCTTAGCAGTTAATTTCTTTGCACCTACGTTTTTCTTTCCAGTGTTAGTCATTGCTATTTTTAGAGATGTTGATTCCTCTTTACCGCTTACTGAGATATTCCTTGTTGCTGTATCTAGAGCCCTACAGAACTTGAAGAGTATCTCGTCACTCCTTAGTACATCCGCATGCCACTTCATTGCGTATTGGTCCTTTCTGACTTGTTTCTTAAACTTCATCGATACTAAATTGTCTTCTGAGTCTATATCTGCTCTGGGGACGCCTTACAATCCTTACAATTTCGGAATCTCTCCCTGACCATGACGTAACCTAACTGAGATCGTCCCATATCACCTGGTCTTATCCAAGTATCCCTCCTTGTCTTGTGATTCTTGAACAGAATATTCGCTGTTGCTATCTGTAATTTATTACAGGACACTGTCTTTCTCCTCTCACATTCGATCCCCGGACCAAGTATGTTCTGATTACTAATCAAAGATGCTACAACTTATTGGTTTCCTTTTTTCGTAATGGAACCTTACTGTCACCAAAAGAGGCGGGGGCGGGGGGGGGGGGGGGGGGGGGCTTGACACTAAGAACCACGCAGACCGGACGTCAGTGGCAGGATAGCAGCACACACACTGTGCGCCATGTTCCTTTCTCACCCTCAGAAACCAAGGAAAAGGTCGGGAACATGCAGTAGTGGTACAAAGCACCCCAAGACTGCCTGAATCTCTCTCTCTCTCTCTCTCTCTCTCTCTCTCTCTCTTTTCCGCTACGGAACGTAGCTGGAAACAGAGATCGCGTGGGGGACGGAGCCACACGCGGTAGGACTATCTCGAAGCATAGCTTTTTGAGAAGAGCATTCCAGAGATCTGAGAATAATCGGTACTAAGAGCGAAAAATGCGTGAATGAACTTCTCATCCAGTAACATCCCACCTTTGGTGTGTGTTAAGAAAGACATAACATAGGAAATTTGAGAAAAATTGTCTGTATTTGGAATTGGGGACAACTGCACAATTTCGTTCATTCAGGAAGTGCCAACATTCACCTACGTTCTTCTACCCAGCAGAAAACTAATAATGAACGGAGTGTCCTGGGCTGACATACTAGGCCAGCATATGTCGCAGCAGGAACCTGACACCTATCGGCTGTCCATAGACTAGGCAATGCTCGTCACTGTCGGCAACATCACATCCGACACACAACAGGGTGTCTCCACGGCGAATCCCTTGAAGGCGTGACCGACGTAGAAGCTTCCTCTTGGCTGTAAGATACCATGTAGACTGGGAAGCAGTGGCAAGGTAAGGAGCGCACAGCGATCGCCAGACGTTATGCAAGTCGACGTGGCGATGCTTCCCTCAACCCTATTCGGTGACCTGTTATCCTTCGTGGTCATCAAGAGCATTGGAAATATTGCAGTATGGACAAAGTTCAGAGAAAAGAATGGCGGAAGTACAAGAAGGGCGGCGGAAAGTCCGAAGGGCAAATAGGGGCAGAGATAGTGAGGTTCATTTACTCCAGCAACAAGCTGGTAAAGGACTTGGGGCAACAGTGCCACAGCACCAGTTGAGACCCGACAAGAAACGCTATCGCTCTCTCCGGAACATGATACAGGCTTAAACTGAACCTACACCGCAGGATGTTGAGGGTGTCCTACCTCATCTTAAACAGAAAGCTATGGCAGATGTATGGACCCAATGCCGATAGGATGCGGTGGACCATGCATAGCGAAATTGGGAGTGTCCGTCCCATGTGGGGGATAAACATTTACATACGAGGGTCACTCCAAAATAAATGCACACTTTTTTTTAAAATCCATCTTTTAGTCTACATGTTTGAAAGTTTTACAGTGTTTAGATACACCCTTTTAGGAACAATATTTTTCTTTTTCCACACAATTCCCATCCCTCTCAACTGCCTTACGCCACTTGGAACCAGCACCTGTATACCCGCGCGGTAAAGTTCTGGACCAGCCTGTTGGAGCCACTGTTTTGCAGCGTGCACAAGGGAGTCATCATCTTCATACCTTGTTCCACAAAGAGAGTCTTTCAGTTTGCCAAAGAGATGATAGTCACATGGAGCCAGATCAGGACTGTAAGACGGGTGTCTCAGTGTTGTCCAACCAAGTTTTGAGATCGTTTCCATAGTTTTTTGACTGACATGTGGCCGTGCATTGTCGTGCAACAGCAAAACATCCTGCTTTTGCCGATGTGGTCGAACACGACTCAGTCGAGCTTAAAGTTTCTTCAGTGTCGTCACATACGCATCAGAATTTATGGTGGTTCCACTTGGCATGATGTCCACAAGCAAGAGTCGTTCGGAATCGAAAAACGTAGCCATAACTTTTCCAGCATAAGGTGTGGTTTTGAATTTTTTTTTCTTAGGTGAATTTGCATGGTGGCACTCCATTGATTGCCTCTTCGTCTCTGGTGAAAAGTGATGGAGCCATGTTTCATCACCTGTCTCCCCCATTCCCATATTCTTCCAAAAGTTCGCTGCATACCGTTTTTCTTGTTTCTTTTGTGAGCCATTGTCAACATCCTGGGAATCCACCTGGCACAAACCTTTTTTAACGCCAACACTTTCAGTACTCTGCAAACACTTCCATCCCCTATTCCAACGTAGCGTGACAATTCGTCTACTGTGATGCGTCTGTCAGCTGTCACCAGTTCGTTAACTCTCTCCACATTGTCTGGAGTGTGTACAGTACGGGGCCTGCCGCTGCGAGGACAATCCTCAATATTGCCGTGCCCGTTTTCATCACGTAACCCGCTTGCCCACCAACTAACTGTACTGCAATCGACAGCAGCATCTTCATACACCTTTTTCAACCTCTTGTGGATGTTTCCTACAGCACAGGAATTCAATGAGAGCACGTTGCCTCTGACGAACGTCAAGTGCAGCAGCCATCTGGAAGACATGCTGTGACGGCGCCACTCACGGGAACCGGTTGAACTAAGTTTGAAAACAAGCAGGAAGGATGTATCTAAACACTGTAAAACTTTCACGCATGTCGAATGAAAACTGTGTTTTTACAATAGTAGTGTGCATTTGTTTTGGAGTGGCCCCTGTATTTTGTCCGTTTCAGAAGATCGAGGGCTCGTATACGCTGACTTACGAGTCCAGATCGTAATTGAGTCATAGTCGCCGGCAGCTCAAGCATATCGTGCACCGCAGATCACTTGTGAAAACGATTTATAAGCATCGGGTGGTATCAGCTATATGCCACGGCGTAGCACTAGCCGCCGGAACCTACGTACCTATAGCCGTAGCACTCGATTTGCGGACGCTGAGGCAGTCTCGTGATCTAGGGGTAGTGTCTCTGATTAGCAATTGCAACACCTTTGGTCTCGGTTACGAATTAAGCCACTGCTTAAATTTCGATTAATGAACAGAACTGGCGGCCGAGGACTGCCGGGGTAAGAAATCAAAAGGCGGAAGCATCAGCAGTGATCAACGGCATGATGATGCAGAAGGCTGTAAAAAGCACTGCATTAGGGACACATAACGTCTATCCACAGGACATGTGGCCTGTAGTTGAAAAAGTATCATGATTATCCCTTCCTTAGAGATTCAAGAACAGTCCCCCATTCGGATGTCCTGGAGTGGACTTCCTAAGGAGAGATGACAATGTGAAAAAGATTGAATAATCAACGAAAGGATAAAATTCTACGAGTCAGGGCGTGGAATGTCAGAAGCTTGAACATGACAGGGAAGCTAGAAAATCTGCCAAAGAAAATGCAAAGGCTCAATCTAGATATAGTTTGGGTGAGTGAAGTGAAGTGGAAAGAAGACAATTATTTCTGGGCAGATGAGTTTAGGGTAATACTCACAGCAGCAGAAAAATATATAAAAGGAGTAGGATTCGTTATGAGTAGGATGGTAGGGCAAAGAGTGTGTTACCGTGAACAGTTAAATGATTTGTTATTATCACAACACTGACAACGATGCTTCGTACATACAGGGCGACGTCACAAGATGAAGATCAAGAGATAGCGAAAGTGGATACTGAAAGGGTAGTACAACAAATGAAGGGGCATGAAAATCTAATACTCATGGGGGACTGGAATGCAGTTGTACGGGAAGGAGTGAAAGAGAAGGTTACAGGAGTATATGGGCTTGAGACAAGAAATCGGAGACGAGAGAGACTAATTGAGTTCTGTAATAAATTTCAGTTGGTAATAGCGAATACTCTGCTCAAGAATCACAAGAGGAGGAGGTACACTTTGAAACAGCTCGGTGACATAGGAAGTTTTCCGTTACATTACATCATGGTCAGACAGAGATTCATAAATCAGACACTGGATTATAAGGGGTACCAAGGAGCAGATATTGATTGCGATCACAATGTAGTAGTGGTGAAGAGTAAGCTGAAGTTTCATAGATCAGTGAGGAAGAATTAATACGATGAGAAGTGGAATATAGAAGTACTCAGGAATGATTAGGTACGCTTGAAGTTCTCTAAGGCTACAAATACACCAATAAGAAATAGATCAGTAGCCAGTACAGTTGAAGAGCAATGGACGTCTAAATTGGGCAATTACAAAAGCTGGAATGAAAAACATAGGTACAAAGAAGATAACTGCGAAGAAACCATGGGTAAAAGAAATAATACTTCAGTTGATCGACGAATGAAGAAAGTACAAAACTGTTCAGGGATATACAGGAATACAGAAATACAAGTCGCTGAGGAATGATATAAATAGAAAGTGCAGGGAAGCTAAGACAAAGTGGCTGTGAAAAATGTGAAGTCCAAAAAGAAATGATTGTCAGAAGGACTGACTCAGCATGTAGGAAAGTCAAGACTACCTTCGCTGAAATTAAAGGCAATGTGGTAACATTAAGAGTGCAACGGAAATTATACTGCTAAATCTAGAGGAGAGTGTGGATAGGTGGAAGGAGCAGACTGAAGTACTCTGTCATGGGGAAGAGGTGTGTCATGTGACAAAAGAAAAAACAGGAGTCGATTTAGAAGATACAGGTACCCCAGTATTAGATTCAGAATATAATATAGTTTTGGAAGTCCTAATATCAAATAAGACGGAAGGGATAGATAACATTCCATTACAATATTTTTCTTTGGGGAAAGTGGCAACAAAATGACGAATATTCACGCTGGTGTGTAGAATGTATGAGTCAAGTGACATACCCTTTCGGAAAGATATCATACACACAATTTCGAAGACTGAAAGAGCTGACAAGTGCGAAAATTACTGCAGTATCAGCTTAATAGAGCAGACATCCAAGTTACGGACAATAATGATACAGTTAAGAATAGAAAGGAAAACTGAGGATGTGTTAGATGACGATCAGTTTGTCTCTACGGAAGGTAAAGGAACCAGAGAGGCAATTCTAACGTTGGGACTGATAACGGAAGCAAGACTAAAGAAAAGTCACCACACTTTCATATGATTTATCGACCTGGAAAAAGCGTTTGACAATGTAAAATGGTGCAAGGTGTTCGACTGTCACAGAAAAATATGGGTAATCCATAATCCATCGGGAGAGGAGAAAATAATAAGAATGAACGACCAAAAACAAAGTGCTCTGATTGAAAAGTGTGTAAGACAGGGATTCACTCTTTCAGTCCTACTCTTCAATCTATACGTTTGAAGCAATAATGGAGGAAATAAAAGGAAAGTTCAGGAGTGGAATTAAAATTGAAGGAGAAAGAGTATCAATGATGCGATTCGCTGATGGCCTTGCTATCCCGAGGGAAAATGACGAAGAATTACGTGATTTTCTGAATGGAATAAACAGTCTAATGAGTGCAGGATGTGGACTGACAGTAAATGTACGAAAGACAAAAGTAATGAGAAGTAGCAGAAATGAGAACAGTTAAAAACTTAATATCTTAACATCAGGATTGATAGTCACGAAGTACGGGGAAGTCACTCCACGCAGGAGACGCATTCACCGTCGATGGTTGTATCAGGGTATTCCATAATGCGCATCGTCACTTCCACTTAGTCGTGATCGACCTGATCGAACGCATGGCTTAAGTCAAGAGCGGGTAAGAGTTCAGCGAAACGACAAGCCTGAGCAAAAGCGATTGTGTCTGGATAGCGAAAGAGAGCAAAGGCAATGTTATTGGCCCCCTTTAAAAAATATTCAATCGGAAAAACCAAGTACTGGGCGTCCGTTTAAACGGCGCAGCCACCAGCCGAGTAAAGATCTTCTCATCACTGTTAAGCAACGTGAATTACGATAATCGTAAATCCGTGATTAATTCCAAAGTTTGCGAATGGCAATAGAACGCCGTCTGGGATCTGCACAAATCCATAATAGGCGACATATGGACCTGACAAATTTGAACCCACGCCAGCGCCAATAGCGAATGATATGTTCGATAAAACACTTGTGGGAGTCTGTCAGGGCCTGAACTGCTCAATGGTCCTCGTCCTCCGTGACGTCAGTAAACAGACCCATAGTTACATCACCAACAACCAAGCCACAGCAGAATCTGGAGGCAGGGTGATGACGGTGTGGAGAGTACAACGCAATTTAATGTGTATGGAGGGCAGATCATGTATCAAACTGGGCATCTAAGCGCCACTCACCATGAGTCGTAGGAATATTAATCCAAAGCCTCCGACGGTGACGCCGTTCCGCCATCAAGTGGTACATCGACGAACGCTCCAGCTCTAACCAGTCGTGTGTGGATACGCTGACTATAGCTCCTTGGAGGTGACGTTGAGGAAAGTGAGTGACCTGTGACTTGGCAAGATTCACCGTCGACAGACACTCTGGCGATAAAGGCATCATAGGACGTTCCCGGAGAATGGTGACGTAGATATCGTGATTAAGTCACAGCCATGCCGTGACCTCCCTTCCGTAACCAATCGAGCCCTATCGGAGGTTAGGCTTTGCGCAGAGAACTCACCATGACGGAGCAGACTGAAAGATGCTGTCGATACAGGCTGTCCACGTGATCTCGATGAGCTGCTTCCCCTACACTACAGGCAGCTCGAAAGATACATATTACGGGGCGTAACGTATAATATGTTACGTCCAGTTAAGTACAGGAATTTTGTGTTGCATTCAACTGGTCCCTAAACACGTCTGCTTCTCTCACTCACCCAAACGAAACGACGTATTGAACAACTCTGGATAGAGCATGCGGCTGATGAGCATGTGCAGACATGTCACAGCAACCGATTGGTGCATCGAAATCACTTTTCGAGTATTCTACGTGTTCGGCAGAACTCCTGTTCATTAACAAGGAGATTGCCCCGTCAGTCTAATGAATATTTTTTGGTTCAATGTTATTTTGCCCCTTTGATAGACACTGTGCATCACAGTTAAAGGAAACCCCTTAACTATCTCCCGTTGAGAAGCATAAGCCCGATATTCGGCTCAGAGGTGCCTAAAAACACTACTCTGTAATGGTGCAAATACGTGCAGGTCGGCGATGTCACCCCCAGGCTCGCCGCTGCTTCGAACTGCAAGGTGTCGACATTTGCGGAAAAAACGCCAGAGCTCAGAAGTTCATGTGAGGTATAAGGTGGCTTAATTACTGCACATTGTCACCAGATTTGACCACAATTCTGTCCAAAGTCACAGTGGACGTGTCACAAGGTTGGAAGGTTCTCGCACCCCGTTATACATATCACTCCTTCTTTTGACGCTTCCGTAGCTGAGGTCGGAATCGCCACCCACAGAGTTGAAACCACACCGGTTCCTTACGTGTGGCCGAGCAGAACATTTCAGATACACCACTGCTCAGAATCGACATGAAAATGCGTCAGAGGGTGGCGAGAACGTCGTTAACGAGACTTTTCGGCGATGATTCCTATATAGCAGTGTGATGAGCAGCAGGACGGCACTGTTATCAACGCTTGACTATACTGACGATTCAACTCTTCCCTAAGGAGAAGGGCAGCCATAGATTGTATATACCATTATGAAGATAAAATCGCTTCAGCTGTAAGATTTTTAACCATGGCCGGATTCACAGCTTTTTAGCTGCATCATCAGGTGCCATAAAATCGAGTCACATTCTGATCAGAAACTATGAGAGCTGGTTCATCCCATTCTCTTTTCGTATCAGAACAAGACTCTATTTTATTGCACCAGATGATGCAGCTAAAAATCCGCGTAATCAGTTGTACTTATAGATAAATTAAGTACAGCTGAAGCGGAAAGCAAAACGAGGATAATGGAATGTAGTTGAATTAAGTCGGGTGGTGCTGAGGAAATTAGATTAAAAAATGAGACACTTAAAGTAGCAAACGAGTTTCGCTATTTATGGAGCAAAATAACTGATGATGGTCGAAGTGAAGAGGATATAAAATGTAGACTGGCAATGGCAAGGAAAGCGTTTCTGAAGAAGAGAAATTTGTTACATCGAGTATAGATTTAAGTGTCAGGAAGTCGTGCCTAAAAGTATTTGTATGGAGTGTAGCCGTGTATGGAAGTGAAACATGGACGATAAATAGCCTGGACAAGAAGAGAATATAAGCTTTCGAAATGTAGTGCTATAGAAGAATGTTGAAGATTAGATGGGTAGATCACATAACTAATGGGGAGAAGAGGAGTTTGTGGCACAACTTGACAAGAAGAAGGGACCGGTTGGTAGGACATGTTCTGAGGCATCAAGGGATCACATATTTGTCATTGGAGGGCAGCGTGGAGGGTAGAAATCGTAGAGGGAGGCCCAGAGGTGAATAAACTAAGCTGATTCAGAAGAATGTAGGTTGCAGTAAGTTCTGGGAGATGAAGAAGCTTGCACAGGATAGAGTTGCATGGATAGCTGCATCAAACCAGTCTCAGGACTGAAGATCACAACAACAACTATCCCTAAGGCTGCAACAGGCCACCAACCTCACACCTTTAGAGTGGAAGACGACTTCAGTTTTCTCTCATGTACAGTGTAGATCTACAAGGTACCCATCAAAACCATTCAATGAAATTTCAACGTGATTTCAGCCCTTCTGTTTAGCACACTCTTAAGACGTGGCCTCGGTGGTGGGGGGTGGGGGGAGGGGGCGGTAGCTTGGCTTGTAACATTGATAATGCGTGAAGAAAACGGCAAAAGTTTCCTGTAAGACCATCCAGTTTGGCAACACCCTTGGTGTCACATGGTCACCTTTCTTGAGCGCCTTACCAGAGCAGATAAATTGAGTGACGAGTGTGGTTGGCTGGCAGGCAGGCCCGCGGACTACGCTGCTGCTCTTGCGCCGGCCATTACGCCTACAGAACCGTGGGAGGGGAGATGGGGGGGTTGTAGAAGGGGTTTCCTCTCCACATGAGTCTAGGACATTGTCACGTTTTTTCTCCGTTCAATTATATTTTTAAAGGGCTCACTAAAGACGGGCGGTGGTACCGAGGCTGTTGCGAACTGCGTAGTGGGGGAGAGGAGTCTTTAAGGTACCCCCGTCATTTTATTCATGCATGTTTCAGTGTCGCTCCCCTCCGTGCTACATGGGGCGCGAAATGGGAGGCCTGAAATAGCATAATAATCTCTGGTGCTCGAATCGTGTACAAATTTTGTTGAATGGTTTCGAGCGGTCCGTAGTTATCCCGCGCTATACACAAAAGCAAATATTGCGGTAGCATTGCACTCCAAACGGGTGCGATCACGTTTAATGAGTTTGCTGGCCCACGATGTCCTTCGAGAACAGTTGAACTGGCCTGTGGCTGTCAGCGATGCCAACGTCTGTGAAGAACGTCGTCGTGCTGGTCACTGAACTACGAACTGCCGTTTCCCGCTGCGAAATTTGCTGAAATCAGCGTCCCAACGAAAGGGATGGTGTTATTGACGCCATTTTTGGCACACCCTGACGCCATTTCAGTTCTGAGCGGTTGTTTCATCGAAATGTTTTCTCCGCCACCCATAAGAGCATCACGTGATTTTAACGGTGGACTTCGGGGTTCTGACCCCCATCGCTGAGGCGTCAAAAGAAGACATTAAATGTGAGTAAGAGTGATTGTGACGACCTTCCAGTCTCGTGCCACATCCACGGTGGCATTCAGCAGTTGTGGTGAAATGTGGTGCCAACGAGACATCAACACCCCAACGTTGTACCTCACATGGTACAGAACTCTGACATTTTTTTCGCATGTGTCGACATCTTGCTGTATGAAGCGTCGCCGCCCCTGAGGGTAACGTCAGAGGGCAACAAGCTTTGCACTTTTAGACAGGAATGTTGTAGGCACCTTTGTGCCTACTTTCAAACTTAAGCGGAGATATAACGGAAAACAATTTTTTTCACATTATATATATATATATATATATATATATATATATATATATATATATATATATAAGAAAGAAACAAACGTGGGTATCACCTAATCCAAATCAAGATGAATATCAGTTGGACCATGTGGCAATAACGACTCGCAACTACAAGGAAATCTTGGATGTCAGAGTGAGGAAGGACCTAAACATAGACTCAGATCATTATCTGACAGAAATAAAGACCATGTTCCAACCAAACAAACCTAAACCAAAACCAAGAAGATTTCCAAGAGTAAAAACTAAATTTCTCCTGAAAAAGCAGGACAAATTCTGTCATATACCAAACACAAGAAGAATGGATAATTGGGAAGAAATTAAAGAAACAATGATAGAGTCAGTTACAGAAATAGGACAGCCACGAAGAATACCAAAACACAGATGGTGGGACGAGCTGTGTGATGAAGCAATTGACAATCGTCTAAAGGCATGGAAAAAATGGAACAGTAACAAGAAACACGAATACTGGGAAGAGTTTAAAGAAGAAAGGAAAAAGGCAGCAAAAATCATCAGATCAGTGAAAAGAAAATATGACAGATTAGAAGAAATAGATTCTGATTTCAAAAGGAACAACACTAGAAACTTGTATAAGACTTTCAGAGAAGTTTTAACAGGATTCCAGTCACCAAGTTTACATTTTAAAGATAAAAATGGAAAAACAGTTTTAAGCAATAAAGAGAACTGCCAAATCTTAGCTGAATACTTTGAAAGCTATTAAATTGTGAGGAGCCTAATGACAGGTTACAATTTCAAAAATCACAACATGAAAATCCACCGTCGGAACCACCCACAGTAGAAGAAATAGAGAAGATTATCAAAGCATTGAAGAATAACAAAGCACCAGGGGAGGATGGGATAGTGGCAGAAATGTGGAAACTAGGGGGCTTATCCGCATGTCAGAAAATTCACAAAGTAATTAAAGACATTTGGACAAAATGAATCATACTCAGTGACTGGAAACAAGCATTGATCCACCCTCTCCATAAAAAAGGAGATAAAACAGACACCAACAACTACAGGGGCATATCCTTGTTACCAGTGACATACAAAATACTTTCTAAAGCACTTTTAAATAGAATAGAGGAACAAGCAGGACCTAATATAGGAGATTATCAAGCAGGATTTAGAAAAGGTAGATCATGTGTAGAACAGATTCTTAATTTAAAAACAATTTTGAGAGTGAGTGCTATACAAAATAAAAATACAGTAGTTACTTTCGTAGACTTCAAGAAGGCCAACGACTCAGTTGACAGACAAACACTATTCCAGATACTTTATGAATCAGGGATAGTTGGAAACACCAGAAGACTTGTTGAACAAACGCTCACAGATACAACATCAAGAATTAAGTTTCAAGGCGAAATTTCTGAACCATTTAAAATCAAAACAGGAATTCGACAAGGTGACGGACTGTCCCCAATTCTCCTTAACTTGGTTTTAGATAAAGTAGTAAAAACATGGGAAAACACATTAAAATACAGAGGCACAAAGGGTATAAGCATGGGCCAAGGAAATAACAAATCTGAAGCAAAATGTTTAGCCTTTGCGGATGATATGGCATTGATAATTGAAAACCGAACAGACGCAATAGTTAAGGTTGATATGTTACACGAGATTGCTGAAAAGACTGGGCTAAAAATATTCTACGAAAAAACCGGGTATATAGAACATAAAAATAATACAGAAAAGTTTATGAAAACAAAGTATGGAAAAATTAAAAGAGTTGATAGATTCAAATACCTGGGGGAGTGGATCCAAGCCAATGGACTGGATAACACAACAAATAAAGAAAGAATAAAAAAGTTGGAATTTGCATATAAATTAACACACAAATACTACAATAAGAAATCAATATCCATACAAGCAAAGATTAAACATTATAATTCAGTTATTAGGACACAAGCAACATATGGATCAGATTGCGTAACATTGAATAAGAAAGGCGAATTAAGAGAACTAGAAAAAAACAGAGAGAAAAATATTAAGAAAAATTCTAGATCCTGAGAAAAACATGGAAAATAGGTGGATTAAAAGGAGAAATGAAGATCTATACAAAAATACAGAAAAGATCACAGATACAATGAGGAAGGGACGGCTAAAATTTTATGGACATTTAAAAAGAATGGAAGAAACACAGATTACAAAGAAAATTTTTAATTACGTTAGTAAGCTGAAAAAAACTGTAGGATGGATCGAAGCAGTAAAGAAAGACGCCAACAAAATAGGTGTTACAGAAGAAATAATACGTGACAGGAATAACTTTAGGCTACTTATAGAAAACGCAAACTATGAAGAAGATGCGCCAAAACCTCGACCCAAGAGACTGTGGACAGATGAGCAGAGACCCGCAGTTGGCGAGAAAATGAAGAAGTACTGGGAAGAACGGAAGAAAAAGAAACACCATAAGTCTTAAGTTGTATGCGGTCCATAGCTGGCCAAATTCATATATATATATATATATATATATATATATATATATATATATATATATATATATATATATATATATATATATAATAGACTCACATGAGAAGTATTTTATTTAATTTTTTTAATCATAATCTACACCGGTTGAAAATATTAAAATTTTTACGTGCGTTACTCCCAGATCTAATAAAATCGGTATTTTTTTATTTAGAAAGTTGTGGATTGCTGTGTCATAAAGGACACATCCAGAAGAGTATGGGCACCAGGTTGAAGAAATTGAAACAAAGTCTGAGAGACAAGAAACTTTCTGATAGTAAAACCATAAGAGGCAGGCTGAGAGACAAGATGATTGATCGACTACAGCAGTGTTATGGGTTGGCCATTAGAAATAATACTGAGGATTTATTGAAAATGAAGTAGGCCGTATGGGCTACCTACTTCCAGACTGTCAACTGATGGAAAGTCAGTACATCACCTTTGCCCTCCTGGACCTGATTCATGGTGCAATTACCGAAATGCTCAGTACTCAAACAGTGCCCGAACTCTTACGGGAATCGGCAAAAAGCCGCGAGTAATAAGTATAATGGGCAGGGGAACTATGAATATAGTGCGGGACAATAAGTGAGGAATGTGGGTCTCACGAGAGGCATGCCATAGATAAGTCCCTGCAGTCGCACTATCCTCTTTGTCCTCGGTAGCTCAGATGGATAAAGCGTCTGCCATGTAAGCAGTAGATCCCGGGTTCGAGTCTCGGTCAAGGCACACATTTTCAACGATTCCCGTTGACTTATATCAACGCTTGTATACAGCTAGGGGTATTCATTTCATTGCAGTTGTTATGCTTGGCTACAGTGCTCTTGTGTACTCCTTGAGTGTAAAGCGACTAGGTAAATACTTCGTGTATGACAGTCTAAGCAGTAGGTGTAAGTGGACGATGGGATTCACCAGTGCAGAAAAGGCCGACTTGCTAAGGGTGTATTGCAGAGTGTAGGGAGAACGCAGTTCGATCTTGTACGCTGTATGCTGCAAGACATCTCAATGCACGTCGACCATCTCGGTAGTTAATTACCAATATCTTCAAGCAGTTACAGAAGGAAACAAGTGATGTTTGAAAAGGGGGATATTAACGTTCTTGTTGCTATGGCAGTTGATCTGCGTGTTAGCTCCCGCACTATCGCACGGGTAAGTGGCACGAGTCAGGCAAATGTTCTACGCATTCTCCATCTCCATCAAGACCTTCTTGGAAACGATATGAGATACTTATTAACTTATATACGTGGGCACTGAGACAGAGTACTCCAGGTGTACCACATATATTGTTTAGTGAGCCACATTTGCCAGTCATAGTCAAGTAAACCGCCAAAACATGCCCTAATGGTATGTTGACAATCACCGTCAATCAGCGTCTATGCAGTGTAACCAAAAGCTCAGCGATCATCAGCTCGTAGACCCGTGTTTCGTAGATGGAACAATGAACGTGCACAAGCATCGCAGCCTTCTAAGAGACTATCGTTCACCGATGCTAGAAGACTTTTCTCTGCAGACTGGGTGGAATCTTTGGTACCAACATGATGACCGCCCAGTGCACGAAATACCTCAGCATGGCTTCACGAATTATTTCCAAATCGCAGGATTGGTCGCAGACAACTTGCTCCTTTGGTTGGCTCGTTGCCAAGATCTGACGCCAGTGTACGTTTTTCTCTGGGGAAAGCTCAAAGACACTGTCTACGACAACTAACCCCATGATATGCAGTGACACATTACCAAAACTTGCTCAAATGGTCCGCTGAAATGCTAGAAAGTGTGCAGCTGTCGTTCCATACCAGACTGAAAGCATGTATTGCGGCTGTTGGTGGTCATTCTGAACACAACCTGCGATGGTCACTTGTCTGGTTAATGGGCAGAATGCACTAACTAGTGCATGCATTTGTGTTGTTCTTTAGTCTGTGCTACCACAGGTATTGTACAAGTGTCGGTGTGGGAACTTTTGAAAATACGACATCTCGTAAACGACTCACACTAGAATCTCGCAAGAAACACCAGTGACAGTCTATTTTAACACTTTTAGTTTGTTAATTCAAATAGGCATTGTTGGATATAAAAAAGCATATGTTTTTGCTCAAAAAATACGTTTTCTAATTATTATTTGATCCGTCTATTAGCTAGCAATACGAACACTCACCTATCAATCCATTCTGTGAAAACTGCACATCAATACACTTTTCATTTCCGCAATATTTGCGGTGGAAGTTTTAGGTGATTCACTCACTAATTTTGTTCTAGTTATGCATCACAATATTTTTTTAAATCCGTTATTAGTTTTGATTCATAATGACCGTCTTCAGACTCATTACACCGTTTGTTAGTCTAATATGTAAGAACGGTACTGTCACAATAATGATCCAAAAATATGTCTTCGTATGAATATAAAATTTAAGTGCATGATGCACTGTTTTTATAGACATGATGACTCTATGAAGAAACCTATTAATCTCGCTTAGTCTTAAATTTTATATGTGTACAACAAAGCTTACTTTGTGTCCACCACTGTGCTCATACATTTTTTACATGTATCGAATCCATATGATTAATAAACAACATATTCAGATCTGAGTATGATTAGTATGAATCGAAATGAATTACAAAGTACATCTAAAAGAAATGTTGTGGTCTGTGATCTTTTTGGATCAATTGGAGATTTAGCTATGGGTGCGTCGCAGCTCGTGAGCTGAATATCACGAAACAGTTTTCAACAATTCAGACACTCCACAGTAACAGAAGTTCGATCTCTTAATTCATGGTTCGATCGAACTCTACGAAAAACAGCTGAAGCAATGTTTTTCACGATTTTCGGAACTGCTTATTAACGTACAACATTTTACCAAAAAAAAAATGGTTCAAATGGCTCTGAGCACTATGGGACTTAACAGCTGTGGTCATCAGTCCCCTAGAACTTAGAACTACTTAAACCTAACTAACCTAAGGACATCACACACATCCATGCCCGAGGCAGGATTCGAACCTGCGACCGTAGCAGTCGCACGGTTCCGGACTGCGTGCTTAGAACCGCGAGACCACCGCGGCCGGCAACATTTTACCAATTAAGACCATTCGTCAATGAAGGGAAATGTATGGAATAAAATTTGTTGGCGAAGATCAGTGTTTGACTACAGTAATTAATTCAAATGGACGTATGTTACAGTAATTATGTAGATATAAAGAGACTTGTACGGGTTGTACCAGTGTAGAGCTCCATGAAACCACTCTTCTGAAATTTTTTCTTCTATTTTTTCTGACCTTATCCCTTAACTTTAATGGATCGGTGTATTGATTGTTATTTTATTTGGCAGTGTCAGTGAAATGGAGTGAAAAAACGCTTATCATAAGACAAACGTTCCCCGCTCCTCACGGATGGAATTTGTGCACCCGATCTGCCCGCTTGTAGTGGCTTCTAATACGAAAGAGCACGAATGATTTCTAAATGTTTGAGAATCGTGTAACTGAAACGGTCTACAAACAATCCAGGCAGGCATGAGTATTGGCGCTCGTGTTATTCCAGGCTCGTATTTCGTGCTGTGGCCGGCTCGCTTTCCCAAGTCCCTGAGGCGGCGTGCTAAAACACGCGGGCGAGTTAACAACAAGACTGCAATAACGCATGAAATTGGAGTAATGTTTAGATTAGTTAATTGAAAGGAAGCGGAGTTGCGCGTGTGAAGATAGCTGCTTTCAAAACACATAAAATCTGACAGTTTTCTTTCATGTAACACGACCGGAACACTGCTTTTACGGGCCGCACACCGCCCATGACACTCTTTTGGTAAACTATGTAGAGCCTAATTCCCAATTTTGGGTGGATGGATGAGGAACCGAACTCCTGTCATCTCAAAAGCGAATCAAGTGGCGTAACCAATGTCCGACCTCAATGAATTCGTGGCCGACTTCTGTGGCCGAGCGGTTCTAGGCGCTACAGTCTGGAGCCGCACGACCACTACGGTCGCAGGTTCGAATCCTGCCTCGGGCATGGATGTGTGTGAAGTCTTAGGTTAGTTAGGTTTAAGTTGTTCTAAGTTCTAGGGGACTGATGACCTCAGAAATTAAGTCCCATAGTGCTCAGAGCCATTTGAACCATTTTTGAATGAATTTGTGGCGTCTATTGGTACAGTTACAGAAGCGTAAGACGTTAAATGGAAATATTAATACCTAGTGTTTTGTCTTGCGTCTAGTCAGAGAAATTCTTTGTGCAATAATTTACAAGGGTCAGTCATTATTACCCCGAAGTAATGAAGTTAGTCATTATAGTTGTACTTCTTTGTCAGTGCATGATTGTACTCCTGGTGCACAATGAAATCTCAAGCTCACGGTATCGTCGCACGCCACTATAGAGGCCAAAACAAAATGTTGGAGCCCTTCTCCTTTTCACCGATGGGCTGCGTGATTTGGTTTGCCTTCTCTAGAGATGTGCTACGGTACTGAGGTGCGGTAATTTCGGTGTATAATATGACACCTAAAGCGTACCTGTAAAATAAAGAATTTGTGACGCAACTTCATTATTTCTACTAGCTCAGAATGCCGATGTTGCCCGAGTACTAATTTTCGTAATTGTATATTAGAAAGGGAAACAAAGAAAGAACTGTGTTTGTAGTGCACTATAGAAGAGATTTCATTTTCATATTTTCGTGATTCACCTTTCATTATGAAACAATTGTACTAAGAAATGTGCATAATGTACAAATGTATAATTACAGCTTCTTCACGTGGCTACAGCGTCATTTTGTAAACGTCTCTATGGCAGCGCCTGCTCATGACTCTATAGGCGGCTTATGGGTCCCGCTAACAGATTTTTGTGCTTCGCAGTTCAAACCTGCCAAAATCTCTACCAGATTTCAAGGATTTCCTTAAGCTGACTTGGCTGTAAGAGTATCTGCGTAGTAAGGAAATCTCGTAAATGTATTAGAAGTTCATGCATAATGCGCCATTTTTCCACGCATCTAATCGTTTATGACATGGCTCTTGAACTATAAGCCGTATACTGACGTATTTCAGTAGGCGCATTCAGTAGCACATACGAAGGCCGTCTGCGAAATATGTTGCGAATGGAGTTAGTGGTAAAGAAATATTAAATTTAAACGTCATACATTATCTAGCAGTTTTCACACATCGCAGAGTTTATGACGTCATATTTGTGCACTAAGGTATGTAAGTTTCTTTCCCCAACAGTGGTTGTTACCTGACAGTAAGTGATATACAGGGTGCGTCAAAAAAATGTATACACAATTTGAAGCGTCATAGAAAATTTATTTCCCGTTCTACAATGTTAAATTTCTGGAAATGGAAAGCTTAAAGTCCAACTGGAAAAATAATTATACTTTGGAAATGTGATTAATGTTCATACTGGTGGCCTTCAGCATCAATACATTTCTGAGTACGAGTCACCACTGAATCCGTACATCGTACCAAAGTGTCCAATGAGATTTCTGCGCACACCGCCTGAATCTCATTCCAAAGTGTGTCCAGGTTACGTGGTTTACGTTTGTACACCTCATCTTTTACTGTGCCCTATAAGAAGAAACCCAGCGGCGTGAGGTCTGGAGTGCGTGCAGGAAACTTGATTGGTCCCCTGCGTCCTATCCACTGGCCTGGCACATTGTGATCCATGTATGCTCGTACATCCCTATGATAGTGCGGCAAGGCGCTATCTTGTTGAAAATAAAACTCATAATTACCGTATAATGCACGAGTGGCAGGGAATATGGAGTCAGTAATAGTACCTTCAAAGCGGAAAGGCCCAATGAGTCCGCTTGCAGACAAACCACACCACACATTTACACCAGGCCAATTCTCAGCCCTTTCAACTGTAATGTGAGGATAATTTTCAGCCCAGTACACACAATTGTGCCTATTGACAGTTCCATTGAGGTTGAATTGGGCTTCATCCGGCCAAATTATGCTACCCATAAATACCGGTTCACGTCTCACCATCTCCTGAATCCATTCACAAAATTCTAACCTTCGATCTGGATCGTCGTGACTTAGCTGTTGCACCAGCCTTGGAATGTACACACGAAACTTATCTTCAGAATGCGTAGCACACTACTAGCACTTGCATTATTCTCACGTGCCGCTTGCCTTGAAGATTTTTGAGGTGAACGCTGAAATAGTTCCAAGACCGCAGTTGTGGAATCTTCACTTGTAGCTGTACGAAGTCGCCCTGATCGACGTTTATGCACATCACACACTATTCCACGAATTTCGAATTTGTCTCGTAGACGTGTAATTGTTAACCTTGAAGGTTGTTCTGTACCATACTCACTTCTCCACTGTCTTCGAACCGCAGCTAAATTCTCAAACTTCCAGTACCACTTAATTATCGACTTCCGCACTTCAAAGCTCTCACGCACGTCCGCCATGTTGCAGTTACTTCCTTGCCACTGCTGCCACCTGTTGAAGATACATAACATTACTTTCAAAATGGTTCAAATGGCTCTGAGGACTATGGGACTTAACTACTGTGGTCATCAGTCCCCTAGAACTTAGAACTACTTAAAACTAACTAACCTAAGGACATCACACACATCCATGCCCGAGGCAGGATTCGAACCTGCGACCGTAGCGGTCACGCGGTTCCAGACTGTAGCGCCTAGAACCGCACGGCCACTCCGGCCGGCTAGCATTACTTTCTGACAGATATTTAACCTTGCAGAAAGGGATATAAATTGTCTATGACAGTTCAAAGTGTGTATACATTTTTGACGCACCCTGTATGTGCAAAATATTGTTCAAATCCACCTAGTGGTTTAGAAAGAGATGCGGAAAATACATTCGTACACATACTAATCAACCATAACATTACGACCATCAACCTACTACGGATATGAACCTGTCCAGGCAATAGCAGCGTCACCTGGTGAGGCGTGAATGCTAATCAGACAAACGCAAAATGCATGTAGTATCAGTCCTTGTGTAGAATGGGCAATGCGCGCGGTCTATCTGAGTTTGGCCGACGGGGAATATTGATGCCGCATGTCGGAAACTGCGCGACCTGTTCGGTGTCCGAGGAGTGCTGTGGTGAATGGCTTCAACGTCTGGGCATCATAGGGTCCCTTATTACGGATGTCGGACAAAAAGGTTCCAATGTGTATGAGTTCATAATGGCCCAAACTGCTGAGTTCATCGGTCCCTAGACTTAGTCACTACTTGAACTAACGTATGCTAAGAACAACACACACACACACACATGCCCGAGGGAGGACTCGAACCTCCGGTGGGAAAGGCCGCACAATCCATGACATGGCGCCTCTAACCATGCGGCTACTCTGCGCGGCCCAGACATTGGACGTTGTAGGCTGGGCAGACAAGTAAAACTGGACAAGAGGTGAACTCTGGCGGAACTGAGATCAGACATTAATGCGGAGGAGAGTACAAGTATACCCGAACACTCGTACCGCAGTCGGCGACACAAGCAAGTGCCAACGTTAATACCACGACGTCGCCAAGTACTACTGAAATGGAGACGCGACCATCGGTAATGGACGTTGACGCAGTGGCAGAGCATTGCGTGGTCTGATGAATCCTGATAACTTCACATCATGCCGGTGGGAGGGCACGAATCCGTTGTCTTCCAGAGGAACTGCTCCATGACTCCTGTATTGCGGGATAAAGACAAGCTAGTGGCTGCTCGATTATGGTCTAGGGAACATTTGCGTGGGAATTCATACGTCCAGCGGAACTCGTGCAAGGTACAGACAAAGTTTCTAATGAGTAGTGATTTATAAAGGAATGCCACCGCACTAAAGCATTTTTGAAATCGCACTTAAGGATAAGTAATTTGGTAGTCGTGATTTTATAGACAAGGTTATTTACTCCAAATGCCTCCAAGAAAAGTCACACAAAACAGATTCAGCTGCAGTGTAGTCAGGTAACTAAAGGGTTATGTAAAAAAAACCTAAACAATTACTTGTATTATCCGCCTTTGAGGCACAATAGTGCGTGTTCAGGAGCATCTGTCTATGAGGTGGCTGAACATTTATTAATACTTGCAGCATCCGCCTGTGAGGCGATGTAACTCTGGAATGGAAGCAAACTTTTTGGGTAAATCAAATCCACGAAGCACGTGACCTTCACTGCACTACAAATACCAAATGAGACTTTCTCGAGCCTGCTGGAAACGTCGGACCATTTTTTGGCGCCTCTAACGGAACAAACGTAAACCGTATTCGCCTTTCAGACGGATGTTCCTTTTAAGTGTCAAATAACACAAAACAAGTTTTAAATTTTCCTTTAAACATCGATTTCTCCTTTGTTCACAAACCAATATAGACGATCGTTTAATATTTTCAGAGTGGTGTTCCATTTGAAGTAGGAGGACGCTGTCGCTTGCACTGGGGCACCAAGCGCTCGCTATCCCGTAGTGCGGCTTCAACAGAGCGTGGCGCGTCGCAAGTAATGGCCTCCCTCATTTGGATGCCCTGACCGTGGGCGCGCGGGCAGGTGTGTGGGTGGGCGCGCGGCGCCCGCCACGTTGCTTGCACACCACCCACGCAGCCCCGTGTCATAACGTAGCCAGTGGCTGTTTCAGCACCTGGCCCCGCACACAGGTCGGTAATTATGTTCCGCCGGGAGAAATGCAGCGGCCAGCCGGTGCAGCAGACTGCGCGGCCTCTGTGGGGCCCGTGTTCCAGGCCTACTCTTGTTTGCATACTGGACGCTGTGAGCCGTCTGCTAACGGCTACGGCAAAGTACAGCACTGCGCTATTCACGGTTTGTCTACTACACAGCCTTTTGAATTGCTGTGTGACGCGACGTCACGTGGCGGCAGGCCTCACTCCGGGCCGGCTGTTCCTAGTGTCACTAATAAAACAAGCAGAGCAGCACCTGAAATGTTATTCGTATCCTGAAACCTGGGTAGTGTACATGCCCTTATCCAAATAAAGGAACGCTGAAATGACAGCTGCAGTGGATTTTGTTCACCACGAAGACATAGATCGTGTTACTCCTTTTTTTACCCAACATCGGTTAGTCATAACGCTGTAATCATTAGGTCAATACTTACAGTAAAAATTGACTTGTGTGTGTATGTGTGTTGGCTCTGAACACTATGGGACTCAACTGCTGTGGTCATTAGTCCCCTAGAACTTAGAACTACTTAAACCTAACTAACCTAAGGACATCACACACATCCATGCCCGAGGCAGGATTCGAACCTGCGACCGTAGCAGTCGCACGGGTATGTGTGTTGTATATATGTTCACGGATAAGCTAGAACATTATGACCACCTACCTAACAGCTGGTATGTTCACCTTTGGCACGGATAACAGCATCGTATGAAAACAATGAAGCCTTGGTCGGTGGTTGGAAGGTGCCAGCACATTATCTGCACCCGCAGGTCGCATAATTCTCGTACATTCCGGGGAGTGGGGGATGAGCTCTCATCCCACGTCCAATCACATATCAGTTGTGTTCGATCGGCTTCAGTTCTGGTGTGTTGGGGGCGGAGGGTGGGGGGGGGGGGGGGCAGCACATCAATTGGTACTCGCCACTGCGTACCGTGAACCACTGGCCTTATGACATGGCACAATATCTTGTTGAAAACTGCCACTGCCGTCAACCAGCGTTTGATACTCCTTGGGCGTCATGGTACCTTGCACGAGTTCCGATGGGCCTATGAATTCCCACGCAAATGTTCCCTAGAGCATAATCAAGCAGCCGCTAGCTTGTCTTTATCCCGCAATACAGGAGTCATGGAGCAGTTCCTCTGGAAGAGGACGGGTTCACGCCCTCCCACCGGCATGATGTGAAGTTATCAGGATTCATCAGACCATGCAATGCTCTGCCACTGCGTCAACGTCGAGAACCGATGATCGCGTCTCCATTTCAGCAGTACTTGGTGACGTCGTGGTATTAACGTTGGCACTTGCTTGGGTCGCCGACTGCGGAGGCCCATTGATCGGTACGAGTGTTGGGAAACACTTGGACTCTCCCTCGCATTAAACTCTGATCTTAGTTCCGCCACAGTTCACCTCTTGCCCAGTTTAACCCTGTCTGCACAGCCTACGTACTTTACACACTGTCAATTTCGATTTCGTTTATTATCGCTCATTCACTTTACCACTGTTTCTTGGCTCTTTGATAGTTTGTGAAGATAGGGAACCACGAGGGTTGCCCAGGAAGTAATGCACTTCATTTTTTTCCTCAACAATTCTTTATTGAACATAATGAGAATTGAACGTTGTTTTAACCACACACCCTATTTTTGCACGTAATCTCCATCCCGTCCTTCCTCCAGCGCGAAACGGAGCGTGAATGCCCTGTCGGTATCAATCCTTATCCTGGTGGCGGAGCCAGTGCTTCACTGCTGAATCTTCCACAATTGGCATCTTCTAAGGGCCTGGCCCCAACAAGTGGAAGTCCGAGGGGGCTGGGTCAGGTGCGTATGGTGTGACAGCCGTGTATGGTCTCCCCGACCGCTGCAGATCCTCGTGCTCCACCGAATAGCCTTGAGATGACCTCACCCTCCGTGCTCAGCGAGTAACTGTCCTTCTGTAGACAGCCAATACTCCATAGAATTTTCACAAGCGTTTGTGAATATTGCCCACAGTTTCTTTCTCTGCAGCGAGAAATTCAGTGACGTTGGTTATAACGTACATCACCTACAGACGCCATTTTGAAACTAACTTGCAGCTACAGTAACTTGGCGCTCTGGCTCAGGAGACTTCAAATAAAGCATACCTGATGTATGAAGTCTTCACGGGTTGTCAGCCGAGTAGCATCATCGTCTCGTAGCACGGTTTCGATGGAATGCGTCTCCGTCATCTTCAGGCGAAGTGTCGGGATATCGTCGGATATCCCGACACTTCGCCTTAGCACTAAATACATTCAGTAAGTCCTGACATATATAGGTCCCTAACTTAGACCGTTCTTTTTAGAATATATGGCTGCAGAAATACCTTAACAAGTGTATAACAGAAGCAGACGAGTTATGCAGATTCCGAAGGACATGTTTTCGGAAGATTCTGACACCGAAAATTGACTCCACTGATTCATACAGGGTGACAATTATTAGACCATATTTAAAATAAAACTAAATCAGTTACAAACCACGACGTGCACACACTTTATTCATCACGTAAATGTCACTAAAGATTTTAGGTTTTAGGTTATGACATGTTCGAGATGCCTGCCAACATTGGCGATGACGTCGCGCGGACGAATAGCGAAATTCTGCCTGACCCTCTGAAGTGTCGGAACATCGATGCTGGAGATGATCTTATAATTGGTTGTTTTGAGCTCAGCAATGGTTTTGGGATCATTGATGAAAATCTTGTCTTTAATATAGCCTCACAAAAAAGTCGGACGCGTTCAGATCCGAAGAATATGCCGGCCAATCAAGGCCCATGCCAATGGCCTCTGGGTACCATAGAGCCAGAATGTAGTCCCAAAAGTGCTCTTCCAGGACATCAAACACTCTCCTGATTCCATGGGGTCGAGCTCCGTCATGCATGAACCACATCTTGTCGAACTCAGGTTCACTTTGGATAATGGGGATCTTCTTCCAGTACTTTCACATACCGTTTCAGTAGTCACCGAGACATCAAGGAATATCGCACCGATTATCCCATGACAGGATACGGCACACCACACAGTCACCAGTTGAAGGTAACGAGCGCTCGATCGCGAAATGCGGATTCTCAATCCCAAAATGCGCCAATTTTACTTCTTGACGAACCGATGCAAATGAAAGTGGGCTTCGTCTCAAAAACAAAACAACAATGCGGATACTACTTCCCAGCGTGCCCTGCGGCCAACCGTGCAGTTTGAATGTTCCAACGCACACCGGTTAGAAGTTATGACGATTTTATTACATATAGTTCAATAACTGTCACCGTGCATGTTCCTGCCAAAATGATTTATCAAACGGTAGAACACGACACAGCCTTAGACATATCCGAAAATGAACTGCATCAGAATATTTTATATGAAGATACTGCAACTATTATTTCTAAAGTCGGTCAGCAGCACGTAACTGAAAAAGTGAGCAGTCTTAATTCTTATTATGTACCAGATACAATAAACACGGAATATGTCCCACAAGACTCACCACGTTCCAAATACCTCAGTTAGTTTATCTCAGGACTGCCGAAGTGAATCCGTTTTTATGCACTTTCCGCGTAGCTAAAATATACAAGACACATAAAACTTTGACAGAGACTGGTAGATGGTTCCAAATGGTTCAAACGGCTCTAAGTGCTATGGGACTTAACATCTAAAGTCATCAGTCCCCTAGACATAGAACTACTTAAAGCTAAATAACCTAAGGACATCACACACATCCATTCCAGAGGTAGGATTCGAACCTGCGACCGTAGCAGCAGCACGGTTCCGGACTGAAGAGCCTAGAATCGCTCGGCCACAGCGGCCAGCTGAGACTGGTAGATTTTATTTCAAAAATTAAAGAAGAAATTAAAATCTTCGAATATCAATCCTTCATTCATTTCATATTTTCAGATAAATCCCAGTATTTAACAACGACTTAATGTATCACGAAAAAGCGATATTTGCCGCAATGGCTGATACTCTCTCTGTGTCTGCCTCTTAGTTGGATGTTCTTCAGAACGCTGTGTAAAACGATGTACCTATCTACCAAATCACATCGTTTACGAGAATAATTATCTCTTGTCAGTATTTTATCTGACTGTCCTCTTCACTGAGCAACAGTTAATCAGAGCTCGAGAATGAACAGTCGATCTGCAGCGCAGTATGCGCTGATCGGAACCTTTGGTTAGATCTAGCCTGTCTGCTTCAGGATGCAGTCTTTCCTAATATATATATATATATATATATGACTGAGGATTTAGTTGCACCACTAAGCATTAGCAGGTGTTGTAAAACTGAGGGAGTATCATTTCGCCACACATAAATCAAGTGACACTTAGAACTCGAAATACTTTTGTAATGTATGAAAGCCGCGCGGAGTGGGTGCGCTGTTAGAAGCGACATATCAAGTATAACGCAGCCCCTCCCGGCGGAGGTTCGAGTCCCCCCTCAAGCATGCGTGTGTGTGTTGTTCTTAGCATAAGTTAGTACAAGTTATTTTCAGTAGTGTGTAAGTCTAGGGACTGCTGACCTCAGCAGTTTGTCCCTTAGGAATTCACACGTATTTGAACATTTGAAGGCAAGCAAAAGCTGTGCCTCGAATCATGATATATTATTTCTCAGTTTGAGACATTTTGCAAGTTTTCTAACGGTCAAGCAACTGTCGAGTGCAGACATTCTGTCTAACGTGTGCTGCGAAAGTCAACGAATGCGAGCTACAAATTTGTGGTCAAGTGTCTTAAAATCCGTCACGACATTGTAGCCGCAGTTGCGCTCCGACTGGCTACCAAGTGTATTTGTGGTGTGTCGTAGAGGCTGAACTTATACAAAAATAAAATTAGTACATTTGCGGAAGTATTGTAACGCCCCGCGCGTCCACCGTATCTATCAGATTTTTGTCTTACATTCTGAGTTATTTGTAATTTTTCACTTTAGATACATAGTACTTCCACACCACTCAAAATAAAAGATCAAAACAAATTTCGTACTTTTAACTGTTGCCATGTTAAAAGAATAAAGCAGGAATATTAACCCAATCCCTGTTTGTGTAATACAAAAAACTGATTTTTGTAAGTTCTTTCTCGTACAAATTTGAAAACACATTAAACACTCTACCTATAAATGCCGCAAACCAGTGAAGACTATTTACAAGTACAATATTATGAGTCATACAAAATTTTGTCTCTGTAGCTTTAATGTTAAAATGAGATAACAATACCTAAGTTTGCAAAAAGTTGATTACAGGAAGCAGATTTCGTTCATTTTATTCCCAAAGATAACATATCAGGACATACACGATGAATAACCGTCTTCATTCTGAGTGTCCTTTTCAACTTCTTCGCCTTTCTTTCTTTTCTGTGTAATTCTGACCTCTTTTTTTCATGTTTCAGCTGATGTTTGAACTCAGCGACAGCTTTCCTGTCCACTTGCGTAAGCCCATTTTTCATGCTGTCAACAGTTTTGATGCCTCGTCTGCTCATGATTTTCATTCTGCTGGTTACTTCATTAGTGAAACATATTACAACATCGATCATACCAATATGAAAAGCTGACATGTCAGTATATCCCCCAAATACCACTATTTCAACCCTCATTTGCATTTGGCGTCTTGTCATGTAAACATTTTCCCACGAATTCAGAATATGAAACAACTCTTAATATTGGCTTTAGTTCTGCCATAACGGCAAAACGCAAAGACACCCCATGAATCGTATGCTCCAAAAAGTCGATATTGATCTAAAGTTCATTATTGACTTTTGTGCATTCTAGCATTGCGTCCCACAGAAAACCTGACTTCGTGGAACAGAAAGTATTATCCAGCAAGTATGTTTCCACGCATACAGTCCGAAATTTCTTGAAAATGTGTGCTAATAAGCATACATCTATGCCCATCAAATCAAATTTATTCTCCCCTGTCTTGTTATCCCCCATGCCTTAAACGTGAAAATACATACTGGATTTCTGGCTCATAAATTTAGATATGTCCCAGAGTTGATACTATAAACGTTATGATATCCACCAATACTACCCACATGGGATCTACTTGTACACGTAGGCCGTATGCTGTAAACTCTTTCGCAAGCCAGAAGTGAGTAGGGAAAATAGATAATACAATGTAAGTATTCATTGTTGGCACTGATATCACTTAAAACGTCCAGGCTAAGTGGTCGCTATGTGAAACTTTCTCCTAACGTTTCCTCTCCGACTCCAGGAGGCATCTCCAGAGGTAAAATGTAGGACTGCAGATTTGCCTCTGAAGATGTCTCCCGCAGTCAGGGAGCAAACGTTAGGAGAAAATTTTATGTATTGACGAAAGCCTGTTAGCCCAGAAGTTTTAAGTGATGCACGCAAAACAGACGTCGTCACATTCACTTTAGATTTTAATAATGATATGTATTTTAGCAGTAACCTCTGTACAAGGGATAGAGGAAAACCCACATTTCATGTCTGAGAATCATTGAGTTGGCGTCAAGATGGACTACTCAGATGACCTTACCACACCCTTCTTCCGCTTCTTGTACAGTCAACGGTGTGGTGAAGCACTTTCTGACAGTACAGGGCGTGGTGACGACAACAGTCCAGAACGGAGTGAAGATGGCGGTGAGGATGGGGTGTTGTTGGCAAAAAACCGCCCCTAAACGACTACAACATTCCTTTGGAGAGAACAAGAAAGAAATGTCTTGTTTGAAGCTTACACAGTTGACACATGGTAATCATATGCAAGTGTAAATACATTTTTTGTCCTTACATAGACCATAGCCCATGTTGCTGTGGGCCGGTGACAGTTTCATGTCCTCATCAAGTGCTTGGAATTTTCCTAAACTGCTTTATACATGCTTCATCTTAGCATTTGTGTTTATCTCACGTAATGCAATATTGTTTTTCATAATTCTGCAAACCTCTGATAAAATTGTGTCCACAGGTAAATTATTATAACTGTAGACACAGTTATGTATGAATTAACACTGGTCCTCCATAATCGGCTCCAGACCTTAGTACTGTGTGACCAGCCAATCACCATCATCATTGTCATTATTATCATGGATCTGGAACGAAATTTTCACTCTACAGTGGAGTGTGCGCTCATATGAAACTTCCTGGCCAATTAAAATTGTGTGTCAGACTGTATGCCAGACCCATACTCAAACTCAGGATCTTTGCCTTTCACGGAAGTACTTCTGAAAAGTTGGGATGGCAGGAACGAGGTACCGGCGGAAGTAAAGCTGTGAGGATAGATCGTGTGTCGCGATTGGTTAGCTCAGTCGGCAGTGAACTTGTACCCGAAAGGAAAAGTTCCCGAGTTCGAGTCTCAGTCCCACACAGAGTGCTAATCTGCCACGACGTTTCATAAAGGATTGGACTCTCACTGGCGTAGTCTGCGAATAGGAAGCAGAACATCAGATAACAATTGTAAAATTCTTAATGTAAGTCATGACATGTGTCTACGATCACAATCCTCATTGTTTAATGCACCTACTCGCTTCATCTTCACCACCCTCACCAGATCAACTGAAGGAATGCTCCATAGCTGATGCTACTGATACGTGTGAGAAAACTGGAGTGATTCAAGCTCTTATGTCATGACTTATGCATACTCGCCGGGGGTGGTGGTAAGATGCCCGAACGCAACCTGGACGAACATCCCGTCAAATTTTTCAACCACATGGAGGACAGTAACGATGAAGCTGGTGCGTCGGCCCCAATAGGATGACATCAAACGAAAAATTATAGCGATGAGAGCATCTGCAAATCATTGGAGTTAAAACTTACAACACTCTTCTTGGAAACGCATGTGACAAATAGAGGCCCTGTGTAGGCCAAAAGGGGTACAAGACTTTTGGAAAAGCACCAGAGTGAGAAAATATAACATGATTATCAGAATAGCACCACAGTGAAGAATTATAACATGCATCTACAAAGCCCTTGTAGCAAACAAAACCCTTAGGTTGTCTTAGTTGGCCAAAAGAAAAACAATAGTCATAATTTACTTGCTTTTACTGATCAAATATTACAACAAGCTCCATGGGAGCACATAAATAAAAATCTAAATGTTTGTTAATTCAGATTTTTTTAACATCCAGACGTTCTTGATACACACACACACACACACACATATATATATATATATATATATATATATATATATATATATATATCTGTGTGTGTGTGTGTGTGTGAGTAAGTGTGTGTGTCTGTAAAATATTGTTACTAGAAATGTGACAATATATCATTCCGATTTACTTCAAATTTTTACACCTTCAGAGAGAGGGTGAGAAGAAGAGATGGACAGAGGGGTTGGGGAATATGGTCATAGAAAACGGGATGGAGCATATGGACAGAGAGATGGGGCAGAAGGAGATGGAGAGAGAGAGGAGAAGGTAAACTGAAACGAGGTGGAGATGACAGTTAGAGGGAGAAAGAGGAGGAGAGAGACAAAGAATGGGGGTGGGGAAGACGGACAGAGATAGGGGAGAGAAGGAGATTGGGCATATATCAAATTTCTGTACTTATTACAAACGTGCTCCTTTTCTTTTCCTTCTTTTGCATTAAAGCAGACTGAGCCAGACCAAAGAATGGGTGGGTACTAGTTGGACAACAAATTATGGCTAGGAGATAAATGATTTAGGAAATACGATAAAGGGGCCTGTGCTGGAACACCTGGCAGTGCCAAATGGTTTTGGCTACAGGTGGTTAGTGCTTGGTCATGACGGGATAGGCAGCCAGTATCGGTTTTGATGTAGGTTTCCTTAATGGAGCGCAGTCGCCTCAGCTCTCCGTCCACCGTTGCTGACAGTGGCGTTTCGGACAGAAACAGTTGGAAATGACTCGTGTTCCATCGGAGCATGTTTGAGCCGCTGCCACGGGGCGAGAATGCATGTGTAGGAAATGTTTTCAAACTTTCATGTATAGCTTGGAACAGTAAATGCACCTTAGTTAATATTAAAAACACAATTCATACGTGAGTGCAAGTGCTCACTGTGTTTCATTGAACGTAAAAGCTGCTATCTTACAACTGACTCTGGTGACCGTAAAACTTAGTAGGTCGTTTTTCAAAACATAAAATAGTGGGCTGTCCTCCATGTTAGCACCTCGGATGCGTAGTAGCGCAGTTTCTTAATGAGTTAAATGTCAGGAATCTTGGATTTATTTTAATTTCCCGCCGTTTTAATACTGTTATGTCATACGGCTGGACTTACATGACAATGCAGTTGCTGGCCCTTTGACTTTCCGCCAAGCTGGAACCACGACTTTTGATTACGTTGTAGTTCGTCTGTCATCTTAAAGAAATCTGGCAACCATGCAGGCTGTGGTAATATCCCCCTAGCCTATCGGATAATACACCATGCACTCTTTATGAAATCCTTTGCATTTGTAGTATACTCAATTGGCCTGAAGATGAGTGAAAGGAGAGGACAGATGACTACGACCTTCTGGTAGGTTGTCTTTGCATGCCTTTTACTCACCTACACTCGTACTGCGAGCCGCCAACCACAAGTCGGCTGCTCAGGCGCTTCTTCCAATCTGTCCTTTCCCCTTGATTCAAAACGCACACTCTCCGGACACCAAGACAATATTGGTCGCCCTGTCTTCCATAAATACATGACCATATCAAGTGCCTTGCTACGCTCCACGAACATTGACTAAACCGGTAGCCGAGAAACGACGGCTTCAACTACTCCGAAATAAAGACAATTCCGGACAGCGCGCCCTCCAAGCGCCTGACGCCCATCTCGAAGTGTGGTACGTCTACATCCGCCCACGGGCCCGGCGACGGCTTTACGTGGCCGCTGTTCCACACAAGACTCCTTCTTGTGGTTGCCCATTGGTCGACTGGTCGTGGCGCCTTGTTCAGTAGCACATCCTCTGCTGCAGCAGCTAGGCATCACTAGCCCTCCAGAGTTCTGCAGGACGTCGAGGCTTAGCGCAAAGTGAGACACGTATAGCACATTTGGAGAGGTAAGAAATTGCAGTACAACACACACGGCCATGCGCGCCATGCAGTCCTATGCGTATTCAGTTGCATCTGACGAGTGTGTCCTACAGGCGCAGCGACTCGGACATGCCTTGCGCATACGCGCACGGCATGCCAAACTGACAAAATGTGATTCATGAATTAAATAGCGGTTATTGTTACACTTTATTTCCGAACCAGATGCTGATACAAATGGTGAGGACGAAGTATTGTGTTATTCATTAATTAAAGATAAATTCAGTTCTTCAAATAAATGTATTTTGTTTGAAAGGAAAAGATGTTGACAATTTCGAAGTATGACAAAGATGAGTGGTGCTGACTTTAGAGTTACTTCAAGTCGTCTAGAAAGTAGTTTCGCATCACACACCTCTCTAGGCTCCCTAAGTTACTCTGTTAATTATTCTTCTGCCATTCATAAAAGTAAACAATTGATCCACTGCACAACACGATGGTTAGTGTAGTGTCAGTAGCTGAGACTAAAGAGCGTGGTAGGAACGCGGAAGCTAGCCAGGTGTGCCATGTCGACATATATTGTTATGAATGTAGTCCCGCCTTTGTCAGAAATATATTTAAGCAAACGAAATATACAAGCTGTCACCACACTCTTTCATGGTATTAATACTATCGGTATAATACTTATCACATTGTGCATTTGTGTAGCGTGTTGTATAGACTAATAAGTTTGTTAACGGTAATGCCATGTATGCAACCACTGAAATGCGTTTCCTCGTCAAGAAGCACCAATTAAGACACTGTCATTCATGGGAGTTTCTCGACTGTTTTTAGCTTACAGCGAAAATCTGATCCTCGCATTTGGTGTAAGCTGCAGTAACCGCGACCGGAACGGTCGTGGGGTGGCCGCGAAAGCGCGGGGGACCAAAACGGAGAGTGGCCAGCGAACAAACAAACGAACGGAAAGGACGGGAACGAAACAACGACGTACGATGGAGAGAGACCTTACGACGACAACACGCCAGAAGCAATTGAGTCACAGAGACAATCAAACGAATCCAAGACGTCCACTAGTAATGAAAACAAAGGAACGTAAGCACGCTGTCTGTTGTCGAGGCGATATGTCGAGACTCACGCAACGAGTAGACTCGCTGGTTGAGTTTTATTTATTTATTTATTTATTTATTGAGTATCGATTCCCCCCGAAGGTGGTGGGCTGGAAGCAGCTTGGTATGTCAAACAGGCGATAAAATCGGAGGCTTAAATGGTAACATGGCGGATAAATCTTGGAACTTAGAACATAGAACAGAGGGATGATGATGCTAATAAAATACATATGAAACAGACAGGTAAAATAATAGACAGACACTTAAAAAACACGGCGACAGTCTGGTTTCTGTTCGCAAGAGACATAAAATTCACACCCAGCGACAGCATGATTTCTGTTCGCAATACTTTGGAAAGACGAACAACACTGAACATTCACTTGAACACTGCACTAAAAAGTTGGTAAATATGACATACCACAGCTGAGGGCAGGCGGGGGGAAACTGGACAGATGATGGGAAAATAAAAAGAGGGGTGGGGGTGGAAAGGAGCCGAAGGAGGATGGGGACCGTTAAGAAGGGAGGGGGATGGGAGTGCTGGGCAGACGTGACATGGAGTGGGGAAAGGCAGAAGAGGGGAGCTGGCAGAGCTTTTTTTTTTTTTTTTTTCATTTATTGAATTTCAATTCCCCCCCAAGGGGGCGGGCTGGCAGCAGCTTAGTACGCCGCTCTTCAGCCGACAGATTTTGTGACAAAGAGCAAGAGAACAAATAATAAAAAAACAGGCGATAAAATCGGAGACTTAGAGAGTAACAAGGCGAAAAGAAATCGTGGAACTTAAAACAACAACACAGGGATGATGACGCTAATAAAAATACATACGAAGTAGACAGGGAAAACAATAGACAATTAAAAAAACATGGCGACAGTCTGGATTCTGTTCGCAAAGGAAATAAAATTCACACCGAGCGACAGCATGGTTTCTGTTCGCAACACGAGAAAGACAAACAACACTGAATAGTCACTGGAACACTGCACTAAAAAGTTGGCAAATGTGACACCACAGTCGAGAGCAGGTGGGGGGAAACTGGACAGAAGATGGGAAAACGAAAAAGGGGGGGAAAGGAGAGTAAAAGCGAAGGGGGGAGCCGGGAAAGGAGCTGAAGGAGGATGAGGACCCATAAGAGGGGTGGGGGGCAGACGCGACAGGGAGTGGGGTAGGCAGAGGAGGGGAATACAAAAGGACTGGGGGGGGAGAAGGGAGGTAGGGAGAGGTTTAGTGGGGAGAAAAAACGGGACAGGAGGGGGGGGAGAGGGAGCCCAGGGAAAGGACAGAGGAAAGGAGGGGGATGGAGGATCAGAGTTGATAGGAAGGATAAATGGAGGGAGAGAGGGCATCATCCGGGAGGGGGAGGTGACGGAAGCCACCTTGGGAAAGGAGATGGAGGGTGTAGAGATGGACGGTAAGGGGGACACAACGGTGAAGACGTGGCAGGGGGCGGGGACGGGAGAGGAGAGCAGCAACCAGGGGGTGAGGGGGTTCAAGACGGCGGGAGGTGTAGAGGATGCGGATATGTTCGAGGAATAGGAGCAGATGGGGGAAAGGAATGAGATCATAGAGGATCCGTGTGGGGGACGGGAGGCGGATATGGAAGGCGAGGCGGAGTGCATGACGCTCAAGGATCAGGAGGGACTGATAGAATTTGGGGGGGGCGGATATCCAGGCAGGACTGGCATACTGGCGGAGCGAGAGGCTGGTGCTTAAATACTCTATCGAGAGCGCCGCTATTGGCCACTGCAGCCACGTGTTCCACTGTGGCGCCCTCACTCTAAATGTGGGCCAGGAGGCGCGCGCCGCCACAGCTACGGCGCGATGGTACAGAGACCTCTAGGGGTCTTCGACGTCCATGACGTCTGACGAGGATTCAAATTCCGCGCCACGCGATACCAGAGCATTTATATACTATAATGACCTAGGACGCTTTTTACCAGGAGCACAAAGAGGATATACCCGTGGAAATTCTCATCTCTCGCATTTTAACAGATTCTACTACACGGCAGCATTATACGCTGCGCGTAGACAACTTATTGCACTACTTTTTTAAAGCTTCCTGCCTTGGCTCTTGGTCACAAAATTTTGCAATATCCCTTCCTATTTTGCTTAGTCACGATAAATGGTCTCTTTTCATGCGATCTGAAGACATTGTGCACGTAGAAGATATAATCCCAGTGGCTAAAGGCTCACCAGTCACTGAACAGGGAAATTCGATCGGCAAAAGAAAACAAATGACGAAAGATAGCACCTAAAACATACAGGTATAAATAACTGAAAGTGTCATCTCCGAATGGAAAAATATCGAGCGTCTTAATGAACACAATCGGTGACAATAAAATTCAATTATAACGCAATATTTCTTGGAGGGCCAATACTACCGCTGCCCATATGCGCTGTTCCAAAGGGAAGATGCGGGAGGACTGCTTTCAAGCTCCCCGCTACACCTCTTCCACAATGACAGCGTGGCGCGTGGCGAGAGAATCGGCCACAATCACAACGCCACGGGACGAGGTGCAGACGCGAGTTGCGTTACCATTGCGTTGCGTCGCAATTTGGCGGTCACACCTGAACCTGTCAGCCTGTCTAGCCATTTCTGTTTAGCGGATTTGTGCTTTCTGTAAATCTCATCTTCCGGACTATGTGTTTCGTTTTGCCTGTCTTATCAGTAGGACTTTTATATTTTCTCCATTCGTCATTTAATGTCACGTGTTTTATCCAAGGATTTCTGACAGGCAATGTCTTTCTAGCTTGTAGAAAAATTTCCGCTACCAGTCACAATAAAAGGTTATTTATTTGTCACACGACCGGTTTCGGGTTTGCGCCCGTCCTCAGGTGTTTATACATTCCTGTACGAGTTTATATTGCTGGGCATCACTGTATAAATACAAAAATAAATTATTTGCTGGTGACTAAGCAGATACAAGTGGGACAACTGTAAGCGACAAGACAGCATTTTCCGAAAATATATTTGTACTTACCTAAAGATGAAGCATTGTTAATATAGTTACGCTGTGGTGACAGTTTTTCCTTTCTGCTACACACTTATTATCATTTTCACGTCCATATTTCAGTTTTATAAACTTTAACTGAAATATGGACTTGAAAATGACAATAAGTGTGTATTTAAATTTCATAAACTTCAGCTGAAATATGGACTTGCAAATGATAATAAGTGTGTAACTAAAAGGAAGAACTGTCACCATAGCGTAACTATTAGAATGAGGCATCATCTTTATGTAAGTACAGATATATTTTGGACAAATGCTGCCTTGCCACTTACAGTTGTCCCACTTGTATCTGTTTAGTCACCAGAAAATAATTTTTCTGTATTTATGCAGCAACATAAACATGTACATGAATGTATAACCACCTGACGATGGGCGCAAGCCCGAAACCGGTCGTGTGTCAAATGAAGAACATTTTATTGTGACTGGTAGCGGAAATTTTTCTACAACCTATAAAGGATCATTCACGGAGTTCAACAGCATCCACCCTGGATAAAATTCATTCCATATCTTTCTGCCTACTTGATCCCCTGCTACCATCATTATTTGACCTTTCAAAGCTACCTACTAATTTTTACTGTATTCCTATCTCCTATTTCGCTAAACCTTTGCCTAACGCTCCCTCTGGAACTCTCTACCACCTCGGTTTCTCGGTTTTTATCCCGCTACCACCACCTTAATTTTCTATCTGTTTTGCTATTTCTTCAGTTTTAACCTGCCATTCATAACTAATAATTCCTTATCTACCATTGGAATTGGCCCACATTTTAAAATGTGGTTGCAAAATGTTAGGCTTATCATCTTGTAACGGATCTTAAACGTTTCAGTGTCTCAAGGTCGCTTCCTGGTGTGCAACTTTCTTACATCTCTCCTACGAAGCGCTAGAGGAGGAGGAGGAGATTAGTGTTTAGCGTCCCGTCGACAACGAGGTCATTAGAGACGGAGCGCAAGCTCGGGTTAGGGAAGGACGGGGAAGGAAATCGGCCGTGCCCTTTCAAAGTAACCATCCCGGCATTTGCCTGAAAGGATTTAGGGAAATCACGGAAAACCAAAATCAGGATGGCCGGAGACGGGATTGAACCATCGTCCTCCCAAATGCAAGTCCAGTGTGCTAACCACTGCGCCACCTCGCTCGGTGAAGCGCTAGAAATGATTAAATTACGCTCTGTGCAGAAGTTAACCAAGCAACTTACCATATCAAAGATCTGCTATGCTGAATGTTTTCATCATATTTTTCTTTTTCTTTCTATTCCAGCTACGGAATTCGAGTTACAACGATATATTCGGTTGCCCCAACTATCTGTTATTGTATCATCATCACATATTATTTCAATCTGTTCAACAGCTGCGAAGCTAGTTAGCATATAAACTTGTAATACTGTGGTGGCTATTAGTTACTTGTCTATCTTGGCCACGATGATGCACTTACTACACTAAGTACAGTAGTTTACCTTTTTCCAATTCTCTAGCCTCCCAGCCCAGTAAATAACGGCTATCAACCTGATATCTCCTCTCAGAGTCTAGTAACCTCTTGCCAAAGGTTCATGGTGACACTCTGCAAGTAACTTCTTCCTAGGTTTCAGTTGCTGTCATCCGTCTGCTTGTTATAGCCAGTCGAATTATCCTACACGGTAGTCCTTAAGGGAGAACTCTTCTCTATTCTCGCCGCAGTCAGCCTTGTGTGCTATCTGTCCCTTGTGCGAATAGTTCACGCTTTCAGAAAGTCGAAGGATGGTGATAAACTGTACTCGTATGGCCTCTGCACATGCTATGGAACGATCTTCACTTAAAATTTGCAGTAACATTAGACACACCAAACATCCATCACGGTCTCACATAGTTATTTATAACGAATATACTGAGAAAATATCCTGTATAAGGATGAAAAGTTAATCATTATAAATTATCCAGTCTGATAACATTTTCGTTGTTGTAACACTTTCCGCTTGGGGCCGAGGCTACATAGTATATCTGCTTCGGACATCGCACGCTACGCGAATGACGAAGAAGGTAGTGAAGTCGTGGAACAAATTGCAGGCAGCGAATTCAGAAAGGAGAGAAGCACAAAGAACACGTAAAACACTTAGTACTGTCCGTGTTCACCCCAAAACCAATAGGGGATGAAACTGAAGCCAACCAGTTGCCGAAAGAAGATCTTTAAATTACGCAACCGTTCACAAAAGCTGAGTGAGACATAGTGATCATACGATTCAGACGCACAGCCCTGACCCCGAGAAGTTTGCTATTCTAAGTTTCATTTATTGCTCTTAAGAGACACAGTTTCTCTCAAACCTGTTATACTAATTACGAAAAGAAGGATGATGTTACTGGAAATGAAAACATTACGTATCGTTTGTTTTATAAAGAAATGGGAAGATCCCCCGATACCGTTATCGATTTTATTGTACATGTATAAAATTTTGGAACGCTGTGTTAAATTGCGCTTGGAGTCGCCCGTAGGGCACCTTTGACCACTTTTAAATTTTAATTCAACTGCTTCGACAGATTCACTTGGTGTTTACTTGGAGAAGAAAATATTTTTTCGGTGACAATGTAGGTGGCGTGGAGGTGTCTAACAGTGCTCTCAGGTTTCGCCCTTTCGGCGAGCTATCTGGCTCCTAGTACCATTTCCTATAGGAAAAGGAAAGAAGTTCGTTTCAAGTTACATCGGGATTGGGATATAGGCATACCTTTTTATGATTCTGAAAAATATAGAGCTCTTCTTCGTTGTGGGGTTAGATAATAAACCTCACTGCACGGTTGTCGATTCTTAGGAATTTCTGTGGTTGCATGTCAGAGGCGAAACGTGGTATATGTTTTCAGAAAGGTCTCGATATTTTATTGATAATCCTTACTGTATGCTGCCTCTGTCATAAATGGCTGCGCTGTGATAAAGTGGAACATAGCAGTACAACAATGATAATTCAGGCTTTCCTAGTTCAGTTGGTAGCTCGGCTAACGTAAACGCAAGAGGAACAGGTTCTAACACGATTCCAGATGTACTTGGATCGACCCACAATCCACATTAGTCCTAGGCACGTGTCCGAGGTCAGCTCTGTGTGAAATGAGTACCTGGAACGATCTTGCGAACAAAGAGACGCACTGACCACGTGTCCACCCACACGAAGGCCTATGTAAAATGCTCTGGCCCTGAAGGGCTGTCGTGCTAGTGGGTTTGGGCTGTAAGGATAAGTATATACAATGAATATTCTCAACTTATGTAATCGTAACATTATTTCGTTCTTTCTCTATTAAACTGCTAGTCTGCTTTTCTACTTACAATTCACTAACAAAATGTCTGGTTCAGCTCTAATTATCTAGTATTTGATACTTTAAACGACTTACATGTATAGTGACTGCAAGAGACAATGAAATTATAAGCACATTACTAAAAGAAACTACCAAATTCATATAAATTAAAATGAAAAAATATTCATAAATAATAATTTTTACTGCACTGTAGAAAGAGTTGTCGAAGGATTTTGTTGCAAACAGAAACTATAAAATTACTCACTTTATGCACCGAATAGTGGCAATAATAATAATATTAATAACAAAAATAACGTCGTCTTTACTTTCAATGTAAAACACCTTCCTTCTTACTGCATTTTCCCTTACAAATTTGTTTGAAACTTTGGTAATGCCTATGTTTTTAGTCATTCCTCTATGAACATGCAAAATTTTCAAAACATTCTATGTGTCTTGGGGCAGTTCTTGAGGGAGAAAAATTTTCAATTTGGCCACTTCTTTTTCCTCGTTCTGCACAATTTACTAAAGTGTCCCTATGAAATGTTAACTTGTCCTTATCAAATTCTGTCCGATAGAACTGCGGAATTCGTTCAGTATCAATTTGACTGATAGGAAAAACTTGAGGTGAGGTCCCAAACCTGTGTTACAAAACTGCGACTTAGCAAATCCACTGTACATTAATTATTTAGAAAAATGTTCGTCTGTTCACTTTCCGCGGCGTGAGAATCACTGCCTCCGTTACAGCGTAATGACAGGTTCCTTTCTCTAGGCAACACTGATTCATTAATGTTCAGTTCCTCCGTTTTACTCGTGGTTTCATTGTATCCCCTTGGGAAGATTAAGTTGCAAAGTTTACGGCAAGGATTTGATAATAATTCCTTCTGAAAAGAAGAGAGAAGTTTTCCAGTGCTACTGAAAAATGAGGTTAACATTATCAGGAGAATGAGATCTCAGTTCATGTAGGTTTTAAAAATATATCCTAGCTTTCACACGGACTTCACTTCTTTCTTCTAAAAGATATTTAGTAAATGTCAAGATATGTCATAATTACTTTTAACGATTTCAGCGAAAATACCCTGAAATACTATCTTGCGGAACACAATGGTCGCAAAGTCAGTCTGGGAATGTATTTTACACCACCATCTTCATTGTCTTCTTGTAGCGACTGAAACGCTGCTAGCATCTTAGGCGCGAAACTTACAAGTGATTTGAATTCACTATCTGTCACCATAAGGTCTTGCACATAATGAAGACCTTGCACTACATCTTCCACTACCAAATTCCAAGTACCAACCATCGAATTAACAAATATAGCTCTCTGCTCCAAATGAGTATTGCTACTTCGTAATGTTAATAAATGTCGCGCCGTCATTACATTGACCACGACTGTATTTCATTTCAAGACATCCTGGACGGCTACAATGTCCTAGAACCTGCTGAAACTACTTTGTAGAATCCCACTTCATCAATTTACAACACCTTACAAAAAATCTGAAATATATCGATATTTGTTCCTTCGCTGATACGTGCGAAGTCTCCCCTACAAAGAGAGAAAAATATTATGTCGTCTTAACATATTTCACAATATTTTGCTGTAAACCGCTGGATAGTAAAGAGACAAAAAAAATGGTTCAAATGGCTCTGAGCACTATGGGACTCAACTGCTGAGGCTATTAGTCCCCTAGAACTTAGAACTAGTTAAACCTAACTAACCTAAGGACATCACAAACATCCATGCCCGAGGCAGGATTCGAACCTGCGACCGGAGCGGTCTTGCGGTTCCAGACTGCAGCGCCTTTAACCGCACGGCCACTTCGACCGGCAGTAAAGAGACAATTTCATTCACTATATTGAGAGAAACTCACTTGTGCAGGTGAGAATTCAACACAGGAGCATCTTCTGCTCTGAGAAGCAGCGATTGGTGAATACTTGATTCTTCATCGGTGTGACCCGGAATTTCTATTTTTTTTTATTGGAGGGACTTTATTATCTTTAAAATTAACTTGCATATGTTTTTCATATCTCCTAATTTATGTGCAGAAATATGAGATCACACATTGGTTCCTTGTTTTGTATTAGCCAGAGCAATCACGGACATATGATGAACTACACATTTTTCGTAAACCCTGAAGTGTTTAATTGCCTTTGGTCACAGTCAAAATCCATTTCGAACAAATGAATCCATTCTGCGGAAGTACAGCTTACCGATGGAAAGGCTATATTGAAATCAAAACCTTTCTTTCACACACTACAGAACGCTTTGTTCAAATCTTTGTAGCAATCAATCCGAGGAAATGTCTTTTTCCATCTTTCTCGGTACGATCTGCCTGTCGATTTTTTGACACTCGTTGTTAATGTATTCCAGGGGTACATTACTTTTTGCCGGAACATGATTTTCACTAACTTCACTGTCAGCAATTTCTTCATTTGAAGACGGTGAAAATCGTATGATGTTACTATGCATAGCGAACAGCAGACTTATAGTTGGGATTCGAAAATACGTAAAGAATCAATACACAATATTACGTTTCAGCTCTCCAAACACGTCCGGTAATCGTTCCACGTTAGAAACCTGCGAAAGTTCTTGCCCGGCGAATAGCTTTTGCTTCAAACACCCGCTCAGTAGAATGTCTTCTTTATAGTTTATTAACTATTACAGCACTAACACCTCTTCTTTCTCAAAATAAGAACTTCCTAGTACGTAATCCAAGGGCTGCTCTCAGCAGCTTCGTACTCTCGTACAGTACACGAAGAATTATTTACACTAGTGGCGACTTTTCACCGGCAGTTACGTGTCTCGTAGTTCCTCGTGAGCACCTTCTGTAAGTATTTGAAATTCGTGTCAAATCAGGTGTCAGAAGCGTCCGCACAAAGCAGGGCGACAGTGTGAGATCTGAGAGATCACTCTCCGTGAGAGTTTTCTATCGTAGTTCCGTGCGTGAAGGAAGAGCATCGATCTGCTTCTGCGTTCTTAATACAGTTAGCGGCTAAGAAGAAACGTGAATGACTGGGTTCTTGTTTGATAAGAGAGCGTATTAGATGGAGGGATGAGTTTAGAGCATGGAAAAATGTTGCTGTAAAGCTTGTGGTGCAGAATCCACAATAAAATCTCTATTTTATGAGAACGACAGCGACGGACGTGGAAGAAATGCTCTTTGTAAATGGATATAAATTAGCAATCTAGCTACTACTGTGCGTAAATCACTTAATGATAAATTGAGCATGGTTGTGGCACCAATATTTCTAGGTACAGCTACGTTTATTTTATTTAATATGGGAGGAAGTAGTAATTACGATGAGCTAACATTACACCAGTTTCATCTTGCTAACTACAGACGTTCAAAAGTTGAATAGGACGGATAACCGACAAATGAAGGATTTTAGGACATACGTTTATTAGAACGTTGTTATTCGTATTGTCTTAAGAAATCCCTTACAAATTTCTGAAGGTCTGTTCTTCGACACCCAATATAAAAATATAATCAATAAGTGCCACGTCATGTAGAATTATAGACGCAGCTCTATAACATGAACTTAAATGGCCATATTCTGACTTCCCGGACGATTAGTTTCAAACACTACCTCACTTTTTCCTCTGTATCAGTTAATTTTACTTTGACTGATTCCTTGAGTTGTTGATATCCCGGTAAATTTTTTTTCTGTGAAGTAGTTAAAAACTGTAGTTATTTCGGCCTACAAAATCCATAAAGCTGGCCTTTCCTCGTACAAACTAACTAGATGCGTAACTTCTTCCTTAGCCTATTTCCAGAAGTTTTCTTCCTTACCTTTTCGGCAACACATCGCTGACATTCAGTCACGGAGTGTATCCATCGGGATGGTACTCCCATCTGGCCCGCCGCAAAAACGCCGGTACACGTTTATAGTGTGGCACGTTGCAGTGTTGCTGTGGCGCTGTGTGTAGTGCGCTAGTCTGTTATTCACATTTTCTTATAAATCTGGGATCAAGTGCCTACAGTGACAGTTTCTTTAAATTTTCGTTTGTTAATAATACGATATGTTTATAGCTTATTTGCTGCGAAGCATTGTTTAAGTATGGAACTTCCGAAATGGGCTAATTGTTTGTTCTGTTGATTTAGGAGGTAAAATGGACAATTTTTCGTTCTGGAACATGCCACGGCCACGTATCATGGCTCAAAATAAGTAGTTTCGTGGGTGGGACTATGTAATGTTTTAATGAATACGTCAAAATATATTACAAGCGGTAGCGTTGTACAAATCTGGGACGCAAACCGCTTCTCACCACAGGGACACAGTACGGCCTCCCACCACACCCGAGTCGGAGTACTCTCAGCTCTCCCAACAATGCGGGGGTAGATTGTTTGGTCTGAGGGCCACGGCGAGAAGTTCTCTAGAGATGGGGATAGCCGTCTACGTGACACGAGAGGTCTAAACTCGCAGCTCCTGGCTATGTGACAGTTCGCAGTGCTCTCGCTCGGACAGTGCGGGCGAGCTGACTCTCGGCGTTGTTTACACGGCTTTTTCTTTATTTTTTATCCATCAGTCTTGTGCCTGGTTCGATGTAGCCTTCCGCTAATTCCTCTCCTGTGACAGTCTCTTCATCTCAGAGTAGCACTTGCACTCAACATCTTCAATTATCTGCTGGATGTATTCCAGTCTTTGTTTCCCTCCACCACTCCCTCTCATACCATGAGGTTTTAAAAGTTGCCCTACCATCCTCTTACCTGTCAGTGTCTTACGTACGTTCTTTCCTCGCCTACTCTGTGGAACACCTCCTCATTGCATACCTTACTGTCCACCTAATTTTCAACATTCGTTTGCAGCACCACATCTCAAATGTTTCGATTCCCATCTTTTTCCTCACAGTCCATGTTCACTGCCATACAATGTTGTCCTCCAAACATACATTCTCAGTTCTGTCTTCCTCAAATCAAGGCCTGCGCGTGATATTAGTAGACTTCTCTTGGCGAGGAATGCTCTTTTCGCCAGCGGTAGTCTGATTTTGATGGCCTCCTTTCTCCGTACGTAGTTGTTTATTTTGCTGTCTAGGTATCAGAATTCCTTAACTTCACCTACTTCGTGACCAACAACCCTCGTGTTAAATTTCTCGCTGTTCTCTTTCGGTGCTTCTCATTATTTTCGTCTCTATTCGAGTTATTCTGAATCCAGATTCGATACTCACTAAACTATTGGTGGCATTCAGTAGATCCTGTAGTTCTTCTTCACTTTCACTGAGGACAGCAATGTCATCAGCGAATCTCGTTATTGATGTCCTTTCACCTTGAATTTTAATTCTACTCTTGAACATTTCGTTAATTTCCTTCATTTCTTCTTCTAGATATAAATTGAACAGTAGGGGCGAATGTCTACGTTCCTGTCTGACACACTTTTTAATCTGAGCACTAAGTTCTTTGTCTTCGACTCTTATTATTCTCTCCTGTATCTGGTACACATCGTATATCAACGGTGTTTGTCCAAACCTAACCCCCCGTTTTCTCAGAATTCCTACATTTCCACCATTTGATATTCTCATACGCTTTTTCCAGGTCGACAAATCCCATGCACGTGTTATTGTTTTTTTTTTTAGTTTTCGTTCCATTATCAACTACCTCTCTGGTTCCTTTACCTTTCTTGAAGTCAAACTGATCGTCATCTAACACAGTGTTAATTTTCTTTTAGATTTTCTGTTCTTGTAATCAACTTGGATGGATGAGCTGTTATGCTGACCGTGCGATATTTCTTGCTCTTGTCAGCTCTCCAGTATTCGGAATTGTGTGATTACATATTTCCGAATCTCAGATGTTATATCGTCAGAATCATACACTTTACACACCAACGTGAATAGTCGTTTTGTGGTCACTTCCCCCAATAATTACAGAAATTCTACTGGAATGTTTCTATGCTTTCTACATTATTTGATATTAAGTCCTCCAAAGCTCTCTTAAATTCTGATTCTAATACTGGATCCATTATCTCTTCTCAATCGAATCCTGTTTCTTCTTCTATCACATGAGACCAGTCTTCCCAGTCACAGAGGACTTGAATGTACTCCTTCCACCTATCCGCTCTCTCCGCTGCTTTTAATAGTGGAACTCCCATTCAACTTCTGCTTTTAATTTCACCGAAGGTTGTTTTGACTTTCGTATATGCTGAGTCAGTCCTTTCGACTATCATTTTTTTTAAATTTGTTCTCATCCATCACGCAGTCATTTAATTTTAGTTTCCCTGCACTTCTTACTTATTTCATTCTTCAGCGACTTGCACACCTGTGGTCCTGAGTTTCCTAGAAGATTTTTGTACTACATTCATCGATCAGCTGAAGTATTTCTTATGTTACCCATAGTTTCTTCGCAGTTATCTTCTTGGTACTAACGTTTCCCTTTCAAATTTCTATGATTGCCGTTTTCAGAAATGCACATTATTCTTCCACTGAACTATTCAACTGAAGTGAGCTATCCGTTAATGCAGTATCTATAGTTTTAGAAAACTTAAGGGACATCGCTTCATTCGTAGTACGTCCGTATTCCACATCGTTGGTATTGATTCTGCCCGACTAATCTCTTCAACTTCGTCCTACTCTTCATCTTCACTCAACTGTGTTCTGCGTCTAAATCTGCTCCTAGGTGTGTCTAACAGTTCAGTATCTGGTTTCTGAATCTGGGTGACCATGATGTTATGTAACTGAAATCATCCTGGATCTCCCTGCCTTTTCCGAGTATATCTTCTCCTATTGTGGTTGTTGAACAGAGTGATCGCTATAACTACCTGAAAAATACTGCAGAACTCAATTTGTTTTCCTTCTCCCTCATTCCTCGTACCAAGCCCATATTCTCCCGTAAACCCCTCTTCCACTCCTTCCCCTACAATCACAATACAGACCCCCCTTTAGGTACTGAATTACCCGTTCGATATCCTCATATATTTTCTATATTTGTTCGTCTTCATTTTACGATGTCGGCGTGTATACCGGAACTACCGTTGTCGGTTTTGGTTTTCGTAGATTCCGATGAGATCAACCCTTTTTTTCTAAACTGTTTACTGTAACACGCTCTGTGTTCTATTTTTCTATTCATAGCGAATCCTACTCCAGTCACACGATTTTCTGCTACTATTGACAATAGCCCATGCTCATCTGACCAGTAGTTCTTGTCCTCTTTCCATTTGCTTCACTGACCCCTTTATATTTAAATTGACCCGTTGTATTTCTGTTTTCAGATTTTCGACCTTCCCTGCCACATTAAAACTTCTGACATTCCATGTCCCACTCGTAGAGCGTTATACTTTCGTTGGTTGTTCAATGTCTTTCTCGTTGTCTCCTCCGCCTGTGCAGCCCCCTACCGGCGACCCGAAGGGGATACTATTCCGGAATCTTTTGCCATCGTGAAACTTATTCATCATAGGCCACATGTCCCGTCATTATACATTATGTGTCGTTAATGCAGTGGTTTCCATTGCCTTGTTCATACTCATGCCGTTAATCATTGATGGTCCTTCCGCCTTTAGGGGCAGAGTCCAACCCCAAGGGCACGAGAGTGCCCTGATCCTGTGTCCACTCCGCCGCCCTCTTTGACAAGGCTGTTGGGAGAATGAGAATGACATTTTATGCCGTAAGTCGTCAGTCGCCAGTTCTAATGATTTCTATTCAAATTTTGAGCTGTGTCGTTATTCGAACCCAGGACTGAGGGCGTTTTTGTCGCTAATCGAATCCTCGTTCCCTAGACATCGACAATTATTGCTCACAATAGCTTCCAGAGGGTGAAAAACTCGCACGAGTATATCTCGATTAAACTTCCGCCTCCTTCATGGTGATCGTTTCTTGCAGAACGATCGAAACAATGACAATTCAGATCACATGAAAAATACTTCACTGAAATCGAAAACCACGCCTCTCTTACTTGATAGTAACCTACATAAGAAGAAAAAAAATCCACTGACAATCGACTTTCTTAAGTTTTCATTTATTCTGTATTAATGCTCAATACCAGCAAGCAGCAATTTTAAAGCCACTGTTGACGAATTGTGTGGATATGCTGTAGTGTGTCACTTGTAAGGAAAAACAAACTGAAAAGGCGCTGTGCAACTTAAAACACACTTCCGTCGATATTGTGGGGTCTTCCTGTGACATGGACAAGGGCAGGAAAGGAAGGGGGAAGTGTGTTACCTGGTTTCTTTTGGACAAACACGTCTGAAACAGCCATGTTTCAGAAGTGAGAGATTTTATCTTCGTCCCCAAAGTATTAATTGGTCATTATTTTTTGCTAGTGGCAATTGAGATATTTTTTACTTTCTTTTTACTCAAACCGTATATCTTGTTAGTCAGGCGCACCTACAAGATTAATTGTGGGTGCTCCCGCCGCGGAGCACCTATGTACTCGTAGCTGGCGCGCATGCAAAGCCGTAGTCTGATAGCATTTGTGGTGCATCTGTATGGAGTCAGAGGCTTCGAGTGCCGGCAAAACGGTTCCTGCTACATCTGTCTATTTCTGACACTTACTCTTCCACCATAAAAAGGTGTTCGTAACATAATGATGCATAAGCTCTCAGGCGTTAAGTGCCTAACGCACCTTTAGAATTTAGATGATCTCCTTCACTGGTACATTTTTTAATAATGACTTAAAGTTGAAGTTAACCCTTAGGTCCGTACACTAGGTACGAACGACTCGGGATTGTTTACCAAATGATGCACCTTCTGAATTAGAGTTATCGCCTGAATGTACAGTACTTCTGGGAATTTATATGATGTGAGTGCGGTTCGTAACATGCGGTGTGGTTCCTCTAGCTGAGTTGTCTCCTATTCTACACTCTATTATCAGAAGTGCCTGTGAATTTAAGAATATCATGCCTGTCGGATCTCCCGTCAGTTAATCGACAATGCGTAGTTGAGTCTGTCCTCCATACTGGTATTCTGATCCACTACAAATTTTTCCATCCGCGCCTCCCCATTCATACCATCCAGTCAAAGTAGTGTTGTTTTAGTGGTATTCTTGACAGATTCTAGGAGCAGGATGTAATTAAACTATATACTACCTGAACGCAGTAATATTCTAGTAGTAAATAAATCATCCTGATAAATGTCAGCCGGCCGAAGTGGCCGTGCGGTTAAAGGCGCTGCAGTCTGGAACCGCAAGACCGCTACGGTCGCAGGTTCGAATCCTGCCTCGGGCATGGATGTTTGTGATGTCCCTAGGTTAGTTAGGTTTAACTAGTTCTAAGTTCTAAGGGAATAATGAACTCAGCAGTTGAGTCCCATAGTGCTCAGAGCCATTTGAACTATTTGATAAATGTCACTTGTTAAACGAACTGAAACATTGGTCTAAAAATCTATATGCGAATGCTGCCATATAATCGGAAATATATTATTGAAGATGAAAATGATCCCGAAAACGAAGATTTACACAAATGATTGAACTGTTAACTACGTGTTGTTTAGAGAGTTATATGAAACAGTCCGTTGGTATAAATCAAGAAAAGTTTTTAACCGCCCAATACTGCTGGAGACAATTTGTGTTATCTGTAGGGTAATATGTTTAATCATTAGAGAAGGGTTTCCTTTAGCAGCTCAGCTGTGATTCTCTAGTTAACTTCAAGGAAACAGGTGAACGTTAGCATTCCTTAGTTACAAGTAATTAGGTTGACTCTCTCAGTAGGTAACTTCACGCTCGCAGCCATTCACTCTGTAATTCAGAGACCGCGGTGGCAGGAGGTAATTATCCGTTTCTGGAACGACAAACTTGCACAGAGAACGACGAGGAAGTGCTCGAAGCTCTAGTCCACGGCAGTACAAGCACCTTAATCAGGATGTAATTAATGTGGTCGCCAACACGTTAGAGTAATAACTGTTTTCACTGTCACACGACAGGAATTTCTCCACGAATTCACCTTCAGAAGCAATGTCTTCTTTAGTTAGGGTTATTTCTACATATTCTGCAAACTAAGGAAATCATGTAAAACACATTGAGTCGTGTGTAATGCCCAAGAGTCTAAATGTGAAGCATAATTTTAGAAAATGGCATATTAACATTACCTTCATATCGCTTGAAGTGGAAACCTAAAATGCATCAAAGAGAAATTGTTGATCATGAGCGTTTTTAAGGTCCAAGTGTTATGATGTGGGGAGACATTATGTTGCATGGGTGTAGTGACCACCAAGTCGTCACGCTCACGATTAACGCTATTGAGACTATATACTTCTTCCCCCTGCTCACGTTTTCAGTCAATGCGTGGCCTCATCGTACTGCGCAGGTGGAGAACGAGAGGGTATTTGGCGAATGAACTAGCCTGAGTTTCCCCCGTCTTCAATCCCATCCAGCACGTATGGGATGCGTAGGGGGAATGTATTGCAGCATGAGGATGTTGCATAACACGCATTGCCGTCCGTGATGATTACGCACTCTTCCAAGAATCACATCCCACCTTTTGCAACGTCCAGAGAAATATTCATAAATAAATTTGACTTCGGTGTACAGCACATCTGTTTCACCAGAGATGATGTGTCAATGGTCTCATTTGTACTAAGATTGGAGTACACGTGAGGTGCCCGTTTGCTTCCACTGCCCTGAGTGGAATGCATAAGTTTCAATTAATGTTCACCAACCTGCATTCTTCGATAGTTGTTGTCCCCAGTACAGAAAACAGCACGTTATGTCGTGAATCCGTTATCTTGAGGCTGTAATAAACTCTTAGCGAGGACCTGATATTTTAGAAATAATTAAGTTTCCATTCAGTTTCTCCATACGTGATGCCAGGCTGTGGCTAAGCCATGTCTCCGCAATAGCCTTTCTTCCAGGAGTGCTAGTTCTGCAAGGTTCGCAGGAGAGCTTTTGTGAAGTTTGGAAGTAAAGCTGTAAGTAAAGTACTGGCAGATGTAAAGCTGTGAGGACGGTGCGTGGGTTGTGCTGGGGTAGCTCAGATGCTGCCGGCACGGCACGGCCCTGCGTGTTCAGTTAGAGGGCCGATTGTCCTCTGTAATAAAAAAACTGGGTAAAGGAATCAATGATCAACTTGAACGGATGTCATGTGACGTCCGCCCAAAATGAAGGTGGTAGAGCACCTGCATGCGAAAGGCAAAGGCCCCGAGTTCGAGTCTCGGTCCAGCACTTAGTTTCATATCAGCGCACAGTCCGCTGCTGAGTGAAAAACTTCATTCTGGAACATGAGTTTCCTTATAGAGTCTCTCAACTGACACCTACCGTGGCAGACATGTCTGTCCTCCCACACATCGAACCAGCTAAATATTACAGCCGGAACACTTCGCCCGCCATCCAAGTTAGGTGCGATCCCAAAATCACCGAAGTGCTCCGCCTGCTTTTTCGTTTAGCAATTGTTTATTATTCTGGTGGTTATTAATACTTGTCAAATAATAGAATGATAGCACGCTGTTGAGGTATGCTTTAACATGAATGCAAGTGAATACGCTGTTTAGTTTCTCTAATTTTGGTAGCAGAAGTGTCGTTGTGGCACGTTACTTCCGAAAGCAGCAACCAATCGCGGAGAAGGGCCACAATTTAGGCTGTCTTTGTCACGATACCCGTATCAAAAAAAAAAGGAAAAAGACCATCTGTCATCTGTACGTCACACCATATTACGTCATTTTCCCACTGCTGCCTTCTCATCTGCTCCAGAATGAGCTTCTAGTACCTGAATACGATGGCTGAAAAGCCACAACTGTTTCAAATGTAATTATAGTTTTTGAATAAAAGAGTCATTTCACTTAGGCTCATTGCGTATTTCTTTGAGTTTTCTGTTGTATTACACTGCAGCAGTTCTTTGTATGTATGGTAGAAATTTCATAGAGCCGTCTCACACGGGATGTGTTTCTCACCGCGAAACGCACCAGACGTCGGGTCCATCGTGGTTGCTGCACGCCCTGAAACGACCTGCTACATCTCACGGCACGTGCTCCTCACCGTCATCTGAAACCTCAGCCTTCTGCTACATCAGATGCGTAAGTCACAGATCTTCTTTACGAAATGGACGCTCGTAAAATAGCTGCATTAACTTTGTTAGATATTGTCGAAGAAAATGGGACGAAATCGCGAGGAAGTTCCTGGATTTGACGACGGCTGGAACAGCGAATAATCCTGCACAGTGGTCTCAAATACATACCTGTATAAATAATACTTCAACTTCATAGAATTTTCATCCTGTTTACCATTTTAAATTGAATACAATTAATTTGTGATGTCCAGCGCCAGTTTATGCATTAATAATATCGCATTCTCCATATTGCATTGATTAAAATCAGTCTGAAGTAACGTATTTCATTATATAGATTTCAGGATCGAAGTTCGTTTCGTAATTTCATTTGAATAAAAGGGAAGATTTTTTTCGAAACTGCTCACCATCACTGAGAAAGATATTTTTTGACAAAACACTAACATGGGTCAGTCCATGAAACCAAGACATATGTAAATACATATTCCACTCACAGTTTCATAAGAGTAAAAAGTTCCCTTATGTAACTTGTGTTTACTTTCGGACGTGGACTGGCTGTTAGGGTAAGATTTTTGGCCACTGGAGAAACATTCAAGTCATTGGCATTTGCAGCCAAAATTGCAGCAGGTACGGTATTTATAATAAATAATATCGAACACTGTAGTTAATAATTCTATTAAATTATTAAGGAAGACCCAAAATATTTTAGGAAACAAAAAGTGGGAAAAAGGATGCAAGAAAGTGCATGCAGACGTGACACCCGTCGTTTCACCGCCTACGCCACTGTCAAGTGAGCTGCGGCTTCAACATAGGAGCCAGGTCTGCGTATATGGTATACACTGAGTAGGGAGTGTATCTACAACTTCATTATTTGATGTACAATTATGACAAAGTATAGGAAAACGATGCGCTTGCCGTTAAATTCTAACGGTATACTTCCATAGCACAACTTAGAGGAAGCCTTTATCTACCTATATGTAGTTATATCTCACTTTATTATGACAAATCATAGCTAAAATGACGCGTTTTCTAGGGATCCTCAATTCGCAGGTGTTTTGAAATATTCAGACCAGGTAATTTTAGATAGAGAAAATCAACTACATACGTAGTTTAACTTAGTACTATATTTCGGCTGCCCGGTTCAGCTTGGGAGCTAAAAACGATGCCGAATCTCATTTGCCGCGAGGAAATAATCTGACATGCCATATTCTTCATTTCACGCTCTGCAGTGTAGTGGAATGTGGAATTTCGGACTGTGACGTCACTAGCTCCTTGATCACCTGCGTTTTCATGTTTCGTGAGAGGACGCCTTTATTTAGCAGTGACACATCATCCTGAAGATACTGAGGTGTTGCATTGAGCAGCTTATGGTAAATCATTTACTGAAGTCATAATCGTCAAATATGTAATGTAATGTTAGCTGTGTGACATAAGATCGGTTCAACGATGTTAGAACTTGGGAGATCTGATTATGCATGTTTTGCCAAGAAATGCTAGACTCCTCGAGATAATTCTCTGTCCAACGCGGTTTGAGAAACAAGAATAAATACTCCCATGTTTATGCACATCGTCCACAGAGTCACTTTCCATCACCAACATCTACTTCATTAACTGAAAACGTACGCACCAGAATGACAATACTTGTTATTAAAAATAGTGGATACGCTTTGGGAAACGAACCGCTAGATGAAATTTGTAATGTAAGTTTTATCTGAGATGAAAGTATCGTCTTATAATATCTGTTAACGAAATATCGCCAGACGGAAGGTTACACTTAAAAAAGGGTATAAGGTTCAGCAACGTCGAAGAAAGAAATACTATTTCAATTTAAAACATATAACTGGTTCAAAACAGAATAAACATAGTAGCAAAAGACGTCTGAGCATTACAAAGATACATGTAATACCAGTCGGATATACCCTCATCAGTGAAATTAATCCCAAACGCGGCACGAAGTAAATCGAACAGTAAACCGAAATTAAGTAAAGAATGAGTGAAGTAACTGCATAATGTTTCGGATTAAATGACCAAAGTTCGAATTTGCTAGCAGGTTAGCGTCTACTGACTTCACAAGGCACAAAAAGTTTGCAACAGCGCCTAGAAAACATGTTCATCTTTGCAGTTTACAGCCCATTCAAACCACACGAATTAGTGAAAAACTTAAGCACGGAATTCCTCGTAAATGATTTTATAGAATGACCTTGTACATGTACAATCCGTTTGGATAACCACAATAAATCGGGGAATCTCACCAACACTGCAAACAACTGGTCACCACATTTAACACAAGTCATCCATCTGAAAATCGCATAACATCAGAGAGCAGCTTGAAAAGCTCCAAGCCCACGTGTTGGCCTACATCCCGAACATGGTGTCTGTAATCGACTTTGACAAACATCTGGCTCACGAGATAAAGTCAAAATCAAATATACTATTACTATTTTTCGGTGCGCCCTATCTTCCGTATTATTTAATCAAAAATTTAAGTTATTGTACTCTTTGAAAAGTCTATTTTGAAAATATTTTTACCAATAACACTATAGAAGGTGCCATGTTCCGCCAATCTCTTTAATTAAGATGCAGAACAGCTGTTGCAGTAGATGGAAATTTTTACGCAAGCGGAGTCCATCACGCGTTTTCGGTCGTCTAAGTCGGTATAAAAAATTTAGAAGGCGCTACCTATTGAAAAACTAATTTTACTATTATGCGTAGCTGTGGCTTGAGTTATTTACTTTCTTTAAGTAAGCGTTGTGTTCTATGCGAAGTAACACTAATGCACCAACGCTGCTCATTACAGTTAAGATTAGATTAGATTTGATTAGATTAGATTAATACTAGTTCCATGGATCATCAATACGATATTTCGTAATGATGTGGAACGAGTCGAATTTTCCAATACATGACATAATTAGGTTAATTTAACAACATACTTAAGTTAATATAACAACTTTATTTTTTGTGTTTTTTGTTTTTCTTTATTTTTTATTTTATTTTATTTTTTTATTTATTTTTATTTTATTTTATTTTATTTTTTTTGTTTTTTTTCTTAATTTATATCTAAAAATTCCTCTATGGAGTAGAAGGAGTTGTCATTCAGAAATTCTTTTAATTTCTTCTTAAATACTTGTTGGTTATCTGCCAGACTTTTGATACTATTTGGTAAGTGACCAAAGACTTTAGTGCCAGTATAATTCACCCCTTTCTGTGCTAAAGTTAGATTTAATCTTGAATAGTGAAGATCGTCCTTTCTCCTAGTATTGTAGTTATGCACACTGCTATTACTTTTGAATTGGGTTTGGTTGTCAATAACAAATTTCATAAGAGAGTATATATACAGAGAAGCTACTGTGAATATCCCTAGATCCTTAAATAAATGTCTGCAGGATGATCTTGGGTGGACTCCAGCTATTATTCTGATTACACGCTTTGGCCAATAAATACTTTATTCCTCAGTGATGAGTTACCCCAAAATATGATGCCATATGAAATCAATGAGTGAAAATAGGCGTAGTAAGCTAATTTACTAAGATGTTTATCACCAAAATTTGCAATGACCCTTATTGCATAAGTAGCTGAACTCAAACGTTTCAGCAGATCATCAATATGTTTCTTCCAATTTAATCTCTCATCAATGGACATACCTAAAAATTTGGAATATTCTACCTTAGCTATATGCTTCTGATTAAGGTCTATATTTATTAATGGTGTCATACCATTCACTGTACGGAACTGTATGTACTGTGTCTTATCAAAATTCAGTGAGAGTCCGTTTACAAGGAACCACTTAGTAATTTTCAGAAAGACAGTATTGACAATTTCATCAGTTAATTCTTGTTTCTCAGGTGTGATTACTATACTTGTATCATCAGCGAAGAGAACTAACTTTGCCTCTTCATGAATATAGAATGGCAAGTCATTAATATATAATAAGAACAACAAAGGACCCAAGACTGACCCTTGTGGAACCCCATTCTTGATAGTTCCCCAGTTTGAGGAATGTGCTGATCTTTGCATGTTACGAGAACTACTTATTTCAACCTTCTGCACTCTTCCAGTTAGGTATGAATTAAACCATTTGTGCACTGTCCCACTCATGCCGCAATACTTGAGCTTGTCTAGCAGAATTTCATGATTTACACAATCAAAAGCCTTTGAGAGATCACAAAAAATCCCAATGGGTGGTGTTCGGTTATTCAGATCATTCAAAATTTGACTGGTGAAAGCATATATGGCATTTTCTGTTGAAAAACCTTTCTGGAAACCAAACTGACATTTTGTTAGTACTTCATTTTTACAGATATGTGAAGCTACTCTTGAATACATTACTTTCTCAAAAATTTTGGATAAAGCTGTTAGAAGGGAGATTGGACGGTAATTGTTGACATCAGATCTATCCCCCTTTTTATGCAAAGGTATAACAATAGCATATTTCAGTCTATCAGGGAAAATGCCCTGTTCCAGAGAGCTATTACACAGGTGGCTGAGAATCTTACTTATCTGTTGAGAACAAGCTTTTAGTATTTTGCTGGAAATGCCATCAATTCCATGTGAGTTTTTGCTTTTAAGCAAGTTTATTATTTTCCTTAGTTCAGAGGGAGAAGTGGGTCAGATTTCTATTGTATCAAATTGCATAGGTATGGCCTCTTCCATTAACAGCCTAGCATCTTCTAATGAACACCTGGATCCTACTATATCCACAACATTTAGAAAATGATTATTAAAAATATTTTCAACTTCTGACTTTTTGTTTGTAAAGTTTTCGTTCAATTTGATGGTAATAATGTCTTCCTCTGCTCTTGGTTGACCTGTTTCTCTTTTAATAATATTCCAAATTGTTTTAATTTTATTACCAGAGTTGCTGATTTCAGACATGATACACATACTCCTGGATTTTTTAATAACTTTTCTTAATATAACACAGTAGTTTTTATAATTTTTGATAGTTTCTGGGTCACTACTCTTTCTTGCTGTCAGATACGCCGTTTACTTTTATAACTTCATTTATTTAACCTTCAATTCGTCATTACTCTACAGTATTTGGAATGTGTGTTATTTAATCATTCGTTATGTTTGAGTCATTTAATTTCCAGAGAAAGGTCTCCCTTATGCACACATTCTGTTCATTCTGTTAAATGAAGAAAAAGTAGTTTCAGTAGAAGATTTAGACTCTTCAGTTTGTGCAGATATTCAAAATAAATGAACAAACCTTGTACCTTTTGAAGTTATCCAGGAATACATAGGACCCGGATTTTGCAGTACTATTTATCCAGACACACCACGCATGCAACAAATAAATTTTCCAAAAAAATTATCGAAAATATTTTCAGAAAGAAACTAATTCAAGTTCTAATGGCTATCTTCCTTACAGGCGACACAATAACAGCGTTACAATGACAGTTCGATCATTTGTCATTGATAATCGGTAGAGCGTACCACACTGCAGGTTTATACGTAGAAAATGTCTGTGTCATATCAGTTTCGAGCCTTGTTCTTCAATCACATCTGTCTAATATCTGTAGAAATAAGTGTATACAGGAAAGGACTGTCCGGTGTTATGACTGTGTTTAGGATATGAAGGTCAACAGCAACTCATTGACGAAATGGACATTTACTTCAGCTGTCGTTATGTGAGTCCACCAGAGGCTATATGGCGATTAAACGAACGCCGATTTTTACACCAATTTTATAAGATCGAGCGACTGCCTGTCCACTTAGCGGAAAAAAAGTAATTATGTACTTTCAGGCGGTGTATTAAGCTGCCACTAACGTTTATAGAGACTCAAAACTCACGGCATTTTTTTCTAATTGTGCCAATATGATACTACCACAAGCAAGTACCGTCACCACGAAATTCCAGAATGTTTTGTGTGATCAACTAACAATAGATTATTCGCAAGAAAAGCACCAAGTGTTTTGGACACATCTATATTGTCAATCCAGCCAATGTGAAAGGAAATTACCTCCGAGTAATACTTGTGAAAGTCAAAGGACCGCAGTCATTTCATGATGTAACCTCAGATGGTGAGATACCGTGCAATTATTTCCATCAAACTGTAGAAAAATTACATTCAGTCGTTCATGAAACCGGTTGGAAAGAATGTTCGGTGGAGTTTGCCGACACCAAATGACAACCCAGTTGAGATGGCTTTTCGCCATCATCTGCATATTCTGTTCTCCTGCCAATATACATATACATGGGAGTTGAGCTACATATCAAGACATACATTCCGAGAGACATTACACCCCCACCTAAAGCCTACAGCCTCACACTGCTAAAATATGAGAATGTTTTTAACTACCATGACAAATCTTGCCAGCATTTAAACCTGCCGACCTTTCTTGTGATGGTCGCGCAACACACAACATACCCCTAGAGCATGGAGGAAGAATGTACGAACGGCAAGACAGCTTATGAAAAGCTAAACGAACAAAAGAAGTCAAATGCTGAGGAATTCTTACTTTCAGTAAGAAATAAGATTACAAATTTTTACTCAGTGACGGACCTGAAATCTGCGGAAAAATACTTATCTACAAAACTCTGTATCACATAGGTCTATCACAAGGTGAAATCGAGGTTTTTTCAACATTTGCATGAACATGGATTGATGCCATCTCCTACCAGGGGAACGACCATAATACTCTGTTTTCAAACCATCTGTACCCATCTTGAGTACATAGGTCTCATGGATTAGCACTCTCGCCAGGGATGAACAGCCTCTAAGTAACTCTGGTATCATTTATAGGGAAGATATAGCTGTGGCTCCCAAAGACACACTAATCGTTGTCGTCCAATTTTTACAGATCATAATGAATAATAATATCCCGTATGTAGGATAAATAACTCTGTTTGGTGGAAATTTCCATCAGCCTTCGGCAGACACGTCATCAGAAATGTCGTTGCAAAAGCTAAACTTAAACGGTCAGTCTTATCCCCTCATGTTAAAAATCATAAGTTGTCTCAAACTATGAGGCCAAATGGTGATCCCGTTTCCACTGAACGTTGACTTAAACTGGGTAACGGTAATTTAGGGCCTCAAGGAGATTACTTCAATGAAGCGATTAAAATTCCTAAACATTATTAGTGTAATTACGATAGTTTTATTACCGCCAATATCACATAAATTAATGAACAAAATTTTTCGCAATTCTATGTCACGAAATGATGACTGGATAACACTTAATGAATTCGTCATTTCTAGTTTTTTACCTGGATAATCATAGACTTACCGCAGTCCTGATTCTGACCAGCGACTAATGTGCCCACAGAGTTCTAGAACTCTTTAAATGGGTCAGGTTTATCACCTCATCAATACCTTTTAAAGAAAATAATGATATTAAGTTGATTAGAGTTTCTAACGATGATTATGGAGCTACTAATGGTGCAAGGCAACAGTTAAGTCACTTAAGCAAGTCACTTTATCAAGCGATAAAGCTGTAGTTATCATCGTTAGATATTGAATATCGCTTGATTTTTTTTTCCTTAGTGTCCAAAGCTTCAGCAATTGATAATTATTTTTTACTTGAAATGTAAGTACTGTTTCTTTTTTGCACTGTTAGTCAGTTTTCAGTCTTAAAATTGTATTTCTAAGCTCTTACGTAGACAAAAAGTTACCATGTCTGCTGCTGTCAAGTAAAACATAGCCTATTACTTCATATACTAAATAGTGTTCATATTAACATTCATCTGTCGATATTGTAAATGTTAAGTAGCCTGCTTGTATTTGTTGCTACTAGATGGTACTCTTGGTGTAATGTTCACCTGTCCGCAGTTGCAAATGCGAGCGCCTCTGTCTGTTGCTACCTGTAGCTTTATATGCATCATGAGCAGCCCATAGTGGCTTGCCTTCCATGTATTCTTTTTTTTTTTCTAAATTCTGACTAACGATTTATCGCTTGACATCTATTTTATGAGTGACATGTAAGTACTGTTTCTTTCTAGTACTGTTAGTCTGTAGTTACACTTTTATACAAAAAAATTCCCATAATTTTGTACTTACGTTGTAGGCCAGTTTTACTGTTTTATTTCTGATGAAGGCACTCATAGAAGTACCGAAACCAGGTCAAAAGACTTAATTTTTGCAACCGAGGGCTGTAATTGCTTTAATTTAAGTTTTAGGAGTATCTATTTGAGATAAAACACAGTCATGAATGTGCAAGACCTTGAGTTAAATTGTCCGCATCAGAAATGGCATGTGCTCTGCGTACAAGAGTCATAAGGATGTAATTGGTTTCAAATTTCAAATGGTGAATGGCACATGTACATACTCTCCCTGTATGATATTACATTTCCTTTACAGTTGTTACTTCCCAATATGGAACATTCAAATGAAGCTTCTGAAACTATGCTCCCTCCCTCCCTCTCTCTATCTCTCTCTCTCTCTCTCTCTCTCTCTCTATATATATATATATATATATATATATATATATATATATCTTGCAACCTGATTATCAGTGCTGTTTTAGGCGCAATGTGTAACATTTCTACATTTCGATAGTTTACTGCAGATCATCTTATTTCTCAGACTATTTATATTGTCTAGTCGTAAGAAGTGAAAAATGTATTAACCTTAGGATCAAAATCTTACTCATTTGGTGAAAATTCAATAGCTATGTTAAACTGTTGGATGATTAAGCGTACTCTGTATGTGACGTGTTACAAATGTGCCAGCCTTCATATACCTATAATTAGCAAATATGTAACAAGTACAGTGAAAACTGCATCTGTAGCTCACAGAGAGAAACGAACCACATTACTTCGCAACGTTACCGTAGTGAAACAGAGGACTGCGTCATCAGGTATAGGTTCAGTTAATTTTTGAATACGTGTGATTTTGCTGCTGTGTGTCATAACTGTTAAAAATGAATACTGTAAATAATTCTCCTACTCCGATAGAAACAAATTAAGAATGGCTAGTACGAGTACACATTTTTATCCTGGTGCACTGCTACAGGGGTGTCTGTACGATTAAATATACTTGCCATGAGATAGCGGTAGTTGTGTAGATTTGGGTTTCAGCATAAACGCACATTGGCTTCTGAATATTTTATTCCTATGCTGTTGGCATAGTTCCAAATTATGCACACATGATTGAAAAAGTAAAAAAAAATGTGAACTGGAAAATATCTCAGAATAATAAATACAATCAATAAAAGAAATAGATTCCGATATCATTTCTGAAATATTTACTCTGCCTTCCATTTCTATTACATCTTTCATATAATTTATTTTAATGACATAATGTGTTTAGTGATAGAGGTTAGTTCAGGCTAGATGAAAGTTACTGTTCAATAAATAATCTCATGTCTGTGTCACATGCTGTAACACTGCTACTCTTTTGTAGTATAGTTGGTATAGAATTGATGGAAAGCTCTGCAATAAACACGAACTTTTATTTGATAATGACTGTACGTGTAAGGAACGTATATGATTGAAGTTATGAAGTTTTTAAGATGCAATCAACATGTACTCTGAAAATCATACGTTTATCCGCAGGAGCCCAAGGTGTAATGCTAAATTTAACTGTTTTATGAGTAACCCAGTCGAGGAGTGCTCCTGCATTACCACAGCCTATTTGTATTACAGTGAAACAGAGAAACACCAGTAGGAAATAAACTATGATAAATTAATCGATTATTGTGATACCGTAGTTTCTCCTGGACTGTTTACGAGAATACAGCCTGGTGACGTCGTTGACATCTGCCGAAATTTCGAGATGAGCACACCAGGCAATTTGCAAGGCATAATTGCAGCTGGTAAGCACTGTGCAAGTGAATTTTAAAAGCCCAGTTTGCGGGGAAACTCAAGAAAGATAACACGCATGCGAATGCACGCACACACACACACACACACACACACACACACACACACACACACACACACATTGTAAGCATTAGCGACATCACACAAACCAAAGACGCAGAATTTAAAACAGAAAAAGCGCCGTCTCAGTATACTGTATTACTGCTGTCTCACCTGTTGATTATTTATTTCGCTATCAATAAATCCTGATGCCGGTAATGTTTGGTTTTTTCTGATGGCGCTAGTGTTTCCTTTCCACAGTGCTTATTTGATGCAGTTACACCTTGAAAATGGCAGTGTGTGTTCCTGTCGAAATAGTGGGGGTTGTCGACGACATCGTTTGGCTGCATTCTCGTAGTTATTAGTTTTTTTAATAATATTTTTCATCAAACTATAAAGTTACAGATTGGGTTGTTACATTTCTGTTGTTCACTATAATTTCGGAGGGCTCAGTGATAAGAACAATTTACTTATATTCACAACATAAACAAATTACAAAAGAAATTGTGTATCAGTGACATTTCAAGGATTAGGTATTGAGGATGGCATACCCTAGCAGCAAGAGGTTTACCATCTGACGCTTGTTAGCTGCATACTATGTTTTTACAGGAGTAAGCTTCCAAAGTGGATAAGACTACAGTGATCTTTTTCTTTATAAGCTCACAGAAAGTGTCTTGGCCTGTTTCGCAAAGATATAACGTCACCTTTTGGTGACATATCATAAATTCACTGCCATGCAGAAAGCGAACAGACTAAATTTGAAACATTATACAATTTATTGTCTGTGCTTATGTCATAGTTGTTGCTAATGAGCAGGATACATAGTAACAAAGTGGCAAACAGCTTTTCTATTGTAATCACCATTATGGTATACTGTTATAAGATCTTAATTACAAGCCAGCCGCGGTAACCGAGCGGTCTTATGCGCTTCAGTCCGGAACCGCGCGACTTCTACTGTCGCAGGTTCGAATCCTGCCTCGGGCATGGATGTGTGTGATGTCCTTAGATTAGTTATGTTTAAGTAGTTCTAAGTTCTAGGGGATTGATGACCTCATAGTGCTCAGAGCCATTTGCACCATTTCTTAATTACAACATTTTTTATTGCGAGGCATTTCATTTTATGCACGATTTTAACTAACATCATTCTACAAACGACAGGGACAACTAATGCTGCTAATCTCCTGGTCATGAATCATCGTGTTAATGTTTGTACGGCAATAGTAATAAAAAGAACTGCTAGAGATTTAATTTAACTAGATTCTTCCAGAATAGTATGACTTTCAGATCGTCCCCAGACTGAACCATTGTCAAACTCACATAAATAAAACTTGTCTTTCTTCTGATTTGCATGTATTTTGATGAACAGTGTCATTATGCCACAGCACACAGGTATGACATTTTAAGTTACTGAGAAACAGTGAAAATTAAATAGAAACTTATCACTGCAAAGTTAGTCACATTTACAATGTGTTTTTAACATTCGTGTGAAGAAAGTGGCCTTACAGCATAACAGCTACAGAGTGAACAGATTTTGTTCAAGGCATCAAATATGGACTGAATACTGTAAATGCGTAAAAGTAACGAAAAATATTTGATGGAGTCTTCTACTTAGATGAAAACTGATTTCTGTATGACGACACCACACTTTTCCTTCGTGGTCACTGTTTTCCGTGCTGTGAGTGTAAGACTAACAGTGTAACGAAAGACGGAGGCAGACTATTGAACTGTAATGTCATGGTAAATGTAGTTAGTACAGATGTGTTAACTTTTTTTCTGTATTACTCGCTTTCGTGAGCAGTACAATATGAACTTTGGTGCCTATGTGATGAGAAAAACAAGAAGTTACAAATAAAGAAAATCTTTTAACGCAGCAGAAATGAAATTATACATTGATAAATTAAACAAGACACGCGCAGATGAGAGATGAAGTTCCTACCACAAATGTGTTGTGTTACTGCAGCAATGCGTTGACTGGAGATGCACACAACTGAAGTTATGGGCAGAGCAGTACTCTTTCATCATTTAACAGTAAGTACTGAAACTAGGTTGTAATAAAAATGATGTAGACTAGAAGAATGGTAACAGGAACTGGACACATCGAGTATTTTCCTCGTAGCAGTTTCCAGTTTGATGAAATACGCATTCATGTATGCTGCGCACATTGATTACAGGGGACAGTCTCTCAGAGATGGTTCCAAACTCACTCACATATGCTGCGCTAGTTCATGCGTATGATGCACCAACATCTCAGTCTCACATTTTGCGTGAATCGAGAAGGTCACAAAGATCTGTTACTTCACAGCGCACTCCTCTGGAGCGTCGTTTGTTTCACAGTACGAGTAAAACTCGGAGGGGGTGCCTGACTGCGACAAAATATATTATTCATTGGTAATGTTGATTGTTGCCTACTTACGTGGTGGGCCTTAATCAAAATGATATTTCATTCAATTTTGATTTACAATTAAAGGCTTTTGTGAAATTCTCTTTTCTTTAACAATATTGAACCTTTGTGAAAATATTTTGTTACGTTAATCAACGTTATACTCTCTGAATCTTAAAACATGATCATACACTCCTGGAAATGGAAAAAAGAACACATTGACACCGGTGTGTCAGACCCACCATACTTGTTCCGGACACTGCGAGAGGGCTGTACAAGCAATGATCACACGCACGGCACAGCGGACACACCAGGAACCGCGGTGTTGGCCGTCGAATGGCGCTAGCTGCGCAGCATTTGTGCACCGCCGCCGTCAGTGTCAGCCAGTTTGCCGTGGCATACGGAGCTCCATCGCAGTCTTTAAAACTGGTAGCATGCCGCGACAGCGTGGACGTGAACCGTATGTGCAGTTGACGGACTTTGAGCGAGGGCGTATAGTGGGCATGCGGGAGGCCGGGTGGACGTATCGCCGAATTGCTCAACACGTGGGGCGTGAGGTCTCCACAGTACATCGATGTTGTCGCCAGTGGTCGGCGGAAGGTGCACGTGCCCGTCGACCTGGGACCGGACCGCAGCGACGCACGGATGCACGCCAAGACCGTAGGATCCTACGCAGTGCCGTAGGGGACCACACCGCCACTTCCCAGCAAATTAGGGACACTTTTGCTCCTGGGGTATCGGCGAGGACCATTCGCAACCGTCTCCATGAAGCTGGGCTACGGTCCCGCACACCGTTAGGCCGTCTTCCGCTCACGCCCCAACATCGTGCAGCCCGCCTCCAGTGGTGTCGCGACAGGCGTGAATGGAGGGACGAATGGAGACGTGTCGTCTTCAGCGATGAGAGTCGCTTCTGCGTGTTTGGCGCCGTGCAGGTGAGTGCCACAATCAGGACTGCATACGACCGAGGCACACAGGGCCAACACCCGGCATCATGGTGTGGGGAGCGATCTCCTACACTGGCCGTACACCACTGGTGATCGTCGAGGGGACACTGAATAGTGCACGGTACATCCAAACCGTCATCGAACCCATCGTTCTACCATTCCTAGACCGGCAAAGGAACTTGCTGTTCCAACAGGACAATGCACGTCCGCATGTATCCCGTGCCACCCAACGTGCTCTAGAAGGTGTAAGTCAACTACCCTGGCCAGCAAGATCTCCGGATCTGTCCCCCATTGAGCATGTTTGGGACTGGATGAAGCGTCGTCTCACGCGGTCTGCACGTCCAGCACGAACGCTGGTCCAACTGAGGCGCCAGGTGGAAATGGCATGGCAAGCCGTTCCACAGGACTACATCCAGCATCTCTACGATCGTCTCCATGGGAGAATAGCAGCCTGCATTGCTGCGAAAGGTGGATATACACTGTACTAGTGCCGACATTGTGCATGCTCTGTTGCCTGTGTCTATGTGCCTGTGGTTCTGTCAGTGTGATCATGTGAGGTATCTGACCCCAGGAATGTGTCAATAAAGTTTCCCCTTCCTGGGACAATGAATTCACGGTGTTCTAATTTCAATTTCCAGGAGTGTAGAAGTTGAGCACTGGAATAAATTTTCTCATATTAATTTCCCCGGCTAGTCAGTTCACTTTAAAGCAAAAATCTTTAGTTCTTATTTACAATTGCGGCCCACACATGCGCGAGAGTGTTTTTTCTTACCTCCGTTAACCATCACATTGTAGTCGGAGTCCTGGCTGGCTCTGGCTATCGGCTGTTGTACTGAAAATAAGAATCTTAAAGCTACGTATTTTCAGCAACGTCGGGCAGCTGTGGAGAAAAATGTATATTACGTTAATAGTGGTCGAGTTTATAGCTTCCGCTAATATTTATAAATTAATATCGCCACGTAAAGGCGTCGCTGGCTGCATCGGCCGCTGCGATTGTTGCACTGTAAATTGCTGGAATGCAGGTTAATTCAAGGAAAGCGGACATGAAATCGGGATCACCTCTTACAAATTAAAAGTGAACAATAATATTAAATCAATATATTATCTGCTTAATTAGTACAAATATGCTTACATCTGCCAGCACTCGCAAGATGTCCATCTACACGCAACCAAGACAAGAGAAGAAGTGAAGACGACTAAAAATTTAACAAAAGAGAGTATCACATCGTCTCTTTAGATCATTTTGTTATGTTTCTTTGCCCTCGGAACTTACACAGAGAAATTTTTATAATACGGAGAAAAATGTATGTTCGCCTGAGCTGCTGGTGTCCACTTATTATTCAAATTTCAAATGTCTCTTCTTTAAAAATACTGTTGTTTTATGTCTTTTCTTATTATTTCACTTGGGACGCTATACGCAGTAGAAATGAAATTATACAGCGATAAATAAACCAAACACATTTAAGACATGCGCAGGTGAGAGATGAAGTTCCTACCACAAATGTGTTATATTACTGCTGCAACGGTGATGCTAATGCGTTGACTCGAGATACACATAACTGAACCTCGGGGCAGAGCAGTACTCCTTTCTGGCATAACATTAAGTATTGAAACTAAGGTATAATGAAAATGATGTAGACTAGAAGAATGGTAACAGGAACTAGACACATCGAGCATTTTCCTCGTAGTAGTTTTCAGTTGGATGAAATATGCATTCAGGTATGCTGCGCACATTCATTACAGGAGACAGTCTCTCAGAGATGGTTCCAAACTCCCTTACGTATGCTGCGCTAGTTCATGCGTATGATGCACCAACATTTGAGTCTCACATTTTGCGTGAATCGAGAAAGTCACAAAGATCTGCTACTTCACAGCGCACTCCTCTGGAGCGCCGTTTGTTTCGCAGTACGAGTAAAACTCGGAAGGGGTACGAGACTGCGACCAAATACGTTCGAAGCGCTGCGTGATGAGTCCGCCAGTCCGCTGGCACCTGCGTCACTGTTTCTTCAGTTTGCTGGGCCTGCAGATGAGTGCCAGCAGTCGGCGCGTCAACTTGTAGAGCACAAACGTGACCGCCGCCGCTGCCGCGACGACGAAGCCTATGACGTCTAGCAGCAGCAGCTGCCACCAGTGGAGGTCCAGGGCCGCGGGCCGCAGGTGCGGGGCGCCTCTGTGGCGGATCACGTACTCCACCCACCACAGCGCGTTCTCCAGTGACGTCGACTGGTGCTCCCGGTAGATGGCGGAAAAGCGCTTCATGTTCTCGCGGTAGCTGCAACAGGAAATGGAAATTGTGCACAGACAAGTTCACGAGACATATGCACACCCATTCACACGTGTTAGAAAGATGTATGTAAGGATGGATGGATGAATGTTACACATGCCCTTCTACACCACTGGACCTATAATAGCCGAGCATGGTGTATGCAACACTTACTATGTGGAAACAGTTGCTACCTATGACAGTGGTGGGATCTCTCTTACATTTTCGCTATTCCTCCAATAAAACTGCAGCATCAAGCACGAAATTTTATTTGTTGATTCCTTAAAACTAATTTCATTCGCAACGCATTTCTCATACAGTATATACATATGACACTGAATGTACCTACAATGGGTCATATGGCGTTATAAATAACGCGAAACGTCAAAAATTGTCCCGTCATGCGCAACTGGTACGTTTAACGTTATCACTTCTTTGCAACAAATTTCACAGTCAGTATCCCCATATGCCCAAGTATAACTACAAATTTCTGTCATTATAGGACAAAACGTTCTGTAGATATGACGTCATAAATATTCAGTTGTGTGAAAACAAAACGACAAGGCGAAATTCGCTGCAGAGACAGGTGAAATATGTGTACAAATACGTGTGAAATGTATAAAATACAAAGCCACTGGCAGAGAACTCCTACTACATCTCGGGATCGATTTCATCCGAACTTGGTACACGTATTATTTACTATCAGGAAAGAAATATTGTTGGGCTAAAAACCAGCATACCACCGCTACGGGTGGGGTTGATGACGTGGAGAGTGATGGCGGAAGAAAGAGATGGACAGAGAGTGAAGGAGGACATAGACAAAGATGTGAACAAGGAGGATATGGAGAGGGAGGGGGAGGGGGAAATGATGAAGCGAAGATGTGGAGGTACACAGAAAGAAGGGGAAGAGGAAGTGGACAGAGGATGGATACTGGATATGAAGTGAGATGAGGAGAATGAGATGGACAGAGTAAGCAAAGAAGAGATGGACAGAGAGTAATGCTACGAATAGATGGATACGGGGAGAAAGAGATGGAGAGAGGGATGTGGTAGACGAGGTAAAGAGAATGAGGATGAGACAGAAGCGGTAGGAGGAGATAGGAAAGAAGGAGGCAGACGGAGCAGATTAACCGGAGGAGAATGAGTAGGTAGACAGAGGGGGGTAGGAGCAGATGGTCAAAGAGAGTGAGGAGGAGAAGATGGATAGAGCGAGTGGTTAGCGGCAGATGAACATACAGAGGCTGAATAGCAGATGGACAGAGGGCAGAAGGAGTGACAGGAGGAGATATAGAGAGTGGAGTGAAAAAGGTGGACAGAGAAAAGAGGTAACTAACGAATAGATTTGAATTAATACATACCTGTACCACGATGAGTACATAGCTGTTATAACTAAAATGTACTCTGTAGTTCACATCCATAAGTTTCCTGACCATTTATTATCATCATTTCATTCTAAATTGCCAAAATATAGTAATTACTTCTTCTCAGTAGCTCCGATATATTTTCTTCCATTTCCACAATTTTCATGATTTCCTTATTTCTGATGTTCTGTAATCATGAGACTACAGCACTTCTTTTACAGCTATCAGTTTCCATTGCCAGCAAATCTTTCGCTCTGTTTCAACAACATTTCTACTATCGGCTTGAATTTTGTGTTTGGTTTCTTATCGCATCATTGGAAAGGATTGTGTTCAGTTATCGAATAACATGTTTGTCTTGTCCAGTCTTATTTTTAATATCTTCCACTTTTTCCCAGTTGCAGATATCTTGGTAGACCAGAGTATTTAAAACTTCATTAACTAATAAAAAAACCAGCATTTTAAAATTACCTGCAGTCAGTGAGACTGCTCGTAACCAAGTACTTCTGCACACTCAATTTTGTTTGGGTTTATTTTTAAACCCCTGGAATGAATACTTAATCCATCTCACCATTTTCAACACTTATCACCTGGTCATCAGTAGTAAGAGATAACATAGTTTATTTTCTTGCAGTGTCATTCCTAGTATGCCGTATTCACTCCTCCATGTCGCTAACACCTCTTCCATCACTTATGAAACGTGTCGTATCCGTTTCCTTAATTTGAATTCCTCTCAAAACACATTAACAAAATTTCTTAAGATCCTACACCAGAATATATGGCTCCAACAGCATTTCTGTTGGATATGAGGACAGCATTACTTCCGCTCAGCAAACATTTATGTCAAAGTATTACATTCTATGCCCTCCATACGCCTCCAAACATGAAATAGACTATTTACTTGTTATAACTTTCTTGGAGTCTTTTATGACGAGATGCAGGAAACAATGTAAGCAGAAAGGGACTGCGAGTTTCGTGGTTGTAAATACTTAGCAATATCTAAACGTATTTATTAATTAGTTCAAGAAATTCTATCACATGTACGAGATTACTCAAGCAAGGTATTCAGTGCAAATTTCGCCAAAACGCAAAAACACAATGAAGCACACAATAAAATAGCCTTGATGTTAGAGTTTTACCACATTATAACAAACGTAGGCATGAAACAATGTACCAAAGATAATAACGCAACAGTGCATGGGGAATACACACAATAATCTAGCTTGTCCGAGAACACTAACACCTAAAATATATTCAAGCAAAAGCCAACACTCAAAAGAACATCGAACAACAATTAAGAAGAGGCAAATATCAGGAATAGAGTACAACAGTCCAAGTTGCACTCCGCTGTGTTCAATAAATGAGAACCACAACAAAAACAACTAGAAAAATGTATGAAACAAGGAGAGATTAAAATTTCACTGAGAACTCTAGATGTCGCTGATGCATGTCATTTCACATAATGCCAGGATGTAGAAACGTCACTCGTCACTGCACGGCAGCATACTTCGTATCTTTGTAGTGTTAACATGTATGGTGTATTGATGTCCGTAGTACTCGGAATCTCAAATTTTTTGACGAAGCTTGTACGGCTCTTGCTATAATTCTAACCTTAGTAGCCATCATTTCTAGCTTCAAGATTCCTTCCTCAGAGCAGTAGGACTAGCTGCATTGTGCACATGACGTAACCAGTGTTGTGTGGCACCAATATCAGATGGTATCTTTTTCGTGGAGAAGATCACCAGGTTTGTGGATGACTGAAACATGGGGAAGCTGCGTCTCCCAATAGTAACTTTCTTTCATCAACATTTCAATAACTGTGCATTAAACTTGCTTAACGTTCTGGCACAGGTACCTCTAAATAGCAATCTTCCACCAGCTTAATTCGAAAGTCAGAATGACATGTGAAGCCAAAAATTAAATCTAAACGAGTAGGCAGGTAAGCTCTTCGCGCGTCTTCGGAACTCCGCCTAGACCAGGCTCCCAAGCAAAGTAGCGGTACTGCCTTACAAATGTGTGCCTGACGCTGACAGTTCTACATCAGTTTTTTTCAAATTCAGTAAAGTATTAATCAGATCGATGGCAGCAGACATAGTTGACAGATGTCTGGGGCGGTTCGTCAAATCTTAATTTTGCGCAGGAATAGTGAGTCTAGAACACTCTAAGAATACGTAACATGTAATCAGTTACTTATGTCACAAGATAAAATTTTTAAATATATCAGTAACTTGTGATCGGTTTAACTGTAGTGCATAATGTTTGGGACTTGCAGTTATCATGTCCTTCTGCAATAAGTACAAGTGACATCCCCATAAACTGAATGAATCTGTTATTTACGCAACAAGAGTTCGTCGTTAACCACTTAGTACAGCCGTAAGAGAACGGATCTAGAACCTACGTGCTGCTGTCAGCGTAGGAGACATCTTTAGAAGATTTTCAAACGTAACAGAACTCTAGGCGTTTAACTGAGGGCAGCGGAAGCAGCTAGGCACCTCACATGTTACGCATTTCCTGAACAAATGAGATTATTGACAAGTAACTTGTGGTAACACACAGGAGGTTGATGATTTGATTTATTAATTCAATTAAACATATTAATTGTACGCCGAACTATTTAATGAGACTGTACTTCAAAGTACAAAACGACACAAATTATGTAGCACGTTGCATTTAGTCAGGAATAAAAATGTTGCGATGTATCTTTATAATGTTCTTTGATTATGAATTTTTTTGTAATTCGGAAGCATTTTATGTGAAGCTACCTCTTTATGGTTATTTTTGGATCTGATGATAGTCGTTCCTAATAGAAATTCATAACCTAATTGATAAACATTTGTCGTTCGTAAATGTCATAATCTAACAGATAAACATTAATGGTTGGTATCTGAACTTACAATGAAATAAATAAATCCTGGGTCACTGGAGAATACACAGCAGGCCATTAATATTGCACTTCCAGGAGGGATAGAATAATACGGAATCAGAGAGAACTGGACAGGACAGCTGTCGGAAAGGTTCTCAAGATGAGAATCTTAGGGTAACAAGTGGTGCAGCATTATGTTTTTGAAATATGATGTATCGGGGACGTGGAAGAGTGTGTATCGAAGTGTAAAGGCTGCTGTCCACATTGATACCTATGGAAATCTGAGTTGACCATGTTGGATACCCCTGACACCTCACATCATTACGGCAAAACCTGCACGTGTTTGACAACAACTAATGTACTCTGACAACATCCATTCTGCCCGGAAGCTCGACAGGCAGTTACAGGGACTGGACAAGAAATAGGAAAACATCAAGACAAGTGAACGCTCGAACATAAAATCAGACGCTAGCTTAGCCTGCGGGTTTATCGCACCTGTGCAGTCTCCTCAATACGTTACAAGGGTCTGTCGTGGTCAGAGAAGTATTCTAGAAGTATTCTGATAATTGTGTGTGTAACATGGACCAATTGTTAGTGCTCTTATGGTTGGTGCTTCCAAGCCTACGTGTTTGGCTTCTCAAGTGCCAGAGCCAGTAAAATTTACACAGCACGCAGGGGAACGGCGAAAACTTCATCCAGAAAGCCGCAACGCGGACGAAAGTTCGTGTTGAGTGAGCATCGCAGACGGTCGTTACAGAGGAGGGAGGAAAATAAGGTAGCTGTAAAGGTCAGTGCAGAGCTGAAGGTGTCCCTCGTGAGCTGTATCAGCACCAAAATAACACGAATGGAGCTCAATAAGCAGGGAATTGGAGGGCGAGCAGGAATTGTAAAACCACTATCAGGAATACAAATGCCCGTAAAAGGAAGACTTGGTGCCGAAGTTATTAAACCGAGACTGTGGAGCAGTAGACGAATGTCATTTAGTCGGGTGAATCTTGTGTGCAGGCATCCGTGGGCTCTATGGTTACTCTGTAAGGTCACATTACAGCCCAGGACTGAGTGAGGATTTCGGCTGTGTGTTCCAAAACGACAGGGTTTCGTAAACACAACTCGCATAGTCCAAGACCGGTTTTGTAAGCGCGAGGACGGTATTGTAGGATCATCCCTTGGCAACACACTCACTAGATCTCAATATTATTGAGACTTTGTGGTCTTCTTGGAAGAGAAGATTGAGGAATCGCTGTACACCTCCATAACCGTTACCTGTACGTACCACTATTTTACAGGAAGTGTGGTATACGATTCCTTGTAAACCGTATACGATCTGTATTTAACCATTCCAAACGCCTGGGAAGTGTTTCCAAAGTCAACAGTTTTCCTACACCTTATCACGCATGCTAATGTGTTTTGATTGTTGGTGTTTCCATATTTTTATCCACACCCCGTTCGGCCATCATGCTTCAAGGCGCAAAACCTTTATTCATATGTGTTCAATGTTATCGTTGCACGCACTGTTGTGTGCGCGCCTTCTTGTGCTGACGCGTAAGGGAAGCCGATACTATCTGTTCTGACCAAGGTGTGACAGACGTCATCACATTGTCCATGTTTATACTTACCTTCCAGCAAAAGAGTCAATTCCCCAGTTCAGATTGCGTAACGTGAGCGTGTGTTTCTGGACGCTCGAGCGCACGTCTTTTCTCTCAAGTGCTACTCGCGTTGGGTTGCTGATATCCTGCGTAGTGTGAATGAGCTAAACTATGACATGTTGATGTCTGTGATATCTGTGAATGGCACTTTTCGGTGACTGCTATTTTTAGCTGCTGTCTGTTGCGGTTGAAAATCATATTTTACTAATTCACGACTTCTGTCCCTCTGCACTCCATCAACGTTAAAACGCGATTGCGCAATTTATCAGCGTAGATGTTTACACTGTCGTTGGTCGCAAATAATAACCAGTGAATATCGTTTAATACGGCCTAATTAACAATGGTTTCACATTCACGTGACACTAGTAGGGTCGTGACCAATGCGAGCAGCAACATCGCTAATTTATTAAACACATTCCTAATGACGATCCTGCCATTATCAAATACCATCATGTACCGCTACGCTTTTCTTGATCTTATGCTACGTTCTTCTCACTATCATATCCGAGTACTGACTGAGAAATGTTTTACGTATGATAAACAGTTCCCAATGTGCGATATGGCCACGTCTTCTATCTGAATCCGACAAATTCCACAGACGGCTACCCCTTTGTCTCGCCTTTCGTAAGTCCCATAAACGTCTTTTTCTGTTGAACAATACTATAAAGATTATTGACCACATTTGAATACTTGTCAATGGAATTGGCCTGGCCAATCATTACTTCAGACATTCACTCAATATACGAAGCTATCTGTATCCATTTAAAGTAACAAGTAACTGTGAATCAGTGAAATATGTTTCCACAAACTCATAATAAAATCGGCACATGTGGGCTTAGGACAGGTCTGACATGCACATCGCCACATAGATAGACTTCATGAACTGTACTGCGACCTTCGTTATCTCTATGGCAACAATGTTCTTTTTCATGATTGTGTTCCATTTGAAATTTTTCCTGACGATACACTTCCTTATGACATAACACCCGTCCCATTTTGTTCTAACATAAATTTCGTATTCTCAAATTGTCCATTGTCTTGTTGAAAATAACACCATCATTAAATTGAAGAACCTGGTGATTGCTTGAATGTATAGTGTGGGTGATTCTAGTCAGCTCTATCCCCAAGATGAGACACTGTTAGAGACCACAATAGTGAAGAACATAACATTGTCATCAATTTGGGGATACAGCCTCCTAATGCAACTACTTGCTCTGGACATAGCGCCAAATCGCTGTGTACATCATGCAAACTAATAGTGTATGTGCTTTCTGACTCCATAACATATCCTACACCAGAATTAGCCCCAAACTACGGACTTTCTCACCTACTCCGACGTATTCTTCAGACAGTCATCGAACCTCGCCATTCGCAGCAGTTGGCAGATCAATAGTTAGATGTTGACTTTCGTTTCCTGAAGCATAGCGACCCAAGACAATCCAGGTGCTGTGTAACAAAAGGCAGGATTCAGGGTATATGAGATGCATGCACTCCAACAGTTCTCAAAACATCAGCAAGCAACCGCTCTTCTCTGTCAAGTTAAAGATCGAAATATTACCCTAAATTAAGATGTTGAACTCCAGACATATATTCACAGCATGCATATATTCTGCACGCAATATGCTTTGCCTGTAAGATTACAGGTTGATGCAGCTATGTCAGATAGTCTGGTTTCCTCGAGTTTTTCCATGCGGTCCTGTCACCTGTATGGGAAAACCCACTTCCTCGTACGGCCTGAAACTTTGCGTCCTGATGCAGTGTTTCAGCAAGCTTGTGGTGCTTGCGTAAAACGAAGCGAGTCTAGGAAGTCGAGGGTAATTCTTGGCGTCATTCGTGTAGAGAATTAAATATATTTTTCTACACTCTCAGGCAGGGCATCAACCTGATCTTTCCCCATACTCAATTGAGCCAAGAGTTCAACAAGAAAGTGAGATACATACCCACAGATATTGTGAAAGAAAATCAACATGTGTCACCGTATGCTATACTTCAGTTAACATGCATTGTGAGCTTGACCACGGAACTTTCAAATATTACAATCAACCGCATTATTGTACAGATCATCATTCTCCTGCTACTTGTACTTGAGAACATTGTTGCTGTAAAGCTTATCAACCTCCTACGAAAATTTTTTGAGCTCAGGGAACAGCCAAACCACAGGATTATCTGCAACAAATGCTTTGTGGTGATTAGGCCTAGAATCATATGTACACACAATCTGGTATACATGTACACATGATATATATTTTTCTGAGAACTACGTGAGGCTGTGGCGTCGCCATCACAGGAGCAAGGAGGCAAGAAATGTCAGTAAACACTACAAAGGACACCGAATCTAACGGTCAGCATTCTTAAACTTTCAGAACCTGTTTCCCTCTGTCGGCATGACAACGCCTACCGGTTTCTTGGTTGAACAGTTCACAAGATGGTTTGCTAATATCTCGCTTTCAGAAAAATCATAGAGATATCTGAAGCAAATATGTTGTTCATGCCCATGTTTACTCAATTGGGATGAAAGGAGTAAGGACATACCTTTGACCCACACCTAGTGAATATGGTTATTACTATTCTCCTTGCAGAATAGCACTATGTTTTCACGCATAGTTCATTGACCGGCAAATTCAGACTAATGAAGACGTCTCCAAATTTCGATTGTAACATTACTGTTATCTGATTTGCACTCATTCAAAGCATAAACATGTGCGGTTATCTGAGTATTCTGAGCCTAAAATTTAGGAATATTCAGGACCTTAACGGGGAACTCGATACCATCAAAGTAATGAAATTCAAGAACGTCAATATCTCTGCCTTATCAAGTAATACGCTGCGGATCTTTCTTGTAACTCCTCTCGCAATCGAGAATTGACCGTGTAAAACAAAACTCATCTTCTTTTATTTTGAACGTTACTACATGCCGGCTTACAGACTATCTTCTCAGGAATTGGGATGTAGCTCGACCAAACATTTATCGAACCAAAGACATGTGTCTGGATGTCGAGATGTAGTATTTGGTCTAGTGCTTTACCTGAGCTTCTAACTTCTATCTTTGAAAACTTGGCCTGTGTAGCACTCTAGGTGAATTCATGAGACCACTTAGTGATTGAGGTACTCCGGATACCACGCCATTTCCCCCCAAAATGTACGCAATACCCGTCTTTTCAACGTCAGAGTTCTGTTTGGGCGGGATGCATGAGATTACAACATAGTACAGTGCTACACTTTATGAAAGAGTACCGCAGTTTTAAGGAGCTCTGATTCCAGAACAGAGAAGTACGCTTTAAGAACACTAGTTGAATATCTGTGGCCTTCTGCTGGATTCTGTATGTGAGAAAATGGGATGCTCCTCAAATGCATCCTCAGTCACCCCATAGTTTAACTGCACCATTGAGTCACTGATCTCGAGCCTTTTACTAGTAAGATAGAAGAGGAAACTGCTGCTAGTCATAGGATCAGTAGAACTACTACTGCTAGACGATGATGACTGAATCCTTCCAGTCGACAAAGCTGGCTGCGGCGAAGAGCAAGGAGGTACTTCATGGTGAGCTCACTTTGCGAGGTCATTGGTTTGGACAAGAAGGAGATGCTGTTTCAGGCCAAAACAACACCCAGGATGTAGGGATGGCTAGCATGTGAAGATATACAAAAAAATATTATATTAACAAATCGATTTCATAGGCGCATTCTTCAAAATTCGGTTTAACTACGAAATCTAAACTCATACCACGAAATAAAGTATGCACTTACATGGCAGTTCGTCCTCTGACAGCCTCAGACGTTTGCTGTCTCTATCACTGCTGTTCTTTGATGTCGATGAATGTTTCATTATGAAGCTTTCACAGATATCGATGACAAGCACACAAGAAACTGTAAGCACAGACTGATGGTTAAGACACTCACACATACACACGGCTGTAACCACAGTTTTGAGCAAAATGACAATGAGGGTGGAAGGGGTAGGATCTACAAATGCTCTATCTGTGCCCACTAATTTGGCGGGAACCTGTAGGAATGCCTATACAGGGGAAAAAGCCAGGCCTGAATTTGGCAAGGAACCAATAGGATTGCTTCTACATCGGGAGAAACCAAGTCTGCAGGTTCAGACAAGTTAGGATTTTTCATTTGACAGTTGTTGTCACATGTTTGAAGAGCACACATGCTCTTGAGTTTCAGATATCTAAAGAACCAGATATAAATGTTCATGCCTTGTCTTATACATGCACACGTGGTTCTTGGTGACACTCATACGACACGCCTGAAGATTTCACGACTGGAACGTCGAAACTGGTTGCCTAATAAAACCATATGAATCTAATGACCATTGGTATGATATTATTATATTATGTCAGGTATTTTTCATATAGTTCATGACAGCCATCATGCAGACCAGATATGGGAAGACAGGAAACATATTGCTAAGCAGCCAGTCTTTCCAGGAATGTCCTTGATCCACATGTCACAAAGCAGATGTTTCACATCAAAACAAGTTGCCACTAATGCAAATCGCCTGTGACGTTTTGGATGGGGCTACATTGTTCACAGTATCGGGTGTTGCAGTGCAGTTTCGGAATGTCCTTTAAGTTTCTCCTACCAGTTTCTGGTGGCACAGGAAAATTTTCCCACAGGATGCACTAGTTGTTCTCTAAATAAAGGAACACCCGATGTCCTTCAACACTGGCAGCTCAGACTGATCATTTCTCACCAATTCACAGATATGTAAGGGGGAAGGGAGTGGAGGGTGAAGAAGAAGGAGACTGTGGACATGAGGAGGAGGGGGGGGGGGGGCGTGTGGAGGGGAAATGCCAAAACATCGTCTGGTGATCTCATCAGTGTGACGCTGCCACATCTTTTGACGCCATCTTGAATAAATATGGGAACACTGAGGACAGTACTCATCTCCACCTGGTGCCCTTATTAATGCAGGTGCACGTGCTGTTCTCAACCCTCACACTCCATTGTGTTGTTTGCTTTAAACATTGTTCTGATTTCATTGGTATAGTCCATTTACTGGTGTACTATACGTTTCCATTATTACAAAGTGTTCGTGACATTCGTACACCCAGCAAAAGGAGCCAATAATTTATATCAAAAAAGAGAAAGTTCCGTCATGGAATGTTCTTTGTGACTTACCTCGGATTTCCCAAAACTGTCCTCACTGCTTCTAAGGTAGACTCTTTGGTAATAAGCTTAAAATCCAGTTTCACTCCAATTCCTGCACTGACCATTTTGGCCACGTTGTACCCCTGGTCACCAAAAAAAGGCATTCCGATGAGAGGTACGCCGTAATATGATGCTTCATTGATGCTTTGAAGTCCTCCCTGAGTGATAAAAAGTCGAATTCTTGGGTGAGCTGGAACAGAAGAGTGGCGAAACATGTTGTTGGTGTAGCATACACAAAATCGTAGCTTAAGATTGCTACAATGTACAAATAACTTGCGTAATTATCGGTATTGAGAGGGTAGATCTTGAAGTAGTAACCACAATACAGAGTATTTTAAACGTATGGCAGTTTTGATACGTATGCCACTGATATGATTGAATCCATGCACCATCTAATGGTTAATGAATAAGAACTGCTTGCTTTTATCAGTCAGAGCTGTAGAGCTGTGCACATTATTACGAGTAGGATGAAGACGAGAATACACAAATGTAACAGCATTCCGGACTATTATGCCCACCTTCAAGATATCCTTCCCAGATGAGGACGAAACGTTGACTTTCAGAATGATACTCTTCTGACCAGTGCACAATTACATTAAAAGCATAAGTTCGGCAAAGAGGGAGAATGTGTGACGGCACGTCACGTAAATATTGACATTTTTATCGGTTGTAAACCGTAGTTAACGTATTTTATGAATATAATTAGTATAAATGATACAGTTGATGTTCTTGAAACAACTGATATGCAGCAATAATTTAAGAGTAACATCTTTATTTAAAATATGTCTATGAAAATAAAAAAGGATCGAAAAGAGACGCGACAGTACGCCCAAGGAGGAAGGACGTTCTTTCTTACACACACTGTTTTGTTTCGCGTTACGGAAGGCAGCCATTGAAAGGCTACACATATTTATGTAAGTTATTCTGTATTCTGGTAAAATAAACTAATCATTGTAATCAAAAAATGAATTTCTTTGTAATAGTTGCCACCTCGAATGCTCGCAGTGGCTAATTATTTTTAATAAGCATTTTTTCAGTAATTTGCGCTGCGGGAAGCTCATCTTGCGATGCAGCCTCTGGTCGGCCATTACGCGCCGAAGTATTAATTTATTTTTCAGTGTTAACAGTAACTGTAAATGCGAGAGATTTCGTCGTAAGAACATTTTTAAATTGCAACAGTTAATTAATTTACGTTAAGGCTCATTTTTTTTTTTTAAATTGTACAGATTCCATGACTTCAGTGAGTTTTATCTTGGCCGCTCCACGGCAACAATCGAAATTCTCTCGAGCCTTGCTATGCAATCAATAAATAGAAATCAACAAAATTACATTCATTTCAGTTAACGGCAACTATATTTTAGTCATCACGTTCAAAATCGAAAGTTGGTACATGAATAACAGCGGCACTTCAAGAACCCGTTTCATATTGACTTATGCTCATAAGTAAAAGTGATAAGAAAAGACAAATCCCTGAGAGAAAGAATCATGCTCTAACAAAAGAAAAATTCACCTGATAAATTGAATATAAAATATATATATATATATATATATATATATATATATATATATATATATATATATATATATATATAACGTAACAAATGGCACCGACGTAACAAATGTTACTAAATTTCATAACGCAGTGTAGTCGGGGAGGTGAAATGTCGCAGTGCACAGTCCTGCACAAATATCATTACGGCGGTCTTCATACGAATCTGACGTTATGCCTGACTAGTAGGAGGGAAGGGAGCGACTACATGTTCATTCGTGATGGCAAAAAACCTAGACTGGTCCAAGACTGAACCGCAAATGGGACATACGAACTGGTAAGCGGTCGTTTCTAAACAAAGTATTGCCACGGCGTCTGGAATGGTTTGGAGAAAACACGAGAGCCAGCATCTAAATCGGCGCTCAGGTAGTTTAATCTAAAGTCATCTCAGTTTGAGTCAAGTGCTTTTACGTAGTGCACCATGCCGCGTGATAATGTATCCATTCTTGCTCATAGAAATGGGTTTAACCGATTGTCTCCCTGCATTATATTGCACTGGTAAAAATGAAAAGGCAAGCTGGCGAAATCAATTAAAATAGCAACCAAACTAATGATCATTCTTCAGTGAAGCAATCCATACCATATCTATGACAATTCTCTCACTACAAATATATGTAAGCAGAAGCTCAGTTTAGTGTAATCTACTGAATGAAAGGTACCGAGCGCTGAAACATTCAAGGTCTTCTTCTACTAAAACTGATTTAGAAATGAAGAAATTTGCGTCTTGTGAGGAACTGGAATCCGCATAGTCGTCCATGAAAAACAAAAGACGATACTCATAGATAGTATTTAAATGACCTGGATCGTGGTGCGATCGGTTCACCATCCTAAAAGGTTGTATATGCCGTCACGAGGCACCATACTCATTAACTGACATGATTTAGTGGGGTTGCAAAAAACGGTTAGAGCAAGGCAATTCAGGTTTACTTGCCACATCGTTGTCGAGATAATGACTTTGCTACGTGAGAATTCAAGGTACCAAATCAGTTGCTTCCTTAATGACAGTTTAGTAACCTCGGTAAAGCCATTTTAAATCATTTAACCTTCATTTGGATGCAGCAAGCGCTTAACAGAATAAGTATAGTTGGGCCACTTATACAAACAGTTTTGGATATATACACTCCTGGAAATGGAAAAAAGAACACATTCACACCGATGTGTCAGACCCACCATACTTGCTCCGGACACTGCGAGAGGGCTGTACAAGCAATGATCACACGCACGGCACAGCGGACACACCAGGAACCGCGGTGTTGGCCGTCGAATGGCGCTAGCTGCGCAGCATTTGTGCACCGCCGCCGTCAGTGTCTGCCAGTTTGCCGTGGCATACGGAGCTCCATCGCAGTCTTTAACACTGGTAGCATGCCGCGACAGCGTGGACGTGAACCGTATGTGCAGTTGACGGACTTTGAGCGAGGGCGTATAGTGGGCATGCGGGAGGCCTGGTGGACGTACCGCCAAATTGCTCAACACGTGGGGCGTGAGGTCTCCACAGTACATCGATGTTGTCGCCAGTGGTCGGCGGAAGGTGCACGTGCCCGCCGACCTGGGACCGGACCGCAGCGACGCACGGATGCACGCCAAGACCGTAGGATCCTACGCAGTGCCGTAGGGGACCGCACCGCCGCTTCCCAGCAAATTACGGATACTGTTGCTCCTGGGGTATCGGCGAGGACCATTCGCAACCGTCTCCATGAAGCTGGGCTACGGTCCCGCACACCGTTAGGCCGTCTTCCGCTCACGCCCCAACATCGTGCAGCCCGCCTCCAGTGGTGTCGCGACAGGCGTGAATGGAGGGACGAATGGAGACGTGTCGTCTTCAGCGATGAGAGTCGCTTCTGCCTTGGTGCCGAGGATGGTCGTATGCGTGTTTGGCGCCGTGCAGGTGAGCGCCACAATCAGGACTGCATACGACCGATGCACACAGGGCCAACACCCGGCATCATGGTGTGGGGAGCGATCTCCTACACTGGCCGTACACCACTGGTGATCGTCGAGGGGCACTGAATAGTGCACGGTACATCCAAACCGTCATCGAACCTATCGTTCTACCATTCCTAGACCGGCAAGGGAACTTGCTGTTCCAACAGGACAATGCACGTCCGCATGTATCCCGTGCCACCCAACGTGCTCTAGAAGGTGTAAGTCAACTACCCTGGCCAGCAAGATCTCCGGATCTGTCCCCCCTTGAGCATGTTTGGGACTGGATGAAGCGTCGTCTCACGCGGTCTGCACGTCCAGCACGAACGCTGGTCCAACTGAGGCGCCAGGTGGAAATGGCATGGCAAGCCGTTCCACAGGACTACATCCAGCATCTCTACGATCGTTTCCATGGGAGGATAGCAGCCTGCATTGCTGCGAAAGGTGGATATACACTGTACTAGTGCCGACATTGTGCATGCTCTGTTGACTGTGTCTATGTGCCTGTGGTTCTGTCAGTGTGATCATGTGATGTATCTGACCCCAGGAATGTGTCAATAAAGTTTCCCCTTCCTGGGACAATGAATTCACGGTGTTCTTATTTCAATTTCCAGGAGTGTAGAAGTAAAAGTGATACGGTGGCCTGCTAATAAAGAACTCCTGAAGACAGACGTTGACTGTGGATATTGGATCACAGACACAGTCCCTTTGTTCGGAGATGTCAATAAACCCGCCGAAAGATATAAACAACCATGCATGAGCAGCGCCTATTAGACGGGGGGGGGGGGGGGGGGTCGGACCCCCGATCAGGTCCAGTCATTCTACCAGGAACGAGGTACACGGCTCTTGTTGTCTGAAGTTCAACCATGCCTAGACGGTCATTACCGCGGTTCGATGGCGTCCGCATTATTACTTTGTGCCAGAAATGGCTCTCAACAAGGGAAGTGCCCATTCGTATCGGAGTGAATCAAAGCGATGTTGTTTGGACATCGAGGAGATACAGAGACAACAGGAACTGTCGATGACATGATTCACTCAGGCCGTTCAAGGGCTACTACTGCAGTGGATGACCTCTACCTGCGAATTATGGCTAGAAGGAACACTGACAGCAAGGCCACCGTGTTGAATGATGCTTTTCGTGCAGGATGCAGTGTTACGACTCAATCTGTGCGCAGTAGCCTGCATGAAGCTCAACTTCACTCTCGACGTCCATAGCGAGGTCCATCGTAGCAACCACGACCCATGTAGTGTGATACAAAAAGCATGTCGATGGGCCCACCAACGTGCTGAATGGACCGCTAAGGATTGGCATCACGTTCTCTTCACCGATGAGTGTCGCATTTGCCTTAAGCCAGACAATCGTTGAAGACGTGTTTGGAGGCAACGTGATCAGACTGAACGCCTTAGACACACTGTCCAGCGATTGCAGCAAGGTGGAGGTTCCCTGCTGTTTTGAGGTGGCATTATATGGGGCCGACGTACGCCGCTGCTGGTCACGGAAGGCGCCGTAACGGCTAATCTATACGTGAATGTGATTCACCGACAGATAGTGCAACTATATCGGCTGCATACTAGCGAGGCATTCGTCTTCACGGACGACAATTCGCGCTCCCATCGTGAACATCTTGTGAATGACTTCCTTCAGGAAAACGACATCGCTCGACTAGAGTGGCCAGCATGTTCTCCAGACATAAACCCTATCGAACATGCCAGGGGTTGGTTGAAAAGGGCTTTTTATGGACGACGTGACCCACCAACCACTTTGTAGGATCTAGGCCGAATCACCGTTGATAAGTGGGACAATCTGGACCATTCGTGCCTTGATGAACCTGTGGATAGTATGCCACGACGAATACAGGTATGCATCTATGCAAGAGGACGTGCTACTGGGTGTTAGAGGAATGGGTGTGTATAGCAGTCTGGACCATCACCACTGAAGGTCTTGCTGTATGGTGGTACAACATGCAAGTGTGGTTTTCGTGAGCAATAAAAAGGGCGTACATGATGTTTATATTGATCTCTAATCCATTACTCTGTGCAGGTTCCGGAACTCCTGGAACCGAGGTGATGCAAACCTTTTTTGGTGTGTGTATATCCTGTGATGACTGTTGCATGATTACTTCATTGTCAGGCATATGCTTCTAGACGAAGTGCCTGTCCTCAGCACCCTTTTTCTACCGTGTGGAAGGTTTATTTGATGTCTTTTTTCGTATATTACACAGCGAAGAAACCTAAACGTGACGTGTCTGTTTTATGGTGTCGTACGTCAGTCGGTAGAGACGGATCACTTAAAGGATCACTCTGCCTCTCTGTTAAGACCCTATTTTTGCTGCGGAACTCACGAAGTTATCAAGTTAAAATTTATGTTTCATATTAAGGTCTGTGGTCTCTTGGTGGAATCAAACCATGAAGGTCCTAAATTAAGGCACTCAAAAGATATGGCAATTTAAGTCATGTATTTCGATATTTGTTAACTCACTCAACAGAACAGTACAATATTTCCCGTTGGCCTAGAATTACGGAATTCGACAAGAAGCATGATTTCACACTACAAGAAAAGAGAAAAAAGATTCGAAAACTGTTAATCTGCAATCATGCCCATTAACGTGTATTTTAGCCATTTGTCGTCCGTCTATCTGCCTGTCCATCTCTTAAGGCACCGTTTCCTCTGAACAGCTGCAAGTATAAAGTTGAAAGTTTGTCGGGTACTAGGGTCAAAGGTTCCGTGGCTGTGTAAAAAACGTGTTCCTGTAAGTGAATGTAATCAAAATTTAGGTAATTTATGTCACATACCTGGTACTCGCAAAGTCAGTCATTAGAACGTGTAGATTAACTAGAAACACCACAACACAGTGCCTAATACAATTTTTTATAGTTTTTGTAACCATAACGTAACTGCGAAGTAATTTCTGTCATACGTACCTTTTATTATTTTATTAATATTGTCGTATAATTAAACGTAAAAGATTTAATTCAAACAAACTAGAGAAGAAAGAATACTCTAATTATGACGAAGTAAAAACGGTGGCCTAGTCTGCGATATTTGCTATTGTATCGAGCCATAGAACACGTTCCAAATAAGGAGTACTGTCTCTGGGTTCGTAAGCGATGAGTCGGGCAGAAGCAGTCCTCAGAAACAGTCGCTAGCGACAAGCGGTCAAGTGCGGAAGCGATGCGAGGACGTGTAACGAATAAAATGTAAGATTTTGTGTATATGGCAAGACATATTATGTTGTTGTAAATGGGCACAAGACATCGTCAACATGCGAAATTAATATTCAAAAAGAGTTATGTGGAGCGACGGTAAAGGAGAGCCTGATGCAACATATTGTCGACGTATAATGCCTTCCATCGCACCAAAAGCAACTAATCAAAGTAAGATCAGACCAGTTTCATCTTTACATTGTACAAGGCTAGTCATCATAGTAGTTCTTCATATCTGAATAACAATGTGTATATATATATATATATATATATATATATATATATATATATATATATAATAACAGCAACTGTTACTGTGTAAATGGCTGTTATCTCAATCATTTAACTAACTGGGTCCTGCACTGTCACCATTACCGACTCCGAATCTGTTACCACTACAAGAACAATAAAACAGTGAAAGTGATGTGCTTTTATTAATTTCGGTACCTAGACAAAGAAGTGCAATTACCAAAACTGAATATAATCCAAAATTGTTATTTAACAGAACTTAAGTTTGGTGCTTGCTAGAACAACTAGTTAAAGCATAATGCCTGACAATGAAAGAGTAAAAGCATAAATTAAATGAATATTAACAAAACATTATTTCAGAATATTACGTTTAATGTTTTCGTATTCAATGATATTACGCAACAGTGTAGTGTAATATTACTTATTCTTCGCTGGATAAAACATTACGAAGTTTCCAGAAATAACTTACCATAATAAAATCAAGTGTTTATGAACATCTGCATTTCTAAAATCTGTAACAGCATTACAGTGAGTAATGCAAAGCTATTCATTAACAAAAGTGTTTTCAAACAATTAACTTTTATGTGGATGAGTTCAGTACAAATTGTTTTGCTCATTTTCTGATTAGCTTTAATTTCTGGTATTAAGCGTGGTTTTACATCCGAGTTCAAGTCAGTGCTTTTGATTCAGTTCTCACCTAATTATAATTCAGTGATTACTTCATAATTAAAGTGTGTAAACACTTAATCATCATACAGTAATTTTTTGCTTACACAACAAGCTTGTGGACGTTATTGAATAATTTGGTATCTAAAATTATAACAGATTCAGTTTATTTATTCCAGATTGCACTAATTATTTCTTATTTCTGCCTTCGATCGTTGTCGTTCAAAAGTAGTGATGTAGTTACGATCCTGTTGTGGCTGTATCTGCATTTCTCTAGATTTCCATTATTCTTCGGAACAGATACCTTTCCCAAACAACAGGGAATAATTGGGGCAGAAGTTTAGGTCCATTATTCGTGACGATATTACTGACTAGGACAATAATCACTCGTACATTGTCCTGAGCCTAGCAAAATTAAAATCTGATTTTGAATTTAAAACTAGTTAGTGAAGCTTCTGTTCGAACAACACAGGGAGCAAAGATGCTGAATCCTATAATGCAGGCGAAGCAGTTACTAAAAATTCTTGGGGGGAGCTCACAATTGTTTGACGGCGAGCTGACTTAGGATAGTAGAATAAGTAGTGCAATGGATATGGTTGATGTAAATAATGTAACCATAATATAAGAGATTGTCGATTCTTATCATGAGAATTCCAACGAGACATTTAGAGAGGATAAATCATACGGAAAAATTTGAAACTAAAACGGAATCAACATTACGTCAGTCACATGGTTCGGAACCAAACGGTTTGAAAGCTTTCGCTCAAATAATAACTGACGCAATATCTTCTACAGCCAAATCTTTCATCAGTGTTCGTTAAGAAATTAAATACCTGCTTCTAACCAATCACTGAGCAATAAAATAAGTTGTTTGGGTCAGTCAGTACATAGTCAGTTGCATAATAAAATAAGGTCTTTAGAGACCAGAGTCGGTGAGGAGATAAAATCTTTAACCCAACAAATGGACGGTAAAACAACTGAGGAGATAAATGAGCTAGATGGTAAATTTGAGAGTAAACTGGAGCCATTAAAGAAATTACTTAAGTGTGAAAGAAGAGAGCAGAAGGAGGACTTGTACGATGCGGTGAGTACTAAAGTAACTCAGAATGTCATTTCTATTCACGGGGGTTTTCAGTGGAAAGATTCGGGAGGATGACGGTTCTATCCCGCGTCCGGCCATCCTGATTTAGGTTTTCCGTGATTTCCCTAGATCACTTCACGCAAATGCCGGGATGGTTCCTTTGAAAAGGGCACGGCCGATTTCCTTCCCCATCCTTCCCTAACCCGAGCTTGTGCTCCGTCTCTAATGACCTCGTTGTCGACGGGACGTTCATCACTAATCTCCTTCAGGTGAAAGTAGACTAGGATATTAATGCAGTCAATGATATACAGGAATCAATCCGTAATGAACTGGATCGATCTGTTAAGAGTTTGAATGGACAAATCGTGAAGATTCTGAACAAAACGGTAACTAAGTTAAGGAGACAGTAACTATGATCAACACTGATGTACAACATAAAACCGGAGAGCTATAAGTTAGCTTGAATCATAAATTCGGTAAGTACAAAAGCAAGGAGGTAGAGAGTTTGACGTCTGGAAGAAAAAAAAGAACAGTCAGCTGAAAAGCCTAGAGACAGTAAAAAATTTCGTTACCACGTTGACGTTCGTATACATGATAAACCAGATGTGGTAGTGAATGAAATTGTGAGAGTTATGGAAACAACACCGGGTCCGGTGCGTGCGGGTAATAAGGCGCCACCAATAATAGCCTGGTGTTCGGGTGCGAAGAAGCCAATTGTCTCTGTTAATAAACGCGAAACAGTAGGACATGACAGGAAATGGCTGATGCCACTAGGTAAAATGTATGATGGGTTAGAAGAATGGAAAGTAAATGAGAAAATCAGTTTTGGTGGGAAGAGAGTTCAGAATACGAAGAGTAATGATAATCACGAAATGTGTGAGACGAATGGAGTGAGCAGCCTGAGAGAGATGATGCTTAATATACGAGGGTGAGTCAAAACCTTAAATATTTATTGTGCAGAAGTGGTACAAAGCTGTATTACTTTTCAACATAATCTCCCCCACGCTCAATGCAAGTCCTACAGCTCTTACGAAGTGTATACATTCCCTTAGAAAAAAATTCTTTTAGAAGTCCGCGCAAACACTCATGCACCGCGTGGCGTACCTCTTCATCAGAACGGATCTTTGTTCCTCCCATTGCGTCTTTGAGTGGTCCAAATTATGAGGAAGACACTCAGAAGGCAGGTCTGTGATTGTTGCAACTGTTGTACAGGCAGTGCGTGGCCTTGCATTGTCATGTTGCAAATGGACACCTGCTGACAGCAGTCCACGTCGCTTTGATTTGAGTGCAGGCCGCAGAAGATTTTTTAAGAGATCTGTGTATGATGCAATGGTGACAGTGGTCCTTCTAGGTATGTAATGTTATAAAATGACACCTTTTTCGTCCTATAAGAGTCAGCATAACCTTCCCTGCTGATGGTTCTGTTCGAAACTTCTTTGGATTTGGTGATGAGGAATGGCGCCAATCCTTGCTCGGTCTCTTCGTTTCCGGTTGGTGGAAGTGAACCCAGGTTTCGTCCCCAATAACGATTCTTGCAAGGAAGCCATCACCTTCTAGTTCAGAGCGCCGAAGAAGTTCTTCACAAGCATCAACACGTCGTTCTCTCATTTCAGAAGTCAGCCTCCGTGGCACTCATCTTGCAGACACTTTGTGAAACTGGAGCACATTATGCACAATGTGATGTCCTGACTCATGACTAATGTGTAAACATGCTGCAATGTCGTTCAGTGTCAATTGGTGGTTTTCCTTCACGATGTCTTCAACCGCTGCAATGCTCTGTAGAGTCACAACTCGTTGTGCCTGACCTCGACGAGGAGCATCTTCCACGGAAGTCACACCATTTGCGAACTTCCTACTCCATTCGTAGACTTGCTGCTGTGACAAACATGCATCACCGTACTGAACCTTCATTCGTCGATGAATTTCAATAGGTTTCACACCTTCACTACGCAAAAACCAAATAACAGAACGCTTTTCTTCCCTCGCAAGTGGGGTGGCCATATTATACTCATACTGCGACGGTATATGTGCATCTGCTCTATGCTGCCACCTTCAGGCCATTCTGCACGCTGTTTGTAGCACGCTTACCAACTTACAGGATGACGGGGCGAAATTTCGATTTGTTTTTACAATTAAAGATTTTCATTTGACTCACCCACGTAGATAAAGTTAATGAGTGTATAATGAGTAATATTGCTGAGATTTCTGAATATGAGTATAATGAGAAGGATGGGGCACGTGAAGTGCACATGTATATAAGTTTTGTTGATGCCATTTACAATAAAGCCGAAATCGACCGATGTGAATGGACAGCCAGAAACTGTAGCATACGGCAAGATTATACAGCTTCTGAAAGTCAAATGAAATTTGTGAGCGAAGCAGATGACTGCAATGTATGCGAAGTGAAGTAAGAAGTAGTTCGCTCAGAGGACAGTGATGAGGAGAGTGAACCTGCCAATCATTTAAATACATCGAAAGTTAAACATGTTTTGTATCAAAACACGGGTGGGAACAGGAGAAGGCAGAAAAAACACACTGAGATGTTTTGTGGAGTGATTTGGAAGTGAAGTAAGATTTTTTAAGGGAAGGTAAAGCCAGTCGGTCGAAGTGATGCGATCAAATTATGATACCTAGTGGAGTATGTTGAATAGAGACACAGGTGTTAATGGATAGTGGTAACCAGGTTAGTGTTCTGTCTCAGCCATTATATGAGCACATTGAAGCTGTAACAGATATTGATGATATGCCTATTATGGACTAAAAGTAATAGGTGCCACTGGTGTCTACAGTAAATGAGTCAAGACTCAAGTCTTGTTGTAATTGTCTATTAAGAGCATCTTCTTTGAGCAAACGTTTTTGGTGGTGTCTCATTTCAGTACTGAAATTATTGATTGCATGGACTCGATGATGAAACAGAAGGTTATTATTCACTACGATAAGAATGTCTTGGGAGAAAGTAAATTAGAAATAACTTTCGATGAAGTTGAAAGGACGGCTGACGATTAAGATACATCGTTAAATCTAATTATGTTCCCTTTGAACTAATGTTATTGTTATCATATTGTCAATGATATCATGTAAGAAATGCGAACATGATATCTCCCTCCTATGATGGATTTGCAACTGTAGTGTTAAACGTTTAGCGTATTTCTACGGAGCAGATGGAAGAGTTGTGTAATTTTCTGATTAATGACACGGAGATATTTGCAGAGAAACGCTGTCAGGTATGGGAACGTTACCCAATGAGGCGTTCGTTCGATCAGTTACCAGGTACCATTAGCTAGGAAAGAAGCAGTGGAGAAAGAGTCAAACCACATAGAGGGACGGCGCGTTGTAGCACGATCTAAGAATGAATACAATAATCCACTCGTTTTCGTAGAGAAGAAAGATAATGGTGTTGGAAACTGGACAGATGTACGTGATGTTAATAAGGTTGTGAATCGTGGAACGGGTCGTCCTCAATGTTTAGATGAAGTGTTGCAAAAGTTTCACAATGTGCGGCATAGTCTCAGTCTCACTGCTGGCTGCTGTCAGATACCTCTTTTTAAAGGAATCAAGAAAATGGACAGCATTCATTTTTACAGGAAAATGCTATGAATATAGCGTTATACTGTTCGGTTTAAATACTTCAATCTCAGAATTCATTCGAGCCTGGATGGACTGTTAAGGGAAGAGCATAGTACCGGAATTACGATCTAGGTTGACACTTTACTGAAACGTGCTGAGGCACGAATTAACAGACGTGATTCTAATTCAAAATAGGTAAAATTCAAGAAATGGAAGAGTGTCCTCATGAAAATTCACGAAAAAGCTAATGAAATGCGCAATGAATTCTCTAAATTCAAATTTATTCGTTATGAACTGTATGAAATTGAAAGCATTCCACACCCTAATGTTTTCTGCTCTACATACCCTCACGCAGTAAAAGATAAGAGGTGCATAACTTTTTGGACTTGAAGCACCAGAGCAGGAATAATTAATATTTATAACATATGCAAATAATCGTTTTTTGTAATTAGTTTTATTTTCGTTTTTATTTTTATTTACTTTCATTAAATGAACAGCAATTAGTTTTAGAAGATATATTGTACATCTAATTAGTGACCTCAGATGAACGTAGACTTGTCATTTAAGTTGCAGGTAAAACAGAAATAGGTGGACGTTTGTTAGAGCACAAAATAGTGTTTGTTACATTACGAGAGGAATAGAAAAATGAAATAAATTACATATGTAAAGGTGTGCCTATGCACATAGACCACATGCATGCCAAAAGTGAAAGCTGAGCTGCAAATGGTACCAGGCAGTGCTCCACTAATCCTTTTCTATTTTCAGGAGAAATAAATTATGAGAAAGTAATTATAAAAAGAGTATATAGTATAGATGTAAACCATATAGTGTCATAAATATAAACAGTGATTATAAATTGTTATGTGGACACAGATGGTGTCAACACGATGTGAACAATTTAAATGATTTACTTGATTAATGGTAATTAGCTTTCATGGTACATTAACTAATGAAGATCACTAATATAGGAAACAGACAGTGATTTAACCAGGTGCAATTACACACTTCATTTGATTTGTAACAGAATGCTAGACAACAGTGTAGCATGTCTAATAATGTTCCTTGCGTACATACCTGTGCATGTGAGAAGATATTTTCTGATAGGAACTATATTAACAGTAAACAATTTTCATGTGAGTATTTCATGACGACTGTGTAAAATACAGAGCAACATAGTTCTCTAAATTTTCTGATTTGATTACGTTGAAAAGTAACCAATGTTATCACCTTTTTGTTGCTTGTTGGGACGCTTCCTTTAGCTTTTATTTGACAGTCTAGACAAAACACAGTACCTAATAAAATTTCCACATAATTAATTCTATAACCATAATGTAAGGGGATATAATTTCTGTCATATGTATCTTTTACTATTTTGGTAATATTGTCATATAATTTAATGTTAAGGAATTAATGCAAACATACTAAATAAAAGGTATATAATATTATAATGGATGGAAAACGGTGGCCCAGTCAGGTAAGTTTGCTATTGTATGTGTCAAAGAATACATTTGAGGTAAGAAGTATTGTTTTGGGGCACTTAAACGCAGTGTCGGGCAGACGTAGTCGGTAGAGAGAGTCGCGGTCGTCAAGTGGTCAAGCGCAGACGCGATGTGCGGGAATGTGAAGAATAAACTGCAGGATTTTTAATATATGGCCAGGAATATTATGATGTTGTAAATGGGCTCAGTACATTGTCATCAAGCGGTATTAATTTTCAAGACGAGTACTGTGGGCCCAAACATACTATATGGTGCTACGATAAATAAGAGCCTGTTGCCATCGTTTGTAGACGAATAATGCCTTACATCGCACCAGCGGCAACTCATCAGAGTAAGATCTCACCTGTTCCACATTTAGATTATACAAGGTTAGGAAACATAGTAGTTTTTCTTAACTCAATAACAGAGCGTTTAGTGTAGCACGTGTTATAGTGTAAATGAATTTTAGCTCAGTCATTTATCTAACAGGGCCGTATCATATCACCATCACTGACTCCGAGAATACCACCACTGGAAGAATAGTAAAATATTGAAAGTGATGAGCCTATGTAGATACGGTACCTAAGTCAAAGAAGTGTAATTTACCAAACTTTGTAGTATCCAAACCGTCATTTAACAGCAATGATCTCCGTTGCTCCGTAGAACAATTAGTTAGCGACTAGCGCCTTACAATAAAGAAGCAAAACCGTAATTTAAATGATTATTGGAGAAATATTACTTATGAATAATGCAGTTTATAATTTTTGTGTTCATTGCAAACTCTGCTCGCGCTTGCTTATTGCGTGGGTAAGTGAATCATTTGGAACTTCCCAGATATAACTTACTATAATAGAAAACAAATACTTACGAACATTTGCATTTCTGAAATCTGTGACGGTTGGTATTACAGCGAGTAACGCAAAGCTATCCATCAGATGAACTGTTACGCAAACGATTAACTTTTACGTGTATGATTCCAGTACAAATTATTCTGCTCGTTTTCTGACTGACTTGAATTCATGGTATTACTATGTTTTTGCATCTGAGCTCGAGTCAGTGACCTTGGTTTGGTTCTCACCTAATTACAATTTAATAATTACTTCGTAATTACAGTTTATAAACAATTAATAATCATACAGTAACTTTTCTTCACATATGAGCTGGCGGCCGTTTTTAAGTGATTTGGTGTCGAAATGTATGTCAGATACAGTTTATTTATTGCAAACTGTGCTAACTATTTCTTTATATATACGAAACTACACTTTGAGTTAATTAAAAGTTCTAAATAACACGTGCACCTAGTATTCCCTGTTGTTTGGGGAAGACATCTCTTCCGAAGAATATTGCACATTCGGATAAGTGCCTATTCAGTTGTAACCGAATAATTGTAGCACGACTACTTCTGGACGACAACGATCGAAAGTGATATTGACGAAATGGTAAGAATAAGAAATATATATATACAGGGTGAGTCACCTAACGTCACCGCTGGATGTATTTCGTAAGCCACATCAAATACTGACGAACCGATTCCACAGACCGAACGTGAGGAAAGGGGCTAGTGTAATTGTTTAATACAAACCATACAAAAATGCACGGAAGTATGTTTTTTAACACAAACCTACGTTTTTTTTAGTTTTGTTAGCACATCTGAACATATAAACAAATACGTAATCGGTGCCGTTTGTTGCATTGTAAAATATTAATTACATCCGGACATATTGTAACCTAAAGTTGACGCTTGAAACCTCCGACGTTCAGTTGCGCGTAATGGGGCCCCTTAGGGAAATGGCAGCAAGAGAGGGGAAGAAAACCAATGTGCACTCCGTGTGCATACTGGGGGGAGTCATTCCAGATGTGGAAAGGGTCCTTCCGGATGCCATGAAGGGTACAGGGTGCACCCATCTGCAGGTGGTCGCTCATGTCGGCACCAATGATGTGTGTCGCTATGGATCGGAGGAAATCCTCTCTGGCTTCCGGCGGCTATCTGATTTGGTGAAGACTGCCAGTCTCGCTAGCGGGATGAAAGCAGAGCTCACCATCTGCAGCATCGTCGACAGGACTGACTGCGGACCTTTGGTACAGAGCCGAGTGGAGGGTCTGAATCAGAGGCTGAGACGGTTCTGCGACCGTGTGGGCTGCAGATTCCTCGACTTGCGCCATAGGGTGGTGGGGTTTCGGGTTCCGCTGGATAGGTCAGGAGTCCACTACACGCAACAAGCGGCTACACGGGTAGCAGGGGTTGTGTGGCGTGGGCTGGGCGGTTTTTTAGGTTAGATGGCCTTGGGCAAGTACAGAAAGGGCAACAGCCTCAACGGGTGCGGGGCAAAGTCAGGACATGCGGGGACCAAGCAGCAATCGGTATTGTAATTGTCAACTGTCGAAGCTGCGTTGGTAAAGTACCGGAACTTCAAGCGCTGATAGAAAGCACCGAAGCTGAAATCGTTATAGGTACAGAAAGCTGGCCTAACCCAGAGATAAATTCTGCCGAAATTTTTACAAAGGTACACACGGTGTTTAGAAAGGATAGATTGCATGCAACCGGTGGTGGAGTGTTCATCGCTGTTAGTAGTAGTTTATCCTGTAGTGAAGTAGAAGTGGATAGTTCCTGTGAATTATTATGGGTGGAACAACCGAACTAGGTTAATAATTGGCTCCTTTTACCGACCTCCCGACTCAATAGCACTAGTGGCAGAACAACTGAGAGAAAATTTGGAATACGTTTCACATAAATTTTCTCAGCATGTTATAGTCTTAGGTGGAGATTTCAATTTACCAGATATAGACTGGCACACTCATATGTTTAGGACGGGTGATAGGGACAGAGCATCGAGTGACATTATACTGAGTGCACTATCCGAAAATTACCTCGAGCAATTAAACAGAGAACCGACTCGTGGAGATAACATCTTGGACCTGCTGATAACAAACAGACCCGAACTTTTCGAATCCGTATGTACAGAACAGGGAATCAGTGATCATAAGGCCGTTGCAGCATCCCTGAATATGGAAGTTAATAGGAATATAAAAAAAGGGAGGAAGGTTTATCTGTTTAGCAAGAGTAATAGAACGCAGATTTCAGACTACCTAACAGATCAAAACGAAAATTTCTGTTCCGACACTGACAATGTTGAGTGTTTATGGAAAAAGTTCAAGGCAATCGTTAAATGCGTTTTAGACAGGTACGTGCCGAGTAAAACTGTGAGGGACGGGAAAAACCCACCGTGGTACAACAACAAAGTTAGGAAACTACTGCGAAAGCAAAGAGAGCTCCACTCCAAGTTTAAACGCAGCCAAAACCTCTCAGACAAACTAAAGCTAAACGATGTCAAAGTTAGCGTAAGGAGGGCTATGCGTGAAGCGTTCATTGAATTCGAAAGTAAAATTCTATGTACCGACTTGACAGAAAATCCTAGGAAGTTCTGGTCTTACGTTAAATCAGTAAGTGGCTCGAAACAGCATATCCAGACACTACGGGATGATGATGGCATTGAAACAGAGGATGACACGCGTAAAGCTGAAATACTAAACACCTTTTTCCAAAGCTGTTTCACAGAGGAAGACCGCACTGCAGTTCCTTCTCTAAATCCTCGCACAAACGGAAAAATGGCTGACATCGAAATAAGTGTCCAAGGAATAGAAAAGCAACTGGAATCACTCAATAGAGGAAAGTCCACTGGACCTGACGGGATACCAATTCGATTCTACACAGAGTACGCGAAAGAACTTGCCCCCCTTGTAACAGCCGTGTACCGCAAGTCTCTAGAGGAACGGAGGGTTCCAAATGATTGGAAAAGAGCACAGATAGTCCCAGTCTTCAAGAAGGGTCGTCGAGCAGATGCGCAAAACTATAGACCTATATCTGTTACGTCGATCTCTTGTAGAATTTTAGAACATGTTTTTTGCTCGCGTATCATGTCATTTCTGGAAACCCAGAATCTACTATGTAGGAATCAACATGGATTCCGGAAACAGCGCTCGTGTGAGACCCAACTCGCCTTATTTGTTCATGAGACCCAGAAAATATTAGATACAGGCTCCCAGGTGGATGCTATTTTTCTTGACTTCCGGAAGGCGTTCGATACAGTTCCGCACTGTCGCCTGATAAACAAAGTAAGAGCCTACGGAATATCAGACCAGCTGTGTGGCTGGATTGAAGAGTTTTTAGCAAACAGAACACAGCATGTTGTTATCAATGGAGAGACGTCTACAGACGTTAAAGTAACCTCTGGCGTGCCACAGGGGAGTGTTATGGGACCATTGCTTTTCACAATATATATAAATGACTTAGTAGATAGTGTCGGAAGTTCCATGCGGCTTTTCGCGGATGATGCTGTAGTATACAGAGAAGTTGCTGCCTTAGAAAATTGTAGCGAAATACAGGAAGATCTGCAGCGGATAGGCACTTGGTGCAGGGAGTGGCAACTGACCCTTAACATAGACAAATGTAATGTATTGCGAATACATAGAAAGAAGGATCCTTTATTGTATGATTATATGATAGCGGAACAAACACTGGTAGCAGTTACTTCTGTAAAATATCTGGGAGTATGCGTACGGAACGATTTGAAGTGGAATGATCATATAAAACTAATTGTTGGTAAGGCGGGTACCAGGTTGAGATTCATTGGGAGAGTGCTTAGAAAATGTAGTCCATCAACAAAGGAGGTGGCTTACAAAACACTCGTTCGACCTATACTTGAGTATTGCTCATCAGTGTGGGATCCGTACCAGGTCGGGTTGACGGAGGAGATAGAGAAGATCCAAAGAAGAGCGGCGCGTTTCGTCACAGGGTTATTTGGTAACCGTGATAGCGTTACGGAGATGTTTAATAAACTCAAGTGGCAGACTCTGCAAGAGAGGCGCTCTGCATCGCGGTGTAGCTTGCTCGCCAGGTTTCGAGAGGGTGCGTTTCTGGATGAGGTATCGAATATATTGCTTCCCCCTACTTATACTTCCCGAGGAGATCACGAATGTAAAATTAGAGAGATTACAGCGCGCACGGAGGCTTTCAGACAGTCGTTCTTCCCGCGAACCATACGCGACTGGAACAGGAAAGGGAGGTAATGACAGTGGCACGTAAAGTGCCCTCCGCCACACACCGTTGGGTGGCTTGCGGAGTATCAATGTAGATGTAGATGTAGATGAAGCACGGACCACGGTCGGCGAGCAGCATCTGCAGGGACATGTTTACGATGACAACCGTGTTTACGAGCGTGGCTGTAGTTCACTGTTGTGGTTTGGTCTAGCTGTCGCAGTGTCCGCATGTCGCGCTTGCTGCTATTGTTATTCTGCATTCGTCTCCGCACGCAGACCAACTGTAGTACACCGTGTTACCAGACGTCTGTGATAGTGTAGTGTTGTAGGAGCTGTGACCATGGTGTATTCGAACTCTGAAAAGGCGGAGTTGATACTCATCTATGGCGAGTGTCGACGAAATGCAGCTGAAGCCTGCAGGGTGTATGCAGAACGGTACCCGGACAGAGAGCATCCAACGTGCCGCACATTGCAAAACATCTACCGCCAACTGTATGCAATAGGTATGGTCGTAGCAAGCAAACGGGTCCGTAACAGTCCCGTCACAGGAGAAACGGGTGCAGTTGGTGTGTTAGCTGCTGTTGCCATGAACCCACACATGAGTACACGGGACATTGCGAGAGCCGGTGGACTGAGTCAAAGTAGTGTCATGCGCATACTGCATCGTCACCGCTTTCACCCGTTTCATGTGTCGCTACATCAGCAATTACATGGTGATGACTTTAATCAAATGGTTCAAATGGCTCTGAGCACTATGGGACTTAACTTCTGAGGTCATCAGTCCCTTAGAACTACTTAAACCTAACTAACCTAAGGACATCACACACATCCATGCCCGAGGCAGGATTCGAACCTGCGACAGTAGCGGTCGCGATGATGACTTTAATCATCTAGTGCAATTCTGTCAATGGGCATTAACAGAGAATGCTTTGCAGTTCTGCCTGTTTACCGATGAAGCGGGTTTCACAAACCACGGGGCAGTGAATCTACGGAACAAGCATTACTGGTCCGTTGACAATCCTCGCTGGCTCAGATAGGTAGAGCGACAGCGACCGTGGACTGTAAATGTATGTTGCGGAATCTTTGGCGACCACCTCATTGGTCCTCACGCAACAGCTGTAACATACATCGCGTTTCTACAGAATGATCTGCCAACGTTGCTCGAAAATGTCCCACTGGAAACGCGTCGACGTATGTGGTATCAGCATGATGGTGCACCTGCACATTCCGCAGTTAACACTAGGGTGACCCTCGACAGGATGTTCGACGGGCGTTTCATAGGACGTGGAGGACGCATAAATTGCCCAGCCCGTTCTCCTGATCTTACAACTTTGGACTTCTTTCTGTGGGGTACGTTAAAGGAGAATGTGTAACGTGATGTGCCTACAACCCCAGAGGATATGAAACAACGTATTGTGGCAGCCTGCGGCGACATTACACCAGATGTACTGCGGCGTGTACGACATTCATTACGCGAGAGATTGGAATTGTGTGCAGCAAATAATGGCCACCACATTGAACATCTATTGGCATGACATGTCGGGACACACTGTATTGCACTCCGTAATTGAAAACGGAAACCACGTGTGTACGTGTACCTCACCCCTCATGGTAATGTACATGTGCGTCAGTGAAAAAGACCAGTAAAAAGGTGGTAGCATGTGGACGTAATGTGCTGTTCCAATCTCTTCTGTACCTAAGGTCCATCATCGTTCCCTTTGGATCCCTACGTAATTCGATGCTCTCCGTTACACGCGATCGAACAGCGGAGGAGTGGTACTCAAGCGTCAACTTTAGGTTACAATATCTCCGGATGTAATTAACATTTTACAATGCAACAAACGGCACTGATTACGCATTTGTTTGTATGTTCAGATGTGCTAACAAAACTAACGGGGTTCTATTTAAAAAAACGTAGGTTTGTGTTAAAAAACATACTTCCGTGCATTTTTTTTGTGGTCGAACCGGTAGGTCTAGCGATAAAGTGCATGCCTGGAAACCTAAAGGCCGCGGGATCGGATCTCGGTCGGAGCAAGGATTGTTCACTCTTACTTCTAAACCAGCATTCTACTCTCAACGATGTGAAAATTCTCCAGAAACAACACGTGCTTCGGATTCCACTTTAAACTTAAAATCCCCTTTTCCTAGTTCGGAAACTGCCGTAGTTTAAGGACATTGAAGTCGCTGAAGTGCTATCAAATAGAAATACTTATACATGGTGTAAAGTTTTTAAGTTCACAAACCAGGACAACTTGAAAAAAAAGCTCAGACGAAAATGTGTGTAGAACACAAAGTTAATTGTTTTCGAGAGGGACATCTGCTGGTGCTAAACTTAGACCGCCACCCCAGCCCCCTGTGTGTAGGGTGGGAGGCAACATTAAAATTTCAAATGGGAACCACCATTTTTTATTGCATAATCAGATTCTACATAATAAAGAATGTACAATTTGTCTTAAGCATTTGTTTTGATTCTTGGTAGTTGGTGCTGTATTTAAAGATAATCCATGTTCTCATTTTTGCATGTAAAATTGTCACGGCTAAATAAAAAATGCTTATTTAATTCATAAATATTGATTCACTTAAACTAAATCTCTCTCTCTCTCTCTCTCTCCATACGGTGGGGTTTGAGAGAGAGGAATTGGAGTTTTATAAATGATAACCCAGATATTAATATTTATTATTATTATTATTATTATTAGTCGTAAAGCTCCCAACATGGAAGACGCTAAGTAAAGATGGTTCACTTCTGGGGCTTCTTATTCTTCTTGTTTGCCCACCAGGTCTTCAATCTTTGCGAGAATTCAGCTTTTCTTTCTTCGCTCCATTTTGTTCCAGTTCTCGGCGCTTTTGTCTCTGGTTTGACCTCCCATTTGTCAACTTTAAGTTTGAAATTGTTTCTTTTGTTCATGTCTTCAGTAGTAATGTTGGCTAATTCCAGATCTTTCTTTACATTTTTGATCCATTCTCCTCCATTAACAAGGGATGCTACGTATCTTACTATTTTTTTTGTAAGTCTGTGATCGGGAAGTCTCATTATGTGGCCATAGAATTTTAGACGCCTCTTCCTCATGTCTAGCTCTATGTTAGAATATTCTTCAATTTTATAATTTTTCTGTAATCTATACCCTCTTTGGTCCATCTTGGTCCCAGAATTTTCCTAATGATTTTCCTTTCCTCTTTCTTCAGGTTTTCCATATCTGTTTTCCTTTTAAGTGTCAAGTTTTCGCTGGCATATAGCATTATTGGTTTAATTACCGACTTATAATGTTTAATTTTTGTATTTATAGATAGACATATTTTATTGTAAATGTTTTGGACCAGCCCTAGACCCCTACGAGCTTTTAATATTCTTTGTTGTTGTGAGTATTCTTCAGAAATTATCTCTCCTACATATTTAAAGTATGGTACCCTCTTAATTTCTCCATATTTGGTTTGTAACTTAGAAATTTCTAGATTTGTTGTTGTAAACACCGTTTTCTCAAAAGATATTTGTAGGCCAACTTTTCCTGCACACTCTTTTAAGGTTTCTATCTGTTTGACTGCCATTTCACTAGAATCTGCCATTATTGCAAGATCGTCTGCGTAGGCTAAGTAGGGGATTTGTAGGTCATCTTTTTTGGTTCCCAGTGATATTGGTTTCCAGTACTTTTCTTTTTTGAGTTCTTTTTCCCATTCTGCCATGACTCTATCCAGAACTAAGCTAAATAACAGAGGTGATAATCCATCACCTTGTCTAACCCCAGTTTTTATCTCAAATGATTTTGAAAGTTTTCCCATGAATTTCACTTTGCATTTTGTATTTGTTAATGTCTGCTCTATGATGTTCCGTGTCTTCTTATCCAGTCCTTGTTCTTCAAGAATTTTAAATAGTGTGGGTCTGTGAATTGAATCATATGCCTTTTTAAAGTCGACAAAGACGTATACTGTAGGCTTCCTTCGCATTTGTCTCATCCTTGTAATCAATTTCAAGTTTAAAATTTGTTTTGGACACGATCTGTTTGGTCTGAAACCAGCTTGGAAATCTGAGATTTTGGGTTCTAGCAGTTTCTGTGTTCTTTCAAGAAGACAAGCTGATAATATCTTGTATGTGACGGCAAGTAAGGAGATTCCTCTATAGTTGTTCACATCCGATTTATCCCCTTTTTTATGTAACGGATGTATTAGGGCACATTTCCAATCTTCTGGTATTTCTTCAGTAACCCATATGTTTTGAATAATTTTAACTAGCTCATTTCTTGAGTTAGACCCTAGACTTTTGAGAAATTCGGCTACAATTCCATCTTCTCCTGATGCTTTGTTATTTTTGAGTTTGTTTATGTGTTTGATAATTTCTTCTTCAGTTGGCGGTACAGAGTCTTGCTGTTGCGGGGCTTTAGTGCTGGATATTGGAAGAGCTTCTGATGGTTCTGGACAGTTTAGTAGCGTTTCAAAATATTTGGCTAATTCTTCACAGTTTTCTTCGTCGCTTAGTGCCAGATTCCCATCTGATTTCCGAAAACAGACATTTTGAGGGATATACCCTTTAATTTGGTTTGCAAAAGTTTTGTAGAATCCATGCGTATTATAATTTTTAAAATCTGCTTCTATTTATTCCAGTTGCTGAGTTACATACTTTCTCTTCTCTTGTCTAATAAGTTTATTTGAAAGTTTCCGTGTTTCTAAAAAGTTTTGAAGAGTTTTCTCATTTTTATTTGAACTGTACTTCGCAAAGGCTTCTGTACGAACTTGAATTGCCTTTTCGCATTCCATATTCCTCCATGGATGTTTGTGCTTCTTCTTCAGTGGTATTTGCTCCTTCGCTATTTTTGTGATTTTTTCCTTGAATGTTTCCCAGTTGTTTGCGGGAGAATTTTCCCCTTTTTTAATTGTTTCTGATTCTGTTAGTTTTTGTAGGTCAAATTTTGGGATTGCTGGTGGAATTCTTGGTGTTTTCCTTCTTGGGGTGAATTGGACCCGAACTCTTGTGAGATAATGATCTGAGTCAATATTTGCACCTCTCCTAATCTGGATATCTCTGATCTCTTTTTGGAAGTTATATGAGATGGCCACAGGGTCAATTTGAAATTCTCCCAATTGGCTTATAGGGGATCTCCAGGTCTTCTGTTTTCTTGGTTTCTTATTGAACGACGTTGAGCTGATTTTCATGTTGAATTGTTGACAAAGTTGGATTAGTCGCATGCCATTTTTGTTGGTCAATTTGTGTGCTGGGTATAGCCCAACCGTCTTCCTGTATTTCTTTTCCCTGCCAATCTGTGCATTGAAATCTCCAAGAAGTATTTTGACATCATTCCTCGGTATCTTTGACATTTCAAGTTCTAATCGTTCCCAAAATTTATCCACATTGTCTAGGTCCTTTCTATTGTCAACGTTGCAGGGTGCATGAACATTAATTAGGATGTAATATTTATTCTTGTGTTTCAACCTAAGAAACATTAGTCTATTGCTAATAGTTTTTACAGAGTTTACAAATTTAACTGAGGATTTTTCGACCATAAAGGCCATACCAAGCATGTTTGCCCCTTTACCAATTTTTCTGTCCGTTCCACTTTTGAAAATTCGGAAGCCATTGTAGTCAGTGATTTGATTATCAGGAAATCTGGTCTCTTGTACTGCTAGGATTTGGATTTTCAGCTTCTTTAATTCCTCTGTTAATGTGTATAATTTTCCGGTTTGTATTAGTGTCCGTATTTTTACTGTTCCAATGTAATCTTCATTTTTGGGAAGTTTTCCAGAGTGCTCCGATCCACGTACAAGTCGTGTAGGTCCGGTCTCCCCAGAATCCGATAGACCGGTTGCCACCTTTCTGCTAGGTGGGTGGATTTCACCACCTGGGGTACTTTTGTTATTACATACACGAACCATGATCTTACTTGTAATCTTCATTTTTGGGAAGTTTTCCAGAGTGCTCCGATCCACTCACAAGTCGTGTAGGTCCGGTCTCCCCAGAATCCGATAGACCGGTTGCCACCTTTCTGCTAGGTGTAATTGTATTTTGGTCTGACATGTGCCAGTTGGTAGGATCAAGGTTGTGGAGCCTTGAAACACAAATCAGCCGCCATTAACATGTGGAACAGACGCTGTCGGGAAACCGCCACTGACATGTTGACCCGTCGTGCCCTAGTTTGCTAGTTTTGGTCCACCCCGGGTATTTTATTTCCCCGGTACCCACCATATCAGGTGAGCATTCCCCTATCCGCCACGTGGGGGGCGCCTGGTAGGAGACTAGCAATATTAGGTTCTTGAATCTGTTAGTTTTATAATTAATGAATTCAGTTGTTAGTAAGTAGGATGTTTGGTTTGGTAGTTAGCTAGTCAGATGATTTGTTTGATAATTGAAAGTTGTGTGGCCTCATGACCACGAAACAAACATAACTTAAACGAATCTGCGGCAAAAATTAACATTTGGGTCAACGTTTGTAAAATTCTAATTTCTCTCTATCAGACCCCACCCTGTGGGATGAGAGGGAGACTTTTAGTTTTAGTGAATCAAAATTTACGAAGTAAATAAGTATTTTTTATTTATCCGCAATCATTTTACACGCAAAAATGAGAACATGGATTTTCTTGAATTACAACGCCAACTACCATGAATCAAAACAAATGTTTAATACAAAATGTACGTAGTTTTTTATGTATAATTCGATTCTGCAATAAAAAATGGGATTCCCATTTGAAATTTTAAAGTTGCCTCCCGCGCCACCCCCAGGGGCCTAAGGTGGGGAGCTAATTTTAGAACCAGCAGATGTCCCCCTCGAAAATAATCAACTTTTGATCCTACAAATTTTTTCGTGTGAACCTTATTTTTGGAGTTATTCTTGTTTGTCAAAATTTACACCCTGTATAATGCCAATGACCCATACTAAATTATTATAGTTACGTATATAAATGATTAAGTTTGCACGGAACCCTCGGAGGAGGAGTCACATCCGCACCTGGCCGCTCGAGAAAGATTTTAATTGAGAGGTGTCGATAGAGATGCAGGACTCAGGCCACAGTACTATGTTTAACTGTAACTGCCACGTTAAGCTAATAGGCGCAGTAAGATGCAGAAGCGGGCCACAATATGCAGCGTTAGTGTTAATCGCACAAGGTGCGGTGGAGAGCATCCGTGACGTTTGGAAAGGAGGACAGAGGAACTGCCAGAACTGAAGGACCACGCCATTTTGTTGGCCATTCACAATTTTGGTGGCATTGCACTATTTTCTGATGCATGCCAGATGGTATAGCTATGTCGATAATGCCCTTGAACGGTGAATATTGTGGGATATCTCTGTCACTTTTCTTCTTCATTGTACTCTAATTTTATACAAATGTCACACTGACCGAAATGACATATGTTACATCACGAGCACCTTGACCCAATGTTGCCAAAATAATACTCCAATATTTCTCTGCGTGCTGATTAAAATTGCATCCTTTTACGAGCTTATTTTCTAGGCAGAAAAAGGCTTTTGCTGAAAATGAAGAGTGGCGTGAGTACAAGTTTGCAATTGGTTATGTCTGTTGATACGAACCGAACATGACATCATCTGCTTCATCTTCTCAAGATGTCAATGGAACAAACAATGCTCTCACTTTATATAGGGTCACATAATGTTCTTGTGAAAAGTTAGTCTAGGCTTGGGCAGAATGAGATGACTTAGACACTTGCCTCAACCCATTTTAACACTATCTATCATATTTAAATTGTTTTTTCTTGCTTAGCTATAATGTAAAAGAGCACTGTATGTGTGAAACATTGGCCCGATGTAAGAGAGAGACTTATGGACCTAGTGAGATCAAATTAAATAAATAAATAAAACATATGACAGGAAAGCACTCAACATACAACGTGCAGTGGGTCGAGTGTGGTTGGAAACTGACTCAACGGTATTACTCTCACTGTGCCAAGGCCTCTTTCGATCGGAGCTGCACTATGGTACCATTGTGTATAACAATTCTTAAATGTATGGATATGTCCTGAATAAAACAGATCCTGAACACAACTGACACCCGCAGCCCCCTATTACTATAGTTATACTCTGAGCACGATGAATTCCACCCCGAGTAATATGTTGCTGATGGATGCCATTCAAAATTCCTAGGTATTTATTAACCCAGAGATTTATATGTTGAAGAGCAGCGAAATCAGGATACTCACTTCTTCAGGGATTCAGGATGTTCACATAAATGTTCAGCGTCAGGGACACACCACAGAGAAACTAAAAACTTCAGTTAGTCTTCAGTTACCGTCAGGTAGACAGCACCATTCGACTCAGACCTGGGTACAAGATTCTGTGTTACAAGCCATCTATACAATATCGAGAAAACCATTTGTCCACGTCTACCAGCGATGAACTAAATATCATTCACCTTTTTGTCCGAGCGCCAGACGTTGTGTTATATATTGACATCAGTCGATTCAAGGAGCTGGATGTACATGCTTCTCTCCTACTAAAGACCGCAATCGTGAACCATCTTCCCTCTAGAAGCAGTTGATTTACAGTCCAGGTTCTAGCACTAAGTGAGGCATGTAGATAAGCTCTGTACTGTCTCAAAATAATATTCTTATTCGTGAATCGACCAAGAAAAAAGCTAGAACAACTATCCTGGAACCTGAAGACAAAGAATTACTTCCAAGACTTACAGAAATTAATTTATTGTGTATCGCACAGCACGTATCGCTGCAACATCCCTGGATGAAAGGTTATTCAGGAATGATAGAACTAGTCGACGAAATCGGACAGAGTAGTATGGCGGAAGGAATATCTTTCTTCGTACCTTCGCTTTCTACAGACTTCGTAACATCTGTGACGAAAGGCGCATGTGATATATGGTACCGATTCAGGAAAACCTCACAAATGATGTGAGAACAGATCTTTGGAAGAACTGAACCATAAAAAAACATGGTATTCCATGTCGAAACCTTCACGATGACATAACACATCAATCATGAGAATGCGAAATGCTCACGGGTGTTATCCCGATCATGTCCACAGAAAGAAAGTTTTAGCCTCTGCGTAGCGCGTAGATCATCCCTCTGACCTGGCAGATCTATATCACCTACTGCCTGGTAATTCCCATTGCGCCAGACATCAGGCCAAACTCAGAATTTCTCTACGCTAAAGCGTCACAAAGTGCCTGACAGCTGTAAATTTACGTCCACATCGAATGCTAATTTCAAGAGACGGACATTCATTCCCATATTCTAATATGTGAAGACACCGAGTTGCAGCTATCGTAATACACTACTGACTCCACAGGTCCACACCAGGTGGCTGATACCAGATAAAGAACCATCTCCATTCATTTCATGTGTGGCTATTTTTGTACAGCATTAGATTCTTGTGGAATTAGTTATCTCTTTCCAATGATGCAACCCACAAATGTTACTCGAGTGAAATATTATTGCCAATTATAAACCCCCTCAGCATAGTAATACGAAAATTTCTTTCTTGGAGTGATAAAATGAAATACAACAGTTGTCTCGAAAATTCGCTATTATCATTACAAATGTTTATGTAATTGTCAATAGTTTGGCAGCTAGAGAACTAACAAATACAATAAAAATAAATCGCAGCCACGGGAGCGTTTTAGTAAAAATTTTAATTCTCTTACTTTTTTTCTGTTAGTTACATCTCCCCTACATTTCTTGTATCTAACGGAGGCCCCTTAGATAGTGAGGGTGTGACAGGTGCATAGGCCCGCTCACTAACACATTCTCAGTGAGTTTTCGTTCTAATTGTAAGAATGTTCAAGCCTGAACTAATAAAAGTGCCACATCCAGTCTGTGATCATCTCTGTTTAATAAAAACACAGAAAACGCTTTATAAATCTGCAAATGAGAAGACGACGCACAGTGAACCTCTCTCTTTCACCCCACTGGCCCCTCATCTCACTTCAGCTACATTTTCACCACAGCGTTCGTACTCTACAGTGACTCGGTATAACAGGCTATAATGGCAGATGGATTGGTATCTAGGATAAATTGCGGCTCTCGGTTAAGAACAAATGGATTCGAAGTTTAAACTCATCTGACATTTGTTATTCTGTCTACAGCAAGCTTAGCGAGAAAGCAGAATTCTGAGAGCCTCTTCTCGCATATAAATACTGCGTGTAGAGAGTGGCGCCCACAGTACATTAGCTGATGACTTTAGTATGCTCCTGTTGATTTTGACATATGAGCATGTGACGGGGAAAGGAAATATCCTTAACTGTTGAGTACCGGAAGGGTACCTTTTATTCAATTCAGCATTAATTCCATTTCATATAAATGCCCTTGAGATTAACGTGGGGAGTACTCATCAACTGTAACTAACTCGATCTGGGTAGGGAGAGCAGGTATTGATCCCATCCAAAAGGTGCAAAACCATTCACTCCACTCGTGGTGGACAGAGAGGTTGCCTCCTTCCATAGCTACAAAAATTAGCACATCAAACTGAAACTATCCGCATCTTGACTTAACCCGTCCACACACAAGTATCCCACCACTGGAAGCAATCAAAGCCGTCGTTAGTATCATTTCCTCCTCCTCAGTCCCTGGGGCGTTAACCAAAAGACATTGTTTGCATTTACCACTAGCCATACGCTTACCTTGACTGAATAAACTTCACTCGATGAGTTGGTGATCAAATTTAACACCCGCACACTTCATATCTCAATCATTCAATAGGACGTTTGGGATGTCGCATTGTCCTGTTGGGATTGGACAAGTCCGTCGGAATGCACGATAGACATGACTGGATTAAGGTGATCAGACAGGATGCTTACGTCGGAATCCACAATGGACATGACTGGATTCAGGTGATCAGACTCGATGCTTACGTACGTCTTACCTGTCAGAAGCGTATCTAGACGTATTTGATTTGATGTTCTTCTGTATTAACAAATTCACACGCTGAGTGTTTTATATTAATTAATTCTGACATACGCTCTTTCGTATTACAAACACACTAAAGAACAATTTGGTTCATCAACAGCGTGGGTTGACGAGACAATGACCATACAGCTTACTAACCACTAATAACTTTCTTGAGCAGTTTTATATTTTCACAGGAAAGCATTTCAGATTAATGAGTACAGACTGATACCTTACATGGTAGTGGGTTAAGCATGAGATCGGATTTTCACTGTGGTTTCCACTTGGGGACAAATCGTTCCTTACTTTCCGAACAGCGCTTGAATATATCCCAACTTTCAGTTACTACCTGCAGAAGAACAGCCTAATTCAAGAATCTACTTAATTATTTCAGACCTCTGATTACGACGAAATTTACGGCACCACCATGCCGTCCTTCAGTCATGGAAACTGATCAGGAATTAGCTAATGAATCAACCAAATAAGAACACTAAAGGAAATGTGAAGGAAGCTCGTCAGTAAATAATGTGAAGGGAGTTCGTCAGTAAATAAAGTAAAATAATTCCTGCATATGTCACTGGTACTTCTGTTTCGAAGCATATAAAAGATGAATGAAAGAATTTCATGAGTTTCGGATCGTATAAGTGTTGATTAAAGTGGAACGTTCCTGGAATTTTTGGGGTGTGAGTCAGCAAGCCCGGAGAACAGGTATATGTAAATTTTGGGATTTGATAGAGGTCGAATTGTTGGCATGAGAGGCATTGGAGTATCACGTCGACAGTTTTGGGCAGACAGACTGCCGTAATGCTGTGACGGCACACTGAGCGCTGAGATGATGGACAAGAGTTAGGTAAACATAGTAGTCATGTTTTCTTCCACATACACAACCCCACGACAACATGTTGAAATTGTTCGACTGGCTATAACGAGTATAGAGATGATAACAGTTAAAATCAGGCGTACATAACATGCTGAATATCACCACGGAGCGTCGGAAACGCATTACTTGAAGCAGGTTGAGATACCGAATTGCCATGCGTGACTTGCCTTGACGCTGTAGCACAGTCAATGGAAACATGCGTGCTGTAGAGCAAGAATCGTCTCTCACAGCGAGTGGTATTCTATGGTTTTCAGTGCTTACTATCGCTTCTGTCTGACGCAGCGACATTAATACCAACTGACCTGTAAATGTCCGTGTGGATGATCATATTAAGCAGCGGTCCTCCAGACACATAAAAATGATGTGGAGATGTACTGGATATAGCAAAGGGAGTAACCTGATAATTGCTGGGAGGAGGTTGAGTACCCGCCTGTTTGTAGCAGTCATGGTACCCTTCGTGGCATATTTCAGCAAAGTAACGTCTGGCTTCAGGAATGGTAAAGGCACGACAAAGAATAGAAGTGTGTGTTCGTATCCCTGTGAGTTACACCTTATACAGATATTGATGATGCACTTCATTTCCGAAAGCAAAGAAAGTTTAGTACCTATAAGGTGATGAACATCTCTACTAACGTTGATAATTATACGACTGGTGCTTCATAATGGAACAGTTCTCACTTCTGTTATTGTACTACGATCCATTTCATTTCTCCTCCTAATTACACTGAATGTGGTCGCGGACACCAAACCCAATTCAATTGCCATCTGGACCATTCGTGCTCATTTATATGCTTATTTATAGCTGCAATAACACATTAACAAAGATTTAAATTTGAATGACTTACCCAATACCTCTTCTTGTGGGAGCCACTTTGAAATCATGACGTTGCTTGGTTTTCCTGGCAGAGTATCATCTTCAAATTTCCAAAGGACCCTCTGAGGCAGTTCCGAAAAAGCCGCCATTAAGGATTCACGTGTGACTTCAGGAAGGGTGTTGCTCTTTACGTTGGAACCGAGACTGAAGTATATGAATCCATGTTTCGCTCCATCCAGGAAAGATTGTATATCCTGTAATACCAGTCACACCATTACTCCTCAATTTGGTCATTCTACAATCGCAAAGAGGTGAAGTTCAGGTAGGTACGTACCTTCGGCAGCGGGTTTTGTGCTCCTTTGATATGAAGTCCTGTCATCTGTATCACATTAGGTTGCATAGGTAGCGGATAGCCAGAACAGAAATGACTGTTTGCGAGTAAAAGGCTAAGGTTGTACTGCATTATGCCTGTGCTAGGACAATCACTTCCGAAATGAGCTCTCATTACCTCGTCTTGAGATGCTACCAGTGACAGGGATGTTATTCTAATGTCATCCAGTACATGATACGCATTGGTAGCTCTTTCCCAAAATGTCATGTGATCCGTGTAGCTATCCCCAATATCCGGGAAGTATGCGGGATTAATAGGGTTGCCCATCATTCGATGTAACTGTGGGAATAACTCTGCTGACCAGAAGCCTACCACTGGTGGGTGCCCCAGTTTATGAACGAGGCCGAAGTAACACATGTACAAGAACATTTCCATTATCACCAGATCGAATTCCCGTTGAAACCTACAACAGAATATAGGAAATCAAAGTGCCAATGCAATTAATATAAAGTTTTATCAATAATAAACATGGTATTCTGGAAAGTAATGTGTAGCTTAAGTATCAGAAATCAGAGGCCAACACATACGCAGATGGTCAGATCAACGTGAAACACCTATTGTGTAAATTCCATCTAGGAAAAAGTTTCGAATCTCCGAAACATTAAAACTAAGCCTCTATTCCAGGCGGCACATCGAATCAGTGGCCAAGGAAAGTCAATTACAATATCATCAACTACTGATATAAATCATTATTGCATTTCTCTTCATTGAGTTTTATGCATCTTGGTCTGGTGTGCCGATGCCTCACAGGTATCTTGACTTTTGGAATCGGTGAAAGACAGACAACATCAACCAAGTCATACTCGCAGAAACTTCAGTACATCGTTTTAGAGAACATCGATCACTCAGCACTTTTTATGACACTGAAATGCTAAAGTTTGTGGTAGTTTCATTGACGGACGCATGTAACACGGGAAATGAGGATGGTGATATTGTGAGAGGAAAATACCTGTCAAAGCATAAGGTTGGGTGAACAGGAAATCTAAACCGTGTCTCCAGAGGTTTCTGATTTTACAAATAAAGCACGAATTGGTACACCTCCCTAATATCGTGTAGGGCCTCCGCGAGTACGCAGAAGTGCCGCAACACAACGTGGCATGATTTCGACTAATGTCTGAATTACTTCTGGACGGAATTGACACCATGAATCCTGCACGGTTATCCATAAATCCCTAAGAGTACGAGTGAGTGGAGGTCTCTACTGAACAGCAAGCTGCAAGACATCCCACATATGCTCAATAATTTCCATTTATGATGAGTTTGGTGGCCATTGAAAGTGTTTAAACAAAGAAGAGTGTTCCTGGAGCCACTTTGTAGCAACTGTGGACGTTTGGGATGTCGCATTGTCCTGTTGGGATTGGACAAGTCCGTCGGAATGCGCGACAGACATGACTGGATTAAGGTGATCAGACAGGATGCTTACGTCGGAATCCACAATGGACATGACTGGATTCAGGTGATCAGACTCGATGCTTACGTACGTCTTACCTGTCAGAAGCGTATCTAGACGTATCAGGGGTCCCATATCACTCCAACTGCACACGCCCCACTCCATTACACTCCAACACCTTGAAAAGTCCCCTGCTGACATGGAGGGGCCATGCACTGATGAGGTTGACTCCCTAGCCGTACGCATACATCCGCTCGATATAATTTGTAACAGTCTCGTCTGACCAGCCAACATGTTTCCAAAAGTCCAATGTCGGTATCGGCAAGCCCAGGCGAGGTGTAAAGATTTGTGTCGTGCAGTGATCAAGGATACACGAGTGGGCCTTCGGTTCCGAAAGCCCATATCGCTGATGTTAAGTGGAATGGTTCGCACGCTGACGCTTGTTGACGGCCCAGCACTGAAATCTGCAACAATCTGCGGAAGGATAGCACTTCTGTCACATTGAAGGACTCTCTTCAGTCGTCGTGGCTACCGTTCTTGCAGGATCTGTTTTCGGCCGCAGCAATGTCGGAGATTTGGTGTTTTACCGTATTCCTCGTAATCGTGGTACACTCGTGAAATGTTCGCATGGGAAAGTCTCACTTCATCGCTACCTCGGAGATGCTGTGTCCCATCGCTCGTGCGCCGAGTATAACATGACGTTCGAACTCACTTAAATCCTGATAATCTGCCGTTGTAGCAGCAGTAACCGATGTAACTGCGCCGGACACTTGTCGTCTTATACAGGTGTTGCCGATCGCTTCGCCGTATTCGGCCTCTTTACATTTCTCTGTATTTGAATACACATGCCAATATCAGTTTCTTTGGCGCTGCAGTGTATATTACTAGTATTTCATATTAGTGGCTATTTATGGACGAATAGCGTTACGTGTACCTCTAATATACGGTATTAATACACTCATCAAGATTTCATCCGTAACTGAGTGGCGTACGCATATAATTGATGTGCGGGGAACCCTGGTTGAGTTCCGAGCTCTACCAAGGATTTCTTCTTGAAGGAAAATCTGAACGGCGTGCACTCAGCCTCGTGATGCCGATTCAGGTAATCATATTCTCTGTTTCGGATAATCAGTCCTCTGACAGGTTTGCTACACCCACCACGAATTTATCTCGTGAACCACCCTCTTCATCTTAGAATAACATTTGCATCAAAGTCATCAATTATTAGTTTGATATAATCCAATTTCTGTCTTCCTCTACAGATTTTACCCTCTTCAGCTCCCAATAGTAACTTGAAGTTTCTGTCTGTTGTCTTAAGACATACCCTATCATCCGGTCCCTTCTTCTTGTCAGCGATCTTCATGTGTTCATTCTTTTTCCATTCCGGAGAAACTCCTCCTATTTATCAGTCCACTTAATTTTCTGCATACTTCTACAGCACCACATCTGAAATGCATTGATCCTCTTCATTACAGGTTTTCCCATCCGTGATTCACTTTCGACAATTCTGTGCTCCATATGTACGTACTCTGAAATTTCTTCCCCAAGTGAAGGCCGATTTTTGGTACTAGTAGACTTCTTTTGGTCAGGAATGCTATCATCGTCTATGTAGGTTAATTTTTTTATGTCGTCTTTGTGACTTACGCCATGCGCTGTTTTGCTCACAAGGTAGCAGTGTCCCTTAACTTCGTCTGCTTCGCGTTCCTCATTTTTAATGCTGAGTTTGAAACTGAACTCTGTTCTGCAGTTCCACATACCTTACGTCTTTTTCTGATTTAACCCTCAGTCCACATTCAGTATTCATTAGACTGTCCAGTCCGTTCAACACGTCTTGTCATTCCTCTTCACTTCCACTGGAATTAGCAATGTCACCAGCGAATTTATCACTGACATCCTTTTACCCTGACTTTTAAATCTTTTCCGAACCTATCATTTATTAGCGTTCCTGCTTTTTCGATGCACAGATTGAACAGAAGTGTGGAAAAAGAAGAAGGCTGCAGCCCTGTCAATCACAGTTCTTCATCCGAGTACTTCGCTCTTGGTTATCCATTGTTACTGTTCGCTGTATATTAGCCATTTTCCCAATATATATTCTAAGAAGAGAAATATCTGCACCATTTAACATTTTTGAATGCTTATCCTAAGTCACCAAGTCCTGTGGATGCGTCTTTATGTTTCTTAGGCAATATTACCATAATCATGTACAACGTCATGCTTGCCTATCTAGTGCCATTAATTATTGCTGCCAGTAACTTCGATGTATGACCTGTCAAGCTGATTCTACGACAGGTTTCGCACTTATTACCCTCACTCTCTTTGCGACCGTGAATGATATTTACCCGTAAGTCGGACGGTATATTTCCAGTAACAAAGAATGTACAAATCAACTTGAACAGTCGCTTAGGTTCCTCTTCCCCGAGTGATTTTAGAAATACCGAAGGGATGTCCTTTTTAATTTTTGCTTGATCTCAAGTCTTCCAAGCTGTAATAGTGGATTTTCTTTGCTTAAAAATGGCCGAAAGACTTTGTGACAAAAAAAATACTAATACTTCTTTGAAATTTTTGAACTTATTTCGAAATCAGAGTTCTCCTTAGATACTAAAATGTTTTAATATAAAGAAATTTGGGCAACTCTCTTAAGTAAAGACAATAAACTTGATATTATGACCTGATAAGTCTAATGTTTCAAATAAAACGATTTGTACCAATGCTTTGTATTTACGGCTATTTCTAAGATTATGATTTTCTTCCATCACATGTTGTACACCCTCATATGTACTCCAATTTCGGTCATCATTGCAAAATACGCGAACTGGACAATAGTCCAAGCGTAACTGTGGTTCTTTGTTTCAAAAAAGTATTACGCGTCTCCCCATAGCCATTCACAGAAATTTTTCTACGAATTGGCAAGATTCGAAACTGACATTTTTGACATAACTGAATCGATGAATCTGAATACATGTCGCGCCCCAGAAACTAAATTTGATAAAATTACACAGAACTTTTTGGTGGTCAAAAGACTGAAAATTTGTTACTTAGCTACCTGAATGGAAAGCATATTTCAGCAGTACATGGAAAGTAAGTCCTTCATGTTATTAACACGATCATGGTTGCCACCGGAATAGTGAGAGTCCGGCTGTTCAGCCCAGTTGTTGTCAACGTTTTCTGCACAATATTTAGACAGTCAACGCAGCCTCCTTCTTCAGGTGTTGCTTGATTTGTTATCGTGTTTGCTCGTTGCCGCATCCAGCCAGACTGTGAGCTATTATTGGGCTCACGGCGCTATTTATAGCCGAGTTCGATTGCCGTCGTCCACTGCGCCCTCTGATGCTCTTTCGTTTTGCGGAGCACGCACTGATACTGCGCGAAACGCCAATTCTCCCTGCGTATTCTAACTCTGATGGATGAGATCTTCGGCGACATTTTAATAAATTATGTTTCGGACCCAAGTGTTATTTCCATTGAAATCTCCATCCTCGTTTATTAGATTTATTTCGATAGACTCCTCAGTTAGGTTATCCCAAAAAGTTGTTGTTTGCACCACGACACTGGTCTCGTCGTACTACATTTCATCATGATATTCGAGGCACTGCTCAGAGACAGCTGGCTTGCTTTGCTGTTATAGTCGTGTGTGTCGCTGATATTCTTGGCCTCTTTCCTCCAGCCGGCCGGTGTGGCCGAGCGGTACTAGGCGCTTCAGTCTGGAACCGCACGACCACGACGGTCGGAGTTTCGAATCCTGCATCGGGCATGGATGTGTGTGATGTCCTTACGTTAGTTAGGTTTTCGGATACACAGATCGTCTTTAACATTACAAGTAAAGGGAGGGAGATAAACTGGATGTCACGTTTCGGTACGAGTCCACCGATATTTTCAGGCTGTTGGGCCAACATAAGGCAGACATGAGACTGTGGCTGCTTTTTCTCTGTCTCAGTCTCAAAACCTTTCTTAAATGTTCTGCATTTTAAATGCATCCCCTGTTCATTTTGATGCTCTGAGTACTCATTGCGTCATAAAACCAGTCGTAGGTGTTATAATTATAGGGCAAGAATTTTCTTGTGTGAAAGTGTTCGACCTCTATGGACCAGAGCCCTTAGCACCGAATTTCTTTGTGTCCGATGTTGATGGCTCGAGGGGTGAAGGTAAAGATTACTGTGTGTAAATGTTCATTATACTCTGTGACCTTGGGATTCATCCTGTCTGCTCTTGACTAACACACCGAGGAATGATAGAGGGGGTCATCTCTTTCAGATTTCACCGTGAGTCGGTGCAAAGAATTCAAACGTTACAGTAAGTCTTGAAACTTTTCCACTCGATGTCACCAAATCATAATGGTATCGTGCAATACCGATGGAAAACAGTAGGTCTCAACTTCACTCATTCTAGTGTATCTGCTTCAAAACGTTTCACGCCCGCATCTCGTGGTCGTGCGGTAGCGTTCTCGCTTCCCACGCCCGGGTTCCCGGGTTCGATTCCCGGCGGGGTCAGGGATTTTCTGTGCCTCGTGATGGCTGGTTGTTGTGTGATGTCCTTAGGTTAGTTAGGTTTAAGTAGTTCTAAGTTCTAGGGGACTGATGCCCATAGATGTTAAGTCCCATAGGGCTCAGAGCAATTTTCTCAAAACGTTTCACGAATAGATTCGCCACGACAGGCGATAACGAACCATTGGTTTGTTCATAATATTTTCCATCAAACAGGATATAAGTTAATACCAGAAAAATTATGTGGAACACTCGTCGAACTTTCTGCGAATTGTTTCGAGGAATCAGAGAGTGTAAATCTCCTAAAGAGGAGGAAGTACCCTCCTAAAGAGCCGCAATTAGGCGGCGTTGCGAATGTGACGTTCGTACTTCCCCACATACTGGCTGAAAATGGGTTTCAGGTATACTGACGTCTGCATATAGGTGCGCCAATGTTATTAACTACAAGTCGTACAGGAATTCTGTCCTTGTGTACCTTAGGAGGGCCATATAGTCATGAAGGCAATGCTGCTCGTAGGATCGTCATCTGTGTGTATGAAACATAAAGCGTAGTACGTGGACAATATACGACAGTGAAAGCGGCAAATCGTGCGTAACCTTGATCAAATTGGCCGTAAAATCAACTTCCAGCAACCTAGGACAGCACTAAGGCATTCCTCGTCTCTCCAGTTTGTCAGCGTACTATGCAGCATGCCATCTGGGAAAGCAGAATTCGTATCTCTGTGACTGCGCGTTGTGCTGTGATGTCTTACAGACTTTGAGAAGGTCCCTATCCTGGAGAGCATATTTTTCCCCCTCTTCTAGCGCGAAATTGGAATTTTCCTTTTACGACTGATGAGCTAGAGATAAAGTGTAGACGTACACGCATACACTGCAGCATGGATGTGTTCTCCCGTTCGCATTATAATGCGTAACTCCGAGTCAGTAAGCCAGTATGTGTTTCCTAGTCCACAGACAAATGACGACTACTGTCATGATTGCAACGCCATCAAGCAGCTCTTGTGAGAGTCGGTAATGGATGGCTGGCACAGGTAGCTGCCATGTTTATGGTGTTTTGAGGAATGGCGACGGAATTTGTGCACCAAGGTGCTCCTGAATGTAGTCCTTTCTGCGGCACAGTGAAGGCTGAACGAGTGAAACTTCATTCTGTTTTGTAAAAGTTCGCATCCACCTTGAGTACAGAAAAACGGCTAATCCACAGCCGTACCGCGGAATCGGAGTAATTCAAATGTTTCTGAACACTATGCGACTTAACTTCTGAGGTCATCAGTCGCCTAGAACTGAGAACTAATTGATCCTAACTAACCTATGGACATCACACACATCCATGCCCGAGGCACAAATCGAACCTGCGACCGTAGCGGTCGCTCGATTCCAGACTGTATCGCCTAGAACCGCACGGCCACTTCGGCCGGCTCGGAATAATTCCCGTGAGTAAAGTGACTAATTAGAAAACGCAAGATACATAGTGACTCCTAAAGTTGTAGTATTTTCCATGGCAGTTTAGTGGATTCGGAAACAATGATTGCTAGAAATTCTAGAGAATTAATGTACACCCAGATTCCAGGAGTGGGCTAGTTTCTCTTTCTGTCCCCTCCTCTTAAGAGACACCAAAGAGTCTGCCTGAAGTAAATCTTTACGTGTTACTGCAGTCGCTGTAGTCCTAGTAATCGTTGCGATCTGTTTTCCTTGTCCAGTTCCACATCTGGAATTCGTGTCTGCAGATTAGCCACTGTATTACGAGAGCTGTTCATTAAAGAATGATCATAATTTTTCTGTGGTCGTAATTTCTCTGGCTAAAATTTAATATTGTGACAATTTCTTAGCTTAATGTACAACAGACACAGTGTTAGAAGTCCTGGGCCCTACCTATGAGAGGCAGGCAATGTCGGACACGTTCAGTATCACCTACAGCTGCAATGGAGAAGGTAACAAATCTTAAGCTGAGGCCTATACAGTGTTACAGGAGGCCTCTGGAGGGTCTGTTCTCCCCTACAGCACAGCTCGAAGGTGGTTTGAAATGTTTAAAGAGGGGAGACAAGCAATTTCAAAGGAAAGTGGAACCGGTGCTCCAATTACAGCTCTTACGGAAGAAAACATCAACACTGCTTCTGTCATTGTGAGAGAGGATCGACGAATTACCTTAAGATCACTTTCTTAATTACTGAACATTTCACTGGGTGCCACCCACACTTTGGTGCCAGGAAACGTACACCTGACACGTGTTTGTGCACGATGGGTACCACGACTGTTGATTCCCTAGCAAAAGGACATCCGCGTGCAGGTCTGCATGCAGTTGCAGTTGATGTGATAGGAAGATCCGGTGATGAACTAAATACAGTAAACGGGTTTTGTTGTTTAGACATGGAAATAATTGGTCATGGATAGAACAAAGAGGGCATTTCATTCTCAACCACAGTAACCGAAATTTGATACAGTCAGTCAGCAATATATGTATCAGTAACTCGTTCCTAAAGGTGAGAATAATTCTCAGCAGTGTAGCCTTGTACGGATGTGAAATGTGGACAATAAAGACTTCAAAAAGAAAGGAAGCCTTTGAAATGCTGTGCTTCGAAGGATTGCTGACGATTAGATATCGAATAAGGAGGAAAAAAGTAATTGATGTCACAACTTGACTAAAAGAAAGAGTCAGTTGACGCGAAGCATCCTGAGGAATTAAATGGACCTCCAGTCTGATAATGAGAGCAAGTGTTTAGAGGGAGGCAAAGGCTTCACGGCAGGAAGAAAGTTCAAATGAAGTAGGTTTCTACAGTTCTGTGGACGTTGAGAGCCTATTAGAGGATAAATTAGGGTGGAGAGGTACGTCAAACTGAAGAGTAATACAAAAGTGAGAGTGTACATACAAAATGAGAACTGGGGAAGGAGAGATGTTGGAAAGGGTTTGGCATATATAAAGGGAATGTTCTCATTTCAAGTATGCTAGTGTTAGGAGCAATTCCCTGACATTTAGGTAAAAAGTGTCGTGCCAGTGCTGATATAGCACGATTGTAAATGAAAGTGAATTGAGTAGTAAATAACTAAACCGAAGAAGGCAACTACAGTGATAAAATGGACGTGTGTTAAATTTTCTATCTTTTGTGGCATGTGCGCTGCAAATAATGTACAAACGAAGTAATCATTTTGTGTCAGCATGGGGTTAGAGTTACTGTATTTCACTTTTGTTGCCTCTGCAACAGAGTTTGCGGCTGATGTAGGATGATACAAGTTAAACAGAACAGAATACTGGTACAGAGCAAGAAGAAGTGGAGAACAGCAAAGCCACCCACTGTGTATTGCAGAAAGTACCCCGATGTGACTAGGAAAACTATAAGCCATTAAAGGAAACGGGTTGCTTTCTCAGGCTGCGCCACTAATGTGAAACTAACAGCAACTTTTTTGAACCCCATTGGCAAATAAATTTCAGAACTCTAATGATACCTCGGAAAAAGACACAACCTTTCACGATTGCAAATGTTATGTGCGGCGACAGTCAACCCGAAAACTTAAAAAAATCATCACGCTTTTGATATCCATAAGCATTTAACGATCGCGTTTTAAGGATGAGTAAATGTTAAATGCATTATGTTACGTTAATACTATCAGCAGTAGAGTACTACTGTAAAAATAGATTATATTACTTACTGAAGCTCTTTTATAATTGGAGTTTTGAGCTGTGCGTCACAGTCAGTCTTACCAACTTTTATAATCGTTTCCATCATTTCATGTCTAGATAGTTGAGACATTTGGTAGAAGTTTATGTCTTTCTTCCATTTTTCGTACATAAATGACATATCTATCTGAGTCACGTTTGGTGGAGGATCCTGCAACAAAAAACAGTACATAACCTTCTTTAAAGAAAGATATTAAGACGAGATTGTTATTTCGAAGACAACTACTAAATTAATGTACTTCATACTGATGCTATTTAAAGCCGCATACTGTGAATCTAGATTACAGCTGCTGCTATATGAGGGAAGACCACTTCTTCTTTGTCATATCGATGTTCACAGAAAGTGTTTCGTTATTTCCTTCGCGCCATCGTGAATGGTTTGCATACCCAATAAAAATTACATTAAGTTGTGATAAAAACTTACATAGAAGATTCATAGATGCAAATAGGTTTCGTAGTTCCCTAATATCAGTAATGGCTACTCACAACCTCTATGTCAATTATCTTATAAAACACAAACACATTTCATATTCCTTGAACCACTTGATTCTCGTAAAGCTCAACACTGGTCTCCTTTCGACAATACCGCTGCTATGAATAAAATGAACACAACGCAATGGCATGGTAGTGTTCCAATCAGAGCCGTTGTAGATTGTGGTGAATACCATGAACTGTAGCATGGCAGTGTCTTCCTTAAGCCTTCAAACCTACACCAACTGAGGGCAGTACCTCAGTGTTGATTATGAATAAGCATTCTGCCTGTGGACATTCATGTCGGTTGAATTAAATACCTAAAACTGAGCTAAAATATTGTGACTTGAGACCTAAAACGTAAGCCATGAAGCCGTAACCTGAGAAGGAATGTGAAAATGCTTCAGTGTAGCGGCAGGATTTACAAATACAACAGAAGCTACGGAAACGACGTCAGAAAAAATACTAACTCTGATAATAAAACAAAATAACGTGAAAAAAGGACCGAATCTTATATGCTTAAAAAAATAAGGAGTGAAATAAATATCATCGATCACAGATAGCAACATATTGAATCCTCGACAAGAATTCCATCAACACACGAATTACGTTCCATAAAAGCAGTCCGAAAGACAACGGCCCCACGTGAATGTAGGAAGTAGAACCAGTATATGAAATCTTACATAACGTCGGGCTACCAAGTGATGCACCCTAAAGTACATTCATAAGGTACTAAGATACCACTACACTCTGTGCAAGAAGTTCCCAGATACACTATTCAATGTAGTCTGTGTCATGTTGTATTATATCTGACGTTTTCCACTTAGATTTATATTGTATGTTAACGGTAAAATGAACAATGACGGGAAGTAAAAGCGTAAGGGACACTTACGATTAAATTTTATGTACTGATGAAATTATTTGTTGCAGATTGGGGGCAATCCATTAGCAATTCACTAGTGACTTAAACAGCCTGTTTAGAACTATAGCATGCGACACGGAATGAAATATGCACGAGCACCATGTGAAATTTTATTACGTAGACACAGAGGTAGGCATGCTATCGTTTAAAATATATTAGTATTTTATTAGTACAGGTTGTGGAATAAAGCAAGATATGTATCAGCTTGATATGCAGAACAGTAGAATTGCTTCAACGGATTTATGATGAATTCATGTTATGTATATTTTGCGGTACATTGGAATTCCGTTGAGGGATGGATTTCTTTATTGCAGACGATAAGCTGTCCGCTGAAATTCATCCAAAATTCATGTAAGCTTATGAAGTCGGTGTTCTTTCGTGTTCAATTGTTAAGAAGTAAGACACAGAAAGAAAACGTCTCAGATATGGAACATTGAGTACTTTAGACGACGATCTTCATGAAATATATCTCAAAACTGTAAATACGAATGAAAAACAGGTAGACTTAACAATATAACACAGCTATATTCTAGGTCTTTGGAAAGTAGGAGTACTGGGCTTTAACGTCCTATGACGTCATCGTTGTTAGGAAGGACTGAATGCTTGGACAGGTGGAAGATGGGGAAGGACATCAGCAGTGCCTTTTCAAAACAAACTTCCAAGCATTCGCCTTAGGCGTTTTGAGTAAGTTAAAGAAACCGCAACCCCAGATGGTGGTGTGAACCATCGTCCTTCCACATAGGAGCTCGGTGTCTCATCCATAGCGTCACCTCACTCTAGCATCTAGAAAGAATGCATCTCTTTCTGGGTGATGATGTGTTGCTGTGGCTGAAGGGTGAGGCAAGGATGTGACGTCGAAGACGAAACAGCAGTCAAAGCAGTAGGTGGCGTTCAGTGCTCCTGCACTGTGCTTGCTGAAGTCAGGTACGTAATTTCTCCAGCGAAAAAATGAGTGGTCTAGGTAAAATACTTTAAAATTGGATGAAAAATAAATAGCAAAAAAGCAATACTAATGACTGCAGAGAACTATGTTCATACTATCTATTAAATTTGGAATGCTTATCCCTTTTATTTCATATTAGAGAGTACCATGATGGGTCCTTGATGTTTTGTATGGCAGTGTTACAATGATGTAACCTATTATTTTCCTACGCCTATTTTACTTATTATCTTGTTGATAAATTAGTCACATTTATCTGTGGGACGTGATATACATTGCAACAGTTGTCTTTGGCAGTATTTTCACTTGCACTGAGTTCTAGAAGCAGTCTAAAATATTTGACATGCATTTCTACATGCCTGCCCTCATGCCAGTACTTTTATTTTAAATCCAGTCGCCGTAACAGCTCTGAAATTCTCTTCCGCTGGATGGCGCATATCGTTACGTCCACGCCGTATGCTTAGGGATCATTTATGTCGTTTAACCCCTTAGGGCTGGCGCAGACGCGTCACGTGCGTTGCCTTCTGATTTAAGCATTTCTTTCTGTGAACTGAATTTAGAAGGAATAGGATCTATTAAAGGAGAGAATGAAATTTTACATTCACATAAATCCTGGTCGTTTTCTATGATAAAATGTTTTAAACATGTTGCTCCACAGGACGAATTCACGTCTTCTCGTGCATACTCTACTGCCAATTGTGGGAACTTTTTCCGTTGTTATTGGAAAAAGTTTTGGAAAATGCCTTGGTATAAGGCAAGTCGCGTTTGGTGTAGTAGCTGCTCTTCGAACTAATGATCCCTGTGATGGAGACGATGTGATCAACTGTTCTCCGAGACTTATTATGAATGTCAGTCTTTCTTATTCGCCACCATGTTTTTGTACAGGACGTCTGTATTCCGACATGAACCGTGGAGTAAATGTCAAAAAACCATCCAATAATACACTCCTGGAAATTGAAATAAGAACACCGTGAATTCATTGTCCCAGGAAGGGGAAACTTTATTGACACATACCTGGGGTCAGATACATCACATGATCACACTGACAGAACCACAGGCACATCGACATAGGCAACAGAGCATGCACAATGTCGGCACTAGTACAGTGTATATCCACCTTTCGCAGCAATGCAGGCTGCTATTCTCCCATGGAGACGATCGTAGAGATGCTGGATGTAGTCCTGTGGAACGGCTTGCCATGCCATTTCCACCTGGCACCTCAGTTGGACCAGCGTTCGTGCTGGACGTGCAGACCGCGTGAGACGACGCTTCATCCAGTCCCAAACATGCTCAATGGGGGACAGATCCGAAGATCTTGCTGGCCAGGGTAGTTGACTTACACCTTCTAGAGCACGTTGGGTGGCACGGGATACATGCGGACGTGCATTGTCCTGTTGGAACAGCAAGTTCCCTTGCCGGTCTAGGAATGGTAGAACGATGGGTTCGATGACGGTTTGGATGTACCGTGCACTATTCAGTGTCCTCTCGACGACCACCAGTGGTGTACGGCGAGTGTAGGAGATCGCTCCCCACACCATGATGCCGGGTGTTGGCCCTGTGTGCCTCGGTCGTATGGAGTCCTGATTGTGGCGCTCACCTGCACGGCGCCAAACACGCATACGACCATCATTGGCACCAAGGCAGAAGCGACTCTCATCGCTGACGACGACACGTCTCCAATCGTCCCTCCATTCACGCCTGTCGCGACACCACTGGAGGCGGGCTGCACGATGTTGGGGCGTGAGCGGAAGACGGCCTAACGGTGTGCGGGACCGTAGCCCAGCTTCATGGAGACGGTTGCGAATGGTCCTCGCCGATACCCCAGGAGCAACAGTGTCCCTAATTTGCTGGGAAGTGGCGGTGCGGTCCCCTACGGCACTGCGTAGGATCCTACGGTCTTGGCGTGCATCCGTGCGTCGCTGCGGTCCGGTCCCAGGTCGACGGGCACGTGCATCTTCCGCCGACCACTGGCGACAACATCGATGTACTGTGGAGACCTCACGCCCCACGTGTAGAGCAATTCGACGGTACGTCCACCCGGCCTCCCGCATGCCCACTATACGCCCTCGCTGAAAGTCCGTCAACTGCACATACGGTTCACGTCCACGCTGTCGCGGCATGCTACCAGTGTTAAAGACTGCGATGGAGCTCCGTATGCCACGGCAAACTGGCTGACACTGACGGCGGCGGTGCACAAATGCTGCGCAGCTAGCGCCATTCGACGGCCAACACCGCGGTTCCTGGTGTGTCCGCTGTGCCGTGCGTGTGATCATTGCTTGTACAGCCCTCTCGCAGTGTCCGGAGCAAGTATGATGGGTCTGACACACCGGTGTCAATGTGTTCTTTTTTCCATTTCCAGGAGTGTATTTTGCCAGTATAGTACTGGTTATCTGACAGCTTTGCAACTAGGAATCGCTCTCGACTACACCTCTCATGTTCTTGTTGTAATCCGTGACCACACTTGCTTTCTCACGATACCATTCTTTGGATTTACTTCTTGAAACGTATCGTCACTGATGGTATTGTCCATCATGACATCACTCTTATAAAATAAATAAATAAATAAATAAAATATAATATTAGTTATTGTACATTTATGAGAGTGATTGGTTGTAATTAATATTTGCTTATCTGGAACGTGGACGTTTAATTATTTGATATCAGACGCTTGACAATGGCTTTTTCGTAAATGCAATGCTATTTGTAGTTGACCGTGAAATAAGACTCAAATAATCGGACTTCGCATTTAAATCGTTTCCAAAGACTGCTGCGGTAGGTGCGGACTCAAAATCTCAATAGTAGAATAATTTGCCAGCCATGTCAATACGTCGTACAGAGGTGCCTGTCTACTAAACATAAAAAAGTTTACACAGTTAAATCAGATACATCCAACGAATAAGCCTACAGTTAAATAATTCAACTTACTTTCATAAATATAGAATCTGTACAGGGTTGAGTGCCTAGTGAGATTGCAACTCACAGTGTTCTTATATAACATCAAATATAGCGATGTACCATTTAATAAAATATACGTGCTTCCCGCCTCAGCTATTCTACAAGACCTACTTCTTCTTAATGAAACATATGAGTGTCGTAATTGTATTTTGTTTTATCAGCGGCATAGCGCTGCAGTTCTGTGCCATAGGCTTTATTTATTTGTCAGAGATTAATTATTTAATTAAGATTTCGCGTTTCCAAGGAAATTCACGCACGGCATGCAAATGTGCCTTTATACTCTTTTCCTTCAATTTCAACTCGATCTGAATCTTTCTGTACGCCTTTAGGTAGTGCTAGTTCCCCAATTTCTTATTTTTCGGAAAGTCACGGAAGTCCTTTGTGGTTTACCGCGTTGTGCCAGGAAAGTCGGTGTTGCTACAATCTGTCGAGCTAAACACAGCATCCGTTTCCATAAAGTTCACGAGAAAACTCGAAAATTATTCGAGACTCACTGTCTTTTCAGGACAGACAGCCATAGTACGTGTCCATATCAGTATTAACGATAAGGTTCCATATATTATATCCACAACAGCTTTCATACAATTAATAAATTACATGATATTTGCTGATGAGAGATACCCTTTAGCGGATGAAGCATTATCTAACGGGATCATAACACTTGCTGGCCACAGACTTATAATTCTCGTAAGACACAAGCCACAGAAGACAGCAGGCGGATACATCCGACGAAACCAGTGATACTGAGCTGGCTATGAGCGATAATATCCATCATGGTCACAGAAAGGGATAAAAGGGATAAACTCTATCTTTACTGGCACGCAATCTGCGAGTTTCCGGCAAATCCCCACAGACCGCTATCAATATCACTACAGCCGATTAGTATTGTTTATCTCCTCTGTATATATATTTTTATCAAGTTTTGATGAAATTCTCTCTATAGTAGTTATTACATGAAGTGTACCTATTTCTTAGATTGTTATTATCTTTGTGCAACTATTCTATATGTGCCTTATCGTAATAACAGTTTCACGTTCTCTATGCCTGATTGGCTATTGCTAAGGTAATGCTGTATTCGGTGGGTGGACTATCGTGCACTTAAGCAGAAACTCCGTTGTTCTCCACAGCAATTGACGTTCATGGAGCCACAAAACATGCTCCTTCCACCGTCACCGTTCACCACCGCGGATATTTGGGGTGAATCAGGACGAAAGGTACGTGTTTTGACGGGTGATAGCATTACTGATTCTGAACAATAAACTTGATGTGGACATATGCTCTTTTCCAAATGGTTTCCAAGATAGAACATTTTTAATGTACATTTCTATTTATTTTCTGTATTATTCATTGTCATTATTTACAACGTACCATAGTAATATAGAGGAGGTTGAGACGAACATTTTGATACAGGACACTTGTGGTCTTTCAAGTGGAAAAACTAGCCAAGATTGGCCTGCAAAAAGTACCTAAGCTACAAATCACGCGCGTCGAGCGAAATGATTTTCAATATTCCCACGATCCCTCGGCGCTAACTGTTAGTCCTAGACAATAAATAAACAGGACCTTTTTTCTAGCAAATTTAATTTAGTTCAGTTGTGAACTGGGACACGTTTTTGTTGGAGTGTGCGTTTTTCTAGTTATTAAAGAAAAAGTTATATTAAACGTGTTCTACCTCGGAAACCATTCGCAACAGGGCATATGTCCTTAAAATTCAGAATCACTCTTACTACCGCGTCTCAAAGTATGTACCTTTCCCCCTGACTCACCCTTTATATATATATACATTGTTTCTTTTGCTTGTGCCTTGTCCCACAGTTTCCGAAGGGTCGGCATTGTTACAATCGCAGTTCTCTTGGTTAATTTAAAGGGGTGGCCAGATGCCCTTCCTGCCACCACCCCATATCCTCCAGGATGGAATCAGTGTACCTCAGGTGTCTGCGTCTAGTGTAAACCATGAAAGGGTGCGAACGTGTTTCATATGCCTGTGAATCGCTTAACCGAGGCGGAAAGAGGAGACCAGCGCGGCATTCCCCTAGTGGGATGTGGAAAACCTCCCAAAAACCACATCGAGGATGGCCTGCACACCTGCCTATGTCGTTAATCCACCGGGCGCATTTGATCTGGAACCAGCGTGCCTACCCGAGTCCAAGAAGGAGCACATTAGCGCTCTCGGCTGACGAGGCGGGTGTGTTTATATGTTATACATTTTACACGTTGATACTATTAACAGACTTCCCTCTACAGCCATTTGGTGTGTATATTTCAATATAAACGGTTTCAAGATCGTCACATTCTCACCGAAATGTTACCATTGCTAAGAATTATTTTACTATGACCAAGACTGTTTTTACTTCAGTTTTAAGGAAGTCAGATATATCTATCATTATCGAAGATGAAGTGTAGAGGCTCAGTGCCGTTGTCTACTGTATCGCTGAAAAGCTGAAAGATCCTTGCCGCTACAGTTTCGCGTTGGAGTGAGTCAGTCAGTGGCAAACGGCCAAGAATGACACTCGGACTGCTGCCAGAAAGTGCATACAAAAGATTAACTTTGATTATTTAATACAAACTGATAGAAGAAGATGTTTTTGAGTCATGACTGAATATTCATGGGAAACAGTTTTGTGTAGTTAACTGTGAACATTCGTCAGCTGTGAACATTTGAATGATTGTGGAGTGATACGCTTAGCAGTACATGGCAAACTAACTCCGTTATAGGCGGTCGAGTACAAAAGATTGATGCCCGAAAGAGTCTCAAACATTTGAGTGTCATGTAACTAAATAACTACAATATTCTTAAAATGATCAAGATGAAAGAAACAGACAAATGCCTAGGCAGGGGCAGGGGTATTGGAGTGAGAGAGAGACTGATCGGGGCCCATAAATTTGCTGTATATGAAATAAAATTGTATTTAGACTGAGTGACTTAAGGCTCCATAACTATCGTTAAATATCGTCACCGATATATGTAGGATACAATGGATAATTTGATTCAGGCACGTGTTTTATTTCAGTAGCCAGCTGCGTATGTAATGAAACAAGCCACTTTCGCTCATTCTTTGGCCACACACCTGAGTTATCTTTCTTATTCTACAATGTATAGGAGGGACGGGGGGGCTCAGTTTCACAGAGTAAGCTTCCAATGTCTTCTGGGTTTGAAGATGGATTTTTTTTTCTTAAAGATTACTTCGATGAAATAGCAGAAACCAGCGAATATCACCCTAAACTTCCGGACTGTCGGCATGAAAAATCATATCAGGGAAGTCTTCATATGACATACATGTAAACAAGTTTGTTGACACTGTGAACCAGGAGATATATGGGATCTGCTATAAATTTTAATTACGAGAGTTGTCCAGAAAGTAATCCACCTCATTTTTTTTTCTTCAAGAATTCTTTATCGAACATAACGAGAATTACACATACGAAAGAGTGGTGTTTTATCTACGCACACTATTTTTGCACGTAATCTCCATCCCGTTCTATGGTATTCCCCCAAGGGCGGAACATGGGCGTGTATTCCCTGTCTTCATATGACATACATGTAAACAAGTCTGTTGACATTCTGAACCAGGAGATATGCAATCTGCTATAAATTTTAATTACGAGAGTTGTCCAGAAAGTAATCCACCTCAGTTTTTTTCTTCAAGAATTCCTTATCGAACATAACGAGAATTACACATACGAAAGAATGGTGTTTTATTACGCACACTATTTTTGCACGTAATCTCCATCCCGTTCTATGGTATTCCTCCAAGGGCGGAACATGGGCGTGTATTCCCTGTGCTTCACTGTGTAATTCGCTTCCTCGTCATCCTTAAAATGTGTTCCACGAATGCGTCTGTCCTCGCGAATGACAAAATCAGCTCGCTCCAACATATCAAGTGTGACAGCCGTGAATGGTCTCCCCGACCGCTGCAAATCGTGGAGCTCCGCCTAACCGCATTCTGATGACCTTACCCGCCGTTCCCAGCGACTAACTGTACTTGTGTCGACAGCAGATGCTCCATAGGCTCTACACAGGCGTTTGTGAATATTCCCCACAGTTTCTTCCACTGCAGTGTGAAATTATATGACGGAACGTTGCTTGTAACGTACAGCACCTACAGGCGTCATTTTGAAACTGTCCTGCAGTTACGCTATCTGTCGGAAGTGGTGGAAACTCAGGAGACTTCAAATAAAGCAAACGTAACGTTTCGCATTCGTGGTATTCTTTCCGGCTGAGAAAAAATTGCGGTGCTTTACTTTCTGAGCAATCCTCGAATGACGTCAAGATGTGCGACTTTGATTACATAAATTTTCAGTCTCTAACACAAATAAAATAAATAAATGTTAAAGACTGACGACTTATCTGCTAGATCGGATAGGCTGTCTTAAATCTCTGGCAGGCTGTGTTTTTCGACTACAGTGGAAGGAAGATTTAGTTACCTTCATAGGATTAGTGGTGATGATGGTGACGTGATGTCCCTTTTCAGCAAGAGCTCGCATGATGATGAGGAAGGGCAGCTGGTGACTGATAGAGGGCGTCGGGTTGATGCCCAGGATTCTCGCACATGAGCACACGTGGACCAGCAGTGGTAGCAGCAATAGCCTGAGCTTCATGGTGGAGCACTGCGGATGACACAAATAGCACAGTCAGTTGCGAGAAGCTTTTACAGTGCTGAATACATTCAATGTAAAACACAGAGAACATGGCAAGACACTTGGCCTATTCCTGAGGTGATAACACTGATACCACAGTGAGAGTAAGTAATGCATCTATTGCGCCTTTGACCCACTCTGATGTTCAAGCGACTGCTGAAGATCACCAGGTGTTAATGTAGGTTTATTCTTACAAAGAATTCTTAAATAAATAGCAGTATTAATTATTTACTTAATTAAATACTTAAATAAATAGCAGTATTTATAGTTGTTGGTTGCTATTATCTTCTTTGTAAGAATCAACCTACATTAATCGTATACAGCCACAGTCTCACTAAGTGAGTTTTAGAAAAAATATATTCAGGTGTTTATCAGACACACGCTTGATGTAACCATTTACCTTAAACAAATGATGTCATCAAGAAGGTGGAGGGTGAGAACTTTATAAAATGCAAACTGATGGTGTGAGGGACATTTAAAACCGCTAGAAGGCGTTGTCGAGACAATTTATAACAACTGTATGATGGCATTTGTGGAAAACTTAAAAACTGCAAAATGGCACTACTGGGATACTTTTTTAAAATTGGCACTAGTGGGATACTTTTTAAAGTTTTTTGGCCACTATTCAAAATGAAACAGCCAATCACGTCACTTAAGCTCTCACACACACACACACACATACACACACACACACACACACACACACACACACACAAAGAGAGAGAGAGAGAGAGAGAGAGAGAGAGAGAGAGAGAGAGAGAGAGACCGAAAGGGAAAGGGGGGAGGGGGCTCACATACGCTTTCTCGCCTTTTGAACTGTGTTCGTAGTGTTCACTCTAGCAGTATTTCTAATGTCAAAAATACGTAAACATCTAAAATTCCAGCTCATCACTATATTTTACACATCTCTCTCTCTCTCTCTCTCTCTCTCTCTCGCTCTCTCTCTCTCTCTCTGTTTTATACATCAACAGAAATGTTTATGTCAAATACTATTCCTGCTCTCACGCATATCTGAATTATTTACCAAACATGTGTAACTAGCTATGATTCTGCTGCGCGCATAAATTTCTCTTTTATACTCTATTAAAAATGTTTATGTGTCATAGACTTCAATGCTTGCTTGAGTGAGGCATAAACTTTATAATACATCACAGAGGGAATGAAGGAGAAAAATACTCCACATGAAAATGTTGTTGTAAAATTTTTATTCACATAATAAAATAGATTTAAAGTTTTTCTTTTTACTTTCCATGCATACACTAAAATTAGTAATCTTTGTATTGTAGCACAAATCATTTGATACCTTATGTTGTAAGACAGTTGAATAAAAAAAATTTAATATACACAGTTATTCATCTTCAACACATGTTAGAATGCCGTCTATAGCAGATATAGATCGTTACATTAACACATGTGCATCTGCTAAGCTCTCACCTTCTGTGATGACCAGTCTGAAATATTGGCACTATAATTCTGCTTCTACATTCAACTCTTCTTTCAAATGGAATGCAATCTCTCACTGTCTGTTTCCAAAGTGTGCTGTTCGCTAAACAAAATCACACCTAATAATTACAAGTTCTGTTTCCGAATTTTTGAGTCTGAGGAATGCACCTTTTGTGAATGCCTTTCAACTGACCGAACGTTGTCATATGCAGTTTCCCATTTTGCAACAAACTGTTTCAGTTTATTATTTCAGAGTGGTACTATAATCGTCAAGCAACAACCACTGCTTATCGAAATTCTTTTTCAGAAGATATGTAATGGTCTCGTGAATTATGCCCTACCGATTTCAAACGTAGCGATTAACCTGCTCTACCAATTCATCCGGTTTATACCAGTGGGAATAGTCAATATAGTGAGATCTGAGTTTCTCCTGGCGTATACAGCTTTCAAACAACTTACAGGAATTCTGCCAGTATTTACAGCGACCGCCTATATTTCGGCTGGAGTACACTCCGCCGTTGTCAAAGCACAAACTGTAACGGACAGGTGATCTACAAGCAAATTTAAAACCTACATCCCTATTTACAAGGTTGCTCGCTAATTTAATCTCAACAGCTTCTTTAATAACGTTGTCCCGATAGCTGGACGTGCATACCAATATTTCGGTATTGTTCAATAACACAGGACGACCAGTATCCAAACAATGTTCGGCAATGGCAGATCTACTTGGCTGCTGTAATCGTGTGTGCCGTTTATGCTCAGTACATCGGTCCTCCACAGTCCTGACAGTGTGACCAATGTATGACATGCCACAGCCACAAGAATGCGATATACACCCGCCTTACACGAACCAAACTCATGCAGAGCAGAACCCAAAAGCACTCCCATTTTGCAGTTTGTACCTTGAAACAGGAGGGGTGTACTCCCGCCGAAACATCGGCGTTCGCTGTAAATATAATCTGGCAGAGTTCCCGTAAATTGTTTGAAACTGGAGGGGTGTACTCCCGCCGCAACATCGGCGTTCGCTATAAATATAACCTTCCAGAGTTCCCGTAAGTTGTTTGAAAATAGTCAGTATATGTTCTGAGCCGTTGGATACTGTCTTCCAACTGTGAACATCAGTTTCTTTAGCGTAGTATTGTTTACTCCTCTTCTACTTCATCATTATCAGCCTACGCGTCCTCTTCTTCTTCCCCAATACCTCCACCATCTGCTTTAATAAATATAGTGTTTCCTTTTGATTTACTGTCTTTTCCTTCTTCATCTTCATCTTCCTCTTATTCCTGTCTTCTTTTTCTTTACTTCTTGTCCTTCTTATTTTCCTTTTAGAATAGCCGTTTTTTGTATCAACCTGAGCAAACACGGGTCTGATGGAATGTCGAAATGGATACTCCTTGAATTGTACCTTGTCCTCTGATAAAACCTGGGCAGATTTATTGTATCCAATCTTAGGCACAGCAAGATTAAGGCATGAAATCGCGTTCTCTCCCATGACAATATGCATGTCATCACCTTGAAAGGTGGCTTTCATTTGTGACATTCATTTCGCAGATTATTCTGCATATTTGGAGTAAATAAACCCATATAAAGGTTAATTAATCTTATTAGGTGGATTAGAAAGAGAGATATGTGATGATTAGACACATGTCTGAAATAATACGGACCTTGGTAATGATAATATTTAGTTGCATGCTGTAGGTGTAAGCAAAGTGGATTTGCCAGTGGATGCGGGGAGGCGAAGGCCGGTCAGCGCCGGAAGAGCATTGTGCAGGGGCCGGGGATCCCAGGGGATGCGGCCACTGACCGGCAAGCATCAAAAAGGAACGCCGCCGGGTGCCGGGTGAGAGAGGGAGGGGAAATGTCGAGCAGACAGAGAGCGTCCAACGTACGCGCTGGTGCCGCCCGGTCGCGCGCTGTTTTAGCGGTAAATGGGCTGAGCTCTGGTTGGGCAGTTCATAAGAAAGTGCGGGAAACGCTGAGGGTCAACGCCCGCTGTTTGGGACAGAGAAATTTTTGGATAGGTGGAGAAATTGTATCACCCCACGAAGGAGATGTGGGAGGCCTTTGCAGCGTCAGGATTGGCTGATTAAGAGTTTGCCGGCAAGACGGTCGCAAGAGCATCGTGCAGAGAGCGACAGGTTAGAGAGCGTCTGGTGCCGTGAAAGCGGAGAGTCGCAAAGTTCCGTAGCTCTGAGATGGGGACTTAGATTCTGAATACTGTGCTGTTTATGATCTAGAGTCTGCAGCTACAGTAGGACATCAGCGTCCACAATAGGCATTGCATTGCATTGATTCCGCCTGATAGGCTGGCAGTCACCATTGAACGTAGTCAACAAGTGCACAGAGCTATCATACTGGTATTGCACGTTAGTACCAGACACACTGGGCTGCACCTTAAAGGTTGTTGAGATAGTCTTGAAAGCGTCGTATACCATTTAGAGGAAATATAGGGCTTGTGGTATTAGCAGTTTCTGAGTAGTTTATTCTGCTCAAGATATTTGAGAGACTTATCCTAATTCAGCGACTCCGCAGCTTCAGTCGTCGCCCCAGCAATATCGAGGGAGACGCACGCTGGTAGACGGTATTGTAAAACTTGCAGCAGCGGCAGAAAGTTCAGAAATAATTGTTGGATCGTGTTCTTGCTATCCACTGAGCATCCGTGCAGTTTTGCTTACGATTCGTTATTGGTTATTTGTCTTTTTGCATGTTGTTTGGTTTGTTTCGTGATGGTGGTGTCCGAAGTGCGTATTATTTCGGACACTAAAGATATTGTAGAAACGCAGTCAGATCGCATTTACCATTTGCTTATCCAGGGGCATAATTAAATCTAACTTCGCATCAACTTAACATTAAGAGTTGAGAGACAATCTTACCAGTGTAGTATATCTAAGAACAGTGTACAATTTGTTTAATTAGTTTTTTTTTCATGATTTGTTCAGTGTGATATAATTTCTATCGTGAGATAATTTACAACAAATACAAGTTATTTACAATATCGCTTTTGATTCAGTAGTAGGTGGTAGTTAGCCATCACTGTCACATTAAGATATTTTATTCAAGATTAATATCGTCTACTACCTCATAAGAAGTCCTTTACAGCCTCTCAATGTTGACCTGCCTGTTTTATGTACATCAGGTCTAAGGATCCATGTTCTGGAACTCATTCGTCTGTAGGAGAGGTATACTTTCTGATGAGCGTTAATTGCCCTGAGAATATTTTGAATATTATTATATGAATATTATGTAAAATATGAATATTTTTAAGATGTTGTGTTGTGTAACTCTTTCTATGAGATTTAATTGTAAGCAATATATAATCCTCTTGTTTCCCGCTATGTTACATTGTGAATTATAAAGGTCGTATCCAACGAATAAAGATCATCTACACTCTTGCTGACGGTTAAATCCTCATAGGGTATAACGCAATAAGTACCTTGGTTTACTAAAAAGTAATGCTCACAGTGTAGCCCCACCCATCTCTGCTCTAATATTTTTTCGCGACTCCTGCTGATCATCATCGCCATTTTCCTCCTCATTTTCTTCTATTTTTCTTCTTGTTCTACACGGTCAACTTTCATAAACATATATAGGTTCCTTTCAACAACTTCTTTGTCTGGGTATATCTTATTTTTGAAGAGCTGTCTTTCTTGAATGAATATCTGTAGCTTTTGAGAAAAGGGTTTTAATAAATTTTCTAGGACAGAGTCAAGTTTAGCGCGCCTTCTTTTTTTTTTTTTTTTTTTTTTTTTTTCAGCAACGCCGCTTTCCTGTAATTCATTGAGATTTCAACACATGAGATTATAGACAATTCATTCGTCCAATGGAACTGAGGTGCACAGGATATGAAATGTTTCCTGTTTTGACGTCGGAGTGCTGTTTTAAGGATGAAGAAGTTTGAGATTTTAAGTACGAAACGTGAAGGCTACTTAGAGGAAAGAAACTGCGGTGCTGGTAAAGTTGTTTTTTTAGCAATACATAGCTGAATTGCAGGAATGTGGCTGACATAAAGAGCTGCGAAGAAGCCCAATGGTAATAAATAATCTAGAGAATATGATCAAGAAATTACAGGGAGCGGGAGAATTAGCTGGTGAAGGAGGGAGAGTGAGGCGGCCCATTCCCACCGCAGTAGAGGATAAGTTGTTATAGCTACAGCCGACCGTGTAGCAAACGCATCAAATTCTGCAGCCAGTGCTCGAACTGTCCACAGGAATTACCTCTCGCCTGGTCAACGTTTCAAAACACTTTGTGGAGTATTTTACGGTTTTACCTACAAGTTCCAGAATGTGCACCAAATGAAGCCATAAGATAGATTACAAGGCCGTGATTTTACGCTTCGTTGTTTGGCACACGTGGTAATGGAAGAAATGTGGTCGGGGTATATTCTTTGAACGGATAAGGCACAGTTTACTCTACTTGGTGCCCTGAATGCACAGAACTGTCGCGTATGTGCTTCTACTCCGCCACGTGTTGTGCAGAAACATCCAGTGCACGCTGTTTATGCGACTGAGTGATGTAATTTCATAAGTTCCTCCAATCTCGGTCCATTTTGCTGGAGTAGGTGACACCTCACGGACCTGTCAGATATACAGACATCTCCGCTTTAAGTGGACCTCCTAGTACAACACGTGATTCCATCTTTGGACGAACACAACTGTGTTCACACCACTATTTTCATGCAAGATTGGACGACACCTCACGTCGCTAACCAGATAAAAGATTTGTTTCGAGAAACCTTCGGTAACGACCGCATTATGTGTAGGCAGTTTCAAGATGTTTGGACTTCCAGATTCCTGGACATAAACCCATGTGACTTCTGGTTTTGGAGAGAGACCCAATCTATTGTCGACCCTACCTATCTCCGGATCAGCGCGTATTAATGGTTTCGCTTAACCAGACGCACGCAGACATTGCAGTACCCATATTCTGCGAGACCTCACTTTAGAGAAAATTAACCCTTATGCGGATATGGCAGTAGACCTTTTGTGTTGGCCATCATGCCGGTATGGGGGTGGAGGGGTAGCACCTTAAAAAAATGGTTGAGTGAAAATCTGAAAGAGCATGTCCATCATGGATGCATCCGGATTCTTCCTAATCTGAAATACAGCACACGGCGGCATGTGTTGCTGAGTTGGGAGACGATCCTGATGTTGCAACTTGTGACCATGTCCTGATAAAAGAGCCAGAACCAACCACCTCTATTATGTGTTTGCACGTTCCTCGCTATCTCCTTAACGAACAACATATTCAGACTGCTTATAGTGCCATATTTTTAGCTAGTGGCAGAGAGTGGAACTGCTAACTTTTTCAGCATGATCCGCGAACGTATCGATTTTTCAGCGTCGCGAGATGTATATAACCAATACTGCAGCACATGGAACACTGTCAGTTTAATTACAGGAACCTGGTACATATACGGCTCTCGAAGTTATAACGTCGTCATTCACACAGACCGTTAAAGAAAGGCACAAATAACTATTTCATGTGCACATATTTAAGAAATTGGACAGGTCAGAATATTTTGGACAGGACAGAATACCGTTTCAGTCGAAATTTTAACCATACGGATTATTTAAAAAAACTGAAACGCGCAGAATTTCATTCACGCTAGCCTTTTACAGGAAAAAGGAACAACCCGAAATTCATTCACAGAGCTCTGATTTGATCCATTATAAATGGTTTTTGAAAGCCGGCGACTGTGAAAATCGTAAGTTTGTTTATAAATAAATCTCCTGCTACCGGTCACGATTTTCTTCATTTACTTTTCGCAAGAACGCGTTTCGGGAAATGATTCCCATTTTGAAGCGCGTTTCTTGTGTGTATTATGCCATTTCTATTGATGTTGTCAATGTGTGAGAGTCTACTTCATTTCGTTGACTTTTACTGCAGTATATAACAAACACGTGATTTTTTAGTTGGATATCGATTCTTTTGGTGAAGTTGGTGGCGAAATTTAGACGAATTCGTATTTACAGTTTTCTAATGGTCCATTTGCGCAGAGTCTCCTAATACACTAAACATCACACAAAACTTGTTGTACAAACAGAGATAACAATACAGGTCTTTCACACTTTATGATATATATAGAAAAAAATGCAACGCTTCAGAATTTCACTCGCACAGAACATTTAAGAAACGTAACATCTCAAATTTCATTCATACACACTGTTTAAAAGGCTTAACGGCTGAGTATAGCTCTCGCAACTACGGTTACGTACAAACTTAACTATGTAGATATATGGACAGTAATAATTTCCTGCGGTTGGATGAGCTGGTGCTCCACATCGGTGACCTGCATGTCCCTAATCTAATCCAGTTTTCATAACGGTGGAAGGGGACATACAGTTTAACGAGGAATCAGAACAACATCTTATTTCTAGCAATTCTTCACATCGGTGGTACGTGGTCCAACTGAGATACGATCCTGTACCCTCTCGGTTTCCGGGCGCACACTTCACGGGTAGATCACCAGGTCTAACATGTATGTGCTTAGTTCACCTATAGGTTTTACAGAGTGAGTTTGTAAGTGTCAAAATACGTGACATACATCACCGTAATTTTGACTGCATTGACGTAGAATGTTAACATTTTTACACAGTCAAGGCATCGCATACCTTACTATTTATATATTTCAACTTCATACTTTTACTCATTCCCAAGGAAATGGGTCTTAACAGGCAAACGTAGAGACAGATGGACAACAAATGGCAAAAAATTTATATTTTGTGTAATATGATTACAAATTACCAGTTTGCAGATTTTTTTCCTATACTTGTCAAATCACATGATTCAAGTTCAACTGCATGTGCCCTATTGTAAGTAGGTCGTTTAGGTTCTCTTATTGGTAACGCCACGTAGCGCTCTGTCTGAAAATCACTGGCTGTGCTGTGTGCAGCCTGTAGCTAGTTTGCATTGTTGTCTGCCATTGTAATGTTGGGCAGCTGGATGTTAACAGCGTGTAGCGTTGCGCAGTTGGAGGTGAGCCGCCAGCAGTGGTGGATGTGGGGAAGTGAGATGGCGGATTTTTGAGAGCATCAGAAACAGTACATTTGTAAGAATGGATGTCATGAACTGCTATATATATTATGACTATTAAGGTAAATACATTGTTTGTTCTCTATTAAAAGCTTTCATTTGCTAGCTATGCCTGTCAGTAGTTAGTGCCTTCAGTAGTTTGAATCTTTTATTTAGCTGGCAGTAGTGGCGCTCGCTGTATTGCAGTAGTTCGAATAACGAAGATTTTTGTGAGGTAAGTGATTTGTGAAAGGTTTAGGTTAATGTTAGTCAGGGCCATTCTTTTGTAGGGATTTTTGAAAGTCAGATTGCGTTGCGCCAAAAAATATTGTGTGTCAGTTTAAGCACAATCATGTATAATTGTTCAAAGGGGACGTTTCATATGTCGGCCCTTAGCCGAGGATACCTCACTGGAATCTACTGATTTTTCCTTGTAGTTTGTGTAATTAGTGTAGCTATTGTTTATTGCTAGCACGTAATCATAGAGAGAATTTCCATTTTAGTTGTAGTTTTTCACTGTTGTACAGTAATACAGTTGTGAATGCATGTAGATTTGCAAGTACTTCGTAGCTGCGCTTGCTATTAAGTAGATATTATTTTCAGTGCTATGTTAATGTGTTTTCTTATTTTGCTCTTCAAATTGTGCTTTTCTGTGTTATCGTGTGAAATACGTGATAATTATGGCGTGTGAAAAACGTAACACTAGGCTCCAAAGTAAACTGAGAAATAATAGTGACGACGAGCGTAGTTTATAAGCACCACTGTGTAATGAGTTAACAGACATTCAAAGTAGTAATTTGGTAATTGTGCATAGGGAAATGGAGCGGGCGGCATATAATGGCGTAGACAGTGAAACAAATAGTGAACAGGGAAGTATTATCGATCGATCGGTCGGCAACAGCTCGCCTCAGGAATCCGAAATGACAGGGCACAATCTTGCAAATACTGTAGATTCAGGTTTTGCTTCCTCACCGTTTTCTCAAATAAGTCAAGACACATTTTCTGCTTTTCACAATGCGAATATTGCCGGTTCAAATGCTCTGCCGAATAGCACTGAGGAACATGTTTCAGACACCAGTGCATTGTTATTACAGTTAATGCAACAAATGAGACAAAGGCTACAAAAGTTAGACACAATGGAACGAAATCTTCAAAAGTTAGACACAATGGAACAAAATCACCAAAGGTTAGACACAATGGAACAAACTCTTCAAAATTCAGACAACAATGCAAACTAGCCACAGACTGCACACAGCACAGCCAGTGATTTTCATACAGAGCGCTACGTGGCGTTACCAATAAGAAAACCTATACAACCTACTTACACTATAAGCCATGAAGAGTGCGTTTGCGATTACCGAAAAATGTCATTAAATAGCCGTATCTCTTTATTGAATTGGCTTAGATAATGAAAGGTGGCTACACTGAGTCACAGCGCCAGAGATTGAGCCAAAGTTTATTATTCCGCCGCCTCCACTGGAGCAGTAGTAGTTCAGAAGTTGCCGTGGGCAGTGCTTGTTGAGAGGAGGTCGAGAGCAGTACTAGTTCAGAGGATGTCATGTGCAGTTGTTGTTCTGTTGGGCGAGACAGTAGATGCTGTTCGGTTGGTGTAATGTATAGATGGAAGATGTTGCAATGATCACAGTGTATTTTTCGTCAATATATATGGAGGTAACAAAAAAAATTATTTCACATTTCCTTAATGACAGTGCCTCTTGGTCACAGCTTCAGTCAACAAAACATCTCGCTCACGTTCATGTATTAGACTTGTAATTCTGGTTTCCATGTGCAATTATAGTATATCTGGTTTTTCAATTAGTTCATTGTAAATGGTGTTTAAAATATCTTGTCGTATTGAGGAAGAACTGTGCCGGATACATGTACGTTGAATCACCCTACCACACACAGAACAGTTACACTTGTGCTTTTTTGTTTCGTAGCTTTTATAGTTGCTGGGGACTTAATTAATCAATTGTGTTAACGGAAATTTCCTTTCATTCTTTATTGTTATTTTATGCAGTCAGATTGCGTACTAATACTACTCAGGGGCAACCGGTTACTAGACTTCGTAACCGGGTATTCAGCTGCTAAAATTATTGCATAGTAATTAAGCCCCCATGCACTTAGATAACGTAATTCTTGCACTGTAAAGAACCTGCAGGTTTTAGTATGTGACATAAATTTCAAACTGATACTACACACTACTTAAGAGTCGGAGAAAGAGACAGACAAAAAGTGATCTTATGCAGCAACTGTTTTTACCAACAGAGGTACGGAAGCCTAAAAACGATAAAGGTCAGAGTTTCATTCACACTGTTTAAAAAATTGGAAATTATCGGTTCATCATTCACACAGACCGATTAAAAAAATAAATAAATAAATAAAAAACAGAACGAGTGGAAATTTCAATCAGGCAGACTGTTTAAGAGAAATGAAGTGGACTGGAATTTTAATCACACAAATTGTTCAGACAAATAGAATAGGTGGGAGTTTCAATCCCACAGCCCACCTAAATGTCGGTAGAGCTCGGAATTTCATGCAGACAGACCGTTTAAAAGAAAATATATAGTGTATCGGAATTCCTTTCACACAGTTTAAAAAACTAAGTGGTTTAGAATTACACTCTCACACACAAAAATAAGAAACGGAATGGATCGAAATTTCTACCACACAGACCATATGAAGAAACAGAACTTGTCGACGTTTGAATTTCATTTACAAAGAACATTAGGAAAAGTGGAGCAGCTGGTAATTCCATTAACACAGACTATTTAAAAAATGGAAGACTTCGAAATATCATCCACACTGTTTAAATAGATGCGGTTGGAAACCTCATTCACATATACTGCTTCAAAACACCTTATAACTTCGTTCACTCAGACAGTTTATAAATACGGAACGAATCAGTTACTTTCCCACAAAAACGATAAAAAAATTGGATTGGTCGGAATTTCTTTCATATAGGCTGTTTTAAAAATGGAACAGATCGGAATTTCAATCCAGGTGACCGTTTAAATGAAATGGAATGTCCTTGGACATTATCTGCAGTAACGGTAGCACTTCCCCTCCCCCCTTTCCGACCACTTACATCACAGGGGGAATACTACTATTAAAATTTAGCAGGTCTGGTTGGAATTGCACAAAACCGTAGAACATATTAAAGAAATAAACTGTTGTACATTTTACAATACTTTCAAATTTGGAATGGCTGTAGCTTCAAATCCTTTATATCATAGGAGTTAAAATTCATATATATTAGAAAAAGATGATGTTAATACGCTGAAAAAACCGGCATTGCCCTGGTATTTATTTTGCCAATTTTCTGCTAGAAACGAAAGCGAAAAATGAACTTCGTTTGTTGCGCCATATGAAAAACGTTTGAAATTATGAAATAGTTCAAAATGGTTCAAATGGCTCTGAGCACTATGGGACTTAACATCTGTGGTCATCAGTCCCCAACAACTTATAACTACTTAAACCTAACTAACCTAACGACATCACACACATCCATGGCCGAGGCAGGATTCGAAACTGCGACCGTAGTGGTCGCGCGGTTCCAGATTGAAGCGCCTGAAACAACTCGGCCACACATCGTGTACTTACAGAATGAAAACATTCGAAACCACCTGAATAAACGCCTTTATATCTCATTTTACACGATCAGGATAATTACTTAAAACAATAAATACAATTGTATTAGTACACGTTACCTTAAGTTACACTCACTCACTCTCCACAAACTGTGGACATGCATCGATATGGAACTGAATTTTTCACATTGTACCATCAGCCTTGGGCTCAAGGCTGATGATACAGTACGTAGTACTGTCGAAAGACCACTATCATTTGTAGCACTCTAATCTTAATCTGCGTCTCTTATCAAAGGATATGATGCAATATGTAGAGCTCACAATATGATTTATCATGTGTGACACTACAATCTTAACGTCCATCTCTTATCAAAGGGCCACTTACAGATGTTCTCTTTCTCTGACGCATCGTAGCGTAATACATTGAAATTACTCAGTGTTCTCTTCTAACCAAATTCCAACGCAATTGTCAGTCTCTAATTGAATGGAGACATCAGGATGGAGATATTCCTGTAAGCAGATGGTAAATCGAGAAATGAGTTCATGATAAATGTTAATGTAACTACCGCATCATTATAAAATGTGAATTTTTTATCAGTTTTGTCAGGAAACTAAATCTGTGTGTCTAGGGGACTGATGACCTCCGATGTTAAGTCCCATAGTGCTCAGAGCCATTTGAACCATTTGAACTAAATCTGTAAAGAAACTAATTTGCTCTTAAACTACAATAATAAGTTCTGAATTTCTCAAATTCGTCAATAATCTGTGTCGATTGTCTCTTTGTGTACGGTTTTCCTGTCTACTGTTTTTGCTTTTAACACTACACCACGCTGCACGTCCTATTAGCAATTTTCAGTAGAATTTCTTCCCCATAAATTATGTATACTATTACTTCGTGTCATGCTTCATCCATCTTATTAACTCTATCATCCAACTCTTTAAATACTTATGGTGTCACGTGTTCGTATTTTCCATCGGACACAAATTTCTTCCGAAGTTTCTAAAGGAAGGAATATTCGGGTTTAAAGTCCTGTAGACATTGAGGTCACTGGATTGCAAACTCGAAATCTTTCCAACATGGAGAAATAAATCGACAATGCCCTTTCACAGTAATCTTCGCGGCATTTCTTTGGAGGTTTCCGTGGAACACCTAAACCGTTAACGGCCGGATGAGGATCTGACCTGTCGCCTTCACACATGTGCTTCATCTGTGGGCCACCTCGCTCGCTGTTAATTTTGATGCAAATACTGTGGGAAGTATAGTAATTCCCAACCAAGGCATAATAAGGATATACTACAATATAAGAGTCTCAGTAGAAACTTGTATAAAACATTGCCCTTCATCGTCTGCAGAAGACACAGCTGGACTCTAAAAAACTGTCACATTACCATCTTCACGAATGCATTTGTTTGTTGAAATTACAAGTCACGAACTCTAAGGCATAATAAGGATATACTACAATATAAGAGTCTCAGTAGAAACTTGTATAAAACATTGCCCTTCATCGTCTGCAGAAGACACAGCTGGACTCTAAAAAACTGTCACATTACCATCTTCACGAATGCATTTGTTTGTTGAAATTACAAGTCACGAACTCTGACGTCACGCATTCCAATACTGCTCACTCCTCTGCACAACACAGAATTCACAGGACAGTTTCTTTAGCATAACGTTCTGGGTTTTATGGTTAAATTGGTAAGGGGTTTACTCAGATGCAATTCACATTTTATTGGCGACATTTATTATGGAGGCGGCAATTATGTAATTACTCAAACTGATTACTGAAGATCACAATACAGACACCCACGAAGTGAAAGATAGGACAACAACCCATTCCAGTACAGCTATGGTTCACAACATTGAACTTAGTACTTTGCATTTGCTCAGAAATGTACAGTAACGTTAAGAACACCATAAGCAGTATTTTACCGGGTTATTATAAAATCATTGCACTCGAAGAAAATTAGGAACTAAATTTACACAAGTCGAAAAGTGCAGTATTGGTTCTGGAAGGGCGCAGACGTAGACCGGCAACTCATGTAACATTAACAAAACTGGCGTAATGCAGGAATCATTGTCCGTAATATGAATTAGTGTTGAAATATAGAAATTGTTTTAATGTGTAGGGTACAAACGGGTCTTTGAATGTAAAAATTATTCTTTCCTCTTTAAGTAAAAAGAAATGTTACAAAAGGTGGTGCCATCAAAACCACTTTTAAGTTCTACAGATTTAAAATCTAGGATCTTCACTGTGATTAAGTATAATTTCATGTCATTTTTAAATTTCAAATGGCGTCTTTCCTACTTCCCTCCGGGCAAAATTGCTTTAACCTTTAGCACAAATTTCGAAATGAACTAAATTTTGTAACTTTTTGTGATGGGTGGGTATTAATTGAGAAGTTATGTGTTGTCCCACCATGACTGAGATATACTAGATAATGGCCATTGGGGCCGAAAACTGTCTTCGCTTTAAAAAAAAAAAAAAATCAACTTCAGTTGGAATCTTGTCCAAAACTTACTGGATCAGCCCTTCTTCGGGTTTCATTTTGAGTACACGATCCATGTTCCCTGTATGCCATACATCTATTTTTTATTTGGTTTTTATCTTAACATACACACTGCATTTTTAACTTCTGGCGTGTTAATAGTAATCTTTACGTATTATTCAAGTTATGGCCATGACACGTTCCAGTGCACAGTGCACTAATATGTTGCACAGCCCTCCAGATCCCTATTGGGCCACCTGGGACGAGCCTTAATTTATCTCAGGAAATGAACATAACTGCCGTGGTGTATAATCTGTGTGTCACGTTAATATAATATATTGTTTCCGAGGTATAAAGTAAACAGTTGTAACGAGCAACGTAGTTAGTAATACTGATTGTGGATACTCTAACACATTTTGTATACTTTGTTCATTCTGGCGCAGTTTATTCACATTCTGTGGGGAAGTCATATCCCTTATATCTATAACATCATCACTTGACCAGCCCGAACGACCTTCCAGCACCCCTTTCCCTTCTCAGCCCTTCTCCTGAAGCCAGTCGCTTCCGACGGAATGATCCCGTACCATCGACACTTGCAACCAGGTTTTGGGTGAAATACTTTGAAGCAAAAGTTGATGCACTTAAGCAGAAAGTGCCAGGATGCCACGGAAATTGTCGCTCACAGGATCGAAAAAGGAACGTGCAAAACGTTGTGACCAACAGTCGAAAGCGTTCTGTGATGGAAATAGCGGCAGTCGTCCGAATGTCCAGTCGTATTGTGCACAGAATTTTAAGGGATGATTTAAAGTTGCGATCGTACAAAATGCAGGCTACGCAACAATTAACTGAGAGCAATTATGAAAACAGAATGAGTATGTCTGTTGAGCAGTTGACTAAAATTTGTGACAGTGATGACGCCTTAGAAAAAGAAAATGCCATGAATGAATGACGAGGCACATTTTCGTCTCAGTGGTTACGTCACTAAATCCTGACGAACTCAGTCTTCATTTATTAAACAGTCATAATGTCGCATTTCGGTGCCCTGTTTCCTCATTGAGCATAATGCACAATCAATCCTATACTTCTTTTAAGATGAGGATGGACGAGCATCCACAGTCATATCTCAGTCATACGCTGCAATGGCTTAAATATTCTCGCACCTGACCTTCAACAGCAGCAAATGAGTACTGGTTTCAGTTTGATGGTGCTACATCCCACTGCGCTCAGATTTTAATGGCCGCAGTGCCAAGAACGTCTGGCAACCAGATCTTCCTCTTATCGGTCTGTGATTACTTCATTTGGCTGTTCGTTAAACACAGGGTGTGTGCCTGAAGTCTATACACCACTGCAGGACTGAAAGAGTGCATTAGTGCAGAAATCAGGAACATTCCTATACTGATGCTTGAACGTGTCGCGAACGATTTACATTTGTTTGAGTCAACATACCATTGGTAGTTACCTACAAGAGATCATTTTCAACAGTTAAGCACTGCACTGAATGGCAATACGCACGGGTTTCATTGTTGTGTTTGAAAATGTTTTACAGTACGATCCTCGGACTGTTTCCCTATATCCACGTCGGCCCAGTTTTCTGCCGCACCACGTATCACGGAAAACACTTCACCAGAAATACGTATATCGTGGTTTTAGTTTTTAATCTCTAATTTTTGTGTAACAATTATTTCTAAATGAACTATGTTAGTTAGTAGAGTGCTTTAAATAAATAGTTTAAACAAAGATTAAAATATACAGCAACGTTTTATGTGTAGAACAAACCTGGCGAAAGTGCCCCAAAAATGGCAATGGTGTGGGGAAGTTTATGGCAACAAGCTTTTAGGACGGTGAGGCAGTTTTTCCCGTTCACAACTTGTCTCACAGCATCCCAGTCAATGCAGACAGGTACTGTAATGTCGCGAGGAATCTGCGAGCCACCATCAAATGAAAATAACCCGAACTTGCGTTGTACAACGTCAATAAAATAAAATTATTTCAGAGAAACATTGCTACTGTACAGCTCTCGTATATATATTTGCGTTTAAAACGTACTAAAGAAGTAACTATAAAATTAACAATTTTTGTCACTGTCGTTTTACGATTTTCGATTAGAAGAAATATTTCTCACGAACTTTGAGATCAGGGTAGGATCTCTACGTCATGTTCTGCTAAAGAAAATCCCTTAACATCTGCGCCAGTTGATATTATGTAACTAGATAATGATAGTGAAGATGCTCCTCCATTGTCTCTTTATACATGTCTACGGTAGCGTTTAATACCCGGAGGCTGGTTGGGGTGCTTACGTACTCTTATCATTCTGTCATTACAAATAAGTCAGTGTCCCAATATTCCATATTTAAACAAAATTTTAAATTTTAAGTTTTTACAAACGCAAAATGCGACTTATTCAAATTAGCGATGGCGAAATTGCAATCAGCATCTCTGCCATAGCTCTCGAACGTCGTACTCTCATGGAAGGCGTGCTGAAGGAGAAAAATTCTCAGGATCGCCCTGAACTTGATAGTACAGAGCGTCGCAAAATATCTTTAACTGCTGACAGTGCCGAACATAAAATACTGTAGAGCAACGACAGAAAATTGATTAGTGTGAAAAAACGGTTAAAAAGAAACAAATCCATTTATTCAGTAAAGAAGAGGGAATCTCGTGGAATTAAACTGCAAGTATTTTGTTCTCAGAATCCGGAAGCAGCTAAAGCACTGACACTATGATCCTCCCTTGGACGTCAGTGCTTGGAGGAGCCAAATTCAGATCCTGTTAACACCATCGTAGATATAGCTATGATCGGTGCTCCTGTCAAAAAACGGAGATGTTCGTAATGTTGCTCGTACCTGCATCATCTTATCAGGTATACACACGAAGCTCCTAGAACTCGGATTAAAAATATCAAGAAATCGCACATACATACGATTGTTCATCAGAAAACTTAAGATTCCGAGGCGGAGAATCACGTGACCGTCACCGTAAAGGTCAGCCCTCCCGAAGCCCAACATTATCTTTCACAACCAGACCTGCATTTTTGTCTCTCTTCAGTCTGGAGACGGTGGCTTCAGTCACGGTCCTGATAGAGTTATTTATTTATCGCAGGGTGATAAAGCGAGTGTTTCGGTGGGACTAAAAGCAGAAAACAAATTGGCACCATTGTTCATGCACGTAGAATACCAAGTTCTTCGACCGTAACACGATTTTGTGATTGCTTCTTAAAATAAATTAATTCAAAGTGTGTACGCTATGTGTGAAAATAAATCTAATGGAATGAGGCGCCCTGAAGCTGTTAGTTACAAATGGTTCAAATGGCTCTGAGCATTATGGGACTTAACATCTGAGGTCATGAGTCCCCTAGAGCTTACAACTACTTAAACCTAACTAAACTAAGGGCATGACACACATCCATGCCCGAGGCAGGATTCTAACCTGCAAGCGTAGCAGCAGTGCGGTTCCGGACTGAAGCGCCTAGAACCTCTCGGTCACAACGGCGGGCTGTTAGTTACAGTCGGCATACGTGTGTCTCTATGCGCATTGCCAAGGACTCTTCGTCTCCGGCGGCATCTCACACTTAAAACTTTATTGGGTTGTGTCTTGTGCGGCTTTTACAGCATCTATGATGGACAATGAGGCAAAGTAAAACCAATTCTTATTATTTAACTAAAATACGGGGTTTCCTAATGTAATATCACATGCTGTAAACCGCTTCATAGAGAACGACTTAGACTCCAAACTCTTGATGAACGGTGCCCCTGGAAGCTCGTTTAACAAAGTAAGAAGTCGAGTGCCGTCTGTGAGCCGGTAATTGCCAAGCATGATTCTTCCTCACGACCCATAAGAATCACATGTAAATAAGAACGGCAGACCAGCGAATCCCACCTTAAACTTGGACAACTTCCAGAAAGCTGGCGAGATTCTGGGCGAAATATGGGGCTCGATATTAACGGACTGGGACGGAGTCGCTGCCGTATACACAAGGCCGGAGGAGAGCACGTCCATTGTACCCGGTTCATAACACTGTTATGCAAATCATGTCATAGAGAGCCAGTATCTGCTGAAGGTGTTATACATGTTGAAAATAGTTCAGATGGCTCTGAGCACTGTGGGACTTAACATCGAACCTCATGCGTCCCCTAGAACTTAAAACTACTTAAACCTAACTAAGCTAAGGACATCACACATCCATGCCAGAGGCAGGATTCGAACCTGCGACCGCAACGGTCACGCGGTTCGAGACTAAAGGGCCTAGAAGCGCTCGGCCACATCTAAAATGACTATCAATTTCGCATCTGCAAATTTCGAATTCTTAGTCATATTTAAATTTGTATGTGTAGGTGATCAAGTGTGAAAATCACGACTGCAACAGGCCATTGAGAAGTGCGAGCGTGTCATGCCCCGTCTTATCAGAACTTCCAAGTGACTGTGCCGGAGGCTGGAAAACAGAATGAGAAGACATTCGTACTGTTGCTACAATTACTTACGGTATATCCCAAACGTATGGGCTACGACCAAGTGCCGGCCGGAGTGGCCGAGCGGTTCTAGGCGCTACAGTGTGGATCCGCGCGATCGCTACGGTCGCAGGTTCGAATCCTGCCTCGGGCATGGATGTGTGTGATGTCCTTAGGTTAGTTAGGTTTAAGTAGTTCTAAGTTCTAGGGGACTGATGACCTCAGAAGTTAAGTCCCATAGTGCTCAGAGCCATTTGAACCATTCTTTTTATTACGAAGTGCCGTACAATTATTATACCCATCACTTTTGACGAAAGATCGAACTATCCATAACATACGCTGCAAGATTTGAAGCATGTAGAATAGAGGCGTATACTTTGTTTCATGCGTGAAACTGCAGAAACATACATCGGCCGGCCGCGGTGGTCTCGCGGTTCTAGGCGCGCAGTCCGGAACCGTGCGACTGCTACGGTCGCAGGTTCGAATCCTGCCTCGGGCATGGATGTGTGTGATGTCCTTAGGTTAGTTAGGTTTAAGTAGTTCTAAGTTCTAGGGGACTGATGACCACAGCAGTTGAGTCCCATAGTGCTCAGAGCCATTTGAAACATACTTCGGCGCTTTAGGCAACCCCGCGAGCACTTGTGGTCAGGGTTTGCCCAGCGCGTGTGCTCACCGGTCGGGCTGAGGGGCTGCTTTGCGCCGTGGGCAATAGACTGGAGTGGCTGCACGAGGTGGATGTACAGTGGATACGTCTAATGACTTTCTTGCCTACCACCATGACAAATTTATGTCATGTGTTCAGTCATTACAATAGAGGAAGTACATAAATTTGCGTGAGGTCAGTGAAAAATTGGGAAAGATACTGTCTGATTTTTGCATTTGTTTACTTGCGAATGTTATTTGGAAAAACCGCGATATATGGAGAACAATTTGTCAGTGAACAAGGTATTTAATTTCATTACACTCGCCACAGAGCACCTTAGACGTAGTTATTATTGTCACAGAAAAGCAATGTAGTACTTGGAAGATATGTTTTAGCTATTTTTAGTGGTATGAAATAAAATCATGAACGTATAAGATGAGAATGTTTATGTGAAAAATGAAGGGTAAACCTCACTTGAGGGGGAGGGAGGAGTTTCCCACCACATCTCGCCAAATCTAATCACGAGGAGAGGGGTAAGGAACGTCCCAAGCACGTCGTTTCCGGGATTCGGGGTGGTACGCCCGCCCCGAATCGAATCTGCTTGGATGATTAAGAACCGAACCCAGTGCGTCGGTCAGCATGAATGTGGATTTAAGGCGAATTTCCACGTCCGACTTGGTGAATGCAGGGGTGGAACCCACGTCCTGCCTCTTTTACGTAGCCAAAACCGGAAACTATCATGTCGACTTCATGAAGATACAGAATAAAGGCCACGAAACAGATGAAAGACAGATTGAAGCCTAGGAAGGGAAGGCCTCAAGATCGCGTGAATGAACACATGACGCTAAGGAATCAAACAACATTATGAGGTGTTTTCGATGCACTAGGCAGTGTTTCCTTCAGTGATAGTCAATGTCCGATACGTAACAGATCCGGATCGACCATTCCATTTCCCTCATGTCAGCGTTCATCTGTTACACTGTTCCGTTTCATCCATAATAATTGCTCAATTTAGGTTCTTGTATTTTATAAGCTCTGCTACAGAACGGAATTCCTTACGTAATCCATAATATTGTGTCGAGAACAGGTCTGGCAGATGAGACAGACTTACGTCTGCACAGTTTTGTGCTATGTCACTACCTGCCAGCAACTACTCTCATTTGAACTCTTTTCTGATGTGAAGAAGTGAGGGACTTCACATCCGTCACGTTGCAAGTAATGCAAAAGAAAGTGGTTAACATCTTATGGTCGGGTATCTCAGTCATATAGAACTTTTTTTAGGCTATTAGGGATGAGTGAATAAATTATTTATTTCACGACTGCAGTTTCGATCTTTGTGGCATTTTCATGTGGTACTGAAAAATCTGCTGAAGCAAAACCATTTGCAGCACCGCTTGAAAATTCCCAAGAGGCCGAAATGGCAGTTGCGAAGTAAATAATCCGTATAGTCAACAGCGAATATCATGTCCCTCAAAAATCGGTTATTCATGATATGATCGAAATGTGTCTGAATATTCGAACAGATAAGACACCCATTCTTTCTCATATAGCTACGAAGTCTTTTACGACGCAGTCTTTGGATACAAAGTGCTCGCTTAATTTACCACATCAGATTCAGATAAAATCTTTAGCTGTCATTGATGCAACAATAGCTTGGTATTATATTCGAATTTGACGCGGCAAGTTTACGAAGAACATTTCAAGTTCCTCATATTGTTTGCTCGTGAAAATTTACCATACTCTTTTTTCAAATAGGCATAGAGCATGAGTTATTGCACACGGCTTCAATCGATCACCGAGGAACATAGAAATCTGCGTTTTGTTGAAATTTTAATTACTGGCTTTAAAAATAGTTTCTTGTATCTCTTCTTCTATCATCTCTCACCTCCTTACATCTTGAACGAATTGAGGCTCAGTGAATTCCATTATCTTTAAGATTGTTGCTGGTGTGTTGCAGTGATTCATGGACTGTGGGAAAACCAGAAAAGAAGAAATTCTAAGAATTTGAGATGTGGTGCAAGAAAAGGATGATGAAAATTAGATTTACTGACAAAATAAGGAATAAGGAGGTTCTTCACAGAATCGGCGAAGACACGAACATAACGAAAATAGTGACAACAAGAAGAAATATCATGTTTCACATTCTGTCATCTTGAACGAATTAATGCTCGGTTAATTTCTACCACGAAGGTTCAAATGGTTCAAATGGCTCCGAGCACTATGGGACTTAACATCTATGGTGATCAGTCCCCTAGAACTTAGAACTACTTAAACCTAACTAACCTAAGGACATCACACAACACCCAGTCATCACGAGGCAGAGAAAATCCCTGACCCCGCCGGGAATCGAACCCGGGAACCCGGGCGTGGGAAGCGAGATACCACGGAGGCACTGCTGTACTGGCGCAATATATTCATAGATAAGTGACTACGGTTGAGCTTCGGGCTGTTAGCTACTTAGATAGCATGGTGTACTACTTAATTTATGGACTTCTGTGGGGCAGGCAGCAGCAGCATGCAGAGCCACAGAGTTCTTATCACCCTTTTTTTAGTTATCAGATATATGACATATTGCGTCCTCTTCGAATTACCCCACAGGGGAGTAGTACTTGCAACCTAAGTCCTCAATTATTTGTTGGACGTATACCGATCTGTCTTCCTATGCAGTTTACATCATCTAAAACTCCCTCTAATAGTGTGCGAGTAATTTCCTGACGTCTTAACAAGTGTTATATCGACCCTTCTCCTCTTCTTGTTAATGTTTTCCGTATTTCGTATCTTCGCCGATTCTGCGAAGAACCTCCTGATTTTGTCAGATAAAACTGGTTCAGTACAGTTTTTTGCTTCCAACCGCTGTCACTGGAATATAATTCCGAATCAGCATACTTTTCTAGGAAAGGAGTCAGATCAAACAGGCGTTATATGTGAAATGTTCACAGCCACACTTTGTAATATGGGGCAAGTCCTTCTACATCCGCTGGTCGTTGATCTAAGGATTACTATAATCTGATTTTAATATTGTACTAATGTAAGTGTCTCACGACACGTTAGGTCAGATTATAATTTTCTTTTTAGTGCCTGTTTGTATTTGCGGCTACTGGATGGCACTTTTGGTGTAATGCTCACTTCTCCGCAACTGCTAACGCGGACGTCTCAGTCTGTTGCTACTCCAGCTCGACATGTTAAGCAACCCATAGTGGCTTGCCTTCTATTTTAAAATTTTGTGACTAAAGCTTTATCGCTTCATATTTGTTTTACACGTGACATGTCAGTTTGAATGTTTTAGAAAATTTGGAAATTTGTGGTACGTTCCTATGGGACCAAACTCCTGAAGTCATCGGCCCATAGGCTTACACACTACTTAATCTAACTTAAACTAACTTAGGCTAGGGGCTACCCCGCGTGGCTTGGAGTGTTTTACTTCTGGTGGAGGCACTCTTAGTAGTTGCCGAAACCAACGTCAAAAGACTTCGTTTTTGAGACCGAGGGTTGTTATTGCTTTAATTTTACTTCTTGAAATACCTTACATAAACGTGTGTAAGTATCACACTCCTCTCAGTCTTAGTATTGCGACACCTTTCGCGTCAATGATCATCATTACAGAAGCATTTTAAGCTCGGTACCCATTCCCTAACTTTTGAAAGTAAAATATCTCAATCCTTAAAAACTGTCAGGTACTGATCAACGATGCACCTCCTTTAGCCATACGATCCTAGAAGAACGGCCATACTCTCATAACATGTCTGTAGTTACACAAAAGTAGTGTCCCCATATGAGATCACCAGTACGACAAGCAGCTAGGACTGAACAGGATCATTGTAATACCTGGCTGATTAATTACACTATAGTCCCTCAGCATCCTCCCATTACAACTGACAGCGACGTACTTCTTATGAAATAAAACAGAAGGTGCCCGGGCGACTAGAACGTGGAAATTTGCGAAATTTACTCTACCCAGAAATCATGATGAATTTGTACTTCCTGCCAGTGGGAAGCGATGGAAGGTAACCACATACTTATCGTGTTATATAGCCGACCACACACGGGGTGTCCTAGGACGAATGTTCAGTATTCAGGTATGTGACGAGGCAGATCATTAGAAGTCTTGTAACCATGGGCTCAAATGTGCATATATCAAGAGCTATGAGCATTTCTTCAGCCTTGATACTATGCAGTAAATCTCTTCTACTGCAAGATCATTGATTTCCATATTTTGGGAGGAGGAAGTATGAACCAAAAAAAGAAAAAAAAGTCTTGAAAGCATGGACTCTAACATGAATACCTTAAGAACTATGAATAATTGTTTAATAAAATAGATGTGTTTCACTGTAGCAGCGATGAACAAGTCCACACATTTTCTTCTTGTTTTGTATATCACTACCTCTCAAAGTATGGAAACAAAGAGCTGCACTAGAAGAGGTTTGTTTCAGAGTATCGAAGATGAAGGAGTGCTCATGACTCTTAATTAATCTTAGAGTCCCTGTTTACTTGACATGTTGCTTCCAATGATCGTTTCGGTCACATCCCTGAATATTGACCGTTCCTCCTCGGACACCCTGTGTAATGCATGGAATGAAGAAATTGAGTAAAACATATTGAGTTGTAAGTATGTTCCATTGTTCACGAAAAGCAAGCTCCTACCAGCATATTTTCAGTTTCTACAGATGCACTTACCTTTTGGTTGTTGAATATCCAGGGTTTCAGATCCACGGTTTCAGTTTTTGATTGAATCTGTTATTTACTTCATAAATAACGTACATAATCACTGAGTGCATCTTGTTTTTTATGGTATAGTGCAACAACAAAGTGAACTTGCGCTATCTTTACAAGGATACATGACCAACATGGCCTCATATTTTAATGACGAAGTATGCCACTAGAAAGATATCAGCTTCAGAAATCCCAGGAGAATGTTTGTGCCATAACACTAATCTTATGCTAAGATAAGATCCGATGATGACAGCACAGCTCTATCTTTCAATACAATTATTATAAGCATACTCTTCATCTGCAGTTTTCTTCTGTTACCATACGCTGTAGATCGCCGGCAGACTGACCATGTCAAGAACATATAAAACAAAATTTTCATGCACTGGCTTTTCTGCTGTCTATGTTTTTCGGAGACTTTCTTCTTTCGCGTGTTCCCTTTCTATACCACCCATTTCTCAATATAGCCTCTGTATGTGGTCCTGTCGAATATTCTGTCCTGTGTGTTTCCAGACTGCGTTAGATCTTCCGTAATTCTGTCAGCGTACATGCACTGTTCGGGTGGAATATTATATGTTTATCAGCCAAGACATTACGACCACCGATCCGCTATCTATATAAACCGGTTCAGGCGATAGCAGGAACGAGTGCGAAGAACGACTGCTATTCATACACTCGCACGGTGCATTGAGTATCAGTGAGCGTGCTGTCCTTGTGTTGAATTCTAAGTTTGACCGAGGGCAGATGGTGACGGCCCGGAGACTCGGGACGATTATTTCGGAAAATGTTCGACTTTTCGGGTTGTCGAGGAGTGTTGTAGTAGTGTCTTCAACACAATCAAGGCGAAACCACGTCCATACGTCATGGGGTTGGGCGGCTACCCCTCATTGTAATTGTCGGACGTCGTAGGCTGTGCAGACTGGTAAAGCAGGACAGACGGCCAACTGTGGCAGAAGTATCATTACACTTTAATGATGGGCAGAGTACAGGTGTATCTGAATTCCTAACGAGGCCTCCACAGCCGCAGACCCACACATGTGCTAATGTTAACACCATGACATCGGTAACTACGATTGCCTCGCGGGATTAGCCGAGCGGTCTCATGCGCTTCAGTCATGGACTTTGCGGCTGGTCCCGGAGGAGGTTCGAGTCCTCCCGTTGGCATGGGTGTGTGTGTTTGTCCTTAGGTTAATTTAGGTTAAGTAGTGTGTAAGCTTAGGGACTGATGACCTTAGCAGTTAAATCCCATAAGATTTCACACACATTTGAATATTTGGTAACTGCGATTGAAATGGACATGTGACCATCGCGTCTGACGTTGGCGCAGTGGCAGAGCGCTGCACCGTCTGATGATTCCCGATCCTGCTTCATCATACCGATGGAAGGGCGGGAATCTGTCGTCACCTTCCTGGGGAACAACTCCTAGACACCCGTACTACGAGTCGGAGACAGGCTGTCGACGGCTACATTATGCTCTTGGAAACATTCAAGTGGGTGACCACGGGTCCAATGGAACTGGATCGACATTCCATGACGACCAAGGAGTATCGTACAGTGGTTTCAGATCATGACGATCATGTTTCCCGCAGGCAATCGGATTTTTCAACGACATAACCAGCCCCAACTCGCCAAATCTGAACTCGATCGAACACATCTAGGATGCGATTGAACGTGGCGTCAGAGTTCATCGCTCCCCTACCCGGAATTTACGGTAATTAGCTGAGTTGTGTGTACAGATTTGTCAGTTCCCTCCAGCGACCTATCAAGGCATCACCGCTTCCATGCCACGACGCGTCGCCGCTGTCATCCGTGCCAAAAGTGGACGTACCGCCTGATAGGTAGATGGTCATATCGTTCTGGCCAGCAGGTGTGATTCAACAGTGACAGATTTTTAAAGCAAAGAAAATAACGCTCAACAAGAGATAACTTGTACTGCACTTGTAAATCCTGCATAAAACTGTTCAAAATCCAGGATTGAAACGCACACTTCGATGCAATGAGCAGAGCATTATCGCTTATTGTTCCGTTGAGACAATGAACACGAACCTCTTAGACATTCCAGTGCATGATACTTCGTGTACGGGCATTAAGCGGCTCCACTGGGAGGGGGGATTGGGACAATCGGTGAGAGAGAATGTTCAGAAGCTGTAGATTCAGAAGAACATAACTACGCGCAAACAGAATATCTTCAAGCGTGATCAATTGCCGAGGCTGAGTCTTGCACATGTGCTTTTTTCTGCTGCATATACGAGGTAAGGTTGTTGATGTTTCCCTGATAGTCACAGTTACCCATACATTATTCCTTACAGTAGAAGAATCTAGCCCATATTACTCGACACGCGCCGGCCCGGGTGGTCGAGCGGTTCTAGGCGCTTCAGTCCGGAACCGCGCGACTGCTACAGTCGCAGGTTAGTATCCTGCCTCGAGCATGGATGTGTGTGATGTCCTTAAGTTAGTTAGGCTTACGTAGTTCTAAGTTCTAGCAGACTGATGACCTCAGATGTTAATTCCCATAGTGCTCAGAGCCATTTGAACCATTTGAACTCGAGACGCTCCAAAACCGTCCACACAACTGCTGCCTACAGCTGAGGCTGTATCTTTTATAATGGTAAGCTGTGACGTCATTCTCATGGCGTCAAGCAAGCCCCATCTTAGTGTTTCATCAATCAAATTCATATCTACACTTTCCAATTGCGGCTAAGACCAATTTTTTACATGATTTAGTGAATGAAAATATTTTATGTTCCTCGCAAACTGCCGGTTCTGTTTCATGCAAATCATAATTTTAATATAAACAAGGTTGCAAAGGGATGGAAAGCCTTAGAGTGTACAAAAAAATTTATAGAAAAATAACAAAATGAAAATCAAATGGAATGTATTTGTGATGTGTTTCAAGCTAGTACGCTCGATCTGAGGATTGCTAAACTGTAGATGGGATTTGTCTGGGCTAAGCATTATGAGAGCTATCGAAGTGTCTTTATCGATCTATCAATTAATTAACAGTAATCAAAGAACCGCCTTCTAGGCAAAACTAATTATCGCAACCGAGTTATTGTGGCATACTTTGATTACTACAGCTCTATCGCCTCAAAAGGCTTTCCTAAAAAAAGTCTCGAAACCAAGTTGGAGTGTGCTCTCATAACGTACTTACAGGGTTAGTTCATCGATGTTCTGACTTCCAATATAACGGAAATTGGAACAATTCGAAGATAACTGATAAGGTAAATACAAGAAAACAGATCTATATGGAAACAGACCGATGATTTCAAGACATTTTATATAGGGGCCGAAGGTGTCTGATAAGTTACATCAGAACCAACATTATTGCGTAGAATATTAAGTTATAGTTTACAAAGTAGTTTTCATTTGAAGCATTCAGTTTCGAAATACGAGTACATCTAGTGATCGCAAATGATCTTGAATTGGTGAAAAGTATGGCGAACTCAACAGAATTACATTACAGCATGAACAGAAGTTAACTAATGCACTATCATTTCAAAACAGTTTCAGCTATTTGTGTTGGTCTCAACCCGTTTTTCTCAAAAATAGAGATGTTCTCGTAGGCTGCCATTGTGGTTTGGTAGTAAAATCCGCTATTACCTACAATATTCTCTCCATGTAGTTAACCCTTTAAATTACACTGGTAAGTTTATATCAAACTGGTCTTACATGCTGTTTATTAATTTACTTGCTACAAACAATCCATTGTGTTGGTATTCATACATTCACAATAGTTTCTCTAATAATTTACAATACCATTTTTATGTTCCTAAGTCGGGAAGCTTGCGATACTTCTGCATCTATATCATGCTCCGCAAGCCACCTAATGGTGCATCACTTAGGGTACTCCTGATACCACTTACAGATCCACCCTACACTTTAGCACTAGCAAATGGCAAATGGGAAGAATGACCTTCGCAAAGCTTTAATTTCCGAAATTATTTCGCCGTGTTTATTGCCGGAGATGTACTTGGGAAGGAGTGTTATCTTTTCCGGCCCTCCCCGGGGAAGTCCTGGCTAGAAATTTCAAGAGTAAACCTCTCCATGATGCACAATGCCTGTCTTGTAACATCAGCGATCACGTTTTTAATGACATGCATATTTAACGATGTTCTTTGAGTTACTGGTATTTATTGCTGGTTTTCTATTCTAGCATTTGTAACCTGTGGATTTATCTTCTGATATCATTTGATACAGGAGGGGATAAGTTCATTTCACAGTAATATTTCCTAAATTATAAAAATATAAAATTAATACGGGAGTCGTTTGTAGGAATGTAGGTAAGCAAGCAGTTTAAAGTGGATTCAGTTCTTAGTTACATCGAATTTTACCGATAATGTAGTGCTAAAGGCTTCTTCTAATGAAGAATAGACATTGCAGATAATATTGTTTCACACTTGTAAATATTTGCCGCTGAGGCAGTACAAACTATTTTCGCTGACAGTGCACTTGTGGAATGATTACTAAAAACATGTCGCATGACGCAGTATTTTAGCAAGCACTTTTAATAGGATTTTTTTTTTAATTTACTTATCTTTGGTTGATCGTTATACTTAGAGGGATTATACTAATGTACTTGAATATTTATTTTGGCTGTATAACAATAGGTTGATGGAAGTGACATAATTCGTGGCAAATGAAATTCCAGTTGGCCGACTGATAAACTTCTGGGAAGAGGTTGCAGAAGCGCATACACAACATTGAGATAAATGGTTCAAATGGCTCTGAGCACTATGCGACTTAACTTCTGAGGTCATCAGTCGCCTAGAACTTAGAACTAACTAAACCTAACTAACCTAAGGACATTACACACATCCATGTCCGAGGCAGGATTCGAACCTGCGACCGTAGCAGTCGCTCGGCTCCAGACTGTAACGCCTAGAACCGCACGGCCACTCCGGCTGGCCATTCAGATAACTGATAGTAGTCTGGGTAATGGCGTCAAGTGTACCAGTCGTCTAATACTGCTGCAGGAGATAGGTAGGGTAGGCTGTGTGCCTGCCTCGCAAGGAGCATATCAAGAAAGTTGTGAAATTGACTACGGCACTAAAGTGGCTTATACTTTTGATTTCCATGAATGGTCTAAAGTTTGTTGTGGACCCAGGTCGTTGGGAAATGTCGGTCTCCTGAGGGCATGTGTATGCTAGGTAAAGTTGACATTACTAATGTCGTGGAGATTTTTTCAAAAGATTTAAGCACAGATTTTCTGTTCTTCATTCACTGGTATGAATGTTAACCACCCCATAACTCATTGTGGCTCACAAATTCATACATATTATCAAAATTCATATATATATATATATATATATATATATATATATATATATATATATGTGTGTGTGTGTGTGTGTGTGTGTGTGTGTACGTATGTTCCACAGCACCTCCTAAAACAATGGAACGATTTCAGCTAAGCTTACTACACATATCCGTCACTGTTAATGAACAATCGCTGTAGGAACCATGCACCTATAGCAGTTTTTGGGGATAGGACTTAATAAACTCTGAGGTATGAGGAAAACTGGCAGATTGTGAATGACATTGAAATTTATTACTTCCTATCTTCTATCTCTATTAAAAACATATTACGCTGACAGTATCCACATATGCAGCTGAATGTAACTAGAAAATCACACCATTCTACACTACTGGCCATTAAAATAGATACACCACGAAGATGACGTGCTACAGACGCGAAATTTAACTGACAGGAGGAAGATGCTGTGATATGCAAATGATTAGCTTTTCAGAGCATTCACACAAGTTTGGCGCCGAGAGCGACACCTACAACATGCTGACATGAGGAAAGTTTCCAACCGATTTTTCGTACACAAACAGCAGTTGACCGGCGTTGCCTGGTGAAACGTTGTTGTGATGCTTCACGTAAGGAGGAGAAATGCGTACCATCACGTTTCCGACTTTGATAAAGGTCGGATTGTAGCCTATCGCGACTGCGGTTTATCGTATCGTGACACTGCTGCTCACGTTGGCCGAGATCCAACGACTGTTAGCAGAACATGGAATCGGTGGGCTCAGGAGGGTAATACGGAAAGCCGTGTTGGATGCCAACGGACTCGTATCACTAGCAGTCGTGATGACGGGCATCTTATCTGCATGGCTGTAACGGATCGTGCAGCCACGTCTCGGTCCCTGAGTCAACGGATGGGGACGTTTGCAAGACAACAACCATCTGCACGAACAGTTCGACGACGTCTGCAGCAGCATGGACTATCAGCTCGGAGACCATAGCTGTGGTTACCCTTAACGCTGTATCACAAAGAGGAGCGTCTGCGGTGGTGTATTCGAGGACGAACCTGGGTGCACGAATGCCAAAACGTAATCTTTTCGGATGAATCCAGGTTCTGTTTACAATATGACGATGGTCGCATCCGTGTTTAGCGACGTCGCGGTGAACGCACATTGCAAGCGTGTATTCGTCATAACCATACTAGCGTATCACCCAGCGTGATGGTATGGGGTGCCATTGGTTACACGTCTCAGTCACATCTTGTTCGCATTGACGGCACTTTGAACAGTGGACGTTAAATTTCAGACGGGTTACGACCCGTGGCTCTACCCTTCATTCGATCCCAGCGAAACGCTACATTTCAGCAGGATAATGCACGACCGCGTGTTGCAGGTCCTGTACGGGCCTTTCTGGATACAGAAAATGTTGGACTGCTGCCCTGGCCAGCACATTCTCCAGATCTCTCCCAACTAAAAACGTCTGGTCAATGGTGGCCGAGCAACTGGCTCGTCACAATACGCCAGTCATTACTGTTGACGAACTGTGGTATCGTGTTGAAGCTGCATGGGCAGCTTTACCTGTACACGTGATCCAAGCTCTGATTGACTCAATGCCCAGGCATATCGACGACGTTATTATGGGCTGAGGTGGTTGTTCTGGGTACTGATTTCTCAGGATCTATGGAACTAAGGGAAACCCTGACAGCTGGCAGCGCTTTTGACAGCCTTCAACTGCTGAACACAAACGGCTCTAGACGAAAACTACAGCTATCTATTAATCGACCACAATAATACTGCAGCTGGACTCAAGGGCGCTTTGGTCGGTTTATCTTGAGTTTTTAACGAGATGGTTCACAAGGACACGCTGAAGGACTTCATACATCTGTAAATCGTTTACAGTGCGATGCGTTTTCCTCAATGGCCTCTATAAATGTTTACTATAACGTCACCGCATGTGGTTGCTGAGTGCAGTATTATCGTGGTCGGGTAGTATAGCGCTATGAAGAGGCGTTTACAAAATCGCGTCGTAGACATGCGAAGTAGCTGCACCCAGTGTAAAGAAACATTCTGAGATCAATTTTGTTTCTTAATTTAGTTACTGCACCAATGTGTTTGTACATTACGCAAATTTATTTGCATGACATAATTTAAAATGTGTTTTCACACACACACACACACACACACACACACACACACACACATATATATATATATATATATATATATATATATATATATATATGAATTTTGTTAATATGTATGAATTTGTGAGCCACAATGAGTTATGGGGTGGTTAACATTCATACCAGTGAATGAAGAACAGAAAATCTGTGCTTAAATCTTTTGAAAAAATCTCCACGACATTAGTAATGTCAACTTTACCTAGCATACACATGCCCTCAGGAGACCGACATTTCCCAACGACCTGGGTCCACAACAAACTTTAGACCATTCATGGAAATCAAAAGTATAAGCCACTTTAGTGCCGTAGTCAATTTCACAACTTTCTTGATATGCTCCTTGCGAGGCAGGCACACAGCCTACCCTACCTATCTCCTGCAGCAGTATTAGACGACTGGTACACTTGACGCCATTACCCAGACTACTATCAGTTATCTGAATGGCCAGCCGGAGTGGCCGTGCGGTTCTAGGCGTTACAGTCTGGAGCCGAGCGACTGCTACGGTCGCAGGTTCGAATATATATGTGTGAAAAAACATTTGAAATATATATATATATATATATATATATATATATATATATATATATATATATAGTTAAGGCTCACCGGTCACTTGATCATCTTCTTCTTCAGTGCGGATGCAAAAAAATTGCCCGAATTCTTACGGGAATCGGCAACGCGCCGCGAGAAATGAGTATAATGGGCGGGGGCACTAAGAATGTAATGCGGGACAATACCGTGAGCATGTGGGTGTCGCGGGAGGCGTGCCAGAGATAATTCCCTGCAGTCGCACTATCCTCTGTGTCCTCGGTGGCTCAGATGAATTGCCGGCACGGTAGCTCACCGTGTCCAGTCAGAGGGTTACGTATCCTCTGTAATAAAAAAAAAAACTGAGTTAATGGATCAACAACGAACTGAAACGGGTGTCTTTCGACGTCCACCCAGAGCAGATACAACGAACTGAAACGAACAAAATGAGATTTAAAAAAAAAAAAAATAGAGCGTCTGCCATGTAAGCAGGAGATCCCGGGTTCGAGTCACAGTCGGGGCACATATTTTCATCTGTCCCCGTCGACTTATGTCAACGCCTGTCAGCAGCTAAGGGTTGCCTTTTCATTGTATTTTCACAGATACATGCAAAGGGATTTCTTTCGATAGTTTCCCACAAACACAGTTGATTTCTTGTTTCCGTTTCTGAGATAAATTGATAAAATAAATACCCAAGCGGTGCTATGTCATAACTAACTGAGTAATTTCTCTGATTACTACTGGCAAAGAGTAGATACTGATAAGTAATTTATTGTCACTTGAAAGGTTATCAGATGTGCCACTGATGTAATACATAGCTGGCTCTCCCATGTGTAGAGTAAATACAGCATAAAAAATCGTCACATCAATGAATCCGCCACGGTACAGAATTACTCGTTAACGTATTTGAGGGAGCACACCTAACAGGTATAGCAAACAATATTTGTGAAGGTATTCCACTGACCAACTCTGCACTCGATTTACTGTACACCTTGTGGTATCGATAGCTACGATACCACGTCATACGTTAAAGTTCATAGGTTGGCACTACGGCACCGACACCGTCGACAGCGCCATCTGGCTGCCGCTGCGCAGCTCTACGAGCGCCGCTCCAGATTCTGCCCATTTGATCCCGAGTAGACGATTAAGCAACATTGTTTCTAATTCGTAGTGGGCGAGCCACTACAGATTTTGCCTTTGTAACCTGATGTACAGCTTCGCACCTACGTGCTCATCTCGACCAAAGTTACGAAAGCCTAATGCAATCCTAATTCTTCCTATAGTAAATGTGATTTAGATTTAAACGCAGTACCGAAGCATTTCACCTTTTCCCGCTTCTACTCACTTCCTACATTCGGCCTACCCTTCAGTTTACAGGAGCAGACCCACGCGCTGCCTTCCAGGAGGGATACAAAACACCTGTTAGACAACATGTACGATTTCATGTTCAAAATAAATTGTCTAATAAAATAATGGGCAAATGAAATTATCATCCAAAAGAAAAATACGTCCCACTGCGGTCTATCATTTATCGAAATCCTCTGGTGAGTGTCGGCTGAAGCTGATCACTCGTATGTCGGCTGAAGCTGATCACTCGTACAGGTAAGACTTGTTATATCCAATAGTTACGTTCCGCAAAATCACCTCGCATGCCGAATTCGCGTGAATCTAGAGTCGTTTTATATATAAAATGGTGGTTAAGTTGTCCTTTCCTCACTTTTTAAGTTCAAACGATCAGTGTTTCTTAGTATTTTTACTAAAAATAAGTATTACAATTTTGATGAAATATATTTTAATGCAAAATTTATGCACTTAAAAATTAAACACTGAAACGAAATAATTAGTATAGTCATTATTCCATATCCAATGAACTCCCGGCTTGCTTTTGTCACAACCCTTTAGTGCCCCCAGGATTTCGCGAACAATGCAACCGCATTGCATTCTGCAACCTGCTGCATAATTTCCTGCGAGAAGAAGGGAGCATGGGTCCTTGGGAGCCTTAAATCCAGAACTGTGTTTTCTTCAACAGAAATGAAAGTGTGTCTAGGCATTCATTTCGAAAACAAGCCGACCTCAACAAAGTGGAAACCTTCTTTGCGGTACAGCCTTTTTCTATCCAAATTTTTGAATACTCTCTTTAAATATCTCGACTCCAACATCGTGTCTCATAGCTGCTTCTTATGCCATTTTCATATTTTGAAACCCAAGATGATGCTTGAAGCTATCAAACTACTATGAATAGGTCGAGAAATGAGCTTCATCGTCCTCTTCGTCCGTTAAATCTGCATGCTAGCTCTTGGCTTAATCTTGAATAGCAGCTCCAGAGAGAAGCATGTACTGTTGGCTGTGGTGCTCACTCAGTCCAGTGGCTTTGCATTTTTGTCCATTCTTTCCATCGCCTCCCTGTGATACTTTGTCACCCTAGTCACTCTTAAACCAGTTGAACAGTGAGCTGTTTTTGAAATTATTTCGCATTTTCATGCACTGTTCTCACAGTGCATTCAGTAAGTCCCACAGCTCTCACGTTCCTCATACCGATGCGAACTGTTCTCTTTGTTTATAGTGGATACGAACTTCTAAAATGCTTCGTTTCGTCGACAGGCCCAATTTTATTTCTTCCTAAACGACTTTTTAAAAACAGAACTTGTCATGTGCAAATACACAGCCCTACTATCCTGAACTGACTATTCACGAATCGACAAAGACGATTGAAGATGTACATTGAGATGCGCTACTGTATTATTGCTTCCTTGCACTGTTAACAGATGGCAGCACTGGACCGCAAACTAAATTCACACATAAGCGAAAACGTGGATAACAAATTCGCGAGTAGCGGGATCTGCCTGTACTGTATTTCAGAATGCGTACTCAGTGATTTACTGCGTCTTAATGATTGGTATGAGTAACGTCGTAAATTGCACGGTCACAAAATGTAAGAGATAATAAAGACGGCAGCAACATCGCAAAGGGAAAGTTTGCGTGACTTACCAGTAAGCCGGCGTCGCAAGCGGACGAGTCCCAGAATACCGCTGGCCTTTGGCTGCCAAACGAATGGCTCGCTCGCAGTACGCGCGTCTGCGCCGTCCGCTTGTGACGCAACGAGTGATTCAAGGGCGACGTCATTAGCCCGACCACAGCGCTGACTCAGCAGCTCTGTAGCGCACCACGGTCGCAGCTGGAACCTGATATTCCAGTGTACTGACACCGCCTCACTCTATGGCGAGGGAGGATTGGAGGAAGATAAACGTAAGTAACTCGACAAAATCAGGGACATGTGAGTCTGAGGAGTATTTGGTCCGACAGGCGACGAAGATGGAAGACTTCCTTCTTGCTAGAGGGACCTAATTCAGCACACAAGTGATGTGATTTAGGCATATCACAAGAAAGTTAGGCATAATACAAGAGCGCTGGACGGATATCATAACCGTGTTGCTGTGGACAACAAATCAATAGTACAACGACTATGACAGCTCATTGATAACTTCAAAGTCAAAATAAAATAGTTTTGATTGTTCGGAAATCGTGAGATGTAGTACTCACTGCTATAACAGTATTTTTGTACACTGGAAACTCAAAAGTGTAGACGCGGTGGAAAAGTATAATACATAGATTTAATAGGTACGTTGATGAAATGTTCAGAATATTATCTACAGCTTGTACAGGGGCAACTCCAAAAGTATGCAACCAGCAGAAATCTGAAACTTTATGGTACTTAAAAACTGTGTGTTGGAACTAGACTCAAAGTCGGGACCCGTGGCTAATCCAAGTTTCCGCAATATCCCTTCTTTCAGAAGTGCTAGTTTTGCAAGTTTTGCAGAAGAACTTCTGTGAAGTCTGTAAAGTAGGAGACGAGGTACTGACGAATGTAAAGCTGTGAGCAAACATCGTGAGTCGTGGTTGGGTAGTGCACTCGGTATAGTACTTTCCCGTGAAAGGCAAAGGTCCCTATTTCGAATCTCGGTCTAGCACCGTAGTTTTAATCGTCAGGTTGTTTCATATCAACTGACACTCCGCTGCAGAGTGAAAAATTCATTCTAATAGAAATCTGCAGAAATATAAATTCGGTAAATAAAGTGGAAACGTGATGTAGTTTTAAAGAGACCGGAGTTAGGTGGAAGACTCTAAATGGGAAACAGCAGTTGAGAATTGCAGCATACGACCAATGTTATTCAATTTGTCCACTACGTTAGGAATAATGAGAACCAAAGAGAAATTTGAAAAATTTCAGGGAGAAGATATTGAAATCTGGCAATTGGTTGATATCGTTGCAACTCTGTCAGAGACAGTATCGAACCGGGACGTCAATTAAATGGTATTCATAGTCTATTGAAATGAGGTTATAAGATAGATATCCAGAACAGTAAAACAAGAGTAACAAAATAAAGTCGAATGAAATTACGTGATAAGGAAGTAACTACTAAATGGAGTGCTACGGGTAACTGATGAGATTTGTTGACTGGACAACCAAATGACTGACAATGACCGAAGTGGGAAGGATATAAGATGCAAGAAGTAACGGAAAAAACTCAGGAAACGACATATATGTTAACATCGATTATAAATGAGTATTATGGAGTCTTTCGGATCGTATTTGTCTTGAGTGTAACCTTGTACGGATGTTGACTGTAGATGATAAAAAGCTCAGATCTGAAGAGAATAAAACTTCTCAAATGTTGTGATGCAGAACAATGCTGAAGACTTTTTTATTTGTTTCAGGCAAAGCTCGTTTTTCCAGATACAGTTTTGCCAGACAATGATACAAATATCATGATTGTCTGATTTTATTATAAATCATAAAACGTTATTGTACGAAATAATTAGGCTGCAATGTTATTAAAATAGGAAACATTATTGTACGAAAGCGTTATGCTATAATGGATATCATTTTCACCGCAACATCACAACAAAAGCCACTAACATTTAACACAAAATCTGATTATACAGGAATAAATGGTGAATCACAAGAAAAGATTCCCAAACTTTGCAGTTCGCCTTTGCAAAGATAGACGAAATCGCAAATATATTTGGCATAAAGTTATCTATTGGACTACTTAGGAAACTAAGAGAAAAATCATGCTTATTTTTTAAAATATTGTACAGCGTAAGTGTTCTTGCATGACTAAGCTTATCTTGTTCAACTGAGATAGGTATAATGCTCACGTAAATTAGGGGAGGAATTACAGCTTGAAGATGGAATTAACTTTAACAAACGTTTAGTTATATTACTAGGAGAGTGTGTTCTACCTTGGAGCACTTTTCGTACCTTAACCACTAGACAACCCTTTATCAGAAGTTAAATATATTTTATTATACCATTTCGAATTGATAGCGTTCACTTTACGTGTGCCACAGTCTTTTCCCAACGCTACAAACATTATTATGGAAGAATAATGTTTTTCCAAACTTAAAAATTATTGCAATATACAACATGGTCGTGAACCTAGGTGCTAATGTAACAGGGTTGTATTGTACAAAATTCTTGTCAGTGATTTATGTAATCTTGTATGTTTCACGTTATTACTATACTACTCACCTGCAATCAGTAAGCGAAATCAAATTAAGTTGAAGCATTTTCAATAACAGGTTTAATACATTTTCAAACAGAAGCTATGGCCAACTAATACAAACTTCGAATTTTATAACAGGGAATAACGGGAAACCGATTCATGCTGGAAAGAAGTTAGTTTCTATTTTGGCCGCATATCGTCAGATACTCCAGTGTTCATATTGAACAAATTGTGTAAGCGGCAATTAATAACATAGACATTATTCATTTCTCACTTGTCTGACCTTTCCTACTCACGCCTCGTTCCTAATATATTATATTAGGATACATTTCTATAAGTCGTCCGCAGCTCGTGGTCTTGCTGTAACATTCTCGCTTCCCTTGCGTGGGGTCCCGGGTTCGATTCCCGGCGGCGTCAGGGATTTTCTCTGCCTCCAAATGTCTGGGTGATGTGTGGCCTTCATCATTATTGACTCGCAAGTCGCGAAGTGGGGTAAACTAAAAAGAACTTCCAATACGGCGGTCGAACTCCCGCGAAGGGGCCTCCCAGCAAACAATGCCATATGATCATTTCATTGATTTCCATACGTTTTTCTTGTATTCACAGCGCCAGATTGGCGTATAGTGACCAAAATTGTAACTAATTTTTTTGCGGAGTAAATCGATTCTGCATTAACACATTAGAATGTCTTACAAGTTTCGCTACACGAGAACTGCAGCCCACAATGGAGCTCTGTGAGTAGCTACACTTTAATTATAGCCTCCTGACACCATTAGCAGGAGGTTGCTCATGTTCCTGTCCTAGGAAAGTCGAATATTTAATCATGGGGCTACTTGGGGGCATCAGAGGCAACGCCATATACCGTATTACAAATCTCTGTGACGTATAAATTCTTAATCATAAATAATTTGTAAAACTTCAATGTGTATTCTAAATTATGTAAATAATACTCAACTTTTAAAGATAACTTTGACACAAGGTTTAGAAGTACAACATTTTGTCGATACATCAAAGTTTTCAAGTACAGCGGTTTTAGTAATGGAGGAAACGGAACCTTCATCATGACAACCTATAATTTATTGTAACAACGTGTAGGAATGACTGTGTATGGCAACATCACTAATGTAAACTACTGGGCTAATGCTCAAAACTGAAGTGCAAACATATGTCTCCCATAGTTCAAAATGTCTAATTCAGGAACTTAAATTAAGTTTTTAACAACCAGTTGCTGTACAGTTAAGATCAAGACTTGCGAGGCTTGACCTTCATAGTACTGTAACTGGCTGTTGAGAAACAAAATGTAAGTAATTGAGACCCACCAATTTCGAGACAAGTCTGGTTCTGGGCTATTCACGTCTCGTCTTGTCTATCGCGTACCGTGATTAGCATCATTAGAAAATAACCACTGCAGTGCTTCAAGTTCAGTGTATGTCGTTGATTGCGACAGATATAAACTGATGAGAAACAGGCAGCGAGCGATAGTTAATTAGCCTTTCAAAAGACGAAGCAGCGACTTTAACATTTGTGGATGATGTTAGTTCTTATTAGTGTGGCCATATCGTCCGTAGTTCCTTTTACAATCCTTGACGGGATTGTTGTTCTGTCGTTGCAACCAGTGGTTTGCTTTATAGAGATAAAGCATCGCCAGTGGTCTGTAATAAAGTTGTTTAGATTTAGATTTGCTTTAAGATAGAAAAACACTTTGTGAACAATATGTTCTTTTTTACTTACGGTGATTTCCACTTCATGTCCCGCCTCATCGTGAAATGCCGTCTGCTGGAATATCATTAATGTTTTTCCTCTTTAGACACTGATAGTTGTAGTCTAATGTTTAGCTGTTCTGCAACATTGTGCATTTTATGCGCTTTACACAGCGCACTTTTCCGCACACCACTGTTTTCTGTTTTTTTGGTAATGTTTCTATATGATTCATGAAAATGTTGGCTAACATGACAAAATTATTTTGAATTCAATCAAAAGTACTACATACAAGGAAAAAGTTTGACCATGGGTTCACCTATCTCAGGAACGTTAGCATAAATATAAATCATACAAAAAAATAATATTTAAAGACATAATAACAAAGAAAAACTAGAACATCATCAGCTGATACTGATACATAGATGACATAATATGCGTGGTGGATGAACATAAATACAGAATACAGCAACTACGCAAAGACATGAATACTGTACACAAAAACATAAAGCTCACAACAGAAGAAGAAAAAGAAAACTCATTCAGTTTTCTAGACATGACCATAATAAAACACAAAAACAAACACACAATGACGTATACAGAAAACCCACAACAAGTGACACTAACTTAAATGTAGCCTCAAACCACGCACAGAATCACAAACAGGCTGCAGTCAGATACATGTTAAACAGACTGAACAGGATCCCTGTAAACACTTCTGATTACCATGAAGAGCTAGCTACTATAAAACAAACCAACACACACAACCTGCTCTACTACATACAAGGACATACAATGATCTATCACAACAAATTCTCACAGAAATAGGTGCCGAGGCATAAACATTGCTTACAAAACAAACAACTCAATCCAAAAGTGAGCCGCGCGGGGTAGCCGTGCGATCTGAGGCGCCTTGTCACGGTTGGTATGGCTGCCCGTCGGAGGTTCGAGTCCTCCCTCGTGCATGGGGGTGTGTGTTGTGCTTAGTGTAAGTTAGATTAAGTAGTGTGTAAGCATAGGGACTTTGACCTCAGCAGTTTGGTCAAATAAGATCTTACTACAAATTTCCAGTTTCCACAAGTGAGATATTGTCAGTGTGGTACTCCGCTGGCCACACCAACTACTTAGGTGCCAATTTCAAGTCGATCGTGTGTCGCAAGCTAAGGTCTTTGATCGAGGTGTGTGTGTGCGTTTAGTTTGACGGAGCCTTGAGAGTGAGTTGGCTGAGGAGCACGTGGCTGACAAGTTGTGGCTTTTGGTGGACTCCGACTGTCTGGCGCGGGTCTCGCGAAACAGCGTAAGGTTAAATCGGTCGGAAGCAAACCTGCCCGGTACGCTTAAGGATTGGTAGCGACGGACGGCGCGAAGACAAGAGAGACGTCGCGTGAAACCTGATCGGCAAATTTAAGCTTTACGACACCTCGACGATTGCTCATATCGATTAGAGGCAATAACGTCCAGGCTGGAATCCTGCAAGCCACGGCTCCTTCACGCCTGAGTATAGTTAGGTGTTGTTTTCTTATTCTGAGTACTTGATATTGTAAGGAAATGTCTGTGTATAACCTGTTGGACCTGTTATATTAGCTCTCCTACGAATGTTTTGAGCGCGTGACCATCGGCCAGTGCTACGAATCGCAACCCGCGCGGAGTGGTCGAGCGGTTTTTAGGCGCCATGTCACGGATTGCGCGGCCCCTGCCGCCCGAGGTTCGAGTCGTCCATCGCGCATGAGTGTGTGTGTTGTTCTTAGCGTAAGTTAGTTTACGGTAGTTTACGCAATGTGTAAGTCTAGGGACTGATGACCTCAGCAGATTGCTTACTTAGGAATTCACACACATTTGAACATTTAAAGTAATTGCAATTTGTGTTCTAGGCTACATGTCGTGCAAGTGTAAGAGCGCTCCTTGTAATAGGTTCTGTGAAGGGAATAAATTGTAACATGATCTGCATGGGAGGCATGATGGTACAGGTTTATTTATTTATTTATTTATTTATTTATTTTGTAACAACAGTCACTGATATGATCACTTGTAAATACTGGTAACTTTATAGGGTGTTAAATTTAAGCTGTATTAGTATCCCGTTTGCCATTACTGTATACATTTTACTCCCTGTCCATTCTTGTGTGAAGCATTATTCGCGAAGATTATTATTGTTCCCTTTTCATGTGTGTTGGCAGGGTAGCTTTCCCTGCAAAAGAAGCTTTCCTATTGCCTGGGCCCACAGGAAATGCGTGTTGGTTGGCGCTGCGGCAACCACGTCGTGATGACACAAGTGGGTGTCGCCGTTTAAGCGGGAAACAGTAGCTGAATCTACGTGGTGAGGTTAAAGAGCTGAGGAGGTTAAGGCGGGTTTACCAAGCCTCAGGTTCTTCCCCATTATACCTCGGTAACTATTCGTTTAAAGTCGGCATTCTTTTTACTACTTCTAATTGCCTTAGGCTTAAGACCTGTTACTTATCAATATAAACTGCTGAACCTTTCCTTGATCCACGGTCATTAGCTACTACACCTGCTGTGAAATTTGGCTGCTCGTTCGTTGTTGGCTGTGATAGCCGTCTGATATAGCTCTCAGTTTACTTTGAATTTTGTGCGATTGTATAGCTTCTGATGGTTGTGCCAAAGTTTCTGAGGTGTATATTACTTGGAAGTACACTTAAATTGAATGTAAATCCCAGTTATCTTGAATTTGGGGACACTGTGTGTTTATTAAATGTTGTGTCAACGTGAATTTTTGGCAACTGTATGATTATTAAGGGTTGTTGTTAATGTTTGGTGGATGTATGCATGGGCATTTATGTTCAAATTTTATGCACGCACAGTTGGTCTGTTCGAGGGACTGTGTATTCTGTGCTTAAGGCATTTTCTCATTACAAGTTATGCATTGCTAAACGGCTTTCCAACAGTGACGAGCACTTTCGTGTTTTGCTATCATTCCCATATTTGGATGAGCATCCCCCTGTTGTGTTACGGTAACATAAGCTTGCAACTGTTACTACATTTAACAGTTGTTACAGTAATTTATTTGGTTTATAAAATTGTTTGTTGAATCTGCTAGCAGCCACACCCAGTTAATGTGACTTTTCTTGTTTTTGGGAACTCAGCACATACAATTTTCATGTCCTGCTCTTAATGGTATAGTTGTTAAAGTTGTTTTTTTATGATTTGAGCCTGTTCATGTTTTGGTGGGAATCCTGATTTTTAATACGTTTAAAGTTGTAATGTTAATGTTGTTAGTATCTAATAAAGTCTTTTATATGAAACAACAAATGACGAAGTATGTGGGTCCACCTTCCACGTGTTTCCCTTAAAGTTATCCCAAATCTAGACGTATCAAAAAGCACATCCCACAACTGAAATCGAAACCAGACAGATACCAACAGCCTGGCACCTATCAGCTCAGGTGCGGAGATTGTGAAAAGATATACAATGGAATGACTAGCAGGATATTCGACACAAGATATAAATGACGCGTCAGAGCATTTAAATATGGTACAAGCGATTCAATATTTGCAGATCATCTAAAACAAAAACACCGTAGACCAAGCAATACTGAAGAAAATATGAACACCGTAAAAATCAGTAGAGACGGACACCTCCGTTTCCAAGAAAATTTCCGCATACCCAAGCAAAATAGATACACTCCTGGAAATTGAAATAAGAACACCGTGAATTCATTGTCCCAGGAAGGGGAAACTTTATTGACACATTCCTGGGGTCAGATGCATCACATGATCACACTGACAGAACCACATGCACATAGACACAGGCAACAGAGCATGCACAATGTCGGCACTAGTACAGTGTATATCCACCTTTCGCAGCAATGCAGGCTGCTATTCTCCCATGGAGACGATCGTAGAGATGCTGGATGTAGTCCTGTGGAACGGCTTGCCATGCCATTTCCACCTGGCGCCTCAGTTGGACCAGCGTTCGTGCTGGACGTGCAGACCGCGTGAGACGACGCTTCATCCAGTCCCAAACATGCTCAATGGGGGACAGATCCGGAGATCTTGCTGGCCAGGGTAGTTGACTTACACCTTCTAGAGCACGTTGGGTGGCACGGGATACATGTGGACGTGCATTGTCCTGTTGGAACAGCAAGTTCCCTTGCCGGTCTAGGAATGGTAGAACGATGGGTTCGATGACGGTTTGGATGTACCGTGCACTATTCAGTGTCCCCTCGACGATCACCAGTGGTGTACGGCCAGTGTAGGAGATCGCTCCCCACACCATGATGCCGGGTGTTGGCCCTGTGTGCCTCGGTCGTATGCAGTCCTGATTGTAGCGCTCACCTGCACGGCGCCAAACACGCATACGACCATCATTGGCACCAAGGCAGAAGCGACTCTCATCGCTGAAGACGACACGTCTCCAATCGTCCCTCCATTCACGCCTGTCGCGACACCACTGGAGGCGGGCTGCGCGATGTTGGGGCGTGAGCGGAAGACGGCCTAACGGTGTGCGGGACCGTAGCCCAGCTTCATGGAGACGGTTGCGAATGGTCCTCGCCGATACCCCAGGAGCAACAGTGTCCCTAATTTGCTGGGAAGTGGCGGTGCGGTCCCCTACGGCACTGCGTAGGATCCTACGGTCTTGGCGTGCATCCGTGCGTCGCTGCGGTCCGGTCCCAGGTCGACGGGCACGTGCACCTTCCGCCGACCACTGGCGACAACATCGATGTACTGTGGAGACCTCACGCCCCAAGTGTTGAGCAATTCGGCGGTACGTCCACCCGGCCTCCCGCGTACCCACTATACGCCCTCGCTCAAAGTCCGTCAACTGCACATACGGTTCACGTCCACGCTGTCGCGGCATGCTACCAGTGTTAAAGACTGCGATGGAGCTCCGTATGCCACGGCAAACTGGCTGACACTGACGGCGGCGGTGCACAAATGCTGCGCAGCTAGCGCAATTCGACGGCCAACACCGCGGTTCCTGGTGTGTCCGCTGTGCCGTGCGGGTGATCATTGCTAGTACAGCCCTCTCGCAGTGTCCGGAGCAAGTATGGTGGGTCTGACACACCGGTATCAATGTGTTCTTTTTTCCATTTCCAGGAGTGTAGTTGCTCAGTGACCAAATAAATATTTGAAAACAGAATCTATGTAAAATAACTGATGAAACTGCATGAAAAAGGAAAGAAACTTTTCCGCCGTTCACCCTCTCCCACTCTTCCACTCAAACCACCACCATTCGCTTCTTGCTCCTCACCTTCTCCTGGGTCGCAACTGGGCTGAGATCTTGTATGCTCGAAACTATATTGACCTCAGCGTGGGGCTGATGAGAGGAACGTACTGTCTTCTGGAGAGCCTCCCATTGGCTAATGCAGACTGCAGCGAGCCCTTGCTAATGTCTGTAGTATCGCTTCACGTTGCCGACTTTGGTGTGGCGCCGAGATCTATGGACGATACCACAACATGTTTATTGAATGTACGAAAACTCTAGACTGAAAGATCTTATGTAGGACATGATTTGTTTCAAATTTTTCATTTGTAGGTGTTTCATTCATTGGTGTTGATACTGTATGTGAGCTAGCAATTAGCCTGGTTAATCATATTAAATTTAACTACTGAATTAATTATTTTCGTGGTGTATGGAGCACCACTCCAAAGACCTAACACTTAAAGATGCGAAGCATCAACGTTTCACCAGTGAATATCTTTCCCGCGCTGGAGAAGAAATGTTGATGAACCGTTTTATGGGCCCTGATGCACCACAAGCAGTCACCTGGCAGTTTCGACAGATATAAGCACCAGGAGTGAAAGATATTACTGCATGTGTACTATGCAGGGAAACTGATTACGATCTCTACTACCTTGAATATACACGACAACTGCTATGGCAACTGCATAACACATCGCGACTCAGCCTCCATGAGAGGATACGCAGTCTAAATTAAACCTAATTTTTTGTGTTAAACGTCCTATCTTCGCACAGTGGTTATGTCAACTTTGACGAAAGTAGGATTAACCTCTGAAGACCACACAGTACCGCTCTGACTATAGTGTGATTCCAATGTGTTCTTTTCTGACAATGGTGGGATTCGTTCCGATAACGTGTGCGGATGTGGCAGTTGTTCGGCCTGATTACTGACCGCTTTTTCTTTTTTTTAAATTTTATATGCGGGTCCTCACTCCTCAGCTGCTAAAAATTTGTTAAACTAAACGCTTATTACAGATTCCAACACAGGTTGTTTCTTCCGTGTGGCATGTAACCTGCTGTAAGCATAGGGATTATTGTTCTGTTAGTGCTCAAGGATGCTATATTAGCTAACTGCTAAATAATGAAATAGTTTCTCTGAAAATGAAAGAAAAACACGCTGGTGATGGAGTGATGTGCATTATATTGGGTAACAGTACGTCTCTCGTGGTACACCTCTCAATGCTCTTCGGTTCTGGAACACACATGCTGAAACTGATAAGGACTGTATCGCCCACATTTTGTTAACTATTTCATCTTGATGGGTAATAACTCGCATGCTCATCACGCGATTCTCGTACACACATTGTTTCAGCATTCTAGAATCACTATAATAGAGTGACTTGGGTGTTTCCGAACATAAGCCCAACCGAACACCTGTATGGTCAATTGAAACGAGCTGTTTTTGGACGTAGGGAAAGATCACATGCAGCTGCGAGACGAATGCCGTCGAAGAGTAGAAAAATCTTGATCATGGGTGGCTTGTTGAAGTCTTCGATTGTATGCGACGACAAATTGAAGCATCGTAGCAAGTGGACGTTCCGCCAAGTACTGACGTTACTTACGAGTGCTGTGAATACCTCCAACGGAAACAGACGAATTTGTCATTATACACATGTTAGTTTTTTTGGTTTATTGATCTGGACACAACGCAAATGGATATATACGCCTATCTCAGAGCCGGTTTTGACTAACTTTGCATTGAATAACGAAATGAAGGGACGATGCAGATATTTTTTGATGCGTGTTTACTTGTGTTGTAAGGTTACTACTAAGCAAATTTAATACATCTCCGTCAAAGCGGTATCCAGTGCTCTGCTGATGTGGGCTAAGCCCGAAGACTGGTTTTATGAAGCTCTCTATAGCATTTTATCTACAACAAGTCCCTTCATCTATGGACATGCACCGCAACCTACATACGTCTGAACATCCTTACTGTACTCAAGCCTAGGTTTCCCTCTATAATTTTTGTCTCCCACAGTTATTTCCATTGCCAAACTGAAAATTCCTCGCTGCCTCAGGTTATGTACTATCAACACATGATTTAGTTTAGTTATATTGTGCCATAAATTTCTCCCCAATTCGATTCAATACCCTATCAGTAGTTAATCTACATATCTAATCTTCAACATTCTTTTATAGCACCACTTTTAAAAAACTTCTGTTCTTGTCTCAGTTGCCTACAGTCCACGTTTTACTTCCACACAAGGCTAAACTCCAGACAAATATCTTCAGAAAAGATACCGACACTAAAATTTATATGAACACATTCCTCTTACTCAGGAATGCTTTCCTTGTTATTGCCGGAATTATTTTAAATCTCGCGTACTTCAGCCACCATGTCAGAATTCTTATTCTAACAACCTCAGAATTACCTGAATAAATTCGACTATATTCCATTGACAGTGTTTTATTTTTATTGTCGTTCTTCTTATAAACTCTTTTCAAGGCATTATCCATTCCGCTCAACTGCTCCTCCAAATCCTTAGCCGTCTCTGACAAAATTAGAATGCCATCGGCTAACTGCTGAATATTCCTTCCTTCTGTTTGGACCTCAGTTACCTTTACCACTTTCTCATTTTACAGATTGAATAACATCAGCGATAGGCTGCAATCGTGTCTCACTCTCTTATCAATCACAGGTTCCGTTTCATGTCCTTCGATTATTATAATAGCAGTGTGTATTCTGTAACACTGGTAATAATCCTTCATTTCGTGTACTTTATCATTGTTCCCTTCAGAATTTCGAGAAGTGTTGTCCAGTTCACATTGTCGATAGCTTTCCATTAAGGTACAAATGCTGTAAATGTAGATTTGTCTTTCTTTAACCTACCTTCTAAGATAAGTCGTACGATCAATGTCGGCTCTCGTCTTCCTACATCTGTTCGTAACGCAGTCTGATATTCCCCAGGCCTGGCCACTACCACTTAATCCATTCTTCTAACCAACAGGATGATGTTAACGATAGTGATTCGAAGACCAAGAGAAAGTAAAATATAATACTCAACAGTAAGAAAGAACCGTCCCTCATCATGTACCGAAAGACGACTAAATTTACATACTATACACCTTACATTTCACTAGCATTTATGTATGACATCGTAATAACATTTGTTATATTCTATTGTAATACCACTTCAAAGATACATCGCCCTGCTACTTTGTATTTTATTCCCTTTCACTATCTCTGCTTCAACATAAAGAACGTTATCGCTGGAGGTCCCTTTAGTGGCGGGACTACCTCATCCCGACTCGAAGCAGCACGTTATAAAGTGCTAAGTCAGTCTGCTATCGGCTCTTGCTAATGGAGATACCCTTGACTCACTTCGCTGCGTCATGTGGCCACGGAGCAAACTCGTGTCACAGGATTCTCTTTATCTTTGCAGACATATTTCGGCCGCCTTTATCTACCATCAAAAAACAGATAAGATCAAGCTTTGACTAGAAAACATATCGGACCTGATGGAGACATTGCTGCTGGTGTCGTTTCGTATATTTATAAACAGAGAGTGAGTTAGGAAGAAAGTTACATACTTTAAGGGGCGACAGTATTATTGATTCTGAACAAAAACCTTCATATGCACATAGATCCTACTCCGAATGTTTTCTTAGATATGACACATTTATGTACTTCGTTACCTATTTTATGCTTTATTCAAATGCTGCCATTGTTTACAACTTACCACAGTAGTTTAGAGGAAGTTGAGGCGAACAATTTGATAAAGGGCTCTTGTGGCCTACCAAGTAGGGAAACTACCTTAAATTGGTCTACAAAAGCTACCTAAGCCACAACGTTCGCGCATGGAATTTTCAATATTCTCGCGCTCTCTTGTCGCAAACTGATAGTCCTAGTATAACACTACCGTCTGCTACTACTGTACCATAACCTTAATACTGGAAACAGGTTATGAATTAAAACTATTTTGTTCAAGCAATAATGGTATATAGCAACAGAGCAGTGTTACCCTCTGAGAGGAATTTTGTTAGGTTGACCGTGCTGTACCTAACGGGAATGGCTTATCGAAAATGAAAGTCAGAATTATGTAAATATTTGAACAGTACGAACAAAATTTTGTCTATCTGTATTGTTCAACTGAGAAAGAAAACGGTCGCCAGCCTAACTAGGCAAGAGAATGATTAACATTCTCGTTTAAGAAATTAGTTATCAGTAGCTATAACGGATCCACACAACCTATACTTTGTCACACGCGAGTGCAGTGAACTATTACACATACATATGTTTACGGTAAGATTGGAACTAACAGCGCAGCAGAAACAATTTGCAAAATTATAACAGCTACCGAAACACACTATTACTTTCAGGGCTTACACAAAGTGAATGGTCTTTATAACATTACTATTAATATGCACTTCTAATACACCAGAGAGACTAACACTTAGTAAACACGAGTATATAATGTTTCACAACTGCAGCTTTCTCACTTTTACTACAGCGAAACACAATGTTGACAAAATTGCAAGAAACTGACTCACCTTTTAGAATTTACTAGAGACAACAATGTGAACGTTTGCTTTATAAGCCTCAGTCTTAAGAAATTTTAATTTTGAAGTTAGCAACAGCACTTTAATAAGCAGTTTTAATAGGAATATTTTCAGCAAACAACATTTGCTTTAACTCACTCTCTTGCCACATTAACTTTAACTTTTTTTTACTATGTTGAAGATGCATTAATGAGCAAAATATTGGGCTTTTAATGTTCTTTTAGTAAGGACACTCGGATATCACTTTAGCTCAAACGGAGAGGAACCTGAGAGGTGTTATGATGAGGAGAAAAATCAAGGTAGGTACATAAATTCAGATATAAATTACCTTATATTTCAGCACATTAGCATATCCATTAATCTGATCCTTCACTGTACATCATTATAGTATTACGTTACAGTGATTGCGCAACGTGGTGGCAACTGCATGTTGGTAGGTGGATTAGTAGGCAGAATAGCTGGACTCTGGCCCTTCTTGGTGGCGATGATGAATACCAAATCCAGAATCGTTCCAGCTACTTACCCATCCATCCGAGGCATTGGAAAGTAGCAGAAAAAGCCTCTTTCGAAAGCAGAACAATATGCATCTTTTACATGGCAGTGCACAGAGTCGTAGCTCGTCTCCGACTGACTATAAGTTCAACCTTTTCTACATAGGCCAACCACAATTTGCGCGCGCTACACAGTTCCGTTCCCGAGGGGATCCACTACACCATTTACATGCAAACTAAGAACCCTAAGTGAGGATCAGCAATTTACATAACAGTAACCAAATGCATTAAATAAAACAAAACATTTACACATATTGACATCTCTACAAAAAAATTATTCACACAAAATTACAATTAAATACAGTAAGTTTTGTTCCCTCCAAATTGGACAAAGAGTTTAAATGAAAGATATGCTACATAGCATAGAACCAAACCATGACATCAAAGTTTGTATAAAGAAAGCAATATACAATTTTTATGTTATCGATTCAATCACACACATTTACAGAAGCACAGCAATGTAACATTAAATGAAACAAAAGCAAAATAAATTAGTACAGCATTATAGCTATGGTGTTACACCAGGTAAGAAAATATATACATAGCACCCTTGCTGTAGGAAATTTAATGTAGTTTGAACTGGTTTTGCGACACGGTTCCGCTGGAGGGTGCGGTCTCTCAGTATCTCGAGAAAAACTAACAAAAGTGATTTTAAATGAGCTGTGTTTCGGAATAGGGCATAAGTCCATATGAAATTCTTTGTTCAGAATCATTAATACCAACACCCCTCAATGCTTTTACCATTTCTCCTGACTCATCCTTTGTTTGAAAACAGCTTTAGTTATGAAAGAAGACTTTATCACCCAAAGTAAACGAAGTTTTATTTGGAAAGTATATCTGCAGATGTGTAACTCAGTTACGTATATCTCAGTACCAATGTAGCCACCTGGTAAGAATAAGAGTTAAAATTTTCTGAAAAACACGTCAGCTAGGATGTGCTGACTCCTCAGCGCCATCTGGGGAGAGCAGGTTCTTCATTTCGGTTGTAGTTTTATAGCTTTTCTCTGTGGTAGTGACAAAAGCTGCTGTGATATATTTCACAGAACTACTATTCGTGTTTTGAATAGTTATGATAATTCAAATGGCTCTAAGCACTATGGGACTTAACAACTGAGGTCATCAGTCCCCTTAGAACTACTTAAACCTAACTACCGTAAGGACATCACACACATACATGCCCGAGGCAGGATGCGAATATGAGATCGGAGCAGCCGTGAACACTTACGACATATTAATAAAAAACACTCCCTCGTGGCAGAGGGATCAGATATTTTAAGCCTATCTTGTATGTCCTATTTCCTAGTACCTCTCGTGTGTGCCTTCTTTCTTTCATCAAAGAACAACGAACTTCTTTCCCACTTAACAGTTCCATTACCGTCTAGAACAATTCTCACCAGGAAATCAGTACCCAGAAGCAGAAAATGATATTGTGCTTCAGCTTAACAGATGACCAGATGGCTAACTGAACGATCTTTCAATTTTTGGTTGACTGCATGAAATATCTGCTGTCCCAGACATTAGTTGAAGGGGTTATTACAACAAATAGTAGTTGATAAAGTAATGAGGAGTGGCTACGGCTGTTAAACTTCTATAATTCAAAATTGCTTTCAATTCAAGTAGCTAATCCAGTGGCGCCTCATACGATACATTCCTACATGCATCCACTTAGTTACAAAGCTATAAAATTGGCGCGTATCTTGCGCGACACAAGCACTTTGAGCACAACGAGTCACGAACCGATACCTTCGACTCCAGAAAATCTGTTCTTAATCCAGCTAAATACTCCTCCCTCTTTTCCTCCCCCCTCCCTCGCCTCAATCAAGCCTGGAAGAACAAAGCAGATGGACTGGACTTGTTTTTAGAATGAGATTTTCACTCTGCAGTGGAGTATGCGCTGATATGAAACTTCCTGGCAGATTAAAACTGTGTGCCGGACCGAGACTTGAACTCGGGCCCTTTGCCTTTTGCGGGCTAGTGCTCTACCAACTGAGCTACACGAGCACGACTCACGCCCCGTCCTCAGAGCCTTACTTCTGCCAGTACCTCGTCTCGTACCTTCCGAACTTTACGGAAGCTCTCCTGCGAAAGGCAAAGGTCCCAAGATCGAGTCTCGGTCCGGCACACAGTTTCAATCTGCCAGGAAGTTTCAGGACTTGTTTTTGTTTGTGGTTGACGTACCAATGTGTGCCATTAACATAGTTATAAATGATTCAGAAAATGTAATGAGCTAGTAAGCTACCTCCCACTTCAGAAAACTAATGACACTACTTATGCTGATGACCCCAGGTGAACAGCCTTTGTCGCCTCATACACTGTTTTACGTAAGGCTTCGTAAGAAAGAGACACAACCGGGCAAGAGATCTGCAGGTAGATTGGAATTCATCTCCTGCTCATTGCCTGACAAACAAAATGAAGCACCAAGAAGGTTGCAGGAAACGAAATGTAACATGACGGCCTGAGAGGGAATGTGTCATTATTTCACTGATTACAAAAATCTAGTCAAATTTACAAAGAACTTGGCAAATTGAGCCCACTGATTACGATGATGTTGCATCCCCTCTGGTCTGGACGCATTCACTGATTCTGTTTGTGGGAGTGGCGGAGGGGGAGAGGGGGGAGGGGAGTATCACGAGGCCATTACTTAAGTAAACCTGCTCCTTGATACCCTGGACAGTCACACCGAGACACAGTTCACGTACGAGCTTGTCCCGCACATTTTCTATCGGAGACAGATCTGAGTGTCTTTCTGGCCATGGTAGTACCTCAATATCAAACAGACACTGTATTTGAACAACGGATCTGTGCGTAGTCGACCATGTTCTTACCCCGCCCTCGGTTGACTTTGTGGTCACACTTGGTTGCGATTGTACTGGATAAGATCATTTCGTGCAGTCCTTGTCGCAGTTCATCGTGAAGCAAAATTTGTGTATTTCTTTTCATGATACATTAGCATCTCAAAGATTTAACTGTCTGGGAGATAGTAGTGATGACTGTGTTGTTTATTCGAACGCGTGTACCATTGTCACATTTCGCGGTGTTTGCCAGTACGACAGATTATACTATAATGGATATTATCTAGCGTAGTCCACTTTGCCTTTCTGGTACTGTGACCAACGTTCTTTTCTTACAAAATTATACATAGTCATCGTGAACTGCAATTGTTTTTCCTGTCCTGGCACCGCTCCAAGTTACCAGTATGGAGTTGATGTGGTCTGTGTGGAGCAATCAGGCAATTAACGACGATTTCGTTCTGTTGTGTTTCTACTACTTAGCCTTATCTTAGAAGCTAGAATAAGGAAAGGCAAACCTACGTATGTAGCATTTGTAGACTTAGAGAAAGCTTTTGACAATGTTGACTGGAATACTCTCTTTCTAATTCTGAAGGTTTCAGGGGAAAATACAGGGAGTGAAAAGCTATTTACAATTTGTACAGAAACCAGATGGCAGTTATAAGAGTCGAGGGACATCAAAGGGAAGCAGTGGTTGGGAAGGGAGTGAGACAGGGCTGTAGCCTCTCCCCGATGTTATTCAATCTGTATATTGAGCAAGCAGTGAAGGAAACAAAAGAAAAATTCGGAGTAGGTATTAAAATCCATGGAGAAGAAATAAAAACTTTGAGGTTCGCCGATGACATTGTAATTCTGTCAGAGACAGCAAAGGACTAGGAAGAGCAGTTGAACGGAATGGATAGTGTCTTGAAAGGAGGATATAAGATGAACATCAACAAAAGCAAACCGAGGATAATGGAATGTAGTCGAATTAAGTCGGGTGATGCTGAGGGAATTAGATTAGGAAAAGGGACATTTCAAGTAGTAAAGCAGTTTTGCTATTTGAGGAGCAAAATAACTGATCATGGTCGAAGTAGAGAGGATATAAAATGTAGACTGGCAATGGCAAGGAAAGCATTTCTGAAGAAGAGAAAATCGGTAGAGATTTAAGTGTGAGGAAGTCGTTTCTGAAAGTAGTTGTATGGAGTGTAGCCATGTATGGAAGTGAAACATGGACGACAAACAGTTTGGACAAGGTTTCGAAATGTAGTGCTACAGAAGAATGGTGAAGATTAGATGGGTAGATCACATAACAAATCAGGAAGTGTTGAATAGGATTGGAGAGAAGAGATGTTTTTGGCACAACTTGACTAGAAGAAGGGATCGGTTGGTAGGACATGTTCTGAGACATCAAGGGATCACCAGTTTAGTAGTGGAGGGCAGTGTGGAGGGTAAAAATCGTAGAGGGATACGAAGAGACGAATACACTAAGCAGATTCAGAAGGATGTGGGTTGCAGTAGGTACTGGGAGATGAAGGAGCTTGCACAGGGTAGAGTAGCATGGAGAGCTGCATCAAACCAGTCCCAGGACTGAAGACCACAACAACAACAACCAACCATTATAACGGAGTCGAGGCGAACAAGAACCTTCTTGGTTTTTTACGGCCGGTGTTGGAATCAGGGAAGGATATTTGACAAGCAAATTCATCTGACACTGTCAGAATAGGAGAAAGCGATGGTAATCAGATGAAAAATTATAAGTATTTTAAAACTGTCTGTAAAGGATTTTAAGACTCTCAAAATTTTTTATAATCTCAGTCGCATTTAACATTAAAACTCGAGGTAAAATGCTCTATACACAGTCACGCTATCTTGTCAACAATTGAAACAAAATATCTGTACAGGGTCGCATTCTTTTTCTTGCGTTGGTGGGTCCATGTAATTATTTTCTTTACATTCAGTAAACACAAACAGAGATTCTCTGTACATGAGGTCGATAGTAAAATATAAATTGTACATACGATATAGTCACAAGAGTAACTTGCTCACCGCTTACTGTTTGGACAAGTTACCCAGTGTGACGATGTTGCAATTATATTTTATTTTTTACTATTGACTTTAAGTATAGCTTACCTGGCAAATCTCTGCTTGTAGATACTGTCTGTAACGGAAAAAATCACATGAACGCTTCAATGAACAAGAAGAAATAACGAAGCTGTACTACCTTCTTGTTTCAGTTGTTGTCTTAGATAGCGTAGCTGTACGTAGCTCATTTTATCTCAATATTCAAAACAAGAATTTTATGAACGATGCAACCGTTTCGCACACTGAGAGTGCATTTATAATGCCACATGTCGTCTAAAGATGGTAGTAAGGCTACCGAAACTGCTCATCACCTTGTACAAAAGTAAATTAATGTTATATGCAATTGAGACAATATGCAGAAAATTGTGAAAGTCTTAAAATATTTTATAGAAAGTTTTAAAAATTTTCTAAATTTTACATTTGATATGTTTAACAGGCGTGATGATATGCCAAAGTAGCATAATTATATGAACTTTTTGAAAAGATTTATTTGCCATTAGCCAAATTTTTATGCAAGGTGTCTGACCAAAAGGTCAACACTGACATTAGTTAAGTACGTCAGATGAAGCTCACGGAAGTTAGCTGCACAAAACCAAGGTTACTAAGACTGAAACTATGTAAACTCTATATGGATGGTGGTATGTCGAGGGCCAAATGCAAATTGTAATGAAAACTTAGGTAGTATAAAGTATAGTTCGTCTTGTAATTGACCTTCTGTAGCTTCCCTACCCTTCTCTGTTACTCGCGTATGCTAGGAGAGGTTCAGCCCCTGGAATTTACGCATGATCATTTGAGTGAAGGAAGTAGATGCAATGAATAATACACGGTTTGGTGTTGCGGTTGTTATTTATTAAATGCAAGGTGATTTCACATTCATTAGGCTTCACAATGCTTGTATATTACAAACGCAATGAGTTTGATTATATTCTTCGTTTCGTATGCATCTCAGAAAAGACTGATACTACTGACCAATGCTTGATGTCTGAACCTCTGCTGTACAGTATGGCAAGCACACATGATGGAAACAGAGCCTCTGAATATGGTGTAATAAAATCAAATCAGCCTTGAACGGGTTTCTAGATACTATTTCTTCTCACTGTTACCATGCAAGTGCAAGAGGTATTGCTAGTGTTTGCTGGAATACTTTGACGGACAAGTTGACAACAAATCGTGGCTCAACATGACCTTTGCGAAAAATTACAGATGAACTGGGAGTTCAGAGATTAAGTGGCCCACATTGATCTTTGAAAATATGTATCACTTTTCTCATCACGTGTGGACGAGGTTTGAACTCTTGTAATATGATTTGTAGAGTTGTAGAGGAACGGTACCGTACCTCTGGATGTTAAACCCACTCTGAAGCTACATTTACTGTCGAGAAGTCCAGATTACTATCGGTACATGTTCATCATAATTGTTTGTTGAACATTCTTCTTTAAGTTGCACGGCACAGCCTTTATAAAAGAGAGTTCCAATGACTACAACCTTTTATTTCCGACTACGTTCAAGACTAAAATCATTTTCTGTCAATGTTCAAAAATTTTTATTTTGTCTACCATATATCTACAGTTTTAAAATTCGTTAAAGGTGCTAAACAGTCATAATATAAGTAAGGTGACATGTAACATACACCATACAAAATTTTTAAGTCTGTCAGTCAATAGCTCTAATGCTACAACCAACTGCAGAGTGATATAAAAATAAAGAGCTTATAACATCTTTGAATTAAAGTGTTGTTTGTATTCACTGGATCGAACTACCCCGACAGCTGGGCACGTTAAAGCGCCGCTAGCGTCACGGGAAAGGACACCGGCACTGAATAGAACACGGTGGGTTAACGACGGTGCTAGGTCTGCTGGCCAGCCTGGATGTGATTTTTAGGCGGTTTCCCACGTTCGAATTGTAGAATAACTGGCTTGAACGAAGTCCCGCCTAAGTTAAACGATTCGTAAACATTTAGTAAACTCTCGTGGATTTTCAAATGAACGATACTACACGCAGTCATTTGGTGTACACACATTTCATCCTGTGGGGTGGTGACTTGAAGGGTAAAAGCCTCCTACTAAATATCTGATTTGCGATTCTGTTAATTCAGACACGACTGTACTGCGGAAATTACCTGTCTTGCAGATAATTGACGGGCTGTGGTATGATCAATTCACTTCTCTCGCTGCCTTCCTCGGTTAAGAGATATAATAATGGGCGGTGCGAAAGAATTACAGGATGGCGCACGAAATGTGTTACCAATTGTTTCTTTCACAATTTACGACGCACATTAGATATCCAGCTGGGATCTCTACAGCAGTACCAGCAGAGCTTGGAAAAACACATGAGTTACGAAATGAGGTCTAATTCACGATACTGACGCCAGGAGACTAGTAAGCAGCAATGGCTGACAATGGGTGACTGACGACACAGCAACGATCGGCTATTGTGTTACTTTTTCATAAAACGGAAAGCCTTGTTGCGACTCTGAGGCGTTTTCGACAACAGTTTAACACTCGATCGGTCCCTTGCAAGAAGACCGTCTGCAGGTTGTACGATATATTTGTACAGGAAGGAACAGTACTGGAAGCGAAGCGACCTCGGCCTAAGCCTGTTTGTTCGCCGGAGAATACTGAAGCGTTACGAGTTGCTGTATAGAGAAGTCCCGGGAAATCGTGTAGAAAGGCAGCAGTGCAACTGGGAATATCCAGACGCTCCGTTCAACGCATTCTTAAAAGTGACCTCCATATGTAAACATTAAAGATGACCTGTGCACAGAAGTTCACTGAAGAACACAAGCAGCAGAGACTACTGTTTGCTCAGTGGGCGGAGGATAGGGAAGAAACTCTCAACAACGTTTGGTTTCCAGACGAGGCGCATTTTCATTTAGACGGTTTGGTTAACAAAATGTACACTTTTGGGCCACTGAAGAACCACAAGTGCTTCATTAACGACAACATTATGCTCCAAGGATTACAGCGTGGGTAGCAATTCCCAGTCACGGACATATTGGACCATTTTTCTTTGAAGAAACTGTGAACGGCGAGCGTTATTTGAACATACTTCGCAATAGCTTCATTCCACAGCTTCTTGCTACTGCCTTGCCCTTCAAGACGCAGTGGTTCATGCAAGACGTAGCAAGGCCACATACTGCAAACACTGTGTTGAAGTTTTTACACGAGCATTTAGATATGCGGATCATTTCACTTAGGTTTCCAGGTCGCTTCAATGACGGACAAAATTGGCCCCCCAATAGTCCAGACCTCAATCATTGTGACTTTTTTCTTTGGGAGTACCTAAAGGAAAAAATTTCCCGAAACGTCCACGTGATTTAATGGAGCTCAGAAGACTTATTCTTCAAGCTTGCAGTGAAATTAGGAAAGACATGTACCGTGGGGTAATCACTAACTTCAGCGTTCGTTTGAAGGAAGTTAGGAAACGAAATGGTGGACATACTGAGCATGTGCTGAGTTGGAACAATTTTCCATTGGCCTTCATTGTACTATATGTTCCTTTCAGATTGTATTGACAATAAAGCTTATATTCAAAAACTAAATGGTAACACATTTCGTGCGCCATCCTGTAATTAACAAATAATATTCATATAAGCCCAACGGATAAGGTGAGGGATGTATCCGGTAATCGACAAAGCTCAACATAGTCTAACACGATGTAAAAATTCGTTTTATGTATCAATAATAAAAATGGTGGGGATTCTGGTCCAAAGCATTTCACGTAAACCTGGAGGATTTTCTCTTACGGCAAAATTATTGATTGTACACATGAAACTAAGAAAATGTAAACATCAACTAAATTCGTTGCGCTAATGGCATGTACCTAGTAACTTATTGACCTCCTAGATACGAGATGAACATGGTTATTGGTGGAATGTTGCTTTATTGGAAGAGCAGCAAATCTCTATCGAAAATGAATTCCGGTGTGAAATTCAGTTACGAACATCTCATCCCCCGCTAACCCCTTGAGAATAGCCAAGTCACGTTGAATGAAATTTAGTGTGGCGAGGAATCAAAATTCCTTTCGCGTAAGCTCAAAGTAAATTGAAAGGCAAAAGGAACAAGCAGACATGAACATTAAAAGTAATACAGATACACTAAACAGTAATATACTGTTTGGTTCACTCGCGCACACGTTAATTCCTATTCTGAATTTGTAACGTCTTGCAGTTTTATAAGGCCATCGCTAGTCTGGTACGTTGCAGTCATTTTAATCAACGTTACTCGCCGTTTTAATGACATTCTCTTGGGCTATTACAAGTTATCACTCGCACGTTCCTCAACTGAAATTCCAAAAGAACGATCAACACGTTCTTGTGCTTTACTCACCCTCAGTGACCATTCTTACGTAAAATTAAATTCAAAATATCACACGATATACCTACGTTTACTAGAATTATGATGCTCAAGGTCAATGCATAACACACAGTTATGTTCCTTCCTGATGTTCCTTTCTTCACCAGAGGTTCATAGAATAATATGACATAAAAGAGAAAGTGATTATAATCACTAATTACGTAACTGAGACACCATGGTTATAAATCGGAATAAGTGGTTCTGTCTCATCACCCCTTCCTCATTGTGAAAATATTGACTATGCCCTGTCAATGGAAGGACAGAGTCAAACGCACACACACACACACACACACACATATATATATATATATATATATATATATATATACAAAGATGGATATGTTATACCGGGTGATCAAAAAGTCAGTATAAATTTGAAAACTTAATAAACCACGGAGTAATGTAGATAGAGAGGTAAAAATTGACACACATGCTTGGATTGACATGGGGTATAATTGGAACAAAAAAAAAAAAAGCTCACAAAATTTCCGACAGATGGCGCTGGACACAGCAAAACGTCACTGACTGCACAAGACAATCGTATAGAAAAGGAGCTGTAATGAGACAGAGATTCAGATGCGCTAGCAGCCGCAGCATGTTGACGTTACCTGAAAAGGCGCTTTTAGTGAAGCTGTATTATCAGAATGGGGAATGTGTTAGTTCAGCGTTACGATCCTATCGCCATAGGAAGGGGATTCGAATGAGTAAAGGTCCGTTGACAAATGCAGCTGTGGCGAGAATGATTTCGAAGTTCGAAGCCACGGGTTGATTAGACGATAGACCACGTAGTGGCTGACCGAGCACAAGGCGTAATGCTGCTGAGACAGTTCAGGAAGAAATGGAGACTGTAGCGGGTTCGTCTACGCACGGGGAAGTCAGCGCTCGTGCAGTCTCACGTCGCACCGGCATTCCATAAACCACTGTTTGGTTGGCACTGAGGCGTACCCTCCGATGCTATCTGTACAAAATCCATCGGCATCATGAACTGTTACCTACATCTACATCTACATCGATACTCCGCAAGCCACCCAACGGTGTGTGGCGGAGGGCACTTTACGTGCCACTGTCATTACCTCCCTTTCCTGTTCCAGTCGCGTATGGTTCGCGGGAAGAACGACTGTCTGAAAGCCTCCGTGCGCGCTCTAATCTCTCTAATTTTACATTCGTGATCTCCTCGGGAGGTATAAGTAGGGGGAAGCAATATATTCGATACCTCATCCAGAAACGCACCCTCTCGAAACCTGGCCAGCAAGCTACACCGCGATGCAGAGTCTGCCACTTGAGTTTATTAAACATCTCCGTAACGCTATCACGGTTACCAAATAACCCTGTGACGAAACGCGCCGCTCTTCTTTGGATCTTCTCTATCTCCTCCGTCAGACCGATCTGGTACGGATCCCACACTGATGAGCAATACTCAAGTATAGGTCGAACGAGTGTTTTGTAAGCCACCTCCTTTGTTGATGAACTACATTTTCTAAGCACTCTCCCAATGAATCTCAACCTGGTACCCACCTTACCAACAATTAATTTTATATGATCATTCCACTTCAAATCGTTCCGAACGCATACTTCCAGATATTTTACAGAAGTAACTGCTGCCAGTGTTTGTTCCGCTATCATATAATCATACAATAAAGGATCCTTCTTTCTATGTATTCGCAATACATTACATTTGTCTATGTTAAGGGTCAGTTGCCACTCCCTGCACCAAGTGCCTATCCGCTGCAGATCTTCCTGCATTTCGCTACAATTTTCTAATGCTGCAACTTCTCTGTATACTACAGCATCATCCGCGAAAAGCCGCATGGAACTTCCGACACTATCTACTAAGTCATTCATATATATTGTGAAAAGCAATGGTCCCATAACACTCCCCTGTGGCACGCCAGAGGTTACTTTAACGTCTGTAGACGTCTCTCCATTGATAACAACATGCTGTGTTCTGTTTGCTAAAAACTCTTCAATCCAGCCACACAGCTGGTCTGATAGTCCGTAGGCTCTTACTTTGTTTATCAGGCGACAGTGCGGAACTGTATCGAACGCCTTCCGGAAGTCAAGAAAAATAGCATCTACCTGGGAGCCTGTATCTAATATTTTCTGGGTCTCATGAACAAATAAGGCGAGTTGGGTCCCACACGATCGCTGTTTCCGGAATCCATGTTGATTCCTACATAGTAGATTCTGAGTTTCCAGAAATGACATGATACGCGAGCAAAAAACATGTTCTAAAATTCTACAATAGATCGACGTAAAAGATATAGGTCTATAGTTTTGCGCATCTGCTCGACGACCCTTCTTGAAGACTGGGACTATCTGTGCTCTTTTCCAATCATTTGGAACCCTCCGTTCCTCTAGAGACTTGCGGTACACGGCTGATAGAAGGGGGGCAAGTTCTTTCGCGTACTCTGTGTAGAATCGAATTGGTATCCTGTCAGGTCCAGTGGACTTTCCTCTATTGAGTCATTCCAGTTGCTTTTCTATTCCTTGGACACTTATTTCGATGTCAACCATTTTTTCGTTTGTGCGAGGATTTAGAGAAGGAACTGCAGTGCGGTCTTCCTCTGTGAAACAGCTTTGGAAAAAGGTGTTTAGTATTTCAGCTTTACGCGTGTCATCCTCTGTTTCAATGCCATCATCATCCCGTAGTGTCTGGATATGCTGTTTCGAGCCACTTACTGATTTAACGTAAGACCAGAACTTCCTAGGATTTTCTGTCAAGTCGGTACATAGAATTTCACTTTCGAATTCAATGAACGCTTCACGCATAGCCCTCCTTACGCTAACTTTGACATCGTTTAGCTTCTGTTTGTCTGAGAGGTTTTGGCTGCGTTTAAACTTGGAGTGGAGCTCTCTTTGCTTTCGCAGTAGTTTCCTAACTTTGTTGTTGTACCACGGTGGGTTTTTCCCGTCCCTCACAGTTTTACTCGGCACGTACCTGTCTAAAACGCATTACCTGGTGATTTAGTGAAGCGGATGGCATTTGCGGTGTGGGCGTTTCAAAAGATGGCGGAAGATGACGACTGGTTGAGTAACGTGTTGTGGACCGACGAAGCTCATTTCACGCTCCGAGGGTCTGTCAACGCCCACAACTGCAGAATTTGGGTTAGCGAAAATCCTATAACTGTTGAGGAAACTCCATCGCACGACGAGAAAGTCACGGTATGGGTTGGATCTACCACATCTACTGTTATCGGGCCTTTTTTATTCGAGGAAATGCGTGATTCTGGTTTCGTAACTGCTACTATGACGGGTGAGAGATACGCCGATACGTTACAGAATCGCATCATCCCCAGCCTGGCTGATATACACCTGCTGGAACGTACGATGTTTATGCAGGATGGCGCTCCACGCCATATTGCTAGACGCGTGAAAGATCTCTTGCGTGCGTCGTTTGGTAATGATCGTGTGCTCAGTCGCCAATTTCGTCATGCTAGGCCTCCCAGGTCCCCAGACCTCAGTCCGTGCGATTATTGGCTTTGGGGTTACCTGAAGTCGCGAGTGTATTGTGATCAGCCGACATCTCTAGGGATGCTGAAAGACAACACCCGACGCCAATGCCTCACCAAAACCCCGCACATGCTTTACAGTGCTGTTCACAACATTATTACTCGACTACAGCTATTGTTGAGGAATGATGGTGGACGTATTGAACATTCCATGTAAAGAACATCATCTTTACTTTGTCTTACTGTCTTATGATAATTATTGCTATTCTTATCGGATGAATCGCCATCTCTTGGACATTTTTTGAAATTTTGTATTTTTTTGGTTCTAATAAAACCCCATATCATTCCAAGCATATGTGTCAATTTGTACCTCTCTATCTACATTAATCGGTGATTTATTCAGTTATCAAATTTATACTGAATTTTTGATCATCCGGTATATAAACTATCCCCCATGACCAGGAGGAGGCCTTAACTCCGAGTTAGCTTCTTTCTTTTTAATGTAAAAAATAGTTGTCATTATAATTATTATTAATTTCCATGTGACCTAATTTAGTCCATTATTGACTCAAAATTTACTTAAATTTTATAACAGGTGATTAACATACTTCTATTAACACAATCATAAGCGAAATTCACTTATGCAGCGCGGTGAAGCCGCGTGATCAGAGGCTCCTTGGCATTGTCCGTGCGGCTCTCCCCGTCGGAGGTTCGAGTCCTCCCTTGGGCGTGTGTGTGCGTGTGTTTCCTTAGCGTAAGTTAGTTTAGGTTAGATTAAGTAATGTGTAAGCCTAGGGACTCATGACCTCAGCAGTTCGGTACCAAAATATCTTATCAAAAACTATATCCCTACAAAGGGCAATACTGCAAAATCTATAATACATTCCTTAAACTAACTGTGGGTACGTACGAAATATGAATCGTCAAACTGTACAAATATCTGAAAGTGTTAAGTACAAAATTTTTACAAACAGAACAATTGTTCAGTTACTCCATCACATTTTACAAGACACATTCGTGGAAAATAAACGGTGTCAATTTGCTCAGTCCAACATCATCTCATTGTAACGATCATGATTATTACTCATACCTGACGTCGCCATTTAAAAGTGTTTGTCTAGAGTTGAGTGTTTTTTTTTTTTTTCTAACGAAGGACAGTCATTCTTATAACAGTCGAAGTCCACGAAAAAATTTAGTGCAACGGCATTTCTAAAACTAAAACAACCCAATACTCATCACTAAACGTGACTGATGAAGACCCACTTCGCAGTTGTGTACTTTTAACACTGTGCTACCACTTCACATTATTTTTGGAAATATGTTGTACATACATTTTTCTTTGTAAAAAATAATTACCTTTGTGTCTATATTTTACTGATCACGGATCCTTCAGCTGTCAACTTGTAATAAAGGACAACATGGCCTGCGAGGTGTTACATGTACATTGCAAAGTGATTTCTCAGAATAGCAGAATTTCACACCCAAAAGAACAATATCCTCCATAACTCACACTAAAGTGGCATTCACATCCATAATCTACATATGAAACCCGTCACATTACATCGATAGAACTCACGAGTAATGTTACGTTTGAGCTGGTGCGCTGCTGGCGCCGGTCCCTGTCGATTGTCATTCCGATCATTGTGAGTCGACTATCGATGCCTGCTTGTCTTCTTCGCATCTTTGGCGGATGGCTATTTAACTGCGGCGCGCGCGCTCTGCTGGGGTTTTTGCGTTCGGATATCAGCTGTGTGAGCGACAGTGAAGTGTGACGCTGGCGAGCGGCCGAGTCGGTACGACGGAGGAGCGTGGGCAGCTGCTGCGGCGCGTTTCGCCGTTTGAATGCAGGTCCGCTGCCGATGGTGACTGGGATATCCTGGAGATTTGAGGGACAGATTTCCTTCGCGTCTATTACGTGTTACTCAAAGTGAAAGAACCGGAGTGGTCGTCTTGTTCCTTGGTGGGTTCTGTTCACTTTAATTGAATACCCAAGTGCACTGAAATCTATTTTGGTTGATTCAGTTATTTGTCACTGTGCTTGGTGTGGCCGCCTGATATATTGATGGTATGTAAGGGAGCGCTAGCTATGCACAACAAATAGACATGAAGTCGTGCTCCATGCGTAGCTAGCGGTCATGTCAAATAATGCGTAAGTCTGTGCCTGACGTTCGAGAGCGGGCCGAAATAAATTTCCTATTTTCTGTTCCTATGCTATTTTTTTATTTCTTTGTTGTAGAGATTTGGCTAATCAAATTTTAAAAGCCGACACTGGGCAAGTGGTCGCCTAGGTTAGTCCTCCTTAGGTTCATTGGTGCTGTGTATAGTTAAAGGTTTATTTATAACCGGTTGGGAAAATATGTTTGTCCATCTGATGCAGCAGAATGTTGTCTGCCGCTGATGTGTTTATGTCTCAGATAATTGGCAGTGGTCGACGCGAGCAAACTACGATCGGGGTATCAAGGTGGAAGAGGCAAGTTTAAGCACCTGGATTGGTGTCTGTGGTTACGATGTCAGTGTCCTGCAATTCCATCTTTCCGGTGGAGCGTTGTGGTTTCCTGGATGCTTAACTGTAGCCCAAAGTTTAGTTCCATTTTACCTTCACGTCCGTAAATCTCCTGTATCTGGTAGAACCTTTCGGTCTGCTCGCGTCTATCACTGATTTTCAACTTAAAAATTGTAATTGCTTCGTGTTAAGACTATTTAATATGCTATTATTATATTCTGGGAATGAAATGTATGCGGACCTCGTACCTTTGAGTAATACTAAAGAGGAGCTTAGTCGAGTGCATTAATCTGATAACACTTTTATTATAATTACTTAAAATCAGTCCATTGAAGCAGTCTTAAAATTTGATATGGAAGCCAGTTCCAATGTAAGTCATGAAGCATTCAGTTATTTCAGTTAAATTTTATTAATGTGGTTTCATGAACAATGTTTTAATTAGTGAAAATTGCTTGAGTACATTTTGTAAGATATGGGTCCATCACATTTAAATGCATGAATGTTCGCATCTAAGTACTGCTGCTGGCGCTGTAGGCCAGGTGCCTTTTATTATAATAGTGCTACTCTTGGTTTCATTAACAGCTTGTGTTTGTAATAAAGAGGTGTTTGGCAACTACGAACTGGTTATGTGTTTAATTTCGATGAGTCGAAAGGGTTGCCGTATCAACGCCAAATTCTGCTAAGGAAAACGAATGAAAAGAAATGATCTACATGTATATCTACATCCACATCGGCCGGCCGGAGTAGCTTTGCGGTTCTAGGCGCTACAGTCTGTAACCGAGTGACCGCAACGGTCGCAGGTTCGAATCCAGCCTCGGGCATGGATGTGTGTGATATCCTTAGGTTAGTTAGGTTTAATTATTTCTAAGTTCTAGGAAACTGATGACCTCAGAAGTTAAGTCGCATAGTGCTCAGAGCCATTTTTGAACATCCACATCTACGTGATTACTCTGATATTCACAAAAAAGTGCCTGCGGCTTTAATGAACCACCTTCAAGCTGTCTCTCTACTTTTCCACTCTGGAAAGGCGCGCGGGAAAAACGAGCACATACTTTTCCTGTGCTTGCTCTGATTTCTCTTATTTTATCATGATGATCATTTATCCCTATGTCTGTGGATCCCAACTGAAGGTTTTCGCAATCGGAGGAGAAAACTGGTGACTGAAATATCATGAGAAGATCCCATCGCAACAAAACCGCCTTTGTTTTAATAAATGTTTTAATGATTGCCACTCCCATTCACGTATCATTTCTGTGGCATTATTTCCCCTATTTCGCGATAATATAAAACGAGCTGCCCTTCTTTGTACTTTTTCGATGTCATTCGTCAGACCCGCCTGATGCGGATCCAATACAGCACAGCAGTATTCCAGAATAGGGCGGACAAGCTTGGTGTGAGCAGTCTCTTTACTAGACCTGTTGACATTCTGAGGATTCGGCCATTTAATCGCCGTCTTTTGTTTGAACTACCCACAACATTATCTGAGTGATCGTTCAAATTTAGGTTATTTGTACTGGTAATCCCTGAGTATTCAGTTGAATTTCCAGCCTTCAGATTTGTGTGACTTATCACGCAATCTCAATGAAGCGGATTTCTTTTAGTACTCATGTGAATAACTTCACACTTCTCTTTATTCAGAGTCAAATGACACTGTTCGCAGCATGTAAGTAACCTGTTTGTATGTTGGCAGCGCTATAGACTATGTTAATAATGCTGACAGTGCTCTGCACTTTGGCAAGTGATTCTGTGGTTGGACAGACTAGCAGTTAGTGAGCGAATAGAGAAGTGTATGGACATGTTTTTCTTAGTGGAGACTCTGTGTTGGTCGAACATGTATTGTAAAGTATGACGCAAGAAAATGTAGAATAAGGATGGATGTTGTTGGTGATGACTTGGTTGTGAAATTATTGACAAGTATACAATTTTTGGGACTGGTTGACAGATGAATAAGATAAAAATTTCTAAATAGATTGATTGCTCTTCAACAAAGTCTTCTTCTCCTAACCGTGTGCTTCCTAGTAGAGTCTATAGTTGTTAGAATCTTTGTATTTAGTTGGCTATAGTTGCTGCTAGCTGTAATAATGTAATTCGTGTTATGAAGATTTTCTGTGGGGTAAGTGAACTACAAAAGAAAATGGGGTTCGTGATTGAAATGAGTTAAGGCAATTAACAGCGTTGGAGGTAGTTTCATATTCATTTAATTTCATACTTTTTGGACTTTTATTATTGTTAGAATTTCTTGCTATTCACGACCAATCTTTTGTGTTAATTATTAGAAGTCATGTGGTCACTGCATAGAAGTCAGATTGCGTTGGGCTTGTATATTGTGGGTAATAAATGTATAGCTCAAGTCTGAGTTGTCTTTGTCAGGGAAAATTCTGTAGGTCAATGTTTAAATGATAAAAATAATTAAAGACCTAGTTTCAGCCATACAGATGTCCTGTCTAAATCATTTTTCAATTTGATATAACCAAATCAACAGCTGTCTGATGACTTTACAAGACGGTAAATGACAGCATCATGTGCAAACAATCTAAGAGGGTTACGCAGATTGTCTCCAACGTTGTTAATATAGATCATGAACAGTAGAAGACCCATAACAGTTCATGGGCAACGTCGGGATATTATTTATATTTTACTCAATGACTCTCCGTCTATTACAACCAAGTGTGACTTTTCCGACAGGAAATCACGAATCCAGTCGCACAACTGAGGCGATACTCCGTAGACACCCAGTTTGGTTAGAAGACATTTGTGAGGAACGGTGTCGAGAACGTTCTGGAAATCTAAAAATATGGAATCAGTTTGACATATCCTGTCGATAGCACTCATTGCTTCATGAGCATAAAGAGCTAGTTGTGTTCACAAGAACGATATTTTCTGAATCCGTGCTGACTATGTGTCAAAAAATCGTTTTCTTCGAGGTACTTCATAATGTTCGAATACAGTATATGTTCCAAAACCCTACTGCAAATCGACGTTAGTGATATGGGGCTGTAATTCAGCGGATTACTCCTACTTCCGTTTGTCGGTTTTGATGTGTCTTGAGCAACTCTTCAGTCTTTAGGTATGGATCTTTCTGTGAGCGAGCGTTCTATATATTTGCTAAATACGGAGCTATTGTATCAGTATACTCTGAAAGGAACCTGACTGGTATACAATCTGGACCGGAGGTCTTGCCGTTTTTAAGAGATTTAAGCTTCTTTCCTACAACGAAGATACCTACTTCTATGTTTCTCATCTTGGCAGTTGTTCTTGATGGGAATTTAGGAATATTTACTTCGTAGTGTTTGGTGAAGGAGTTTCGGGAAACCGTGTTTAATAACTAAGCAGTAGTGGCACTGTCATGAATGACTTCATATTTGTTATCACGGAGTGAAAGTATTGATTGCGTATTGCCATTGGTGTGCTTTACGTATGACCAGAATCTCTTTGGGTTTTCTGCCAGATTCCGAGACAGAGTTTCGTTGTGGAAATTATTAAAAGAACCTCGCTTTGAAGTACGCGCTGCATTTCGAAATTCAGCAAAGCTTTGCCAATCTTGAAGCTTATGCTTCCTTTTAAATTTAGCGTACATTCTTCGTTGCTTCTGCAATAGCGACCTGACCCGTTTTGAGTACTATGGGGGATCAGCACCATCACTTATTGATTTATGTGGTATATATCTCTAACTGTCCATCGATACTACCTCTCCGAAATCATTCCACATCTTTTCTGCGCTTACATGATCAGATAGGAGGGAGTGAGGACTGTCTCTTAAAAAGTTGTTAAGAGAATCTTTATCAGCTTTTTTAAATAGATATAATTTGCGTTTCGTTTTGATGGTTGTAGGTGTTACGGTATTCAGCCTAGCAGCAACTACCTTGTGGTCGCTAATGCCTGTATTCGTCACGATCCTCTCTATTTGTCCAGGATTATTTGTTGTTAAGAGGTCAGCTATGCTTTCGAAATCATTTACGCTTCGAGTGGGCACATGAACTAATTGTTCCAAATAATTTTCTGAGAATGCATTCAGTACAATTGCGGACGACGTTTTATACCTGTCGCTGGCTCTGAACGAATAACTTTTCCAGCATATCGAGGGTAGATTGAAGTCACCATCAACTATAATTGTATGAGTGGGCTACCTATTCGAGATGGTATTCAAGTTTTCTTAAAACTGTTCAGCAACTATATCTTCCGATCATTTGTTTATGTTAAAACACACAAGCAACGTAAATCACAATTCCATACACTCGTGAATTTTGGCTCTGTATCACTTCATCAGCAAAAAAACTACATTCACTTTTACTCTAGTCTTTCTTTTTTTTCCGGTGTTTGCACCAATACACAGGGAGAGATATGCTACTGGAGGACTTCCTTCCAAAGGCACTAGGAAATATGTCTACGTAGCGCCACGCGATTCATGTGTAGCACAATACGAGAAACAAAGGAATCATTCTTTCTGTGCCCTGTGACTGTCCGGTCTCATCTTCTTTGCTGATGGCAGCTAATCGTTCCAGAAAACATACCCAATGTACCTGTACCCTGGAATTACCCATGAGTCTCAGCCACCATGTATGTATTACTATATGTGCCAGGAGTCATACACACAGCCCACGTATAGTGCGCTCATATAATCTTGCCACATTGACGTCCAGGCATAATTTATTCTGCATGACATCAATTGTGTCCAGTTTTGTGTATGGCTATCCAGTTTAAGTGTTCTTTGACGACCACATACTTCAAGTGGAATGAACAGTTTTATGTGGACACGGATGACGTGGCTATGGGATGCCCCCTAAGTCCCGTAATTGCAAACTTCTTTATGGAGAAATTCGAAGAACAGGCCTTAGGTACTGCCAGCAAAAAACCAGATGTATGGTTCCGATACGTGGATGACACGTTTGTGCTGTGGAGACATGGCAGGGAAGAACTAAGCCGGTTCCACAAACATCTGAATAGTATAAACTCGAGAATTCAGTTTACAATGTAGGAGGATGTTGACGGCAAATTACATTTCCTCGATGTGCTTGTTTTTAGAAACAAAAATGGTAGTTTGGGCCACTTAGTATACCGCAAACCAACGCACACGGACCGTTATTTGCACGGGGATTCGATCCACCACCCACAACAGAAGCGGGGTGTTATCAAGACGTTAGCGGACAGAGCTAGAAATGTTTATGAACCTGAGTTGCTCGACGCTGAGATGTAGCACCTCCACGATGCACTAATGAAGAACGGATATTCGTCCGCCGAAATAAAACGTGCGTTGAGACAGCCACGCAGAAATCATAGGGACGTACAGGCTACTGCAAAATCTAAGGTTTTCCTGCCGTTTGTTAAAAATGTAACGGAAAGAATAGGGAGGATCTTGACGAAGCGGAATATTACCGTAATTTACAAGCCCACTAGGAAGATACAGGAATATCTTAAGACTGCCTAGGACACTCGCAAACCATTGGAAAAAGCTGGAGTGTATAGGATCCCATGCAGCTGTGGAGATGTTTATGTGGGTACCACTAAAAGAACTGTTTCAAAACGTTTGGAAGAGCACAAGGGAAATTGTAGAAGAGGAGAAACGGAACGATCAGCTGTTGCGGAGCATGCTTTCCAGCCAGGGAACCACCATATTCGTTTCGAGGAGACGCAAGTACTAGCGGCCACAAGGGGGTATTACGAAAGGCTCTACAGGGAGGCAATCGAAATCGCTAAACACCCTAATAATTTCAATCGAAAGGAGGGCGGCGTGAGATTAACGGGTATATGGATGCCGGTGTTAAAGATGATGTGTACCACCCGTCCACCACTGGGTGATGGCAACGGTGATCGACGGCAACGGACAGCGGCCAATTGCACTGACGTTTTCAAAACACGTGACGGACACGGTATTCAGCGGCAGTCAGTAGCGAGCCAGTGGGTGTGTTGGATCTTCCATCGAGCTACAGACCCCCCTTGAAGATGTATCCCGCAGACGGGGACGAAACGTTGGGAACTGACACAAAATTCATCAACCGACCACAGCATAACAGCTCGGGTAATTATAATGGACATGACATTTGCGGCCGCGAAAGTCTACATTTTAGTATCCAGTTTAAACTTACTAATCCTATACTGATCCCATTATGTAGTCTACGTACCGGTTCATAACTTCATCCGTGAAGTACATTAACCGAATTCTACACAACACCTGAGAAGAACATAAAAGCACACGACCTAGGCGTATCGCTGGTGTTTTGTCAGTAGCCGCATACGCCGTCGTGGCGCTGCAGGCGTGCTGCCTTATGCGCCCCGCGTGTAGGTCGTGTCAGTGACACTGGGAGACTCTGTTCAGTGATCAGCTGTGTACTACGTCACACACAGCGGCGCGCCCTGAAGGCCAGCGCGCCGCTTTATCCCCTTTGCTCCTCCATTCTATGTTGCATGGGAGAGTGGGAAGGGACGGCGTCCGTCGGACTCGTTTCATAGCGCGCTACGGACGTAGACTAATGGGGGCTGTATTGCGCTATGTAGGCCATCTCCTGCACTTGTGGAAATAATCAAAGACACAGTGACAGCCGTGAACCATTTACACAATACTGCTCCCACCAGCCTGCATCCACTGCTCACAGCACATTTAGAGCCGCCGTCCATTTCAATGACGGCGTTTGTGGAGAAGACCAGCGACCTAGTGTAGCAAAAGTGTCATACACCCGAAGAGCCGATACGTTTCCACTGATCGACGGTCGAATCCCAATGGTCCTTGACACACACAGTGGTTACCGTTACACAATATTATTGGCTCTGAGCACTATGGGACTCAACTGCTGAGGTCATAAGTCCCCTAGAACTTACAACTACTTAAACCTAACTAACCTAAGGACAACACACGCATCTATGCCCGAGGCAGGATTCGAACCAGCTGTCGCGCGGTTCCAGACTGTAGCGCCAGAACATTTCGGCCACCAGCGGCCGGCACACAATTATTACTTAATGATTAAACTTTCCACAAACTTGACTGGCAATTATGCTCGAACAGGCAGTACACGACCTCTGATGGCAAGGATCCCCACATCCGACCGCGCTCGCGTCGCCAGCGTACCCAACACGCCACGGTCACGCGACAACATGCTCTGTCACCGGAGTTCACGTCTTCTCTCCTTCATGTTAGGTGTCTCTTTTTAAACTCCATTGTTGAAACGGAGGATTAAAGAAACTTGTTAACGTCCCACCAAGGCGAAATGAACAGCAACTCCTCATGGGGCGATTCTGTATACAACCAACACGCGGGGAGCTCTTCTGTCAACTCGCCCCGCTCGTTACACACAACCGACATACATCACTTGGTGACTCGGTACAACTGACCACGCCTGCTTCGCGCTGGAGAGCCACACTCCCTCCCATGTCCACCACACTCTCTGCCCGTAGCGCCCCTACTTCCGCACCACCACACGAGGTTACAACCGGTCAAAGATCTCACTTCCTCCATAGCAGTTTCCCGGAAGCAAAACGCAGATATCAATAGCAGAGGGAAAAGACAACCAAGCAGCCACTTAATGACAGAAAACATATCAAACAAACATGTCAGGGGAAGAAAGGAAAACCCATGCAATCTAAACACAAGGTGTAGCACGAGTCGATACACGGATCAGTCCTGTTCCCTAGAACTGACTATATGGTTGGGTCAAAATGTGAACTTGAAGGGGTGGTCTGCTGCGAAGCTCCATGTCTAGCAATGTTCGACGAACGGTGTGCTACAAGCGTACAACAGCATTATGCTCTTTCGGCGGAGATGTCGCATATCACCATCTATTCTGGTTTACAGAGCAGACAATCCTCCGAATCATGAATTGCGTAAGGAGTCGTGGACGTCCAACTATTAAGCATCTACTAGTTGTTTGACTGTCCTTTTACTTCAGTGTCCTTATACCTCTGTCCGTAGGAAGTGAAGATTCCACCATGTTCGCTGGCTTCGAGATACACCTTCAAACGCTATGCGTAATAATAGTCTTTGCTTTATGAAAGTCGCTTATCGCAATGGATTTCCCATTTGCAGCCAATATCGTCGCTAGGGTGTTTCCCCGTTCGTGTCTGCTCCGCTTACACATTTTTGCTACCGCGCCAAGTGTTCACAACGCCACCAGGAGGCACGCAATGTTGCGGTGGGCAGTGATTATAATGTTTTGGCTCAACATTGTATATACGCCGAGAAATGAATCACAGCACGTGAAGAAACAGAAGGAAGCGTACTGCTGTCATCATCTTAGGTTTTTGTGTTTACAATGCCAGTGGGTGAGGTAATGCAGGTTAGTATCTCACACACAACTCCTTAAGTGAGCTCTAGTCAATTTATAAGCCATTCAATCCTCTCTCATCCACAAACCCTACCAGACCATGTCGTGAATCTAAATTCATCGGGCAATACTGACTTTGCTTGTGTCAAAAACACTTGGCTTTCCTGAAGTGTTAAGTAATTCCTCACCGCACTCAAACATCTATAAGTACTACCTTAACCGCGGCCAGTCACATGGTAACATCCACACCGCATTCCACGTAACAATTTAATCAGTTTACATAGCAAAGAACTATAATACGTTACCTGTTTTAACACAGACTAAACAGATATTTACAACGGTACTTCACCTTTAACCTTCATTTCTGTGTTTACTACTGAGACTACTACTCTATCTCCGCTTCTTCACAATATATGTGAAAAAAACCGTTAGAACTCGTCGAACATTCTTCTATCCCCTATCTTTTGCTGATAAATTTGACAGAACATCCTCCATTCTACGATCTCTCACTAGCACATCAGATAACGGTTTCAATTACATCACCCCCGTATTTGGCTCTTATCAAACTTCTACTATACTGATAAGACTCTGTTAACACAAAAGTCACATAGAATCCGAGATACGAATGGTAATTTTCGAGATACGTAACATTGACCTTCTCAAAGGAATGGCGTGTACTTCCAACCAATAACTGGCACGCATATCCACGGAACTAAAGTGCATCTACCCCAAGGAACTCCTGCAACAGTTCTTTAGACGTTTCAGGCCTATCACTTTGCTTATCTGTCATCGTATTAAGTTGCCTCGAATCAAGCTCAAGTCTGACGGTACTTTCTTAGGAGCACAATCGATGAGATTATTTTATGAACTTACTCCTCGTTCAGTTACGCCTTGCCCTAACATTGATTCAGTTCCGCGAGATACTTTTCCCCTGTTCGCAAGGGATACAACTCAAGCAACTGAAGACTGTTAAAAAATGGTCTATGTACTTTAATTTGAAATTTCTAACTGAAGTTACGGGTTGTACAAGTACAATCTTAAAACACTCGTTTGTTCTGATGTAAAATTCCTCTAAGATTTTTTGGCGGATCGTTCTCATCAATATGGTGATTCTTTTGTCTAATGACCTAACCAGAAATCGTAAGTGTTTTTCCATTTCGTCCCTGGAATCAACCTGCCACCTGTAGTAGGAGTGATGGCGAATTCCGGAATCCACTGTCAAATTAAATGAATCCACAGTTTGCCTATTTCCTTTCAGGAAATCATCAAAATTCAGATCAAATTTCTCCGGAGCCACTACTGCAGTGAAACCCATTTCACAAATTCAGGATGGCCTGGTATTTTGTCGAAAAATCTAACCCCAATATTGCATCGATCGCAAGCCTGTTCACTATTAAAAATGCCATACATAACATACGGTTCTGAAATTTAAAATCTATTTGGCTTTGGTGATGGACTTCTACAATTTTCCCTGGCACAGCTCTCTCAACCTTACTCCTTTGGAATGGCAATGTAGGCAACTTCTCTTCCCCTCCACAACAATTGAATATTCCGGGTGGTTATAATTAAACTTTCCCTGTTCAACATGTTACGACACGGAAACTAGTGGAAACTAATTACAGTACGAGTGCCTAACTTGGTAGCATTAATGTGAAAAAAAAGCACTCCGTCTTCAGGCCACAAGTGGCCCATCGGGACCATCCGACCGCCGTATCATCCTCAATGAGGAAGCGGATAGGAGGGGCGTGTGGTCAGCACACCGCTCTCCCGGTCGTTATGATGATTTTCTTTGACCGGAGCCGCTACTATTCGGTCGAGTAGCTCCTCAGTTGGCATCACGAGGCTGAGTGCACCCCGAAAAATGGCAACAGCTCATGGCGGCCCAGATGGTCACCCATCCATGAGCCGGCCACGCCCGACAGCGCTTAACTTCGGTGATCTGACGGGAATCGGTGTACCCACTGCGGCAAGGCCGTTGCCAAAAAGTTGCATGGTGCGAGATTCGATCCAGCGACCTTCGGATTACGAACCCGAGCGCTTACCGCTGCGCCACGACGCTATATTAATGTGAAGGAAGAGAATTAAAGCAGAATCAATTCAACTGAAACATTTTAATTGCGCTGGTACGTTATATCATACCATTACATACCCCTGACTTAACTGCAACGAAACGGGCTCAATATGGAGCCCATCAGTGTCCAGAAGAGTCGGGAAGTTCAGGTTGCATTCTTCACAGCAGAACGAAGCATGTCTGTACGTTGTGATGTTACAGAATAAAAGTGATGTTGTTATTCAATGGAAATTTTGGAATTTGAGATTTCGCTTACTGTTTTATCAATCACAATTGGCGTAAGAATCATGGATTGACCATTGTCATAGAATATTGCATTGTGAAATGTGAATAGTTTTCACTTGCAGTTTTGCGTGGGTGGAAGCAGTCACAGCTAGCGCGCTATTGATTAAGAAATTGCATTATCGTCTTTCTAATTACTTCATGATCGTAGATACGATCAAACCCGGTCGTGAAGCTATTGCTATGAGAAAACAATTTCATAAGGACCAGAAAGTTCTTAAGGGCGCAAAAACAACTGTAACATCACACGAAAGGGAAATTCAATATTAGAGCAGATGCAAGAAGACGATAAAACAGTTTTCTTTTTATCAATGTAACACGCACATGGGACTGCTGATATTGGTGTCTGTAATCTTAGCAAAATGCATAATTAAAATGAAAATAATACTGAAGAGATGATTGGAATGAGCACTGCTAAATGGTTCAGTGTTCCCAGAACAAATATTTATTATAACGAAAACATATATCATACCTTAAGCTTAGTATTACAATGACTGTAGATTTTTATGTCCGTGTCATGTCCATTTAGCGCTCTTTTATATGGTCATTGTGCTCTTTGAGTCGCTCGTGCGTCCTCACGATAAGTTATAACAGTTCTTCTTTTTACACTTCACTCTAACTTAGACATAACACGTTTTTAGTAAAAAATTAGATCAGACTGCCACAAATCTGCGTCCGTCTTACTCAAGAAAATCAGTAGAAGTCTTAAGCGCTCAAGGCTTCATTTGTTCTCCAGCGAACAAAATAGTGAAGGATCGCATATCTATCCGTATTTATCTGTTTATATTGCAGCCCAAAGATGACGAATTACATTATTTAGAAAATTCCACCGTCGCTATGCGACGCCTTATTATACATTAATCATTCTTTATAAACAAGTATTTGGCTTCTGGCTGAAAGTATTAACTATTTGCTGTTTTAATGAATTCAAAAATAGCGAATATCACATTGCCTCCCATGAGGAGAGAGGGAATGCCGAAAGATTACCTCGATCCTCATGTCCTCATGAGATATTCGTGATTATTGGTGTGACATTTACATAATGTTTATAAAAAAATATATCAGATATTTATCTTTTTTCAAAATTAAGTTTTTCGCTCTTTGTTGATCAGTCACTTCATTCCATAATACCAAGATTAACATTTATGTGCATATTTAAGTTTGGTCCATAATTGCTTATAACAATAAGTGAACGTTCATTTCACACTTCAGGGGATAGAATTCAGAAATTACATCATCTTGAGCTTAACAAGTAATACATGAGTACAGTGAGTGCTTATTTTCACTAAACTAGTGGACAACGTTCGAGCTTCTGTTGACTCATTGTGGTTCAATTACAGTCTAATAACGTAGCACTACACTTCGTGACGCTTTCACTTTCGGTGTTAGCTGTCTACGGTGTTCATCATGCAGTACATCTGTTCTTTCCACTGTGGTGCCAGGTATTCAAGTGGCTTCCCGGTTTTTTTATTTACAATATGAAACAGAAGAAGTGGAAAATTGTTAGTGTAACTTCTATTGGACACATTGGTTAAGAATCGGGACTGGTCTGGAGTGCACATTCATTTTCTTTGTCCATCAAGAGACAGGATTATGATTCATATTAGCAGTGTTCAGGAGTGCCGGTATTAATGACTTCAAGGTCTGAGTAATCTAACAATCTACTTCTCACTCATCTTAACTTCAACTCAAGAAAATTGCTTAATTTACGTATGAAAATATAGGCACAGAAGTGTGCAAATGTCTTTCCTCCAGTATGTACGATTGAAGTCATGGCGGTTTAAAGTTTGGATTGTTCCCCAACCACACGTCAGCCACTCACAGCGGCCGCACAGTGTTGCGTGGGCTCCAATACTCAGTATCCGTTCGCGCTCAGGCTGTAACAGAGCCACACCTCGCGCACGTTTTCCATCGGAGGAGCCGGACATAAGCTGCCTCCATACTTCCCTGTCAACTGCCTCCCATGAGGCTCACAGGTAAGTGACGACGAATATTTTAGCTGTCGCTGCACTTATAACAACACGGAACTTTGCGTTGCACCTGTTGTCGTAGACTTGACTTCATTTTACACTTGCAGTACACACTACCACTAATACACACTGAACAGTCATTTTTATTATGCACGTCGCATTTTCGTGTGCATCTTCACACAGCATTCGTGCTCAGTTCCTTCGTCGATAGCGTTCATTTACAAAACAATCAAATTTTGCAGGTTTCCTCCATTGGTACAGAAAGACTTACATTCTACTATTTACAAAAGATCACTTACGAGCTAATATTTACAATTAATGGTCTCTCCTTTCGTTAAGTTATGAATCGACCTATTGTATCTCAAGGTTTACTTGTGAACCTAAAAATATTCTTTCAAACTATCATTTAAGGGCTCATTTCCTCTTATGAAAACTACAGATTTCGCAACACTCGTTGCCTTTATTCTTTAGTGCACCCAAGATCATTTTCTACTGCCACGTTGCATATCTACTACTTAATGAGTACGCATTTAACGCTGAATCTTTTCTTTTGTGCTTGCCAAAATTTTTATAATTGAGGGCAAACTGGATAACAATAGGTCTCCCTCTTCGCTTCATGTACTCAGCAATCGTTCTCTGTAAAAAAAAAAATAAATAAATAAATAAAAATAAAAAAAAATTGGGTAACGCGTGTCTACTATTTTTCGCATGAATGGAATTACCCACATTTCACTGGGTTTACGCAACCTGTCCATAAAAAACATTACCAAAGCTGGCGAAGTTCATCACGCTACTTGTCTCATTTCTCATAAGCACTGCTTTGCCTCCAGGCACACGTGCCTTTTACAAGTCGACCCTTGGTCTGGGTTAATGAAACAGGATCAAAAGGAACGGGCACAAGGAAAATGGATTTCATAAGAGGAGTGTCTTAGGAGACATTTTTGCAATAAAATCTGCATGTAAATAAAATTATCATTATAAACATAGGCACATATATAAATTTTTAATCTCTTTCATTACAGTATGCTTTGCTACTTCTACATCTTACTCTGGTTATCGTCTGTATTAAGTTAAAATATGACTGCATTGCTTGTTCTTTGGATTAGCCATAAATTAGGGTATTGACCTCATTAAAGGTTGGGTTTCCGTACTGATGTTGTACCTGGTGGTTGTGAATTGGGTAGTATCTCTGCTGATTACTGTAATTGGTTTTCTGCTTCCGTTTAAAGTTATTGCCGTTTGCATTTTCCTAACGGCTGGCAGGTTGGCAACAGCGGTCGCAGTAGCTCTCTCTCTCCTTCGGCGCATTGTTATCCACGTGCGGTGCATTCTGCTGGCTGCCAGGGAAGAATTTACCGCTGACAACCTTGGAGCGCACATCCTCGCTAATTAAATCTAAGGAATCCTGCACAGAAAGGAATACATCCGTGTCTTCTTCGGACACATTTACTAGTTTCTCTCTTATAGACACAGGGAGTTTGCTTTTGAGGATCATAATTACGTCCTTGGAAGAAATCGCAGAATCCCAGAATTTTTGCTAGACACTTCTCAAAGTATCGCCGGAGACTTCCATGCTTCTCATTGAAAATTTCCGCACCATACACCTCCTTCCTTAATCTCAGCTGTACCCCTTCACTCCAAAATTTTGCCAAGAACATTTTCTCAAACTCTTCATAATTCCTACACGTGTCTACCTTTTCCGTTCCCCATAATGCTGCATCTCCGGAGATAAAGCCAGTGACGAACTGAATACGCTGTCTGTGTGTCCAGCTCCTGGGAAATATGCCGGAAATGTTCTTTAGGAACATGATCGGGTGTATTTCTCGCTTCTGCGGATGAAAAACAGGAAAAGTGCAATGCTTAATCACACTTTCCTCTTGCATTAAACTCACAATTATGGGCGGATCATTTATTTTCCCCACTCGAGGCTCAACAGAACCGTTGTTTTGCATGTAATCAGGCGGTGAACCGTAAGGAGTTGACTGACATTCGTCACCGTCTGTAGAGTTGTTCCCTATAGTTTGTATATGCGTGTGCGGATTTTCTACCCAGTTTCTCAGCATTCTGACCTCGTCCACTACTTGTTGCTTCCACTCGGTAAGATCCCGTGTAAGTGTCCTTCGAATCTGTCCCAATTCAGAAACCACTGTGTCTCCCGGCTTACCAGGAGCAGCTTAGATTTCATATGTTACATCCTTGACAGTCTCACTAAGCTCCTCCCTGACCTTCTTTTCGATGAAAATATCTTTACCCTTTATCCATTCACCGTAGTGTTCCGACAATGCCTCCGCGTGTGCTTTCACGGTGCTCTTAACCTGTTCTTCGATATTGATTGAGTCTATCTGCCTCGACAGATCCTCTACTACAACTTCAATGTCAGATACCGTATTTCTAACTGAGTTTATTTCTTTGGTACCTGCCTGAATTTTTGTGTTTAATGTTTCAGATACTTCAGCTATTTAACTTTTCACCTGTTTCTGCATTTTCTGTATTTGATCACTGATCTTAGTTTGCACCTCACCCAAATGGGTATTTAATTCAGCCGTAATTTCTTTATGCAGATCTTTTTTGATTGTGGCTAACTGTGTTTTTACTGATTCGCTTACAGCATCTAATCGGGCGTTAACAGCCTCAATTTGTGTTTTTACTGATTCGCTTACAGCGTCTAATCGGGCGTTAACAGTCTCATTTTGTGTTTTTACTGATTCGCTTACAGCATCTAATCGGGCGTTAACAGTCTCATTTTGTGTTTTTACTGATTCGCTTACAGCATCTAATCGGGCGTTAACAGTCTCATTCTGTGTTTTTACAGTCTCATTTACTGCGTCAAACTGTTGTTTCAACATTTCCATTAACGCACCGAGGTCATTTGTAGCTGCAGCGGGAAGAGTTTGGACTTTAGGGTCACTTTCCCCTGTTACAGACATGGTTAGCTCATTTTCCACACGGGAACCTACCGTTCGCGATCATAAAGGGTATGGAATACTGTTAACGTCTTCACTCCCGTCTCCTGTTGTAACCTGTGTTTACTATCTGCCATTTTCGTTAGTAAATCACGTGCTACGCAAGGCTTTCGTCGTTTGTCAGTGACGTGGTGAGTCCGTTAAAGAGCACCGTTCTCGCGGTGCAACAAATAAAATTCTATCTAGCGAGAAGACAAGATGGAACCTAAACGTTTCAGACAAATGAATGAAGTTGCTCTTCACTGCAAATTGCACAAAATATCCACCATGTTGAAAATGTAATACAGCTATTCTAACAATGGAAAAAATTTCTATTATCATACTACGAAGAATTTTACTTTGAAAGATAAAATAAAGCAGATTTTCTATAGCGGGAAGGAGATAGAAAGGATATGGATCCACTTGGAAAAGCAACGTTGCTACTGAAGCACTACACTGCGTATGCAAAATTCTGACTTACTTTTTCATGGCTTGGTTACCGCTATGTTGTCTCAGCAAATTCACGTCTCTTTTCTTTTCCTTCCTCTCGGTAACTAAACTGCGTTATTGACCAGCATATTTTCCGTCATTCTCACAGAGAGATGATGTGTACATGAAACGACAGAACATTTATTAACAAAAGTACATAGAAACTTTTCGAAGAATTTGAACTAATTTTTGGTCAAGTCCTTGTTCCGGCGCCAAGTGTGATGTTACAGAATAAAAGTGATGTTGTTACTCAATGTAAAATTTGGAATTTGAGATTTCGCTTACTGTTTTATCAATCACAATTGGCGTAAGAATCATGGATTGACCATTGTCATAGAATATTGCATTATGAAATGTGAATAGTTTTCACTTGCAGTTTCGCGTGGCTGGAAGCAGTCACAGCTAGCGTGCTATTGATTAAGAAATTGCATTATCGTCTTTCTAATTACTTCATGATCGTAGATACGATCATACCGCGTCGTGATGTTATTGTTATGAGTAAACAATTTCCTAAGGGACCAGAAAGTTCTCAAGGGCGCAAAAACAACTGTAACATCACACAAAAGGGAAATTCAATATTAGAGCTGATGCAAGAAGACGATAAAGCAGTTTTATTTTTATCAATGTAACACGCACGGACTGCTGATCTTGGTGTCTGTAATCTTAGCAAAATACGTAATTAAAATGAAAATATTACTGAGGAGATGATAGGAATGAGCACTGCTGAATGATTCAGTATTCCCAGAACAAATATTTATTACAACTAAAGCATATATCGTACCTTAAGCTTCGTACTACAATGACGGTAGATTTTTATGTCCGTGTCATGTCCATTGAGCGCTCTTTTATATAGCCATTGTCCTCTATGAGGCGCTCGTGCGTCGTCACGATAAGTTATATCAGTTCTTCTTTTTACACTTCACTCAAACTTAGACATAACACGTTTTTATACGTTTAGTAAAAAATTAGATCAGACCGCCACAAATCTGCGTCCGTCTTACTCAAGAAAAACAGTAGAAGTCTTAAGCGCTCAAGACTTCATTTGTTCTCCAGCGAACAAAGTAGTGAAGGATCGCATATCTATCCGTATTTATCTGTTTATATTGCCGCCCAAAGACGACGAATTACATTATTTAGAAAATTCCACCGTCGCTATGCGACGCCTTACTATACATTAATCATTCTTTATAAACAAGTATTTGGCTTCTGGCTGAAAGTATTAACTATTTGCTGTTTTAATGAATTCAAAAATAGCGAATATCACAACGTATGCTGGCTACCTACCTTGACATGTTGCGCTTAATATCAGCACATGTGTGAATGTGCTCCTGGTAAACCCTGTCCTTCCGGTAGCCCCACAACCAGATATCACAGGGAGTGAGACCAGGTGATCGTGCCGGGCAAGCATTTGGAAACGATCAGCTGATAATTCGATCGCTTCCTAATGTGTTTCAGAGAAGCAAGTAAACTTCACGACCTGTGTGCGTTGGGGCCCCATCTTAAGTGAAAACTGCTGAGTTCAATGCGTATCTCTGGAGGGCGGATATGACATGCAGGCGAAGCATTTTGCAGTAACGCTGGTCAATCCCACTGCACGTCTTTGGTCGTTGAGCGCCAGCCTCTTCTAAAAAGAATGGCACAGTGATAAATATAGTCGTGAAGCCACAACATACGGTGACCCATTCAACATACAGATGAACTTCATGCACAGTGACTGGAGGTGAAGATCCCCACACTTGGCAATTCTGTATGTTCACCTCAGACGTCATAGAAAAATGAGCTTCCTCTGTCCATCGGATGGTCCATGGCCGGCCCTCGTCATCTTCTATCGTTGCGAGAAAGTGGAGAGCGAGGTCAACACGTCGTTATGCGTCAAATGGTGTAAGCTGCTGCATCATATGGGTCTTGTACTTATACCATTTGAAAATGGTTCGAAGCACCTTCCGTACAGTGGACCACAGAATGTTCAATTGTCATGGCACAGCACGCGCACTGCCTGGCGATCGGGAAATGCACGCAGCGTCATCTTCCATACCAACAGCGATTTCATCAACCACCTGTGGTGCAAACGGTAATCGGCTTCTTGCCGGAGCGACGTCCAGTTCTCCAGCTGATTCGAACTTCTTCATCTTGCTTCGCACAACAGATGGAGAAAGATGACCGTTCCGTAATCCTTTCAGCCGGCGATATTTTCGAAGTACAGCTGTAGCATTACTGTTGTTTTGATAATAGTGCTTCACCAAGTGTCCTGCTCGTTTTGTCCAAGTTCATGTTGACACGTCAACAAGTGTACTGCGACTGGTCAGGTGTGTGAGACCATGAATCACGATAACTGATCACGGCGTCTGGTGGTCATAGTTGGAACTTGACGGTGGTGTACATCATGCACCCCATACTCTGGACATTAATGCTACCAAGTTTGGTACTCGTACGGTAATTAGTTTCCGTGTTATAACATGTTAAAAGGCAAATTTAAATTACAAATATAATCACCCGGCATCTTCCTTCAAGACAGGACCTGGAACCCTAGCCTAAAACGCTCGGAATTATTACATAATTTACAAGCATACTAACGAATGCTAACGTAAACGAATTCATTTCGTCACTGTCATCCAGCAGTATATCTCTCATCTCACCATAGTCTATAATTTACAGAGCTTTCACACTCCGGTGTCGAGCTTCTCAGTCACCACGCATCAGCAGAACCCTCGCCCTTCCTCTCAGTATTTCGCGGGTCAGCTGATCGTTATTGAACATCAGGTGGAGGGAAATGATTACGATTTCTCTCTCTGTACCCGTACAGGTTACATTGTTGATGACTGTGAGTCCTTTGCCCTCTCATTTCTTGTCCTCTACTCCACCCATTATTAAAGTGTCGATACTACACTAATTCGACGCATTGTTTCTTTGATCAAGATCGTTATTGTTGTTACGTGCGTTGTCATTTTTTTGGCATTTATTTTGATCCACTAATCATGATATCGTTACATAGTTCTTGCAGTAGTAGTTGAAAAGGCACAACATCCTGCATATTACGTCCTGCTATTAGGATCTCACTCTAGCTTCGCTCGTAATTTAGTGACATATTCTTATCAATTCAGCAGCTTCGTACTGTGTATCCAAGAACTAATATTCTTTCACCATTTCTCTGAAACATTTGACCGGATTACGCCCATTACTCTTTTGGAATTTATCCGTCATCAGAATGTTCAATTTTAGTCTACCTTGATTAAATTTGGAATAGAGCTCGCTGAGAATCTGGTGACTGTAGTCGTCATATGTAACCGAACCGTGCATTACGACTTGTATCTTGGTGCTCACCTTGTAAGTGGGCTGTTTAGGTTTTTTTTATTGGTAACGCCACGTAGCGCTCTCTATGAAAATCATTGACTGTGCTGTGTGCAGTCTGAGGCTGGTCGCCATTGTTGCAATAATCGCTATTGTAGTGTTGGGCAGTTGGCTGTTAACAGCGCGTAGCATTACGCAGTAGGAGGTGAGTCGCCAGCAGTGGTGGATGTGGGGAGAGAGATGGCGGAATTTTGAGAGCGGACGATCTGGACGTGTGTCCATCAGAAAGAGTAAATTTGTAATACAGGGCTATTACAAATGATTGAAGCGATTTCATAAATTGACTGTAGCTCCATTCATAGACATATGGTCACGACACACTACAGATACGAAGAAAAACTCATAAAGTTTTGTTCGGCTGAAGCCGCACTTCAGGTTTTGCCGCCAGAGCGCTCGAGAGCGCAGTGAGGCAAAATGGCGACAGGAGCTGAGAAAGCGTATGTCGTACTTGAAATGCACTCACATCAGTCAGTGCAACGACACTTCAGGACGAAGTTCAACAAAGATCCACCAACTGCTAACTCCATTCGGCGATGGTATGCGCAGTTTAAAGCTTCTGGATGCCTCTGTAAGGGGAAATCAACGGGTCGGCCTGCAGTGAGCGCCGAGTGTGGGAGGAACTTGATTATCGGCTTGATGTCTGCCGAATCACTAAAGGGGCAGATATCGAACATTTGTGAATGCCTAAAAAACTTTTTGAGTTTTTGTATGTGTGTGCAAAGCATTGTGAAAATATCTCAAATAATAAAGTTATTGTAGAGCTGTGAAATCGCTTCAATCATTTGTAATAATGATTGAAGCGATTTCACAGCTCTACAATAACTTTATATATATATATATATATATATATATATATATATATATATATATATATATATATATATATTACGGCTTTTGTGCACTATTAAGGTAAATACATTGTTTGTTCTCTATCAAAATCTTTCTTTTGCTAACTATGCCTATCAGTAGTTAGTGCCTTCAGTAGTTTGAATCTTTTATTTAGCTGGCAGTAGTGGTGCTCGCTGTATTGTAGTAGTTCGAGTAACGAAGATTTTTGTGAGGTAAGTGATTTGTGAAACGTATAGTTTAATTTAGTCACGGCCATTCTGTTGTAGGGATTACTGAAAGTCAGATTGCGTTGCGCTAAAAAATATTGTGTGTCAGTTTAAGCACAGTCATGTATATTTTTTCTGAGGGGACGTTTCAACCTTATCTCGTAAGTGACTCCATACGAAACGCGTTTTCATGTATCTCCCCATGACGATGGTAGGGTATTTTCGCATTGCTCTAGTTAGAGGTGTGGCTGTGTATTTGTGTCGGGAAAGTGGGTACAGTTTAGAACTGATACGAAATGACGACAGCACTATTCTTCGTCTATTTCGACATACAGACCTGGAACCAAGGGGACTGTCTCTCCTAGTGTTCTCCTTATACTGCATAGTCGCTGTTCCAGCTCCCTAACGTCTTCGGATTCCGTTCGTTTTCTTTCATTGCTAATGCTTCACGGTTCCGTCGGTTTACTGCTCCTTGTACTCGTTTGAAGTGCAACACAGGCTGAACCTCAGAACTATCGTTAACAGCTACTGGTAGTGGGCGATGTGAATCTGTTTCAGGCGGTAATGATACATCTTCTATTGCTTCAGCTAATTCGTTTAATTACCCAAAAACTTCACGAGTTCGATACTCTTCTTGTGCCACTTGCTGGCACACTTTTTTCTGATAGTTGTAACACCGAAGGTGCAGATAAAATACCATCTGCACCGTTCAACCTTTTTTCCGTCTAATATTCATTAATAGCTTGCACCGTCCTTTTGGTTCTGAAACCGCAAGCTGCATTACAGAAACTATATTTAATACGTAGCCGATGCACTAGTATATTTAATTTTGACTGTGTATAACTGATTGTAATTATAACGAAAATATTGTGAATGGCTGGGTAATAGCCAAGGGAACTTTATTGAAATGTATCGATTGCAACGACGAAATGGTTGTAGCTGTGCCGTTGTTTATCTATGGGTGTGGAGAATCTCCGTCGCGTTGCGAGAGGAAGCAGAGCAGCTTGAGTTACGAAAGAGTGCGTAAGAGTTCAGAGCACGGTAGGAGTGGACAGGCGATTCCAACTATTCAAAAAATGGTTCAAATGGCTCTGAGCGCTATGGGACTCAACTGCTGTGGTTATCAGTCCCCCAGAACTTAGAACTACTTAAACCTAACTAACCTAAGGTCATCACACACATCCATGCCCGAGGCAGGATTCGAACCTGCGACCGTAGCAGTCGCACGGTTCCAGACTGCGTGCCTAAAACCGCGAGACCACCGCGGCCGGCGATTCCAACTATTGCCTGGCATATTTATCCGTGGCCCTGGTGACGAGTCGGGGTTCATCTCATCGAGCAGCAGCAGCGACAACACCAACAACAGCTCAGCATTGTCGTCGCCTACATTCTTCGTCGTCCGCACAACTACAACATCGTAAGACTGTGAACTGCCAAACATAGTAACGTAGAGGCCTTTCCTAGCAATATTCCTTTCACAAAGTATGAATAACTTGAATAATAACATTCAACAGTTATAATTTGTAGGACACCTGTGATGTCATTGTCTTCAGACATTATTGCCAAGCAGGGTCCCTTTCCTTTCCATGCAGAGTGTCATAAGAATATCAAAAATGAACTATTTACTGCCAGTTTCAGTTTCAGTCTAAATTTTCTGCCACAGTAACTGTTCATTCTCGTATTTCGTAGCAGAGGCTACTTAAAGTAAAGTGAAATTTCACTTGAAAAAGTAATAACTTAAGATGCAGCACCAATTGAGAGTGGGCAATTTCAGTTACTCTCTGTTTAGCTTAGCGAGTGACTTCTTCTGGTTTAGTATGTATTTTATTGTTATTATTTTAAAAGTAAAATCAGCTGCTCATTTGCTTGAAGTAAATTCAGTTCAATATTTCAATAATCAAAAGTACATTGTTTGCTTTTATCTAAATTTAGCATTACGTTTCACTGAGGTTACTGAAAGTTAATTTTTTACGTAACAAAGCTCAAGTTAAGCCAGTCATTTATCTAACAAGCCATTTCATTTACCGTTTCTTTCGAAATTTAGTATTTCAGAATAAGTAACTGCAAACTCAGTTCTTTCTAATGCGTTTATTTTATCGTGAACTGTTATGGTCTGGAAAAGCCTTGTGTTGTCATGCCACTGATTATTTGCTTAAATTCCTTTACCATTACTTTTCTCAAGATTCTGGAGATTCATTGCCCTAGCGGGCTGGCAACCGTTTAACTATCCCTTTCTTAGCTAATGAGTGTTTTCTTTGCGTTAGTAGTCATTGTTGTAGTAAATATTACGTGGTACTCTTTTTCCCTAGGCCGGCCGGAGTGGCCGAGCGGTTCTAGGTGCTACAGTCTGGAACCGCGCGACCGCTACGGTCGCAGGTTCGAATCCTACCTCGGTCATGGATGTGTGTGATGTCCTTAGGTCAGTTAGGTGTAAGTGGTTCTAAGTTTTAGGGGATTGATGACCTCAGAAGTAAAGTCCCATAGTGCTCAGAGCCTTTTCTTTTCCCTATGAACAGTTCGTGGGCGATTGCATTATAGTCCACCCATGTCGAATTTATCATCTAAATTCAGGTTAAATTTAAAGTAGGTTCTTCCTTCCATATAGCCTCTTGTACACTTCCCTTCAACTAACCGGTGTTATTTTCCTTCGATAACGATAATTACGGTAAAATTTCATTAGGCATATGCAATCACGGTCAGTTATGTCGCAGTCCAGTAGGCCGATTAACAAGAGTGAGGTTACATAGTTCATTATGCTCTGTACAGAATTCGCCGACAAACTTTTTACTAAGTTTTTGTCTTTTACTCTGTCTTCCCGGACAGAAATTTCACGCTCTAATGCCGCGAAAATATTCTGTACTGTATCTATCGTGTCGTTCACGTTTTTCTGAACTTCTTTAATTTCAGTTTTTAAACTCTGTGGTGGCAAGATGTTCGGTTACTACAGCGTCTTTTCTGTTTTTAACCTCATCATATAGTTCACTAATGCTTGATCACTGAATTTCTTGTTCAGTCACTGTTCTTAGTCATTAAAACGTTAATTCTGCTCATTGAAATAATTCTGCAAACGTTTCTGATTCTCATATAAACGCTTATTAACTGTGGATTTCGGATATTTCTTTACTTCCGTCATATGATTTATAAAAGAGCTGACCCAGTTTGGGATTTCGTGAGAGAAGTTCCTGCTGTGTTTTGGTGTGCAAACATTTTCGGCCGTGCCTCGCAAGCAGACTTTGTGTCGACACGCTGACAAGGCCGCTCACCAATCGGTAGAACATTATCCTTTGCTGCTCCCTATTGTTCATGCTTCCTGCTCTCATTCCAGCCGTCAGACCGCCAGTCATGCCGCCCTCACTCGTTTTCTCCAGGTCTCACTCAATAACCACTGTCCATACACTACTTTCACCACCGTTACTGAATTTTCTATATCCATGTTCACTAATCTTTCGTCTCTGGCCTTGTTATTATACTCATACCACAAACGAAAGTAATTCCTACCTAACAGGCCTCAGCGCAAAAAATATAAAAAACAACTTCACACCTATAAAAAAATCACTCTTCACAGAATCGCTGTAACAAACCTTTTCAATCACACACTCACGTAACTCTGCAGACGACAAACAGTCAATGCTGATGAGCTTGGACACACGAAAATTACTGTAAAGCAAGATTAATGCACAAGAATGTTCCTGTCTGCTTTTCAAGAAGTTACCAAGTATTCTGTAAATAATCCTAGCAGGGTCGCCAGATGGAAGCCTTCTACGGATTTCTTAATTTGCTTCTTTGTTGATTCAAGTAGAACTGGTTTGTGCCACTTAACTTTCTTGCAGATCTTTGCCAAGTTGTGGTATGATCCCTTTCTTCTCTCGCTATCTCCCTCGATTCGGCACCAGGATAAAGAAAATAAGAGGACAGTATGAAACAATTAATTATTTAGCATATAAGATTCATATTAGCTATGGTAACTGAGGAATCTGGCGTTTAAAATCACATATTCTGACACGAAGAAAATATTTTCACCTCATGAAATTTTTCTCCTATCTTGTTGCATTAGAATGCAGCTAAGGAAGAGGGAAGCGGTATCAAGAAAATAAAAACTGTGGTGTCAAAAAGACAGACCGAGGAGATTGTTGTTAATGCAATATATCAATATTTATCATACTGGCTTATGAATATAGCAAACGTAGCATAATGAGAGATACTCCCAAGTATAACAGCAGAGCATTACATGCCTAGAGGGACCACTGTCACCAGTGCATCATACACAGATCTCCAAAAAAATCATCTGCGGCCTGCAATCAAATCAAAGCAACGTGGATTGCTGGCAGCAGGTGTCCTTGTAAAATTACGAGAGTGAGTCAAATGAAAATCGTAAATATTTTTTTAAATATTATTTATTGTGCAGAAGTGGTACAAAGCTGTATCACTTTTCAACATAATCTCCCCCACGCTCAATGCAAGTCCTCCAGCGCTTACGAAGTGCGTAATTTGCTTTAGAAAAAATTCTTTTGGTAGTCCGTGCAACCACTCACCGTGTAGCGTACCTCCTCATCAGAACGGAACTTCTTTCCTCCCATTGCGTCTTTGAGTGATCCAAACACATGGAAATCACTTGGGGCAAGGTCTGGTGAGTATGGTGGATGAGGAAGACACTCAAAATGCAGGTCTGTGATTGTTGCAACTGTTGTACGGGCAGTGTGGGGCCTTGCATTGTCATGTTGCAAAAAGACACCTGCTGACAGCATTCTACGTTGCTTTGATTTGATTGCAGGCCGCAGATGATTTTTTAGGAGATCTGTGTATGATCACTGGTGACAGTAGTCCCTCTAGGCATGTAATGCTCCAAAATGACGCCTTTTTCGTCTCAAAAGAGAGTCATTATAACCTTCCCTGCTTATGGATCTCTTCGAAACTTCTTTGGTTTTGGTGATGAGGAATGGCGCCATTCCTTGCTCACTCTATTCGTCTCCGGTTGGTGGAAGTGAACCCAGGTTTCGTCCCCAGTAACGATTCTTGCCAGGAAGCTATCACCTTTTCGTTGAAAGCGCCGAAGAAGTTCTTCACAACCATCAACACGTCGTTCTCTCATTTGAGGAGTCAGCTGCCAAGGCACCCATCTTGCAGACACTTTGTGAAACTGGAGCACATCATACCCAATGTGTTGTGCAGACCCATGACTAATCTGTAAACAAGCTGCAATTCATTCAGTGTCACTCGGCGGTTTTCATTCACCTTGGCTTCAACTGCTGCAATGTTCTGTGGAGTCACAACTCGTCGTGCCTGACCTGGACGAGGAGCCTCTTCCACTGAAGTCACACTATTTGCGAACTTCCTAATCCATTCGTAGATTTGCTGCTGTGACAAACATGCATCACCGTACTGAACCTTCATTCGTCGATGAGTTTAAATAGGTTTCACACCTTCACTACGCAAAAACTGAATAAAAGAATGCTGTTCTTCCCTGGTGCAAGTCGCAAGTGGGGGGGCCATCTTTATACTGATACTACGACGGTATGTGTGCATCTGCTCTATGCTGCCACCTACAGGTCATTTTGCATGCTGTCTGTAGCACGCTTACCAACATACATGATAACGGCGGGAAATTTCGATTTGTTATAACAAATTTAAGATTTTCATTTGACTCACTCTCGTAAAATGATCATAATATAATGAGGTATGGGATCTTACGTATCAAGAGATCATTTAATTTCTTTTAGCTGAGATACATTTGCTATCGATTTATCTTCCGGAAAATATTAGAAGAGTCAGCAGGACACGATTATTTGTTAGTACATTTGCGGTGGTTTAAGATATCTAAAGAACTACTCTGTTCTCCACTCTTCGTAGCAGTTTTCCCAACTATATCGACCAGTTAAGTGTAGAATGTTTACGAGCAAATCACAGGGACGATACCTGTTATGGCATTAGTTGTCGGTAACGATATAGACTTGTTGGTGTATACTTTTCGCAACACCAAAAGACAACCATTTATATCACGGAACTACAACATAGAAAATGCCTCAAGAAAATTCAGTGTGGATAGCTCATGGCAGCCTTCGTCTGTAATGACGACAATGGATCAAATTTTTTTAATACTTTTTTTAACTACGTTGTTTGAGGAGTGGTAGTGAGGGGGACACTGAGATGAGAAGCTGCAAAGGCCTTAGCACGAGTTCGGCATTAGTTTCCCTGGTCATTCTCGCACCGTCTTCTTTCCACGGCTATGGGTTTCACACGAACGCAGAGGTTGAAAAGCACACTTGCGGCAGCATCATTTTTGCCACTCAGTACATTTCCATATGCTGCAGATGATCAGGTTGGTTCCTGGATGAGAAGGAAAAATTTCCCCATTGGTCAGCGCTACTTTCATAATGTGCTACTTCGATGTCTCATATCTAAAACAACAAAAAACTGAATAAATGTAAAACAACAAAATGTAGGAGACCTGTGTTTCTCCTTGAGTATAAAATGTTAAAATAACTTACGGGAAAGCAGCGTATCTGAAAGAACTTTGCGTCGTGAATCGAAACGACACAGGCATTGCAGTATCGTAATGTATTAATGCAGAGTCTCGCGGCGAAAACATTGAATAAAATGTTCTCGGGTTTCCAACCGCGTCAATTGCTTAAAACTACACATACTTTCGGCCAAGCACTCCTTGGCCATTGTAAAGTGGTATGACTGCCAGTGGGCTGTTGGTGCGCCCTTATATACGCTAGCTGCAGGCTGTGACGTCACTGATGCCCGTGACATTACCATATATGGGCATGTCTTGAGTCGGCGTTCTATGTGCCCTCTTCAACCGCGCGATTGCTGAATACCACGCAGCGCTTTGCTGCAAGCCACCGTCTCGGTTCAAAATGGTTCAAATGGCTCTGAGCACTAAGGGACTTAACATCTATGGTCATCAGTCCCCTAGAACTTAGAACTACTTAAACCTAACTAACCTAAGGACATCACACAACACCCAGTCAGCCACCGTCTTATTCAGGGTGTTTGTGGTAATTTTTATTTCAACAGTTTCCTTTATTAAACTGTCCCAGAAGTCGTTAGTGCGAGCCACAGCAGAGGTATCGTCAAATTTTATGTAGTGGCCATTTCCTAACGCATGCTCAGCTAACGCAGATTTCTCTGGATAGCGTAGGCGATAATACCTCTCATGTTCATTCCTGCTCTGTTCCGCAGTGCGCACTGCTTGTCCGATGTACTTATGGCCACACTCACAAGGTATTTCGTTGACTCCAGGTGTTCTGAGATCTACTGCGTCTTTAACTGGTCTCAGTAATTGACAGTTTTTCGTTGGAGGCCTGAAGATGGATTTGATCTTCAGTCCGGTCTAAGGTGCTGCAGTCATGGACTGTGCGGCTGGTCCCGGCGGAGGTTCGAGTCCACCCTCGGGCACGGGTGTGTGTGTTTGTCCTTGGGATAATTTCTGTTAAGTAGTGTGTAAGCTTAGGGACTGATGGCCTTAGCAGTTAAGTCCCATAAGATTTCAAACATTTGAAGATTTTTTTGATCGTCTGTCATTTCAACAGGCGGCTTATCTTGCCCAACACAGAGCCACAGAATGGCAGCAAAGCAAGTTTATCCTCCTGCTCTTCGTCGATGGTCTTATTCTGATATTTCCCAGAAACCACTTCTTTCACTTGATGGGCGCTGTAGCCTTTATTCCCGAAAACCTTGCGTAGGTGGCTGTTCATGGGGCAGATTATCGTCGTCTGATATTACTCTTGCACGATGCACCAATGTTTGTAATACTGTGCGCTTCTGTGCTGGGTGCTGATGGCTGGTGGTGTGCAGGTTCAGGTCTGTGTCTGGTACTGCGCGACGTGGATTTTGAATCCCCGCCAGACATCATGGACGTCGAAGACATATAGAGGTCTGCACCATCGCGCCGTAAGCTGTGGCGGCGCGCGTCGCCTGGCCTGCATTTGGAGTGAGGGCGCCACAGTGGAACATGTGGTTGCAGCGGCCAATAGCGGCGTCCCCGATAGAGTACTTAAGCGCCTGCCTGTCGCTCAGTCTGCCAGTCTATCTTGCGTACTTCTCAGGACATATCGCCTCGCAGTGTACAGCGTATTTACTTACGTGTTTTCTTTACGAGTGAACGTGGTTGTCTTGTTTGGTTATCTTGACTCTGGTTATCTTGACTCCGTTCTTGTAGTTGTCGTAAGTTCCTTCGCTGGTCGTGTCCGTCCTCTCACGTTGTGTTGCTGTTCGCGGGCCGCTCCGCGGGTCCCGCCGCGTTTCCGTCACTCCAACGTCGCGGCGCTTTCGGTCGCCGTTACAACACTGTGTGGGTAGGATTTATGTAGACGCTGTGGTCAAGGCCCCCAATTCGTTTGCGGTGGACGAGGACGTCGAGGAAGTGCAATGCATTATCTTTTTCCACCTCCTTGGTGAACGGGATATTACTGTTGATGCCAGTGAGGTGTTCCAGAAACTCGTCTAGTTTCTCGCGTCCGTGTGGCCAAATGACGAACGTGTCATCAACGTATCGAAAGAAACACTTTGGCTTCGATGGCGCAGTATCCAAAAGATTCTCCATGAAGAGGTTTGCAGCAGCTGGAGCCAACGGGCTACCCATTGCTACGCCGTCTGTCTGATCGTAATACTGGCCGTTGTACACGAAATAGGAGGACGTGAGAGTATGCCTAAATAGCTCGACCAAGTCACTTACAAAGTACTGTGAAAATAGGTCTAAAGTGTCTTTCATAGGCACATTCGTAAACAGCGCCACTACATCAAAACTGACCATAATATCATCCTCACTAAGGCGTAGACGGTTGATTCGGCTGATAAATTCTGCTGAGATTTTTGTATGATGTTCGCAGTGTCCCACATGTGGAGCGAGGAGCTTGGCCATGTACTTCACCAGCTTGTATACTGGAGCACCGATTATGGACACAATAAGGCGAAATCGCATCCCTTCATTGTGTGTCTTCGGTAAACCATAAGCAGTAGGTGGTCTCAGCGCCTCTGGGAGAAGATTCTTAAACTCACTGTCTTCCACTGAACATCGTTTAGGAAGTTATGATGTTTTTATTACTGGCCTTGATGTCGGGTCGCGTGCGAGCTTCCGGTAAGTATCTTCGTTCAGCAGCGCACAGATCTTCGTATCATAGTCCTCGAACTCCATAATTGCGGCGGCATTGCCAGTTAGCGTATATAAGGGCGCAGCCCACTGGCAGTCATACACTTGACAATGGCCAAGGAGTGCTTGGCCCAAAGCTCGTGTAGTTTTAAGCAATTGACGCGGTTGGAAACCCGAGAACATTTTATTCATTGCAATATCGTATTTATCCACCGACGCCGGGCAAGCAACTTTCAAGCAAGGTGTCTGCACTCTACAGGAATATATATCATGGATGTACGTGTACAGGTTGTAAACACGTGGTTGACGTCACGTGGAAGTCATGCTCGCCATTCCGTTACAAAGGCACTATAATATCGTAGTCCCTAATCACGTCTTAGTCACTATAACAGCAATAAAACAATTTCTGATGTTCACAGTCAAATACACAGTTCTACTGTTAGTACGTATGCCATGTGCTTACCTTAAGGAGAACAGGTAAGGATGTGGTGCTGAACAAACTACTACGCAGCAGCAGAGTGAGCTGAAGACTGCTACCATCTGAACTTCTATATCTACCAAAGGAAATACGTGAAATACCTAGGTGTTACCAGAAGCGTGGAGTAAAAGCGACAACAAGAAGATAAATGGTTAAAAATAGCCTTAAGCAGTATGGGACTTGACATCTGAGGTCATCAGTCCCCTAGACTTAGAACTATTATACCCAACCAACCTAAGACATCACACACATCATCCATGCCCGAGGCAGGATTCGCACCTTCGACCGTAGCAGCAGCACGGTTCCGGACTGAAGCACCTAAAACCGCTCGGCCACAGGGGCCAGCCAACAATAAGATACGTTCACCTAAGCTCTGTATGTTAATAATAATGAAAACAGTGAATTTGGACACTTACTATATGACCACGTTATCGTCACAAACGCACACCCTCCTCCTCGTTACAGCTTCACATCCTAGTTTTTGTTGTTGTTAAATCAAGTAGCCGATATATGGTTCCGTCAAATGCAAGCATAGTTCCAAGTACTAAACAATATGAAAGTGCAATCCCGAAATGCACTGGATTTCCGGTGTGTGCCACTAAATATGCTTGCATCATAACTGTATTTGGTGTCCAATTTCCGTGTTCGGTATACGGTGATCTGTTCCGTCCAATGGTAATTCGACAACATACGTACACAATAATCGCATTTTTTCTAAATTTTAAATATTTTGTTTAGTAAATCTTTAGTCATAGTCAATTCTTTTGCATTTTTCTTTCATCGACAATTTAAGGCCCACTGGGCCTCGCTCCCAAGCATATACAAGATGTTTCACAATTCATGCTATACACTTCTAGAGGTTGTACAATGGACTTAGCAGATGAAGTCTCATAAAGGAACCCATGTCCGGAAACGTCATCCTGCGACGCCACAGAGCGTCCAAATTATAGGCTCCGGCGCCTTTAAATGTATGTATATAAAGAGTGATTTCGATATGATTTTACAGATTTTGTTGAATGGTGGAGAAGAACAACTGTATTAATTTCAGGTAAGGATCTGGGTACCGGAAACTAAATAGTCAAAAGTTGGAAGCCTTTCTGAAACCTCTGATAATGGAATACATGTATTGTTACAATTGTTGCTAAAATCGCAGGGTAGGCAACTTACAGAGGTGGTAGTGTGGACCAACATAAGAAAAAGTACCTAGTAAACAAGGGCTCTAAAATGCATACCTTGAGAGCCATGAGCACTTGTTCAATAGAGGAGATGTGTTTCACAGTTGTGAAGATGAACAAGTCCTCAAATTGATCTAGTAAGTAACTCCTACAACTTCTAGAACTGTATAACATGATTTATGAAACACCCAATCTTTCATGAGATTTGAGGTACTCAAAAAGTTCAAAGAATAAAATATTCTTAAATAAAAATATGAGTTATACGTGATAGACTTGGTGTCATTTACACTAAATGGCAGAAACACTGCAGTACACTGTCACCATTGTCAGACGTCAATGTAGCTTCACCGCTGGTGGGTAAGTAAGTAAGCAGAACAGCAACTCTCTTTGACGGGTAGAAACGACCACCAAATTGCATTAGTTCTGTTTGTGTTTAGCGATGTCACCAGGCATCGTATGGTATACAAGGGGCGTGAACCTAGCCAGATGTTGAGTGGTCACTGTGAAGGAAGCAGAGGCGGCACTTTCTTGTGTGAGAGAAAGTTATCGCCATCTGGGAGTGTTAGAAAGAGCTTCATTGTGGGTCTCCGTTTGGATGGATGGTCGAAAGGTGCAATATGCAGATTTTTAAGGCATTTGGATGCAACATTGGCCTAATGTTGGACTCAATGGAAACGTGAGATCAGGCAAACTGACCACCTCAGGAGAGGATCACTGTACTATGCACGAAGCTCATAGTAACCCATTCACGATAGTGCCTGCCACCCGAGAACGAGTTACGGACTTCCTGCATCACTCTGCGTCAAACCACACCATTGCTTTGAAACTAGCAGCAGCCCGACTAGGGAATTCCCATTCTGCAGGTGGACTGTCGCAACATCACAACGGCTGCAAAAGGAGTGGCTTTGTGACCAAGAAGCATGCAATGCTGATTTACGGTACCGCACTGACTTCAGCGATCAACTGTGGTTCTGCACTACCAAGGATGATTATCGTCGGCGACATGAGCAGAGGTCTAGTTCTTTCAATTTTTTGCGATTGAGGAAACTCAACGGTATGTCATGGACATGCTGCGTCATCATGTTTTACCTAGCATGGTACAATTTTTCAAGATGACAGCGCTTCTCCACGTGTGACAGGTCTCACTGTGAAGGGTTTGCGTAACGTCGAGGAACGTCCATGGCCACCACGATCTTAAGATCTGTTTCCTAAAGTATATATTGATGCATCTCGGACGCCAGCTCCGTCATTTCCAGTACTGCGGAAATCAATTATCATTCTGGGGACATACAAAAAATTTAAACAGTTATTATTCTAAACTGTTCCATATTATATGTTCACTTGATTTACGAACATATCTTTTAAAAAGCATATGAAATTATCTGTCTGTGACTGTCTGAATTTAAGCGGAAAGGGTGTAAAACAGAGGCGAAAAGGGAGTTGTGAAATAAAAAGGCTTGCAGTCAATTAGAATTCTTATTAAACATATGGTTTAAGGTCCTACATATAATGTCCACTGCGTAACCAAGAAGGTACGACTGAAAAATAGACGACAATGGGAACAGCAAACGAAAATGCTGCACCTCACGGGAAAGAAGAAAGCGAACAGGGTCAGTGTGAATCTACAGCAATCCTGGGTTGGGGAACCGGGTGTTTGATTAACCAGTTGAAAGAGAAATTCATATCGCATGTGTAACAACGGAAGCAACGAAGTGTAACTATTTACTGGCGCAACTGGAGTCACAATTTGTTGCAAACATGGGAATTTCGTTACAACTTCCGACTTAAATAAATATTCGATATCTAAATAGAAACTTTTAACTTTGTTTTAGCAGAGTGGAGAGCGCCATATGAGTATACCACCCATGAACTGCAGTCAGGTGGTCTAGAAACAACCTAACTGTTTTTAAAATAGAGGATTATACAGAAGAAAACATGAACAAAAATATTATGAAAACATTATATTGTAGAAAAACTTAATGGCCACAATCAAGGAATTTTATCTATTTCAGAAGAAGGTGCAGATAAAATAGCTCTCATGGCAGATCGAATTATATAAATGTAGCCAGTTAATGAAGTTCGGTCTGTTCGATCAAAAAAAGCTATCATTGCATTGCTGTTAAACGAATAGTGCACATGAATCGACGAAGTAGAAAGTCATCTGAAAGAAAACAGGAATCAAATACGATAATGTTCAAGGAATAGAAGCATAAGGCGATTGTATCAAAGCGTAATACTACTATTACCGTTTTAGTTTTAGCGTAGTTTGCAGGTCTGAAAAATAAATTCAGGCCTGTAAGTTTCAAAATCGAGGAAATTAGGAGACGCAGGCACAATAGCGGACAGATGTTCTGCCACAGATGTTATTTCGGATCGCCAGTATCGTCTTTTTGGGCAATATTGTAAATCACGGCAATTGTTTCAGGTAGACGGTGGAGCAGACGTCCCTATACTCAACAACAAGAAATGTCAAACTGAAGCAGCTGAATAGAACTGGTTTCCAGTGTCTGGTTCTCACATTCGAAGCTATGACTCAACGTCGCTGAATACTGACCTTGAACAAAGACGTAATATTCAATAGCCATTTATTGTCGGAGACACTGCAAGAAGTACAATAAGCGCCAATTTTCTTCGGAATATTTACTTTCTGCTCGATGCAAAAAAAAGAAGGTTAATTTATAATAAAGATTGAAACTAAAATAAAATATAACATGTATGAAACAACTGACACAGTTAATTTGTTTCATATTCCTTGCAAATTTACCGAAAGCCGATGAGCATTACGTCTCAAAGCCTAGGAACCCTCATGTCTTGTGCAAGTTTCGTGAATTACACCGACAGAAGCTGTGCGAAAATTCCGGGACATACTGAACCACAAAGTTATTCGACGTTCTAAATCGCAGTGCGTCAGTCCACGACATATGGTTTCAAAACCAGATAGTCACTTGCTTGTTTTTGCAGATTATCGCCGTCTAAAGGACGGCACCCACCCAGACCGCTATCCAGTTCCACGAATAGATAATTCTACCTAATCCAGGCTGTTTCTTTATCTAAGCTTGGTTTGTCGTCTTGTGCTCCAAGAAGCTTAGTTTATGATAGTCGAAGATACAGTTGCCACAATTAATCCGTAGACCATATTTATCTAGATATCAGAAAAGTGTACTTCGATGATGCATGTGTTCTTCTTAACTAGATGCTATCAGAATGTCGTATACTTCGTGATTCCGTTATTAGTTTACAGATTTTTAGGGATGATGGAGAAGGGTATATGTATCCACTGAACTTTAGGGACCCTGGTATGGAAACGACCGAATTGAAAGCCAAAAGCGAAAATCACTGTGATACCTTTGACAGTGCAATACATGTACCCTAATGCTGTTGCTAAGATTGTCTTATGCAGAAGAAGAGATGTGATTCACGGTACCAAAGATGAACACGTGCTCATAGCTCTTGAACTATGCAATTTAGAGCATATGTTTAGTGATTTATTTTTATCGTCTTGTTTTCCTTGTTTCCAAACTACAATCTCTGAAAATTTCCCAACCTACTATCTTCGCAACAACAGTACTGGTACATGTGCTCCACTGTCATTTTCGTTGATATCTTTAGACTCATCCAGGTTCGCTAAAGTCTAATTGATAATTTCGCTCTTCACGATCACCCCTGTGAGTTTGTAACAAAATCACGGAATCCCCCTGTATGTGACATTCTTCCTGCACCTAGTTAAGAAGAAGAACACTAGCAACATCTAAGTACACTTCTCAAAATCTTGATAAGTATGGCATCATGATTAATTTTGGGAGGTATATGTTCGCCACTCAGAAACTAACCTTTTTGGGACACGTGATTAGACCACAAGGCACCAAACCGGATTTGGATGGCGTTGCAGCCATTTTAAACACACATAGTCCTGAAAAAAAAAAATCGATTGTGAGCTTTCCTTGTCGTGCTCAGCTACTATCGCTGTCACCCAGAATATACTCCACAAAACCAAGCTCTTATAAATGATTATTCGAAGGAAAGCTTGGAAAAATTTAATAAAGGAACACTGACCGGACTCCATAAGCAGTTAGAAAAATGCAAGGAAAATCAGTCACACACTGCACTGCCGACTTTCCCAAGTGTGGAGTATTAGCGTGCATTGTTTGTGGAAGCATAAGACTTTGCCCCAGGAGAAATCCTAGAGGAGAAGCCCTTTTGGTTTGTTTTCGGGTAAGTTTTCTCTTGGACAGAATAATTACTCTACGTTTCACAGAGAACTTGCTAATAATTATATAGCAACAAAGTATTTCACATATCTACTCTACGGCAGAACATTGACTGTCCACACAGGTTATACCCCAGCAAATTATGCATTGGGAACGGGAGAACGAGATGGCTTCACCATTGCAACTCTGTCATCTACAGTATATTTCTCAGTTCAGAACTTGTTTGCATTATGTTAATGGGCAAAACTGTGTGGTTGATCATCTGTCAAGTCTGGAGGAATTAGAGATGATGGAGTACGATGAAATAGTTACGAGACGAAGATCTAGACCTTTAAGCTCTCGTGTTAAGGGGCAGCTCTACATTGAAATTTAATCAGGCCTCTACTCCTACTGGATTACAACAATGATGTGACGTATTGACTGAAACTATTCGTCTGTGTATTAGCAAAAAATCTAGGATCACATTTTTTAAGCATTACCACAACATGGCTTATCCAAGTTTGAGATATTTAGCAATATCATATCATCCAAATCTGTCTGCTAAAACTTGAAGAATCATAAAGCAAGTCAGTAGAGCAAAATTATAAGGTTTATTAAATCGTCAGTTGGTATACCCCACGTTTTCTATTAACATTATCAGATAATGCATATTGATCAGGTAGCTCATCAATCACCATTTGATGGATTCTTTTACCACTTAACTTATATCAGTAGACGTACCATGTGGACAGAACTTGTGCCTCTTTCAAGCGCTGAGTCAGAGACAGCAAAAACCCAAATTTTTAATCCCTGGAATGCCAGATATGGAATGTCATAAGAAATTTTGTGACAGCGAGGAACAAACTTTCGATCTAGCATATTCCGCCCCTTAGCAAAGATCAATGATTGTAAACTGACTGTAATTATTGCATACCACGACAGGGTAATGAAAACACTGATGGCTTTCACTGTACATTGAAGAGTGCCATACGAACCACAGCTACAGCTAAATTAGTAAAGTATTAACCTGAATATTACTGGGACTCCATTACAAATTCTGGAGCGACAGTAGTTCTATAATACCACCCATGTTGTATGACACCACACTGAAATTTTCGGGAGACTTCTTTCAGGAACTTCACATCCGGATGAACGTTGACCGCCACTGAACAGGAGATAAGGGTGAACGAATATTCCCACCGATAAGGATCTAAAAAAATCACACACAAATCTGTTAGTACCAATAAGGTAAAGAATGTCCTCACACAACAATACGAAAGTCCTCACGAAGTTACAAAGTCATTCAACATTTACCCTAGCTCTTCACAGTAAATATTAAAGGAACACTACTCAACATGTCCCTTGTTCCACTGAAGCCAGTCGAGATGAAGGTGAGCATCCGAAACCATCACTTCCGCAGTCACCTGACCAGAACACGAAGTGTTTCCATGTGCTCCAAACATTTACAAGATCAGGAAGTGTGTGAAGTTTGCAGAAATAATTCAGTGACCTCGACACCAAGGAGAAAGTCGTGTTTGGACATGTCCCACAAGACAAATAGGATAAACCAGAACCCTACGACAAGCTTTCAGAGCTTGATGCATAGACGAAAGCAACAAAAAAAAATGGCAAACTCGAGCTAAAAGATACTTACTTTAAAAACTATGGGCAGTAGATGAGATGTGTTTCTTAATAGCAAAGATGAAAAAGCGCTCATTGTTCTTAAGGTTTGTATTTTTGAGCCCATCGACGCCACAAACCCTCAATATATACTAAAAAAAGACCTTGCAGTTGAAGCAACGTCTTTCACCTTATCAGAGATGATGAAGTGCCCATACCTCTTACGGCAGGTATTTTAGAGTCGATGTTCACGAGACTTACTCCTTGTTTTGGTCCATACAACTACCTCTGAAAATTTGTCAGTGGAATTGTCGTTCATTCTACATGATCTACGGAACATGAATTTTTAATCACATTGTGCACGTGCCTCCAACCTTTTAGGCCAAATTGAAACGAATTATACAGTGTCCACCACCGATAATACTGAGATAAGGAACCAATGGTCGGAAACGCATATTTACGTTACGGACATATACAGTGTACGCTGCATATCAACAACGTAGCTCATACCAGCTGTTCAAACTGACGATGAAGAAGTGCTCATTCATTGTATGGTAGGTATTTTAGAGTCGGTGTTCACTAGACTTATTCCTTGCTTTTGCCCATAGTACCAGTCTCAATGCATGCATGCAACTCTGTCAAAGATCCCTGGTGTCTGGAGTCAAAGGAGACAGGCAACTAAGACCACAGCAAGCAGGTCATCACCCGTTTCTACAGTAGTCTTATACACCAACACCTTGAAATAACCCCACAGGAAAAAATCCAGAGTTGTGATATTCTGCGACTGTACTGGCCGTGGAACAGGACCTACCCTTCAGACTCAACGATGAGGATAGACATTATTTAGGTGTTCATGAACTTTAAAATGGCAGCGGGATGGTACTCTGACATACTGAAACTGTATCTTGGGTGGACAACGAAGGGTATAGTCTCCGAGAAATTTGGTAATACGTATAATATGGACAGCAGGTAACATGGACCAGTAAAACTGGGAGGCAGTGAATAAGGTCCTATTAGGTTATCATGGACGACCCACATCCATACACTGAAGGAGAACCGTTGCTGGTGGCCACCGATGTGAGTGGCGTGGTGATTGTCCTCACTCCAGACATAGTTCCTGGAGCTGTTGGAAACACCATTACTGATGTATGAGGCCTCATACTTGAGCAATACAAGCTATACTGAGTTTGTCACTACAGCACTGCAGGATTAATCCATAAACAGAAGCGAATGCGAGCCTCAAACTCCGCTGACCCAAGTGGTTGGACACTTTCTTTATGATAGGGGTGAATTACCTGTTCCAGCAGTACTCTCCACACGGTAACCTTCGAAGTGTGCGTAGCTGGGTATAGAAGTAGATGGGTGCTTATTGCTGAGTGGTCTGCCACACAATCGGGCACCATCTCGTCAAAGTCTGGCGTTCAGACATATCTTTGGCAAGACCTTGGTCGGTTCTGTGTTGCACTAACGACCCCACATGTTGGTGTCCACAGCGATAAAAGTCTTCCAATTAGGCTGTGGCCTGTTGGGAATGTGTCCTCTGCACAATTGTGCTGCTTTACTGGCAACACAAAGTACATCCTACCCCACCATACATTAAATGCATGTATGCCAACTCGTATGGCGAATAACGTTCAGTCTTCGAGTACGCTTCATTCATTGTTTACAGTAACACATCGCATCATGGGTACATCACAAGCTGTCTAATTGAATCGCAAGTGCCACGGAGACAGTAGCGTACATGCAACAGAGGTTAATGCGCCATTGGGATGCAGCAGTCAGCTAAGTTGCATGCAGTATGCCTGTTGGATGGTCACGGATGTACACCGTTTTCACATGCTGCATGTTCCAGTGTACAACAGACACACGGAATCTATATGATAGTACGACAGAACTGCATGCGCCATTGCAATACATGCACTGAAACTGGCGGCTAATGCTTTGAAAAATCACTGTGTTGTAGTTATGCATGTACGCTACGTTTGTTCAAAATACATTAAATATGCATTTTCGACGATTGGCTCCCTATCTCGATATAATCGGTTGAAGGCACACTGTCACATGTTTCAGTTTGACCCAAAAGATTTAAGACATCCTATATACTGATGGAAAAAGTGCAACCCTCTCTATGACGAAGCCATTCCATTGACAAGTGATGTGATATGTAGTATATCATTGTAGGAGTAGATGATGAGAAATTTGTATATATGAAAATCACAGGCCACAGTAGAGGGTTCCCAAAATGCCGTGCCAATACACTCTTTACTCCCCTGTATTCTCTCATGCGAACGTTCGTAAAAGCTGTGAATGGCATCCTGTTATATACTCTCTCAAGCACATTGTACCGTTTGTGGTTAATCGGCAATGTTTCTTGCAGGCTGTGGAGAACGAGTAAGATTGTGTTTCACCATGTGCCTCACGTCTTCAATTGAAGAGAGATATTGTGATCTTGCTGGCCTGGGAGGTCACTGTGCAACGAAGAGCACGTTGAGTGGAAGCAGACGTATGTGGACGTGCATTGTCCTGCCGAACACATCACCCTGTTATCTATGAAGTGGCAATAGGACGGGGATCACAACATATATAATGATGTGGGTGTTTGATAATTGGGTCTGGAGAAACAACAAATGTGACGACGAGTTGTGATTGATGCCCCCTCCCCCCCTCCCACACCATGAAGCGTGGGGTGGAACCTGTGTGACGTGGGCGAATACTCCCTTGAGTAGACCACTCACCACGTTTACACAGTAGACGTTTACGACCATCTCTTGTACACAGACAGTACCTACTCTTATAACTACGGAAAACATGGTGACATTCCACTCTGCAGTCAAACCTTTCATGACGGAAGAACAACTATACCTGTCGGTGTCTTGGTGTCAGCAGTAGCCTGGCCAGAGGCAAGCAAACAGTTCCTAAGGATCCTTGATGAGACATCAGGTGAATATGTGTACAGATGATTCACTGGTTGATGTACCGTCAGCCGCTGCTGCTCCCACAATGCGTTTATTTCGACAGCACTCCACGGACGCCCTCAACCTGATCTGCAAGTTTATTGATATTCCACTAACCACTGTTGAAAGCAGCGACAGAGAACCTATACAATGTGTCCAACATGTGCAGCTAGTGAATAAAATTTAGGAGAGCATAACTCTGGACGTCTTCCACACTCCACTAAGCAATAATTCATCAGAATTGTATGTGTCAACCCATTATACCGTTTTCTTTCAAAAGTTAAGTACAGGACAGTGCTTTTCATTGGACATTGAGAGTGTCAATAACTTGAATGCCCCCTGTCTCCCATTAGCGTTTATCAGGGTCTGACACCTATGTTACGTGCTCTGTATAAGTCTACGGAGTTCACTCCATGGTACTTATTCCCATTCTTCAACGAGATTCCATGAGAGTTCTTGGAGATCAGGACGACCAAGAACACGACTAACAACCACGTCCAACATACGCGAGATGGGGTTTTGGTCGTGATTCACCGCCGACCATTTCATTATTTCAACGTCCAGGTATCTCTAGATATCTCAGCTGATATCCTCGAAATGATCGCTGGTATTAGAAGGAATTCAGGTCCATGCAGCAGTGCCACATGGTCCAACGGGATCTGCTCGGTGTACTGCCTGGCGGTAAGGCATCCATGGACGACGACTAGATCCGTATGTTTGTCAACACTGATGCTACGCCACACCATCATAGGACCTTGACCGAATCTGTAGATTTCGGGGCCAATATTTGAGAGGTACCGCTCACTACGCATCTCCACACTTGGCCATCAGCTTGCCTCGGAAGAACTCTGGAATCGTTTGCGAGTAACATATTTCGCTAGTGACGAAGTTTTCAGTTCACATGGGAATGGGAGAACTGCGATCTCTAATCGGACCCAACGGCTCCAGTGGTGCTTCTAAAAAAAATTGTTCAAATGGCTCTGAACACTATGGGACTTAAATTCTGAGGTCATCAGTCGCCTAGAACTTAGAACTAGTTAAACCTAAATAACCTAAGGACATCACATACATCCATGTCCGAAACAGGATTCGAACCTGTGACCATAGCGGTCACGCGGTTCCAGGCTGAAGTTCCTAGCCCTTTCAGACCCCCACCCAAACTTGAAATGAAAATTTTGAAATAAATGCATTTTTGTAACTAAAAAATCGTGGACCAACTGCTTAGAAAATTTTATTTTTTAATTTTGATACAAATTTTGAACCCATACGATTATGTGGGTCGGGATTATCTTACATATTTATGTCATTTCTTGGAGTGATATTCACGAAAGCAGTTACTGTCTTTTGACAAACACAAATAAATATTACACTTCAGATATCTTGTTCTCGTCCTCTCCTTGCAATTTTTTTGCCTGCAGCGACGAGCTGAAGGCAAATCATGAACAGTTGGACAGTGATGATATCCGTCTAGCCGCTTCTCATCACATGGTGTGTTTGCTGGTTTGTACATTTTATTTGGTGGCTCTTCATCGGATTCACTTTCTTCTTACTGTCCTGAAGAAGAAGAAATTAGCGCATCCCCAATCAGTTGTCGGAAACCAAGAAGATCTAAAGTGTTTTTCTTTTGTACTTTATTGGCTTCGCAATAAACTTTGTATTGTAAGCAGGAATTGACGCAAGCCAAATCATGTAAATGAATCAAAACTTTTAAAATCCACTTTTTTTTCTTCAAGAAAGTCCTGTAGGTCTCCATCATTTGATTGCAGAGGTCCACTCCTCCCATACACAGGTTGTACTTCACTACGACTGCAGGACATGGCACTAAGATGTACTTCTTTTCTGGTTTACTCTATCTCTCAACATTGCTTACAGGTTCACATCCTGTACAAGTAGAGGCAAGGGTCACAGCTTTTGAATCTTTCCACTGGACAATGACTACTTTGTCATCGTCCCTGCAGAATTCTTCCATATCTCCTCTCTTCAGTCTTTTTTCCTCTGTCAGGTGAACTGCTTTCACTCTGTTTTTCATTATGGTTCCTGTTCCTTCCAGCCCTAGGTCAAGTAACTGTTGCAGTAATGGCACAGCTATAAAATATCTGTCAAAATATAGTCTTGATCTTGAGGTAATGTTTGAGCAAGGCGAAGTATTACAGATGGCTCAAGACCAAGGCCAACATCTGGCAGAGGAGTTGATTTACCTTGATAAAATTCGGTCGAGTAGCTCCTCAGTTGGCATCACGAGGCTGAGTGCATCCCGAAAAAATGGCAACAGCGCATGGCGGCTGGATGGTCACCCATCCAAGCGCCGGCCACGCCCGACAGTGCTTAACTTGGGTGATCTTCCGTGAACCGGTGTATCCACTGCGGCAAGGCCTTTGCCAGTGACAGAAATGCGTGACTGAATATGATGATGCCCAGAAAATGTAGCATTAGTGCACATGCATCCGATAAAAATGCTGCACACTTCTGCTAATATCCCACGTACGACTGCTAGGGATAAATATGTAAACAATTAGCAATTTGTGTATCATGAAATAAGCGGGATAGTTCCGGATAATGCCTGAACTTGATGTTATTTGTACAAATCGTTGTTGAAGCAACTTTATTCAGGGAACAGTGATGATCTGTCGCGTAACTTATAAGTGCGACTCGTCAGTAGTAAAGGCGAAAGATATTTGCCTTACTGTTCAGAAATGCTCATATTATGGCAATATTGCAGCGCCTGTGCTGTTAAGCAGAACGATGTAATATCTTAATTATCCGCCGATATCGGGCAGCGCCTTTCATTTAAAATATCCCCCCTTCCCGCCTCCCTATACGAGAAGTGCACGATATGAGTACGAATACAGATTTTTATGCAGGGACAACTACATATCGAAGTGTGGGTCTGACCGTAAGACACGCGAGGATAGCCAAAGCAGTTTCTGCGACCTCCCGAGTAAAGTAGGGAATCCGGTTTCAAGGACTGGTCTGACACAAATTTTCGATCTCTTCATTCCCTTACACCACTGATGGTTTTTCGTACTCGCATGTGTGAATAGATTTACTGTAACTCTCGTTATCTCGCTTTACACTGAAATGTTATTACAAGTTTTCATCACATGCAGTCATTGGTACGATGTGACTAAGTTATGGTGGTATCCCCCGTAGTTTCACTCACATATCTGATGCTGTGCTGTCATAATACCAGAGTAGTCCTCTTCTTGGAAACACCTAAAACTGCCGGTGTGACAAAATGTCCCCTCCGCAGTTCATGTGTCTACATCTCGTACTACTTTATATTTCAGGAGTGAATTCACCTGTAACAAATAAGCACACTAACGGTCCATTATTTTGTTTTAATAGTATGTATTAAGTGCAGGATCTAGATACTTAGAATTTATTTTAAATCATTCTCGTGTATCAAAATAAAAATTGAATATTTCCTTAATTTTTCTCAAGTTCACCTTATACATACAGTTAATTTAAAATGTTTTTCTCAGTACCATAAAGAAATCTTGTAAGCTTATGGAAATACATATAAGTCAAAAAATTCGAGTACGTTTTTGTACTAGCAAGTAAGCAGTAACACACAATTTACAATCCACTTGTCACATTCTAACATAGGAGTACACATCGATACATATTTTCTGAAAGTGAACATGAAGGTCAGTGTAAGTAAATACGTTACTTATACACACCTACAGATCATCATTGTCTGTAGGCTGAACTTCATAGACACAGAAAACTGTAAAAACGCAGATCTTGCAAATTGGTTTGTGACGCGTTGCGGACTTTTCTCTTCTTTGCAAAATTTTCATACCTGGCAGCAACTACGGCGTCAATATACGTTTAATGTTTCATTGAGCATAGCTAGAATAGTGAAAGCTGGTATGGTCTCTAGTAAGCGACTGATGCCAGCTAAATCTGGAATATTATAAAATGTACGAATATGCCTCCTACTCCCATTAGCTTTCACCGAGTACATGCAGGCCATGTGGTCAACAAAATTTCCAGACTTAGTTTCATTGTAACACGTCACTTTGTCGGGCTTTGACTTCGTGTAAGTTCTGTTTTAAGGATCTGAACACAAGGAACTAAGAATTAATACGTCCGTCCCTGGAATATATCGTCAGTTTTGAAAGCTATGGTCCTGTATCGGCCCTCCCGTTCTTTCTTCAAGCACACAGACACAACTACTCTAATTTTGTGTATAGTACCAAGCAAGCTTGTACACTTTGTTTCCAGATGTCGTACTGGTGCAAGTGAGCTGAAGAATTTGTCGCACATAGCACTCCTTAACTTTTTATGTGTGGACCTAAACGTTTTTCACCACAGATTCACTAATGCGTCCACTGCCATCTTTACCGAGACATGTAAAAATATTTAGTATGTATGTGGAATCTTTGTCGACACCCATCCAATATTTCTGTCCAGACTAGTCAGGTTGTGGGGCCCTGAACTAAGTGAACCGACATCTTCACCTGGACGGGAGAAAATGATTGTCGACATAAATATATGGACCAGAAGTGCACAAGATTCGACAAATCTGCTCTGAATCCGTTCTATTCGTCTGAAGTGAGAACAAACTTGACACATTTCAGCCACTCTGATCTGGTCGACTCCAAATCAAATCTGTGGGACCTCATGGGTTCTCTGAAGTGGATAAATGACGTAAGAGATTAGTAAAAGTGTATGTCCCTGCTCTCGGACCAGGGAAGCTCCTTTTGGATTCAGTGGTACCCCTAACGTACAAGCTAATAGCAAACGCATCAAGCTCTTGTGACGGCAACGACCATTCTAACACTTCACAACAATCTAAGAACCTCTGTTTCAGTGCATTTTTGAATGTGTTTGAAAATAAGTGTGACAGGAAAAAACGCAACACTCGAGATTAAATCCCTGGTAACACATTTTTTTGAGTATGTACTAATAGAAGAAGAATTCTCCCGTCGAAAATTATTCTGACAGTGCCTTTAAGGTGTTGTAAATCTGTAGGAATCACTAATCACTTTATTCATTTTTCTCTAAAACTATTGAATTGACAGCACTTTCTTTTGTTTCGAAATGATCAACGCCAAAAAGTATTAAAAATCACGAACCATTCATCTTCCAAAACAATTAGAAGAGTAAAGGGGGAAAACTTTTGTACGGGTCAGAAATGCCCCATCAGCGGTTCTAGTGCTAAAGTTGTCAGATGTCTCTTGCATTGCTGGGAAACGGTGAACAAAGAGAAATGTAAAGCTGTTGTTAACTAAAAACGTACGAATTTAGTTTACATAAATTCAATACTGTAATATAATGTACATGTACTGGACATCTTTAAAATAAATTGTAATTAGATGTTAGTGACTCTCTCAAACTAATGGTTCTGTTATTGCTCTTTCTGACCAAGGATACCGAGTTAATGGCATTAATAGGTCAAATTTTCACACATGTGTCACCAAAGCCAAGGTTTATCAGTAGCTGCGGTTTTCATATTCCGTCATTTCACACGTGAATGTGAAAGAAAACAGTCAATTTTGAAATGCTATATGTATTCAAAATGTTTCAGATAACCAATGGATCTGATGACCACGTTGTTGGGTCCCTTTTTCTCCTAACCAACCAACAACAAATGTGGCATATACCCTGTGCAATTGTGAGTAAATGTCAAAGAAAGAAGAAAAATAAAGCACGAAAGCGTAGTCTTTCGATAAGAAGGAAAAATAAACATTTTATGTCTAATATCTCATTCATTTTAAGAAATTTTTTTCTACAGGCTCCAGTTGGAAAGATTTCTTGTTATTTATTATAAGCAATTAACAGCGTTCACTCTTCGTGCCACTGCCAACGCTAGGTGCCCTAATGCAATGGGCAATGACAACATCATAGAGCGAAGAATAACGTAGATTCATAAAAAAACACTCTCGGTCTCCAGATGTAACACACGAAGCGCTGTTACACCGAAAACCGCCCCTACAATCCGTCGAGCACCTGGTGCAGGAGTACATTGGCCGGATTTATGTTCTCAGTTTACTGCGCTGTAAAGGGAGAGTAACTGTGAAACTGTGTCCATAAAAACCAGTAACGTTGTGCTATATAATACTAGTTGCCACTGTTCTGTATTTACTTTTGTGTACTGCTGTGTTCATTTTCCCAGTTGACATTAAGAGCAAGCAGTTCACACATTTATATTACGAAACTTTTCTCGTTGTGGTCTAACACCTCAGTATACACGATTTACTGTGAGCTTTGCACGTCTTGAGTTTTTTTCAAAAATGTCGGCATGAAATTCTCTAAGCGGAAGACTGTCAAATTTTTCACTATCATAGTCCGCTTTTTCTTGAGTAAAATTGATATCACGTTCTTCAGTATTATTCCTAGAATCCATATGCTCTGCCTAAAGTGGATTGTTGTCCCTCTTGTGAACAAGTAACTTACCTGTACTTTACCACGGATTCGTTATGATAAGTTGATATACTTAGCTCGAAAAAGTTTTCTACTTCTACCTTTAAATTTTTTTATTTTCTTTGTTGGTTTAAAGATTTTATATATTTCATTTATTTAGTGAAATTTTTTAAGAAAAGTTAATATAAGAGGAGGTACATTGCCTTCCTAATGGTTGTCATGTAAGCTTGCGTACCGAGTATTATATTAGAAACAGTAATTGTAGTAACATCATTGCTTTCCTTGCATTTGTACCAGGAAATCCTTCTTCAAAATATATTTTGGAGTCAGTTAATTTGGTAATGCCGCTTAAAAATCAAAAAAATTAGAACAAGTCTTATCATAATAACAGAATTAGGCCTATGTTTATCATTCTTCACATATTGACATGTAATAAGTGTGACAATATTTACAATATCCGGTGACAATTACTACATCGTCCAAGACGCGCATCACATACAGCTGAAGGCACAATGTCTCACCACACAAACAGGTGACAAAAGACATATGTCACTTCCTGCTTTCTCAGATGTAGTGCACCAACTCGACTTGACAAGGACTTAACAAGTCGGCTGAAGCGCCCTGCAGAAATACTGACCCTTGCTGCCTTTATGTTGCTGTTGTTGTTGTGGTCTTCAGTCCAGAGACTGGTTTGATGCAGCTCTCCATGCTACTGTACCCTGTGCACGTTTCTACATTTCCAAGTACCAACTACATCTTAGATCCTTCTGAATCTGCTTAGTGTATTCATCTCTTGGCCTCCCTCTAAAATTTTTACCGTCCGCGCTGCCCTGCAATACAAAATTGGTGATCTCTTGATGCCTCGGAACGTGTCCTACCAACTGATCGCTTTTCTAGTCAAGTTGTGCCACAAATTCCTCTTCTCCCCAATTCTATTCAGTACTTCTTCATTAGTTACGTGATGTACCCATCTAATCTTCAGCATTCTTTTGTAGCACCACACTTCAAAGGTTTCTATTCCCTATTTATCGTCCATGTTTCACTTCAATACGAGGCTACACTACGTACAAATACTTTCAGAGAAAACTTCCTGACACTTAGCTCTGTACTCGATGTTAACAAACTTGTCATCTTCAGACATGCTTTCCTTTCCATAGCCAGTATAAATTTTATATCCTCTCTGTTTCGACCATGGTTAGTAATTTTTCTCCCCAAATAGCAAAACTCATCTACTAACCAGCCCATTCCATGTAAACACCGTCCATACCATTGCACAAGACTTTATTGACAACTTGGGGCAGTGGCTTTGTGGAGTCCGGACCACACTCGAAGTCTGCCACCAGCTCTTACCAGCTAAAATGACTCATTTGACCGGGTTACGATTTTACAGTCGTCTGTGGTCCAACTCATGTGATCATGAGGCTACAGAGGCACTGCTGGTGATATCGCACTGTTAGCAAAGGCACTCGCATCGATAGTCTGCTCCCTTAGTCTGTTATCGTCAGTTTTCATGGCGTTGGCCTAACATATTTTTCCGTCGTATGTCTCACAGTCATTACTGTGATTATTTCATGTAGTGTTGCTTGTCCGTTAATAGCGACAATTCTACTCAAACACCACTGCTATCGGTAGTTAAGTGAAGGCCATCGGCCACAGCATTGTCGATGGTGACAGGTGTCCCTGAAATTTTATATTCTCGGCACAATGTTAACACTGTGGATCTCGCAATATTGAATTCCCTAACGATTTTAGAAATGGAATTTCCCATGCGTCTAGCTCCAACTACCATTCCGCGATCAAAGTCTGTTAACGGCCGTCGTGCGTCCGCAATCAGGTCGGAAACCTATTTACAGGAATCACATTGTAATATCCACGAGATCATGTTCTAGCCACAAGATGTTAAAATGATCTAAGTGTACCAACTTCAAGAACTTCACGGTTCTGCGACCATGTGGGCTGCAGATTCCTCGACTTGCGCCGTAAGGTGGTGGGGTTTCGGGTTCCGCTGGATAGGACAGGAGTCCACTACACGCAACAAGCGGCTACACGGGTAGCAGGGGTTGTGGGGCGTGGGCAGGGCGGTTTTTTAGGTTAGATGGCCTTGGGCAAGTACAGAAAGGGCAACAGCCTCAACGGGTGCGGGGCAAAGTCAAGACATGCGGGGACCAAGCAGCAATCGGTATTGTAATTGTAAATTGTCGAAGCTGCATTGGTAAAGTACCGGAACTTCAAGCGTTGATAGAAAGCACCAAAGCTGAAATCGTTATAGGTACAGAAAGCTGGCTGAAGTCAGAGATAAATTCTGCCGAAATTTTTACAAAGGTACAGACGGTGTTTAGAAAGGATAGATTGCATGCAACCGGTGGTGGAGTGTTCGTCGCTGTTAGTAGTAGTTTATCCTGTAGTGAAGTAGAAGTGGATAGTTCCTGTGAATTATTATGGGTGGAGGTTACACTCAACAACCGAGCTAGGTTAATAATTGGCTCCTTTTACCGACCTCCCGACTCAGCAGCATTAGTGGCAGAACAACTGAGAGAAAATTTGGAATACATTTCACATAAACTTTCTCAGCATGTTATAGTCTTAGGTGGAGATTTCAATTTACCAGATATAGACTGGGACACTCAGATGTTTAGGACGGGTGGTAGGGACAGAGCATCGAGTGACATTATACTGAGTGCACTATCCGAAAATTACCTCGAGCAATTAAACAGAGAACCGACTCGTGGAGATAACATCTTGGACCTACTGATAACAAACAGACCCGAACTTTTCGACTCTGTAAGTGCAGAACAGGGAATCACTGAACATAAGACCGTTGCAGCATCCCAGAATATGGAAGTTAATAGGAATATAAAACAAGGGAGGAAGGTTTATCTGTTTAGCAAGATTAATAGAAGGCAGATTTCAGACTACCTAACAGATCAAAACGAAAATTTCTGTTCCGACACTGACAATGTTGAGTGTTTATGGAAAAAGTTCAAGGCAATCGTAAAATGCGTTTTAGACAGGTACGTGCCGAGTAAAACTGTGAGGGACGGGAAAAACCCACCGTGGTACAACAACTAAAGTTAGGAAACTATTGCGAAAGCAAAGAGAGCTTCACTCCAAGTTTAAACGCAGCCAAAACCTCTCAGACAAACAGAAGCTAAACGATGTCAAAGTTAGCGTAAGGAGGGCTATGCGTGAAGCGTTCAGTGAATTCGAAAGTAAAATTCTATGTACCGACTTGACTGAAAATCCTAGGAAGTTCTGGTCTTACGTTAAATCAGTAAGTGGCTCGAAACAGCATATACAGACACTCCGGGATGATGATGGCACTGAAACAGAGGATGACACGCGTAAAGCTGAAATACTAAACACCTTTTTCCAAGGCTGTATCACAGAGGAAGACCGCACTGCAGTGCCTTCTCTAAATCCTCGCACAAACGAAAAAATGGCTGACATCGAAATAAGTGTCGAAGGAATAGAAAAGCAACTGGAATCACTCAACAGAGGAAAGTCCACTGGACCTGACGGGATACCAATTCGATTCTACACAGAGTACGCGAAAGAACTTGCCCCCCTTCTAACAGCCGTGTACCGCAAGTCTCTAGAGGAACGGAGGGTTCCAAATGATTGGAAAAGAGCACAGGTAGTCCCAATCTTCAATAAGGGTCGTCGAGAAGATGCGCAAAACTATAGACCTATATCTCTGACGTCGATCTGTTGTAGAATTTTAGAACATGTTTTTTGCTCGAGTATCATGTTTTTGGAAACCCAGAATCTACTATGTAGGAATCAACATGGATTCCGGAAACAGCGATCGTGTGAGACCCAACTCGCTTTATTTGTTCATGACACCCAGAAAATATTAGATACAGGCTCCCAGGTAGATGCTATTTTTCTTGACTTCCGGAAGGCGTTCGATACAGTTCCGCACTGTCGCCTGATAAACAAAGTAAGAGCCTACGGAATATCAGACCAGATGTGTGGCTGGATTGAAGAGTTTTTAGCAAACAGAACACAGCATGTTGTTACCAATGGAGAGACGTCTACAGACGTTAAAGTAACCTCTGGCGTGCCACAGGGGAGTGTTATGGGACCATTGCTTTTCACAATTTATGTAAATGACCTAGTAGATAGTGTCGGAAGTTCCATGCGGCTTTTCGCGGATGATGCTGTAGTATACAGAAAAGTTGCAGCATTAGAAATTTGTAGCGAAATGCAGGAAGATCTGCAGCGGATAGGCACTTGGTGCAGGGAGTGCCAACTGTTCCTTAACATATACAAATGTAATGTATTGCGAATACATAGAAAGAAGGATCCATTATTGTATGATTATATGATAGCGGAACAAACACTGGTAGCAGTTACTTCCGTAAAATATCTGGGAGTATGCGTGCGGAACGATTTGAAGTGGAATCATCATATAAAATTAATTGTTGGTAAGGCGGGTACCAGGTTGAGATTCATTGGGAGAGCCCTTAGAAAATGTAGTCCATCAACAAAGGAGGTGGCTTACAAAACACTCGTTGACCTATACTTGAGTATTGCTCGTCAGTGTGTAACGTTCCCTGGCAAACTCACGTTATTAAAAAAAAAAAAAAAGAGTTTATTTGTACCATATACGCCGCTCTGGGCAAGTTGTATATATCGTAATTATTGAACAAAAATATTACTGAATGTGGTGTAAAAGACATTTGTTATTCTCCTTATATTTTTTGTTGTAATATTTGTCTGTATTTAGGATAGGAATTTTTTCTGTATTTATTATGTGATTGTAAAATGTGTCAGTATTTGCGATAGCAGAGATATGTTGCCAGAAGAGAATAATATCGTCAATTTGCAAAGAAATGTTAATAGTCAGCAATACTATTTAAGCACAATGCATTATGTATTCTTTGGTCTTCTCTGTTCAGAAGTCATTGCGGTAGGACACTGTGAAAGAGTTTTTTACGAATGGGTAGACTTCTTTTGTCTCTGTCTGGACTTAGCCGCCATTAGACGATGCGTTACGAATTAATGTGAGTTGTATTGTTGTTTGATCTAAATATATTAGAGTTTATCAAAAGTGTGAATTATTTATGTAAATTAGCTTGCCCACGTCATCTATAAAATTTCTTTAAGAATTTTTCAGCATTTTTTAGCGGTGTTGCTGGGCTGTGCCGCGACCAACAATAGCAAACCCGTAAATCGGGAACAGATGCATAAAAATCAATGGTGAATTAAGAAATTGTTCTTCTTTTTCAGTGATCCTGTGGCTGATAAAATTTGAATTAATTATACGTTTGTGCATTCGTAGGCGGATAGCTAATGTTAGTTAACATTGAAATTTAAACAGTTTGGTTCTTTCAAAATATCTTAAATGTGTAATGAAGTAGGTTTGATCAGTGATAAATGTCGGCTTGGCAATAATTAAAACATTTTCTGCTAATAGAGGTAATCTTGTGTTCTATGGCTAGTGCCGGGATAAAATTCAGTAAAAATATTTAACAAAAAATCCACTGCATCAGGAAAGTGTATGCCAAGGCCGAATGATTTAAAGGACCCAATTCTCAACCTAATATTCTTAACCAGTTCATATGAGTTCACGTAAATATTATTTTTTCTTTTAAATGTACGTAATAATTAAGTAAGTAAAAATTTTTTATTACCACACGAAAATAAGAGAGTGGTTCTACAACAAAGTTCGCACGAAAGAAAATTAACTTAAAAACAACAGATAAATTTTATTATTCTTCTTTAACGAAATTTCAAATCAATCCCATTCATTACGACCGATTTCGTTAAATTGGCGCCCAACGTGGGGCTCGAATATGCAGTGGCCACTAAATACCCGTGAGATAACTAGGGAATTAATATAGTCGAACTTTGTTGCAGAACATTTAATAATTTTTCTATGTATTGTATGTATTGCATAACCAATATTGTGTGGTAATACCTGTGTATGATTTTTTGCATGAGAACACTCTGTACCCAGAGGCAAGCTGAAGAAGAGAGCTCAATATTTCGAAAAATTAATTACCTACCACAATATCAGGGGGCAGCTGCACCCAAGATAGATCACCAAAAGGTAAAGCTACAGTGTAGTTGTCCTGTGGGTAGTATAGTAGCCTCAGTGCAGTGTTCTCGGATCATTAGTGGTGTGCTTGTTGTTAGTACTTTGTTTTAAAATAACAGGACATTTAGGTAGTTAGTCATTGTAGTATATAGTAAGTGTGTATTAGTTAATGTCCATTTCTTGTGTGATTATGTCAGTGAAACCTGAGTGTTAGGATATTTAGTTCAGATTTTATTTCTTTTGTTTACTATGGTTAGATTGCGTAGTCAGAAAGATATCAACATGGATAATGAGCAACAGTCAGTAAGTAGTGATACCGAGTTGGAAAGTGGGACACAAAGTAATGTTAGTGACGTAGTTCAGGAAGTACAATGTGAGAATCTGGGGGCAGAAGGACAAGAAATGTTGCCATTGCCACCCAGTGATTCAGTTGATAGCGGAAATACTGTGCCATCCGCAAGCACTGGACACGGACCAGAGAGTGGTGAGGTGTCAGAAGTGCAATCATTAAGAGTTATGTTCGAGCGCATGCTCAATTTCCAAGCTGAATTTGTACGTGTGCAAGCAGAGCGTGATAGAGAACGTGATGCTAAACAAGCAGAACGCGATAGAGAACGTGATGCTAAACAAGCAGAACGCGATAGAGAACGTGATGCTGAACAAGCAGAGCGTGACCAGAGATTGGTAGCTGAATTTGCCAAACAAGCAGAGCGCGATAGAGAACGTGATGCTAAACAAGCAGAGCGTGACCGACGCCTGCATGAGAGGGACTTGCAGTTGATGCAAACTTTAGAAGTTATGCAAAGTGAGATTGTTAGTTTGAAACAAAAATATGAAACCATACCCAAAACGGTGCAAGAATTAAGCGAAAGAGTAGATAGTGTTCAAGTGGCTAACGCCAATATAGTAGAGGAAATCAGTGTCCTGACTAATAGGGTCGAACAACTAGAAATTGACACAACTCAAGTAATTGAGAACAAAGGGATCGAACAAGTGCTCAAAGTAGAAAATGAAGTCATAAAAGAAATAGATCAGAAAGTGCACGCCGCAATTGAGGCCAGAGATGTGGGCTCAAGTGCGGATGTGCAAGATCTAAAAAGGATAGTGCACAAAGACATTCCGCTGTGGCAGCGGAGTGTGGACCGTCGTCTTGCCGAGATGGAGCTTAGCTTGCGCTATGACGAGGCACGGGCGTATGTCACGCCAGCCAGGTCCAACAATGATAGGCATATAAATACTGCAGTAAAAAATTGCGACTGCGAGACAGAACAGGCAACCAATGTAAGCGAAACAAATAAATGTCATTCCAAAGTAGTGATTGAAGAAAGCTTGATTAGGAACCGACAGTTTCAGATCTTTACAACGGAGAAGAAATCTGTTCACCCTGTAGTGTTTATCAAGGGATTTAGAAACATTTTGCCTAGCGTTTGGAGTCATACCCAGAAAATACAGTTCGTTATGTCTTACATACAAGGAGATGCTGCATTATGGGCAACCGAAGCAGCTGACAGTTGTGATACATATGAGCAATTTGAAAAAGCATTCTTGGCCAAATATTGGTCAACATGTATCCAGGAGAGATTACGGAAGGAGGTATATAATCCAGAGCCGTATTCTCCACGACTAGGCAATTTGCGAAAATATTTCGAGAAGTACATTAATAAGACCCGTTACTGGGACGAACAGATTTCATCCCGGGATTTGATCAGGCTTTTGAAATCACACTTGCCGATACATGTAAAGGAAAAACTTATACACGTGCCTGAAAATGATATGGAACATTTCTTGTCTGTTCTGGACTCAATTGACCTGATTCAGGAGGACGTTAAGGCAGCCTCTGAACAGGCTAGAAGTAACGGAAATGGTTATAGAAATGGTAGAAATAACACGCCTCCACCAAGTAATGGAAACGGCGGAGGTAATAATAGGAGACAGGAGTATGCACAAAACGGAAATAGAGGTAGACACCGGAACGGCAATAGTCCGCCGGTGAATAATGACCGGAAAAGGAGGTCCGATGACCGGTATGAGACAGGCCCACCAAGCAATAATAGATGGAAAAATGCCAGGGGGCCGAGCAACACTAATACTTATAATCATGCAAACCGAACTTGGCCGCAGAACCAGAGGCCCAGTCCGGACCGGCAAAACAGTGATAGGTATGACAATAACCGACCGCCACCACAAAATGCGCCAATTGCGCAACCGTGGCGGCCGACGCAACACAACGTGCACATAGTGGAGGTCAGTGACACAGAGCAGCCACGCCCATCCACTAGCAATAATTCAACAAACTAGATGCAGCCGAGATACGCTCTCCATCGTCGGCTGAGGTTTGGAGTGAGAGCAGCCCGACACAGAACAAAACACCGAACAAAATCTGTATCCTTAGGTATAATGACGGGGTACAGATGGGAAATGAATTAATAACTGAACCATCCACGTGCATAAAGGAGCACAAAGACAAAGTACAAGCGATAATAGAGATCAAAATTAATAATATTGATGTGCAAGCGGTCGTAGATACAGGTGCTACTGTCAGTGTTATGAGTATGGACTTATTCAAAGTACTGGGGAAGGAAAGGCGTATGCTGACTTTTCCCGTGAATAATTGTAAAGTCACTGGAGCCATAAGTGCACAGCGACAAATAATTAAACTCCAAGTGCGGGTAGAGATGTATGTAGGGGATGAAGCCATAGCGTGCTCATTCCTGGTAGTAAAGGGTTTAAAGGTAGCCTGCATTTTGGGGGTAGTTTTTTAAGAGAAAGGGACGCAATAATCGACCTTTCTCGGGGAAAATTAAGCTTGATGAATGCTGGTAGGAGAATAGAATTGTCCATGCTCAGATCTGAAGAGGTACCTGTACCTAATTGTAACGCTATTAACATAAGGTGTAGGAATCAGTGGATACTACATTTAGACAATCATTGTCTAGGTCAGAATCTCTATTATCTTGACGTACAAGATGATCAATTAAAAGCAAATGTGGACGCACTTGTGAACAAAGTATCACAGTCCGAAAATTTGAACTCTATGCAACAGCAGGATTTGGTACAGTTATTATCTAATTATGCAGATGTATTTTCAGAACGACCAGGAATTGTTAAGGGATATCAGTACAATATCGAGGTAAAGCCTCACAAAACTTACTGTCGAGCCTCATACTCCATTCCTTGGTCCAAGAAGGAAATAGTAGCTAAAGAAATAAGAAAACTGATCGAGTGGGGAATAATAGAACCGTCTTTGTCCCCTTATAGTAGTCCTTTGGTGGCGGTAGCAAAAGCGGACGGACAGGTACGGTTAGTACTAGATGCGAGAGGCATAAATGAAATTATTGTACCTGTTAGGACTCATCCGGAAAATCTTGATGAGCAAATTCAAAAATTTCATGGAGTGCAATATTTGACATCTATTGATATGAGAAGTTCTTTCTGGCAAATCCTGCTCACACCCGAGTCGAGGAAATATACTGCATTTATATTTGGGGGAAGGAGCTACCAATTTAGGGTACTACCTTTCGGCCTAAATGTAAGTGCAGGAGTTTTTATAACAGCCCTCGACGCGGTTTTAGGTCCGGATTTGCTGCAAAGGGTAACAGTGTATGTAGACGATCTAGTGATTGCCACTGCCACCTGGGAGGAGCACGTAGAACTACTGAGTAAAGTCTTAGAAAGGTTTAAGCAAGCGGGAGTAACAGCGAATCTTGATAAATCCAAATTTGGACGTAATCAGATTAAATTTCTAGGTCACATAATAACACCACAAAGCATCAAGCCTGACAGCAAAAAACTTGATGTAATTCGTGGGTTTCCTAGTCCGAGAACTAAGAAACAGCTCAAAGCATTTATAGGTCTAGCATCTTTTTTTAGACGGTTTGTTCCAAACCAATTAATGAATAACGAATCTTTATTGAGCCTGTTGCGTAAAAATGCGCACTGGGTGTGGACAGAAGAATGTCAACGCGCATTTGACGCTATCAAAAATGCCTTGGTGAACGCCAACATACTGCGACACCCAGACATGACAAAAGATTTTTGTATAGCGACAGATTCGTGTTCATACGGTCTGGGCGCGTGTTTATTTCAGTGGGACAGGAGCAACGACCCCACAACAATCAATGTAATCGGATTTGCCAGCCGCACACTAAACAGCTGCGAGAGAGCATATTCCGCTACCGAATTAGAGGCTCTTGCAGTGGTTTGGGCGGTAAAGAAATTTAACTATTACATCTATGGTAAAGAAGTCAAAGTATTCAGTGACCACCAGGCTTTGAGCTATTTAATGACTTGCAAATTATACCATACCCGCTTGCTAAGATGGAGGTTAGCATTACAGGAATATAAAATTAAAATCATGTACCTTAAAGGACAAGATAATGTTGTAGCAGACGCCTTGTCGAGGCTTCCACTAGGGCAATCCTCAATGTCAAATATTTTGGGACAATCGGAGGAATATCGAATACTATTAGTACAAGATAAGGTACATAGGAGGGACTTTTTACATATGTGTAAAAATATGTCCATATTGCAGGAAACTGATCCGATTTGGCGAGATATCATTAGTAAAATTAAAGAAGGAACCAATCTTAAAAGTGTTCAGAATTTCAAAATAGTAGATAATATTCTGTATTATAAAACAGGTGTGTCAAATGACCATGGAGTCGTGTGTATACCACAACAGGCTATCCCAGCTGTAGTGTGGCACACGCATTTAGCATGGGGTCACGCTGGGATAGGCAAGACAATAAGGATTTTGTCCAAATTCTGTTATTTTAAGGGGATAAGCCAGCAGACTCGCACCATTATCAGGACTTGTCCTCTGTGCCAAAAAGCTAAGTTTCAAAATAAGTCCACAAGGTTTGAACTGCATCCTATAGTGCCTCATCGACCACTTCAGTTAGTATCTATAGACATAGCAGGATCCTACCCACGAGCCAGGGGTGGATTGAAGTACATTTTAGCGGTGTATGACCTTTTCTCTAAATATTTAAAAATATACTGCCTTAAATCAGCCACTGCTCGTGGAATAGTTAAATGGTTAGGGAAGGAATATTTTACACAAGTGGGTAAGCCTGAAGCGATAATATCGGATAATGCTTCCTATTTTACAGGCCATACCTGGAAAAACTATTTACATGAACAAGATATAAAGCATATACTAATTTCCCGTTTTCACCCACAAGCAAGTTTAGTAGAGAGAACATTTGGAGAGTTAAATAAATTTTTCAGGTTATACATTGCATATAAACACACAAGATGGCCAGATCTGATACCTAAGTTTGTAGAAGTTCACAACGCAACCCCGCATGCTTCTACGGGGTATCCACCAAACGAGATTATAATGAATAATAATAGAGTTTTGAATGAGTGGCTGGCACCTTTGCCTAAGGTCCCAGTCATTCCTGAGCCTAAGGAAGAGAAGATAAGAAAAGCAGGGTGCAACCTTACCAGGTGCGCTCAGAAAAGGAAAGAAAAATATAATCGACATGTGACGAATAACTAAAAATTTAGTGTTGGGGACTTGGTACTCTTACGCAATCATCCTAAGTCCTCGGCATCCTTGAAACAGAATAGCAAGTGGCAATTGGTGTACAATGGACCTTTTAGAGTAGTAAGTGTGCCACATGAGTGTAGCTATCTCTTAGCAGATCCCCACTCAGGGAGAGTACGGGGACTGTATCCGCGTAAGGATGTAAAAGCATTCCTACAGTAAAAGACTAATAGTCCTATGTGGACACCATTCTTTTGTAAATAATGAACATTAATGATGTGTGATCTTAGGAGATAATGTACTAGTGTAGAAGTGTTTAGTTATAAGAATATGATTGACTTTCTCATGTGTATGGATATTTGTGTTATGTACTCTTTTAATTTGTGTTATCTAGAACATGCTCTAAATGTTTGCACAGATAATCTGATTAGTGCAATTATTTGTAGTGTTAAGCTGTGACAGAGTTCAATCAAAAAGAACATTTTAGTAATGATTAGTTAGTGTACTACATAATTTTCTATGTGCCCAAATTTGAAATATTTCTTGGCACAATCTTCTCTATTATGTGTATGTATGTATATATGTGTAGCTGTCAGATTGACAGATTCGAACCCAGAATAATATCAATAATATGAGGCCCTGAGAACTTTATTATCTAACCAATGTTATTAGAGAAAATAATGCACCCAGTAGTGACCCGAGGGCACCACGGGAGGCAAACTTGTTGCAAATTTATGTAATGCAAAGTTACGCACAAAGAAGCTTCAATTGAAGCATGTGCAGATTCAAACAGTAAAAAAGAGCTAGGCAGATACAGTCCAAGTCAATTTTTGCCTACAGAGACTACACTGTAGTTACGTAGGACGTTGATAGTAAAGTGTGACATGAGTTCAAAGGAGTTATTGAACAATATGCCTGAATCCGGCTGGAATGCACAAATAAAATCTACTCGAACACGAATATAGATGACTTTTGGGCAAACTAATACCAAATTTTAATATTTTGTTACCATGTACGCAAATATCACACCTTGGTAAAGAGTTACGAATGTGCTATTACAAAAAAAAAAAAAAAAAAAATAATTGCACAGCGGACATTGTAAATAGAAATAAAGGAACTTAAACAAAAGTGCAGTATTGTGCGGCAGAGACAGACAGTGACTGTTAAACCTGCAGCAATACGTCACAGAATAGTTGTGTATAAGTGATAAAAAACTGTATCATCGCCGTGTGTGCAAGTGGACAAGGAACTAGCACGACACGAACAGTGAACCGATAACGGACGGTGGATCAAGCTAGTGTCAAACTTTAACTCTTTGTGTGTCAAGGGACGCTAGGAAAGCGCATTGACTACGAAGATACATTTTGTCCTAAGGTGAAAACTTGCGTGTGACTAATGACAAGTCATGACATGGTGAAAAATATTGTATGCCCATAAAACGTGTTACTGTGACAACGAAACATTGTGCAAACCAGACTAGTGAAGGCCTACTGAGTAATAACTGCCACTAACTGTGTGCGTTCTTTCCCACAGCAGGAAAAATGCCTATAAGGATAGTACACTGTTTCTGAACTTGTTGCATGTTTCCTGGAGCACTGCAAGAAAACGTCGCACGGGCGAGCGGATATCCAACGCGCATCCGGCTACATCAGCTATGCAGCGGCCGCAGCAGCCCGTAGCAGACCAGACAGACAGCCACGCCCCTCCGCGCCGTAGCTGTCAACGCCGGGGGCGGTGACCTACACGGAGTCAGCGCGCCGCGCCGAGCGCCGCTCAACAATCACTCCGCACCGCTCACCAAATACAGCATTATTGATTTTTTTTTATGTTCACATAAACTGAATAACATGTCAATGACTTCATTTCGATAAACATTGAACATTTACTACGTAGGACAAGTGACCTTGTAGTGTATCACACGAATGATAGTATCACACACAAAAAAACTTCAGTCGAACTGTATGTGACTGTGATATTGTGTAATTGTGTAACCGTTTGTGACGAACTGAATTTAATTCAAATGAATAACTGCATTTAATTCAAATGACCATGAACCAACTGGGATGGCTGGGCTCCGGCACAGTTTTGCCCAGGTTTCCTGTTTGCCTACGCCCAAATGGGGGAGCCATGAACTTATATAACCCTGGGACTAAATAAAAGAGCCATTCCGTAAAATATACAAGTGTAAAGAACGTTACTGGCACCATTGTGTCAAAGTGTAAAAACTCTTTGCCAAATGCTGCCAGGGGGCAATGTAACGTTCCCTGGCAAACTCACGTTATTAAAAAAAAAAAAAAAAGAGTTTATTTGTACCATATACGCCGCTCTGGGCAAGTTGTATATATCGTAATTATTGAACAAAAATATTACTGAATGTGGTGTAAAAGACATTTGTTATTCTCCTTATATTTTTTGTTGTAATATTTGTCTGTATTTAGGATAGGAATTTTTTCTGTATTTATTATGTGATTGTAAAATGTGTCAGTATTTGCGATAGCAGAGATATGTTGCCAGAAGAGAATAATATCGTCAATTTGCAAAGAAATGTTAATAGTCAGCAATACTATTTAAGCACAATGCATTATGTATTCTTTGGTCTTCTCTGTTCAGAAGTCATTGCGGTAGGACACTGTGAAAGAGTTTTTTACGAATGGGTAGACTTCTTTTGTCTCTGTCTGGACTTAGCCGCCATTAGACGATGCGTTACGAATTAATGTGAGTTGTATTGTTGTTTGATCTAAATATATTAGAGTTTATCAAAAGTGTGAATTATTTATGTAAATTAGCTTGCCCACGTCATCTATAAAATTTCTTTAAGAATTTTTCAGCATTTTTTAGCGGTGTTGCTGGGCTGTGCCGCGACCAACAATAGCAAACCCGTAAATCGGGAACAGATGCATAAAAATCAATGGTGAATTAAGAAATTGTTCTTCTTTTTCAGTGATCCTGTGGCTGATAAAATTGAATTAATTATACGTTTGTGCATTCGTAGGCGGATAGCTAATGTTAGTTAACATTGAAATTTAAACAGTTTGGTTCTTTCAAAATATCTTAAATGTGTAATGAAGTAGGTTTGATCAGTGATAAATGTCGGCTTGGCAATAATTAAAACATTTTCTGCTAATAGAGGTAATCTTGTGTTCTATGGCTAGTGCCGGGATAAAATTCAGTAAAAATATTTAACAAAAAATCCACTGCATCAGGAAAGTGTATGCCAAGGCCGAATGATTTAAAGGACCCAATTCTCAACCTAATATTCTTAACCAGTTCATATGAGTTCACGTAAATATTATTTTTTCTTTTAAATGTACGTAATAATTAAGTAAGTAAAAATTTTTTATTACCACACGAAAATAAGAGAGTGGTTCTACAACAAAGTTCGCACGAAAGAAAATTAACTTAAAAACAACAGATAAATTTTATTATTCTTCTTTAACGAAATTTCAAATCAATCCCATTCATTACGACCGATTTCGTTAAAAGTGTGGGATCCGTACCAGATCGGGTTGACGGAGGAGATAGAGAAGATCCAAAGAAGAGCGGCACGTTTCGTCACAGGGTTATTTGGTAACCGTGATAGCGTTACGGAGATGTTTAATAAACTCAAGTGGCAGACTCTGCAAGAGAGGCGCTCTGCATCGCGGTGTAGCTTGCTCGCCAGGTTTCGAGAGGGTGCGTTTCTGGATGAGGTATCGAATATATTGCTTCCCCCTACTTATACCTCGCGAGGAGATCATGAATGTAAAATTAAAGAGATTAGGGCGCGCACGGAGGCTTTCAGACAGTCGTTCTTCCCGCGAACCATACGCGACTGGAACAGGAAAGGGAGGTAATGACAGTGGCACGTAAAGTGCCCTCCACCACACACCGTTGGGTGGCTTGCGGAGTATAAATGTAGATGTAGATGTAGAAATATTATCGATACTATAAAAAGACTCTATCGTATAAAAATGACGATAATTATTACATTATTTTGTAATAATTTAATTCCAGTGTGAATTAAAACTGTTATCAGAGAATTACATTAATGGACAACGGCAGTTATAGTCTTTTTTCGTTATATGTGGAAATGGAAATGCCGTGCGGCTAGGGCCTCCCGTCGGGTAGACCGTTCGCCTGGTGCAAGTCTTTCGAGTTGACGCCACTTCGGCGACTTGCGTGTCGATGGGGATGAAATGATGATGAAAGACACACAACACCCAGCCATCACGAGGCAGAGAAAATCCCTGGCCCCGCCGGGAAACGAACTCGGGACCCCTTGCGCGGGAAGCGAGAAAGCTACCGTAAGACCACGAGCTGCTTCGTTAAACGTGATAATTGTGTTTCAGTTGTTATTCCCGTGCTAACCGATGAACTGTTCGTACGTGAGACGTGTGAGGTCTGTAAAGAGAAAACCTGTAACGATATGGTTAATTATTATTTGTAACATAGAGTCGCTATTGCCTAGACGTGGATTTGTATTTATTTCAATTGTAATCCAATCTAATTAATGTTTTTAAGTGTTAATTTTCAACTCCGAAATTAGGAGCGCCATAATTAGCGCTAGTAACTCACAACGGAGTTTACTAGTAACTGGTATAAAAATATGAAGTAATTTCATTTAAAAGTATTGGTCAGTAGTTTTAAATGGTAAAGAATAGAAAGCTAAAGGTTTAAGGAATTTTATTTAAATATATTCACTTGATATAAAAGGAATCGAGAATAACAACAGTCAAATTGACTATCTTTGTCTGCCACCGTCTTAGCAAAACTATCTCCGCGGCAGTTTTGAATCGAGAATTTTAACAAACATAAATGTTGTTAGAGATAAATGAATGGAAATAAATGTGCGCAGGTGGTTCCGAATCTACTTTAAAAGACAGAATTCCATTCAGATTGAATCTTTAAAAATAGTGCTCACACCACGTTACGTAATATCAATTTCTTATTTGCTGATGTAGGAAGTCTAATTATTTCGGACGATTTACATGAAATATTTTAATAGGAGACATACGCCAGTGTTGTGTGCGGGTAGTATTTTGTGACTAAAGAGAAAAAGGTGCTTCCATCTTAAGTAACAGTTGTGTAAAATCTAGTAAATGATGTGCAATTTAGTCCCACTCACACGACTTTACAGACAACATTTCTACACAACGTCAAGCTTTAGCGGAGTGACAAATATTAGCCGGGATAATCATTTTTGAGATTTGAGATCAAACGAATTGTTACGCTACGAATAGATAACTGGTTTTATATTTTTTTATCTACCTGAAATATCATTTATAAGTAATGAAAGTCACGAAATACTATAAACCTGTTCCGCCATACTGGCGCCCAGCGTGGGGCCACCAATGCACATTTATTTATTTAATTATTGAGTATTGTGATTTCTTACAGGTACAGTGCACCATGACAAAATATTAATGATTGTATTGTTCTTTGTTGCATCGCTGAGCTACGGCTGACTGAGGTAGGAACAGATATCCATGTAATGGGGATTTAAAAAAAAGAAAAAAAACCACGTGCGCACGTAATAATTAGCAACAGTAACTGCAGCAATAAATAGTAGTATATTTGTATTACTTCTTTCAAGTATAGTTATTTGGTAAAATTTTGTGCACACTTTTGAAGCATATTAGTTACTGTTTGTTATCTATGTATACGTGTTAGATATAGGATTATTTTGTGTCTATCTCGTCTTTGTCAGTGATATCTCTACATATTGTGGAAGATTAGTGATGAAATGGTTAGGCCAAAGAAGCAGATAAAACCGAATGAGCAGGCTGATGCAGAAATGGCATCAGAATCTCAAGTAGATCAATCTACCCACACTTCTGTGCAATTACTAGAAAAACTAATAGTTGATTATGGCAATCCAATAACTGATGTCCCAAGCGAAAGTGAAACTGGGGAGTTGTCAAAGCAAGCAAACATTCCTGCAGTCAAACAGTTAAAAATTAATGATGATATTTCTACTGGGCAAGGGGCAGCAGTTAGCAATCCTCTAGCTGTGCCACTACAGGATATGCTATCGTCACTCTTTGAAAGGTTCCCTATCAAGCAGCAGCAAGAAAGGGTTATAGAAAGACAGGAACAGGAGCGAAGGGAGCTAAGGGACCAGGAGTGTGAAAATAAATTTATGGAACAGATAAACAGTATTTTCGTAGAGAGAGGTAAGGAGATTGTTCACAGAATAAATCAGGTATTGGTCTATCGCGATAAAGCTATTACTACTCATTTTAAAAAAGAGATCAATGCTGTGAAAGCTAAAATCGAACCATTAACACCCATACCAGTTCAAGTCAATAGTCTTCAAACTGAAGTCGACAAATAATAAAAAATTGTAAATTAGTAAAAAAAAACAGGGTCCATCTGGTTCCGGGCAGTAGCACCCTGTGAGGGTCCCTGCCTAAGGTTACAGGTGAAGCCCGTTCAACAGTATCAAAGGCCGAAGATGAATCCTAACTCCCAAAGGCTGAGAGAGCAGAATAACCTAATGGAGAAAAGCATGAAGAAATAATCATTTCGGACCAACAATCCGATTTTACCTTGGAATTTATTTGCTACTATGTACAACATACAATTTCAATTGCCGAATGTAAAGTGCCCTACAAGAAAGCGCTACCCCAGGAAAGAGGAATCCACCATTGCTTTATGCAGTGAATCGGGACTTAGTGTTCAGGGGAGTCCCAACATCTGCATTAGCGATGAGTCGGATGATCCTTAGTATGCTCCCAAACCCAAAGTTCAAAGGAAAATTCTTGAACGTAAACTCATTACTAAAATTGGAATACAAAACTTGAAATTCTCTTAGTTAAGCATGAAATACAAGTTTTAACAGTTCAAGAAACTAGATTTTTGGATGAAAATGTTACACGTTTAAGAGTAAAACAGCAATAAAAATCACGATTGTTCAAGAAACTAGATTTTTGGATGAAAATGTTACACGTTTAAGAGTAAAACAGCAATAAAAATCACGAATGTCATGCCAATACTTGGTACGGCTTTCCATGTTCACAAAAATTTAGTAAGTGACATTACAGAACTTAAATCCAGTACAGAAAGACTACCTCTTCTCATAGTTAAATGAAAAAATAATCAGTCCACCATTGTTAATTATCATGCTCCAATCAATGATGCAAATAAGAAGAAACCGAGTTAAGTAGAAACATTGTGGGAACTTTTAGAAGAAGAAATATCAAAAATTCCTAAATCAAACGTTGTTTTACTAATGGGGGATTTTAATGCACAGGTAGGGAGGGAAAAATCGTTTCGAAAAGTAGTAGGATATTATCCAGCCCATAAAAGAACAAACAACAATGGCACAAGACTAATCAGTCTTTGTAGAACATTTCAGAGAAATCGAGGTGAACTTTCTTCAAAAAATTAAGAAAGGCAAAATATGGATCTCTCCAAATCCAAGGGTATAGGAGTTCCAGTTAGATCATGTGGCTATTTCTAAACGCAATTTTAAAGAAATGATGAATGTAGAAGTAGCAAGAAACAGAGAATTTGTTTCTGATCGTTACCTGACTAAAATTGAACTGAAACTGCTCCCCAATAGAAACCAAAAGAGACAGCAAAACATAATTAAATATGATACAGACAGGCTCAACATAACAAAAAGGGTAATAAAAATTTTCAGGAAGAAATTAAAGTAACTAAATCAGGGAAATATGAAGAAAAATCGGACGAAATCAAGAGGGCAGCGAAAAATGTACTTGGATCAATGAAAATAAAGAAGAAAGTCTGGTGGAATGATATCTGTGAAGAAGCAGTTACAGAAAGAACAAAGCAGTGCTGGGAAACCTGAACACCTTGATTAAATTAGAAAACAAAGGACAGAAAAAGCAACAATGATGAAGAGTGCTAAACGATCTTTTGAGAATGAGATTTTCACTCTGCAGCGGAGTGTGCGCTGATATTGGGCACACAGTTTTAATCTGCCAGGAAGTTTCATGATCATTTGAGAAATCACAACTTCTTGACATAGAAAAAAAAAACCTCCTAGAATTTGTATCACATGTTTAAAAGACATGTAATGCTCCAAGTATTTGCTTCACAGAAAAAATGGTAATGTGGGCCTAAGCGACAGCCAGAATTCTGAAATACTGACAAAGTACTCCCAAAATTATTGAACTGTGAAGAACCAAACTGTGAACTAGAAGTTACAGATCTCCATGAAAATACAGAAGCCGAATGCAGACTGCCTACAGCTGAAGAAATTAGAAAAGGCAATAATTATCCCGAGACTACAACACCAGTGGAGATGACTCTATCACAGTTGAACTTATTAATGCTCTCAACCAAAAGTTATCACGAACTTTCATCTCATGTTTGAAGAAATACAGGAAACTGAAAAGATACCAGAAGACTGGAAAGTGGCTCTCATTCACCCCTTGAACGAGAAAGGAGATAAGAAAAATGTAAATAACGACAGAGGTATATCTTCGTTGTCAGTGAGTTGTAAAATATTTTCAACAATATTACTAAAGAAGGTAGAAGCAACACTTGGTACTATTTGTACCATTTGTTAGGATGATATCTCAATACTTGTGTACATATATTTCTTTGTCAAAGCAATTCTTGGAAATAATTCTTATTTGTTAGTGTAACCATGTTGAAATGAGTGTCTAGAAACAAAAACATTTTACTTGTACACAATATTTAGAAAATGTGTTAGGAATAAATTTTACTTAATTACTACATTTATAAAAAAAAAAAATATATCTAAGAAAATCGATGTGAAAGACTCCTCACTTTCGATAACAAACTTAATAAAAAACAAACTTCACACTTAAATAAAGAAAAAAAATTAAAAACTTATAAAAATAATAGCATACAAATATTCTTCTCTTGTCAATATAAACATATTTTTGAGAATAATGTGGAAGAATATAAAAATATAAATTAGTAATACAAACTAGCATGGAAGCAGAATAATGTGACTGAACAGTAGGCAACAAAATTTAGATAAAGGAATAATTTTTGACTGACTTAGACAACGATTCAATCATTGCCTAACTTCAGTGCAAAAATTAAGTTCGAAGGGTGGTGATATGTAAGGTGTCAGGCAAATTCGACACCTTCCATGAAAACCCTGACATGATAAGCAAATCCAGCAGTATGTCACATATCTCCGAATAAATCGTGACATTAAATTAACTAAAGTAATACGATTAACGAGTGAGCAAATGGAATACCACAGACTTACATAAGAATGCCTAAATGCATGTCATACCTTCCCACTATGAAACAGACGCAGTTCAGAGGGTAGAAACGAGAACAGATGCCGAGAGCAGAACCGTGTTAAGCTATAAGGCCCTACGATAAGGGACGTACACCCACGTCTCCAGCCAACCGCCAGGACCACCCCCCAGCCCATGTTAAATGATAGAGCCCTCCAGAAGAACAGTATAGATCTTACGATAACACTAACAGGGCCACACCAGTTGCAAGTTTTATCGTGAGATCTATTTTTTAACATGGGCTGGGGTGTGTTCCTGGTGGTCGGTAGGCGATGTGGGTGCCTGTCCCTTATCGTAGGGCCTTCTAGCTTAACACGGTTCTGCTCTCGGCTTCTGTTCTCGTTTCTTCCCTCGGAACTGCATCTGTTTCACGGTGGGAAGGTATGACATGCATTTAGGCGTTCTTGTGTTAGTCTGTGATATTCCATTTGCTCATTCGTTGATCGTATTACTTTGGTTACTTTAATGTCACGATTTATTTGGAGCTATGTGACATACTGCCGGATTTGCTTATCATCTCAGGGTTTTCATGGAAGGTGTTGGATTTGCCTGACACCTTACAATCCTATCACACTTTTGTACATTTTTTTTTAAATCCGGGGTGGGATTGCTTGCTGAGATTCTCGTTGCAGCCTGCAAGTTAATGTCTGTCGAATATCATCAAAGAGCATCGTTCTTTACCCTTGTTGATCTTCAAGCAAGAGCAGCTTTGAACACAGATATTTATTGAGCCATATAAGGACAACATTCTCGCAGCAAATTTCTTCATAGTTGTAAATTTTTCGGCTGACAAAGATTTGTAAAAGTCAACTAATATCACAGCGTCTAACATTTCGTTCACACTGTGATCTCATTGCATATCAATACATACAAGCTGAAGCCCCTCAGACGCTGTGTCCGTCTCATCTCTGATGGGATAAGATAGCAGACTGAACTGAAACAAAATTTTCTTTAAGTCCTGAAACCTTCTTTCAAACTCTTCCTCCACACTCTACTGACGATCTCTAGTGTTAGCAGAAACGATTTCAGGCGTTCTGTAATTTCCTTGCCGTCACCCACTTACCTTGCAAACGGATCTTTTTTTCCTTTTTACATACACGCAAATTTCACGTACAAACAACCCCTTTTCCTGCCGTGTCATGCTCAGTCAATCCAATTTCTCAAACTTATCAGCTGCAAACATCAGCTCATATCTCCACTCCACACAATTTTTCTAACGTAGTGATGGAATATCTCCTTCGTGTCCTGAAACAAAAGGACTTCATTCTGCACTGTCCAGACTGGACTTCATTCTGCACTGTCCACACTTTAACACTCTTCTCAAGCTCAACCACCTTATACTGTTGTGGTAATTTCCTGTGCCTCCACATTCTCAAAAAGAGATATGAACGGACGATGGTGCAATGCCCTTGCACTGTGTTCACAACACCAACAACAATATCTGCCACGTGCTAAGTGAAATGCAACTTTGGAAAGGCTCTCCTGATGTAAAATGTATTGAAATGTCACGATATCGCTGAACGTATCTTGAGCATGTCACTTTTTTTTTAAATTTTACCATATCGACATTTTTCCCACTGCAAGCTTTGGCCCCACCTGTTAGAATGCTTTCAGTTTTGTTGCAGGTAAAGCCACGTATCTCTACACAATTCACAGACACTCAAACAACTCCTGACAAGTGGTACTGTTTCAAATTGATAATAGGTCAATTAATTCCTCTGTGATGACGAAATTTTCATTAATTTCACGGATAAAGGTGAATAACTGTGCAGTGTCTTCGTTATCTATGCTGACATCCATTAACAAGAAAACCAAACAAAATCTTTCCCCACAGTTTTCAGCTCTTATTTGCGTTCGTCACTAATCAAAGTCAATGCGTTGCAATATAATCCACCATAACAATTACATGCTTTCAAAAATGGTTCAAGTGGCTCTGAGCACTGTGGGACGTAACGTCTAAGGTCATCAGTCCCCTAGAACTTAGAACAACTTAAACCTAACTATCCTAAGGACATCACGCACATCCATGCTCGAGGCGGGATTCGAACCTGCAAACGTAGCGTTCGCGCGGTTCCAGACTGTAGAGCCTAGAACCGCTCGGCCACAACCGCTGGCTACATGCTTCCAAATTTGCTTCTAACATCAGGACACACTACTATACACTGCTTACCAAAATTTTCATCCGAAAATGGCTTGTTGCGTTTAATAAGTTTATAGGCTACCCTGAAGCTTGCTTCTAAAGCGCTATTTTGAAGTGTTCATTGCTTTGCAGATAATGTTTATTGCTTCTTCAGCATTTTCAGATACTCCACAAATCTTCTGTTGTTCCTCGGAAAGTCGGCGGCCGAATCAGCTATGTTTTTGAGAGAAGATGGAAGAAAGATGATAGGAATGAGTTTTCGGCACAAATGAGGTTAGCGATAAACGTAACATAATAAAAGTGGACAACGTAGAAGACGAAGTGAACGAGTAATATTCTATCATCTTGGAAGGAAAATAAAATGTGGTAGACTGACCCCGGATGATATAAGAAGCAGACTTGCACAGGATAAGAGATGAATTCAGTTAGTATCAAATACAGGCCATGCAATTAGGCGGACATCTGTGATTGGTGGTAGTCATTCTAAGTAAGTGTACTATGTACTGTACAAAATACGAAAGCTGACGGCACATGCCCCACACCATTACAGACTTGATCAGTCCGCTGCTCACGTGCAGGGTACATGTATTCATGAGGTTGTCTCCATATCCGTACAAGTCCATCCGATCGATACAGTTTGAAACGAGACTCGTCCCACCAGGCAACATCTTTCCACTCAACAGTCCAATGTCGGTGTTGAAGCGCCCAGGAGAGGGGACACTTTTGTGTGGTGCAGTCATCAACGATACACGAGTGGACCTTCGGCTCCGAAAGCTGACACTTGATGACCTAGCATTGAAATTTGCAGCAATTTGCCTTCGTTTGCACTTCTTTTACGTTGAACGATTACTCTCTGAAGTCGTCGTTGGTCCCGTTCTTGCAGGATCTGTTTCCGGCCGCAGCGATGTCGGAGATTTAATGTTTTACCGGATTCCTGATAGTCACGGTACAGTCGCGAAATGGCCGTACGGGAAAATCTTCACTTTATCCCCGTCTCGAAGACGCTGTGTCCCATCGCTCGTGTGACGACTTTAACACCACGTTGAAACTGACGTAAATCACGATAACCTGCCATTGTAACAGCAGTAACCGATCTAACAACTGCACCTATTTACATATCTCTCTATTCGAATACTCACGCCTATACCAGTTTCTTTGGTGCTTCCGCGTTTAACTGCAGTATTCAACCCATACATAAGAAAAAGACATAAACTGGGCATTGGTTTGTTTAGGTATAGTACTGAAGCACGACGTAGGGGCACCGAAAGTAAAGTTAGCCTGTCGTACTTTATAGTGTGACCAACCGTAGAAAGTGAGAGAACAGATCAAAATGCAAGTGCGAGAAAATTGTAAAATTAGCGTTAGCTACTTGACATTGCGATCATACATCTCCTTTTGAGTAAATGCATCGGTATCATAAGCACAATTAGGAGCGATTCCTCCACTGTGATGAGCTCTAGAAAGAAAGAAGGACAAACTATTACTACCCACCAAAGTGTCAATGAGGTGCCTGTAATGACTACAAAGCATTGCCACCACTCGTCATTTATTCACGTTCGTGCATTAATTTTAGAGAATCGCAGAGAAAAGCGATACCTACGGGAAAAATTTTCCTCGTATCTCCAGTGAAATTTATGATTGTTTCGTTCTGTTATATGACACCGCCACCAAATTAGCGTTAGCTACTTGACATTGCGATCATACATCTCCTTTTGAGTAAATGCATCGGTATCATAAGCACAATTAGGAGCGATTCCTCCACTGTGATGAGGTCTAGAAAGAAAGAAGGACAAACTATTACTACCCACCAAAGTGTCAATGAGGTGCCTGTAATGACTACAAAGCATTGCCACCACTCGTCATTTATTCACGTTCGTGCATTAATTTTAGAGAATCGCAGAGAAAAGCGATACCTACGGGAAAAATTTTCCTCGTATCTCCAGTGAAATTTATGATTGTTTCGTTCTGTTATATGACACCGCCACCAAATGTGTAGGACACATGTTGCCGAGATCATGATCACCTCGCATGCCGATACTGACAGCTAAGCTACCCACTGTAGGCAGTGTCCCAGATGGGTAAGGTAAACATTTTAAAATTAGCATATTGTTAATTTTTCTTCCCAAGTGCTATTCAGTATGAAATTACTTTAATTCGCTTGTGTCACCTTAGGTACTAGTACCACAATCGACCAAGAAAATATCTTGGCACTTCCCTGGCTATGAAAGTTGTCAAGCAGCTTCGTGATAAACAAATATTATCCTGTGGTTTTGGGATAGCGGGAACAATCGTGTCCTATATCCATGCTTGTCTCAGCGCCACATCTTAACACACACCCATTAATTAACATCGGAAGACCGTACTTCACCAGGATGTCATTCAACTGGTCGCCTCTACGGGACGGATGACTTAAAGCTTTTATCGCAAATATTGCGGAAAAGGTAATTGCTGTTGATGTGTGGTTTTCACAGGAAGGACTGCTTGTCAGGGGATCGTATTTTGTTAGTCAGTAAACAGAGTGTAATAATACTTAGAAAGTGTATTGTTGTGCAAACATACCCGTTTTCAAATGGGGTAATGCCTTTTGATATTGACTAAAAGAAGGTAAAATCTGAATGTCAGTAGTGTTTGTTGTAGGAATCTAGAGCGAGTCACTTACGAGATATCGCTTTTTGAAACCTCCCACATTTACACTTGTACAATACCTGTCGTAGCACATGCTGAAGAACAACACTAGCCCCTGGCTAGCAAGTCAGCCATAGCCAAATGGCTCGCCAAGTCAGCTAAACTCACCAGCGCGCCACTGCATGCAAACTAAATACTACGAGTCACTCAGATGTGTTTTGTAGAGTCATGACTTGACATCTGCAGTTATCTATATCACTCATTTTGACATACAAATTTGAATCAATCGAGAATAACGACGGAAAATCAATGTATGACACAGACTGATCACTAAATAGTGATAGAGTTAAATGACAGTCTGCCACCAGCCTGACGCATTTCTTTCTTGTTAGCGACTAGCGAACCCGGCAGTGCCTTGCAGTTTGTCAGTGGGTTTGGTACCTGCACATACATCCTATATTCCGTGTGATCCTCTCTCTTTCTCCATCTTCTTATCCGGCCTCTCTATCTCTCTCTCTCTCCTTCTCTGTATACCTCCCTCGTCTCGCCCTTCATGCCTCTACGCATAACCTACTCCTCCTCCTCAGTCTGCACATCTCCTTCTCCCGCGTGTATGTGTTCATTTCCATATCAACATTCAATAGTCCGTTCCCGGTAGCTGAGTGGTCAGTGCGACAGGCTGTCAATCCTAAGGGCCCGGGTTCGATTCCCGGCTGGGTCGGAGATTTTCTCCGCTCAGGGAATGGGTGTTGTGCACGCCGTTGTGGTCGAGCGGTTCTAGGCGCTTCAGTCTGGAACTTCGCGACCGCTACGGTCCCAGGTCAGAATCCTGCCTCGGACATGGATGTGTGTATTGTCCTTAGGTTAGTTAGGTTTAAGTAGTTCTAATTTCTAGGTGACTGATGACCTCAGATGTTAAGTCCCATAGTGCTCAGAGCCATTTCACTGGGTGTTGTCCTAATCCTCATCATTTCATCCCCATCGTCGCCCAAGTTGCCGAAGTGACGTCAAATCGAAAGACTTGCACCAGACGAACGGTCTCCCCGACGGGAGGCCCTAGTCACATGTCATTATTATTATTATTATTAACATTCAGTAGCGTATCGTGCAAAAATTTGAAGTAAGTAATTCAAGATCTTTTCGAGATTTTCGGTAACAAATTTTCCACTTCATATATTACATACGTATTTCTGTGAGTAATATATTAAAAATAATTAGCCTATGACCGTACGAACTTTCATTAGAGTATAGTGTAAAAATTGGAAGTAAATCGGTGAAGAACATATCTAGACACGTGTTAATAATGCTTCCAACTTTATATATATACAGTGTGAGTCACCTAACATTACCGCTGGATATATTCCGTAAACCACATCAAATACTGACTAATCGATTCCACAGACCGAACGTGAGGAGAGGGGCTAGTGTAATTGGTTAATACAAACCATAAAAACTTGCACGGAAGTATGTTTTTTAACACAAACCTACGTTTTCTTAAATGGAACCTCGTTAGTTTTGTTAGCACATCTGAACATATAAACAAATACGTAATCAGTGCCGTTTGTTGCATTGTAAAATGTTAATTACATCCGGAAATATTGTAACCTAAAGATGATGCTTGAGTACCACTCCTCCGCTGTTCGATCGTGTGTATCTGAGAGCACCGAATTACGTAGGGATCCAAAGGGAACGGTGATGGACCTTAGGTACAGAAGAGACTGGAGCAGCACATTACGTCCACATGCTAACACCTTTTTATTGGTCTTTTTCACTGACGCACATGTACATTACCATGAGGGGTGAGGTACACGTACACACGTGGTATCCGTTTTCAATTACGGAGTGGAATAGAGTGTGTCCCGACATGTCAGGCCAATAGATGTTCAATGCGGTGGCCATCATTTGCTGCACACAATTGCAATCTCTGGGGTAATGAATGTCGTACACGCCGCCGTACATCTGGTGTAATGTCGCTGCAGGCTGCCACAATACGTTGTTTCATATCCTCTGGGGTTGTAGGCATATCATGGTACACATTCTCCTTTAACGTACCCCACAGAAAGAAGTCCAGAGGTGTAAGACCAGGAGAACGGCTTGCCAATTTATACGTCCTCCACGTCCTATGAAACGCCCGTCGAACATCCCGTCAAGGGTCAGCCTAGTGTTAATTGCGGAATGTGCAGGTGCACCATCATGCTGATACTACATACGTCGACGCGTTTCCAGTGGGACATTTTCGAGCAACGTTGGCAGATCATTCTGTAGAAACGCGATGTATGTTGCAGCTGTTTGGGCCCCTGGAATGAAGTGAGGACCAATGAGGTGGTCGCCAATGATTCCGCACCATACATTTACAGTCCACGGTCGCTGTCGCTCTACCTGTCTGAGCCAGCGAGGATTGTCAACGGACCAGTAATGCATGTTCCGTAGATTCACTGGCCCGTGGCTTGTGAAACCCGCATCGGTAAACAGGTAGAACTGCAACGCATTCTCTGTTAATGCCCATTGACAGAATTGCACTCGATGATTAAAGTCATCACCATGTAATTGCTGATGTAGCGACACATGAAACGGGTGAAAGCGGTGACGATGCAGTATGCGCATAACACTACTTTGACTCAGTCCACCGGCTCTCGCAATGTCCCGTGTACTCATGTGTGGGTTCATGGCAACAGCAGCTAACACACCAACTGCACCCGCTTCTCCTGTGACGGGCCTGTTACGGACCCGTTTGCGTGCTACGACCATACCTGTTGCACACAGTTGGCGGTAGATGTTTTGCAATGTGCGGCACGTTGGATGCACTCTGTCCGGGTACCGTTCTGCATAAACCCTGCAGGCTTCAGCTGCATTTCGTCGACACTCGCCATAGATGAGTATCATCTCCGCCTTTTCAGAGTTCGAATACACCATGGTCACAGTTCCTACAACACTACACTATCACAGACGTCTGGTAAAACGGTGTACTACAATTGGTCCCTGTGCGGAGACGAATGCAGAATAACAATAGCAGCAAGCGCTACATGCGGACACTGCGACACCTAGACCAAACCACAACAGTGCACTACAGCCACACTCGTAAACACGGTCGTCATCGTAAACATGTCCCTGCAGACGCTGCTCGCTGACCGTGGCCCGTGTTTGTTACAACACGCAACTGAACGTCGGAGGTTTCAAGCGTCAACTTTAGGTTACAATATCTCCGGATGTACACTCCTGGAAATGGAAAAAAGAACACATTGACACTGGTGTGTCAGACCCACCATACTTGCTCCGGTCACTGCGAGAGGGCTGTACAAGCAATGATCACACGCACGGCACAGCGGACACACCACGAACCGCGGTGTTGGCCGTCGAATGGTGCTAGCTGCGCAGCATTTGTGCACCGCCGCCGTCAGTGTCAGCCAGTTTGCCGTGGCATACGGAGCTCCATCGCAGTCTTTAACACTGGTAGCATGCCACGACAGCGTGGACGTGAACCGTATGTGCAGTTGACGGACTTTGAGCGAGGGCGTATAGTGGGCATGCGGGAGGCCGGGTGGACGTACCGCCGAATTGCTCAACACGTGGGGCGTGAGGTCTCCACAGTACATCGATGTTGTCGCCAGTGGTCGGCCGAAGGTGCACGTGCCCGTCGACCTGGGACCGGACCGCAGCGACGCACGGATGCACGCCAAGACCGTAGGATCCTACGCAGTGCCGTAGGGGACCGCACCGCCACTTCCCAGCAAATTAGGGACACTGTTGCTCCTGGGGTATCGGCAAGGACCATTCGCAACCGTCTCCATGAAGCTGGGCTACGGTCCCGCACACCGTTAGGCCGTCTTCCGCTCACGCCCCAACATCGTGCAGCCCGCCTCCAGTGGTGTCGCGACAGGCGTGAATGGAGGGACGAATGGAGACGTGTCGTCTTCAGCGATGAGAGTCGCTTCTGCCTTGGTGCCAATGATGGTCGTATGCGTGTTTGGCGCCGTGCAAGTGAGCGCCACAATCAGGACTGCATACGACCGAGGCACACAGGGCCAACACCCGGCATCATCGTGTGGGGAGCGATCTCCTACACTGGCCGTACACCACTGGTGATCGTCGAGGGGACACTGAATAGTGCACGGTACATCCAAACCGTCATCGAACCCATCATTCTACCATTCCTAGACCGGCAAGGGAACTTGCTGTTCCAACAGGACAATGCACGTCCGCATGTATCCCGTGCCACCCAACGTGCTCTAGAAGGTGTAAGTCAACTACCCTGGCCAGCAAGATCTCCGGATCTGTCCCCCATTGAGCATGTTTGGGACTGGATGAAGCGTCGTCTCACGCGGTCTGCACGTCCAGCACGAACGCTGGTCCAACTGAGGCGCCAGGTGGAAATGGCATGGCAAGCCGTTCCACAGGACTACATCCAGCATCTCTACGATCGTCTCCATGGGAGAATAGCAGCCTGCATTGCTTGGAAAGGTGGATATACACTGTACTAGTGCCGACATTGTGCATGCTCTGTTGCCTGTGTCTATGTGCCTGTGGTTCTGTCAGTGTGATCATGTGATGTATCTGACCCCAGGAATGTGTCAATAAAGTTTCCCCTTCCTGGGACAATGAATTCACGGTGTTCTTATTTCAATTTCCAGGAGTGTATTTAACATTTTACAATGCAACAAACGGCACTGATTACGTATTTGTTTATATGTTCAGATGTGTTAACAGAACTAACGTGGTTCCATTTAAAAAAACGTAGGTTTGTGTTAAAAAACATACTTCCGCGCATTTTTGTATGGTTTGTATTAAACAATTACACTAGCCCCTCTCCTCACGTTCGGTCTGTGGAATCGGTTCGTCAGTATTTGATGTGGATTACGAAATACATCCAGCGGTAACGTTAGGTGAATCATCCTGTGTATGTATATATATATATATATATATATATATATATATATATATATATATATTATGTTTATTACAAAAATGTACAGTCTATATGCTTATGTTCATTGGTATGTTATAGTGTAGAAGTTCGAAGTAGATCAGTCCAGAAGTTTTTGCAATTTGTGGTAACTACGTTTTCCCTTTATGTGTTACACGTATATATGTATGTATGACATCAATTACAAAAATATACAGCCTACGAGCGTCCGAAAGTTAATTAGAGTACCGTTTAAAAGGCTGTAGTAAATCGTTCAAGAACCATTTGACCGAGCGAGGTGGTGCAGTGGTTAGATACTGGACTCGCATTCGGAAGGACGACGATTCAATCCCGCGTCCGGCCATCCTGATTTAGGTTTTCCGTGATTTCCCTAAATCGCTCCAGGCAAATGACGGGATGGTTCCTTTCAAAGGGCACGGCCGACTTCCTTCCCTAATCCGATGAGACCGATGACCTCGCTGTCTGGTCTCCTTCTCATAAAACAACCAACAAGAAGTATTTGAGATTTTCGGTAACGACATTTCCCCTTTATATATTTCACACGTATTTTTGTATTTCATGTATATAACGGTGAAACTGATTTTTTTTTTTGCTATTATTGCATGTGACAGTAGAACTGTCATACTGAATGCATTTTTTCTATTTTGCTTTTCATGCCAAAATTACCATTACCCTCCAAAATTACTAAAACAACGAAAAAAAATTATCCAAATCGATCTAGCCGTTCTCAAGTGTGATCCTTCAAAGTCGGTTTTAATTTCATACTTTTCCGGTAAATTCTCAAAAAATTTACTTTCGTATAAACCCTTTCCTGACAATTACAAACGTAACAAATACGAAAATCAAGGAAATCTGTTCAGTCGTTCTTAATTGATGATATTTCGAGAATGCAGCAACTGGCAATAGTTTCCGACAACTTTCTTGCATAGAAATTTTGTCCTGGAGATAACAAACACGTTAACACAAAAATCAACCAAGTTGGTCAAGCCGTTCTCAGGTGATGGCTTTGTTTAATTATTTATTCACTTTCCTTACTCCATATTTTCACAAGGTCATTCCTTGTCATTTAGACTGCTCTCCTACTGCTTTACCTGCTCACATATTTAAACAGTATTTGACATTTTCATATTATAAGTTTATATCTTTTCTGTAGGCGTCTTTCTTAAATAATATTTTAATCCTTGTTGGCGGAGATACGTAGTCGAATGAACTTTGAAACATCTTACTACGAAATTAGGTGATATTTGATTGTAGGCAATGAGCCCTTGAGTGCCTCACACCTGGTGGTGCTGTTTTGTCGATAACCAATAAACCGTTACTGAAAATATTTCATCGATGAAAATTTTATTGCGTTACCTTAAGAAATCTCACTTCTTATTCGCTACAGGCTAACTTCGAAGTGATATAGTTCGTCTTTATCCCACGTGTAATCAGGACCTTTAGGACGAATGTATTTGTTACTGCGAAATTATTGTAATTACAATAACTTTTCATCTCGTATCCATTTGGATGTACAGTACACCTTGTGTCATTACACAACGGGTAAGAAAATTCTAAACTAAATTCCCAAAACCGTTTGATCCAAATGTAGCTATCTCATTCTTGATTCCTTCTTTGTAAGTGTAATGTGTTTCCTCCAAAGTTTCCCTGGTGTAGGGTAAGAAGGTTTGGGATTTGCGGTTTTTTCAGCTGTTTGGTGGGCCAATAAAACTTCTTGTCTCATAACTTATGTAGTTTTCGGTAAAATTTGTTACAACTTCACTTGTGTTGTAGTAGTCGTTTGGAATTTGTACCATCATGTCGACTGATTACTTCATAGCTTTGGATGTTGATATTATCTTCGCTACCATGTTAACACCGTTACGTACTATATCTCACTGACCTTGAATGTTTCACACTGAACTTAGGGTAATCTAATATGTACACACTTTAATAAGAAGACATTTAGTTTGAATATAGTTGTTGTTGTTGTGGTCTTCAGTCCTGAGACTGGTTTGATGCAGCTCTCCATGCTACTCTATCCTGTGCAAGCTTTTTCATCTCCCAGTACCTACTGCAACCTACATCCTTCTGAATCTGCTTAGTGTATTCATCTCTTGGTCTCCCTCTACGATTTTTACCCTCCACGCTGCCCTCCAATACTAAATTGGTGATCCCTTGATGCCTCAGAACATGTCCTACCAACCGATCCCTTCTTCTGGTCAAGTTGTGCTACAAACTTCTCTTCACCCCAATCCTATTCAATACTTCCTCATTAGTTACGTGATCTACCCATCTAATCTTCAGAATTCTTCTGTAGTACCACATTTCGAAAGCTTCTATTCTCTTCTTGTCCAAACTATTTATCGTCCATGTTTCACTTCCATACATGGCTACACTCCATACGAATACTTTCAATAATGACTTCCTGACACTTAAGTCAATACTGGATGTTAACAAATTTCTCTTCTTCAGAAACGCTTTCCTTGCCATTGCCAGCCTACATTTTATATCTCTCTACTTCGACCATCATCAGTTAGTTTGCTCCCCAAATAGCAAAACTCCTTTACTACTTTAAGTGCCTCATTTCCTAATCTAATTCCCTCAGCATCACCCGACTTAATTAGACTACATTCCATTATCCTTGTTTTACTTTTGTTGATATTCATCTTATATCCTCCTTTCAAGACACTGTCCATTCCATTCAACTGCTCTTCCAAGTCCTTTGAATTTAGTATGTCAGGAGAAATGAAGGAAGTGTTTGGACACATCGGGAAAACACAGTCAGGTTCGTCCAGTTTCTTCGTTTATTTCAAACTTTTCTGAATAAAATATGTTTGTGTGTGTGTGTGTGTGTGTCCATTGATGTTCATGGACAGATATTCTGTACACACACTAAACGAATACGTCACCATTACTTTGTGCTGTAAGGTTAGGGAAAGTGAGGTTACGATAGTTGCTTTACCCTTATATCATGTACAGATAATTATTATACTCAGTTTATAAAATCATGTTAAAAATGTCATGACGAAGCATTTGAGTCCTATAATAATGAGTGGAGAACTGAGAGAGGATGGCTGCATGAATGCGAACCCATGCTCAAAACAAGTATTTCGCATTATCAACTCTACAGTGTTAAATGGCTGTCCGTCTGGCTATATTGTATTACTGTATAATAATAGAGTACATGTATAGGTAAAAGTGGTGGTAAATATTTTCAGCAGTTGGCGAAAATGTATATATGATGGTAATAGCAATTTCCAGCTTCAACATGTCTTGATTTGCATACCGTACCTCGAATGTGATGCTGTAATATCTAAATTTCTGCCGGAACAAATATTTTTCACTATTTCCGTTATTCTGTTGCTTTTCTGAAATTTCTTGTATGAACAATAGAAGTCCTAATATATAGTCACACTCTTGCGAAAGCCTGAGTACGAATCCGTATTTATAATTTTAGTCATTTTCTCGCACATGGGATCTTGAACAGAATCTAATACACTGTAGTCGAGTACAATGTTGTCCTTTCGGTTCCTAAAAATAAGCCTACGAATGGTCCCTGAATTTATTTGTGCATTCTGTATGTGGAAGACATTGGTTTGTTTTGTTCCGTACTTCGTCCAGCATACTGCTGGTTTCATTTTAGGTGTAACACAGCTCCGTACAATTCGATGAAACCTTACGGTTGTTATAAGAATTGCAGCTGCTTTGTGTCACATGATTTCTCATTTTGGAATAATATATTTCATTGTAACACTGTGGTAGAACGGAATATATCACATCATCCAAAATATTAATACAAATTTAAGAAACTTCATGATGTATCACCGAAAATGTCACTGCATTCAACGGATTTATTGTACTTCAAAAGTCTGTTCCATTGGTTGGCTAAAATGTGTTTGTAGATTCAATGAAACCAATTATATTAAAAGAAACTTATCGGTCTGCAAATAAATGTTTTATTGATTGCTGATACATTCCTTCTATACTCGCATCTTAAGTAATGTTGTTGGTGTGTCAATGTTTGTATAATTCGCTCACAAATTCAAGGTACTCCTCAAATCGGTGGGGAGACTGAAGTGTGTTTCCGGATTATGCGTTTAGTCACTAACCGAGGCGCAATTCAATGCGAAAACAAAATTCATGTCTTCGGTAAGTATAAACTGATCCAGAATTTTATTTTAGTTCTTTTCCACCTTGACGTAAAAGAACATCGTATACGGCCAACGTTAAACGTGGAAAAAACAGACAATCAGACTATACATTTTTAATCTATTTCTGTTTTTTGCCTTTCACGTGCAGCATTTACACAACAAAGGGAATTTGAGAGAAAGTATCGCCCAGAAGCGAAGGTTTGGCCAATCTGGAGAAGACTCATATAGAAGATTAAATGTAATTTTTTTTTACCTTCGAATTGGCCTACGACATCTTCAATCCAACATAGAAAATGATATACAGCCGTGAACACAAGTCGATCGTTTACATGGCCCGAGCATTTTCCGCACAATACGATACCTTACTGCCTCTTGTCTACCACAAACGGTCCCCCGCTGTCAGCATCGCACGCGTCATATCCATCTTTCTCAGGGCGGGCGCAGTAAAACCTGTCCATCACACTCCACATTGGGCACCATAACAATTGCCGTCCTTCTCAAATCCCTTTCCGCTGTGCTCAGAGCTACTTTTCGTGCCCCATCCGAGCAAAATCCCAGTATACTTCTGAACTAAAAGAGTTTGCCCTAGTGGCACCACCTACAGAGAGAGAAAGCAATACTAGTGACAGTTCATAACATTTAAGTAAACTGTTGAGAACGCAAAAAATTTCACGTAAATGGGAGACAAGTTTAAGCCCTGTTGCTGCAACTGATGATTTACAAGCTGTATTACCTGCAAATGAGCTTGTACAATGATAAGCCAAAACATTATGACCACTGGGAGCCGCCAGATGGCGTTGCGGGCACGTAGCGATTAAGCGGATCAGACAAGGACAGGGGATCACCATGGCGAAGAAATAGGCTGGAAATGGCGAACCCACTGAGCCAAGCGACTTTGCCAAAGGGCATGTTATTATAATGCAGAGCCTGAGAAAGAATATCTCTACAAAAGTGAAGCTGGCCGAATGTTCACGTGCTACTGTCGTGAGCATCTAAGGAAGCATGTAGACGGACAGTGAACCTACTACTAGACGCTAAATGGTTGGACGCCCTCGACTGCTCACAGAACGGGGTGTTCTGAGGCCTGTGTACTCTGTAAAGTAGGATATATAGCGATTTGTCGCATCTCTGCATAGACAGCACAATGCTGGTGCACGCACAAGTGTTTCGGAGTGCTCCATTCGTCGTAAACTGTTGAACAAGATCTCCGCAGCAGATCATCCCTTCGTGTTCACATGTTGACCCAACGTCTTGGTTAATTACGGGGCACGGGTCCATCGCGATTCGACCGTCGGTCAGCAGAAACGTGTCCGCTCTTCTGTTGAATCACATTTTTGCTGCAGTGGGTCGCTGGTCGTCTCCACAAACGCCGCCGTCGAAGTGAACACCTGCTCGAATCATGCCGCGTGCCACGGACGCAGGCTGATGGTAGCAGTATTATGCTAATGGAGACATTCTCCTGCACTTTCGTTGGACATGTGGCGGTAATCGAAGACACACTGACAGCTGCAAACCATCTACAACTCACGTTGACGTCTCGGCGACCAAATATGCCTGATGTGCGTCCTGTGGACTCTATCGGGGTCTCTATCGGGTGGTATCAATGCGCACGCAAACCAGCGGCGCCTTATTTACGCAAACTGTCTAGACATCTAATGCCACATGATTCTAAAAACCTGGCTGCCTACTTGGTACGCATGATCAGTGACGTATTTCCTTCCAGAGGTGGAAAAACAAGCTATTAAGCAGGTGATCATGAAGTTTTGCCCAAACAATGTACATGGTGTTAAGGATACTCGAAAAATATATTTCACACACTTACAGTTCCATATTACCTCTTAGCAATGTCCATACGTTTTGTATCCTAAATTGATAAACACTCACAACAACACCACCACCTCGTAGTAAGACGAACATAATGACAATGTAATTAATTGTATTCTAGTGTTTCATCATAACACCACTGATTCAGCATCGGCACTGCATCTCACTAAGTACATCCATGCACAAGCCACAAATATTACTTACACTTTTAATTCCTTGCTTCAACGTATATATATATATATATATATATATATATATATATATATATATATATATATATACAAACGATTTTGGTTTGGCATCTACACAAGGAAATGTTCGCTGCAAAAGACACTGTCATGCGATTCGTACATAAGGAATTTCATGTCAGATCTAGCGGATAGCAAATACCTTCAGTAGCAGTAAGGGACACTATGACCTCACCGATAAAGTAATATGGTCTGTTTGAGATCCCGCACAAAATGAATCTCGGTCGTTTACTGCTAGACCTGAAGTAATTGGTTACGCACCATGCCGGTCTATTAGTCGAGACTCAATACCTGAGTTTGACATGAGAGTGACTAAGAGAAACAATGAGTGAGTTAGTTTGTGTGTGTGTGTGTGTGTGAGAGAGAGAGAGAGAGAGAGAGAGAGAGGGGGGGGGGGGGGAGGGAGAGAAGTAGGGAGAGAAGAAGAAGACGCCAGCAGTGATAGGCAATGTATTAGATAAAGCGTCACTGATGGTGCTTGCGCTGGTAACATTAAGTTTCTGAAGTAAATGAGAAATTCATGGTAGCTTTTACCATATGCTACTCTTAGATGTCACAAAAATGTGTGAGATAATGTTCGAAGTTTAGAATCTTGCTCAGCACTGTGGAAAATCTACAACAGCTGATTGACAGTATGTGGCCTATTGCCCAAAGCAGATTGGAATAACTACCCCATAAAAAGCATTGTCCCTTTTGTTTCTAGCTACTGTATGTGGGATGCTATATAGTATAAAACGCACAACGTTTTAGTAAGGCGAAGTGTATGCAAGATAAGCACCCACAAAGCATCTTTTATATATAAGACGAAAGATACAAAATGTTCACATTATTGAGTAAATTGGACATCGTACCAATACAGACCCTTGCCTTCATAAATTAGTCACAGAAGCAATAACTTATATAGGCGTCGTTCTCTGACCTCGTACGCGTTTAGTTAGACTTGGATTATTTTTCCAAGACAATTTATAACTTCCCAGGACTACATAAAAAGGCTTACTACATACTTAGGTGAGTCATAGCTATTGATTATATGACGACATCGATTCTATGACACGGCACCACTGAACTACAGAAAGTCCGTTTTTTTTTTAGGAAAATAACTTGAATAACAAACAGTTCAGTGAATAAATTCCGATGAGCAAGTTTTTACAGCCCTGCTGCAAGTTATAACACGGAAACAGTTTTTGCTTAGTTACTATTCAGCTGAGTGGCATGATCATTAACCATGACAGTGAAATTTGTGTCAAACGTCTACGTTTCATGTGCTTTTTAAAAAATATTTCTTTAGTTCGAAGATGTCCTGTCGATCCCATCCCTAAACACTAACTAAGATTCATTAAAATTGAATATGACATTTCCCAAAATATACAATAATATAGATACAGTTTCTACAATGTTCGCTGTTTATAAATTTTTAGTAGATAGGGTAACAGATACTTGATAGTGACCGGAGTAAATAAAGACGAATACTAGTAAAACAGTTTTTCATTGTTGAGGGTTTTAATGATAGTTTTTATGTCATTACCTTTACATCTGACACTATGATCATAAGTTTCTTTACCAGAAGTTAAAACATATTAATTTTGCAGCGTGTGCTGCTCATCCTTTGCAATACCGTACATCACCTAAGGCTGTTTTAGGAATCTGTGTTGCTGACCGATTTAATATCTATTTCGACATTCGACAAATGAGGTCGTAAATAAATTTCAACATTTACAACCAGCTAAGAGTCCAGGTACATTCCAAGACCGTAAGTATGTGAACTATACCTTCTTGTGCCTATCGTCCAAAAATAATGTTATCGTTTATCTCCGTTGCTGTGAAATTTGTTTTGTGTGTCCCAACACGCTGTTTATCCTTCGTACATCTGCTCTCTGTTTCATTTAACTTTACAGAATTATAGTCTCTAGCCTCCTCACAATACGGTACACTCACTGGTAACAGCTGTAGGGAATCCACTCCACACGAGTGTTCACTGCTGCAGTGGACCTGGGCATAATAAAAACATCATTATCTTGACTCGATTACATAAGAGGAGCCTTCAAGTAACCATTAGTGGAAATAATTCCATTTCCAACTTTCCATATGTTAACGTTCTTCACGGAATGATTCCTGTAGTCATTGTAAATACGTTAAAATTTTTTGCTTTCATTTATTAATTAAAGTACTATGGAGGTAGAATGGAAGCACCTCTGTTGTCCGCAAACTGAATGCACGAGGGAATTCATTTATCTGAGATTATAAACTGATGATGTTTCAAACACTCAGTGGTGAAGCGTGACAGACAATTCAGCAACCAGATATTAAGAAACAGCAGTAATATCTACTAAATCATGCTTTATGCAATAGATCAGCGGGCACGATTGTATCACCCACCTTCGAAAATTGGATTATGAACAATTCGCATAAATTTTTGATATAGATATACATATACATGCATGATTGAACGTATGTTCCACATCTCCTTCTAGACCACTGGACCGATTTCAACCCATCATGGTGCACATATCGTTTGGTGTCTGGGAAGAATAATTGTGCGGTAAGAAGCACCAGCCTTCCAAAGGGATGGAAGTGGATTAAAAACTCAGTGAAGCCCACGACGTGAGAATGCCCGTAACTCAGTTGTCCGGTATTTGAGAATGAGAACTCATACAGACTCGCTAAAAACTTTATACATAATTCCAGACCTTTAAAAAACATCTCTCGCTGAAGTCCACGGCAGAAACATGAAAGGAAAAAGTTTATCGCCTAACAATTTTTAACATTTATGCAGTAAAACGGCTACATAAAACATGAAACATTTCATTGTATAGCACACAGTTCAGAAGATACGATGAGATGAATAAAAACGAGACTGCAAGGCGAAATTCGCTTGACCTGTGGGTGAACTATGTCTACAGAACACGTGAAAAACGTTCAATGTCTGTGAAATGTATTTGACATGTGCGTATGCAGACAGGCGTGCACCTTTTGTGTAGGGGTCGCGTCATCAAAACGTCCTCTGTCCCAGGTTTGAAACGCCCAAATTGTGATTAACAATCAGCATCCCGCGGCCTAAGACGTCCGGCAAAAGAAGTCGCCCTCATTCTGAAAAAGGGCTTGTCAAAGAGAGTGATAGGAACGAACAGAGGTTCAGGACACTATCTCACCCTTGGAGTGGGAAACTGCCCCTATAGGTGGATAATCAGCAATGATCAAAGGCATGAGGATGCAGAAGGCAATGGAAACCTATTCATTCAAGACACGTAACGTGTATGGACAAGAGATGTGGCCTGCAATTGAAAAAATATCATCACGTGAGACGTGAAATAAATTGCTGTTTTGAAGAGCGCGCCGCAGCGCGTTGTGTGAAGCTGTCGCCCTCCGTTTCTGGCGTTGGCACCGCTGTGGCAATCGCCGCGTTGGCGTCTCCCTCTGGAGGGAAAGGGGAAAGGTTGCCTGTGCACGTGCATTTAAGGTGTGCTATGAGCTAGACAGTTGGTCAGTCTGGGTGAGTCTGGAGTCACTCCGGGGTCAGTCGCTCGTCCCCAGCTTGCTAGTCTGTTTCCCGTCCGAATTTGTGGGGCAGTTAGTATCTGTCTGTCGTCCGGAGTGTCAGTATGTCTTTCGTACGGATCAACCTTTAAAGCCGGATAAACGAGAATCTTTCCACTCCGCCAGTAAGAGACCTCAGCGAGTGGTCGCCCAGTCGGGGCTTAGTTCCTGCATCTGAGTCTGCGCGTTTGGCCACCAGTCTGCTCGAGTTGCTCAGGCAATGGTCATTGGCGGTTGGATCGATCGGTTGGTCGGCCGCGCACTGAGACACAAGATGACGTGTCCGCCTTGAGCGTCGGCGCATGTGAGATCGCCACGTGAGACCAGTGGCCCGCGCCGTGTAGCGAGAGGTAGTGGCTTCGCGGCCGACACGAGAGCAACAGGAGCCAACCCACGACATCGGTCTGGCCAGTACGAGCTGCGACGCCGTGAGACGGGAGATCGGCGCGCCTTCCTGCGTCCGTTGAAGCGACTGGCAGTGGACGGTTCGGGACAGCGATTTGGGCATGCTGCGCCAGATCATCTCCCAAAATCTCAGTTTATTAGAAGTTAAGTTACTGGTGATACCTTGTTTCATTTACTTGTTAAATTCTACTTGTTTTCTTGATGAGGTCACCGGCCGCTTTGTTTTTCCCACTCGCGGGAAGGTGGTTATTTTGAATTGAATGGTCCGTTTTTCACTTGTGGAGTAGGGGCGGGTTAGAGCAACCTACGGTTCGGGTTGTTCGGTAATCTCCCTATCAATCTGCCGTACGTTATTAGCTGCCTCTGTCATGTTTGTCGGATTCGGTGTGTTAACGAATTTATTGCTTGGAGTGTAACGGCCTAATTCCTGAAATATGTTTTTATCTTGCGTATCATCTTGATAGGCGGTATATGTGTACTGAAAAGCATGTTAACTCGTTTGACCAACCTTCTATAATTTTATATAAGATTGCATTTCATGGACTTTTATTTAAATGGTCATTTTAGTATATAAAGTTGCCACCCTTCCACCGTAAGACTTTTCTTAGAACTTAAAATCAATTTGCACCTTCGGTGGCTAGTTAATCTTTTAATTTTAATATTTTGTACCATTTCCATCCCTCCTACAGGGTGCACATTGTGTGTGCTTGTGTGAATTGTTAAAACTTTTACTTTAAAGTAATCTGGTGTGTTGCAGATTTCCACCAGTGTAGTCTTTCAGAGGTTGTTGTGAGCGGTCCTGACTACAGCCGTGTTAATAGGGAGCGGCAAGGTTCTCAGTCCAAAAGCTCATGCACTCAAACATTTGTTTCTTTCTGCCTCTTAATAAACTGTAACATGATAATTAGAGGGTGTTTTCTGCTTATAATTTTAAATCTGTTTCTTTTAAAAAAAGCTTTTAGGAATACAATTTGCATTTTTTAAAAGCAATTTGATTTTGATTTCATCAGTTACTGCCTGGCAACTACTTCCACGCTCACATAGTGTGATTAAATGTGTTAATGTACTTAATGAATCGCTAGTAAATTAAATAAATTTTTAGAATATTCTTTGAAATTAAATCCACGGTTCATTACTGGTAGCAGAGCGTGGTTAGCGATCTTGCTACTAATCTTAGAGTAACTGGTGGAATTGTACCTATTTTATAGTTTTTAATACTTCACTTTGGGCAAGTGACTGTTTAGCTGCATGTTTCAGGTTGTCATGGCACCCAGAGAATGTCAAGGATTCGACCTTTTGCGCAAAGATCTACTCTAATATGAGTTGCGTATTCGTAATATAAACAAACAAGGCGCTGTTCCTGAGTTGCTTGCGGACTTAAAAGATCCTTTGCTCAATCCAGTCCAAATTTCACCGGAAGTTATTGGTTCCTTTCCGACAGCCATGGCAGCGGCGGTAGTAGAGGTCGGTGAGTTCCAACAACATTTAGACTGGTTTTGTGTTGATCAACCGAGCCGCAAGCAATTAGCTAGACTACGCGCACATCTGGTGCACGTCTTTAACCGGGTCTCTGATTTAGGACAACTTGCTGTAATCGAAGCTGATCGTAAGGAAGTGGTTGAGTTGCAGCGAAAGGTGGCTGCGTTGCAGATTAGGTTAACTGGGTTAGAGTCTAGCTCCGAAGAACCTAGTTGGCAGGTCCAAGTCGATCCGGCACGAACAGAAATCGAACTAAATAACCCAAACCGCGGAACTGAAACTAACTCGGAGTTTTTCGCAAAGCTACCTAACCCGATTGCACTTCCGTTAAAGGATGTAGGAGAATGAAGTGTAGAATCGTTGGCGAAGATACAGGAATTTCTGTGGTTAGTGGTTTATTTAAAGCAACATTCTTCTGCTTTTCGAATATCACACTTCACCTTGTAAGCTCTGCTGTACCCATTAGCAAAGGGGAAGTGTAACGAATTAATTTCTAGAGCTCTTTCGGAGGGGTTCTCGTTACGACAATTTAGAGAACTAATAATCACTGAGAGACTCACAGAGTCCTTTAGGAAACATCTAGAATGTCAGTATATTTGGAAGGTGCAGGTCGCTAGTGAAGATTTGTCGATGTATGTGGAAAGGGTAAGGGTAGCTTCGCAGGCCTTGCTGAGTGATTTTTCAGAAGAACAATTAATTGCAGTAGTTTTGGAAGGACTGGCGGATGCTGATAAAATAAATTTTATTTTCAAGTCACCCCCGAAGACCTGGGAAGAACTCTCTGTTTTTGTTACTTCTGCATCTGCGCTTAAGTTAAGCGAGTACTCTAGGAATGTTAGTGTGTTGGGACAAGCGAAGGAAAATTTTGTAGTGGGTCGAGATCGTCCAAGTAGTAATATAAAGGCGTACACAGGAAATGTTTTCGATGTGGGGCTAGTACGCATTTGGTTAGGAGTTGTCCGGGTTTACGTGGAGCAAGAAGTACTAAGTGACATAAGGCCAGGCGGCACGTTTCGAGGAGTAACTTATTGTTTAGTGACGGGCGTGCCGTAGTTGCTGATTCCCGGTTATGTCGACCTTATGTTTGTCTTAGTTTGAATCGGGAATCCTTCTGCGCCTTATTGGATACGTGTAGCACTTATTCCTTGCCTAATGACGCTTGGGTTCTGGAATTTGGCAATCTTACGAGGCTCAAACCTGAAAAGATCACGCTCCGGGGATGTCGTATGTCCAATGGTCAGGTGTTGCCTCTGGCGTGGTGGATTAAGGGTAGTGTCTCGGTAGGACGGTTTTCGTGGCCAATGACCTTTGCTATCGTTCCTAACCTGCCGGTAAAAATGGTGCTGGGTTGTTTTCATTTCTAAGACTCAACTTGTTCTGGAGTATTCAGAGGGTAAGTTTTTTTTTTAATTTGCGCCAAGTCAGAAGTTCGGATTTTGTAAATGTCGAGCGGCGTTATCATCCATGCCTTCTTCTTTGAGGGTTACTACTTTCGATAGTGACAATCTTGATCATCTTTCCCAGAGTCAAGTTCAACAGGTACATCAGTTACTGGAGGCTTTTCCTGACTTATTTTGCGGTAAACTTGGAGTAACGAATAAATTAGAATATCATATTCGTTTGACTGAAATATTCCAGTTAGGCAGTCCCATATCGTCTCACGAAAGTATTGCGTGAAAAGGTACAGAAGATGTTAAATCAAGGGGTTATTCGTCCCTCGACTTCTCCGTATGTCTCTCCGACGTTCTTGGTAGCGAAGGATCAAGGTAGCGATTTCAGGGCGGTGGTCGATTATCGTTGTTTGCTGTGAAGGTGATGTTGGAGTCAGTTCCGTTGCCTGATCTACACAATTCCTTTACTTGGTTTTCAGGCGCGTCTTGGTTCACCATTCTTGACTTAAATCAAGCTCAATATCAGATTCGGTTGACCGAGGAGTGTAAACATGTTACAGTGTTTTGCACCGATTGGAATCTATTCGATTTTAACCGGGTCCCACCGGAGCTGTTGTGTTGACTCGTTTATTAGATTGTATACCGAGTAAATTTAAATTGCGTTTTGTTTGTAACTATTTGGATGACCTTGTGATGTACAGAAAATCGCTTTAAGAGCATTTGAGTCATTTACTTCAAGTATTTGCTAAGCTTCAGCAGGCTGATTTAACCGTTAAGCTCGTTACACATGTGAGGCCACAAATTTCCTTTCTGGGCCATATTGTTTCAGGAGAAGAGGTTCTGATCGGTCAAGAGCGCACTAAAACCTTGCGCGCACTCCCACCTTTTACTGATAAGCGGGGAGTCGCTAAGTTTATTGGTACGGCAAATTATTTCAGGAGGTTCGTTCCGAATTTTGCGGCATTAGCTGCCTCTTTCAATCAGCTTCGTAAAAAAGGGGTCCCACCCAGGATGCTGCCTTCGAACAGATCAAAACGCCCATTGCTAATCCACCGGTGCTTTGGGTGCCTTATTTTGATAAGCCTTTTATAGTTCATACGGGCGCGTCGAGAGCGGGTGAGTCAGCCGTCTTATTACAAGAATGGCAAGGTCAGCGGCAACCTTTGGCCTATGCCTCGTCCCAAAATACGCAGTCTACAAATGTGAGACCTTGGCGGTCCTATTTGCATAAACCCTTTTTGCTGGAGACTGATAATCAAGCCTTGAGTTGGGTCTTGTCTAGGCCACGTAAGACCGGTCGGATCGCACGTTGGGTCGTGGGAATCTCAACCTTTAAATTTAAGGTTAGGCATATCGACGGTTCCGAGACTGTGGTCGCTGATGCCCTCAGCCGGATCTTTGACCCAAGTACCCCAACTGTTTAGTAATCTCGAGGAAAACCAGGAACAGGATGTTGAATTTGGTTCCAGAAAACAGCGGATTAGGTCGGGTGAGGTAGTTGGCGATTACAGCTTGAGGAAAGGTATTCTGTGTACGGCAGTGGGTCGAGAGCGCCACATCCGAATTTGTCTCCCACAAATATTAATCCAGCTAACATTCCAGTATTATCATTGCTCTTCGGTGGGAGGTCACTTAGGCACATAGAAAACGATTCAGAAAAATAAGCAGTATGTGAACTGGCCTCATCTTGAGCGAGACATTAAGAAATTAGGAACCGGTTGTCATTTGTGCCGGGCCGCGAAACCTAGCAATACCCTACAGCAAGGTCTATTATCTTCGGAACGTGAAAATTATCCTATGGATCGTCTTTATATAGATTATGTGAGTCCGTTACCACGTTCCAGTAGAGGGAATATGTATATTTTGGTGGCAATTGGTGCCTTTTCCCGCTTTACTTGGCTTATTCCCATTAGAAGTAGTACTACCAACGTAACTATTTCTCACCTTACTAACATCTGTTCGATCTTTGTGCCCCCTAAGAGCTTGGTTAGTGATAATGCGCCTGCTTTTGTGTCACATAAGTGTGAGGCCTTTTGTTTCGGGAATGGCATCAAGCACATTAACACAACACCGTATTTCCCTAAGGGGTCCTTTGCTGAATGTGTGAATCACAACCCAAAATCAGCTTTAATAATTTAGCATCAAGTTAAACCGAGTAAGTGGAATACTAACTTGCCCTGGATTATTTTGCGTTTAACACTGCGGTTCATAAGGCATTAAAGACTACTCTGGCCTCCATCTTATTGGGCTATCCTATCAATTCATCTTTGGCTAACTTATGGCGCATCCAGGACTTACTTCCTCAGTGGGTATCCCCAGGGTTAACTAGAAAGAACTGGAATCGGACACGTCGCAATATAGCGGCTCCCAGGGTCGTCAAGCTGTACTGAACAACCGCAATAGGCGTCCTTATCGGGGAAAACCGAGGGATCAAGTCTATATTAAGAATGTTTCGGGTCGAGGAAGGGGTGGGGGGGCAAGAAGGGAAGTTCACACACCACATTATAGGTCCATTCACGGTGCTCCGCGTGTTGGGGCAGGTTAACCTGTTGGTCAGACATGATTAGACCGGTAGGGAATATCGAGTCAATTTGAGCCAGATTAAGTCTCTGAGTTCGGGCACCGGTTGTAGTTTGAGGGGAGGAGGTTGAGCCATGGTAAAAATTGCAGTTTTGAAGAGCGCGCCGCAGCGCGTTGTGTGAAGCAGTCGCCCTCCGTTTCTGGCACTCTCTAGGCAGGAAAATCATTGGGGGAAGTGGCAACAAAACGTCTATTCACGTTGGTGTGTAGAATATACACTCCTGGAAATGGAAAAAAGAACACATTGACACCGGTGTGTCAGACCCACCATACTTGCTCCCGACACTGCGAGAGGGCTGTACAAGCAATGATCACACGCACGGCACAGCGGACACACCACGAACCGCGGTGTTGGCCGTCGAATGGCGCTAGCTGCGCAGCATTTGTGCACCGCCGCCGTCAGTGTCAGCCAGTTTGCCGTGGCATACGGAGCTCCATCGCAGTCTTTAACACTGGTAGCATGCCGCGACAGCGTGGACATGAACCGTATGTGCAGTTGACGGACTTTGAGCGAGGGCGTATAGTGGGCATGCGGGAGGCCGGGTGGACGTACCGCCGAATTGCTCAACACGTGGGGCGTGAGGTCTCCACAGTACATCGATGTTGTCACCAGTGGTCGGCGGAAGGTGCACGTGCCCGTCGACCTGGGACCGGACCGCAGCGACGCACGGATGCACGCCAAGACCGTAGGATCCTACGCAGTGCCGTAGGGGACCGCACCGCCACTTCCCAGCAAATTAGGGACACTGTTGCTCCTGGGGTATCGGCGAGGACCATTCGCAACCGTCTCCATGAAGCTGGGCTACGGTCCCGCACACCGTTAGGCCGTCTTCCGCTCACGCCCCAACATCGTGCAGCCCGCCTCCAGTGGTGTCGCGACAGGCGTGAATGGAGGGACGAATGGAGACGTGTCGTCTTCAGCGATGAGAGTCGCTTCTGCCTTGGTGCCAATGATGGTCGTATGCGTGTTTGGCGCCATGCAGGTGAGCGCCACAATCAGGACTGCATACGACCGAGGCACACAGGGCCAACACCCGGCATCATCGTGTGGGGAGCGATCTCCTACACTGGCCGTACACCACTGGTGATCGTCGAGGGGACACTGAATAGTGCACGGTACATCCAAACCGTCATCGAACCCATCGTTCTACCATTCCTAGACCGGCAAGGGAACTTGCTGTTCCAACAGGACAATGCACGTCCGCATGTATCCCGTGCCACCCAACGTGCTCTAGAAGGTGTAAGTCAACTACCCTGGCCAGCAAGATCTCCGGATCTGTCCCCCATTGAGCATGTTTGGGACTGGATGAAGCGTCGTCTCACGCGGTCTGCACGTCCAGCACGAACGCTGGTCCAACTGAGGCGCCAGGTGGAAATGGCATGGCAAGCCGTTCCACAGGACTACATCCAGCATCTCTACGATCGTCTCCATGGGAGAATAGCAGCCTGCATTGCTTGGAAAGGTGGATATACACTGTACTAGTGCCGACATTGTGCATGCTCTGTTGCCTGTGTCTATGTGCCTGTGGTTCTGTCAGTGTGATCATGTGATGTATCTGACCCCAGGAATGTGTCAATAAAGTTTCCCCTTCCTGGGACAACGAATTCGCGGTGTTTTTATTTCAATTTCCAGGAGTGTATGAGTCTGGCGACATACCATCTGACTTTCGGAAAAGCATCATCCACACAATTCCGAAGACGGCAAGAGCTGATAAATGCGAGAATTATCGCAAAATCAGCTTAACAGCTCATGCATCGAACCTGCTTACAAGAATAATATATAGAAGAACGGAAAAGAAAATTGAGAATGCACTAGGTGACGATCAGTTTGGCTTTAGGAAAAGTAAAGGGACGAGCGAGGCAATTCTAACGTTACGGCTAAAAATGGAAGCAAGGCTAAAGAAAAATCAAGACACTTTCATAGGATTTGTCGACCTGGTAAAAGCGTTCGACAATATAAAATGGTGCAAGCTGTTCGAGATTCTGCAAAACGTAGGGGTAAGCTATAGGATGACTCACAGTTTTAAAACATAGATGAAAAAAAATCTGCAAAACATGTGGTTTTTCAGGGGGCCTACGAGAGGTCTCCAATGAGTTCCTATAAGCCAGCAGAGATTCTCCTTGGGTGGCAGCCAAGGACGCTGGTCTATTTCCTTCGTCCTGGATCTCGCCTGCCATCGCATTCAAGCACACAAGATTTTACATTTGCGATGACAGTTTGGGTGCATGGTTGTGGTCAGCATCAATAATGAGTGCGAGCAGCCGTTGTGCACCAGAATGTTCGCCACATATACTGCCTACAGACGGGGGACCAGGAGGTCTGTCGCTATTAAAAGGGTGAGCACCCACGCACCTCGACCAGAACATGACATTCGCCGGTAATCTGGTCGTTGAGGTTTCCAGCCTCCACTTCAGGAGCCCTCGCCTTCGCATCTTCCTGCCGGAGCTCTGCCTGTGCTCCAGCCAGAGTGCGTAACCCTCACTAGTCAAAGGAGCAGCTGCAGCCTGCAGCAGTATCGCCTCCACTTTCCACATCGCCGTTGGTTCTGTCATGTTCTGCTCTGATAATAGCACGTCAGGGATCTCCTCGCGCCAGACAGTTTTGCCTGAATGGAGTCGCTAGCCTCTCTCGGCTCCAGGGCCTCCAGGGACGTGAACGGTCTCGACATTGTGGCTTTCCTAGGGGATCAACAATGCTCTACTACTCATGGGGGAAGAGGTGTAGTGACCCACGTGAATCCACACCCGATACCCTGGTGCTCAGTTGTAGGACGCACGACAGAAGTCGGCAGACATAAGCTAGAAGCCACCATTGTAGATGCGCATACAGCCTTCCATCTGCACACTCTACCAGTCAGCCGACAACATTTAGAGCCGGACCTTGACAGCATCAACTCAGTTACATGTTTGCATTTGCATCTCTGTTATCGGACTGTTATTGTGAACCTCTCCATGACCAGTGTACCTATTACATTGTTTTCTAGACAGTAAAATTTTTTCCGTCAGTCATCAACTGGCTAGTGAAGATGTAGGTCTAAAGATAAGTGAAGACAAAACTAAATACCTGGTTACTACTAGAATGCCAACAGCAGTAGATCAGGAAATGTTAACAGTTGGATACATGCAGTTTGAAAAAGTGAACACGTTTAAGTATCTAGGCGAGGACATCACTTCGAGAAATGAGATTGAATCCGAACTGAAGAAGAGATTACGGGCAGGAAATGTGTGCTACTTCTCACTGAATAGATTACTTTCATCACGGATATTGTCTAGGAATTTAGAGATTAGAATATACAAAACTACTATTCTACAAGTTATGTTGTATGGGTGTGAGACTCGGTCCCTCACTGTGCAAAATGAAAAGCCGTTTCGAGTATTTGAAAACAAAATTTTGAGGAAAATTTTCGGAACAAAAAGGGATGACATTAGCGGAGAGTGGCGAAAACTGCATAACGAAGAGGTTTACGAACTCTATTCAAGCCCTGACATAATCAGTATTATTAAATCACGTAGGCTCCTATGGGCGGGTCACGTAGCTCGAATGGATGAGGGCAGGGCAGCGCGCAGAGTACTGGTAGGGCACTTAGAGGGAAAACGTCCTGTGGGGAGACCGAGGCGTAGATGAGAGGACAATGGGAAGGCTGATTTGAGGAGCCCAAGACAGGGATAGAGGCGAAAATACGTTGCTGCGGTTATGGACTCTCGAGTCCGGGAAGACCAGTGATTACGTAAGTAAGTAAGCAACCATCGATTGGTGTCCCCTTATTGGATTGGAACAAAGATTAGGCTGTGCCCAGATCCGAGTAGTCACTACACATACTTATGGCCTTGGTACCGTACAACATGTGTTTTATTCACATTACTGTCACGACATTGTGCCTCTGTTAACCCAAGGACAAGAACACCCTATAATCGTGGGACTAGATATCATAGTGCGACTGCACGTCTCTAAGGCGCCGTTGGTCAGTGCACCTATACTAGGTCACATGCACGTAGAGAAAGAGGTCTGCCTACCTGATGGATAGGTATAAGTATTCAACTTTGTAAGTAGGCAGTTTAGGTTCTTATATTGGTAACGCCACCGTCACGTAGCGCTCTGTATGGAAATCACTGGCTGTGCTGTGTGCAGTCTGTGGCTAGTTTGCATTGTTGTCTGCCATTGTAGTGTTGGGCAGCTGGATGTGAACAGCACATAGCGTTGCGCAGTTGGAGGAGAGCCGCCAGCAGTGGTGGATGTGGGGAAGCGAGATGGCGGGTTTTTGAGAGCGGATGATCTGGACGTGTGTCCATCAGAAACAGTACATTTGTAAGAATGGATGTCATGAACTGCTATATATAGTATAACTTTTGAACACTGTTAAGGTAAATACATTGTTTGTTCTCTATCAAAATCTTTCATTTGCTAACTATGCCTATCAGTAGTTAGTGCCTTCAGCAGTTAGAATATTTTATTTAGCTGGCAGTAGTGGCGCTCGCTGTATTGCAGTAGTTCGAGTAACGAAGATTTTGTGATAGCTATAGGTTAATGTGAGTCAGGGCCATTCTTTAGTAGGGATTATTGAATGTCAGATTGCGTTGCGCTAAAAAATATTGTGTGTCAGTTTAAGCACATTCATTTGTAATTTTTGTAAGGGGACGTTTCATATGTCGACCCTTAGCCGAGGATACCTCACTGGTAGTTTGTGTAATTAGTGTAGCTTTTGTTTATTGCTAGCGCGTAATTGTAGGGAGAATCTTCTTTGTACTTGTAGTTTTTCATTGTTGTACAGTAAAACAGTTGTGGCATGCATGTAGATTTACACCAAGTATTCCGCAGCTGCGCTTGCAATTAACGATATATTATTTTCAATGCTATGTTAATGTGTTTTCTTATTTTGTTCTTCAATTTGTGTTTTCCTGTGTTATTGTGTGAAATATTGTGACAATAATGGTGTGTGAAAAACGTAACACTAGGCTCCAAAGTAAACAGAAATAATAGTGACGACGAGCGTAGCTTATCAGCACCACTGTGTAATGAATTAAGAGTCATTCTAAGTAGTAATTTGGTAATAGGGAAATGGAGCGGGCGGCAAATAATGGCGTAGACCGTAAAACAAATAGTGAACAGAGAAGCATTATCGATCGTTCGGTCGGCAACAGCTCGCCTCAGGAATCCGTAATGACACGACACAATCTAGCAAATACTGTAGATTCAGGTTTTGCGTCCTCACCGTTATCTCAAATAAGTCAAGACACATTTTCTGCTTTTCAAAATGCGAATATTGCCGGTTCAAATGCACTGCCGAATAGCACTGAGTAACATGTTTCACACACCAGTGCCTTGTTATTACATTTAATGCAACAAATGGGACAAAGGCTACAAAAGTTAGACACAACACTTGAACAAAATCAGAAACAAATGGGACAAAATCTTCAAAAGTTAGACGCAGTGGAACAAAATATTCACACCACACTTGAACAAACACGTGAAGATTTAACTACTGAGTTACATAAAATCGAATCTAAATGTCAAAAAGTCTGTAATGACGTAAAAACACAAATTTGTGAGCATTTATAACCTATTTTTTCGCGGCATGAAAATACATTACAGAATCACGAAGCGGCCATAAAAGAACTGCAAACTATTGTTCATGAAAATTATGAGACCTTGCAAGCTAAAATTGACTCAGTAGCATCTGCCGATTCGGTTACGTAACTTGCAAAAACTCAGGAAAAAAGGACACAGTAGATACGATTTCAACACAGATTGACAACCTGAAACTTGGTTCAGAAAAACACACCGAGGAAATAAGTACACTATCGGAGAAAGTATCCGAACTTTCGGATCACTTCACTAACTTATCTACAAAGGTAGATGATGATCTGAATGACACAAGACCTGTAGCCATCACTGACACAGGAGAGTATGAACAAATTAAGAAATTCAAACAAAATCAGAATCAAAATAATACGCAATACAAAAGAGAAATCCGGGAAGTACAAGATCAGTTGGCACAAGTAATACAAAAATTACAAATTTCAGAGGACACTCGCGCTCCAACACGGGAAGAGGGACTTAGAAATACGGAAAAGCTGCCAAATAATAACACAGAGCCTTTCGGAAGCTATGAAAGAAATTGGCAATGTGCACCGAATTTTGAGATGGAACCGCCGACACGATGTAACAATGACCGATATGCGACTCGCTGACACGATGATTTTGACTATAAGCTGTTCTCTACTACACGTAAATTCAAAACATTTAAGAATTCTGGCAACGACATTCATCCACAAGCGTGGCTCCATCAATTCTCTCATTGGTTTCCTCCCAACTGGTCATTAGAGCACAGATTAGAATTTATGTGTGGCTACTTAGAGAATGAACCAGCTGAATGAATGCAATCGGTCATTCACGATTGTAACAGTGAAGGAGAATTTTATCATGCCTTCCTCTCAGCATATTGGTCTCAAGCTACACAAGACCGAGTAAAACATAGCATCATAACGATGAAATATTTCGAACAATCTGAATTTTCCAGTCTTGTGAAATTTTTTGAAGACATGTTGCACAAGAATCAGTACCTCAGAACTCATCCGCATTTGCTTAATCAAATTGCCTGAACGTTTACGACATATTATTTTGGCACGACGTTGCAAAGACGACATTGAAGCTTTTCAGGGACTGTTACAAGAACTGGAAATTGACACTGACAATCGCGGATTGCAAAAACAGGAGCACAACAATTACAGGCCACATCCGTCACAATTCCGCGATGACAGAAATAATAAATGCACACGACAAGGCTATTCTTACAACGTAAATCGTGACCAAACCAGACAGCACCCATATGGCAACCATTGGCAGAGTAGTAATAATTACAGGGGAAGATCACATCTCTGCAGTAATGACTATCACAGGGACAATCAGAGAAACAGACAATATGGGTACCAAAAAAATTATTGTCAAGGGAGACAGAATAGCTTCAGACGCAACGGTCCAGTGCGCAGTTACGATTCAGGGAGAAATTCTCCACCACGTGACCGACAAGAAAGAAATTATGGAATCTACCAACATGACGACAGACGATATGATCGTAACGACACACCTGAATTACATCAGTACTGGCGGGATTCAAACAGGGCAGGGCCCTCTCGACAAGGTGAATTTCCAAATCCCAATAACGATGCGCGCCAACAAGGAGACAATAGGCAATGACTCATACCGCTGGCAGGCACAAAACGTACTTCTGAAAATACGACGCAGCTGCCGTAGCTAGTACTTACGTCAAAATGGAAGACATTAGGGACATTTTACTCCAGGAACACGACGTAAAACATAACAACATTGCATATCCTGTGATTCACTTTAGAGTAAATGACGTAAAATTTACGGCAGTATTTGACTCTGGCAGACCCTTTTCAGTAATTAATGAAACAGCTTTTAGCAAGTGCAACAAATCGAACGATTGCCCCACACTTCCTTTACGTAAGTTTATATTACAAGGCGCAATTTTTGGAAAAAGTGTAGATGTACGCCAACAAACCAACTTAGAATTCCTTTGAAAAAGTCACAGCTTCTCTATGAACTTTCTTATTGTTCCATTATTGTCAACGGAAATTACATTGGGAGTAGACTTTTTGAATGAATACAAAGCAATCTTAAACTTTCACAATGCTGAAATAAGTTTAGAGAAAGAAGGTAAGTCAATTGTTTTGAAATTTGAAGATTGGCTCTCAAACCATGACGAGGAAATTAATCGGCTTTACCTTCTGTTAGACAACAGTTCGGAATTTTCGACGAAACGTGACACTAACAATCACTCAGCAAGTACTGACAGGGATGATTTCGACGGTGTATTTGGTACTGATGAGTTAATTCAGAATAAAATTCAAACAATTGAGAACTGTAATGACATTGATAGGCAAGACCTTTTTGAGATTTTACAAGCACATTCCACAGTTTTTACTCACAAAACAGGAACACTCAAGGGATTTCAATACCAATTTCGTGTTCGTGAGCATACTAAATTTTGCGTTAGACCATACATAATACCAGCACATTATAGGGGCCGTGTTGGAACAGAAATACAATCTGTGCTTGACGAGGGCATTATTGAGCCTGCAGTAAGCTCATACAACAATCCATTACATGTTGTTGAGAAGAAAAATGGGTCGATCAGGCTTGTCTTAGATTCGAGACAAGTCAATACTATCAATCATCACTCCTGAAACAGACAGGCCGCAAATTATGGAAGAACTTCCTCAAAATTTTAATGGTGTAAAAGTGTTTTCTTCTATTGATCTCAGATTCAGCTTTTATCAGATCGAACTTCATCCAGAATGTAGAAAATATACAGCTTTCCTTTGTTTCGGCGTTTGTTATCAATTTCGGAAACTTCCATTTGGTTTGAACATTTCTTCGGCAGCATTCATTTGCGGGCTAAATTCCATATTACCTGATTTCTTAAAACGTCACATCGCCTTATATGTCGATAATATTCCAATAGCAGAAGCCTCATGGGATCCACATAATCGCATCCTCAACAGTTTGTTACGTATTTTTGCAGAATGTGGAATTACAGTTAACTTGGAAAAGTCTGAATTCGGTAGGTCAAAGGTGAGGTTTTTGGGACATATTTCTTCTGAAGGCATTCAGCCGGATCCTGAAAAGGTAGAAGCAATCAGAGCCATTCCAGTTCCATCCACAAAAGGAAACAAGTCCGCAGTTTTCTAGGTCTCGTAAATTTTTACCGTCGTTTTCTGAATATACAAATTCTAGTGACACCAAAACTTTGTTCTCTCACTGGAAAAAATACTATTTGGAACTGGGACGAACAAGAACAGTTGGAATTCAGTTCTTTGAAAGACACCACAATACTAGCTCATCCAGATCTGTCACAAGATTTCTGCCTTAGCACGGATTCTTCTAAAGTCGGTCTCGGTGCCCATTTATTTCAAGAAACCATAGAAAATGACACTACTGTTCAGAAAACCATTGCTTTTGCTAGCCGAGTCCTAACAAAATCTGAAAAAAATTATTCCGTTACTGAATTAGAAGCTTTAGCTATCGTTTGGGCATTTAACAAATTCCGTTTCTTTCTTTCTGGTAAGCACGTAAAAACTTCTTATGTCTTCAAAATTAAATCATGACAGGTTAAACCGTTGGGCATTGTTTCCGCAAGAATTCCACTTCACAATAGTCTACATTCATGGCAAGGAGGACATTGTTGCGGACGCACTGTCACGCGCACCGGCTGGGCTTGAGAAAAGTAACACAGAAGGCAACCTCGAGAAAAATTTCAGTCTTCTTTACATTCAGAAAGTCACCTTTGAAAACTTCATTACCACATCGTTAAAGGACATTGCTCATGAACAAGATAAAGATACGATTTGGAAAGACATCAAAAGTAAATGGCATGAAAAGACACACACTCAGATTCGGCATTATTATCTGGTTAGAAACAACATACTGTTCAAACGCTGCACTGTTGATGACAAGCTATGGGTACTTTGCATTCCAGACGATTTTGTTAATAAGCTCATTTGGTACATTCATTTCAGCCATGCAAATTTTAGTCCACGAAAATGTTATCATATTCTTCGAACGACTTGTTATTTTAACAATATGGAAAAGAGAATTCGAAGAGTCTTGTCTATCTGTAAACTTAGTCAAAAGGCGAAACCATCTACTATCTCCCATCGTGCTCCGTTGTTTCCTATCATTCCTCCTAAATTAAAAGAATTTACTGCTGTTGATCTCTTGGGACGCCTTGTCAGAACATTGAATGGATTTTCGTACGTTCTAGTCGCTGTTGAACTTACTTCAAAATTTGTTTCTTTCACTCCGTTACGTAAAGCCACTGGACGGTCTGAATCCAACGCCTTTGTTAAAAATTTCTTACGTGAAGTTGGGCACGTTAGTAAAGTCATTTCAGATAACGGCCCGCAATTCAGATCTGCTGTTTGGTCACGCATGGATCGGAATCATAAAATCAAACCTGTTTTTATTTCATTGTACTCACCACATTGTAACCCGTCTGAACGGATTATGAAAGAAATCAATAAGCATAGCAGACTTTATTGTCACAGAAAGCATCAGCATTGGGACAGATATTTACACTTATTTCAAAACGTGCTGAATGAAATGCCTCATGACTCCACTGCTTTACCACCTATTCTTGTACTGAAGAATAAAGAACCACCGAACATAATCACAGAGCTTGTATCTTTTCCGAATACACGTAAACTTCGACACAAAGACATAATTGATTTGGCTATTAAAAATATAAATTCTGCTGCAGACAAAAGGAGAAAACCACACGGTAAAGCAAATGCAAAGAAACTTTATATTGGTCAGAAAGTTCTCATTAAAGCTCATTCATTGTCACATAAGAAGAAACACTTGAGTCGCCAATTCTTTCTAGTTTACAATGGACCTTACACAATCCGACGTATACCATATGATAATTGCGTTGAGGTTGAAACTCTGCGTACTAGGAAGAGTAAAAGTTTACACCACATTTCACATGCAAAACCGTTTATTGAAAGATAATCTGCAATGTTTGAAGTTAAATATCCAGTCAAGAACCTAGAGAATTTGTTTACACAGAAATTACGAATGCATTGTTATAGTGAACAGACGACACAGTGTTGTTATTTGTACATTCTTGCTTGTTAGTTGCACGATCACGTAACGACTATAAGGCTCACATACCTAGAACATATACCGGCACTGCTAATGAGATTTTCATGCAACATTTTGGTCTACTTGAAAAGACATTCTTTATTTGAAGTACTTTCTGTGAGATTAAAGATGACTTAGCATTTGGTTTCTTTGACAACTACACAATTATATCTCGACGCTACTAATGTGTGACACAGTTTACATTGTTGCTTTTGTGCTGTATCTGCTTTATATCTGCACAGTTTTTCTGAATTCTTATGGAAAGTAAAACATGTTTTGGTAGTAACTTTGTGGTATAGCTACAGTAAGACAGCCTTTTTTGTATCACAACAATACGTTACAGTGTAGTACTTTCTTGACCACAGTACTGTATGTAATAACTACGATACCTATATGCATAGCATTTCGCTTTTGTTTACTACGAGGTAAGTACATTCACTTCCATAGAACTTTGCTTACAGACGACGATAATTACGACACTTAGCACATTTTTTACCATTAAGTAATGACGGAGATTACGTTACAACAAGAAGCACAATTTAGCGCTACAGGACACGCATTTGGGTGATTAATTTTGCACTTAAAACATTTGTTTTTTAAAGATTTTTGAATTACAAAGAAAGTTTTCTGTGATACATTTCATTCCATTGCTGTAATCTGTAACACTTGAGGATATAATTACATTAATCCTCAGGGGTGTACACGCTTACTTTGTGTATCATGTGTTTGGCAAGCACAAGGAGCCCTAGCTAATATGGTATTTGCTTATACAACTTTACACATCGGTACCATGTTTCTCTAACACAGAATTACACAGCTATCTGATTATTTAACAGAGAAACAAAAATTCTTTTACTACGTCAGTGACACATGTTTACGCAATTACACAGTAGGATAACTTCACACTTATGAAACTGTATTTTGTCTGTACCTTGTGAACTGTTCATATTTTTTCGGTATTGTGGTACTATGAGAGCTTTGAATGTCGTATTTGGTATGGGATCATGATTTTTAAAGTACGTTTGAGGTAGATGACACTTTTGAAATGAGCAGAGAAGTTTTTTTTAAGTTTTAAAATATTCAGAAAGCTACGACGATTTTGAGATGTGATTGATCTGTTATGATGCTATTATTACGACGACGATGTGTATTATACTGTTGAGGTATGTTTATGATCAATGAGATGATGCTGTATGAGGAATCTGGTTATGCTATGTATTTATTATGATGAAATATTGAAGACGTGTTGATGATTATGTATATGTGTAATAAGGTAAGGAATAAGGAGTAGTGGTTAGGGACTCTGACATGTGAAAAAGGGTGTTGGAAACCAAGAATCGTACTTTAAGAGTTATGAAATGTGTGTAAATGCATGAATGTATCACAATGCCAACGAAAAGTTTTTGGACACTATTATATTTAAAAGATATTTTTTCTACACGTTTGTAACGCAAATTATCGACCTGTGAAATTTTATATGAGACTGTCACCATAGTGCAAACTGGTGTCGTAAATATTTTGGTAAGAAAGTTAAGTGATCACCTTCACGTAATGTAGTGGGCACCCAGCTGCGCGACAGTCGCCTGGAAAAAAGCCATTAGTGTGAGTCTTTCAGAGGCACAGGTGGAGAAAAAAGGGAGGCCATTATCCTTGCTATTGACATTTCCTTCTAGAAAGCATCGCAAATGTGACATGCTCAAACTTGAAAAAATATGATTACACTGTGGAGCTCGTAATTTATGATATTTACTAAAATGCCTAATGAAATGACGAGAAACATTTTATATCTATTATCTTTGTAGTTGAGAGATTGCTCCACTGCAGCATTGGTTAAAATCAAATGTTATAGATGTACTAATATAATTTTTTTATGCCTACAGATCCAGTATACAATAACTTTATGATCTACTTCAAAAATAACGAAGGAGTACAAAAAGACATTTCCCTTCACAGGAATTGCATACGGAATTTTCTTTTCAAGTACTTGGTAATTTATTTTGTAGAATAAGTTGTGGTGCACCACTTTAATTACATAAACATTAAGATGTGAATAGACATTTCCCTTATCTGCATTGTTGTCTTTAGTGTACTAGTTTTTCTGCTTGTGGGTTTGTCATGTTTAGATATAAGTTATTACATTTACTGCTGCTTGCTTTGCCAATTTCCTTTTCTTTTGGCATTGCTGTTTGTGTTAATTGTTTTGTGCTGCTGCATTGCCTCATCTCTTAGTTTAGCATCTGAGCTCAGTAGATTTAAGTTAGCTTAAGATGGGGTCAGCTATATAAGAGAACGAGTTGTGATGAGTTGGAATAAATGCATTGAGAAGCTATAGGAAAATGGTTTGGCCAAAAAAGTATTTTGAAAGAAGATATGAACAAAAAAGTGGGGTTTAAGGACAACAGGTTTAGGTAGGATTTTCTTGGAAATAAATGATGAGGTAAGATAATGGAAAATAAATAATGAGGTAAGAAATATGTGAACATATAAATACAGAAAGTATGCATGGATAGGATTTTTTTGATGGAAAGAAATGTTGAAATAAGACGAAAGATCTATGGAATGAAGTTTTGGGTTGGACTGCAGTACAAAATGTTACACTGAAAACAAACCCTGTGCTGTCCTTTCGTATTATTCCGCTATGTTTTTGTATACCCTTGTGTATTTGTGTTCTTCCTGTCTCTATGTGTTTAGCTAATAAGATTTATGTTGTAGAATTTTTCTAACACTCAGCTACATTCACTATGATGAGGAATACTGTTATCCTCAAATATAATTTGCATTTATAATATGTTATTTACTTTGTAAAGATGTTTAGACATTGTATATTCGTTTTGTTTTAATGCTCATATGTGAAATTAATGTTTCGAAAACTATTCTCATTATTTTATGCATTTACTTATGTCATAATTCCGGTAACACTGTTGTATCTAAACAGATTTTGTAAAGCTTGTACTACTACAAATGTTATCTGTATTGTTATGTTCTTTAATGATGTATTTTGTACCTGTGTTATTGTATTCTCATGTTATAAAATTGTAATTGACACCAGTTCATCAAATTAAGTAACTTGTAAGCATTCATTTCACTGCACACATTTCTGTTGGTCATAGTAGATGCAAAATATGTGAAAAAATAGGACTGTTAGTGTTTGGACGTGTGTTAATAATTCAGCAAGGGACTGATTAATAGCATTGCTGGTTCTAAGGACAATTACAAAAACTTTGTGAGTGCACAAATGGTGGTTCACGGACTTGCTATATTGTCCGCAAGACTCTTCGATGGTGATTGTGCACCTGCACTGTCGCAACAGATGGCCGCTGGCCATCTCTACAAGGACTGCAATGGGTCTGCATCTTTGATGGCCCACCAATACCATAATTTCTACAAGGACTGCAGTGGGTCTGCACCTCTGGTGACCCACCAGTACCATAATCTCTACCAGGACTACAGTGGGTCTGCTCTGTGATGACCTACCTTCCAATATTCTTCAAATCTTCGACTGACTCTGCTGTGGGTTTGCTCTGTTGCGGCCCATTACCTGTCTGCATGTCAAGAGTCAGCACTGTGTTTCCGTTGGAAGGACAACACTACCTCTTTAAGACTGCGTGGAAATCCACTACTTTCGTGTGCATTTCTTTTACTGCTCAGACTTTGAGAAAAATTGCGATTATACTATTATAGATGATCAGGATTGTCTTTATGGACCGTGAGAGAATTTTAGCTTTTGACCAACATTGTCTCAATAAGTGTGTGTATTTGATATATTTGTTATTGTAACTATGAATTTTTTTTTTAAAATCTGTATTGCCCATTGCCCAAAACAATTTGTAAAATTTTTTTGTGCGGAGCATGGGGGCTATGTAAGTAGGCTGTTTAGGTTCTTATAATGGTAACGCCACCGTCACGTAGCGCTCTGTATGAAAATCACTGGCTGTGCTGTGTGCAGTCTGTGGCTAGTTTGCGTTGTTGTCTGCCATTGTAGTGTTGGGCAGCTGGATGTGAACAGCGCATAGCGTTGCGCAATGGGAGGTGAGCCGCCAGCAGTGGTGGATGTGGGGAAGTGAGATGGCGGATTTTTGAGAGCGGATGATCTGGACGTGTGGCCATCAGAAACAGTAAATTTGTAAGAATGGATGTCATGAACTGCTATATATATTATGACTTTAGAGCACTATTATGGTAAATACATTGTTTGTTCACTATCAAAATCTTTCATTTGCTAACTATGCCTATCAGTAGTTAGTGCCTTCAGTAGTTAGAATATTTTATTTAACTGGCGGTAGTGGCGCTCGCTGTATTGCAGTAGTTCGAGTAACGCAGTTTTTTGTGAGGTAAGTGATTTGTGAATGGTATAGGTTAATGTGAGTCAGGGCCATTCTTTTGTAGGGATTATTGAAAGTCAGATTGTGTTGCGCTAAATAATATTGTGTGTCAGTTTAAGCACAGTCATTTATAATTTTTCTAAGGGGACGTTTCAACTTGTTCCAGGAATTGCAGTGCAATAGCTTGATGCGAGTTGCATATGAACTTAGTGTGAATGTACCTATTCGGTTACAGAACACGAAGCCTTCGCAGCTGTGAGCTGATTCCATTACTTCCTGTTTGAGAGGCATGTGACAGTGCGTTGTAACACATACTACTGAAGTTGCTCACGACTCCAAAGCTCATGCTTGTTGGTTTAGTGCGATGGTCAATGTGGTGTCACCGCCAGACACCACACTTGCTAGGTGGTAGCCTTTCAATCGGCCGCGGTCCGTTAGTATACGTCGGACCCGCGTGTCGCCACTATCAGTGATTGCAGATCGAGCTCCGCCACACGGCAGGTCTAGAGAGACTTCCTAGCACTCGCCCCAGTTGTACAGCCGACTTTGCTAGCGATGGTTCACTGACAAAATACGCTCTCAATTGCCGAGACGATAGTTAGCATAGCCTTCAGCTACGTCATTTGCTATGACCTAGCAAGGCGCCATTACCAGTTACTATTGATGCTGTAAAACATGTACCGTCAAGAGCGATGTTCACCAATAATGGATTAAAGTTAAGTATTCCACAGCTACGTCCTTTTTTGCTAGTCTCATTTCCTTGACCTGTTCCAGACCTCACGCTAGCCTGCGTGAGCTAAAACGCGTTCCTTTCGGCTTCCTCTCATCGTGGGTTGGCTGTCTTGCCAATCCACAACAGTCACTATACTGCAGGATTTAAAATTCAGTGTCATATATGTTCCTCGAAAGGGTAACGTGGTATCTGACATTCTACAATGTGTTCCCCCAGATCAAACATCGAGAACAATGGGGTATTTCACGAGAGTTTATTTGAAATTAGAAATCTAAAGTGAGTGCCTTTCAAGAATTACGTTGGAGATATCTTATGTGACATCTATAGAGAACAGGAGAACTGTCTGATAACACAGGATGTAAAGACTAGGTATATGGAAAGGAGTGAAGTCATCACAAATGAGACACTATTCACGAAAAGAAACCAAGTGGGTGGGAATTGGCTGTTACACATACCGAAAGGTTCAAATGGTTCAAATGGCTCTGAGCACTATGGAACTTAACTTCTGAGGTCTTCAGTCCCCTAGAACTTAGAACTACTTAAACCTAACTAACCTACAGCCATGTCCGGGGCAGGATTCGAAAATGCGACCGTTGCGGTCGCGCGGTTCCAGACTGTAGCGCTTAGAACCATACCGAAAGAGTTTATTAACAAACTAATACACTATATGCTACTTAGTTGTTGCACTTCTCGCTAAACTAAGACAGTTGGCATATTTCTGCAATAAGGAAAGGAGAACATAGGAGGTTTCAGATACATGTAATGCATGCCAGTGTGTAAAACCGAAAATGATATCGCACAAGACGATGCTTTTTTCCCGTAGTTTGCGAAAGTTCGCTGTCACAGATTTGTATGGACCTGTGAGGTCCTATGGGCATTTTAGTGCATGAACTGGAGAAGCTGTGTCGGCTGTTATTGTCACAAGCAATATAGAAACTGGGAAACCTCGACGATTTCCAGGATGCCGTTAATGGATAGCCACGTGGAGCAACTGGATGACAACCCTACTGATACTGGACAAAAAGCAGCCAGGAGATAAAATTAGGGAAATGGTTTACTTTCTGCCCACCGGGAGCAAAAGGCATGTGGATATCATGTGGATGGTAAGATAGAGTATTAGAAAAGTCACAAAACGACGGAAAGTGAATCAGAAAGAGAAACATCAAGACACAGGTGGTAGTGGGGAAAACGTTCTAATCAGACTTCATTCACCACCAGTCGAATTAGAGAAAATTCTACTGCAATAAGTTCTCTAATTTGTACCGTAGTTCGTTTTGGGTGTATAGAGTTCAGCACCAAAAGAAGTACAATCTTTACCCATATGCAGACTTCTTTGTTTACACAACACATCGAATGTTGAGAAATTTAAACAATAATTGTTAATATCAATGAAATTCTCCAGCCGGCCTAGGTCGCTGAGCGGTTCTAGGCGCTACAGTCTGGAAACGCGTGACCGCTACGGTTGCAGGTTCGAATCCTGCCTCAGGCATGGATGTGTGTGATGTCCTTAGGTTAGTTAGGTTTAAGATCTACGTTCTTGGGGACTGATGACCTCAGAAGTTAAGTCCCATAGTGCTCAGAACCATTTGAACCATTTTTTGGAAATTCTCCAACTGACGTGTAACTATGATGTTATTTTATTTTGCCGACGACAACCAGTTTCTGGTTCAGTTTCATGATGGATCTACAGAGATCTAAATAACATTTCGATACGTAAGGCTAGCATCTTATATAAGGCGAACGACAGGGCGACGGACAAAGATCTTGCCAAAATTCAGGATTTCTTTTCTCCGTACTAGAATGTAATAGACAAATGGAGTTTGGTGCACTGAACAAAGCATGCATTGAAGTTTTTACTGGTATATTTTTATGGAAAAATATTTCTTATCTTCACCCTGTGATTGGGATTTTCCTGAGGGATATCTGAAAAGAGGTAGATCGACGGTTGTCGCTGCAACACCGGTTGTGATTGAAATCAACATATCATCCTGATTTTGGTTCATCATAGGGATTCGCATTAATTGAGCAATGAAGGGAGAAATCTCAGTGTACACATAGGGAAGAAGACTGGCCCAAGATTATGTATCAACAGCCATGTGGAGGAGTATTGCAGACGGAATAATGGAAACTAGATGCCAGCTGCCACAGAAAGTATTTTGTTCACATCGTCTGATGTAACGATGTTTAGGAGTACGCTCCTGAATGTGAATAAATGTGCTTTAAGCACCACCTTAGTTCGTTAAACTTTTTTCCCAATGTGCGTACCAGCATGCCTCCCCCTACAGTAGTCACTAGGGTCATCTGCCCTGTAAGGCACAATTACGAGGATGTGCTTAGTAAAGCCAATGCCTGATCGGTGGACCGGTCTCGTGGTTAAATTTCCGTTGCGGATTTACAGTAGAGTCTCTGTAGTGCCACACATATGGGGCTGTGATATGTCCGAGTGAAGGAATTGTCGGACAACCAGATTTTCTACGAAAAATGCCGGATTATTTTGGTATTAAAACATTTCATTGACTGACAAAACAAAACCAAAGCATTATTTTATATACAAATTTATAGCAACAAACAATTATCTGAAAAACATAATTAATTTAATTATTAATGTACACTACTGTCCATTAAAATTGCTACACCAAAAGGAAATGCAGATGACAAACGAGTATTCATTGGACAATAAAATTATACTAGACCTGACATGCGATTACATTTCCACGCAATTTGGGTGCATAGATCCGGAGAAATCAATACCCAGAACAACCACCTCTGGCCGTAATAACGGCCTTGATACGCCTGGGCATTGAGTCAACCAGAGCTTGGATAGCGTGCACAGGTACAGCTGCCCATGCAGCTTCAACACGGTACCACAGTTCATCAAGAGTAGTGACTGGCGTATTGAGACGAGTCACTTGCTCGGCAACCACTCACCAGACGTTTTCAATTTGTGAGAGATCTGGAGATTGTGTTGTCCAGGGCAGCAGTCGAACATTTTCTGTATCCAGAAAGGCCCTTACAGGACTTGCAACTTGCGGTCATGCATTATCCTGCTGAAATGTAGACGTGTAACCAGTGGCAGCCCATACCACCACGCAGGGTGATACGCCAGTATGGCGATGACGAATACAACTTTCCAATGTGCGTTCACCACGATGTCGCCAAACGCGGATGTGACCATCATGATGCTGTAAACAGAACCTGGATTCATCCGAAAAAATGCGTTTTGCCATTCGTGCCCCAGGTTCGTCGTTGAGTACACAATCGCAGGTGCCCCTGTCTGTGATGCAGCGTCAAGGGTAACCGTAGCCATGGTCTCGAGCCGATAGTCCATGCTGCTGCGAACGTCGTCGAACTGTTCGTGCAGATGGTTGTTGTCTTGCAAACGTCCCCATATGGTGACTCAGGGATCGAGACGTGGCTGCACGATCTGTTACAGCCATGCGGATAAGATGCCTGTCATCTCGACTGCTAGTGATACGAGGCCGTTGGGATCCAGCACCGCGTTCCGTATTACCCTCCTGAACCCACCGTATCCATATTCTGCTAACAATCATTGGATCTCGACCAACGCGAGCAGCAATGTCACGATACCATAAACTGCAATCGCGATAGGCTACAATCCGACCTTTATGAAAGTCGGAAAAGTGATGGTAAGCATTTCTCGTCCTTACACGAGGCATCACAACAACGTTTCACCAGGCAACGCCGGTCAACTGCTGTTTGTGTATGGGAAATCGGATGGAAACTTTCCTGGTGTCAGCACGTTGCAGGTGTCGCCACTGACGCCAACCTTGTGTGCATGCTCTGAAAAGCTAATCATTTGCATATCACAGCATCTTATTCCTGTCGGTTAAATTTTGCGTCTGTAGCACGTCATCTTCGTGGTGTAGCAATTTTAATGGACAATAGTGTATTAATCGTTTTCATGTTTATCTTGATCTATCGGGTTCATCTGTGATATGAAGTCGTCGATCTTTGTTAGTTATTTCGAGGTGAGAGAGATATTTAAAGCGTTATCTTCCAGTATCCTTACAACTAAAACATCAGCTGCTTTTGCGTCGTTTTTCTGTCACTCATAGCATTGCTATGACGTTTTGTCTGCACAGGCAAAATTTCTGATCGTACTTCACTGTCATATGTAGTTAACACCTCCTCGATAATCTCGTTATCACTCGTTAGCTGATGATTTTAGTCTTACTTTCCGTATAACACGTCATTTACATGGCGAACAGATAATGTTTCAGAATTATTTGAATTGATAGCGTCAACTGTCTCTTGGAGGTGCATGTTTTCCTCGCCATTAATAGGTCCAACATGTTTCTCAACACGCTTACCTTATTTAAGACTTTTCTGTACTCGTTTATTAAAGGAAGGACTGGTCATAGTTAGCCCCTCCCAGATACCAACACTTCAGTCGAAACACTTACCCAAGCCCTAGCCGCGAGGGTTGGCCGCGCGGTCTAGGGGTTCTTGTCACGGCCCGCGCGGCTACCTCCGTCGAAGGTTCGAGTCCTCTCTCCGGCATGTATGTGTGTGTTGTCCTTAGAGTAAGTTAGTTTAAGTTAGATTAAGTAGTGCATAAGCTTAGGGCCCGATGACCTAAGCAGTATGGTCCCATGAGACCCTACAACAAATTTCCAATTTTTTACCAAGCCCGAGTAAGTTTGTAAACCACGTATTTAACATTCGTTTTCTTTAATGATTGAGTAATACTTTCTCTTTGCTAATTACACTATACAGTAAGTGTTTCTCGTGTAATGAGCCTTAACATTCTGGTTAATATTCTCATCCATAGGTTGTAGCAAAGGGGTTACATCTACGGGAGGAATATAAGTTTTATCAAAACATCTTCGGATTTAAGTTCATCTTCATCTGGAAGTCCAGGGCAGGTATCCAGCCCCACCGAAGCTTTCTGAGATAAATCTTTTTCCTTGAAGAACTTGCTGACTGATGGTACGAGCTGTGTATCCACTCACTGAACAATTCCCGTGTCATACAAGCTTTGTTTTGGTGTTTATATTTGACTTTTACTTGTTTTGCATATTTTTACGCCTTAAAATTCTTTTTTCTTGTTTTCCTGTGACAAGCAGCTCACGTTTGTACATTCAACTAGGATTAGAGCTTGGCATAAATATGAGACTATCTTTAGACTTTTTTCTACCAGGAGAAAATGTCTCTGTTTTGTGGACGAATGTTTCTTTGGGTAGAAGTCTTCAGAACAATCCGCTTTCGTCCGCGTTATAAACCTGTTCAGTACAAAGATTATACTTTTCTAAAGTTTTCTTGAATTTTTGTTTGTACAGCTTGGAAATCACAAAATATGTTTCTCCTGTTTTGGTTAGCAAGCGGATACCAAATCATTTTGTACACTTATGAAGCCACACGGTACTTGCTCGGAAATCGTCTTTCTTCATAATTTCTTTGTAGAAAAATCTTGCTTTTTCTTTCATGAGGTCTCCTGGAATTGGAGTGTGTTTACTACTTTCTCAAGAAACCATGTGTTCAAAGCATTTCCAATTAAGGCGTACTCACAGGTTCATGTCACTTTCCTGTCACTGGTTTTGCTGCTTACATTGTGCTCATACCCCTCAATTTTATGACGAATTTTTTAATGTCATAAATAGTACCACACCCATCGCCATAAAATGAAGCTAAATGGTTAATTTTTCTCCTTCGTTTAATTTTTTAATATTTTCGATTTTTCACTCGAAATCAATATCTTGTGTTCATGTTTTTCACTACCTTCTTGAGGTATATTGTAGGAAAGATACGAAGCACTCACTAGCGCTATCACAGTTAAGCTAAAGAGTACTAATTCGACTGCGCCGTGTACGCAGTAATCAACAACTGGTGACTGACTACGTATAGTTTACTAAACTGTGCACTTGAAGTGGCCCCGATCGTCCACGTCACGTGACCTTGGGACTTTGTTTCGGACTATTCGACGCGTCGCACGGTCAGTCGGATTATCAAGACTCTACTGCGCTTTGTGATACCACGTAGGGCTACATTCGATTAATGTTTCCGGGACATCTGCTGCCTTGGCATACAGGGGAAGCTAAGCTGATGATATTCACTGCTTTGTTTAACAGGAAGATAGCACCTACGAAAAATCCGTGTCATATGGCGGAAGAATATCAGACTGAGAAACCACTTACCAGTATTCTAAAGTTGGCTTAGTTGGCAATCAGTAGGTTTGTTATAATATCACCATCACCACTACCTAAATATCTAGGCATAAGGTCATAAAGCAATGTGAAACAGCAAGAGCACAGGTCGGTTGAAGGGAACGTGAAATGCCGACTTCTGTAGGTAGCACTCCGTCTTCAGGCCACGAGTAGCCTACCGGGACCATCCGACCGCCGTGTCATCCTCAATGGTGGATGCGGATAGGAGGGGCGTGGGGTCAGCACACCGCTCTCCCGGCCGTTATGATGGTATTCTTGACCGAAGCCGCTACTAATCGGTCGGGTAGGTCCTCAATTGGCATCACGAGGCTGAGTGCACCCCGAAAAATGGCAACAGCGCATGGCGGCTGGATGGTCACCCATCCAAGTACCGACCACGCCCGACAGCGCTTAACTTTGGTGATCTCACGGGAACCGGTGTAGCCACTGCGGCAAGGCCGTTGCCTCTCTACGTAGGGAGTATTCTAAAACACTGTAGCTCACTTAGTAAGGAAAATACTTCGAGAGCATTAGCACTTTACTTAAATTCTCCTCCAGCTTTCGGAACTCTCATCAGGCCACAATAGAGGAAGATATCACAGGAATTCAAAAGCTGTAGATAGGTTTGATCAACATAAGAGTGTTACAGAAACGCTGTGTAATGTCTAATAAAGTCAACTAGAACTGCATAACTGGTCGATGTCAACTGAGATACCTTTGACGTTCCACGGAGATTTTGCAATAGAATCTGCTCACCTTCTAAAAGCAGATTATACAACGTCATTTGAGCAATGAAAGGCATCTAGTAATTGAAAAGTAAATCCCCGTTCTCAAGAGGGGGAGACACGCGCATACTATTGGCTCAGATCACTGGCGTGAATCTGTTGCAGAATGATGGTACGTGTTTTATGATCAACCGTTGTGACGTTTAATGGGCGATGATAACCTCTTTTATAAAAATCAGCAGTGATTCCGCAAATACAGATCTTGCAAAACCAAGTTCTCTCTGTTAGTCCACTGGATACAGACAAAGACACACAGGTGGACGCCGTGTTTCGTCATTTCCGGACAAAACTACGGGTTTATCGAGGAATGGACGAGATTAGTGACTAGATTCAAGACTTTCTTGCATATAGAGTTAATAAGTCATTCTTTTTTTGGGAACAAATTGGCAAGGTGTACTCATTATTTCGGAAGTACTTCAAGGGGGTCTTATCGGGCCGCCTTTGTTTAAGATTTATGTGATTGATCTAGTGGATAACATTGGAGGCAGTCTGAGGCTATTCGCAAACTACACTGTTGGATATAAGAAGGTTCCAGAGAAGTGTAGCGACATGCTAAGAGTAGAAAAGTTGTGGTGGGGCTTGCAGCCGATCCTGAAGTAGATAGATGAAACGGATTGCACATAACCAGGCGTTCGCTACACTGCTGCGGACAAATCATTAGGGACTTTGTAAACTACCTACGAGTAACTATGAGGAGTAATCCAAAGTACGACGGACGTTTAATAAATAACGCAACACTTTTTTTCTCGGCCGAATTCAGTTGATAAAAATGCGGAGTTTGTTGCGTGACATCGTGGAACATATCCACTGTAATTTCATGAACTATATGGCGGCACTTTTCGTAGTCTACTAAACAGCGTCTGCAACAGGTGCGTTCCGAACAGAGATGTCATTGATTTCCTCTTGGCACAAAGGTATAGCATCGCACTTACTCATGGGTGCTTCCTGAAGGTCTACGGACACCTAGTAGTGAACAAAAACACGGTGGGTCGTTGGGCGTGGCGTCTGCCGTTAGCCCAGTGATGTCGAGCAAACCTGTCCGATCTCCCTCGTGGCGGCCGGCCGTACACAGCTGTGACTCCTGCAATGTTGTGATCGAAGGATCACAATCGAACACCTCGTTGCTCAACTGGACGTCTCTGTTGGTAGTTCTGGGGTACTCTAAGGGGGATGCAACCACGTTCCTCGCCGCCTAATTTAAGACCTTGAAGAGTAACGAAGGACCATCAGTGAGTTACGAGGATGATCGTGACAATTTTTCGTCGAACTTCATACAGGCGAAGAAACATAATCTCATCGCTTCGAACCGGAAACAAAACGACGATCGATGGAGTGCCCGACATCAACTCAATTCCGAAGAAAATGTTCAAAGCCGCACATGCAGCCGGTAAAAAGATCATGGCGGCAGTCTTCTGGGACTCGAAGGGGTTATTGTGTTTGACGTCCTCCCTCGTGGTGCAACGATAAACTCTGTAGTGTATTGTACTACAATCAGACGAGCTATTACTTCTCCATGACAACGCAAGGCCCCACACAAGCCTGCACACCCGAGAAGAGCTCACTAAATTCGACTGGACTGTTCATCCACATCCACCGTACAGCTCGGATCTGGAACCTTCCGATTTCCACATGTTTGGCCCGAATACGGATGCACTGACTAGAAACAGTGTATGGATTATGAAGAGCATATTGGTACAGCAAGAGGTTGGCACCGACGTTGACCTGTAAAATGGTAGCGTAGAGGCATACAAACCCTCCCTGTAAGGTCTCATAAGGCAAGCGCATTGAATGGAGATTATGTAACAAGATAGAGTTATTAGCCATAAGAGTGAAGAATAATATGGTGTATTGGAATCCTGAATAAAAACAACCCGCTTTCAGAAAAAACTTATTGCATAAGTTGTTGAATGACTCTCGTATAATGACCACACAAAACAAACAGTAGGGATTGTAGATACCAACTAGGATGTCACTGCGAGAGACTTGAAGTACTGCAATTAATCCATAAAAGAAGTGGCTTCAAAACGATTCTTTCCAGCGATTCTTGGGTATTGCTTATCAGTCTGGAAACCTTCCCAAGGAGGTTTAGTTGGAGAGACGCATTTTATCTCGAGATCTTTTACTAGGCATGAGAGTGTGACAGTGTCAGTCGACACATTAGTGGCGTTATGCATATCGGAGAGATCCACTGTTGAGTCTTCGGGGGGGGGGGGGGGGGGTTCCCAAAAGATTCTAGAAACATATTAGATCCTTCTATATAGCAATCGAGAAGGGATCACGATGTAAATTTCAGAGACATTAACTGCGTATAGAGCTTTGTCGATGAATTTTCTCCGCCTTTCAGAAACGAAACAGCAATAGAGCGAAAAACAGTGTTCTGTGTAGCACACTAAGGCGGCTTGCGAAGTAGAGTTGTAGATGTAGACTAAGAAGGGACCAAAGAAAATAAAAAAAATGGGGAGCAGCAGAAATGAGAATACCATTATCTCTAACAAAATATTTTGGGACTGCTTAGTAGTTGAACTGAAGGGATCCTGTCACTTTATAATTAAAATAACACACGCATGGACGAAAGAAAGAAAGTGGACATTGCAATCAGCACAGCATTGATGAAGAGAAAACTACTAGTATCAAACAAACGCCTTAATTTGAGATAGATATTCAGGAATATGTGTCTGTGTCACAGTATTCAGTGGAAGCTAATCGCGGACTGTTGGAAATCCGAAAATGAAGAGGATGTGGTGTTCGAGAAAGATTCTGAAAATTATAAGAATGTACAGGATGTTACAACATATGTCATTAGAATATAGCATTGTTGATACTAGGTAGAATTATAAAGAGAAAAAATAATGTGTAACACGAGATTGGCATATAGATGGTGATTCCCTGATGATGTGATTAACTGAAGAAGGGTAATTATGTCAATTTGAGATAAGTGCACCTGGTCCGGTAACAGCTGAGTCGGAAATCACAGGTGAAAATCTTTCAGATACCTCTAACAGTGCATTTCTTCTAGTGCAGACCCTTTGCCTCACCAGTTATGAAAAAGGTAGTACGGATCAAACCAAGATATAATTGGTTACTAAAACGAGTTCTAAACTGCATATCTGTGGTGTTATGAGCACTTGTTCAGCAGAAGAAATGAGTTTCACACTACCGAAGATGAGCAATTGGTTATAGCTTTCAATGTATGCACTTTAGACCCCATACGTACTAGATATTCTTTTTGTTGTTTTGGTCCATTTTATCTCCTCCTACAATATGAAAGACAACAACTTGCGGAAGAAGGGATGACAGGTTATCAGAACGATTTTCGTCTATGCCTTTCCACTCGGTCGTTTGTGGACCAGAGTCCCTTACCTCAAACCGATATACATTTACCTTTCCCGACATTCCTGAAAGTCTGAAACATCATCATGGAATCATCTTGTACAAAAAAAAAAAAGGCCGACGGCATAAGGACTAAGTAACACCCAGCAATGAACATGTCGCCACATGAGACGACTTCCGTGTTTGCCCTTATCAAACTATCCAACCGACTGGGGGCTCTCCAAAATACAACGAAACATTGAAGGAGTATCTTTGGATACCACTTGTGTACCGTATCCGCACTTTTTCTCCGAGAGGGAGGACATCCATCATGCGTAAAAGAGCGATGTCGTTGACGTCCTCGTCCTTGTGTCTACTTATTTGATCCACTGTAAACACGTATCCTCCAGGTCCGCGTGCAGACGTGCCAACTCGCAGCATTATTTCGCCTTCCTGCTCAATCCCATGGGTGCAATGTTTTGCTGTCATTGCATACCAAAGTCTAGTGATGGTCGCACCACACTCCAACTTACCCCAATTGTCATAGCACGCCATATAAGGATGATAATAGATGCTGGCTTCCTCTCCATCCATGATACGCGGCGATGCGCAGTAAACGGTAAGAAGTCGATGGCAGGCCATTCATACAAGCACCTCTGCACGAAGCATGCTGAATCTGTGGGCACCCATCCTACTAGTGGGAAACTGCTCTTTGATCCCTGCTCGCATCTGTCATCTCATTTTTGTTGCAGTATCAGTAGATGTCAGAAGTAACGTCTTCTGTGCGAATTTTTGCTACAGGAAGCTTGACTGTAGTCTGTGCGGCATGTGAGTGCAGACTTATGCGGTCGTATCAGTGAACGTACGTAATATCAAACGAAATTTCTTTCATAGAAAAGACGGCATGGCACATAAAACCCCTAATATATCGTGATTTCAGAATCCTAGATTCTTAATGTCTTTGACCTTCATAAAGGGAGTCGTAGGTCAGCGTTATTGGGCATAAAAGTACACTCTGATAACAGAACTCGTATTTACTTTATTAAGCTATTTTCCTTTTACGCTACCATACGAACGTTTTAAGGCACTAAAGGTTTCCTTTAGACAATGTCGAAAGAAGGAATTCACAATTTTACGTATTTTTGCATCGGTGTGGTAAATTATTAAAGTCCAGCCAGCAATTCGATGTGCGATGAAACCGATGCCGTTGTTGTATTAGTAGTGATATAAAATTTAGTGAAATGAATGTGTAACGTAATATTTCCGATTTCAGTGCACTACGATACGGCACCCTTCTCTTCTTAGTTGAAAGATGCACTGCTTTATGCAGTCCATTGCTGACTGGACCTTTATTATGTGCAGCGGAAGAGCCCCACCCCGCCTAACAGCACCTACAGTGTCCTATAGACGCAGGGCGTTTGTGAGGCTGTTAGCACCCCTCCTAAGTCGTTGACTCTTACAAACTACGAGAAGTTTTGGCTAATAAGGTTACACTAATCACAGAAATACTGGTCTCTTTTAATTATCTGCTCATTACTGAATTTTCGGCTCAACATTTCTCAGACAGAGGCCCAGCAGAGTAACTGAACCAGCTACATGTTCCAATTCCTCACTAGGAGTGCGATGTCGCGAAAGGCCAATGATGGTTGCGGCATTTTTCGCTCCACATACAGGGTGTTACAAAAAGGTACGGCCAAACTTTCAGGAAACATTCCTCACACACAAAGAAAGAAAATATGTTATGTGGACATGTGTCCGGAAACGCTTACTTTCCATGTTAGAGCTCATTTTATTATTTCTCTTCATATCACATTAATCATGGAATGGAAACACACAGCAACAGAACGTACCAGCGTGACTTCAAACACTTTGTTTCAGGAAATGTTCAAAATGTCCTCCCTTAGCGAGGATACATGCATCCACCCTCCGTCACATGGAATCCCTGATGCGCTGATGCAGCCCTGTAGAATGGCGTATTGTATCACAGCCGTCCACAATACGAGCACGAAGAGTCTCTACATTTGGTACCGGGGTTGCGTAGACAAGAGCTTTCAAATGCCCCCATAAATGAAAGTCAAGAGGGTTGAGGTCAGGAGAGCGTGGAGGCCATTGAATTGGTCCGCCTCTTCTAATCCATCGGTCACCGAATCTGTTGTTGAGAAGCGTACGAACACTTCGACTGAAATGTGCAGGAGCTCCATCGTGCATGAACCACATGTTGTGTCGTACTTGTAAAGGCACATGTTCTAGCAGCACAGGTAGAGTATCCCGTATGAAATCATGATAACGTGCTCCATGAGCGTAGGTGGAAGAACATGGGGCCCAATCAAGACATCACCAACAATGCCTGCCCAAACGTTCACAGAAAATCTGTGTTGATGGCGTGGTTGCACAATTGCGTGCGGATTCTCGTCAGCCCACACATGTTGATTGTGAACATTTACAATTTGATCACGTTGGAAGGAAGCCTCATGTGTAAAGAGAACATTTGCACTGAAATGAGGATTGACGCATTGTTGGATAAACCATTCGCAGAAGTGTACCCGTGGAGGCCAATCAGCTGCTGATAGTGCCTGCACACGCTGTACATGGTACGGAAACAACTGGTTCTCCTGTAGCACTCTCCATATAGTGACGTGGTCAACGTTACCTTGTACAGCAGCAACTTCTCTGACGCTGACATTAGGGTTATCGTCAACTGCACGAAGAATTGCCTCGTCCATTGCAGATGTCTTCGTCGTTCTAGGTCTTCCCCAGTCGCGATTCATAGGCTGGAACGTTCCGTGCTCCCTAAGACGCCGATCAATTGCTTCGAACGTCTTCGTGTCGGGACACCTTCGTTCTGGAAATCTGTCTCGATACAAACGTACCGCGCCATGGCTATTGCCCCGTGCTAATCCATACATCAAATGGGCATCTGCCAACTCCGAATTCGTTAACATTACACTGACTGTGTACAGTACATACTGATTAAAGTACAGTACATACTGACGAAACTAAAATGAGCTCTAACATGGAAATTAAGCGTTTCCGGACACATGTCCACATAACATCTTTTCTTTATTTGTGTGTGACGAATGTTTCCTGAAAGTATGGCTGTACCTTTTTGTAAAACCCTGTATATTGTCTACCATGCAACCAAAATATTGGTTGCAAATGGCAACAGGAGGCGGGATTTGAGGTATTCAGTGGTGTGCTCAGCATGAGGCTATGGCGTGCAACTGAGTGACTTAATCGGCGATTAGCTCACCACAGTGCTACAGTGATAGTGGTGTTGATGTACAGCAGAGAAATGGCAATAATAAACAATGCAAACATTGCATTATATCTAAAGCAACAGTTGCTGAAGTTTACATTTCGTCAGAAAGGAACCCAAGAAATTTCTCACAGTGAAAAAGAAGTGTCAGATGATATATTTGTGTTTGTCCAAGACGAGTGAGTTGGATGTGAGGTGTCATATACGCTCTACCGTGCGGACAGTCTACATGAGAAGAACAATGATGACGATACAGGCCCAATCGTTGTCCAAAGAGCGGTACTAAACCCGAGCGAAAGCATGGTTTTGCAAGGGAGAATAGGAGCACTTGGCAAAAAAAAAAGCAAAAAAAAAAAAAAAAAAAGAACTGTGTTTGCATGCTCGGTACAATTTACAGTATGTGAACAATAAGTTTCGCGCTACATAGGTCACAGTGATTTCAGCGGAAGAAGTGCAGTGGATGGTTGTGTAACTTAGTGCTGAAGAACTCAAGCACATATGATACAGAAATTTCAATCAAAGCGTCAAAGTGATGATGTGCAGAAGACCGCGGAATCGACCCGAAAACTTGTAAATGAGATGAAGAAACCTATCCCATCATGCAGCAAGGAATTCGTTTCCAACACCAACCACAGGAATTTAAAGAGGGAATGTATAGGAAAGGAACTCCATAAATTAGAGGTACGAAGAGAGTCATATCGAGCCCAATTAACATCAATGCCAGGACACATTCGTATACAATTATTCTGGTTGTTAATCTGGATGGTAAATTGGTTGGAATGTTATTTATTGTGCTGCTAGATGATAGAGGCGCTCCGTCCCCTACGATTCTTCCTCTTGCGCTTCATCTTGAAAGGGCAGTAGTGACTATATACTTCATAGCAAGCAAAACTGGAAAACGGGCGTAAGGGAACTACAGCGTATGTGCACTGCCTTTGGCCATATCTGGTCAAAATAGCTTGTTTGTGCCTGATGCCTGGACTGCTTATAAAAAAGCACTCTCCTTTGGAGCAAAGCATCCCTCCTGAAATGTGTGTGGCATTGAAGGGCATACTACCTCAGGCTACCGGACAAATTCAACTTCCGGATGTTTGTCTTTTTCCTGGCCTGTAAAACATTATTACACTATCCGCAACTACACCTTAAAGGATAGTCAGTTTCACTGTAAGCTCCATGATAGACTGTTTCGCAGTCAACAAACTCACCACAAGACTATGCAAGAACTCCAAACATTCGCAGAACCGGTTTATTCTGAATCTGGGGAACTACGACCACAACCATAGACGGAAACATAAAAGACCAAAGGACATACTTGTAAGGACCTAACATCTATAGCCAAGCACACTCAAACACAATGGTACAAGTGAGCCTCTGTTAATCAGACGCCATTACTGGCTAACCAGCTGGAATACACTGCCGAATAACTGGCACCACGCAGTGAAGCCGTACCGTACAATGCATGCAGACAAGCTCCACACATCCCCCACACAGTGAGATGATCTATGGCGATCTCCCACTACTGTATAACGATCTTGATTGTTCCAGGAATCTAGCGGCTGCAACAACTGGGATACATCACCATCGCTTGCCACGGTAATGATGTATGATACCCATACTAAAAAATCCCATCTTGCCTGAACTATCGCAGCTAGTAAGCCACTACTGCTATTATTACCCATCCCACTGTCGCAGAGGCTTTTTTCCCACGGCACGAGCCTTGGCACTTTTTTCCCTCTGCTCTTCAAATCGCTACCCTCACTCGCGTTTCGTCCACTATCTATCACCTGATGGACCATGTTAATTCGTAGTCTTACCCAGACGCACGGATAACATCACAGCCCAGCATCCTGTGATCCACTTACTAGATAACTAACATGTTGACGGAGGTGACAGTAGAACTTTTGGTTTGGTCACCACGTTGGTGCGGGCGTGGAGGGGCCCCATCTCTATTTTAGTTGCATGCCATCAGTTATCGTCACCTCATTGCACCAATATGATTCAATATATTTGGTTTAAGACTGCATACCCAGGTGAACGCCCTGTACGACTAGTAACAGACAACGACTTCGCCTTCGATCTTAATAGCGTGAACATTTGTGATCTCTGTGGTGTGCCATTTTTCAGTCGTCTTTCATTGTGCCGCTTAATGGTTTGCTTCGAACAAACTTGTCCTTTTTGTAAAGTGTAATTCACACAACCCACAGAAGGTTGATCTCAGCGCCTCCTACCCACTCATTTTCCTTCACCCTCCATGAAGTACACGGTGATTCATTAACACCTAATATTTTTCCTGTCGTATTTGTTAACATTACACTTTCAAACGAGACTTCCCCAAGACTGAATTGACCTCGCGTTTAAGGTTTGCTTATCAGACAGACGAAATCGGTGCACAGTCTAACAACCCTACCACAACAAAGGTCATAAATTAATTATGATTGTAGTGTTGCTCACGCTGCTAAATATTGCATTTTCGGGCAACATCAAAGTTATATTATGTGGCAGGTGTCATCATAGCACAGTTAATTAAGTCATTTCATGAAATATTGGATAAACTAGGCACTCGTCTTTTCGTGTTTCCCACGCTGGTCTCGTTGTGAACTCATGGCTCAATCGTCGAATTTCTACTGTAAATGGTGATGATTCCAAGGTCGGACGCAAAGAGTCCTAGGTGTTATTCTGCGGTATTCAAAAGTTTTATAGATGTGTTTCATAAACCATTCTTGAAGATTAAACTTTTGCAAGTTACGGCAATGGTGATGTAAAAAAAGTAATCAGCACTCCGAATTTAGCTTATTCTTTTTTATTACTTTCGTTGCATCACACTTCCCAATATAAAACATACTTGAAAATATCTTCGTCACTGTTAAAGTTCACATTTCATAAACTGACTACAATTTGCGTCTTTTCAGCATGACGACCAAGACTTGACTCTCCAATAACCGCTTACGCGCCCACCTGCGTCAAAGATCATAGTGACAAAAAAAAGAATGCACAGAAGAATAATGTCATTGCAACATAAACATATCGATGTATCAAAGTACCTCTACACTAATGAAATCAAATCAGAATGTTGTCACAGAAATATGTTAACTATTTTACAGAAACACAGTAGAATATTGCTGGTATCGAGAGGTTGAGGTGAGGTGCCGTAATGGTTACGTAATTCAAGTACCATTACAACAGGCAGCAAGAAACAATTCATAGCCGGAAAACCATCCACCAGCAACTTGACGCTTAAGGTCCAATACGCAAATGGCCCTCACATTATGCCAATATGAAAATCTGGTATCCTGGCCATGTGAATTTCAAAACCTGCTAGAAGGCATGGGGCACGATTATGGCCGCTAGATGGCAGTGTTATATCTGGATGCGCTCGTATGACCTACAAAGCCCAGCCACTTGATGCTGCAGAGGCACATCTACCTTTGCGGCCAATGAGCGTTTGTGGCCGCATTGTAAACCTAGCCGTGCATTAGCTGTGTCTTCAGTTTTATAAGGGATGCGCTTTCGTGTCGTTCTCACTACACACTGTTTCTAATTGGGTAAGAATCCCGAAACAAGTCATCGTATATTAAAAACACATTAGAGAATTTGTACAGTCAAATGGACATTACAGAAGTTGTACAGTAAAATGGCGGAAATATAATTCAGACATTAAAAACTACAGTTCGGAGTTGAGAAGTTGCGTTCAAATGGTTGGCCTGAGTAATGTTGGGAGTGCTGAATCCTAGTCTTAGAACTGACCAGCTATTTCTTCCGAAAGTTTAATTCCGTTCAGATGAAGTATTTATCATTAGCTTAATCAGATCGATCTTTTCTTGAAAAAGGAGTCTATTTCAGAAAGTACGTGCTTAATTAAAGAACACTTATTTTATTACTTGGTCTTTGTTAATTATTTTCTTACTGGAATGCACACAAATAAATTGAAAACCGTGAGAGGAAAAAAGAGATGATTCTATGGTATCATAAATCGATACCAACTATACTGCCGCTCACAATATATGTATCAAAAAAAGTTTTGCATCACGCCGGTTCCCAGAACTCCTGAAGATAAACGTTGACTGAGGATATTGTATCACAGACAAGTCCCTTTGACTGTTCCGAAATGTCACTATACCCGACCAAAGATGTAAACAACCATGCAAGAGCAGCGCTTATTAGACGGAGGGTGTTCGACAACCGATCAGTTCCAGTCATTCCACGTGGCAAGAGGTACACGGCTCGTGTTGTCTGTAGTTTAGTCATGCCTAGAGGGTCAATACGGCGGTTCGATCGTGTCCGCATTGTTACATTGAGCCAGGAAGGACTCCCAACAAGTGTCCGGGCGTCTCGCAGTGAACTAAAGCGATGTTGTTCGGACATGGAGGAGATACAGAGAGACAGGAACTGTAGATGACGTGCCTCACTCAGGCCGCCCAAGGGCTGCTACTGCAGTGGATGACCGCTACCTACGGATGATGGCTCGGAGGAGCCCTGACAGCAACACTGCTATGTTGAATAATGCCTTTCGTGCAGTCACATGACGATTCGTACTGTGCGCAACGGGCTGCATGATGCGCACCTTCTTTGATACCACGACACCATGCAGCGCGGTACATGTGAGCCCAACAATATGCCGAATGGACCACTCAGGGTTGGCATCACGTTCGCTTCACCGATGAGTGTCTCACATTCTGTCAACCAGACAGTCGTCGAAGACGTGTTTGGAGGCAGCCCGCTCAGACTGTACACTAACTGTACAGCGAATGCAGCAGGGTGGAGGTTCCCTGCTTTATTGGGGTCGCAGTATGTGGGGCCGAATTACACCGCCGGTGGTCATGGAGGGAACCGTAACGGCTGTACGATAAGTGAATGCCGTCCTCTGACCGATAGTGCAAGCATATCAGCAGCATATTGAATTCGTCTACATGAATGACAATTCGTGCCCCCATTGTGCACATCTTGTGAACGAATACCTTCAGGATAACGAAATCGCTCGACCTGGAGCCCTATCGAACATGCCTGGGATGGGTTGAAAAGTGCTTTGTACGGACGACGTGAACCAACAACCACTCTGAGGGATCTACACCAAATCACCGTCGAGGAGTGGGACAATCGGGGCCAACAGTGTGTTGATGAACTTGTAGATACTATGCAACGACGAATACAGACATGCATCAATGAAAGAGGAGGTGCTAATGGATATTAGAGTTACCAGTGTTTACAGCAATCTGGACCACCACCTCTGAAGGTCTCGCTGTATGGTGGTATAACATGCAATGTGTCGATTCTCATGAGCAATAGAGAGGGCGGAAATGATGTTTATGTTGTTCTATATGCCACTTTTCTGTACAGATTGTGGAACTCTCGGAACCGAGGTGATGCAATGCAGATGATCTTCCACGTACGAAATTTCTTGAACAACGATTGTCTCTACCATGTTTCACTGGAGACGAGATTTATGGCTCCCTGTCCGACAAGGATGATGAACTACATGGCTCGACATCTGATCACTTTCACTTGTTACGCACGGTTCATCATCATGATTGTACTGCTCATGTGCATTGCCCACACAGTTGAGCGTATACGACACCGCACGTCCCAGTGTCTCAACTTTCATAAATATTAATATTTCATCTGACACTTCTTTCTCTCTCTGCGAAATACTTTGGGTTCCTTTCTGATGAGATGTCAACTTCGGCAACTGTTAGACGTAATGAAATATTTGCTTTGTTTATCGTTGCCTTTGCCCTGTTCTGTATCAACGCATCATTGTAGCACTGTTGTGAGTTACTCATCGACTGAGCAGCTCAACTACACTCCGTAGTCTCATGCTATGATCACCAATAGATACCTTCAGTCCCTTCCCCTGTTGCCATTAGCAGCCAATGTTGTGATTGCATGGTAGAGTATTGCAGCTGAGTATTGCAGTTCCAGCAGCGAGGGCGCTGTCGCTGGGCAGTGTGGCCCTTCTGTCTCTGTGACTGCAAAGCATGCGCCGCAGTACCATCAGCGCACTACGTAAGCTTGAGCAGAGAATGTCCTCGTTCCCACCCTCTCTCCATCTCCACACCCTCCTCCTCCTTTCCCAATGCAACTTCCACCACCTACCCCTACCAGATGATGAGTTTCTGCTCTGACATGTACGCTTACTACCAACCCTAACCCCATCCTCCTGCCTCCTTCTCAGGGCTCCCTCTCCTCCCCTTCCCTTATCCTTAGCGGTTTTCCCCTCCTACTCCTGCTCCCTCTCTTGTGATCCCCTTCTGTGTCTCTGCACTCCCTCCTCCCTTGTCTTCCCTCTTCATCTACTGCCCCACCAGTCTCCTGCCTCTTGGTGTACCTGCTGACGCCCCTACTCTTTTCATCCCGCCGCCTGCCCTGCTGCACCTCACTCTCCACTCCTTTTCCATCCTCTCCAGCCTCTCCCTCGGCAGCTTCGACTTGGCAGTTTTATTCTACACCATGTGAGCTCCAAGTGGGCTTTAAGTGTGTTGTTCTGGAGTGTTTTTAATACTGTTGCCGACTTTTAACCTGTGTGTGTGCCTTCAGAGTCTTCTTTGTGTTTTAAGAATCGCCAACTGTGTTTTTTTAACTTCATGTCGATTTTTTTAATTGTCCCTCCATTAACATCTCCATGTCAGTGTATTTTTACCTCCGTTATCTCCCCTGTTTTATGTTCCCCTTTTTTATTGCCTTATATGTAACATTTTATTCTTGTATTAGATGTCATGCCACTCGGCTGAAGAGCGGCGGACTGTGCTGCTGACAGCCCCCCCTGCCCATATGGAGCAGGGGAATGAAAAGCGTCTTCGTCAGTCCTCGTTCGGCTCACCTGAAGATGACTGGCAGTTGTCCAGCCGAAATATCGTGCAATGAAATTTACGATGTTGGCTGCAGGCCCAAAATCTTTTTGACCAGTATCTGCCTCACATGCAAGGCCTTACTAGACAGTATAGATTCAAATGTCACGTTGGCAAATACTGCAGTGATGTGACGATTCATGATACCATCAAGCACAATGTAGCTCACTCTGAAATTCCCGACAGGCTTTTAAATAGCCAGACACTTCCATGCTACATCTTCCTTGCTACAAGTTATACAAATTCTTCACTGTCAGCCGGCCGCTGTGGCCGAGCGGTTCTAGGCGCTTCAGTGCGGAACCACGCAACCGCTACGGTCGCAGGTTCGAATCGTGCCTCGGGCATGGATGTATGTGAATTCCTGAGGTTAGTTCGGTTTAAGTTGTTCTAAGCTCTAGGGGACCGATGACCTCAGATATTATGTCCCATAGTTCTCAGAGGGCCATTTGAAAGTTGAGAAAATTCTTACAGGTAGGGGTTGAAAATGTTGAGAGGAAAAGCCTTGTGGATCCCAAAACGGTATTACTTCCACCATTTCACATTAAGTATGGCTGATGAAACAATTTGTTACGGCATTGCGAAAAGAAGAGGAATGATTCAGTCATCTTTGTCGACAGTTCCCTTGTTTATGGTTCAAATGGCTCTGAGCACTATGGGACTTAACATCTGTGGTCAACAGTCCCCTAGAACTTAGAACTATTTAAACCTAACTAACCTAAGGACATCACACATATCCATGCCCGAGGAAGGATTCGAACCAGCGACCATAGTGGTCGCGCGGTTCCTGACTGTAGCTCCTAGAACCGCTCGGCCACCCAGGCCGGCGGGGGCGTAGTGCAGTCATCTGGTTCCGGCTTTGACGTGATGTTACCTTCTAGCATTTGGTTTATTGGACGTCAAGTAGCTTCAGCAAGATTTTCATTAGTCATTCATTAGTCATTCGTTAGTCTGGGTTACATTCTTGTGAAGTGAATGAAACTGTTGGCTGCCTATCTCATCGCTCGCGAAAGTGTTTGTTGCTGGACGTTCTCAGAGGTCGATTCCTGGATCATTGTCTGTGACTGGTATTTGTGTTTTATTATTGTATTATTTAACAGATACCTTGTAATGCCAAAATTAAAGGTTACGTACCATGGACCTTGCCGTTGGTGGGGAGGCTTGCGTGCCTCAGTGATACAGATAACCGTACCGTAGGTGCAACCACAACGGAGAGGTATCTCTTGAGAGGCCAGATAAACGTGTGGTTCCTGAAGAGGTGCAGCAGCCTTATCAGTAGTTGCAGGGGCAACAGTCTGGATGATTGACTCATCTGGCCTTGTAACACTAACCAAAACAGCCTTGCTGTGCTGGTACCGCGAACGGCTGAAAGCAAGGGGAAACTACAACCGTAATTTTTTCCGAGGGCATGCAGCTTTCCTGTATGGTTAAATGATAATGGCGTCCTCTTGGGTAAAATATTCCAGAGGTGAAATAGTGCCCCATTTCGATCTCCGGGCGGGGACTACTGGAGAGGACGTCGTTATCAGGAGAAAGAAAACTGGCGTTTCACGGATCGGAGCGTGGAATGTCAGATCCCTTAATCGAGCAGGTAGGTTACAAAATTGAAAAAGGAAAATGGATAGATTAAAGTTAGATATAGTAGGAATTAGTGAAGTTCGCTGGAAGCAGGAACAATACTTTTGGTCAAGTTAATACTGGGTTATAAATACAAAATCAAATAGGGGTAATGCAGGAGTCGGTTTAATAATGAATAAAAAAAATAGGAGTGCGGGTAAGATACTACAAACACATAGTGAAAGCATTATTGTGGCCAAGATAGAGACGAAGCCCACACCTACTACAGTATTACAAGTTTATGTGCCAACTAGCTCCGCAGATGAAGAAATTGAAGAAATGTATGATGAAATAAAAGAAATTATTCAGCCAGTGAAGGAAGATGAAAATTTAATAGTCATGGGTGACTGGAATTCGGTAGTAGGAAAAGGGAGAGAAGGAAACGTAGTAGGTGAATATGGATTGGGGGTAAAAAATGAAAGAGGAAGCCGCCTGATAGAATTTTGCACAGAGCACAACTTAATCACAGCTAACACTTGGTTTAAGAATCGTAAAAGAAGGTTGTATACATGGAAGAAGCCTGAATATACTGACAGGTTTCAGATTGATTATATAGTGGTAAGACCGAGATTTAGGAACCAGGTTTTAAATTGTAAGACGTTTCCAGAGGCAGATGTGAACTCTGACCACAATCTATTGGTTAAGAACTGTAGATTAAAACTGAAGAAACTGCAAAAAGGTGGGAATTAAGGAGATGGGACCTGGATAAACTGACTAAACCAGATGTTGTTCAGAGTTTCAGGGAGAGCATAAGGGAACAATTGACAGGAATGGGGGAAAGAAATCCAGTAGAAGAAGAGTGGGTAGCTTTGAGAGATAAAGTAGTGAAGCAACAGAGGATCTAGTAGGTAAAAATACTAGGGCTAGTAAAAATCGTTGGGTAACAGAAGAAATATTGAGTTTAACTGATGAAAGGAGAAAATATAAAAATGCAGTAAATGAAGCAGGCAAAAAGAAATACAAACGTCTCAAAAATGAGTTCGACAGGAAGTTCAAAATGGCTAAGCAGGGATGGCTAGAGGACAAATGTAAGAATGTAGAGGCTTATCTCACTAGGGGTAAGATAGATACTGCCTACAGGAAAATTAAACAGACCTTTGGAGAAAAGAGAACCACTATGAATATCAAGAGCTCAGATGGAAACTCAGTTCTAAGCTAAGAAGGGAAAGCAGAAAGGTGGAGGGAGTATATAGAGGATCTATACAAGGGCACTGTACTTGAGGACAACATTATAGAAATGGAAGAGGATGTAGATGAAGATGAAATGGGAGATACGATACTACGTGAAGAGTTTGACAGAGCACTGAAAGACCAGAGTCGAAAGAAGGCCCCGGGAGTAGACAATATTCCATTAGAACTACTGACTGCCTTGGGAAAGCCAGTCCTGACAAAACTCTACCATCTGATGAGCAAGATGTATGAGACAGGCGAAATATTCTCTACAAGAAGAATATAATAATTCAAATCCCAAAGAAAGCAGGTGCTGACAGATGTGAAAATTACAGAACTTTCAATTTAATAAGTCACGGATGCAAAATATTAACGCGAATTCTTAACAGACGAATGGAAAAACTGGTAGAAGCCGACCTCGGGGAAGATCAGTTTGGATTCCTTAGAAATGTTGGAACACGTGAGGCAATACTGACCCTACGACTTACCTTAGAAGCTAGATTAAGGAAAGGCAAACTTATGTTTCTAGCATTTGTAGACTTAGAGAAAGCATTTGATAATGTTGACTGGAATACTCTCTTTCAAATTCTGAAGGAGGCGGGGGTAAAATACAGGAAGCGAAAGGCTATTTACAATTTATACAGAAACCAGATGGCAGTTATAAGAGTCGAGGGGCATGAGAGGAAGCAGTGGTTGGGATGGGAGTGAGACAGGGTTGTAGCCTCTCCCCAATATTATTCAATCTGTATAATGAGCAAGCACTGAAGGAAACAAAAGAAAAATTCGGAGGAGGTATTAAAATCCTTGGAGAAGAAATAAAAACTTTGAGTTTCGCCTATGACATTGTAATTCTGTCAGAGACAGCAAAGGACTTGGAAGAGCAGTTGAACGGAATGGACAGTGTCATGAAAGGAGGGTATAAGATGACCATCAACAAAAGCAAATCGAGGATAATGGAATGTAGTCGAATTAAGTCGGGTGATGCTGAGGGAATTAGATTAGGAAATGAGACACTTAAAGTAGTAAAGGAGTTTTGCTATTTGGGGAGCAAAATAACTGATGATGGTCGAAGTTGACAGGATATAAAATGTAGACTGGCAATGGCAAGGAAAGCGTTTCTGAAGAAGAGAAATTTGTTAACATCGAGTATTGTTTTAAGTGTCACGAAGTCGATTCTGAAAGTATTTGTATGGAGCGTAGCCATGTATGCAAGTGATACATGGACGATAACTAGTTTTGACAAGAAGAGAATAGAAGCTTTAGAAATGTGGTGCTACAGAAGAATGCTGAAGAGTAGATGGGTAGATCACATAACTAATGACGACGTATTGAATAGGATTGGGGAGAAGAGAAGTTTGTGGCACAACTTGACTAGAAGAATGTATCGGTTGGTAGGACATGTTCTGAGGCATCAAGGCATCACCAATGTAGTATTGGAGGGCAGCGTCGAGGGAGACCAAGAGATGAATACACTAAACAGATTCAGAAGGATGTAGGTTGCATTAGGTACTGGGAGATGAAGAAGCTTGCACAGGGTAGAGTAGCATGGAGAGCTGCATCAAACCAGTCTCAGGACTGAAGACCACAACAACATCATGTCTAGTTAATAGTTCCGGTCGTATTTGGAATAAATCTTGAAGTGTAAGGGCTGTGTAACAAGTTTACCATCATCTCATTTCACCCGTTTGCTGGTCAGTTGCTTGTTTATTTTAATTAACCCTTGCTTGTAATTGCTGTTTTACAGCAGGTTTCTGAATTTGTTCATAGGGATACCGTTTCTGGCCTTCATGCATAAACTCCCAATTAGACCGCTCCCACGGTGGAATATCATAATTCTGAAGGCAAGAAACGTTAAAATCAAGCAATGGAAACCAAAAATATATTATACACAACAAAATTATATTTACGTACCTGTTTTTTCGGCATTCGGTTGTTTCGGGTACAAACTTTTTCCAATACGTTGTTCAACAGCTGTCTTCAATTTCAGGCCGTATTTTCCCACAAATGAATGCCAATTTCGTGTATGACTACAGTCAATTGCGAAATCAATTATAGCTTTTGCGTCCAACTGTTGAACTCGTTGTCTAAACTCTTCTTCTGTAAATGGTCGTTTTCTTGCTTTCTTTAGCAGATTATCGTATCCTACGTCGTGCTCTTTAGCAATGACATCTGCTCCACTACGCAGTGCGTCTATATTTATAGGATTTCCCGGTCCTACGTAACCACTACCAGGTAAAGTATATCCTTTGTTCTGTACACGTTCAACTACTTTTTTAACGCCGTAAGCAGCACCTGCGGCGGCAGCAGTTGTCGCGCCAGCAGCTATCGCTATCTGCCCTGAAGTTGTAACACCAGCTGTGCTAATTGCGGCCCCGTCCGTGACACTCTGAGATAACAAGGGCACTGTTTCCTGACGCGTAAGGTCTTCAGCTATGATTGTGGTCACTTGCTTTGAAAAAATAATTCGATATTTGTAGTTTGGCAGTAAGCCCTAAAACGTTATTTACTGCCATTCCTGGGGTCTCATACCTTCTGCTGCGTAAATGGCCACTTACTTCTTAATATTTCAATACCTGTAAGTTGGAAGTGCAGCGAGTTCTTAAATATTATTAATTTATTACCATTCTTGGCGTGTAAGGCCTTCAGCCATGATCACAGTGGCTTGTTTCTATTTAAACACTATCTGTATCTGTATTTTATGGTGATTTTCTAAATTGTAACGCACAGAAAACACTATTATTTACACAATTGTGTGTATTTTCTTTATTTATTGTTGAGTCTGGAATTATTGTTTTAAAAATAAATGTGTAACTGTAAAAGGCAACCAATAGTAACTGATTACGGCCCTGTCCACATTCGTAACCGAATATTGTCTTCCCTTGAATAACAGGTTTCACTGCGCTGTAACTTGAGCATTAAAGTTCATTTTCTCCACTCACATCTTGACCACTTTCCTGCAAACACTGGTGATGTAAGTGAAGAGCAGGGCGAAAGATTCCAGCAAGACATCAAAGAAATGGAAAGAAGTTATCAAGGAAGATGGAACGTCAACATTATAGCAGACTACTGCTGGATGATAAAAAGAGGTGATCCTCAACAAGGACAAAGCTATAAAAGCAATAAAAGAAGCTTCGACAGAAAGCGAAAGCATTATTATAAGGACTTACGAGCTTAAAGAGAAATAGAAGTGTACTGGAAATGTTGTTTAGAACATGGTTTATAAATAAAATAAAATTTTATAACAGTGGAAAAAAGTGGTAAATTACTTAAATTTTGTTATTATATCCAAAAATAATCCCTTTTTTGAGAGCAAACCTGACGTGCTAGAAAAAAATGGATTGCATTTTTGAAATCAGTGTTGAAAAGTACAAAAAATTCAGTTCTCAAATTTCAAACAGCATTAAAAAAATATTTTCTTGCAGACCTGTGTAATTACTGCCAAAGATCACATGGCCAGTTAGGCTGTATTTTGCCAACAGTCACTTGAGCAGAAACATCTTTGGTCTGATTACGTTCTTGTTGCTTGTATTCACTATCAACGACGAGATTATGGTCATCTCTGATATGGTTTCCTTCCAGGGACTCGACAACGACCCATGTGACGTATTCGTGCCTGTCTTCGAACGTGTTGTGGGATGCGACAGAGATTTCCAGGCTCATATAGCCATGCTTCCTATTTCTGCCAGACGTGACCTATTCCAGTCTTGAAATGAGTGGTCGTTAAGCAAGAACTCTACCACCGTGATGAGGTTGAGGTAACTGAAACTGTTAAAAACCAAGGCTTGGTTTGATGCCCCGGTAGTGGTGAAAATACATAGTGGTTACCACAATTCTCTGGCTATATGGAGATTTAAAATCGACATCGAGTGCTCAGGCACAAGTGAAAAACCAGCACAAACAACACCCAGATGCCCTCCTCCAAAACGTATGAGAAGTGAATAATTTTCTAAGATATACGGTGCCCACATGTATTTATAGATCACGCTGGATTGGGTGTCGTCACGCCTCATGGTTATTAACACTCTTTCGAAATTTATAAACAAAAGCGCCTGCCATATGAGATCTCTTACACAAAGAGAGTCTTCCAGAGGTAGCTGAAAAAGTTATCCACGGCCATCCTTTCTTGCACTATGTCAATGACATAACTGTCATGGCTACTGCACCTCATAACCACCAATACCACATCTTTACCATAAGGGCCCTGCTTGCACGAATGCCAGTTGCTTCACTGTACCTCCTCACACTTGTTCAAGAAATAAGTGATCCAGTCCATTTCAACATCACTGTCATTATCTCTCCAGCTCCCCTCCACTCAAAACATTTCTTTTTCTTGTTGGGGAGAGATAAATTATTATTCTAAATTCGTCCCAAAACTGGCCCGAACTGTGCCTCTGCTAAACCAACTGCAGAACAAGAACTATCTGTGCAGGTGGACAATTGCCTGTAATTGCGTTTTCTACCTTCTGAGGCATATGCTGCTCTCAGAGCTATGCCTTACACTACTATTCATCAACATGTTCACGGGTACTAGCAATGCAGGCTTCTCCATATGTGCATTGCTGATAGTACAGAGCAACCGATCATCGATATGTCCATGGTGCTGAAAACAGCCTAAAAGGGCAACTCTCAGACTGAAAACGTAGTTTAGCTATTACCTTTGCAGTTAAGAAGTTTCGCAGTTGAGAAGATCAGTGTTTCAACATTCAGGACTAAGTTTACTCTCATTATGGTCCAAAAACCACTGAAAGCGTTATTCAGGGGAGTGTCTCTGCTTGCCGTGCAGACATCACGATGTTCTGAGCATTGGGTGCTTTTCCTCAGCTCCCACAGCCTCAATATTAAATACAGTCCCACAGCACAACATACAGATTCGGACACAGTATATCGCCTACTCGTGGGACCGGACTTGGCTTTGGACCAACTGGAAATACGCACAGCAAAAAAAGTTTTGCATCACCCCAGTTCCGAGAACTCCTGAGATAGAATTTGTTTATGGATATTGTATCACAGACACAGTCCCTTTCACTGTTCAGAGATGTCACTAAACCCGCCCAAAGATGTAAACACCCGTACTTGAGCAGCGCCTATTAGACGGAGGGTGTCCGACAGCCAATCAGTTCCAGTCAGTCCACGAGGAAGGAGGTACACGGCTCCCGTTGTCTGTAGTTCAATCATACCTAAACGGTCAGTAGGTTGGTTCGATCGCGTACTCATTGTTACTTTGAGCCAGGAAGGACTCCCAACAAGGGAAGTGGCCAGGCGTCTCGGAGTGACCCAAAGCGATGTTGTTCAGACATGAAGCAGATACAGACTAGAACTGTCGGTGACATGCCTCTCTCAGGCCACCCTAGGGCTACTACTGCACCGGATGACAGTCACCTACGGCTTATGGCACGGAGGAACCCTGCAATTTCACTCCAGACGTCCACAGCGAGGTCCTTCTTTGCAACCACGACACCATGCAGTGCGGTACAGATGGGCCCAGCAACATGCCGAATGGACGCTCATAATTGGCATCACATTCTCTTCACCGATGAGTGTCGTATATGCCTTCAACCAGACAATCATCGAAGACGTGTTTGGAGGCAACCCTGTCTGTTTGAACGCCTTAGACGCATTACGCAGCGAGTGTAGCAGGTGGAGGTTCCCTGTTGTCTTGGGATGGCTATATATGGGGGTGACATACGCCGCTGGTGGTCATGGAAGGCGCCGTAGCGGCTGTACGATACGTGAATGCCCTCCTCCGACCGATAGTGCAACCATATCGGCAGCATATTGGTGAGGTATTCGTCTTCATGGACGACATTTCGCGCCCCCATCGTGCACATCTTGAAAATGACTTCCTTCAGGATAACGGTAAGCTCGACTAGAGTGGCCAGTATGTTCTCCAGACATGAACGCTATCGAACATCTCTGGGATAGATTGAAGAGGGCTGTGTGGTATGGACGACGTGACCCACGAAGCACTCCGAGGGATCTACGTCGAATCGTCGTTGAGGCGTGGGAAAATCTGGAGTAACAGTAAATTGATGAACATGTGAATAGTATGCCACGACGAATAAAGGCATGCATCAATGCAAGAGGACGTGCTACTGGGTATTAGAAGTACCAGTGTGTACAGAAATCTGGACCACGATCTCTGAAGATCTTCCTGTATAGTGGTATAGCATGCAATGTGTGGTTTTCATGAGAATTAAAAAGGGCGGAAATGATGTTTATGATGATCTCTATCCCAATTCTCTGTAGAGGTTGCGGAACTATCGGAATCGAGGTGATGCAAAACTTTTTTTGATGTTTGTATTACGTTTCCTCACATATGCGTCTGGGTAACGGAATCTCGAGGCGTTTTCCGTTAAAGATTTTCGAATCGCTGCCAACAAGCGACACCGCCCTATCTTATGGCACGTTTTCCATTCCGTGGCTGGATCACATATATTTTGAAGACCACCAATCCGGTACTCTGTGCCTGCACTTGCCTCTATTACTGTCTGTCGACCATCACAGTGGCTTCTAGGTGAACACTCATACACTCATCATGCAATCATCCTGACTGCCCTTCAGTATTCAGTTTTACAACCTCTCTATTCTGGGCAATCGGGTATGCCACGAATGAAAGTCCTTGCAAGTGGTAACACCACCTTTGCAGGTCTGAACAAGGACAAATGGTTCAAATGGCTCTGAGCACTATGGGACTTAACATGTGTGGTCATCAGTCCCCTAGAACTTAGAACTACTTAAACCTAACTAACCTAAGGACATCACACACATCCATGCCCGAAGCAGGATTCGAACTTGCGACCGTAGCAGCCGCGCGGTGAACAAGGACATAGAAGGCATGAGGACCACTCAGTTATTTCTCCCCTTGGGCCAACCCTCATCGACCCTAGAGCCTTCTGCCCTCTTCTGTGCTCTGTTTCGCAAATTGTCGTGGACGCTTATGTTGTCAGCGTGGTGTCCACTTCAAATGTGTCACAATGAACGTGGCTTCGTTGTACCATTATGTCACATAATGGGCCACAATTGAAGACGATGAATATAGAACAATTCTGTACCTCAAACTGAATTAAATACGTATTTAGTGCGGCACTTCACCCACCACCTTAATGGCAAAACTGAGCATATGGTGCGGGCACTTAAACAGCAAATGTAAAATCGATGGGAATCGCCATAACCACATCTGTGTAGTGCCTGCCAACAGCTGATGCTACTACTGATTTGGGGTGTATTCATACCAACCAACACCGTCCGCACCTCAATGGCTTAATCAGACCTGGGCAGCCCAAACATGCTCACCTGTCAACTGCACGGGTATAAGTGGCTGTCCAAAACACAAGCGGCAGTTACTAGGGACACTGGCTAGGAGTTCGATATCCAGGTGTCGCATCAAATACCTCGGCCACAGTCGCCGAAAGCGTTGCACCTCAGCACGTAGGTTGCAGCCTCCGGTTCCACACTTCAGCTGGTGGATTTCAGAGCCAGAGTACCAATCGTGTCGCCAGTTCAGCCTCCAATGCATCATTAGGTATGCTTCACGAGGCAGACGCTCGTTTCAGGGATACGGATCTGGTATCCCAGTCAGGTAATTTTGAGAGCCCGCATGTGGCCATGGTACTGCTACATCTGCGAGCAGTAACATCCCGCCAGCAACACCCTTCGCATAGTGCGGCTCAGACGCGCTCACTTTTCCAGCCAATTAAAGGTTTGCAGACGAATGGAAAAACTTGTAGAAGCTGACCTTGTGGAAGATCAGTTGGGATTCCGGATAAATATGCGAACACGTGTGGCAATACTGACCCTACGACTTATTTTAGAAGCTAGATTAAGAAAAGGCAAACCTTCCGTCTAGCGTTTGTAGACTTACAGAAAGCTTTTGACAATGTTGACTGGAATACTCTCTTTCAAATTCTGAAGGTAGCAGGGGTAAAATACAGAGAGCGAAAGGCTATTTACAATTTGTGCAAAAACTAGAGAAGGGTACCCATGGTCTAGGGGTAGCGTCTTTGATTCGTAATCAAAAACGTCTTCGGTCCGGGGTTTAATCCCCGACACTGCCTAAATTTTGATAAATAATCATCATTGGCGGCCGAAGACTTACGGCATAAGAAGTCAGCCTCATTCTGCCAATGGCCTTGTCAAAGAGGGCGGAGGAGCGGATAGAGGTTCAGGGCACTCTTTTGTCCTAGGGGTGGGAATTTTCCCCTAAAGGCGGAAGAATCAGCAATGATCAACGACATGAGAATGCAGAGGCAATGGAAACACAGCATTAAAGACACGTAACGTGTATCCACAGGACATGTGGCTGTAATTGAAGAAGTGTCATGATGATCTCTCCATTGGGAAAAGATTCCGGAATAGTCCCCCATTCGGATCTCCGGGAGGGGACTGCCAAGGGGGTGGTTACCATGAGGAATGTCAGAAGCTTCAACGTGGTAGGAAAACTAGAAAATCTGTAAAGGGAAATGCAAAGGCTCAATCTAGATATAGTAGGGGTCAGTGAAGTGAAGTGGAAGGAAGACAAGGATTTCTGGTCAGATGAGTATCGGGTAATATCAACAGCAGCAGAAAATGATATAACAGGTGTAGGATTCGTTATGAATAGGAAGGTAGGGCAGAGGGTGTGTTACTGTGAACAGTTCAGTGACCAGGTTGTTCTAATCAGAATCGACAGCAGACCAACACCGACAACGATAGTTGAGGTTTACATGCCGACGTCGCAAGCTGAAGATGAACAGATAGAGAAAGTGTATGAGGATATTGCAAGGGTAATGTAGTATGTAAAGGGGGACGAAAATCTAATAGTCATGGGCGACTGGAATGCAGTTGTAGGAAGGACTAGAAGAAGAGGTTACAGGAGAATATGGGCTTGGGACAAGGAATGAAAGAGGAGAAAGACTAATTGAGTTCTGTAACAAGTTTCAGCTAGTAATAGCGAATGCCCTGTTCAAGAATCACAAGAGGAGGAGGTATACTTGGAAAAGGCCGGGAGATACGGGAAGATTTCAATTAGACTACATCATGGTCAGACAGAGATTCCGAAATCAGATACTGGATTGTAAGGCGTACCCAGGAGCAGATATAGACTCAGATCACAATATAGTAGTGATGAAGAGTAGGCTCAAGTTCAAGACATAAGTCAGGAATAATCGATACGCAAAGAAGTGGTATACGGAAGTACTAAGGAATGACGAGATATGTTTGAAGTTCTCTAACGCTACAGATACAGCAATAAGGAATAGCGCAGTAGGCAGTACAGTTGAAGAGGAATAGACATCACTAAAAATAACCATCACAAAAGTTGGGATGGAAAACATAGGTACAAAGAAGGTAGCTGCGAAGAAACCATGGGTAACAAGAAATACTTCAGTTGATTGAAGAAAGGAGGAAGTACAAACATGTTCCGGGAAAATCAGGAATACAGAAAGTCGCTGAGGAATGAAATAAATAGGAAGTGCGGGGAAGCTAAGGCGAAATGGCTGCAGGAAAAATGTGAAGACATCGAAAAGATATGATTGTCGGAAGGACAGTCTCAGCATAAAGGAAAGTCAAAACAATCTTAGGTGACATTGAAAGCAACGGTGGTAACATTAAGAGTGCAACGGGAATTCCACTGTTAAATGCAGAGGAGAGAGCGGATAGGTGGAAAGAATACATTGAAAACCTCTATGAGGGGGAAGATTTGTCTGATGTGATAGAAGAAGAAACAGGAGTCGATTTAGAAGAGATATAGGATCCAGTATTAGAATCGGAATTTAAAAGAGATTGGGAGGACTTACGGTCAACTAAGGCAGAACGGATAGATAACATTCCATCAGAATTTCTAAAATCATTGGGGGAAGTGGCAACAAAACGACTATTCACGTTGGTGTGTAGATTATATGAGTCTGGCGATATACCATCTGACTTTCGGAAAAGCATCATCCGCACAATTCCGAAGACGGCAAGAGCTGACAAGTGCGAGAATTATCGCACAATCAGCTTAACAGCTCATGCATCGAAGCTGCTTACAAGAATAATATACAGAAGAATGGAAAAGAAAACTGAGAATGCGCTAGGTGACGATCAGTTTGTCTTTAGGAAAAGTAAAGGGACGAGAGAGGCAATTCTGACGTTACGGCTAATAATGGAAGCAAGGCTAAAGAAAAATCAAGACACTTTCATAGGATTTGTCGAGCTGGAAAAAGCGTTCGACAATATAAAATGGTGCAAGCTGTTCGAGATTCTGAAAAACGTAGGGGTAAGCTATCGGGAGAGACGGGTCATATACAATATGTACAACAACCAAGAGGGAATAATAAGAGTGGACGATAAAGAACGAAGTGCTCGTATTAAGAAGAATGTAAGACAAGGCTGTAGCCTTTCGCCCCTACTCTTCAATCTGTACATAGAGGAAGCAATGATGGAAATAAAAGAAAGGTTCAGGAGTGGAATTAAAATACAGGGTGAAAGGATATCAATGAAACGATTCGCTGATGACATAGCTATCCTGAGTGAAAGTGAAGAAAAATTAAATGATCTGCTGAACGGAATGAACAGTCTAATGAGTACACCGTATGGTTTGAGAGTAAATCGGAGAAAGACGAAGGTAATGAGAAGTAGAAGAAAAGAGAACAACGAGAAACATAACATCAGGATTGATGGTCACGAAGTCAGGCAGTAAAATAACCAATGACGGACGGAGCAAGGAGGACTTCAAAAGCAGACTCGTTATGGCAAAAAAGGCATATCTGGCCAAGAGAAGTCTACTAATAACTAATACTGGCCTTAATTTGAGGAAGAAATTTCTGAGGATGTACGTCTGGAGTACAGCATTGCATGGTAGTGAAACATGGACTGTGGGAAAACCGAAACAGAAGAGAATCGAAGCATTTGAGATGTGGTGCTATAGACGAATGTTGACAATTAGGTGGACTGAGGTTCTACGCAGAATCGGAGAGGAAAGGAATAAGAGGAAAACACTGATAAGGAGAAGGGACAGGATGATAGGACATCTGCTAAGACATGAGGGAATGACTTCCATGGTACTAGAGGGAGCTGTAGAGGGCAAAAACTGTAGAGGAAGACAGACATTGGAATACGTCAAGCAAATAATTGAGGACGTAGGTTGCAAGTGCTACTCTGAGATGTAGAGGTTAGCACAGGAAAAGAATTCGTGGTGGGCCGCATCAAACCAGCCAGTAGACTGATGACAAAAAAAAAAAAAAAAATAGAAACAGAAACCAGATGGCAGTTATGAGAGTCGAGGGACATGAAAGGGAAGCAGTGGTTGCGAAGGGAGTGAGACAAGTAGCCTGTCCCCTATGTCATTCAATCTGTATATTGAGCAAACAGTAAAAGGAACAAAAGGAGTAGGAATTAAAGTCCATGAAGATGAAATAAAAACTTTGAGGGTCGCCGATGACATACTAATTCTGTCAGAAACAGCAAAGCACCTGGAAGAGCAGTTGAACGGAATGGACAGTGTCTTGAAAGGAGGATATAAGATGAACATCAACAAAAGCAAAACGAGGATAATGGAATGTAGTCGAATTATGTCGGGTGATGCTGAGGGAATTAGATTAGGAAATGTGACACTTAAAGTAGGTTTTGCTGTTTGGGGAGCAAAATAACTGGTCATGGTCGAAGTAGAGAGGATATAAAATGCAGACTGGCAATGGCAAGGAAAGTGTTTCTGAAGAAGGGAAATTTGTTAACATCAGTATAGATTTAAGGGTCAGGAAGTCGTTTCAGAAAGTATTTGTGTGGAGTGTAGCCACGTATGGAAGTAAAACATGGACGATAAATTGGTTGGACAAGAAGAGAATAGAAGCTTTCCAAATGTGGTGCTACAGAAGAATGCTGAAGTTTAGATGGCTAGATCACATAACTAATGAGGAGGTACTGAGTAGGATTGGGGAGGAGTTTGTGGCACAACTTGACTAATATACTGACGTGCTGTGCCCTTAGTCTGTTTCATCTTGCAGTTGTCCTCGTGTTCACACTCGGCGAACAACTGTTGACGACACCTGGATGGTCGCTTCAGCATCAGCTGTTTCTTTGGTCACATTCTTCAAAATCTCAGTATCTGTAGAAAATGTATTAATACCTTTCTTATGGAAGTTCCTGGTGTTAACTGAGTGCAATAACATACTGTTTTACTTCACGTTACTGGTACACACTGCCTAAAAGGCAAACAATGAACACAGAATTTACAGAGTACAGTTAACTAAAAATTGTATTTAAGTACCGTAGCGTCACACTTGTTACTCTCTCTTTGGAAATAAAATTTCCCTGACTGTGCGGACGAACTACATTTGGCATCCTGTTATTCTTTTTTTCTACTGATGTCCGTACACAAGTTCTAGCATGTCAGCGACTGCAGGTTTTTCTTGCTGTCTTACTGATTGCAAGTAAAAGGGCATAATCATGTCAGACAATGGTTACTTCAGGAGTAGGACAATGGGAAGAAGCTACGGCTCGACATTTGCTGTTCATGCACCAGAAGCAGTGATTTAGACACTGTGACGTCTTCGAGGCAATGTCTATTCGCAGCACTGCCACAAACACACCTGGCTGTTGCCAACCTCTAGTCGTCTCAGTGATGAATGATTCCTGCAAGGTATTTTCCTCCCATACTGTCACGACGTGCTACTGTGCCAATTGCGCAACTCTTACGAGTCCCTCTCAATTCCGTATTTTTATAGTATTTCATATCGTCAAAGTTGTTATAAGAAGAAAATAATTTAAAAACTAAACTATGTTGGATAGTACCCAGGTGACGAACAGTATATTTGGACAGACTACTTACCGTTTACAGATGGCTGGCGATTCTATGGCAGGACAATGACACAGCACCAAAACAAATATATACTCTTAAAGAAACAACAGAAAGAATAGGTCTTTTTTGTTATACATACCCTGTGTTTAGTATAAGGCTCTCTTAATCTTCATTAACTTGGTGTTCTGCGCGAGTTTTTCCTGTCCTGTTGGTTGGAGCACTTCCCCTATGTATTTAAAATGTGTTACTCTGTTCATTTCGCCACATTTTGTGTTTGAATTAAGTGTGTTGAATTTCGTGCAGAAGAACACTGTTTCTTGGAAGGAGACCCGTACCCCTACTTTTTATGCGCATCTTTTGAGTTCTTCTACCAGCGTGACTGTTGTGGGTTTGCTGCCTGCAAGTAGTGTCAGGTCGTCCGCACTGGCTTCCGGTATCCTTTTAATTTCAACTCTTTCGTCCACTTCTTAATGACTTTGTCCAACACTAAGTTGAAGAGGGGTGGTCAGAGACCATCACCTTGACGCATGCCTGTCCTGATCTCAAAGGGTCCAAAATTTCCTCCGTCCTCCCCTATATTTCACTTTTGATGTATTTGTCAGTGTTTATTGGATCAGTTATTGTCCAGACGTTGTTCGTGTCGGATGTTGAACAATGACTGGCGGTCGACGGAGTGATACGCTTTCTTAAAGGCAATGAAAGTGCGTATGACTGGCATATTTCTGAGGGCATTGATTTTCAGCGTAGTCTCCATATTGAACATTCTTTCTGCACAGGAGCGACGAGGTCGGACGTCCGCCTGGTACTCACCGATCTTGTGTTCCAGCTGATCCTGTGACCTTTTGAGTAGGCATGCTGAAAGGATCTTGTATGTGAGCTGTAGTCGCGAAATGCCCCTGTAATTGTTGACGTCTGTCCCGTCGCCTTTTTGATGTAATGGAAGAATCATTGCTCATTTCCGGTCATCTGGCAGCTGTTATGATCTTCAGATGTCCATGATAATGTGTGTGAGTTCTCTATGTGTGTTTGGTCCGAGATTTTTCAGTAGTTCGGCCACTATACCATCTTCACCAGATGTTCTGTTCATTTTGAGTTTGAGCATGTGCCTGCGGACCTTCTCTTATTTATTTATTTACGCATCAAGTTCCGTAGGGCCAAGTTGAGGAGCAAATATCCAAGGTCATGGAACGTGTCGGTACATGGAATTACAACATAAAGGTAATAACAGATAAAAATAAAATATTTGTGTCGGGGGTAATGAGTCTGTGTGCTTCTCTGTCGGTTCTTCCTCTGGGAATTTCCCTATGGGTTCTTGGTAATTCAGAAGTTTTGAGAAATACTGTGCCAACACCTTGCAATTATTCTTATTTGTGAGTGCCAATTTTTCATCACGTTTCCTGAAGCAGATATTCGGTGGTGTGTATCTTCGTATTTGCCCTACAAACGTCCTGCAGAGATCTCTTGTAGTTACGGAAGTTGTTCTCCACGGAGTCCAACAGTTCTTTCATGAATTTTATCTTGGCTTGCCTGTTAATTCTTGAGTTTGTTCTTCGTGTTTCGTTGAAAGCCTAAAATTTTCTGGAGAGTTTTTGCTGTTGTATTTCTGGTATGAAACTTGCCTGATCACGAGTGCATTTCCGCAGTTGGTGTCCCACCAAGGGTGATTAGTGTTCTTTTTCAGAGGAATGAGTTCTTGTACTTTTTTTGTGAATTTTTAGATGGAAATTTTGCGAGTCATTTACGTGTTTTTTTCTTTCCAGGCTTCTTTCACTCGAGCTTCTGCGATCTTCTTTGTGTTAATTTTTGTAAGGGGGTTTTCTTACTGAGATTTCTCTTTGGGGTGAATTTGATTTTAACACGTTTGAGGTAATGATCCGAATCGATATTGGCTCCCCTGCGTGCCTGCACATTGCGGGTCTCTTTCTGTACTGCGTACGTGATTGCCACATGGTCGATTTGGAACTTCTGTTTTCTATGGTCTTTTCTGAGGAGAGTCGACATGAGCTTGATGTTGTTCTGTTGGTAGAGTTCTATGAGTTTTTGTTAGTAGATTTATGCTCTGGATAAATTCCGTTTTCCTTTGTTGTTTTTTTCTGCCGATTTGTGCATTAAAGCCGCCCTGATGTAGTTTTACATCATTCCTGGGGGCTATGGACATCACTTTCTCGAGGGACGACCAGAATATTTCGGTCCCTTTGAGTCTTTCCTGTTACTCTGTTTAGTGGGCGCGTGTGCGTTGATCAGTGTGTACTTTTTTTTTTTTGGCCAACAGACCTCTCAGAGTCATCAGTAGGTTATTTAGTGGTGTAGCTTCTGTTATGGACTCGACTGTGGTCTTGTGAACCATGAAGGCCATCTGCAGTAGTGGAGTGCCTTTGGCAACGCACCTGTCAGTTTTGCTTTTGAAGATGCGGTATTTGCCGTAGTCTGTGGTGTCTTCGTCTGTGAAACGTGTCGTCTGGAGAGCAAGGATTAGAAACTTGTGTCCACGTAGTTCTGTCACTAGATTGTGCAGCTTTCCGGGCTATATGAGTATATTAATGTTGATAGTCCGTAACCATGTTGTTGTTTTGAATGGGAGTTTGCCAGAGAACCCCGATTTTCACTGGGTTTGTGGAAGCCCAGGAGTCCGGGCCCCCAGAATCCGAATGCCCGGTTGCCGTCAATTGGCGGATGGATTGGTTACCACCTGCGCTATTGCAGGTAACTTGTAACAATGGTGACCAGTGATTGTCCACTACGGTTGTTAGAACCAGCGTTTGTCAGTTCCTGGAGCACATGTTGCAGCTGCAGCTCTTGGTGAACAGACGCTAACCATACTGCCGCTTGCTCCAAGTCAGACACAGCATCGATTTTGGTTGTCATTTCCGTCTGCCGGTGCTATTTTATTTCCCACCTACTCTACATATCTGCCCGGCATTCCCTTGTGTGCCACCTGGGGACGCGTCAGAGGGTGTGGTATATACACACATAAAAAAAGTACAGAAAATAGCAATAGAGTTCAACATAACCGTAAATTCCGCCCTTTCTATTGCTCATGAAAACCACACATTGCATGTTGTACCACCATACAGCGAGACCTTCAGAGGTCGTGGTAGCACGCCCTCTGGCATTCGCTCATGCCGGCATTCGCCATGGCATACTACCCACAAATTCATCAAGGCACTGTTGTTACAGATTGTCCCACTCCTCAACGGCGATTCGGCGAGGATCCCTCAGAGTGGTTGGTGGGTTACGTCGTCCATAAACAGCCCTTTTCCATCTATCTCATGCATATCAGTCCGGAGTACATGCTATCCACTCTAGTCGAGCGTTATAGTTATCTTGAAGGAAGTCATTCACAAGTAGCGCTCCATGGAGGCGTGCATTGTCGTCCATGAAGACGAATGCTTCACCAATATGCTGCCCATATAGTTGCATTATCGGTCGGAGGAGGGCATTTACATATCGTACAGCCATTACGGCGTCTTCCATGACCACCAGCGGCGTATGTAAGCCCCATATAATGCCTTCCCAAAACAGCATGGAACCACCACCTTGCTGCAAATGCTGGACAGTGAGTGTAAGAGGTTGAGCCTGACCGGATTGCCTCCAAAAACGTCTCTTACGATTGTCTGGTTGAAGGCATAAGAGACACTTATGGGTGAAGAAAACTTGATGCCAATCCTGAGCGGTCAACTCAGCATGGTGTTGGGCCCATCTGTACCGCGCTGCACGGTGTCGCGGTTGCAAAGATGGACCTCGCCGTGGACGTCGGGAGTGAAGTTGCGCATCATGCAACCTTTTCGCGTACAGTGTGAGTCGTAACACGACGTCCTGTGGCTGCACGAAACGCATTATTCGACGCGGTGGCTTTGCTGTCAGGGTTCCTCCGAGCCATAATCCGTAGTTAACGGTTACCCACAGCAGTAGCAGCTCTTGGGTGGCCTGAGCGAGGCATGTCATCGACAGTTCCTGTCTCTGTGTATTTCCTCCGTGTCCAAACCATATCGTTTTGGTTCACTCCAAGAAGCCTGGACACTTCCCTTGTTGAGAGTCCTTCCTGGCTCAAAGTAACAATGCGGAAGCGATCGATCCGCGGTACTGACCGTCTACGCATGGCTGAACTACAGGCAACACGAGTCGTGTACCTCCTTCCTGGTGGAATGACTAGAATTGATCGTCTGTCAGACCGCCTCATGCATGATTGTTTACAACTTCGGGCGCGTTTAGTGACATCTCTGAACAGTCGAAAGGACTATGTATGTGAACAGTATCCACAGTCAAAGTCGATGTTCAGGAGTTCTATGAACTGGGGTACTGGAAAACTTTTTTTGATGCGTGTATATACAGGGTGACCCATTGATCGTGACCGCACCAAATATCGTCAAACGAAAAAACTGCAAAGAACGAAACTTCTCTAGCTTGAAGGGGGAAACCAGATGGCGCTATGGTTGGCCCGCTAGATTGTGCTGCCATAGGTCAAACGGATATTAACTGCGTTTTTTGTAAATAAGAGCCCCCATTTTTTATCACGTATTCGTGTAATACGTAAAGAAACATGAATGTGTTAGTTGGACCACTATTTTCGCTTTGTGATAGATGGTACTGTAATAGTCACAAACATATGGCCCACAATTTTAGACGAACGGTTGATAGTACGTAGGTTTGTTAAATTAAAGTACAGAACGTAGGTACGTTTGAATATTTTATTTCGGATGTTCCAATGTGATACATGTATCTTTGTCAACTTATAATTTCTGAGAACGCATGTGGTTACAGCGTGATTATCTGTAAATACCACAGTAACGTAATAAATGCTCAAAATCATGTCTGTCAACCTCAATGCATTTGGCAATACGTGTAACGACATTCCTCTCAACAGCGAGTAGCTCATCTTCCGTAATGTTCGCACATGCATTGACAATGCGGTGACCCATGTTGTCACGCGTTGTAGGTGGATCACGATAACAAATATCCTTCAACTTTCCCCACAGAAAGAAATCCGGGGACGTCATATCCGGTGAACGTGCGGGACATGGAATGGTGCTTCGATGACCAATCCTCCTGTCATGAAATATGCTATTCAATAACGCTTCAACCGCACGCGAGCTATGTGCCGGACATCCATCATGTTCGAAGTACATCGCCATTCTGTCATCCAGTGAAACATCTTGTAGTAACATCAGTAGAACATTACGTAGAAAATCAGCATACATTGGACCATTTACACTGTCATCGATAAAATGGGGGCCAATTATACTTCCTCCCATAATGCAGCACCATACATTAACACGCCAAGGTCGCTGATGTTCCAATCGTCGCAGCCATCGTGGATTTTCCGTTGCCCAATAGTGCATATTATGCCGGTTTACGTTACCGCTGTTGGTGAATGACGCAGAACCGTACGCTACGTTCAAAGTAGTCGCCATGCAATTCCTGGTGCATAGAAATATGGTAAGGGTGAAATCGATGTTGATGTAGCATTCTCAACACCGACGTTCTTGAGATTCCCGATTCTCGCGCAAATTGTCTGCTACTGAATAGCGTATCAGCAGTGACACCAGCTGGGCATCATCATTTGTTGCAGGTCGTGGTTGACGTTTCACATGTGGCTGAACACTTCCTGTTTCTTTAAATAACGTAACTATCCGGCCAACGGTCCGGACACGTGGATGATGTCGTCCAGGAAAATCAGCCCTCGGTCACTATATTTAACAAATTTACCTGGTTTCGACACTGCTAGGAGTGTCTCCCTCAGAATTTAAAACAAACAATGGTGTACATTCTATAACATGGTCACAGAATTATGACTAAAACTGTATGATAGAGTATAAGTACGGAAAGACCGGCAGTATTTATATTTATAAAATAATAAATATGCCAAAAGGGCATTAGTCACAAAGATATTTAAGATAAAGAAACCTGTGATGACGAGGCACTTAGAAAACTACTTAAGAAGACTCGGAATTTGGATGAGCCATTGTCTCCAAAAGATTTACTGCGAACAGTGAATGGCAGACTACTAGTTTGCCACTAGGTAAATACTTCTCCACTTCCGTGAAACGGACCTGTTAGAGTTTACGGCCACTGTTGGCTCACTCGATCTCATACGGGAGGATGCAAAGTGAAGTGAGACAACGAACAATGGCATGGGCCTTAATAATTTTAACAAAACTAGAAATCATACTGGATACAGTCCAAGGAAAAGAGACAATGCTATCTGTGGTTTTTCCAGTGGCAATCTAGAAGTATCAGTGGTCCCACATCAATGCAACTGCAGCGCTTACGCCATTACTGTGCCTCCACCAGCTTGAACAGTCCCCTGCTGACATGCAGCGTCCACTGGTTCCTAAGGTCCGCTGTACATAATTTGAATCCAGACTCGTCCGACTGGGCAACATGTTTCCAAGCATCAACAAGCCAATATTGGTGTTGACAAGCCCAGGAGACGTGTAAAGCTTTATGTAGTGCACTCAACGAGTGTACACGGGTGGGCCTTCGGCTCCGAAAGCTCATATCGATGATGTTTTGTTGAATGTTCCGTTCGCTGACACTTGTTGATGGCCAGGCGTTGAAATCTGCAACAGTCTGCGGCATTCCGTCAAGCTGAACGGTTCTATTCATTCATCGTTGGTCCCCTTCTTGCAGGATCTTCGTCCGTCCTCAGTGATGTCGGAGATTTGATGTTATACCGGATTCCTAATATTCACAATACACTCGTGAAAAGGTCGTACGGGAAAATTCTCATTTCATCTCTACCTCGGAGATGAAGTGTCCCACCGCTCGGGCTCCGAATACAACACCAGATTCAAACAACCCTAAGTCTTGATAACCTGTCATTGTAGCAGCATCAAGCGATCTGACAACAGCGCCAGACGCTTGTGGTCTTATATAGACGTTGCGGACCGCAATCTGCCCGTTTACATATCTGTGTATTTGAATATGTCTGCCTATACCAGTTTCTTTGGCGCTTCAGCGTAGTTAATAGAGTACCTAGTTACTCATTAATGATAATAAAATTCACAGATGAAAACAGAAAGGAAGCTGCGATTTTGCTCAGTTTAGAAGGTCAAGTGTTAATACATTTCCTAAAAAAGAAAGAAAATAATATCTAAGAATGAGTTTGAAGCGGGAAATAATGTCTTGAGATATCAAGTATAGAGCGAATTTCTCGATTTCGTACCTTTTTAATGTCGCCAAATTTGGAAAAGGGATTTGGAGGTGAATGATCAAAGTCATGTAGTCTCATAGAAGAAGAGATAAATATCAAAATTCTTATTTTTTATGTTAAAAATTGTTTAAAAGGGAGAGAAGATTGCTTTTCGTCCTTGACGAATACTTATCACTAACAGTTGAAAACTAAGGAAATTATAGTGAATGAAATTAAATTGTTTACTTGTATTACTTCATGTATATGAGGTGTTTGGTTGGATTAACATTTTTGTTCAGCTTCGATATTCCATACTTTCGCAGTTAACAATTGAAATAAATGCAAGGTGTGGAACAACTGGTACCGCAGATAATGAAAATCTTTATACATGGGGAACCAGGAGCCCAGTTAGCAAATTCCACAAGCAATTGACAGATATTTTCGGAAGATTTCATTGTAACGGATACCATGGTATCTAGTTGATCAGTATAGGGCATTTGCATTCCGTTTGCTTTCTTATTACTACTAATTTTGATATCTGTATTGCACTGAAAGTGTCTGTGCGTAAAAACGTCGACGGCATGCGCTGTGTGACGTGGTTTAAAGTACATTTCATCCATTCCCTCGCGATGCTGTCCATTGACAAAAGTAGTTTTCGCCATACTGCTCGCCCTCAAGTTAGAAATGAGGAATGCTCAGTTCTGTACGGGTTTAATTTCCAGGTGGCTAATTGTATGCAAAAAGTGAAACACAGGATTACCATTCAGGAGTTGGTCGATGTCCACCTCGATTTGTTTTACTGAATGTATTTTCGGAGTTTCAAAGCGACACTGTACTGAGCTTTTCCCGATGATACGGTCACCACATCTCAGTATCTTTGCACCTTCGCAAATTTTAGACTTCTTTTCACCCTGTAGAGAGAGAAATGCAGTATACCGGACGTCATATTTGATGTGTATTACTTCTACTATCCCTCGAATAAAATGTAATGTTTCAGTTAATGTCATCACATATATTTATGAAAGTTTGTTTCTGTTTCGTAGCTGTTACATACAAGTTCATTCACAACGGAATGCCGTAATATGTCGAAGTACGTATAGTAGACTCTCATAGTTAAGGCAGAGTGAAAAGAAATTTGAACTGCTTCTGGATCGTATATTTTGCTTCAAAATCCTTATTACATCTCTTTCAACTTCACAGAATACAACATTTGCTCCTACCAATGTAGGATGAGGAACAATTTTAAGCGTCACTTTTTTAATAAGCTTAAAATTTTTGTTGTTGACATACCGCAGGTCTTCGAGGAAGAGTAATTGAGAACGTGCAATGTTCTCCCGCAAAGTTTTATGGTTTCCTGAAGAGACTCCTTCCGATAGAAGAAGAAAAATAACTAGCTCTTCTATCACAACTTCGTCACGTCATCGATCCAGTCACGAAAGTAGGCGACATTACTGAAAATCACATCCTTCATAAAACCAGAGCAATCTGCACGGCTGATGATGCCTATCTGCGTGCCAGCGTATGTGAGTGGTCCCCCTGAATCCATCTGGCACACGCGCGTGCCACCAATCTTTGGGCGTGCACAAATAATGGCTTGCGGCACGGTGAAGGGAAAGTCTGTAACTGGCTTGCAGTTGTCTATAATCATTTCCAGCCTCCTCAACCTCACCACGGTGATTATACCTGGGATATAAATTTGAGGGTGCAAGCCCCATCCTACAACGGTCCCCACAGTGCCGTTCGTCACCTTATCACTGGGTAGCGCCAACGCCATCACCTGTCGACACACGAAGGGCCACCATTGACTTAAAAATAGATAAATATATTACTTACTTACCAAACTGGTGAACAGATTCCCAACATATGACAATTAATCGAGAGATCGCGATAGTTCTGTATTCCCGTCTTCATTTGCTTCGTTAACGACAGGGAAGCCTTTGCCTGAGTTATTTGGAAAAAGTTGAGGGAGGTGCTTGCAGAATTCGGTGTTCAACCACACTTAATAATTTGATCAAGAGTCTATACAATCATCACATCACAGCCGTTAACATTATAGTGTATTTTATATGAAATGTGTGTAGATAATCGATCTAAAAGTCCAGTACTGTATATAAAATACGTTTAAAAAGTTCTGGACACAGCACAGTTGCTTCACATTTGATGACAAGTTTAATCACCACTGAGTACTGGGGATACTGCTGTATGTAATGACACGAAAAAAGATTCCAGGGATATTTGTGGCAGTAGCTAGTTATTGTATTTCATCTGATACGTGAGAAACTACGGAAATGTAGAAATCACATGAAGTTGTCAGTTATCAATTTTTGATTAAATTAGTGTAAGTCCATCTATATCAAAATATCGATCTCAGTTTTGAAAATGAGGACTGTAACTTACTTTTTTTTATCAATGCCATTACAAATCAAGTGATAGCGTAACTCCAAGAGCTTCTGTACTCAGTGTAAGTATTAGATTTCACTTCTAATTCAAGTCACCTTTGTAAAGTTTAGCAAACGGCATGTTATCGAGGCTTTCGTGGTTTGTGTAAATATCAGCGAAGGAGTAGATACTCTTCAGAAAGTGGCCATAAATTGTTTTCAATATGTAATTCATTATTCACAGCATGTTGCCTAGCATGAGGGAGCAGAAAGGAGCCTACGACGTTCAGATGAGAGACAGCGGAGTATGGAGGTGGCACAGCAGGCCAATGAAGAACCTGAAAGAAGCGAGTCTTAAACTTAATGTTTTATTTTCCACTGTTACAACACTACTGCGTCTACGGGATGAAGGTAACTATTGGTAAGTGTAAAAACATGGGCAACATTAACGTTATTGGTGTATTATGATTGCTCCAAATTTTATACTAAATATAGTTGAGGCATTGTGAATTTCATTGTTAAAGTGAAATCACTTATTTTATTTGCAAAACAAGTAAGAAGATAAACGTCTTGGTTTGTGGAACTGCTGACTTCAATAAAAATTATCTGTACAAATGTAAATACAGTTGTACAAGTAATGTAATTAGTATAGGTTTTTTTTTCTTTACGTAGTGTTGTTGTACAATGATGTCTTGCTGTATGTTGAACATTATGAGTTTACAAAATCGACAATAATTGTAACGATAATGCTTAAATCTTCCACCCTAGTGGTTCTATCGTGCTTCTAGAGAGGAGAACCTGTAAACGTCCGCTTAGTCCATGTGACTACTAATGTATCAGTATCTGCTCTTGATGTAGTACGTACACTGCTCTGTTATTGTTAAAGGTTTGACCTCTACATACGTACTGAATAATTTCTTTTGCCCCTTTATACATTTTTGTCACTCACCGCAACATCTGAAAAACTATTATGCATGTCTACTTTGTCTATTGTGGTATGTTGTAGCCTTGAATCTATCTTGGTCGTAATGACCCACACCGTTCTGGTACACGGTAGAGTTTGCTCAGCCCGCTTAGGCCAGAAGCACGCTTGTGTAGAAATAAGGCAATGAATATCATGTTTAAGAGAAATAAAAGGAGAACAGCAATTTGCATGTGTGCATATCTGGTAATGACACCAAATGAAAGATGAACAGTAAAACTTGGTAGCCCACTTTTTACGCCTCATCTGTAATTAATTGCATACTGTCACACAAAATGAGTGTCTTAATGGAGTGTGGAATATGTACCACCACACCTGAACTACTGAAAATCTTTGACGAGCCACAGAAGCCGCAGGACCTGTCTCTCATCAGTTCAAAAGTACTGTAGTAGTCACCCCTCCTTCAAGATTTTTAGTGGGGGTGGAAGTTGAGCAAGTGAAGTGGTGACGCGACAGGTTTAGGAGGCATAGTTCAAGAGCTAGTGTGGGTGGCTCTCATGTGCCATACAGCGTCAGTGAAACACGAATATGTGGAATAACATTAGACTAATCCGTAAAGTGACCCAACTTGGTGTCTCAAGTATTGCACGATTTTTTATTTGTGTAGAGAGGGGGGTGCCAGGGTAATCCGTGCACTGTGCAAGTCGCTGTGCCATTGTGGCTTAATGGCTAGCACCCCTGCCTAGGAAGTAGAAGAGCTGAGTTCGATCCGCTGTTTTGGAACGAGGTTCCACTCGCCGCTTCACAAAAATTCATATCTGTACTAGACCAGTAAAGTCACTGAAGTTGTGCAATTTCGTTCGAATTGATGGTTCACTTGCCGTCGCGTTTTCCATTCACAGTAGTACGCCGTGGTGGGCCTGTGAACGATTTTACTTGTTATGGCTCCATAGTGCAAAACATAGCACAAATATTCGATGCTGTAATACTGCGCGGTCTGTGCTTCTTGATTCGTCTCGGACTGATGCGGCAATGTATTGCGAGCGACCCTCTGCCTTCTGCAACACAGCACTCCTACCGTGCTCTATATACCCGTTGGGACACTCAGTGTCATCTGGGCTGAGTCCTTGTCGTCTGCACCAAGTGAGTCCGACATGTAAGTAAACTTTGGTCCTTAATGATTCCAGCAGGATTTTTACAACGGTTAGTGAATTTCGTGGCGAGATAAGCCGTTAATTGTTAACTGTGCAGCCTTACCCGACATTCAGTCTTAAAATATATTCCACTCACTATACATTGTGAACATTGGTTAAATCAGCAAAGTGCAGAGACGGATTACTGATTAGAAATGGAGGAAAAAATTTCCAATGATCATGTGCCCGGAAGTGTGTCGTTGCCACGGTTTAGAGCGCTGACGAGTGGAAGATCCGCTGACGACGTGCCATGTCTGTCGCCCACAGATAAGGATTATGCAGATTGATTATGCTAGTTAATATTGCTTCGTCAATAAAGAGAACTGACGACATAAATCTCGAAACTGAAATGTTCTGGTGCAAAAAGCTTCGACAAAATACTTCCCGTGGAGGGAAATCCACTTTGGATGAACTTTGCACTCGGGGCAGCTGATAGGGATTATAACGATTGTCACTCAGCATACACATACACATTGTTGGAAGTGGCGCTCCACTTGCCTGGATCTTGTAAAAGGGTTATTCTCAATATCCTATAGAAATCGGTCCTCCAAATCTGGTGTACGCATAGTCCATTACTTCCCTGCACGTTCATCTGTCTGAAAGGACACATGATCACACAACAGTTCCAAAAATGGATTGAAATTCTGTGTCATGTGGTAGGTGTCCGTGAGGATATTTGTTTTGGTATAGAAGTGTTGCTTCTCAACAGTTTCCATTTACTTGGCCGTACACAAACACCATCTGGGCGTGTTCCCTACAAGAATACCGGACCAATCTGCTTCGTATAGTGCGCTCCGTCGATCACACTGCCCGCAACACACACGGAACACAATTCACGTGGTCAAAGGGACTTACATTCGTTAGCGCCATTTACAGTGGCAGCGATGCGTTTCTGGACACATGTCCATAGCACCTCTTGTCCTTCATTTCCAGTCAGGAATACATCTGGTTTTATTAGCATTCGTCCTGTATATTTACTTAATATACACTCATGCTCATAAATTTAATTGCAGAATGTGGTGCCACACAACGTGGCACTACACAAAATTGGCGCTAATACCGTAAGCACTTAGGGAATACACACGACACAGATCTGTAAGTCTACGGTATTGATGAAAAGTTAAGAAAACCGTCCCGAAACAAGTGTGCCAGAAAACACCACTGCTTCCTGCGCATTTACCCCGACATCAGTATGGGATATAATCACCATGCACACTTACACAGGCCGCACAACAGGTTGGCATTCTCTGGATCAAATAGTCGAGCACCTGCTGCGATATAGCTTCCCATTCTTGGACCAGTGCCTGACGGAGCTCCTGAAGTGACGAAGGGGTTTGAAGACGTGCAGCGATACGTCGACCGAGAGCATCTCAGACGTGCTCGATCGATCGGGTTTAGGTCTGGAGAACAGGCAGGTCACTCCAATCCTCCGATATCTTCTCTTTCAAGGTAGTGCTCCATGATGGCAGCTCGGTGGGGCAGTCCGTTATCATCCATTAGGACTAAGGTGGAACCCACTGCACCCCTGAAAAGGCAGACGTACTCGTGCAAAATGTCGTCCCGATACCTCTGTCAAAGACATGCTGGGGTGTACGTGCACCAATCATAATCCCACCCCGCACCATCAAACCACGACCTACATACAGGTCCCTTTCAAGGACATTAAGGGGTTGGTATGTGGTTCCTGGTTCATGCCAGTTGAAAACCCAGCGAGGATCACTGTTCAGACCATACCTGGACTAGTTCGTGAACATAACTTGGGACCACTGTTCCAATGACCATGTACTGTGATCTTGTCACCAAGCTTTGTGGGCTCTCCTGTGACCAGGGTTTAGTGGAATGCACCTTGCAGGTCTCAGTCGTCTGTAGACTAAGTGTCTCGAGACAACTGTTCCAGCGGCTGCGGAAGGTCTCGAGCAAGGCTACCTGCAGCACTCCGTGGCCGTCTGCGGGCACTGATGGTGAGATATCGGTCTTCTTGTGGTGTTGTACACTGTGGACACCACGTACTGTAGCGCCAGGACACGTTTCCTGTCTGCTGGAATCGTTGCCATAACGTTGAGATCACACTTTGTGGCACACGGAGGCCCCTTTCTACGACCTGCTATGTTTGACCAGTCGCCCTAGTATTCTACCTCTCATAACGTCATCAATATGGGTTCTTTGAGCCATTGTCAACACACAGTCACCATTAGCAAGTCTGAAAACGTCAGCATACTTACTCGCTGCACCGTATTCTGACATGCACCAACACACCTCTGCGTATGTGGACTGCTGCCAGCGCCACCGTGCGACAACCGCAGGTCAAATGCACCGCATGGTCATACCCCGATGTGATTTAAACCCGCAAACCGCCCAGCACAGTGTTGTTTCAACCATGTATCAGCATTAGCCTTAATTTACGTGCATGAGGGTATTTCAGTGTGTCAGACATTATGCTCGCTAGACGTTAGTAGCTGACATGTGGTAAAGGGGTGGAGCAAGATGGAGAATAATGAGATAAATCATGTTCTGCTCAGTCATTTTTTGATAAAAGTATATTTTGCACTAGAGAATTATTTTTTTTCTCCTTGCGTTTCCAGGTGGTTGCAACATTATAAAGAGTGAGAGACACCACTGGGACAATGTATTAATGATAATGGCACTTTCAGCTGGTTCATCTTTTGGAGCTGGAGTTTTATAAGCGATTAAGGAATTTAATGTAGCCAAATCAAAGTAAGAAAGATACTTTCGGAAAGCTAGGAATAATGCAACTACAGTGTTGACAAATCAGGAAAAAAAATTTAATTGTCCGATCACTAGCCTATCATGCTGCAGGAGTAAATCATATTTCACACAGTTTTTACAAAGAAACTTGTCTCGTTGGGCAGGACTGGGTTGTAAGATTTATTACTAAGCGTCCTGAGTTACTTTTCGCAAGCCCGAAAACACCTATGGTGCACTATCAATAAAACTCAATAAAATATAGTTACAGTAATTCGATACTAAGCATTGACAATAATTGTATATATTAAAAATGACATTACAATGCATCCTTAATCTTCATGATTTTTTTGACGATTCCGTACTCCTTAGTCTAAATTGTTCGCTAAGCAGCTTCACGTCTTTGTCTGAAGATGATAGTCCAAGAAATTTCAACGTTTATGCAAAAGTTTCACAAAAATTGCCTGATCTGGTACTGCCCTGTGGATGGGGCAGAACGCGAAGCACGCAAGCTTAACTTTGAAACATACGTAAAAAATAAATATTATGCACTTTCAAGTGATTTTCGAGTAAGTTACGTTAGGTTGTACCACAACGCGGTTTTTTATACCCCTAATATGTGTTTTCTTTTGTTACTTCATTTCACAAAAATTATTAAACAGTAAGTATTTCGTTCCGCCAGGTTTTTCCCCTATTACTAGATTATTAAGGTGATGAGATGTGTTAAGGCATCAAGGGATGACTTCCTTGGTAGTGGTAGACTGCTAAAATATGTGGGAAGGGAGATGTAGAAATACATCCAAGAATCTAAAGAGGGAGTTGGGCGTATGCATCAATCTGTGCCAAACAGGTTGACACTGAAGAAAAAAATAAATAAATATACAAAATAACAGAAAGCAATGAAAAAAAAAATAAATACCTGAGTAATGTAAACATACTGCTTCGGTGCCATACCTTGACTTTTTCCCCGATAGGAAATTCTTTTTGCGTGTGTAGGAGAGCTATGTTATTCTCCCTCTCAGTATGGTATTCAATTTTATCCACTGGAACCAGCCATCCTCCATGTCCAAATTGAAATGTGCCAACCCGTAGCCATATTGCACCATAGTCCTCATCTCCCCTGAAACACAATGCAGCAGTCATGGCCCACGACTTCTTAATGATGGTGGCTGCACACTGATACTTTCCCGACACCTCCAAGGCCGCCATGTAAGGATGGTCCTCGATGGATGCTTCTATTTCGGAGATTGGGCGCGACGCTGTGAAGCAAACGGTAACACACAGATAGTTCGACAGCAATAACAACGTCCCTGCACGAAGCATGCTAAAGTGTGTACAAGCTTAGATAGAAACCGCCTGACTTGCTCTAAATTTTTGGGATCTCTCGTTCGTGGTCGTTCCAAAGTAACCTCGAATGTACAGGCCCCAGTAGTAGCAAATGCGCTAGGGGAGTTGATGGGAATACTGATGGATTACGGCAGCAGCATTATATGATCGTAGCAAACGATGTAGATATTACTGAAGGAAATTTATTTCTTAATAATATCGGGAGGACACCAAACATCGACAGTTTACTGTGATTTCAGAAACCTTAAAATTGTGGTGCCTTTGAGATTAGATATCATAAAATTAGACATTTTTATTGAGCATAAAAATGCGCAGTGATTGAACAAGTCAAATTTACTTCCATACGCTGCCTTTAAAAGGAGCCCCACGTTACCAGTATCTGACTATAAAACATTTTTTAAAGTACAACGTAAGTGATGTTAACATTAGGCATTATTATCTTGATCAGTTTGGAAAAAAGATTCTAGGTTTAACGATGTAAGCAACGTGCGGTGTAAATCTAGATCTTTATCACTAAAGCTATTACTTACACTGAAACGAAGGGAATAAATCGACGGGAATGACAATGAAGACTCAGTGACGTGGAAAAATATCACGGTACTGCTAAGATTTTTTTTTAAAGTAAAATAAACGATAATATGGTGACACAGAATTTCGTGTCTTTGGAGTCCATTGATTTCCCCTCCGTGGACACATGGTTTAGCTATTTCAATTCAGAGTGTTTCACGATACCTTTTACAGGCACGTCAGAATGACTGGGGTGACTCACCAGATAAAGTAGTGACAAAAAAACCGCGTCCGGAAGAGTACTTGTTCAGATGTATAATAACTTGGAAAATACGATCATTTTCATATTTTTCACAAGTGCAGGAAATTAATAACAACACCGTTCCCTTAGCGTTAGCTTTGCTGGGGCGCTATGCTGCACTTGATTATATTTGTGTGAAGACTTTTCTATCTCTTCTTTAGGCATCGCCCCAAGTGGGATTAAAGCTGCCGACACAATCACCTCAGAAAACTTTCACACATTGATACACACACCAAAATTTTGTCACATTTACCACCCATGATGTTTCTATGGAGTCAATATTTGGTCTTATAAAGGCAGTTGATGACACAATAATGTCACTTGTCAGTGATATAAGTCACTCTAGAAAGTATCAGAAAGTATTCAGAAATATCGTATAGTTATATAATTGATACAGTGATATACGTAATTCTAGAAAGTATCGAAATACATCGAAAAGCATTAAGAAATGTCGTAGTTACCAAAATATTGAAAAAATTTGTAGGAATTGAAGGAGAAGACAAGTACCCAAGTTAAAGAAAAGTATCGAAGAAACTATATAAATAAAGAAAAAGTAAAGAAAGAAAACTACAGAAAATTTCTGAATTATTCAAAGTACCACAAGGGACTGGAAGTTACCAAAAGAATGGGACTTTTGTTACTAATACAGGAAATAAAACTGTTTCCTGAAGATACACAGCCAACGGGTGGAAATGCAAATAAGTCTTGCAAATAGCTAGAGTTGTATTCCTTTATAAGTAACATTAACTTGGTAAATGAAACTTATCAAGATAATAATGGTAAAACGTGAGTGTCTTGGCTAATCATGCTAACAGAAAAATAATGTAAGGGCAAATGACATCACTAGTGAATGCATCTTAAAATTTTATATTTCATAAATGTCAGTAAATTGTGTTATGTATTGTACAGTATTTGTTGTAAACCGGAAACTAATTATGGACATTAGTGCGCACTGGATGCACAAATAAAAAACTTGGTCGGACACACTGGAAGCCACATTGCAGCGTGCGGTTGGAACGGACAGGAAACGAGGGACACTGTCGACCAGGACACAAACTGCTGACCCATTCATGCGGCTACCTGAAGATCTCGGGCGGCAGACAATGACGGCACAGCCAACATGGTGCAACCACAGCAGCCCTGCTCGTTCAGGTCAAGACAGTTGTTAAAACATCACTAATAACTTGTCTCCACTGTTGTACTACACGATCGAGTAGAGACAAACCAACTGCACACATAATACAGTCAGTTAAGCCTGCAGTGCAACTGCTAATAGCTGTATGGAACTTTCAACTATGCTTTACTTCCATGGTCCTTCGCCAGACAGAGGCTGATAACAACATAACATATAGCAGTCAGTCAACTGGCACTGACTTCTGAGAAATATGAGTCACACACAGCGACTCAAGTTCAATTCTATAGTGTCACCAAACAGAGAACCTACCTGTCCTCAGTTACCGATATCCTTATCCAAAATACAACAGTTATATCAAGAGAAAGAAGCGGTATGAGGAACAGAAGAGTAGGAACACAAACATAGTAACTGAAGAAACATGAAGAACAGAAGAGAAGGAACACAAACATAGTAACAGAAGAAACATGACAAACTAGATACAATTACACTTCTCTTAGCTGATGCAGAAGAATTCTGTGTGACCTATACGATCCTACCCGACTGTACCTCCCTCACACTGTGTGCAAATTCGATGAAAATTTGGCTGTTTCAAAACATACACCCACTGACCTGGCGATATAGTCCGAGGATTCTTTCACATCATCAATATCGTGAGAGACCGATTACCTGACGGGATCAACAATCAGCTCAGGGTCCAAACACCGAGTTGTAACGGCGAAATGTCCCATCTCAAATAATTTTCGTGTCCTAAACATCACAAAAAAAACTGAAGCTTTCATCCCAGTACACAAATGAACACGAAAGAGTGTTGTGAAATCCGAATCAGTGTGTGACTCTTGATTAAAAAAAAGGTGCATAATGTAGTGAACACTGAACAGTTACACCTACAGACCAACAGTTTCCGATATCTATCATAGTGTAAACATTTTGTAGTTATTTTTCTGGGTAGTCTTAAAAACTATTTGTATGTATTCACGAAAACTATGTCTCACATTCTCTTTGATAATGCAATGTATTTCACTGTTTTTATATATTAGTGTATTTCCAAAATTTTATTAAATTATGTAAAATTATGATGTTATGGGTTTTTTAATGTTTTTTGTATTACATTTAACACACTGTGAAGAAACACATTAGTTAAAGTTGGTGGTCGATTGTAACTCTTATTAGAAATATTAATTGTCACAGTAAATGTAAATGCAATTTGTCAAAGAACGCGCTAGACCATAAGATTTTGGAAATGTTGAAAGAGTATAAACATTAGGGAAACACTAGATTTGGTCAATCAGTTTGTGAAATGATGCTTTTTTTTTGTGATGTAGGCTTAGAGCATAAATATGACCAAGTAAAATTCGGCACAATGTTTCATAGAATTTTATATATTTGTATATTGAACAATAAATAACCTCTTGAATAATTGATGTAACTGCTTGCTTTGCATATTAATGGATAAATAAAGCATATGTAATTTATTGGATGACCACTTTGAGAAGATTAGGATACTTTACTTTAATATTTCTAGCCTCAACCTATGTCTTAGGGATGGATGAATGACAGACATTGTTGACCTTAAATGTAAAGAAAGATGGAAACTGCCATTACTGAAAGAGCTTAAAATTTTTTTGTAATTTTAGTTACATTTATTTGATATTATATACTCCAATTGTCATATCTCGGAACATTATAACAGATTATAATAAACATGTAACAAGTAAATTTATGGCAGTAAACCCATGAATGAATGCAGAAGAACATATCATGATTCAAGTGTTCCTCGCTCTCGTATTCTTTTTAGTTTCATTGTACAGACGGTTGATGGTTTTGTACTGGATCAGATAACACTATAAGAATTATCCCATCCTAGTACAAAATAGTTCGTTAAGTGGAGGTATAATTTTGCACCTTACAAGCACCCATTCACATACTTAGCCATGATCAACAAACATAATTAGGTATCATGTGACAGTTTGTACATCGTATATATGAATATATAAAGGAGACTGACATTGCCACGTACACCTTGTAAATAATTGTTAACGCTTATTGCATGAAAGGTGATGGGGTGTCTTTGTTATCATACGAGATTGGAGAGACAATGGAATTGAAACGGCAGGCATAACTCAAGCTGTGGCTGGAAGGCCCTCACAGGTGTTTGTCCTGCTTAAACACAGAAAGTAGGTGGACGGACGTCGTGGCACCTCAGCTCTGGAGCACAATAGGGAGACGGCCGGCCGCTATTATAGTAGGGGTGGAAGGAAAACCAGATAATACTTCCGAACTCTGCAAATCTTGGACGCAGGTGAGAGGAACGAAGAAGCAGCAGCTCGAAAACCACGCGACCTGGTTTATTTCCAAGGATTTTTACTCAGAAGCGTACCATTGTACGAGTATAGGTTTTTACTAGTAATCTTTCCGCACTCACGACAAAAGACTAAAATATGGTTGGTCGACTTTCGGAAGAATCTGTAGAGAGGGAGAATATTCCATGGTTTCGGAATATGATTCGTTTTCGGCATTACGATGGTGGGGAGTGGAGCCCTGCTGGGAGGCCAGCGGTGGAGAGACGAAGTCTTCCGTTGTGAGCGCCCGTGTGTGACGGTCGCTAGATATCAGCTCTGTTGCTACAGATGGACTTGCTGTCTTTGCACACAGGAGAGTTAGTAGTGAGAACAGTTAGGCATTGTACTGTTGCGAACATATACGATTCTGGACCTCCTCTCCAGGTGGGAAGTCGTCGTTGAGTAGGCAGCGTTCAGTAATTGAGAGCACTTCCTCTGCCTATACTTACGCTGAGACGTTATCTTAACTCCGTCCTTAAATCTGGGAGTTCGCGTTTCTCAGTCTGTAGAACACAGATAGGAGAAGACAGTATTAGAGTATATTAGTCAGAGGGCTGCCTCTGCCATCCTAGTGTATGGAAGAGTTTATTTGTGGCTTGAGTTCTTCCATCGTTGCAGACAAGTACGAGAACCATCACTACGACGCACCGGACAAAGTACATATGGTGATATCACAGATTCCTTTGGCTTATTAGGGCTATAGAAGCTAAACAGCTGTGATCACGTTAGTTTATTTCTACTGAGGTTCGACACCACCGTAGATCATCTTTGAAAGAATTGTCTTCTAGTGTTTGGTACGTAGCTGACATCAGTCGTTTCGCGTTGTTGAAATTAGATCTCGCAATCATAGTAAGGGGCAGAGTTTGGCAATTGATTAGTAGTTTTACTTATGAAATGTAAACTTTGTAATATAAAGTTTTTTTTCAATCTACAATACATATATAAGCAGGAACAGCGTTTATCATTTGATAATATTAGTTGCCTTAATCAATCATTTATGCGTAGGTTGTTATTTATATGTTAAAGTCCATTAAGAGATCCTGAGATGTGCTTCCTGGTGTAAACAGACTGGGCAAAAATCTTCATTTTAGCGTTTATTATTTTCCGTTGCGCACATTTATTTTTACACCCGCCTGGAGTAGCATCTTCACGTCGCGACTTGACTTTAGATTACACACCTTTTTCGGACATTTATTGTCAGGCTAAAGTGTGCCCATTCATAGTAGTGACTCATATCAAAGAAACTGCGTTAATAAAAATTATAGTGTCCTACGATTTCAGACAAAGTATTACGAGAAGTGAACCGTGTATTGGAATATCTCTTGTCAATAATAAAAATAACAGTTTATTACACATTGGTATTAAAAGGACTAATGTTCAATAGACAAAACATCGTGCTGTGTAAAATGGACCCTGTTACTTCGGTGTGTATACGCTACGCAAATCAAATATACCAGTTCATTCTGAAACGTGAATCGGATGCCTAGTAATTCATATTGAGCACCTTTGGTGGCAACCTATAAACAGCGCAACTAGCCGAAAGTAATAATTTGCATGTAAGCTTATTAACGAAAACGTCTGACTCAAATTAGTGCAAAGAGCCAACATATTCAACAAATATTAATGGCAGTAGCAAATAACATTCTGAACATTGTATTCCAGTAAACCTACAGTTGAACACAGGTGAATGAATGGCATTCACTGATATTCATTGTGTTTTCAGTAGTTTACTGTCAGCTCTAGCAAGTGGACGAATTATGTTACCTAGGTACATCAACTTAGTGCTAGTACAGGTGAATGTGAATCACATTTGGGAAGATGTTGGTGTCCGAATAAAAAATAGAGAGTGTTGTTCGGAATAGATGTACTGCTATTCATATTGTTCATATTTTTGCACTGTTCGCTGCTCCAAGCAAAAGACGTGTGTTCTTGTTGTTCCACAATTTTGGGAGTTTTCACCGAGATAAGATGGCGTTGCAACATTCTTCTCCCGTATGCCAGTGTAGATGCTGTCACAGTATCAGTGAAATAAAAAATGCACGCTATTCGCTAGTTTACTTACAAACAAAGTCCTACTTCTTGAATTTCCTGTGTGTGAGACAGCGCATACCCTATTTCGTTTGCGGATTCGAAGTTATAGAATCAAATATTTTATTGTTTGCGACTTTTTGTGGGTTATTATTCTCCTTGTCTTATTTATGAAGCACTATATAAAGACTTTGGCCTCTCTTATGGATGTTTTAATCACAAGCTAATCGTTTATCCATTTAGATTTTCATTTAATGTTACAGTACTTTATATATTTCTTTCCCTTGTCCTGTAAAGACGTTCAATTATTCGGGAACTGAAATTTCTTTTCCAGCAATACCAAGATGGGAGCACTTATCATCATACTTGATATCGTCGTTAGCCACATGTGCCACTGTAATTATATTCATTCACTTCCTGATGTTCTGTAAAATATCTTTCAAAATGTCAAATAACATATTACAAGCACCAGTATGTGCAGACACTGTTCTTAAGTAATGGAGTCAGATTAATGTCTTGATCCCGAAATTACCAGGAAATATCAGTTCATTTCACACTTGTACATGATAGTCTACATTTTCTCTGATTTGGTTATTTGTTCACATAAGACAGGTAGAAACTACTAATTAAACAACTTTATTTGGTAAATACCATCCAGTAGTTCTTAGAAACAACCTTTTACTCGCTAATAGAGCAAGTTATATATCAGTAACTATTCAAATGCAATATTATTCACTTACTATCCACAAATATTCGTAGTTATTTACAAATTTACAGGAATCAAAGTACCACGTGCTTCGCTAGTTTTCCATTTTTATAAAATTATTAAATCATTTTATGTATGTTCCAAAATCCCAGTTAGTGGAATGTCCTTAATATATCAAGAATAGTGTTGTCATTTACTAATTAATAATAAAGAATAAAATCCTTACTAGATATATCAGTCAAACAGTGTGAATATTGCTCCATCAGATCGTTATAGAGATATGATTTTCATTTACACATTGTCATTCCAGACTTCTAGTACTTCCACATAGTTTCCTTCAAGTGAGTGGAGGATAGATCATTGTCATCGATCACAGTGATTAATATCCTTTCCCGTTTTGATTACATAACTTTGCCTATTAATTTTATGTGCTGTCAGAGTAGTTAATTTGTAGTAGTACAGGGTAAACAGCAAGATATAATAGTATTCATTGATTATTATAAATATCTCCATAGCTTCCATCTCATTACATGATATTGTCAGCTCCACAACAAAAAGGTTTCAATAAATGATTTATCGAATTTTAGTTAATCCTTTAGATAATTTCCAATTTATGTGGTCCATTGCTGTTGTAATTATGACATAAGAAGAACCTACACTGTTTAAGAAGAATAGTTTCATGTAATGGCTATGAATGAACAATACTTGAAACCCTGCTCCCAAGGCGTCAGGCCAAAGTAAAAGTACATTTCTCTCTATTTAGCACACTTAAGCTTATCCTTTCACGAACATTTGCCATAACATTACTTACCTATCCAGTACCTTGATAATACTTACATTGTGAACAAATTACCTGCTTCGACTTGAGACAGTATACATATTATCCTTCTCTTATGCACAAAAATTCTTATATAAATGTTCACTTATCCATCATGTAAATATCAAACCTGGTGGAAGTTCGATACATTCGTCTCTTCCTACATTCCACCATCCTGACCAAATAGCGTCTACTGCCCATTAAGGCAGTGCCAATCGACTATTCCCCTTAACGCACCTAGTTTAATATTACAGCGGTTGTATTACTTTTCTTCACTCACATCAGCACGTGCAGTCCTGTTGACGTACAGCAACTATACTGAAGAGCCAGAGAAACTGGTACACGTGCCCAACATCGTGCAAGGCCCCCCAAGAGGACGCAGAGTGCTGCAACACGATGTGGCATGCACTCGACTAATATCTGAAATAGTGCTGGAGGGAACTAACACCATGGCCCCTGCAGGGTTGTCCATAGATCGTAAGAGTATGAGAGGGTAAAGATCTCTTCTGATCAGCACGTTGCCAGGCATCCTAGATATGTTCAATAACGTTCTTGTCTGGGGAGTTGGGTGGCCTGCGGAAGCGTTTAAACTCAGAGAGTGTTCCTGGAGCCATTCTGGACGTGTCGCGAGTCGCGTTGTCCTGCTGGAATTGCTCACAATGGACATGAATGGATGCAGTTGATCAGACAGGATTCTTAAGTACGTGTCACCTGTGAGAGTCGTATCAAGACGTAACAGGGGTCCCACATCACTGCAACTGCAGTGCTCCACACCATTACAGTGCCTCTACCAGCTTGAACAGTCCCCTGCTGACATGCAGCGTCTACTGGATCAAAGGTTCCCTCCATACCCAAACACGTCCATCCGCTCGATACAAATTGAATCGAGACTTGTCCGACTGGGCAACATGTTTCCGTCATTAACAGGCCAATGTCGATGTTGATGGGAGTAAAACTTTCTGCCGTGCTGTCATCAAGGGTACACAAGTGGGCCTTCGGCTTCGAAAGCCCTTATCGTTGATGACTCGTTGAATGTTTCGCAGGCTGACACTTGCTGAGGGCCCAGTACTGAAATCTACAGTAATCTGTGGACGTCTGACAAGATTAACGATTCTCATCAGTCTTCGTTGGTCCCCTTCTTGCTGGATCATTATCCAGCCTCAGCGATGTCAGATATATGTTTTTCCGGATTCCTGATACACTCGCGAAATGGTCGTACGGGAAAGTCCCCACTTCATCTATACCTCGGAGATGGTGTGTGCCATCACTCGCGCGCTCACTATACCACCAGGTTCAAACCCCCCTAAACCTTGATAACCTACCACTGTAGCAGCAGCAGCCGGCCGCGGTGGTCTAGCGGTTCAGGCGCTCAGTCCGGAACCGCGCGACTGCTACGGTCGCAGGTTAGAATCCTGCCTCGGGCGTGGATGTGTGTGATGTCCATAGGTTAGTTAGGTCTAAGTAGTTCTAAGTTCTAGGGGACGGATGACCACAGATGTTAAGTCCCATAGTGCTCAGAGCCATTTGAACCATTTGAACCATTGTAGCAGCAGTAAGTGATCTGACAACTGCGCCAGACACTTGTTTTCTTATACAGGTGTTGCCGACCGCAGCGCCATATTTTCCCCGTTAGCATATCATGTAATTGAATACGTTTCAGCGTAGTTACTAGTGCACCTACTTATTTATTAATGATAATAACATTCACAAATGAAAACAGAAATGAAGCTGCAATTTTGCTCAGGTTAGAAGGCCAAGTGTTAGTACATTTCCTAAAAAGAACGAAAATTATATATAAGAATGAGTTGGAATTGGGAAATAATTTCTTGAGATATCATGTAGAGAGTGAATTTCTCGTGTTTGTACCATTTTAATAGTGCCAGATTTTGTAAAAAGATTCAGAGGTCAGTGACCAAAGGCATGTAACTTTTAGTTCTATAGATGCAGGGATAAATCCCAGAATTCTTATTTTTTTATATTACAAAATTCTTTAACAGGAAGAGAAATATTGCTTTCCGGGCTTGAGGAACACTCATCACTAACAGTTAAAAACTAAGGAAATATTAGTTATTGAAATTAAATTGTTTATTGGTATACTGTAAGTATCTGAGGTCTGGTTGGATTAACATTTTTGTTCAACTTCAATGTTCGTTACTATTTTAATTGACAACCGGAAAAAAATGTAAGGTGAGGAACAGATGGTAACGTAGATGATGAAAATCTTTATACACGGTGAACTAGCAGCCCGTTTACCATATTTCACAAGCATTTGACACATATTGTCAGCAGATTTTCTCGTAAGGGTTATCATGGTCTACAGTTTGCTATTACAGCGCATTTTCATTTCATTTGCTTTCTTATTGCTACTAATTTTGATATATTTATTGCACTGAAAGCGTCTGTGCGTAAAGACGTCGACGGCATGAGCTGTGCGTCGCGTTTTAAAGTACATTTCATTCATTCCCTCGCGAGGCTGTATGTTGACAAAAGTAGTTTTCGCCATAGTGCTCGCCCTAAAGTTAGAAATGGGTTTAATTTCCGGGTGGCTACTTGTATGATGAAAGTTAGACACAGGATTACCAGTGAGGAGTTGGTCCATGTCCACCTCGATTTGTTTTACTGAATGTATTTTGGGAGTTTCAAAGCGACACTGTACTGAGCTTTTCCCGATGATACGGTCACCACATCTCAGTATCTTTGCACCTTCGCAAATTTTACACTTCTTTTCACCCTGTAGAGAGAGAAATGCAGTATACCGAACGTCATATTTGACATGTATTACTTCTACTGTCCCTCGAATAAAATGTAATGTTTCCGTTAATGTCATCACATATATTTATCCCAGTTTGTTTCTGTTTCGTAGTGTTACATACAGGTTTGTTCACAGCGGAATATGTCGAAGTACGTATAGTAGACTCTCATAGTTAAGGCAGAGTGAAAAGAAATTTGAACTGTTTCTCGATCGTATATTTTGCTTCAAATTCCATATTACTTCTCTTTCAACTTAACAGAATACAACATTTGCTCCTACCAATGTAGGATAAAGAACAATTTTAAACAACACTTTTTTAATAAGCTTAAAATTTTTGTTGTTGACGTACCGCAGGTCTTCGAGGAAATTGAGAACATGCAATGTTCATCCACAAAGTTTTATGGATTCCTGAAGAGACTCCTTCTAATAGAAGAAGGAAAATAACTTGCTCTTCTGTCACTACTTTGTCTCGTCATCGATCCAGTCACGGAAGTAGGCGACATTAGTGAACAGAACTACAGCCTGCGAAGCACCAGTACAACTGGCACGGCTGATGATGCCTATCTGCCGGTCACCGTAGGTCAGCGGTCCCCCGCTATCGCCATTGCACACGTCCGTGCCTGCAGTCTTTGGGCGTGCACAAATAATGGCTTCCGGCTCGGTGACGTCAAAGCCGGCTCCTGGCACGCACCACGTATAGTTGTCTACAATCATTTCCATCTTCCTCAACTTCGGCGGGCTGTTTTCACCTGGACCTGCCTTGCCCCATCCTAAAATGGTCCCCACAGTGCCGTTCTCCACTTTATTACTGGATAGCGGTAGCGTCACCACCTGTCGACACACGAAGCGCCACCACTGAATTAAAAATAAATAAGTGAATAACTTACTTACTAAACTACTGAATAGAATCCCAGCATATGACAAAAAATCGAGAAATTGCGATACTTCAGTATTCCCGTCTTCGTATGCTTCGTTAACTATGGGTTACCTGGAAAAAGTTGTGGCAGATGTTTGCACAAATCGGTGTTCAACCACACTTAATAGCACTGATCAGAAGTCTGATTTCTTCAGTGTGTAGAGTGGTGTTAGACAGTGTTCTGTCTTCCCCACCGTACAACATCTATGCACAACATGGCATTAGGAGTGCTCCTGATGGTTGGACTAAAGACATTTCAGTTGGTGGTAGAACTATTAACAACCTGCGATTTGCTTGTGGCCCGCCCTTTTAGCCAACACCGGATAAGAGTTTGCTGAGCTATTAATGGAGGTACAAGACAGTAGTCTTTCCTATGGACTGGACCTCAAACTCAACAAGTCCAAGGTTATGATAATTGAGCAAGGAGTACAGGTTTACCTCAAGATAGATTAAGGGAACAGGAAGTAGGGCATTCTTTCGTCTATCTTCAGTCAACCTTCCTGAAACACGAAACTGTTAAGATGAGATAAGAACCTGGTTCACGTTATTGCGAGTGGCTATGAAGAAGCTCACCAAGAGCTGGCAGAACAGAGCGATAATGAACACCACAAAGGAGCGGCATGTTGAAACACTCGTGTTTTCCGTCTTCTTTTATGGTTGCGAGACACGGGCTTTTCATGCCAGAGGCAGAGACAGAGGATCGGTGTCATTGAGCTTTGGTGCTGACACACGATTCTACGTATAAAATGGACTAAGAGAAAAAGAAACGTATCCATTATTGAGCAACTCAGTATCTTCATGCGCTATTCTTCTCGTGTGAAATAAAATTGTGTAGTTCCTGGGCCGTATGGAGAAGAGGTGAAATTACCTATAGAAAATAATAATGGAAAAGAACATATAGGACAAGAGACCGAGGGGAAGAACAGGGAACAGTTGGACTGAGCAACTGAAGAGGCCCTCTGGTCTACCTCTTTGAAGACTATAAGAGACGCTGGTAACCATCTCGGATGGAGACGTTTGGTTCGTGGGGTCACGACACTCAGCATTGACTGCAAGGACTTGTGATGATGATAATGATGAAGAAGATGATGACTGTAAAGTAAGTAAATTAATAAACTGTTCCGAAGAGAGTCGCCCCACATCTTGGTCAAGCAAGTACATGATTATATGAGTCGCTGTTCCAACTAAAGATTTATCAACGGAGATACCAAGAAAAAACCACTTATATGGTCATAAAAATACAAAACATTCCAAAAGTCGATTATAAACTTTTGCAATTCCATACTGAACTGTGTTGAGCCTTACTGAGAATGCATACATGGGCGCAAGGACTGATTAATAGTATAGATAGTTATGTTGAAATTATTCGGACGTTTATATATAAATACATCTTCTTTTCTTTCCTCAGTAGGCGTTGTAATCAGTTTGATATCCAGTGTACATTAAAGCTATATTCTCTTACACCAAATTCGAGCAAACTGGGGGTAGGCGAGAATGGATCGCATTGTGATTTGAAGATTTGAATTAATATGACAGATGATACTGCAAATGTGTAAGGGAAAGAGAGACATTACACGGATAAACAATATAGCTGAAGAATGTTAGTACCTAAATTTATCAGATCACCTATGACGGTTGGTGACTGGTCAGTTGTGAGGAGTTCAGATTGTGAAAGGAGTGGGAAAGGAATAAAATGAATTTCCTTCTATTATTCGTTCATAAAGGCACAAATTAGTGGAAAATGTTTTCACTCAGTGTGTGTTGTATGTGTCCCAAAACATACTGAATTAGAATGACAGTTTCATATGTATTGCCTCCAACGGTTCTCTCTAGTGAGAGTAAGATAACATCGATTTCTGTGGGAATAAGTGCATGTGTGTACATGCACGTGCTCCTTATTAATACTTAAGGAAGGTTAGCTTTAGAACTGTCATACAGTTGAGTACATGGTATTTTGAAGCAACAGAGATCTATTGTATTCGTAAATCAGATCCAATAAGATTCTATATTACGGAAAAAGCGTTCGTATTTGAGAAATGCGGAACAAAATCACCAGCCGGAAAAGTGTTAATTTGTGATCTTCCATATCTTCATTTAGATGTATACGTGTTTTAGTTAATCCATACCTTTCTGTGACTAGTAATATGTACAAACTACTCGTTTTTAATGTTCTTTGTGGAAGAATGGCTTGAGTTTTCAAAGTTTTCTTCCATTTCCAGAATGAGATTTTTACTCTGCAGTGGAGTGTGCGCTGATACGAAACATCCTGGCGGATTAAAACTGTGTTGCGGACCGAGTGAGTCGTGCTTGGGTAGCTCAGTTGGTAGAGCACTTGCCCGCGAAAGGCAATGGTCCCGAGTTCGAGTCTCGGTCCGGCACACAGTTTTAATCCGCCAGGAAGTTTCTTCTTAAGTTCACTTAATTTTATCTACCCCAAGCAAAAGCATTCTGGTTGTGTCCAGTATACCAGCAATTCAGTATACTTCTGTTACGAAGTTGAATAATCCACACTACTAACCATTACAACCTTACTGGTGCTCAGAGCTATTTACACTATATTTTATTTGAAATTTGCGTAGATAATTGTTCTAAACGTTTAGTCTTGATCATAAAATACGCTTAAAAAATGAGAAAGTTCCTGCAGAGTTGATGACAACTTTAGTCACCATTGAATACTGTAAACAGGGCTTTATGTAAGGACAAGAAAGAAGATTGCAAGTATTTTTATGGCAGCAGCTTGTTATTTTATTTCATCTGATACGTGAGAATGTGTGGAAATGTAAAAATTACACGCAGTTTTTCAGAATAGGTAAACAGTGAAAAACCTATTCGGATCAACCGAAAATTCTCAAATTTACCCTAGTGGAAACTGTGTTGTTACTGCACTCCTTGTAGTTACCCGTCTCCGTTTCTCCTTTTCCTTTCTCCTTTTCCTATCTGTTAATTTGTTTTTTCTTGTTCTATCCATTCAGTTGTCTCCATAAAGGTGAGGACTGTGAACCAGATCTCAGTTATCAGGCACCATTGACTCACAGAATCCGCAGTTACACTTCTCTTCTGAAACGAAGATTGATAATAACGTGTCACGGCTCTCTATACTATCCAACTTCGGACGCCGCATGCAATAAACATTTAAGCAAGAATACTCCATCAACACATTTTTATCGTAGGTTGTCTCCGAAACTGAGCTGTAAAAATCGTGCTGGTCAAATCTTACCATAAATGATCTGTACTGTGCATTTAAACATTTGTGCTTTTCCTTTAGGCTCTACGGAACCGTTAAGCCTGTTCTTTGCCACATTTTCCGTCACAAACAGAGGACACCTTGATAACCGCATTGTCGTTCCACCGGATCAGTGAAAGCCGATCGAGACACATCGCAACCTCTGTCCTCTCTTAGATTATTGGAACTGCTCTTACGTTGCTCTTTACCGACTTTCTTCCTTCAGAGAGTGCCGCTTACACCCCTATTTAGTCTGCACAATTGTTCCAACAATAGAACAGAAGTCGAAGACAGCGGTTCAACTTCCACATGCAATACATCGTGGTTCACACAGTGGATATTCTTAAAATTCTGCTTACCCAAAGACTGCCTGTCCAACAACCTGGACATGACAATTAGCAGCATTTACTACTACACTGCATCCGACAGACAGGAAACATCATCTGTATCAACAGCAGTGACCTCATTTGAAGAAATGACTCTAACTGACCTGATATTGTTCCAGGTCCTGTTATTCTTCACTAGGATAGATATGACCGTCACCAATGAACAATTTGTCATCACGCGTAAAAAAAAATAAAGACCCAGGAGGTTACTTACCAGATTGGTCAGTGGCAGATTTAGTTGACAAATGATTTCAAATTAATACTGCATCAGCAACCACTAAGATGTGTATATGAAGTAAATTAATTTACTTAGGTAGGTATTTGCACACTGAACACACCAAGTTACTTTTAGAATTTATAAACCTTATAAAATTCACTATAATTTCTTTGGAAGTTTGTTTAACTCTAACAACCGACACTTATAATATACTGTCCGCGTTCCTGAAAAAATACACCCAAGGCAACAACAGAACATTACCCTTGATATAATTGGAGACTGAGTAAACTAGTCTTTACAGCAATGCTCAAATTTGGAATATGTGTCTAGTGGCATTTTTAAAAGAATATGACAGATAAAGTTGTCAGTTATTACTTATTGATTAAAGTAGTGTAAGTACACACTTATCAAAATATCAAACTCCATTTCAAAAATGAGGACTTACTTTCTTTATATGAATGTCATTACAAATCCAATGATAAAGTAACTCCAAGAGCTTCTGTAAACAATGTTAGTATTAGATTTCACTTGTAATTGAAGTCACATTTCTAAAGATTTGAAAACGGCAGGTTATCGAGGCTTTCGTGGTTTGAGTAAATATTAGCAAAGGAATAGATTCTATTTAGGAAGTGGCAATGGATTGTTTTCAGTATGAATTTATTATTCACAGTATGTTTTAGAGTATGAGGGACCATAAGGGTGAATACGAAGTTTAGATGAGAGTCAGCAAAGAATTGAGGTCGTACAGCAGGACAATGAAGGCCCAGAGAGAAGCAGGTCTTCAAATTAATGTTTTATTTTGCACGGTTACATTACTACCGCGTCTATGGGATGAAGGTTGTTTTTGATAAATATTAAAACTTGTACAACATTACTGATGTATTATCATTGCTTCATATTATATACTAACTATAGCTGAGGCATTGTTAATTTCATCGTTAAAGTGAGATCACTTATTTTAATAGCAAAACAAGTAAGAAGATAAACGTTTTGGTATGTGAAACTGTTGACTTCGATAAAAATTATCTGCACAAATCTAAATACAGTTGTATAAACCATTTGATTAGTACAGCTTTTTTCTTGAGGTAGTTTTGTTGTACAATGATGTCTTGTTATGTGTTGAACATAATGAGTCAACTAAATCGGCAGTAATTGTAGTGATAATTCGTAAATCTTCCATCATAGTGATTCTATCAGGCTTCTAGAGAGGATAAACTGTAAACGTCAACTTAGTCGATGTGACTGCATGGTGACAAGAACTACTTTTCTCTAGGGTATTAGAATCTACTATTAATGTAGTAAGCACACTGACTCTATTATCGTTAAAGATGTGTCATCTACATACGTACTGAATAATTTCTTTTGCCCCTTTATACATTTTTGTCCTCAATTCAACGTCTGAAGAACTATTATGCGCGTCTACTTTGTCTATTGTGGTAAGTTGTAGCCATGACTCTGTCTTGGTCGTAATGACCCACTCCATTCTGGTGCTCAGTAGAGTTTGCTCAGCATGCTTAGGCCAGAAGCGCGCTTACGTAGAAACAAGGCAAAGACGATCATGCTCATGAATAGTAGAACGATAACATCAATTTGCATGTTTTTATATCTGGTAATGACACCAAATTAAAGAGGAACAATAAAACTTAGTAGCCCACATTTTAAGCGTCATCTGTAATTAATTGCATACTGTCACACAAAATGAGATTTTTAATGGAGTGTGGAATGCATATGTAACACCACACCTGATCTATTTAAAATCTTTGACGAGCCAAAGAGGCCATATGCCCTGTATATTATCAGCTCAAAAGTACTGTAGTAGTTACCCCTCCGTTCTAGATTTTTAGTCGGAGTGGAAGTTGTGCAAGTGAGGTGGTGACGCCACAGATTTAGGAACGATAGTTCAGGGGTTAGTGTGGTTAGCTATCATATGCCCTACAGAGTCAGTGCAACGTAAACATCTGGAATAACGCATGATTAATCATTAAAATGAAAAGAGTTAGGTGTGTCTTCAGAGCTGCAGACGTCAGCCAGGTACGGAAGCACACACTCCGCACAGTAGGGCTGATGACATGTCTGCGAGTCGTCTTGTAGCTGCAACAGGTGTGTGCCATGGAGGTCGCTGTATTGGTGGCAACGGCGGGCGTGGAAAGTCTCATAAACCATTTGTTCCAAGATGACGCAGTGAGGTTTACACCTTGGGACTATCGAAGAGGGAGTTGTCGTTAGACGAATGTCGACTGCATATTGCAAACGGTTGGTATCATGCAGAAGAAGCGCGCAAAGATCGTCATCAAAGCGTAAAGCTATGGAGACGGTACTACATCCAGCGTGGAAGTCAGTACTAGTTGTCACGCCCAACAGATGGGAGGTGGAAGTCTGCAGTAACTCGGTCTGTCCGTTCGACAAGGGAAGACCCTGGATCGCCAGAATCATCATCATCCACAGTGGCAACCAGGCAGTAGCGGCTTCTTGCAGGCCATTAAAATCGCTGTACCACGAAGATGACGTGCTACAGAAGCGAAATTTAACCGACAGGAAGAAAATGCTGTGATATGCAAATGATATGTTTTTCGGAGCATTCACACAAGGGTTGGCGGCGGTGGCGACACCTACAACGTTCTGACATGAGGATGGTTTCCAACCGATTTCTCATACACAAACAGCAGTTGACCGGTGTTGCCTGGTGACACAATGTTGTGACGCCTCGTGTAAGGAGGAGAAATGTGGTCCATTACGTTTCCGACTTTGATAATGGTCGGATTGTAGTCTATCGCGATTGCGGTGTAACGTATCGGGACATTGCTGCTCGCGTTGGTCGAGATCCAATGACTGTTAGCAGAATATGGAATCGGTGGGTTCATAAGGGTAATACGGAAAGCCGTGCTGGATCCCAACGGCCTCGTATCACTAGCAATCGAGATGATAGGCATCTTACCCGCATGGCTGTAACGGATCGTGCAGCCACGTCTAGATCCCTGAGTCAACAGATGGGGACGTTTGAAAGACAACAACCATCTGCAAGAACAGTTCGACGGCGTTTGCAGCAGCATGGACTGTCAGCTCGGAGACCATGGCTGCGGTTACCCTTGACGCTGCATCACAGACAGGAGCGCCTGCGATGGTGTACTCAACGACGAACCTGGGTGCACGAATTGCAAAACGTAATTTTTTCGGATGAATCCAGGTTCTGTGTACAGCATTATGACGGCCGCATCCGTGTTTGGCGACATCACGGTGAACGCACATTGGAAGCGTGTATTCGTCATCGCCATACTGGCGTATCACCCGGCGTGATTGTTTGTGGTGCCATTGGTTACACGTATCGGTCACCTCTTGTTCGGATTGACGGCACTTTTAACAATGGTCGCTACATTTCATATGTGTTACTACCCACGGCTCTACCCTTCATTCGATCCCGGCGAAACCCTACATTTTAGCAGGATAATCCACGACAGCATATTGCTGGTCCTGTACGAGCCTTTCTGGATACAGAAAATGTTCGAATGCTGCCCTGGCCAGCACATTCTCCAGATCTCTCACCAACTGAAAACGTCTGGTCAATGGTGGCCGAGCAACTGGCTCGTCACAATATGCCAGTCACTACTCGTGATGAACTGTGGTATCGTGTTGAAGCTGTATGGGCAGCTGTATCTGTACACGCCATCCAATCTCTGTTTGACTCAATGCTCAGGCGTATCAAGGCCGCTATTGCGGCCAGAGGTGGTTGTTCTGGGCATTGATTACTCACGATCTATGCAACCAAACTGCGTGAAAATGTAATCACATCTAAGTTCTAGTATAATATATTTGTCCAATGAATGCCCGTTTATCATCTGCATTTCTTCTTGGTGCAGCAATTGTAATGGAAAGCAGTGTATTATAACTAGCGAGACTGCAGTCTGTCGGAATCAGAGACACAAATGGATGACCAGGCACTGAAAGCGAAGATTCAAAGACGGTGTAAAGCCAGAAATAACGTTAGTCACAGACGGGAAGCCGTGATTTGCCTTCAATACCTGATAGCGTCAGCAGAATTGCCCCATATTGGTGCCTCCATTACTGTACAATTTTATATGCAGAGAGAGGCGTGCCAGGATAATCCGTGCGCTGTGTGAGTAGCTGTACAAAGGTGGCTTAGTGGCTAACGCACCTACCTAGTAAACAAGAGTTCCAGTTTCGAACCCCAGCCTTGGTACAAAATTTAGCTGCGGTCTATAAAAAAAGTCATATGAGGTCTCAAATTGTGTAATTTCGTTTGTATTCCACGTTTCACTTGCCATCGCATTTTCTGTCCATAGCAGTATGCCGTGGAGGGCCTGAACACGATTTTACTTGTTATGGCTCCATAGTGCAAAGCTCGTAAAATGAAGCATTCATTGCTGTAATACTGCACGGTCTGCGCTTCTGGACTTCATCTCGGATTAATGCGGGAGTGTTCTACGAGCGACCCTCTGCCTTTCGCAACGTAGCACTAAAGATGTGCCATAGATACGTAGTGTCATCCGGGTCAGAATCCTTGTCGTCTGCGTAAAGTGGTAGCTCTAAAAATGCATTTGTGCTTCTTGGAATCGATTTCTGCTGCGCAACGTTGGTTCCCCTACCACGAAATTCACGCAGAATCTTATTCTGGTGCACCCAGAACAACTGCAATTTAGACAGATTACACTGAAACTACCTTATACAATGTTCAATACTGGTTAAAATCCTACGAGAGTGTGTCACGTAACTTGTTGCCATTTAATTCACCTTTTTACTCTGTTAATAGGGTCAACATTCTACTCACTCTACTTGCTACAGTTCAGTGACAGGTACTGTTCAATTTAGTTCCTGTTTCTTAGTTATAGCGTCAAGCCATTTATGGGGATATGGCGGAATATCTGGATGGCTGGCAGCTTTGTACCGGAAGCGTAAATAGAGTATACAAGTTGCTATGGCTATCTACTGAATGTTCGAATTTCGGATTCAAGCGTCGTTAAGAAAGGTTGGATTTTGACTAGGTAGAGTATTCAAACATTTTTCTACGTAGTGCACACTGGTAGTGATAAACTGATCGTAGTTGTACCGGTAACGTTTGCGAGTAGTAGAAAAGTTATTCCCACCTATATCACAAGTCGTGCCATTGATCAAGATACCATTATTCTGAAGTTCCATTCTTTCCATGCGTATAGGACTCCCATCTTCGTTAGAGTTAATGGTTATGGCCTGTAGTGTAAAGACTGAGTAAAAGCAGTGGGTGCCGACTTTCTGAAACTGTCGTTGATGTTCTAGCACTTAGATGGGGCATTGCATCAAACAAGTTCACTCCCCAGCAAGTATACTTCAAACGACTGCGCATCTGTGCCGATTATTGGAATGAGACATATGGTAACGATTCCTGTTCTACAGCCTCGCAACTTATCCAATATCATACAGCATGTACATTATCTGAGTCTGAGACCAGTCTGAAGCTGAACCCACTTATTCCCGATATTCCATTTCACTGCGCATGGATGGACACTTTCACACCGATAATGGTTGCTTCTACGTACTACTGGGAATCGGAAAAATATAAGCAGTGTCGATCACTCCGCCTTACTTCTACAATTGCTGACTCCTAGAATATGCTAGATTCTCTTGTATTAAGTCAGTTACTCTGCTGAGAGTTCCTTCTGTGTTCAGTTTAATATTTCCAAAAGACGTTACGAAGGCGTTAATCCTGTATTTAACTGTCCGTGTACTGCATGATGGACTGCTCCTTGCATACCTGCCGCTTTGAACTCTGGCGTCATTAATGATGTTCCCCTGCATCCACTTAAGTCTATCGATAGTCGTCTTTTAATGCAATGCTCTTAATCGTTTCTTAATTATGGGTACGTTGTCATTGGTTATTGCTACCGTAATACCAAAGCACTCCATGAGTTGCCCAGCTATCTCCCGTAATATTCTAGTATTGTTCAACACATTCCTCTCCAGGTTCGTGAGTTGTGTGTTGTAACGCTCTACCGATGTGTTCAGGTCCCACAGGACTTCTTCGTTTGCTGCCACAAATGAGGCTTTTAACATGCTCCCTTCTGCTTTGATCCATCCCCTTTCCGTCCATATCATTCATTGCCGCATTACATCTGTTGTTTGCAGCTACTGTTCCTTTAGTTCCTCATAATTCCAGTTCTAGGCACTCATCCAAATATTTTTGAGAGAATGGGCTCTCTTAGTGTCTCCCCATGTAGCTAGTAGGACCTGTCTTGAGGCCTGCGAATTTCGTTCTATCTTTCCCAACTTCGAAACATAGTCCCCGTGTCCAATGGCGATCCATCAACAGGACGTATGGCTACTTGAAAAAAAAAATACTGCAGAGTTCAATAGCTGCTTCAGGACTGCATAGCCTACTACTCTTCTTTGATGACCAGTTACGTCCAATCGCATTTTTTTCCTTTGTGGACCAACTGTTACAGTTAGTGACTAGTAACAGTATGGTCTGTGGAGTTGTATTGGTCCACCAGTAATTGGAGATAAAGATATGTGTCCATATCTGTATGTTCACTCTTAAAATATTAATGTATCTTCTTCTGAACCAAAAGTAAATGGCACAAGATTTCCATTAATTCAGTCCAGAAGATCATACTCTGATCAGTCAAGAAAGGTTCTTGTTTATAAACTTAAGAAACCAGTTATTCACTAATGGTAAAGCAGCTTCAGCAGCCTGATGGTCACGAATTTCTGTAATCCTTATAAACCACGGCAAATGATCAATGATCATCAATATATAATTATTATAAACTGGATTCCTATTAAAAGGCTACAAATTATGAAGCCCTATTACTTGACGAAGTTTGGACGACACTGGCAATCTTTGAAGAGGAATATTTCTATGGCTTCCATCAGCCCGTTGCACACATAGTACACAGTTAAATACATAGAGGCACAATATGATTTCTTGTTCATCGCCAAAAATGTTTTGGCTGCGCTCTTAACTGCCCCTCTTTGGTAACCATGACCTGACAACACGTGTTAATCTGCCTGTTGCAATTCTTCGTTCCCCAGCGTCATGCATATCATTTTTCTGATATCCATTTCAACTCCTGGTACATTATGAATTGTGGTTGTCATTCAAATTTCTGAGAGTCAGCGTCATCTGCTTCCGTTCTCATCCAGTCACTCACAGTTTTTCCAAGTGCTTCCACTGCTCCGACCTTGTGGCTCAGAGTACATGTATTTGTGTGATTTTTACCATGTTTATGAATGACTTCATAGTCGAACTCACTCAAATGAAGACCTTACCTAGGAAGCCTGCTAGAGGAACCCTTCGTCCCCAACAGACATTTCCGTGAAGCGTGGTCTGTTACAACTATGAATCTGCCCGTGCAGGTAGGTGATCCCACGAATCACTGCTAACATTTATTTCTCTGTGGCAGAGTATTTGTTTACCAATTTTTGTAGCTGTTGTGATGAGTATGCAAGAGGATACTCTTTACCATCTATGTTCTGTCTGAGAATATATTCAGGAGCACTACTACTAGCTATTTGTATATTTGCATTGCTTGAAATTTGTTGCGGCATTCCTTTCATTATTATGCCCTCTAACTGCTTCCTACATCTCCTGTGCCTCTGCTTGCTGCTGGCTTTGACCCAACGCGCTTTATTCAGTTTCGGAACCACGAAACGTCGCAGCTGTTGATGGTAGTCCAGCAGCTCGTTAATGCGCATGGTGCAGCTGCATATACTCCGCCACAATAGCCAACCACATCCGCCGTAGGGTCTCCGTGAATTCCACCATTCCAAGCTTTCAGTGAACAACAGGAGGAATGGAAAGAATACTACGCTCAGTTCGACGTTCATTGTGCTACACATTAAGTGCAAGGTACTGTGGAACTTCCTTATATCTTGTCAGTAGCCGGCACATTAGTTTAGCACCTTGGTCAGTAATTTTTCTCGACTAGTTGCTTGTTTCTGAAGATTTAGTTTTCAATCACACTAAGTATTATGAGGATCAGGTACAGGTATCTGCAGCTCGTTACAAGGTCTTTCGATTGAGGAAAATGTCGTAACAGACATATTGTCAGAGGGTAATTGAAATTTAGGGTTTTATAAAGTAGCTGCGGTGAGCACTATAGTGACAAAATTATTTGTGATGCAATTACGTATAACGTGCCAGATAATAGGATTCGTAAACAAATTCTTAAACACTCTAATCCTACTTTGAAACAGGTGTTAAAAATTATGGAACATCAGAACTTATGTGATAGTGCCATGGAATTATTTGAGGTAGCTTCTGTTCGCAGCGTAACACAAAGTGACAAACAGGCGCAGCACCTGAGACCGACCGCCTTACACAAACAGGCCATCATACTGTGGACAGAGCGAACAAGTGTCAATGTGTATGTCTATTCTGAAACGTGTCCTTCGCAGAACTCTACTTGCTTTGTGGATCTTCAGGTTTTGGCGGTGCAACGACTGTTCCATTAAGTTTCGGGTGTGCAGCCTGTAATGGTACTTGAATTACGTAACCATTATGGCACCTCACCTCAACCTCTCGATACCAGCAATATTCTACTGTGTTTCTGTAAAATAGTCATATATTTCTTTGGCAACATTCAGATTTGATTTCATTAATGTAGAGGTACTGCGATACATCGAATATGTATATATTACAATGATATTATTCTTTCTTTTGTCACTATCATCTTTCACGTACTTGTAACTCTGATTTTTGGGCGCGTAAGCGGTTATTAGAGAGTCAAGCTTTGGTCGTCATGTTAAAAAGACGCAAATTGTAGTCAGTTTATGAAATGTGAACTTTAACAGTGAGGAAGATATTTTCAAGTATGTTTTATATTGTGACGTGATAACTTGGAACGAGTTACGTGATATTGCAGCAAAAGTAATAAAAAATAAGTGTAACTTAAATTCGGAGTGCTGATTACTTTTTTACATCACCATTGTCCTAACTTGCAAAAGTTTAATCTTCAAGAATGGTTTATGAAACACATCTATAAAACTTTTGAATATCGCAGAATAGCACCAAGGCCTCTTTGCATTGAGCTTGCAATCATCACTACCTAGATTGTCGACGACTGAGTCATGAGTTCACAGTGAGAGCACCATGGGAAACACGAAAAGATGCGTGCCTAGTTTATCCATTATTTCAAGATATGACTTTATTAACTGTGCTCTAATGATACCTGCCACATAATATAACTTCGCTGTTGCCCGAAAATGCCATATTTAGCAGCGTGAGTAACACTATAATCATAATTAATTTTTGACCTTTGTTGTGGTAGGGTTGTTAGAAGCCGCAATAATTCTCCTTCTTCTTCTAATATTGCGGCTTTATAACGTTGAGCCATCTTCAGGTTGAGCCGCAAGACTGCCGCTCCAGTACTCGCTTCGTCCCTTTATACGCATGTACCGCGCAATTGCGCATGCGGCCACAGATGCAAATGCACCAGGGACGTTGGACGGCGGCAGAGACGTGCACAATGCGCACGTAAGGGACTGAATTTTGCACCCATGCTAAAGGTTCTGCCATTACCTTCGTTTATCAGCGCCACTGAAGAAGCGAGTCGACCACTTCCCTCGGATTCAGCAGAGGAAATAAGACGTGAAACATGCCGTGCAATTATGAAGGTTTGCCCACAAAAGAGCAATTTATCTGTGGCAGAGAGGGCTGCAGTACGTAAGTTTCGCAAGTATACTCAGACGGTGCTGCTCCTAGCGGATAAAGGAGAAGCTACTGTTTTATTGTCTCGGGGCGAATACCATGATAAAATGTACAATTTATTGAGTGACAGCATGTACTGGAAGATCAGCAGGGATTCAACTAATAGAGTGGCGAAGAAAACTGCTTCGCTTCTGAATGATTCTCCCTTCCCACCAGAAGTTGTTCGGAGATTGAAACCAAGTGTTGCGGTGCCCCCTAGATTTAATGAACTACCAAAGGTCCACAAGAACGTTGTTCCTGCCCACCCCATAGTGAGTAACATAGGCTCTCCGCCCTATGACGTTGCCAAACACGTGGCATCGTTGTTGATGCCTCTTGTGGGAAAATGTGCTCACCACATAGGACACTCTACTGATTTCATTAGTAAACTGAAGTCATTGAAAATGAACACTTCTGAAATATTAGTTACACTACTGGCTATTTAAATTGCTACACCTAGAAGAAATGCAGATGATAAACGGATATTCATTGTGCAAGTATATTATACTAGCACTGACATGTGATTACATTTTCGCGCAATTTGGGTGCATAGATACTGAGAAATCAGTACGCAGAACAACCACCTCTGGCCATAATAATGGTGTTGTTACGCCTGGGCAATGAGTCAAACAGAGCTTGGATGGCGTGTACAGGTACAGCTGCCCATGTAGCTTCAACACGTTACCACAGTTCATCAAGAGTAGTGACTGGCGTATTGAGATGAGCCAGTTGCTAGGCAACCATTGACCAGACGTTTTTAATTGGTGAGAGGTCTGGAGAATACGCTGACCTGGGCAGCAGTCGAACATTTCCTGTATTCAGAAAGGCCCGCACAGGACCTGCAACATGCGATCGTGCATTATCCCGCTGATATGTAGGGTTTCACAGGGATCGAATGAAGGGTAGAGCCACGCGTCGTAACACATCTGAAATGTAACGTCCACTGTTCGAAGTGCCATCAATGCGAACAAGAGGTGAACGAGACGTGTAACCAATGGCAACCCATACCATGAAGCTGGGTGATACGCCAGTATGGCGATGACGAATACACTATTCCAATGTGCGTTCACCGCGATGTCGCCAAACACGGATGCGACCATCATGATGCTGTAAACAGAATCTGAATTCATCCGAAAAAATGACGTTTTGCCATTCGTGCACCCAGGTTCGTCGTTGAGTACACCATCGCAGAGGCTCCTGTCTGTGATGCAGCATCAAGGTAACCACAGCCATGGTCTCCTAGCTGATAGTCAATGCTGCTGCAAACGTCGTCGAACTGTTCGCGTAGATGGTTGTTGCCTTGCAAACGTCCCCATCTGTGGACTCAGGGTTCGAGACGTGGCTGCAAGATCCGTTGCAGCCATGCGGATAAGATGCCTGTCATCTCGACTGCTAGTGATACAAGGGCGTTGGGACAACGTCGAGATTCTGGCAACTACATCATCTTTTTGGGACTCGATAGTGAAGGGGGCAACTGAGATTCGCTGTACGACGAATTAAATTAATAGAGATAGTGGTTTCAACCTTAATAAATCATGGAATCCGGCACATGGTGTAATAAACTCACAAAGACGTCGTCACAGTGCTGGTCACAATGATACATCGATATGCCAACAAAGATCGACTGCGGAGTCATAGATGTAATTCGCGCATTGTGGACATCTCTGCAGCCGACCAACGTCTCTGGCTCATTTGCATCTGTGGCCGCATGCGCAGTTGCGCGTTACACGAGTATAAATGGACGAAGCGAGCACTTGCGGCTCACTCTGAAGATGACTGAACGTTATACAGCAGAAATATTAGAAGAAGAAGGAGAATTCTTGCGGCTGCACACCCTAAACTAAATGGAACTATTTGCTTTGCTTATAGAAAGCCAGGTCATATACAGTCCGTATGTTGGCAACAGAAAGAGACCTCTACCCTCGTTCGCTCCCGTAAGCACGGAGAACCTTGTCACCCAGTGAATACGGCTTTTTCCAACCGGGTACTGATACTAGTAGTTATCAAATTAAGGGTGTGCCTTCACTTCAGCCAAGCGCTGTGCAATGACAATCAGACAAAATGTTTGTGAACCGTGTGTGACCTCAGTTAGACATTGACGCTTCTCAATTTTAGTTTTAAACCAACAGCCTCAGTTACACGGATTACCTAGTGGAATGTGTCTTCTTATAGGACAACTATCCAAGAATTTCCACCCGATAATAGCGAAACAGCAGACTCTGTGCACAGTTTATTATATTGGCAATTCTAATCTCTTTTAAATAACAACAAATTCATATAACTTACAGAGCTTAACAAATGGTTACAAGAATGAGCTTTAAATACAATAACGGAGCCATGCCACCATAAAATCAAAGAACCTGTTACAATAGTGCTTTTGGATTTTACCCAAGAGACAAAATCCAATAATAAGTTAACTTGGCAATACAATATAAGATCATTTACAAAAACTGTTAAGAATGATAATGACACTTGGCACCATAATATCGGAAAACATGAAGAGCAGTAATAAACAAGAAAATAATACTAATCGCAACTTGGCGCCATAAAATAAGAGAAATTTCTTCTGCAAGAGCAAATTACAATGGTTCAAGAAAAATGTTCAAATGTGTGTGAAATCTTATGGGACTTAACTGCTAAGGTCATCAGTCCCTAAGCTTACACATTACTTAACCTAAATTACCCTAACAACAAACACACACACCAATGCCCGAGGGAGGACTATAACCTCCGCCGGGACCAGATGCAAAGGCCATGACTGCAGCGCCATAGACCGCTCGGCTAATCCCGCGCATGAAATCACAATGGTGCTTTAAAAGATTTTACTCTACAGACCAAGATCCAATAATAAGTTAACATGGCATTACAATTTAAAATCATTTACATAAAAAACTTTGAGAAAGTTAATCACACTTGGCACCATAAAATCAAAGAAGCGCAACACACAACCATTAATATAATAACAAAATAATAATTTGACACAACCAAAGGGCAAGGGCAATACCCAACGCAATCATAGACGAACGAGCTCTCAACACTTCGGAGGCTTCCCACTAGATACGGTCCCCGAAATAAACTGCTGAGAGCTCCCGACATGCATCCCACAACTGCCTATCACTTACGCACCTTGGTTATGTTCTGCAACATACGACAGATAAAACAACACAAGATCAAATTCAAAAATCAAATAACAATATAACATCCCGACAGCACATGATAGCCAAGGCCCCGTTAACTCGGGCGCTCTCCACAAGTGCCGGAAGCCAACACACACAAATCTTAATAAATAATTCTCGCTTCTTAAAACAAAACAATAAAAGTCAAGCGCAAATGAATAGTCAACCCACAGTCTTAGAAGTGCGTTAACGACACCAAACGCGACTGCTCCACCAAGTTAATAATAACAAAGTGAGATAAAAATACAGAACATACCACTAAATGCTGTTACACAAACCAAATTGTCAAGATCGTGTTGTTCAGGTCCCAGAAGACCACATATACCAAGCAGCAGTAATTCACTGTGCATATACTGTCCAAAATCGCCTTTCTTATGCAGACTTTACATAACACATCAAATGTCAAATATACCATACATGAACACAACTCCAAGCAGGTAACAGTAACCGCCTACGTGAATTCCTTCAAAAAGGAATAAACAGGCACCACCAAAGGTAACGCTGAGCATACCGGGTGGGCAACGACCCACTCAGCGGAATAACCAAAAGATACTCCAGTTGAGCAAATAAATTAGTAACAACAAATGTCGTAACGTGCCACACACACACACACACACACACACACACACACACAGCAAAAACTTCCAACAACGCCGTCCCACATCAGAGTGAAATTCAGAAACCAGCTGGAGCTTCCAGCGGAAAATCTGACGAGCCAATTGAGCCCGCATCCTAACCTGGCAGACGACTCCAAAAGTCAGCAACTAGTTGCTTCCGGGCCAGAGTATCACAGGATCCCACCGGAAATCCATATGAGAGAGACAGGCAGAACAAGTACGCTGACTCCAATTAGCCACCACCGCATGGCCAGTACAGTGGCGAGTCACCTCCGGCCCAGACCACTTTGCTCATATTGCGAGGCAAAACAACCTTAAGTCGTCGGCACACGGACCATGCATACGAACGTTGAGCGTTGAGCGTGCCGAGTTTCTGGCGTCACAGCATGGAATAGCACGCTCGGGAGTCTGTGCAGAGCAATATCTGGCATGTCAGATATTCTGAGCGTGCGTCTGAGCGTTGACCAATGAGATAGCACAACGCCACCTACGTCAGACACACACGCCGTGTCCCTTCAGTACAGAGTAGTGAGGCGCCATATTGGCATTCGTTTCAAGCCGATATGTATATATGCCGTTCCGAGCACCAGCAAATTGAGAATCACTGCAAAACCCGTTGTTAACTTTGTGATTCGTTCCAATAGAGTAATGAGAAACATCATATTCGTGGCAAAAGAATTATTGTAACTTGTGTATTATGAGAGTAGGCTATTTGAAGGCAGCGACACACTGAAGATCCACCCAAAACGCATTGTTCTTGGTACAATTTGTTATAATTAAATTTCAGTTAGTAACATATCTACGATTAAGGTTTTTGGCAAGTGGGAAGATACTATGATTAGATGCGAAATGTGTGATGTTGGTTTAGCGTAATGAGTAGCTTCACCGTCCAAACACGAGTTTTTTTTTTAATTTTTTTTTGTCAGGGCGGTGGTTCGCGTCCTGACACAACCAATTTTTTTTTTTTTTTTGCTAACATTCGCGTTTTTATTAGGTTCTGATACTTTATTATTAGTTTAATATAAGTATAGACTATAATATTTGATGTTACTTAAATACAAGTTCACCATTTTTTGGGGGGTGACTTTGTTCGATTGGCTTAATCTAAAGGACACCTTGCGCTACTTGTATAAAGATATTTTGCTCCTTCTTCTTTTACGCTTCGTAATTCACATGTTACAAAGATTCTGCTACTGGGTAGTAACAGTGATCAAATACGACTGACCTTGGTGTTTTACTAAAATGTGGGAATGATGAAATAATGTTTATCTTATGCGGAGAAGTATTCCAAATTTGTTACGCACCGTTTGTAATGGAACTTTTATAAGCCTGTGTCCTTATTGATTGGACATGGTACTTTCCTTTTCGTGGACGATGGAAGAAATGTGCTAACGTGGGAATTTTACGCGCGCCCTTTGAGTAAACAGTGTGATTTATGAACTAGAAACATCCCTCAACTGTCGCTGGAGTGCGTTGCCATCGCGTATACCACGTTGGGGCCCACGTACCGTATGCACATGTCGCATCGTTCCTGAGCGTTCAGCAGCACGTTGAACTTGGCACGCTCAACGTTAACGTTCGACAGCACGGTCCGTGTGCTGACGGCTTTAGCGCTAGTCACCAGCAGGTCAGGCAGAGCGAACTACACGTTCCGTGCAATACCCGGAAACCGACTACCCTCTTGCTTTCCACCGGCCACCCCAAACACACACCAGCGACGAAACAGCAAATCACAACTTGAGCGCCACCCGCACCAGAACAGCGAACTATAATCGATTATAGCGCGCGCCCTCAACAAGATCACAGGATAGTGGTGCGTGCCAAATCACCTAAATTTACCTAGGTTTCAGTAGGGAAAACCCAACCTTCTTCATAATAAAAGTAACTACCGTTTGTCCAAAGGGGACATCGTCAAGCAAATACTACAAATCCATAAATTATCGTCAGATTGTAAAAACCTGTCTGAAACTGCCTTGGCCCCACTTAGCGACAACGATGCGGCAGCCACGAGTGCTGTACTGGAACTGACCGCAGCGTCATCAGCCCCGCCTAGGCGGACGCACTACCTTGCGGCTGTGCATCAACTGTTTGATATGTACTTGTTGGGACAAGACGCGAACCTAACTCCTGACTTTGAATTTACTAGTAAAGTGAAATAAAAGAAAGGTACAACTAAGGAAACGGGCGTGATGTTATCCTGTGCACAACGTAGTTAGATCGACTGTCTTAACGTTTATGAAGTTTTCGTTCGTCATGATACGAGAAAAACATCACGTGCTTACAATGTTTGGCCTGTCTAGGAAATTTTTGCGCTTAAGCACAAGTTTAAACACCTTAAAGAACTTAGGAATGGGAAGGATAAAGCCTACATCGTCATTATTAGGACTGGGTCTAAAAGTTATTTTTGAGGCGTAAATGTTAAGGATTTGTTTAGCTTTGGTTACAACGCATGAACATCCTATTGACTTAGCACACAAATTGTCATGAATGAACTTATGAACAAGTCTACATCTAATCTTGTATATGACTATACAGCCTACAGTATAAACAATATCAGTTGCTGTCGCTGCATAAAAATGTTTAAAAAAATACATCTAATCTGTAAGATCCGGCAATGCGGGCCATATAATATTGATGGCCATTATTCAAGATTAGTATATTTGACATGAAATGGTCTAGAATCAAGTCAAAATAAACTAATGCGCGTGCCTGATTGAGCTTCATTTTGAAGTTATGGTTATGAGTTACAGAAAACACTTAAGTAGGTGATAATGTGGCAGCAATGGGTTACTCAATTTGTCTTCATGGAGGTGATCCACACAAATACTGTAAAACTGTGTGTGGAACACTGCCATCATAATTTGAGCCTGGTGGCCACTGCCATTGAACTTAGGGAATGACATCGGAATTATATTTAAAGCTAAAGTGTGACTTGGCGAACATCGCTCCAGTCAACACACTTAAAGCCACCCTATATTGTAATAAAATATTAGTTAGGTAACTGATTATTCCTATATAACTAATAGACACTTTCATAGATAGATCCAAAAAAAATTTTCGGTGTCAACCTAACATACCTAGCTATTCAACGTACGGGAGTACAGATATATATAGGCAAGGGTAAAGCATACCTCGCATAACATTACAGTGGATGTAATAATGGTTTTTAACTAAAAAGAAGCTTCTATTTCGCAGCTGGAGTTGGTCGTTAAGAACGTTGTTTTTGTCATGTAATAAATGTTTAAAAATTTGCATTTACTCTAAAATGTCTAACCTTGCACCTTTTACTTCACAATGCAAGAGCTGAGTATTGGGGTGGGTGGGCGGGGGGGGGGGGGGGGTTGAGGTGGGGGTTGGTTGCATGAGCCAATTGCACTAAATATTCAGTAAATGTCGAACCACGTGTGCAATCTCCAGTTTTAGTGGGAATATGTTCCTTGTACCTTATTAATGAGACTCTTCCTGTTTGCCCAATATAAGATTTCGGACAGTCGCCATACGTCATCTTGTATACTCCAGGTAAAGACAATTTATCTTTAGGCTTTTTCAATCTAAGAGTCAGATTCTTCTGCAGACTATTAATAGTGGAAAAAACTGTCTTAAATCCCTGATTTTTCGAAAGACGCCCATTATTATACGAAACTTTGCCTATAAAAGTAATAGGTACTATGGCAGACGGAGTAACATCTGGTGCGGTGCCTAACGTCCAAGCTGTCATCGTTCTGTTAATGTTTACTTTCTTGTTATAGAGCCGTCTCACAATTTCGGCCTCATATCCGTTATTTCGGGCTATTGTTTCAAGAGTTACCAGTTCGTGTTCCAAGCCTTCCGCGGATAAAGGAACCGTTATCGCTCTATGTAAGCTAGAATGAAAAAATGCCATTTTATGCGCTAGCGAGTGCGCCGAATTAACAGGTATAACATTATGCGAAAACGTACATTTCCTAAAGATGTCTCATTCTATGAGATTATCTACTATAGATACCGTCAGATCTAAGTAGTTCAATGTCCTACTGGGCGACTCCAAGTCAAGAATAAAATTAATTTTCTCGTGGAGATCGCTAAAGGCTAAAAATATCTGACCCATGTCCTCTCGGGAGAGAATATCATCACCGTGTCTTGCATAGAACTGCATTTTCTTGGCTATTTCCACATTACTTGCAAAAATTGAGATTCCATCGCGTTCATAAAAACGACGGAAAGAATGCCTGCTAGCGGGCTACCCACTGCTAACCGGTATGGCTGGCAATATAAATTATCATTGAAAGAAAAATAGTTATATTTGCGCAGGAGATTGAAGAGCTCGTCTATTTCAACATTTGGTAACTTCTTACGAAAATGTAACTTGCGCTGTAAAATTTTTAAAGACCGATCTACATGTATATTCGTATAGAAGTTGAAGATGTCTAAGGAAGCCAGCTTTGATATGGCATGGCGTATTAAATTATTTAATTTATTAACCAACTCGGCGGAATTTTTGATCGAATAATTTGTCTCGAAGTCGAAATTGCCTTTGTTTTATAATGTAAACACCGGGCCAGTTTATGGTACGCACTATTCGTACTGTCCACAATTGGACGGATTGGGTGGAAGTCTTTATGAACCTTAAACTGGCTCCTTAGTACGGGCGGCTTTGGGTTCATATTCCGGAGCCATTTCTTTTGAAACGTTCCTATCAATTTATTGGTTTTCTTTAAACCTGTTCTTATCTGCCGGTCGATGTGGCCGAGCGGTTCTAGGCGCTTCAGTCTGGAACCGCGTGACCGCTACGGTCGCAGGTTCGAATCCTGCCTCGGGCATGGATGTGTGTGATGTCCTTAGATCAGTTAGGTTTAAGTAGTTCTAAGTTCTAGGGGGCTGATGACCTCAGAAGTCCTATGGTGGTCAGAGCCATTTGTTCTATCTCCTTCTGTATACTTGAGTAGGGTCTGAAGTCATATGAGCTATACCATTATGATCGAAAAATGCGTCTGTTATCTCTATGTGTTCCTCTTTAGACACTATGACTAATGCGTTTCCCTTATCGGCGTTTGTAATTAAAGCGCTATTTCAGAAGTTTACTGTTAATGATTTTACTGTTCTATATATGTAAGGTTTTGATTGAGTGACCGATAGTTCGTTTTCCAAGGATCCACAGGAATCGTAGGCTGGTCGCATATGAACACTCTTCGGTCCTTTCGCACGTTCTAAACCTAATTTAAGGTATGCTATAAAATTGTCTACCACGAACGGTTTTGTAATCGCAGGTACAACATTGAATTGAGCCGAACGAGGACTGACGAAGACGTTCTCCTCTCCAGCTTATAGAGTGCGCTGATAGCACCGCCGTGCATGCGTTGCAATAGCGGAGACAGAAGGGCAACACCGCCAACGGCAGCGGCCTCGCGGGTGGAACTGCAATACTCAGCCGCCGTCGGTATTGTCGCTGGCCACAGCTACCGAAGTCTTCTGGCGTCTTACTCTCGAGCAAATTTCGGAGATGACGGGATTCCACGTGTTATTCAATTGGTAACCACTGTCACGGTTCATTAGACTTCCCTCAATGCGTATTTCAACGGATTCTTTGATAATTGAGTTCCAAAAAGTTGTTGCTGTGGCCAAAATCGAAGTACTCCATTGAATGTCCGTTAGGAATACAACGTTCCGTAACTGCAGACTTACTGGGTTGCAGTAGACGAGTGCAACGTTGATGTTCTGTACAACGCTCTTCCACTGTACGCGTTGTCTGTCCTATATAGGCCATACCACACAGACAAGGTATTTTGTAAATTCCCGCCTTCCGCAGTAACAAATGATCCTTCACCGATCCCAGCAAACCCGAACTCTTAGGCGGACGAAAAACCACTTTCACAAGAAAATTATTAAGATTCCTCGCTATCTTGAAGGAGATATTTCCAACGAAGCGAAGAAAAGCTAGTGACTTGGCTTTCTCCTCATTATCGACTTCCCGGATCCTGGCTCTAGTTGAGAAGGCCCTGTTAATTTGCGGGGTCGAGTACCCATTGTCTCTTAACACCGTCTTCAAATGTACAAGTTCCTTAGGCAAATTCTCTGCATCCGACACGGTATGTGCCCTGAGCACTAGAGTTTTAAGTTCACTCATCGTCTTGGAAGGGTGATGGCAATCTTTTTGAACAGTTGATTTTACATCAAATTCCTTGTTTCTTGCCAATGGCCAGCGCAGGTGTTTGGCACCTTGTTCAGAAATTTTTCCCGAGTAGTCGGCCGGAGTTGCTAATTTCGAAAGATTTGCTTTCCAGCCTCACTAAGTGTCAAGAGGATCAGGTACAGGTTGCAGCCGCTCGTAACAAGTTCTTTGAGAAACGCCAGAACAGACATACTGCCAGTGGGTCAGTTAACTTCAGCGTTTGACACTACAGTGTCGCTTTCAGTGTAGCTGTGGACAGCACTACAGTGACACAGTTATTTGTGAAGCAATTACGTATGACGTGCCGGACAACAGAATTCGTGAACAAATTCTCAAACATTCTGATCCTACTTAGAAACAGGTGTTACAAATTATTGAACATCAGAACTCGTGTGGTAGTGCCATGGAAAAACTTGAGGCAGCTCCTGTTTGCAGCGTGACACAAAGTGACAAGCAGGTACAGCCTTTAGCCTGACTGCCTTAAATAACCAGGTCACCATACTATGGACAGACAAACAAGTGTCAACGTGTATGTCTACTGTGAAACGTGTCCTCGTTTCTTTTCCGTAGTCAAAAAACAAAACTGCCCTTCACAGAAAGCTACTTGCCTTGCTTATGAAAAGCCGTGTCATGTACTGTCTGTGTGTTTGCAACAGAGAAAGACCTGTACCCACACTCGCCCTCGTAAGTGCAGAGAACCTTGCCACTCAGTAAATACAGATTTTTCCAGTCCGGGTACTGGTAGTAGTAGTGACCAAGTTCAAGGCGTGCCTTCACTACGCTCAAGTGCAGTGCAATGACAGTCAAACTGTTTGTGAATTTGGGCAATTGCATGCATTTAATTGAAGGCCCTTGTAAGAAGCCCATGACTAAGGAATTTATTGTAGTAGAGCAGGTGTAATTTCGATGCCTGCGATATTTACTGCTCACGCGCTGCCTGCGATATGTAAGCTACATTTGAATCGCAGACCAGAGAGCAGTGTCAGCAGCAGCAGTAGTGGTAGTAGCTCCCAGTCGGGATGTTGGGTCAGGTCGTTCGTAGAGAGCAGTTGTCGAGTTCTATAGCTCACAGAGAGCACTTGTGTCCTGGAGTTCGGACGATACAGTCCAGCAGTGGTGTTTTGTAGCTCGAGAAGAGCAGTAGAGTTATGGAATTACCAAGGCCGGTCGTGGAGAACGATGGCGGTGCCTGAGCGATGTAGTATAAGGTAAAAGCAAAGGTTATTGTTCTTTATTACCGCGCGCGTATATTAATTGCTACAACTGATTTTTGTTCTATTGTTATATCAAAGTCCCACTAAATATTTTCTAAAATCCTTCAATAATAACCTTTCTTTCATCTAAATTTAAAGTTTTTAATTTCTCCTATCCATAGTCATGCCGATTATCGCAAAGAAAACCAGTTGTTTTTTCATACATAACAAAATCTAGTGGCCAGCATTGCACTGGGCTGTGACAGAAAAATTTCTTATAGGAGCAGATACATACGCGTTATCCGCCGACTTCATTGAGCTAAGAATTTTCAGTTTATTCAGAATGATTTTTCAGGGCCATGACACAGCTCTGCTGACGTCCAGATTTACCATTTTAGGGTCACAGTCAGTTAATTATTGAAAGGTTACATTACGAGATTTCTTTTGAAAGGTTATGTATGACTCACATTTTTATTGGGAGGTTAGTCACTAATTTATTGGGAGGTTACACCCGGCCGGATTGCTGTACCATCATCAGAAATGACAAATAGTGTTACTTGATACCCTCCATCACGAACCATGCAGTGGCTCACAGAGTACCTACGTAGATTTAGATATGTACTTGTCGACTGCGAGATTCTTCTGCAGATTTTCTGTCCCGAGAATCGCGTTCTACCAGAATCTCGCGGCCGCGACGGCCATGCCGGTTCAGGAGGAGGGTGGGCACCCCTTCTGGTGCTATCCGACTAACGTTTCCCCCTCGACTCAGGACGGATATCATGACCTCACTGGGGCTCGGTGCTGTTGCGGCTCCCAGGTCCTCACACCACCCAACTACCTGCTCCCCCCCCCCCCCCCCCCCCGGCCATCACTGTTCAGCCCCAGTTAGGCTGGAGACTTCGAGAGTACCAGTACTGATTAATAGAAAGACAATCCTTAGCCTGCGCTCTGCGAGTAGTAATAGTGGGTAAAATGATTACTTGTAGGAAGACCAGAAGCATATCAGACTGCCCATAACGAGAAGATAAATTTGGTTTCTTTTCTTCTCAGAAACAGAGTACTGTGTACAGATCACGTTGGATTCCTGTAACTGGCCTCGCAACTTCTCTCCTTCCTTGTTCGCGTCGGTGCTGACTCACACAGTAGCCCACACAACAAAACCTGTGTGGTTCACTGTTAAAATTCGGAAGGTTTACATTCCTAGAAGACTTAACAATAAATTACTTCCTGTTGTGGATTGGCAAGAGAGCCAACCCACTATGACATGAAGCCGAAAGGCACGCGTTTTAGCCCACGCAGGCTGGCGTGAGGTCTGGAACAGGTCAAGGAAATGAGACTAGCAAAAAAATGTACGCAGCTGCTGGAATACTTAACTTTAATCCATAATTGGTGAACATCGCTCTTGACGGTACATGTTTTACAGCATCAATAGTAACTGCTAATGGCGCCTTGCTACGTCGTAGCAAATGACGTAGCTGAAGGCTATGCTAACTATCGTCTCGGCAAATGAGAGCGTATTTTGTCAGTGAACCATCGCTAGCAAAGTCGGCTGTACAACTGGGGCGAGTGCAAGGAAGTCTCTCTAGACCTGCCGTGTGGCGGCGCTCGGTCTGCAATCACTGATATTGGCGACACGCGGGTCCGACGTATACTAACGGACCGCGGCCGATTTAAAGGCTACCACCTAGCAAGTGTGGTGTCTGGCGGTGACACCACGCTTCCATCTGTGTGTGTTGTTATTGTTATGGTCTTCATTCGGAAAAATGGTCTGATGTAACTCTGCATGATAATCTACTCTGTGCAAGCCTCTTCACATCTGAATAACTATTACAACTAAGTGAATCACATGCTTTGACAATATACTCAATCAGAAATAGTATCACACAGAAATAAGCACCAATGTGAAACAAATACCAGCAAATTGTGTTTCAAACTGTTGAGATAAATACCCTCCACACAAAAGCATATAGTACTCTGTGGAAGTAACATTATCTCTGTCACTGTGCATCTTAAATGTCTTTGTAAATGTTAGTTTATGTAAGTTATTCTCAGTGTATACTGTGCCTTGAAAGTTGTGTGTCATGGTCAACATGTGTGAGATCTTACACAAATGGATCATAAGAAAACGGCAATTAAATGTCCTTCCAAGTTACGCCACTGACTGCGTATAAAAATCGATAACCAACGAAAAACTGTGCGCATTTCCTTAAACGCTTGATGTACAGTACGAATAAAAGAAAATCGTGAGCGGTAACGAAAAAGTTACTTATAAACAAACCCATTGTTTTCGTAGTCGCAGGCTTTCACAAAACCATATATAATGCACAAAATCAGAACGAACATTCGTTTGATCCTGCTTACCGTACTAATCTTTTGAAATAACTCTATATTATTTCGATGTCTGCCCCTGGTAGCTGAGTGGTCAGCGCGAGGGAATGTCATACCTAACGGCCCGGGTTCGATTCCTGGCTGCGTCGGACATTTTCTCCGCTCAGGGACTGGGTGTTGTGTAGTCCTTGTCACTATCATTTCAACCCCATCGACACACAGGTCACCGAAGTGGCGTCAACTCGAAAGACTTGCACGAGGCGAACGGTCTACCCGACGGGAGGCCCTAGCCACACGACATTTATTTATATTTTCGATTTGTTCTTTTTGATATCTGGTAAGCTAGCGTCGGTGCCACTACCTGTGGTGACTGGAGTTTGCCTGTTACGTCGCAAGAGGGTGTGAGTTTTTTACTATCTATGATTTTTAATTTAAAATATAACAGCCACATTTCTTTTGTTTTCTCATTATATATTTTTAATTCGCTTGGCTGAAGAACGGAATATTGTGCCACTGACAGCCCACCCCTCGTCCATACAGGGAACAGGGGTAAAATTATTGTAATGTAAAACAAAAATCTTGGCTTTCTGTACCTGTTTTGGAATATTTCCGTGGTGTGGGTCTAGGTTCTGACCCAGCCACGAAGGTAGTTCACTGGGGTGTACTAGCTGTGGCATCATTGTTACAGCCATTAAAAGCATTTGGTGGAAGATAATATCACACTTGCATCGATCGACTCACATCGTAATGCTGGTTAGTGGTCTATGTGAGTAAACACACACTAGCGTGGTCAGCTGTCCCATAATTTACGTGTTTCATGTGAGAAATAAGGTGCCAAACATTGTGGCACAATATTTTAGAATTTTATGTTTCTTTAAATTACGGTCGAAATGGGAATGCTAATAGTATTTTTGTACTCCTATCAGTTAATTTACCGCTGGGTGGAATCATCCGTAAACTTCACCTTGTTTTGCCAATTCGATGTACACTGTTGAGTTATCGAAATCTCGCTACTCTAGTAACTTCTCTTAACTCTGTGGTTTCCAACGTGGTGGCAATTACTCCCTGAGGAGTAAAATATATTTATCTGAGTGGTAACAACGAAAGGATTCAGTTTTGTTTGATCAGGAAGCAACATTTTTTGTAAAAGGTCTTAATTAATATCATTCTTCTCCCTCAATAGACCACCCACAACATACGTACTTTGCGCTTCGTACCTTGCATGTATATCAGTAAAATTAAGACGTGTACATCACATATGCTTAAATATCACATGAAAACGCCTTTTAGGTAGTTCCTGAAATACACTACAAATTGTTCGACAATTCATTCCCGAAAAAGAAGAGAACCTATTGGCTGCACAACGCAACAGCAACTTCATAGTGGTTACGGCACTGCTGTGGGACCTACACTGTATAGTTATAACTATTATTATTATTATTATTGTTATTATTATTATTACTAGCAGTGGTCAGGCACAAAGAACTGGTAGCCTGAAGTCTGTAAACTCTTGCCATTTCAGAAATAAGGAGTCCAGCAGTCAAGTGATTTACAAAGAGTAGGTCTGAGTATGGAGCAAACAATTTAATCTGGTTGGTTTTAGATAGGGATGCAGAGTGTGGTCGAAGCAAGTACCCCTAGAGTGTATAGTCATGAAGCGGAAATATATTTTGTAACAAGTGTGCAGCGTCAGTGTGGATAGTTACATTTATTCTCTGACAAGGAATTGCAGGTAGCTCTTGTGATGTATACAAAATTGTTTCATCATCCTATAAAAATGATTGTTAGAAATAAACCGTAGAAATTGTCTTACCGAGTCATTACCACATGATATAGTGAAACATCTTCAAAAACAAAACGTCACTTACTCATTTAAAGATGAAAATATTCAAGGAAAACTCTTTTCATTTTAAATTTTAGATACATACTAATGATCATAGTGTGGGGTGGAGGGGGGTGATGGGTAATTGATAATATCTCATTGCACTCAGGAGAAATCGTCTTTGAAAGGCTGCGACCCAGTGACTTAATTCATATGAAGTTGTTGTGGAGTAATATTGTTTTTTTTTGTGTGCGTTTTAGATCTCTAAACCTAATTCTTTTACTGTAATTAAATTTGGTGGGACTGCCTTTTTTGAAAAGTAAATATGTCTATAACTGCTTCTGAATAAAGTTTTTCTAGATTATTCCCTTACGTCCTGCACACGTTATTAGTCCGCCTACTAGAATTGTAAATAAATTGTGGGTTATAATTTACTTCACTTTATTGGAATTCTGACAGCTGTTAAGTTTACAGAGATAGTTTTAATGAACAGTTTTTTGGATGCTCGAACAGTCCACGGGTATACTGCCGGTTCATAGTGTACAACGGGCAACCGTTGGACACTATGAACCGGCAGTATACCCGTGGACTGTTCGAGCAACAAATACGCTGGGAGAAACTGAAGAATCACAGTTTTTTGGATGTTTATGTTTTTCGTATTATTGCCTTTTAGGTTCATTGTATCTGATTCGATTTCAGGCGCTTTCAAATGATTTTTTTAAATGTTTCTGTTGTCTGTTTTATTTACTCTAAAACCCTCTTCCTGCTTACGTTGTCTGATTTATTCATTGGCGCTTTTAAACATTTAAATGATTATCTTAGAGTGTTTCACATAATATTTAAGTGTTTCAGATTAGCAGGGTGTGCATTATGTAGCTTGTTATAGCGACATAAATTGTAAAAATTCCGTGGGCTCAGTCGTTTATCAGTCTCGGATGTCAGCATGCTTACCATTTTAGTTTTCAGAACCATACAGTTCTCCACTAGGAGTTTGGCAATTCCTTGAGGCCTTGCGATGATCTCATTAATTGATCCCTTGATTTGGTGAAGTTCTGCCATCAATTTTCAGTTCCCCACTTCCGTCATTAGTTACTGATGTACCCTACCAAACAACAGAATTCTTGTGCAGCACCAAGCTGTATGTATTCTTTTCCAGCCTGAACTGTTTATCGTCAACGTTTCCCTTACCCATCAAGGCTACATTCAAGACTAATACCTTCACAAAATATTTTCTAGCACTTCAATTTACCTTATACGTTAATAAATTTCTCCTCTTCAGACATGTTTTTCTTGTTATAACCAATCTGTATTCCCTCAGCCATCATCACTTATTTTGCTACGTAAACAGCTAAATTCATCAACTACTTTTGGTTTCTCATTTCTTAATCTTTTTCCTTCAGCGTCGCCGCATTAAATACGACTACATTCCATTAGCGCTGTTTTACTTTGCTGATGTTTATCTTATAACGTCTTTTCAAGATGCTGTCTATTAAATATAGCTGCTCTTCTGTCTCCAACAGAATCAACGTGTTGTCGGCCAACCTCAAATCTTTATTTCCTCTTCGTGAATATTAATCACATTCCCAAATTACTAATTGGTTTTCTTCAAAACTTTCTCATTGTACAGATTGAGTAACATCAGGGATATCTTACAACACTATATCACTCCCTTCACAACTACTGCTCTCCTTTCGTGTCCTGAAACTCTGTATAACACGTAAATAACCTATCACCTTCCTATATTTTATCCCTGTTACCTTCAGAACTGTCATGTGTGGAGCCCAGTCAACATTGTCAAAAGTTCTCTGTAAGCCTACTCATGGGGTGGAATAGCTTCCCCATTTATGGCTTTTCCAAAGATTTAAGTAATTCTGAGAAAATATTGTAGGTCCATGGGCCTTGTTGAAACTTCAAATCAAAACTACTCAAATTCTACTTGTACCATAATTTCTCCAATCTCATCTTGATTTACTTCCTCCCAAATCCTAACAGATCCTTCAGGTTATTATCTCTTGTATTGACATTCTACAAATGCCTTCTACCTTTTAGCTTTCCTCCTTTGCTCAGTACGTGTCTACCATCTGAGCTGCTTCTCAATTCTCCATACGTCTTTTTAATATTTCTTAGGAGATATTTGTCGTTCCCTCATTTATCCATCCTTCTTCAATCTTGCATTTGTCACATAGCAATTTCAGCTTTGCTGTGTTACACTATCATTCTCACTTATTACATGTCTGTTTTCTCTTAGTTTGCAACACATATACGGAGTTACACTTGTGCAAAGGTGGAATATGTTTAGACTTGTGCGGAGCCCACGATACTTCAGGTAGTTGAACTCGGAACAGAGAGTTCCAGAAGTAGAATACACGTGCCTGTCCGTTGCTTCATCTGACGTGGTGCTGGGAATGGTCACCTCATCCTCTAAGAACCCTTCTTGCACACGGGTTCATTCAGAGAAAGCTTTCTCCCAGAGTCCAGTACTGCAGATAATCTCTGACTGGAGAGAAGTGTTGAAGTGTTGTGAAGGTGGAGTTCACGGAAACAACCTAAGGGAAGCCTTCATTGCTTTACGACAAGCTGTAGTCTACAGTGAACTACGTCATCTTCCTGACGTTGGACAAATGCTGCAAGAAATAAATGCAATAGAAGACAATCCACAAAGATAATACTGTTTTGGTTGGCGGCAACCAAGTTTGTATTCCTGATGAACTGGAGTGACCCAAAATTTTGTTACAGCAAAAAAGCATGCTTTAGAAACATACATTGCAGCTTCATCAGTTGACGCCGAAGAAGCAGGGCAGGTCTTCAACCGAGGCTACGATTTAGTAGGAAGTTCAAAATAATAGGTGCATTGCACAATGAGAAAATGCGTGGAACCTCTACATGAGGCGACCAATTTTGGAGCAGTATTCTTTCGAAAATTATGGCTGATGAATGATGGAGGCAAATTTTTACTTGCAAGTGGCGACAGGGAACCGAATGATAGAATAGCGGTGTCTGCCAGCAAAAAGGGTCACTTATGTTTACCAAGCTGTGAGTAAATCTGTGCGAAGGGAACGTTCAAGAGTTCGAACAACAGTTTGGTCAATTTTGTATAGATCAGGCCCATCTTACAAGTTCTTATCAGGAAACAGACAGTGTTCCAGCTGTCTACGTTCTAATGCCAAACAATGAGAGAGAAAACTATTAAAACCAACGTGTTTGAATATATACCTGCCCCTCTCATGAAATTACTAACATTAAGCAAGGCAGCAGCTAGCTTCCTGGGTCGAATCCTGCATCGGGCATGGATGTGTGTGATGTCCTTAAGTTAGTTAGGTTTAAGTAGTTCAAAGTTCTAGGGGACTGATGACCTCATATGTTAAGTCTCATAGTGCTCAGAGCCATTTGAACCATCTAGCTTCCTGATACAGAGTTTATGGGTTGTAATTTTCACTGTTGCAATTTTCAATGTTGGTGCAAATTAGTGTTTTGTTCCTGTCTATAAGGAAATAAAATAAGCGCACTTTTACATAAGCATGTATTCAGTTCTCACATATCGTCCTCTAGAACAGTTGGTTCCCTGTTCACTTGGGCACGTCTTACACCTAAAAGCTTCGGGGCTAAAAAATGATTCAACTGGATCTGACCACTATGGGACTTAACTTCTAAGGTCATCAGTCCCCTAGAACATAGAACTACTTAAACCTAACTAACCTAAGGACATCACACACATCCATGCCCGAGGAAGGATTCGAAACTGCGACCGTAGCGGACGCGCGGTTCCAGACTGTAGCACCTAGAACCGTTCGTCCACCCCGGCCGGCCGCTTCGGGACTCTTACAACTGTCTTTGAACCGACGGTTCCATACAGCACATACTGCAAGAGATGTATAGAACTGCAGGGGATGTTGCATTCGTAAAAGCAAACTTATAATTTATCAGCATGGTGCGTGCCCTGTTTGCAAATTAATTTTCGATTGAGATGTAAATTTACTAGATCCACATTATTACGATTTATCGCGTTAATAATCCACGAATCATGAAACTAACTGAAGAAAAATTTGCTACTAACGACGTCTCTGAAGGACGGAACCGAAGGATAAATGCATTCATATAAAATTTTCACCAAAACGTTTACTCACTAGAAATTTTTTTTCGAGAAGATAAGCACCACCATGTCCATCAGTTTGACAAAATAATTTTAAATTTCGATGGGAAAAATAAGAAATAAAACTGAAGTTAAGACTCTCAACAGCATTAAAAAGATTCCTATTGACCGCCACTCAAAATAATTTCTGAATGTTGTGGCGTCCACACAAATATTGCAAGCCTTCTAATTTATGTAAATATCGAATAGTGGTTCATTGGAAATCTTGTAAATATTATAAGAAGTTAAATGGCGTACGAAACGAGTTTACCTAGTCATGCTTTTCCTTGGGAAACATACACTCCTGGAAATGGAAAAAAGAACACATTGACACCGGTGTGTCAGACCCACCATACTTGCTCCAGACACTGCGAGAGGGCTGTACAAGCAATGATCACACGCACGGCACAGCGGACACACCAGGAACCGCGGTGTTGGCCGTCGAATGGCGCTAGCTGCGCAGCATTTGTGCACCGCCGCCGTCAGTGTCAGCCAGTTTGCCGTGGCATACGGAGCTCCATCGCAGTCTTTAACACTGGTAGCATGCCGCGACAGCGTGGACGTGAACCGTATGTGCAGTTGACGGACTTCGAGCGAGGGCGTATAGTGGGCATGCGGGAGGCCGGGTGGACGTACCGCCGAATTGCTCAACACGTGGGGCGTGAGGTCTCCACAGTACATCGATGTTGTCGCCAGTGGTCGGCGGAAGGTGCACGTGCCCGTCGACCTGGGACCGGACCGCAGCGACGCACGGATGCACGCCAAGACCGTAGGAGCCTACGCTGTGCCGTAGGGGACCGCACCGCCACTTCCCAGCAAATTAGGGACACTGTTGCTCCTGGGGCATCGGCGAGGACCATTCGCAACCGTCCCGCAGACCGTTAGGCCGTCTTCCGCTCACGCCCCAACATCGTGCAGCCCGCCTCCAGAGGTGTCGCGACAGGCTTGAATGGAGGGACGAATGGAGACGTGTCGCCTTCAGCGATGAGAGTCGCTTCTGCCTTGGTGCCAATGGTGGTCGTATGCGTGTTTGGCGCCGTGCAGGTGAGCGCCACAATCAGGACTGCATACGACCGAGGCACACAGGGCCAACACCCGGCATCATGGTGTGGGGAGCGATCTCCTACACTGGCCGTACACCACTGGTGATCGTCGAGGGGACACTGAATAGTGCACGGTACATCCAAACCGTCATCGAACCCATCGTTCTACCATTCCTAGACCGGCAAGGGAACTTGCTGTTCCAACAGGACAATGCACGTCCGCATGTATCCCGTGCCACCCAACGTGCTCTAGAAGGTGTAAGTCAACTACCCTGGTCAGCAAGATCTCCGGATCTGTCCCCCATTGAGCATGTTTGGGACTGGATGAAGCGTCGTCTCACGCGGTCTGCACGTCCAGCACGAACGCTGGTCCAACTGAGGCGCCAGGTGGAAATGGCATGGCGAGCCGTTCCACAGGACTACATCCAGCATCTCTACGATCGTCTCCATGGGAGAATAGCAGCCTGCATTGCTGCGAAAGGTGGATATACACTGTACTAGTGCCGACATTGTGCATGCTCTGTTGCCTGTGTCTATGTGCCTGTGGTTCTGTCAGTGTGATCATGTGATGTATCTGACCCCAGGAATGTGTCAATAAAGTTTCCCCTTCCTGGGACAATGAATTCACGGTGTTCGTATTTCAATTTCCAGGAGTGTAGATGGCTAAATGTCTGTTGCAGTTTATAAAATACGCTATATGATCGAAAGTATCAGGACACCCTAAGAAATATACGTTTTTCATATCAGGTGCATTGTGCATTCACCTACTGCCAGGTACAACACACCAGTGATCTCAGTAGGCATTAGACATCGTGAGCCAGCAGAATGGGGCGATCAGCGTAAGTCACGGACCTCTAACGTGGTCACTTGTGTCATACGTCTGTACGCGAGATTTCCGTACTCCTAAACATCCCTCGGTCCACTGTTTCCGATGTGATAGTGAAGTGGAAACACGAAGGCACACGTACAGCACAAAACCGTACAGACCAACCTTGTCTGATGACTGACAGAGACCGCCGACAGTTGATGAGGGTCGTAATGTGTAGTAGGCAGATGTCTATCGATGTCATCACACAGGAATTGTAAACTGCATAAGGATCCACTGTAAGTACTATGACAGTTAGGCGAGAGGGATTTCATGGTCGAGCGGCTGCTCATAAGCCACACATGACGCCTGTAAATGTCAAACGACGCCTCGCTTGCTTTAATGAGCGTAAACATTGGACGATTGATTAGTGGAATAACGTTGTGTGCAGGGGCGAATCACGGTACACAACGTGGCTAGCCGATGGCAAGGTGTGGGTATGGCGAATGTCCGGTGAACGTCATCTGCCAGCGTTTGTAGTATCAAAAGTAAAATTCGGATACGTGGTGTTATGGTGTGGCCGTGTTTTTGATGGAGGCGACTTTCACCCCTTGTTGTTTTGCGTTGGGACAATCATAGCACATGCCTCCATTGATGTCTTAGGCACCATCTTGCTTCCTACTGTTGAAGATCAATTCGGAAATGGCGATTGCATCTTTCAACGCGATCGAGCACCGGTTCTTAATGCACGGCCTGTGGCGGAGTGGTTACACGACAATAACATCCCTGTAATGAAGTGGCCTGCACAGAGTCCTGAGCTGAGCCCTACAGAACATCTTTGGGATGTTTTGGAGCGCAGACTTCGTGCCAGGCCTCACCGATCAACACCGATACCTCTCCTCAGTGCATCACTCGGTGAAGAATGGGCTACCATTCCCCAAGGAACTTTCCAGCATCTGACTGAACGTATGCCAGCGAGAGTGGAAGCTGTCATGAAGGCTAAGGGATGGGCCAACACCATACTGAATTCCGGCATTGCCGATGGAGGGCATCACGAGCTTGTAACTCATTTTCAGCCAGGTGTCGCGAAACGTTTGATCGCATAGTGTATTTTCTAAGAAGGACTGTGTCAAAGGCCAAGCCTTTTCTAGGGAATGGTCGCCTCATTCCTCTTGAGAAGTGGTTAGTATTAAAGTATGTGTCAATGGAAATAGAATACTAACTCGTTGCAGTGGAACTGCTGGAGAGTGACATACGACCACATATATTCAATCACCCTTCGCCTGGACATGTGCTTGTACTGTGGAATGCTGTGTAGCGGAAGAGTAGCAACAGGCTCCGTGGAAGAGGCATCACTCCGTTCAAGTGATCCATCCCCGTTTTCCCCTTTCTCATGCTTCAGTTGCTGTGTTTTTTTTTAATATTTTCTCCTATTCGTCACTGAAATTCAATGTCAATTATTGTTTTCGTAAGCTCAGCTTCAGTTAGTTGTCGCCTAATACTCCCTTTGAAACTCTGAAAGACTTCAGGTTATTTTATTTTATCCAGATTTCATATCCGTAATTTCATAACAAGTAGAAATATTACAAGATCGTAACCAATAAATTACGGTCAGGGCCACATCTGCATCTAGAAACGACTTACAGTTTGAAATCTGTTTTTAAAATCTCTGTCTTGTAATCATATAATGAATTTGAAACCTTCCAGGGTCTCTTCCACGTATACAGTCTTTCTTCATAATTCTAAAACAAAGAATTACGGATGATTTAATTATACTCTCTGTAACATTCTTCTAGGCGTTTTCACTGCAGTTTCTCTCTCCCCTAATTATGCTCTTAGTAAAATTCTAACAGGCGGCTTCTCCTGTAATTTCTTTCGCCCCTTCCATTTTCTCCTATTACGCTTACTTCCCTTCATTTTCCGTCAGCAGTTTTGCAGCCACATAGCAAAAATTAAATTTTTGTCTCTCATAACTACCTGATTATCTTCCATCATCTCATCACACATTCTTTCAGTCTCTTCATCATTTGTGGTGATTGCTTTCATATGACGTTGCACTTTTCTGATGGATGGTTGCTTCGTGTCTATCGCGACTATGACGATGCGTTAGCCGTGTAGTGCACACTAGCTTCCTAGCATTCCCGTTTTCATATTACTGATTAGATAAACACTTCTTTTACTTCTGTTTGATTTATTGATAAACCTGTGGTGTCCTTACCAGGAGTCCTATTGTTCCTGCCATCACACTTCACTAATCACCACTATATCTAACTTTAACAAAGCAATTTTGGTTTATACATTCTCAAGCCTACTTATCAGATTAGAAGATCTTACACTCCACGTTCCGAACAGTAGAACGCCGGTTTAGTTTATCCTGAGAATGACATCCTGATGATTAGTCCTCATCTGGACATGAAAATGGGGCTATTCTTACCTCTGGAATATTTTATCCGAAAGGGTGCCATCATAATTTAACCACACCGTAGAGCAGCCTTCCCCGGGAAAAGTAACCTCAGTAAATTGACTATGCTTTCAACATTGCGCCGTAGCAGCACATTTAGCTCATGTTGGCTATTTTACTAAGACAGATCACTCAGTCATGCAGACGGTTCCCCATGCAATTACTGAGAAAGCTTTCTCCCTCTTCGGGAATTAGCCGATAGACTGGTTTTTCCACAGATACCTTCCGTTGTGGGTGCACCTGACTATCTAGAGAAATTTCATGAAGGTAAAGAGATCTGAGCTAATCGTATGTTTCCATGTCTCGTTCCTCGCTCTGGCCTTTTCCAACGAGAACAGAAAGAAGATATTTACTAAGTACCATTCCTCACACATCATAAGATAAATTGCAAGGAATAGATGCAGATTTTGGTGTCCGATCACTAAGCATGTGCGTTATACAGAGTGTTGGCTTTAGCTCGAGGTAACTAAATACCTCGAAAAGCCCGCATCACATGAAATAAATGTTCAAACTGAAACGGGGACGTCTTTCTGTGTTACAACACACCACTACCTCGACGCGGTTAAGTTTGTATTTTCAAAAGGGACCCACACATTTTATTGCACTTTCGGATTGTATCAACAAAAAAAAAAAAACCTGGGATTTACCCAAATCATCGTTTCCAATTTGTAGTAGGCCCCGGTGTTTCAGACAAATACTAAGTCTGGCAGCTTTTGCAGTTAAGAACTGAAATATTTGATTCTACATTTTATTTACAACGTAAATGTAAACCGTGTGTCAGTTGTCCAAATCTCTTCTGTTTCTGGAATCACAGTGCGGGAGTCAAAAGTCTGCTCGATTTAGTTGTCATGTATGCCATCTTACAAAAATATAATCAAATCCACGTATTTTACGTAAAACAATTTGTTATTCATTTCGGGATAGGTCGCTACAGCATACTCCATTTTTCTACTTTTGGTATCGTTTTCTTCAGTGAGTTAAGACATAGAGTTCATCGACTTCGTTCCATTCAATGTAGTACTGAATCTAATACCACTTTCCTTCCCTCGTATTGAATACACATCTACTTTCTCCTGCCAATGTTCGTTGAATCTTAATAAACAGTGAAACGATTAAAAGTAAAACATAACAATATTTTTGTGTACTATATTTTTCAAATTATAGTATTTGCCAAACGGTACTACTGTCAGAGCGACAGGCATAAAATACCAAGTCCTTTTAATTGACAGCCAGATCATTGGGCCCCGGTAGGACGGACATTGTGTGGGATGCAGAACCGAGATGTTCTGCTTGTATTTATTAATAAAAGGAAGATGGAAAACACACAATATGTACGAAAATCGTGGGAGTGCAGTACGAATGGAAGCCCAAGGAAAAAGTGCACTGGCTGTAGAGTCGGCGTGAAATGGATGTTTCCTGTTCCGCTGCCATTCAACATGTGCGTCGAAGAAGCGGAGTCGGAAGTAAATTTCTGAAATGTGGTTAAAATTCAGGGTGACATGATAACATTGGTAAGATTTACTGATGACATTGCCGTCACCAGTGGAAGTAAGACCGAATCAAACTACCTGCTGATTACAATTAACACTGTAATTAGTAAAGAGTGTAGAAAGAGAGTAAAGCAGAGGAAGGCGAGTGTAAACATCAGTTAGCACTGCTGTTGTGGTATTCAGTCGAAAGACTGGTTTGATGCAGCTCTCCATGCCATTCTATTCTGTGCAAGTCTCTTCATCTCCAGGTAGCTACTACACCTTACATCCTCCTGAATCTGCTTAGTGTATTAATTTCTTGGTCTCAGTCTACGATTTTTATCCCCCACGCTTCCCTCCGCTACTACATTAGTGATCCATTGATGCCTCACAATGTGTCCTACCTACCAACCGATCTCTTCTTCTAATCAAGATTTTATTCCTTCTCCACGGATTTCAATTCCTACTCCAAATTTTTCTTTTGTGTCTTTTACTGCTTCATCAATACACATATATAATAACATCGGGGATAGGCTACAATCCTGTCTCACTCCTTTCTCAACCACTGCTTCCTTTCCTTTCTGTACAAATTGTAAATAGCCTTTCGCTTCCTATATTTTACTCCTGTCACCTTCAGAATTAGGAAGAGATAATTCCAGCCAACATTGTCAAAAGCTTTCTCCAAGTCTACAAATTCTAGAAACTTAGATTTGCTTTTCCTTAATCTATCCTCTAAGATCAGTCGTAGTAGTACTGCCTCGCATGTCCCTACATTTCTACGGTATCCAAACTGATTTTCCGCAAGGTCGGCTTCTACCAGTTTTTCCATTCGTCTCTAAAGAATTCGTTTTAGTATTTGCAACCGTGACTAATTAAACTGATAGTTCGATAATATTTACACCTGTAAGCACATGCTCTGTTTGGAATTGGACTTATTGTATTCTTCTTGAAGTCAGGATATTTCGCCTGTCTCATACGTCTTGCTCAACAGATGGAAGTTTTGTCGTGGCTGGCTCTTCCAAGACTATCATCAGTTCTAGTGGAATGTTGTCTACTCCCGGTACCTTATTTTGACACTAGATCTTTCAGTGCTCCGACAAAGTCTTCACGCAGTGTCATATCTCCCATCACATCTTCATTTATGTCATTTTACATTTCCACAACATTGCCTTCAGATACATCGGCCTTGTTTAGACCCTCTATATACTCCTTCCACCTTTCTGCTTCCCCTTCTTTGCTTATGAGTGGCTCTCCATCTCAACTTTTGATGTTCATACAGGTGGTTCTCTTTTCTCCAAAGGTCTCTCATTTTCCTGTAGACGGCATCTATCTTACCCCTAGTGATACATGTTTCTGCATCCTTAAATTTGTCTTCTAGCCATTCCTGATTAGCCGTTATGCACTTTCTGCCGATCTCATTTTAGAGACATCTGTATATCTTTTCGCCCGCTTCATTTACTGCACTTTGATATTTTCTCCTTTCATCGATTAAATTCAGGATCTTTTGTATCACTCAATAATTTCTACTATAGATCGTCTTTTTACCTACTTGATCCTCTGCTGCCTTTACTATTTCGTCTCTCAAAGCTACCCATTCTTCTTCTACTGTATTTGTTTCCCATGTTATTGCCAGTCGATCTCTAATTCTCTCTCTGAAACTCTACACCCTCCGTTTCTTTCAGTTTATCCAAGCCCCAAATCCTTAAATTTCAGTCGTTTAGCAGTTTGTTCACTTTTACTCTATAGTTCATAACCAAAAAGTAAACTTTTGTCCTTCATGTTTCCAGCTGGGTTTTCACAACTTTTGGTGAATTCAAGGCGAGATAGGCCGTTGACTGAAGATTGTGCAGCCTTCACCGACATTCAGTCTTATTATGCGTTCCATTCATTATAAAGGATGAACATCAATAAAATCGACAAAGTGCAGGGTCGGATTTCTGACTAGAAATGAAGGGCAAAATGTCTTACGACCATTTATCCGGAAGTGCATCGATGCCACAGTGGATGGCTCTGACGAATGGAATGCCTTCTAAGTGCCACGTCTGCAGCCCATAGATGAGGATTAGGAAGATTGATTATGCTAGTTCCGGTGAAGGTTGCATCTGCAGTAAAGAGAAATGACGACAGAAATCTCGTAATTGTGATGGATGGTGCAAAAATCATCGACAAATAACTTCCCGTGGAGGGAAATTCACTTCTGATAATCTTTGCACTCGTTGCAGGTGATAAGGATAATAGCGGTTGTACACATAATCATATTTTTGCTTACACCATGTGGGAGTGCCACTTACCTGGATCTTGTACAAGGGTTCGTCTCAATTTACTATAGAACGCGGTCCTCCATATCTGGTGTACGCGTAATCAACCACTTCCCTGCACTTTCATCGGTCTGAAAGGACACATGATCACATAACACTCCAAAAAATGGATTGAAATTTTGTGTCATGTGGTAGGTGTCGTGAGAGTACTGGTTTTGGTATAAACGTGGTGCCTCTCGACCGTTTCCATCCACTTGGCCATACACAAACATCATCTTGGCTTATTCCCTACATGAATAACGTACCATTCAGCTGCTTACAGTATGCTGCGTCGATCACACAGTCCGCAACACACAAGGAACACAAGAAACGTGGTCAAAGGGACTTTCATTCGTTATCGCCATCTTCCGTGCCAGCTATACGTTTCAGATGGTTCAAATGGCTCTGAGCTCTATGGGACTCAACAGCTGAGGTCATAAGTCCTCTAGAACTTAGAACTACTTAAACCTAAGTAACCTAAGGACATCACACACATCCATGCCCGAGGCAGGATTCGAACCTGCGACCGTAGCAGTCGCGCGGTTCCGGACTGAAGCGCCTAGAACCGCTTGGCCACCGTGGCCGGCTATGCGTTTCCGGACACATGTTCATAGGACCTTCTTTCGTACATTTCGAGTCAAGAATTCACCTGGTTTTATTAGAATTCATCCTGTGTATTAACTATATAATACATTTCACTACGTTAGACATTATGCTCGAAAGAATTTACTAGCTGACATGTGTTGCTGGGGTGGATTAGGATGGGAAAGAATGGGATAAGTCAACTTCTGCTTAGTCATTCTTTGGTGAAAGTATATTTCACATTAGATATTTCTTTTTTTTTTTCCTCCTTGCGTTTCCAGATGGTGTGAACTTACGAGCGTTGGAAGCTTACTAGTGGCAACTATTTATTTACACCTCGTACAAAATAGATATGTGTTTGAAAGTTTTACTGACCTTCAAAGTAGTCACCAGCATTGTGTATAACCTGTTGCCAGGAATGTCGAACTTGTAGGATACTTGAGAGGTTCCATGCCGCCTCTCATTCTCACCAGTGTTATTAATGTTTTATGTCATTGCACGGTGGTAACAGACCGAATAAGGTTATTGCAGTGAGATTATTTGTACTGAGAGCTCCAAATACTTTCACTTGATTCCTATGCATGTTGGATTACATCCCTGGATGGCCCGTGCTACGCGAGCACCGATGGACGCAGCACACTGCGTTAGCGGTTGGGGATTGCACTTCTGCGAATGCTCAGAGGGTCGTACATCAATGGGCTTAAGCACATGGCGGTTCGACTGACGTCGGTCGAGTTTCAACTACTGTATGCAGGGCGAAACTACCTCCGAGACGTCTGAGAGTCGCCGCAGTTTATGTGTTTACCGTTATGACGCGTCCGGAACGAAAACTGCTGGCACGGACTGACTGCATGGTCTTCATGATTGTGAGAATACTCGTGGACCGTGCCCTGTTGGGCGTGACTGTCTGGCGCCGGATGGACCGTGGTCTACGCATGTTGTTCTCGTAACTGGTCAAATGAGAAGTTCAGTGCCCTCAGCTGAATAGCTAAGCATGATTGGTCAACTTAAACTGAAGCTAGTTGAAGTCATAAAGCCCTGCTCGAAATTGGAAGGAACGCTCGCTATTGGTGAGAATGATGTTGTGAGACAGTGTAGAGAAATTTTGGAATGAGCACTGAATGCTGATTCGCGGTTTCCGAGGATAGTAGGGAGTTGAGCAATCTTGGCTTCGCTCATGCGTTGCACGGGTGCAGGTATTCGGCATCTAATCTTCGTCAGATTCGCACGGTCTTGCGGTTTTTGGCAGTACTTAGAATTCTAGGACAGACTTCGAGGCCAGGGTTTGAAACAGAGTTGCTGCACAGCAGAAGTCGGCGCCTACATCATTACAAAGCTGTGTACCGATGACGTGCTGCAGATTTCAGGTCTGGTACAGTATTTGGCGGCTTCGGCATTATAGGATCTATCATTATTGTACTGAATCCCTCAGCAGCACTTGCGCTCGCTTTGCTACAGGTCCACCTTGCTTGTTTCTCCATTTGAGCTCTTCAGATAGTTCAGATGGCTCTAAGCACTATGGGACTTAACATCTGGGGTCATCAGTCCCCTAGACTTACAACTACTTAAACCCAACTAACCTAAGGACACCATACACATCCATGTGCAAGGCAGGGTTCCAACCTGCGACCGTAGCAGCAGCGTGGTTCCGGACTTAAGCGCCTAGAACCGCTCGCCCACACCAGCCGGCCATTTGAGGTCTCACTACTAATTGCAATACTGTAATATAGCCGGTAGAGCAATAATTGATTCATCTATTGCATCACAGAGAGTAGGAGCCCCTTGTTCTGGAGCCAACTCTTATTCTCGCAATAGTTTAGTATAACCCATCCTTTAACCAACTGTTTGTGTCGATAAACATGTGCCTTTACGTTCTGATGTATAATAAGTCACATTGTGATATTTAATCCGCATGTCATGTCGTAGATATATGCAATAACCCATTTCCTCTGGTTTATTTTGATAAATATCCCTTTTTTTCTGTGAGTAGATTGCGATTTTTATTAAATTTTTGTGAGTGTGCACTCCTTATTTTACCAACCAGCAGTGTCCACCACTATATCCTTTCGTTACTGTTGTGCGCATAATTAATTTGGGGGTAGATAACGAGGGGATCGAGTGCATGTCTCGTTCTCATGCAAAATTCGTCTGAATGAAAGAGGTACAAACTTTTCTCCACCCCAACATCTCGCTTAATATGGCGACCCTTGCCTCGATTCTTTCCTGTGACTGCTGAGATGCTGTCAGGACTTGATCGATAACATTTCATGATTAAAAAGAAACACCATAATCAATTTTCTTTTCTGTGATTATATTTCCCTGTAGAAATATTTCGCAGCGCGCATGTAATAGCCATTTATTTTGTCGATTTATTTAGTAATTTCATTTTGTTTAGTTTTGTGTGTTGGTTGATGTGTGTGGGCTCTGTACCACATCACATTCCGTTGAAACTGACTTATAGACATTTAATTTTTTTTTTAAGTAGGAGTAGATTAGTGTAATTTTGTGTCATATGGGGTTTTCCCTGTTAATTTTTTTTTTTTTGTTTTGTTTTCTGTGAATGAATGTTCACTCGTAGCAGATCGCAACTGTTGTCGAACGCATCTCAAATAAATAGACTGCACACGATGGAGCAGGATCAGGGTACGAACAAGGTTTAGCCAGATGAGGAATTGTTAAGTTTTCTTACGGGAAGAGAGGTGTTGAGCACAGACGTTAGTCGCGAATCGGAGGCAGACCGAGAACAGGAGGATCTGAACGGTGAAATCAGTCAGAAAGAAGGAGTGGTAGAAGTGAATAGGTATGTGGAGAATTTTGTTCATATAAATAAGACCACTGATGAGAACACAGTGAGGAAAATTGGGTCTCCACTCTTCAACAGTGCTAAACTGTCTAGAGTAGCATCACCAACTGGTGAAGATAGGCCTTGTCATCCGAAGGCTTTATTATCAGAGATTTTTGGGGTGGTAAAGGACATAAAACAGAGCCTAGAAAAGAGAATGGATGAAGCAGAGAATAAGGTAGCTGCGGTTGTGAACGAAGAGTGAAATAGCGGAGGTCGGTAAGGCTAGTGCCGAGGCGAAGAAAAGTGCCGTTGAAGCGAAGAAGGAAACAGAATTAGCAAGGGTTTAAGCAGCTGGCGCCAAAAAAAAAAAAAAATGGCAAAAGTCGTAAATAAACGTGCAAGAATCGCTAGGCGATTTGGACACGTCAATGCGGTAGGAACTGATGCAATAAGAGCCCAGGGGAAGGAAGCACTTGCAGAGCACAACGCAAAGAATGGAAAGCGCTGAAGAAGGAGTTGCGGGTACCACCCAACGGTGCGAAAGCGTGGAAGAACGTGTAGCACTCCTGGAACGCCAAGTACAAATTGGTACGTCGCGTCCAGAGGCGACGACTGGCAGACATGGAAGTGGGGCGCCAGACGTCTGCCCACCGTGCACCGGCTCGACGTAAGGTAGTGGACTACCAAACTCACACTGCAGCCCAGGGAGCACACGGACGCAAAATTACAGCCCGATCGTAATAAGTAACACTCAGTTTCAGTATCATTATCAGACAGGACTACGTGGTCACAGCACGCAGGGGATGTCACCTCGCGTCGAACAGACGGGCGCGTTTGATACTACAACCAATATAAATGATAAAGAGGGACCAGAGTTTGATTACAAACACTTTTAATCGGTCCTCTAATTCCAAAATTTCCGGGAAAGTGGAGGCTCACTTCATCCAAAAATTTGGCTGTCACAATTTTCTAGTACGCTACCAATATCTTGGTCATTGACAGCTAATTTAGAATTTATCTGCGGGCACATCGAGGGCACGGCAGCTGCGAAAATGCGCGGTGTTGTTGGTACATGCCGGATGTGTCAAGAATTCACCGACGTGATTCTCGGAACGTATTGTTCGCGCGAAATGCAAGACCGATTAAAACTAGAAATCAATTTCTCCAGATCTGGAGGCGACAGGATACAAGAGCCCTACGAAACTCTTCGAGATTTTAATTAAAAAGAATCAGTTTCTTGATGTACCACATAGTGATGGTGAAATAATTTAAGTTCTGTTTTGCGAAACTGCCAAGCAGCTACCAGCAAGCGCTTGTAGGAAAGTACAGATCGGAGTTGGAGATAATTTTTGAAAAAGAAGCAGCCCATGATCGAAGGAAAGGGCAATATTACCATTACAATGGCGACTTTTGTGGAGCACCGCGCAATAAGAGCAACAATGTTAGGAGGAATGAGCGTGATACAACATCTGGGAGGCAGGAATACGGGAGACAATATTCAGGACGGCAGAGTAACTGGCAGAGGCAAAATGATACCCGCCAGAACGACACGAACTGGAGGCACAGAGATTCAGATAAACTGCGATGAGTCAACGAAACACGTGGTCCTAACACGAGTTCCAGTCACCGAAACAGAAATGGAGGGCGATATTGAAGCCAGGGCCGTGCGGTTTCGGTCCACGGGTAATCCGCACAAATAATCGGTCAGAGCCGTTTACATATGTTGAACTGTAAGGAGAGAGAGAACGTTGTTTTTGTATAGGTGAAAAAGTGTTGGTGAAATCTTTTCGGCTTTCGAATAAACGAAAACAGAAATGCCAAAAGTTTTTCTCAGTGTACAATGGACCCTACAGGGTTAAAAGAATCGCCCACCAGAACACGCACGATTTGCTGTCACTGAAGGGCAAGATATCCATTTGTATTCTTCATATACTCCACGTTAAGCCGTTTGTGGAATAATTCTTGTGACTAAAACGAAAGGGAAATATTTGTAAAATGTACTTGGTTAGAAAACATCTTTCCGTTGTGTACATATTAGAAATTAAGTGTGGTAATTTGTTGTTATTTATATTCCTTAACATGTACATGTATAGCTTGTAGGGTCTACGAAGCGACATATGATCTTGCGCGAAATTGGTTAACTCTGAAAGCGAAGTATCGATCTAATTCACGTTTCTGGACTTTCCGTTACATGGGAGAGCCACCACTCTTATAAGTAAATGGTAACACAGATTCGATCTTCATGTGAGTTATATCTTTACACCATACCTACTACTGTGTCTTTGTTGAGGAAGTGCTACTGGATGCATATCGACACTGTTCTGGGCACGCCTTACAGCGTTGCTCCATTTGTTTGTTTTAGTGGTACTTGTGACTGGCGTTATGGGCACACAACTGCAGTGTTGCACCTATTTTCTGTGGGCCTTTTTTTTTCCTCGTTGGCGTGTTAGGCACGCCACAGCGCGTTGCGCCATACTCTTAGGGTTTGGAGGCGGATATACACTGCTGGCCATTACAATTGCAGCACGAAGAAGAAATGCAGATGATAAACGGGTATTCATTGGACAAATATATTATACTAGAACTGACATGTGATTACATTTCCACACAATTTGGGTGGATCAATCCTGAGAAATCAGTACCCAGAACAACAACCTCTGGCCGCAATAACGGCCTTGATACGCCTGGGCATTGGGTCACACAGAGCTTGGATGGCATGTACACGTACAGCTACCATTTCAGCTTCAACACGACACCACAGTTCGTCAAGAGTAGTGACTGGCGTATTGTGACGAGCCAGTTGCTTGCCCACCATTGACCAGACGTTTTCAGTTGGTGAGAGATCTGGAGAATGTGCTGGCCAGGGCAGCAGTCGAACATTTTCTGTATCCAGAAAGGCCCGTACAGGACCTGCAACATGCGGTCGTGCATTATCCTACTGAAATGTAGGGTTTCGCAGGGATCGAATGAATGGTAGAGCCACGGGTCGTGACACATCGGAAATGTAACGTCCACTGTTCAAAGTACTGTCGATGCGAACAAGAGGTGACCGAGACGTGTAACCAATTGCACCCCATACCATCAGGCTGGGTGATACGCCAGTATGGCGATGACAAATATACGCTTCCAATGTGCGTTCTCCGTGATGTCGCCAAACACGGATGCGACCATCATGCACCCAGGTTCGTTGTTGAGTACATCATTGCTGGTGCTCCTGTCGGCGATGCAGCGTCAAGGGTAACCGCAGCCATTGTCTCCGAGCTGATTGTCCATGTTGCTGCTGCTTAATGGTTTTTGTCTTGCAAACGTCCCTGTCTTTTGACTCAGGGATCGAGACGTGGCTGCACGATCCTTTACAGCCATACGGATAAGATGCCTGTCATCTCGACTGCTAGTGATACGAGGCGGTAGGGATCCAGCACGGCGTTCCGTATTACCCTCCTGAAGCCACCGATTCCATATTCTGCTAACAGCCATTGGATCTCGACCAACGCGTGGAGCAATGTCGCGGTACCATAAATCGCAATCGCGATAGGCTACAATCCGACCTTTATCAAAGTCGGGAACCTGATGGAACGCATTTCTCCTCCTTACACGAGGCATCACAACAACGTTTCACCAGGCAACACCGGTCAACTGCTGTTTGTGTGTGAGAAATTGGTTGGAAACTTTCCTCATGTCGCACGTTGTAGGTGTCGCCACCGGCGCCAATCTTGTGTGAATGCTCTGAAAAGCTAATCATTTGCATATCACAGCATCCTCTTCCTGTCGGTTAAATTTCACGTCTGTGGCACGTCATCTTCGTGGGGTAGTAATTTTAATGGCCAGTGGTGTTTAAAGGGGACCATTGTGTCCTTCCACGCCGCTGCTGCTGGGAGTAACCTTTGTGGAGTGTGGCGAGTTTCTCATACGATGGTACGTCAGGTTTCTGTACGTGTGAAGTCGTCCGGGTTTATCGTTTGCTAGGTGTAATAAAGAAGGTATGGAATTCATCAACAAGTCCGGTAATTTGTGCCTTGGTGTCAGAACTAGCAAACAAGGGAAGTCCAAAAGGATGGTATTTGGAAGAACTTGTTTACAGAGGTAGAGTCTTTGCATTGTAACGTACGAAGACTTCCTTGTTTTTTTTTGTGTAAATTTTCCACTATAAGGTTCATTATATTCAGTTCCATCTCAGATGAGCAGCGACCAACTCAGCGTATCGGCCACGCCAGAGACAGCAACATCCATCCAGTTCTCTCAGTGGGGCAGGACATGGGCGTATGTAAGGTACACGGGTGTAGCCAATACGTTACATACTGTATTTCCACTAATTTCCATTGCTAAGGCAACTGCAGCTAATTTTATCTGGGGTATCTCGGGTTCATTGTGTATTTGTGTGCGGCCGCCATGTCTTGAGCAGTTTTAAGGATCCACTGAGGCGTCTGGGGTCAGAGATGGCGAGAGACGAGCATTGGCGCCTGTAGATAGCGTACTTAGCAAATTTAAATTGTCTTCCGAAGTTGTGAGCATGCTCCAGTGACGGGTAGGCCATAGTTGGGATTACATATAGTAGTTTAGGGTTATGGGTAACGTACTTCAGCTCTTCTTTATCTTAATGCGTCAATAATGACACACACACACTCTACCATTAACAATGGCCCTATAGGTTAAGTGACTGCTCTTTATATGTAATGTTTGTTGTTGTGGTCTGGAGCCCAGAGACTGGTTTGATGCAGTTCTCCATTCTACTCTATCCTGTGCAAGGTTCTTCATCTCCCAGTACCTACTGCCACCTACATCCTTCTGAATCTGTTTAGTGTATTCATCTCTAAGTCTCCCTCTACGATTTTTGCCTTCCACGCTGCCCTCCAGTACTAAATTGGTGATCCCTTTATGCCTCAGAATATGCCCTGCCAACCAATCCCTTCTTCTGGTTAAGTTGTGCCACAAATTTCTCTTCTCTTCAATTGTATTCAATACCTCCTCATTAGTTATGTGATCTACCCATATAATCTTCAGCATTCTTCAGTAGGACCAAATTTCGAAAACTTCTATTCTCTTCTTGTGTAAACTATTTATCGTCCATGTTTCACTTCCATACATGGCTACACTCCGTACAAATACTTTCACAAACGACTTCCTGACACTTAAATCTATACTCGATGTTAACAAATTTCTCTTCTTCAGAAATGCTTTCCTTGCCATTGTTGGTCTACATTTTATATCCTCTCTACTTCGACCATCATCAGTTATTTTGCTCCCCAAATAGCAATACCCATTTACTACATTAAGTGTCTCATTTCCTAATCTAATTCCCGCAGCATCTCCCGATTTAATTCGACTACCTTCCATTATTCTCGATTTGCTTTTGTTGATGTTCATCTTATATCCTCCTTTCAAGACCACGTCCATTCCTTTTAGCTGCTCTTCCAATTCCTTTGCTGTCTCTGACAGGATTACAATGTCATTGACGAACATCAAAGTTTTTATTCCTTCTCTGTGGATTTTAATTCCTACTCCAAGTTTTTCTTTTGTTTCCTTTACTGCTTGCTCAATAACATCGGGGAGGCTACAACCTTGTCTCACTCCCTTCCCAACCACTGCTTCCCTTTCATGCCCCTCAACTCTTATAACTGCCATCTGGTTTGTGTACAGATCGTAAATAATAATACTATGCTAAATATTTTCATCAGTCTATAAGACATTTTATACTGAATTAATGTAACAGTGCTATTCATGTAAATATTCCTTTCTATTAATTTTTTTTATTGAATGCACAAAATACTATCTGAGACATTTGTAAGGAATTCTGAATGCTGTATTTGTAAAACGTTTTGGGGAGGCACACTTAATAAAAGGATTTAAGTATTGTCAGGTACTGGGAACAGCGAGTGACTCCTGGACGAGAACTGACACTAGAAGGAATGGAGTAAATGGGCTCGAGCGGCAGGGATATACCTGAGGGAGGCAGCTGTCAGTCACTTCCCCTCCTCCACCCAAGCGCTCAGAGGCGCGTGACACCTACCTGTTCAGCGCGGTGAAAGAAAGGTGGCGGCTCACCTGGCAGACAGTTCTGGGTCAACTGAGGGGGGGGCATAACCCTCAGAATCCCACTGGGATGGGCGAACCCATTAACGGCTAGGTGAGGAGACAGCGCCGCGCCACTCAGCAGTGACGCAGAAATGGGGATTCCACTGCAGAAGGGGTAGCCGACGACGAGGTGAGCTCAAATAATGGTGGGACAAAATGTCGGAGAGAGGATCTCCTGAGCCGCACTTATGACGGACGCCGTTTACAGTTGCTGCACGAATTCGTATAACTCACTATAATAGCCGTTTCCACCCGAACCCACACGATCGTACGGGTTTATTTTTTATTTTTTTTACGATAAACTGAATCTCTTGCCTTGCTTCCAACCGACCTGCAACGATCGTGCAGGTTGTGCGCTACGCGTTTCTCATCTTTATGATGCCATTTGGCGCCAACAGATTGCAGCACATGTTGTTTAAGTTAACCGAGAAGTGAGCATTATGCCGGCGCCTGGTTAGTAGCTCATAATTAAGTTAAATTGAATTGTTTCGGCGATTTGCTAGATCAGGTTATCTGTAATAGTGTGTACAACGTTGGGGTATTGATAATTATTAGTAACTTCATATCTTTGCACAGTAATTGTGCGTTAAATTTGTAGTAGCACGATTGTGCCGGATAGGTGTTGACTGTGTAACTTCATCCTCGGGTGGGTGTTGTTGATTGTGTCATTGGCCTCCCTATAATACTGCTTCTCATACAGTTTTGAATGGGAAAGTTTTTATGCACATTCCCGTTATTGTATGCAGGTTTATCAGACAGTCAAATCCGTTCTCTATTAGAGGATTCGGATTTGAGTGGCATTTCGTCAGATGAGGACGACGAGTTTGTTCCTTCTCCTTCAAATATTCAGCAGGCAGACGACTCGTCTGATGATGATTTGAGTGCCGAAGAAGATCCTGAAGTTCCTCAAGAGCGCGGGAGTTCACACAGTGTCACAGAAGGTGTCAGACCACTGTTTCTTCTGAGATCAAATTTTGTTCAGAAGTTTCATCCACCAAACATTAATTACAGTGCTGTTGAGGTCAGTGTCAAAGAGGTGCGATCTGAGTTACCTATTTCGTGTATCATTCCCATTTTCTTACTAAAATATCTTCTTTTTAATTCTAGAGTCCTTCACCAACTGGAACCAAGTGTTGCCGAACGAGGTTCAGAACCAGAAAATGGACACTCAGGTGCTTGCTGCATTTCATAGACCTTTCAGTGGTCAACTGCTGGTTTCTCTACAGAGAGCACTGTCATGAAAACCAGACTGCCAAGAAGAATATTATGGATGTGTTGAAATTTATAATGTCTCTAGCTGAGGCTCTTCTGTCATGTCCAGACAGAAAGAGATCTGAAGAGTTTGAAACACTGTTAGATGATACGTTAAGTATCTCCACAAAGTTTACAAACCCCATCCGAAACCAGGTTTGGACAAGCGATATGATGCGTATGACCACTGGCCGACACTGGATGATATTTTGTCACCACGAACATGTCAGTAAGAGCGCTGCAGTTCCAGAACAAAGTGCATAAAATGCAATCAGTACTTATGTCTTGCGAAAGGAAAGGATTGTTTCAATTTATTTCAGGAAAAATGAAGCAGTCTGAACCATGACTTTGTGTTACAAAATAAATAAAATAAAATTTATATTAATTTTTTTGGCACAGAATATGATTTGCAATCTATGTAACATTTTTTATAGTTACTAATAAATAAAAGTAATGAAAGAATAGTTTTTTATTCATAACTGTTCCTCAGGTAAATTATAATATCAAACAAATAGCAGGTTGGTGAAATAAAACCTGACTCTCACGATTGTGCTAGTTGTTTTCCCGCTATATTTCTTATGGAAGAGTTTTTTTATTATTTTTCGCAGTGTCTACTATGCCCAACTATACAGAGAATTCAACTTTATTCACCATTTTCAAAAAAAAATGTTCAGGATGGAAAGGGATAGGCTGGACTGCATGTCCAAAGCAGTTCTGTGTTGGGTATTGCTCCACTGCAGTTTGTCATGATTATCTCCGGCAATACAGAAAGCAGTTCCGAGTAGTTCCGAGTCACTCTAAGAGTAGTATCCTGTATTGAAATTTTTGGTGAATTTTATCCGTAATGGATGCTTTCCCTCTGTGTCTGTTCCTTTATAGGTTGTAAAAAATATCCGCTACCAGTCACAATAAAAGGTTATTTATTTGTCATATGACCGGTCTAAATAAGTCCAAGCGTTACTGTCTTTGGACAGCCAACTACCTGCCCTATGGGTCTGTCCAGAATCTTGGAGTACTCAGCGACAATCGTAGCCTGTACATGTGCTTGCCATCATATCCCACAGAACTGCAAATCAACAATAGGCTGTTCTAGCACCTTATGAGCTTCCTGTTGACTGACAATGCCTCTACAGAGAGGGGAGGATGACTGATGTTACTTCCGGATGCCATTTCCATGCCTGGTTCCGAGAAACATTAGATTGGAGACCCGCACCACTAGTCGCACTCCTCCCAACAAGCACCCCATTTCTCCACTCCAGGAACCACCACCCCACTACACAAATGAGTATGAGTGTGGCGATGTCCATGTGTTGAGTGATTTGTTGTGTGATGTTAGCATGTGAAGGATATTTTTTTTCTTTGGCTCAGACAACTGTATGAACACGGTAAAATTCGTGCCCTTAGTGAAAACATTGTTCTTTTTTTTTTTTTTTTTTGCCCTCAGACTTTATTTCGGAGACTACAAGGTGGATTCAAGTTCTAAGTCCTCCAATTTTTTTCCTCCGGACTGGAAAGAGATAGAAACATGCGCATTGTTTTAAAATGAGGTCGTGTTCATTGTCAATACGTCCCAGAGATGGCAGCACTGTACGGCAGATGGACTTTTACCGCCAGTGGCGAGAATGAGAACTGTTTTAAATACGTAAAATGGCGACGTTTTCCTTACTTGAACAGCTTGCAATCATTCGTTTTCTAGTTTGTGTGGTCTGAAACCAATTGAAATTCATCGACAGTTGAAGGAGACATGTGGTGATGGAGTTATGGATGTGTCGAATGTGCGTTTGTGGGTGCGACAGTTTAATGAAGGCAGAACATCATGTGACAACAAACCGAAACAACCTCGGGCTCGCACAAGCCGGTCTGACGACATGATCGAGAAAGTGGAGAGAATTCTTTTGGGGGATCGCCAAATGACTGTTGAACAGATCGCCTCCAGAGTTGGCAATTCTGTGGGTTCTGTACACACAATCCTGCATGACGACCTGAATATGCGAAAAGTGTCATCCAGGTGGGTGCCACGAATGCTGACCGACGACCACATGGCTGCCCGTGTGGCATGTCGCCAAGCAATGTTGACACACAACGACAGCAGGAATGGGACTTTCTTTTCGTCGGTTGTGACAATGGATGAGACGTGGATGCCATTTTTCAATCCAGAAACAAAGCGCTAGTCAGCTCAATGGAAGCACACAGATTCACCGCCACCAAAAAAATTTCTGGTAATCGCCAGTGCTGAAAAATTGATGGTGTCCATGTTCTGGGACAGCGAGGGCGGAATCCCTACTCATTGCGTTCCAAAGGGCACTACAGTAACAGGTGCATCCTACGAAAATGTTTTGAAAAACAAATTCCTTCCTGCCATGCAGCAAAAACGTCCGGGAAGGGCTGCTCGTGTGCTGTTTCACCAAGCCAACGCACCCGCACATCGAGCTAACGTTAGGCAACAGTTTCTTCGTGATAACAACTTTAAAGTCATTCCTCATGCTCCCTACTCACCTGACCTGGCTCCTAGTGACTTTTGGCTTTTTCCGACAATGAAAGACATTCTCCGTGGCCGCACATTCACCAGCAGTGCTGCTATTGCCTCAGCGATTTTCCAGTGGTCAAAACAGACTCCTAAAGAAGCCTTCGCCGCTGCCTTGGAATCATGGCGTCAGCGTTGTGAAAAATATGTACGTCTGCAGGGCGTTTACGTCGAGAAGTAACGCCAGTTTTATCGATTTCGGGTGAGTAGTTAATTAGAAAAAAAATCGGAGGCCTTAGAACTCTAATGCACCTCGTATAAACTGGAAATACATTGTAAACTACGTGTATATTGTTTCGTTTTATAGCTTCCAGTCCTCTTTTTTGTATACATGTTCATGTTAAAGGTATCCTGGTTCTCTATCATCACGTCAGTTTAGAACAAGTTTTTTTGTGATGCAGACTATGTTACATGATGTTCAACGACACAGGTGTACTTAAGAAATTTTAGTTTCTTTGTACACTGTATCTCTATCTTACTTGCGTTGACGCCTGTGAAGCGTCACTATGTGTACAAATTTCTTGTGTATGTGCCAATAGTTACAAATTGTTATACACAATAATATGCCACAGATACGGGAGAGTATTTTTGTTTGTTTTGTGTATGTGAGTAGGATATCTGTGGTTACAATTCTGGTTAGTGGTGAATGGACCATCAGTCAATCAATCACTGTCAAAAAACTACCATCCTTTCTGTTCAGAGAAACGGCGTGAGTATGGCTAACTGTTTCAACAATGAAGCACATAAATATTTTTTGTCTTTTTGGCTTCATGCAAAAGAATGTGTGAGTTTGAGTTGGGCACCAGTAACTAATTCTTGAATGTTACCTTAATGAGAAGCATGCAGATCCAATAGTTCAAAATTTCATTGCAGCTTCGAACTTGGCCTTCTGGCATGTTTTCCAACATTTGTATGACTGTACGAGAATATCCATGATTGAGAGTGGGTTCCCTGAGGGCGAATCTATGTTGAGTGTGACATTCGTCAATGTGGATAAGATGTTGGTAAAGCCAAAAGAAAAATTCCACCTTTCGTTTTCTCATCAATTTTAAATTCGATCTTCCAGTTTGTAGTGACATTTTGGAATCTGTTTGGACAGATCCCTTTCGAGTGATTCACACTACCTCTGTGAAATAAGTCAACCACTACCAAAAATAATTTAAATTGACTGGGGAGTAATGAGAGGTTTCATGCCCTCTTTTGCATGTCGCCTCTCATTTTCATAAATTTTATTAATGTTTTACGTCATTCCACGGTGGTAACAGGCTGAATAAGGTTATTGTAATGAGATTATTTGTACTGAAAGCTCCAAATGGTTTTCACTTGAATCCTATGCATGTTGGGTTACTTCGCTCGGTGGCCTGTGTAAGGCGAGTATCGGAGGACACGGCACAATGCATTTCCGGTTGGGGGCTGCACATCCCCGACTTCTGAGGGTATCGTACAATGAGCTTAAGCACCTGGCGGAACAACTGACGTCAATCGAGTTTCGCCTATTGTATGCAGGGCGAAACGACCTGCGAGACGTCTGAGTGTTGGCGCAGTTAATGTGTTTACCGTTCTGGCGAGTCCGGTGCAAAGACTGCTGGCACGGACAGACTGCATTGTCCCCATGATTCTCAGAATACTTGTGGACCCTGTCCTGCTGGCTGCGACTGTCTGGCGCCAGATGGCCGGTGGTCTAGGCATGTTGTTTTCGTAGCCAGTCAAATGGCCAATTCAGTGCTCTCAGATGAATAGCAGTCGCATCATTAGTCAACATACACTAAGGTTAGTAGACGTCATAAAGCCCTGTTCGAAATTGAAGGGAACAGTCGCTATTGGTGAGAATGATGTTCTGAGACAGTTTGGGGGAATTTTGGAATCAGCACTGAATGCTGATTCGCGGTTTTCGAGGATAGTAGGGAGCTGAGCAATCTTGACTTCGCTCTTGCGTTGTGTGGGCGCAGGCACTCGTGACCTAATTTTCATCGGAGTTGGACGGTCTAGCGACTTAGTCGCACGTTTTCGGCAGAGAATTCTCGAATAGCCTTAGATGCCAGGGGTTGAAACAGGGTACTGCACAGCAGAAGTCGGCGCCTATATCATTAGATCATTAGAACGCTGCCTACCGATGACGTATGCTGATTTTAGGTCTGATACAGTATTTTGCGGCTTCGGCATTATAGGACCTATCATTATTATACTGAATCCCTCAGCAGCACGTGCGCTCGCTTTGTTACAAGTCCACCTGGGTTGTTTCTCCATGTGATCCCATTTTAGTTATCGCTACTAATCGCGATACTGCAATATAGTCGGGAAAGTAATATTTGATTCATTAGGACCCCCATTCCTTAACTTCAATCTAGAGCATCACTGAGAGTGGGAGCCCCTTGTTCTGGAGGTAACTCTTATTCTCACGATAGTTCACTATACCCTATCCTATGGCCGGCCGCGGTGGTCTCGCGGTTCTAGGCGCGCAGTCCGGAACCGTGCGACTGCTACGGTCGCAGGTTCGAATCCTGCCTCGGGCATGGCTGTGTGTGATGTCCTTAGGTTAGTTAGGTTTAAGTAGTTTTAAGTTCTAGGGGACTGATGACCACAGCAGTTGAGTCCCATAGTGCTCAGAGCCATTTGAACCAACCCTATCCTATAACATACTGTTTATGTCGATGATCATGTACCTTTATGTTCTGATGTGTAGTAAATCTCATTTTAACATTAAATCCGCATATCGTTTCGCAGGTATATACCGATTCCCATTTCCTCTTGTTTATTATTATGAAGTTCTTTTGCGATTTTCATTAAATTATTGTGAGTGGGCACTCCTTATTTTACCAACCAGCAGGGTCCCACCATCATTTCCTTACGTTACTGTTGTTCCCATAATTAATTAGGTGATAGGTAAGGAGGGGGTCAGGTGCATGTCTCTCATGCAAAATTCGTTAGAATTAAAGAGGTACAAATATTTCTCCACCCCAGCACCTCGCATACTCTTAGCAGTACCAGGAGTGTTGACAGTTCGTTCAGCACGGTCTATTCCACGTCGAAATTGTAGCAGTTCTGAAGCGAATGCCGTAGAGTGTTTCCTTCAGTTTAGAAATTGAATAGAACTCTCGAGGCTTAAGTCAGGGGAGTGCTGTAGGTAGTATAGCACTTAGCAGGCCCATCATTCAAACAAATCAGTAACAGCTTGCACTGTACGTGCTTGAGCATTGTCCTGCAAAATGATGGTCAGGTCCTGCAGAAAGTGTCATCACTTCTAAGCTGGTCGTAGGTTGCGTTCCAAATATGAACACCATACAGACAGAAGTGGTGACACTTTCTTAGGACCTGACCATCATTTTGCAATACTGTGCTTAAGCACGTACAGTGCAAGCTGTAACTGATTTGTTTGACTGACGGGGCTGCTAAGTGCTATACCACCTACTGCACCCCCTGACTTAAGCCCTCGCAAGTTCATTTCTAAACTGTAGGAAACACTTCACTGCATTCGCTTCTGAACTGCTACAAATTCGTCGGGCAGTTGACCGCGCCGCTCTAACTGTCAACACAACTGGCACTGCTAAGAGTATCCTAAGACTTCTACATCGCTGGCAACGGGTTATACACAATGCTGGTGACTACTTTGAAGGTCAGCAAAACTTTGAAATACGTATCTGTTTTGTACGAGCCGTAAATAAATAGTTGCCACTATTAACGTTCCAACCCTTGTACATTATAAAGAGTGACAGACAGCACTGGGATTTTAAATGAATGGAAATCACACTTTCATCCGCTCCCATCTTATGCAGTCCGAGTTTTATAGCGGTTAAGGAATTTAATGTAGGCAATTCAAAGTTGGAAAGATACGTTCGGAAAACTAAGAATAAGCAACTAGAGCGTTGACAAATCAGAAAGAAAATTTAATTTCACTTTCGGATCGTTAACCTAGCATTTAGCAGGAACATATTTTATTTCACACAGGTTTAACAAAGAAATTTATCTACTTGGACAGGACAGGGCCATAGGATTTATTACTAAGCATCCACCTTTACTGTTTGCAAGCCGGAGAACACATCTGGTGCACTAGCAATGTGACTGAATAAAATAGAGTAACAATAAGTAGGTGTTAAGCATTAAAAATAATTCTGTCTCTTAAAAATGACATTACAATATTCCCCTCCTGTTCATGATTTTTTTTTTTTACGATTCCATACTCCTTAGTCTAAACTGTTTGCTAAACAACTCCATGTCTTTATTTGAAGATGATAGTCCCCGTAATTTCAACGTTCCACCGAAACTGATTTACCTGATTCTGCCCTGTGGGTGGGGCACAACGAGAAGCACGCAAGCCTATTTTTGAAACAAATGTAAAAAAAAATACTATACAGTTTTATGTGATTTCCAAGTAAGTTACGTTAGGTTGTACCACAACACGGTTTTGTGTACACTTAATAAATGTTTTCTTGTGTTCCTTTATTTCACAAAAATTACCAAATAATAAGTATCTCATTCCGCCAAGTTTTTCCCCTATTACTTGATTTGTATGGTGATGAGATGTGTTAAGGGATCAAGGGTGACTTCCATGGTAGCGTTACACTTCTAAAATATGGGGGAAAGAAGGCCTACAAGTCATCCAGGAAATAAAAGCGAGCGTTGGGTGTAAGGTTCAATCCGAGCCAAAAAGGTTGACACAGAAGCAAAAATAAATACATATACAAAATAAGAGAATGTAACGAAAGAATATTGAATACCTGAGTAATGTGAGCTTACTGCTTCGGTGCCGTACCTTGACTAAATCCCCGATAGGAAATTCTGTCTGCGTGTGTAGGAGAGCTATGTCGTTCGGCCTCTTTTCAGCATGTCTTACAACTTTATCCACAGCAACCAACCATCCTGCATATTCGCGGTCAGATGTGCCAACCCGAAGCCATATTTCACCATAGCCTTCATTTCCCCTGACACAGTGCGCAGCAGTCATTGCCCAAGACTTTTTGATGACCGTGGCTGCACAGGTAAACGTACCCCACACCTCCAAGCCCGCCATGTAAGGATGGTCCGTGATGGATGTTTCTACTCCGGACATGATGCGCGAACCGGCAAAGCAAATGGTAACACACAGATGGTAGGACAGCAATAACAGCGCCCCTCCATGAAGCATGCTAAAGTGTGTAGACGCTTCCATAGAAACACTTAGCTTGACTCGCTCCAAACATTTGGGATCTCTCGTTCTTGGTCGTTCCAAAAACCTCGAGTGTAAATCCCCAGTAGTAGCTAATGCGCCGTGGAAGTTGATAGGAGTACTGATGGTTTACGGCAGCAGCATTATGTGATCATAGCAGACGATGTAGACATTACCCAAGGAAATTTCTTTCTTAATAAAGCCAGTAGGACACCAAACATGGACAGTTTACTGTGATTTCAGAAACATTAAAATTTTAGTGCCTTTGACGTTAATTATCGTAAGATACGTCATTTTTATTGAGCGTAAAAGTGCACAGTGTTTGAACAAGTCAAATTTACTTTCATACGCTGCCTATAAAAGAAGTCCTATATTACCAGTTTCTGACTATAAAACATTTTTATAAAGTACAATGTTAGTAATTTCAAACGTAAAGCGTTATTATCTTAATCACTTTGGAAAAACCATTCTAGGTTTAACGATGTAAGCAACATGCGGTGTAAATCTATATCTTTATTACTAAAGTTATTACGTACACTGAAACGAAAGGAATAAATCGACGGAAATGAGACAACGAAGACTCAGTGACGTGGAAATATATCACGGTGTACTGCTAAGATTTCTTGATATTAAAATAAAATGATAATAAGGGACTCAGATTTTCGTGTCTTTGAACTCCATTGATTTCTTCTCCGTGTACACATTCGATTAGCGCATTTTAATTCAGAGTGTTTCACGATTCCTATTACAGGCGTCCTAGAATGGCTGCGGGGACTCACTAGATAAAGTGCTAATAAAAGAATCACGTCCTGAAGAGTACCGTTTGGATGTACAATAATGTGGAAGTCATGATCATTTTCAAACCTCTCCCTTGTGCAGAAAATTAATAGCAAAACCGTTCCTTTAGCGATAGCTTCGCTGGGGCGCTATGCTACGCTCGATTTCATTCATGTGAAGACCTTACTGTCTCTTCTTTCGACTTCGCCGAAGTGCAGCCAGCCTTAAGGGATTAAAGCTGCCGTTAATTTTAGGGCACAAGCATCTCAGAAAACTTTCACACATTGATCCACACAAAAAAAACTTTGTCACACGTATCACCCATGATATTCCTACAAAGCCAATATTTATTCTTATAAAGGCCGTACATGACACTATAATGTCACTTGTCAGTGATATAAGTCATTCTAGAAAGTATCGAAAAGTATTCAGAATTATCGTAGTTAACAAAATATCGAAAAATATTGTAGGAATTGAAAGAGTAAGATAAGTATCAAAATTAAAGAAAAGTATCGAAGGAACAGTATAAATAAAAGAAAAATAAAAGAAGGGAAATATAGAAAATTTCAGATCTATTCAAAGTATCACATGGGACTGGAGGATATCAAAAGAACGGGAATTTTGTTCCTAATGCACGAAACAAAACTGTTTCATGAAGTTACACAGCCAACAGTTGGAAATGCAAATATATCTAGCACATTCACTTGCATCGACTCTCCCAAACATGATGTTCCTGGACATTTAGTCAACAATTCCTTAAATGCATATGTGCCGGCTTTAACAAGTGTCGTCTCGTCTAACACCTTGATGAATAAGCTGGAGGATGGATATTAAAAGCAAGTCAGCCGCTATTAACAAGTCACTGATGCTTCTGCTGCCTCATATAGTTCTTCGGCACACACATAGGTAAAACTACTCGACTGAAAATGTAAGTGTAAAGGACGCTACTACCAACAATCACAGTTCTCATATTTTTTGGTACCAGAATAGTGAAATAGCTTAAGAGAACATTCTTCCCCTTGCGGCTGCAGAACATAAACATGAAATTGTGAAATAATTTAGTACCTCCATTTGCAAGCTGTTGCGGCAGAAGAGCAGTTGCAATTTGGAGTTCAATTGAACATGCAGATGTATATAATAATAATTAATACTTGAATCGTCCAGAAAGCCTGCTAAAATCAGTGATGGTTCTCTTCCATGGACTTGCACGGATTTATGTATTAAAGATAGCAAACGTTAAAAGAGAAACCAAGGATAAGCAAATGGTGGACATAGGTCCACACCTGTGGAAACACAGCGAGAAGTGCATGCTAGAATATAAATGTAGATGGCGATAATTAGGAACTGATTTGGATGGCTGTGTAGTTGTACTACATGATCCCCAAGGTTACTGTGTAAGCTCATATAACTACAGACGTTTGTATGTCCATTTTGAATGACAATGTCCATCCCTTAGCGCAACATTTGTTTCCCCCAATTTGAGATGCTTTAATCTGACACGACAGCTCCACTAACAGCACAGTTCACATCGTCCGGGAGTAGTGGGACAATGTTCATGTCACCTCGCACTGAATTTCTCTCAAAAATATTCAAGATGGCGGATCCAAATTAGTGGCCACAAATGTGGCATGGTCGCACTGACGTCATGGCGGGAAGTTCTACTTTTTGGCGAGTATATAAAGCTATCTCCGCTAACCTAACTCCACCCCCTCCCCTTCTCCTACCCCTCTTTCCACTCTTCCTTCAACTCTCTTCCCTCTCCCAGCTGGAAATTGGTGGGAGGAGGACTCAGTCTACGCTGGCCTGCCAGCTAGGATGGACATCTTTATTTTGTATGCAGTGCAGTGTATTGTTTATGTAAACAATATTTGTCGTTATTGGTCGAGCTCTAGACGTACCTCCATATAGTGTGTTCACCTGTAGGTCCGGAGTCTAACTGATGTAGTACACAACAACCACCAGAGATCGCTGTCTGTCCTCCCCCTCTCGTCCCCCCATGTAATCCATGACGGTGTATCATGGAAAAATGGTGTCTAAATCTGCTCAGTTTGTGTCTAGCTACTGGACGTTGATGGTGAATGTATTTGGTTACTGTGTACTGTGTGTTCAATGGATAAGGTATCTGTGCTAGAGAAGGAGAGTGTATTAGCTGTAACCATGCAACTGAGGACAGTGTCCACAGCTACCTGCACAATACTTGGAAATCAATGATATATGCTGAATGTATGAAGACGACAAATATGCTTCATCAGATAATGAAGATGCAGCAGGTTATTGCTACATTACACTTCGCAACTCAGTCTGATAAATGTGATGCTGTAACTGTAGATCACCTGATAAAAGTCTTCCAAAACAGAGGAGGCCACACATTCACATACTCCAGTGCAAGCATCCATGTTTACAATTGAGGAAATGCTGTTGATGAGCAGGGATGAATTTAATAAGTGTATTGCACAGTACGCAGCTGATGACTGTATCCATAGCCTTCTACACAATGAGTGAAAAGTACAAAAATTGGAAGAATTGCAGTGCAGCGGGAAGGTGTGAAGATGCATCTCACAACTCACACAGACAGATGCTTGAGCTAGAACTGCCTAAATTTCCGAATTTTGCTGCCGGTCCTCATCAACTTTGCCCTATTCAGCAAGGAACCATAGGTGTTCACCTTAAGGCTTGGAGAACAACTGACCTAGTTCACAACACTGCCCCAGAGAGTGGTGTTGGTCCCCCTACCACGATGTGATGCATGATGACAGTGCAGAAAAAAGGGTGGGAACCAATTGAATTGCTGAATCTTGTCACGTGATATGCTTCAGCCAATAGGATGGCAGCATCTGGTGACATCATGGGAGGAGATATAGGGTGGGCTCAGCAGCTCTGAACCCCCAGTCTCTGTGAGCCAGCAGCTACAGCAGTAGCAGCGGCAGCAGAAGAATAAGTACCATGAGACATCAGTAGCAACAGCAGAGCGAAATACATCACAGCCTTGCAGAACAGGAAGAAGTGGGAAAATAAGTCTCCAATGAAAAACAGCCCACAGTTGCACTAATTATGTTTGTTTTAAGCCTTGACCATGGTTTCTTCTATATAGGCTTCTTCAGAAGTCAAACACACTAATAAATGAAAAATGTCTTAGCCCAGTGGCTGTGTTAACACCAACAAATTTATTTCATTTATTAGTGTGTGTGACTTCTGAAGAAGCCTAAGTTATTATAGCAGAAACCATGGTCAAAGTTTAAAATAAACATAATTATTGCTACTCTGGGCTGTTTTTCATTCTAGACAATTTCGTAACTGTTGCTGTTGTCGCTGTCATGATGAAAATAATGGCAAAATAACTATTCCATATCACGTCTTTGTCTGTTGTTAGCATTATTATTGGTTGTTTTCGTGTCTTGGTCTATGCATAATGATTCCTCCTCCTTGTTCAGGAGTATTCTTGGAAATGTCGAGGCTTGAGGAGCGAGCACTATCATGATCTCGGCTACATCCGGAATCGCAGAAACATCAGCAGTCATCTTGTCGAGACCTGCCCCGACCTCTAAAGCTGCAGAAGCAACAACATGAAGGTCTGACCTGTAGCGACCACGTGGGATCCTGCAGCGTACCTAGCCCACTTGCTGGAGCAGGACAAAAAGCTGTTATTGTCTGTCGCACTCATCGATTTTGGTGATGAGGATTTCCAGTATGTTCCTGAAGCTACAAATTTTGCTGGTGGTCCTAAGCAACAGCAAGATGGACGTCCTACTGGTCACCAACATATGACCAATCCGATCAGAATATTCTTGTGGTGCTGCAGAGGCAGAGTGCAGATGCTGTAGATAAGAAGGTTCCACTCATGGTCCACTTTGTGGAGCATTCAATGAGCTGTTGACGTCAGTCCCACTCATTGATAAGTGTGATGAGGATGCAAGTCTGCTGGTGGTAGTAAACAAAATTGGAGGAAAGGGTTGGTCACTGGCATACACTCAGCACTTTTCCCAACAATTAACATGTGGGGGAGGGTAACGGTGGGGATAGGAGACTTGGGAGTGGTCAGGGGGGTATGGTTAGGGAAGGGGGTGGAGATGGTGCAGGGACAGAATGAAGATCCTATGGATTAGATTGAATGAAGTGTGTCCATACTTTTCAGTTTCACATATGATTTAGCTCCTAGTGGAACTAAACGTGGGTATAGAAGCAGCTCATGACTGGAGGTTGCATGTGAGGACAGAAATTGAAAATCCATTGAAAGATGCTACAGTACCTATTTGTAAGTTCGACTGGGACGAAATATGTCATGGAGAGTGCTATATAAATCAGCAGACGACCACAGATTGTAATCCAACTAACTCGTACCCCTCCCTCTCTTCCTTTATTTCCGCACAGGTTAAATGTGCATGTGATAAACCAGAGCACTGCAGGTACCCGTGGGTACGAAGGAGATACGCATGGAATTTACTGCATATCAAAAAGCTTTATTTGGAACATATCGTACAGGTACAATGAAGGTAAAGTCTGATGATATTTTTTAAATACTACATCCGATGCATGAAATTTATATAAATAATGTGTATACATAATCTTAAACTATGTTTGTGTTTTATTTCGTACCTGTCTCAGTATAGTCCAAGTAATACACTTAATAATAACATTATTTTCATTGTTGCACCTATTATCATGGGGCAGGAGACAACTGCCTCAAACTCCTCCTCACCTGTCATTTTCAAAGTGAATGATGAAGCTACTTTTCATGAGTGTTTATATATATATATATATATATATATATATATATATATATATATATATATATAAATACTCATGTGCCAGTGCCTACTACTTGTCGGTACCTGACATAGTCGGTATCATGAAAGGGTGGGTGAAACGTACTCGCCCAAGGACTTTGTTGTAGGTGACTAGCTCTGAGAAGATGCAAAAGAAGACTTGAGGAAGAAGAAGAATGGTACACCCCTTCCTGAGCATATACGAGCAATTATTGCTCCAGTCGTGGCAATACTACTGTTGTGTTGACACTGCTAACACACAAATATGGAGTCCGATTTGAACATGTTTGTTTATTTTCAGAAACGCTGTTGAGCCGAAGTATCAGCTATTACTGCAGATACTGGGCGATGTGCGTTACATACACGATATTCAATGAGAGCAGTGATATCCCCCACCTGAGAAAGTAATGTCAAACTATGTGTTCATATTTGAGAATGTTTCTGTTGGTAACCAAGACTAAATTAGAGAATAATTCTGTTTCGGGCGTCATATGGGTGCTGATGAATTTTATCTAAGCCAAACATGAACCAGAATCCAGAAACAGTTGGTAAGTGGTACCACATACGTCATTAGAGCCTTCAAACAGGACAATGTGAATTTAAATTACATTTATCAAGCCCTCGTAAGAATTGTCATGTCGTTCAATGATTTTGTAAAGCTATGTGGCCGTTTCTGGAAACATTCACAGTATGGGTTTCTCGTTATTGGTAAAACAAGAAAACTGAACGATGGTAATGTAGGTGAAAGTTTCAAGAGTTTCTGTGTATATAGCCCGGTAAAAGAGTATAATATAGCAGACTTAACTAAAAGGCTGAAGCTTTTGAGGGGAAAAAATATATGGTCTTTTAAGGTAAGAGGGCGAGATTGCTCTGTGACCGCCATACGCAGGGAGAGATTGATCGAGTACTATTCGCGAAGTCTTAGAAATATGTTTAGCGTTGTCTGGTATACTTTGATCGTATTTATGTGTTCGAGAATTAAGTGTGAATGGACGTACTGATCAGTCATCTATCAATGCTCGCAATGATACTTGCAAAGTAGAGGAAGTATGGTTTAGCTATGAAACTAGGAAAACATGCTGTGACATGATTGGCCAGTTTTAGACTTACTGTAAAATTTTTCACGATATAATGTGTGATGGGTAATTTTACAGTAAATCAGTGGTGTCTAATCCAACCCATCCGTGCATTGGGTACCACATAATGATTGAGTGACAATGCTTGTTTGAGTTGGGGAGCTAATTATGGTTGATGGACCACAACTTCCAGGGTTGCTAGCACCAAAAACGTGATCCCGTACTTGTGTCCAAAATGAACAATCACTAGAAATGGAACGCAGAGTCATCAACTATAGGGTCATTGCGGCATAAGAGTTTAAATGTAGAGGCCGTCAATCACTTTGGGGGGTAGTTTGGAAGGTCGCCACAGCGCCACCAGGCTCTTCTAGTTTCCTTGTGTTGTGGCTGTCCTTCATTTAAAATCATTCAATGTTATGCTATCGACTGTAAGAATATGATTTACAAGGTGCAAGGTATAGTTTCCTGTGAGAGGCCATGCATGTCCGTGTTAATGTCTGTGCACGGCAGGAATTCTAGTTAGTCAGAGGTCTGAGGCACGCTAAAGTACTAGGACTCTGCTTAATATCGTCGAGTACGATAAGAATTTTATAGTATTATATTAAAAATATTTTTGGTCTTATAATACGCGAGCCTGGAGATGCGTGTATAAAAGGGAGCAGACTCTGATCAGAAAGCCTAACGTGTTTCTACCAACGGGAAAAGACTCTTCCCAAATAAGCTGAACTGTTCTGAGACCGACTTGGGTCGACTGAGGGTGCACTGATGTAAAATAGTAATTTTGTACCCTATAGGAAAATGAATTCTATCTTTACTACAACGACAAGGTGCATGTCGGAATACTGTCTTCATTGGTCTGTGTTTAAGTATATAACATTAAATGCCCTATCCTCAGTGAGAGGGGTGTGTATGTCGGTAAAAGTATTTGATTATTTGACTGCATGCATGTGTAATTTAGTATGTTTAATTATTCACCGAATATGACTATCTGTGGAAAACGGAATTATTACGTTCTATTGAGCTGGGTTGTGTGTGGGGGCGTAAATGCTTGTACAAAATTATTATAACAGGGTGGGTGGAATATAAGTAGAAAGCGTGTGTTGAAGGAATGAGCTACTGGATGATACAACTCATCTACGACTATATCATTAGGACATCTACATAAATCTCGGATAACCTAAATTGAGGTCATTTTTTCTTAATGGTACGTGTGACTTCTGCTTGGAATTATGTTTGTCTATTTGTTCTAAATGCATACTCATCTACGCTTAGAAAGGGAGAATGCTTTTTTATTGTTAAGTGAGTTTTGGTAGGAGTGAATAGGCTATTATGTATGTGAGTCTTTAAGATTTGTAAGTGGAAATTGTCAGCGCAGCGTTAATGACGTCGGGTTCGCTGGCTGGGGGAGACAGTGTTTACATGTTCAGTTGGAGACTCAGGGGAGTATAGAGATCTGCACTATTCACGAATCCATTTGTGCACTGTATGTCGTTAGACAATAGCTGGAGAGCAGCTATAGAGAGAGCTCACTTCAGCATGCAAGTCCTGGGGCTGAGTGTATGGTTGTTTAGATGGACAGATATGTGGCATTGACATGCCACCGGCTGCACTCGGACGCTCGCTTTGTAAGGTGAAATGGGATTAGTTTGAGAATTTGGTACGTGTTTTGGTGATTATTGGATTAAGAACTGTAACATTGAAGGTCATATCCTCAGTGGGAACGCTGTGTAATTGAGTAGGAGTGTTTACATATTCGAAGATATGTTTCACGATTGGTGATGTTAAGTTGATGGCGAAATTTATGTACCACTGTAAAAAATAGCTGTCTCGAGCTGAAAGAAAGATAGAAGTTACCTTGCCCCCCAGAACTGATGGATGAGTTATTAGATAAGAGCAAGTGATAGTTGTTGAAAGATGCTATGTATTCTGAATAGGAGTCTCTATATGGCGGCGCAAATGAATGTGTATGTTGAACGTATGAAGTGTAATGCATGATGGAAGGAGTGACACATTAGAACATCGAGGACGAGCGAATTCGCGTCTCTCCTTGTTGTTCAATGTAATCTGATGATGATTACAGTACACAAACCCGTGTGGGTGATGTCTTCATAGGCCTTATGCACACTGGTCGGGTATTCATCATCGGGGATGGCAACTGAGGCGTGTTGCTAATAAAAGTTGTATAATGACTAGAGAAGATGAGTTTGTATGCTATCGTGTTAGGGTGAAGCTTGAGGACATAGATAATTGGACTAGATTTTTTTAATGTGGAAATTTATACAATCTATAGATAGTGATATTCGATCGCTAGTGACAACAGTTAAGAGCGGAAAAATAGGTCCAAATGGAGCGCTGGCAGAATGTTGCAGCAATGGTAATAATATTTAATTCACGTTGGAGGTGGTAAATATGGACCAGGCTTTGAATGTTGGTGTGAGCCTGGTATGTGCTTGATGGTCTGTATAAAAGTTCGACTCTTTAATTGTGTTCGGTATTTCGGAGTGTGTGTAAAAATAATTTTACTGCTGAAAGTGCGAGAAAGATGAGTTGATCGGTGTTTAGATAGAGGCTACGTTTGTAATTCAAAAAGATGGGATGAGAATGGTAAATTGATTGATGGACATGGTTTGTGGGGTGATATATGAGCATCCAGATAGGATTGAGGACGTTTGTGTATGTTGATGGTGGGAGGGGTGGGAGGTTAGGTGCTGTGGAAGGAGTAAATGAGACCTTTTTTTTTTTAATTGTAAAGTAAGAATAATATTTGGAAGTTCTTAGATGGCTGGTCATGCGACGAGGCGAGAGCAGGTATGTGTAGTTATTTTTAGTTAAAGGGCTGTGAATTGTCGTTTGAGGAACAATAGGCAGTGTGCTATTGTGTCATAGGAGGTAAAGACATGTGCTGCTATGATTTGTCTAGCGTATGGAGGCTGCGCTTTGGAATTATGCTACGTTGATATAAAGTTGACTTTCACCCGCGTTCGGTGGTCGCGGCTCGGGGTTGTGATGGATCGCGGTCCTGGACGGACGTCTGTGTGTGCTTTGATGGCAGACGAGCGCGTCGACCGCGCCAACTCACGCTTGCGGAAGCCGAGCAGGGGCTGTGGGCGGTCTGTAATCAGACGGATGGGTGACTTCAGGGTCCTGTGAACAGGGTGCGGTGGGGCGGTACCTGCGCACGTCTGCTGAATCATTTTGCTAGCAAATCTGCAGGCTCTGCTATGCTTTATTTGTATAGTTTACGAGTACTCAGCGTATCTACACAACAGTGTGAAGAATTATTTGGTAGCAGTTTGCTATAGTGTGTACTGAAATTATGATTGGGTGCGTGTCTGTGGGCTGTGTGACATGGCCCAGGGCACATCTGGGTAGGTGTTTTGTGATAGTGTGATAGATATACTGTATGGTTAAATAAGTTGTTTGAAAAAATAAATGGAGTGTTGTCAATCATTACACCCACCTGCAGCGCAGATCAGAGTAATTGGTTTTCCGTCACCATTTTGGTTGCAGGCGAGTAGTAAGTGTTTTTGCGGTGACGTTAATCATGTGAGTCAACGAGCTGTGGACTATTCTGACAATAGACGTGAAGACTGGTCCAGACCTGAGACGCCGGCGGTATACACCAGAAGATCAATGCAGCTTTCACATGTGTCGGAGGAGAATGCCCTTTCTGGTCGGCTGTCACGAGCACGTGGAACCTGCACTTGGCTGGAAGTTCTGGAGTCCCCCCTCCTAGAGACAGCACGCACACACGGCCTACCTTGGAGCGTAATCTAAGGCACACAGGTGATATGAATTTCTCTGGTGTTAGGCGCGAATGTGACTGTGAGGAGGTCATGCTTGGGAGAGGCCGAGCAGAGACTTTTGGTCGGTTTGGCAGCTGGGGGCCAGGGTATTGGGTGAGGATGTTTGGGTGCGACTGTTGCACTATTTTGCGAGCATGACTGTGCCCTGTGCTGTGCGTTATTTGGAGAGTTTAAGTGACAGAGCTCGTCTGCGGATATTGTGTACTCCATTATTTAAGAGCAGTTTGCTATTGAGTGGTGAAATTAGGAATTGTTTAGGTGTTTGTGGCCTGTGTCAGATGACCACAGTGAGATCAGTGTGGCTGTTTTGTGTCAAATATACTCCATGACTAAATAAAAGGAGTCGAAATAAATAGAGTGCAGTCCTTCCTTACTTCCCCGAGCAGCACAGCACATCATTAGCGGTTTCTGCGCAAAAACGGCAATCTGGTCAGACTGTGAGTGAGTCAACAAATAACTGGTGATATTTATCTGTAGAGGAGTTACAGGCCTGGATTGGAATGAATATCTTTATGGGTGTGGTTGTGTTGCCACGTGTAATGCGATACTGGAGTTCAGAACCTGCCTTAGGTCAGCCTTACATATCGACACCTATGACAAGAAAACGTTTCAAAAAGAAATGTGGAACTATTCACATATTCTGATGTCAGGGGGGGGGGGGGGGTGTCCTAAGGCGATGGTTCTGTGTATTAAGCCAGCTGGACCGTGGACTGAGTGGCGAATACAGAGGGTGGTGGTGCTGTCTATCTCTATTTGTTTAAATAAAGACAGGTGGATGATTTTGAAAAGTTGAGGATTAGGAAGTAGGGGATTTTAAATGGATTATCACTTAGAGAAATTAAGAGTTGTACGGTTCTATGGGCGTGAGTGTTTTGAATTATTTAGATGTGCTTCACATGCCTGTAGGCTGTGCAGTGCCTTTCTTGACGGTCTACAATTAGCAAGCGTGTGTGTAGAGGTTTTCTTTGGGACATGTCAGAGTGTGTGTTCTGTGATACACATACTCCATCCGTAAGTAAATTGCTCCCAAATTAATAAAATACATTCCTTCCTCCTTCCAACAGCCTAGTGCGTGCTGAGTCCTTTTACCACCCACTCCTAGGAAGTGGTGGTGGTGGTACGCTACGTTTTCAGCAATTTTCATACGTTGGTAGTGAAGACGCAAGTGAGGTTTGTATACTGGCAGATTTCACACTTGGCGTCTGATCCTAGGAGAAAGACGTGGTCAGGTGGATGAGGTTAGAACAAATGCCCTTTCCTTATCCGCAATTTTCTTAGGTTGGTAGCGAGAGCGGAAGTGACGTTTCTTTAGTGACAGAATTCAAACTCGGTGAGGGTTCGTAGGAAGAGGTGGCGGTCTGCTCCTCTAAAAGTAGTTGAAAGTAGGTATTTGAACACCTTTGCATACGTATATGAAATTTTAAATTGAATTATTTTATATGATTAACATTGAAATGAAATTAAGTACTTAGGTAATTGACATGTTTGATGTGCGATCTGGGTGTTAGCATATTTACAGAAGACTATGTCCGTCGCGTGTATGGAGGGGGCAATCGAAGGTGTGTGACATAAGCGGTCAGACGTGAGTGTGGCCTTGGTGCGGCGCACGTATGATTATAACGCGCTCGAGAGAGAGAGTCTCATGACGACCAAACGTGCTCTTGTACAGTAATTGAGGGTTCCACTATCGAGCAAACGTTGGCGCCAAAAGTGTAGCACTGCGATCTCGATCGCATAACAATCATAATAATAATAAATAATGAATGATAATAAATGATAATGACTTACAATGAATAATAATAATCAGTGATAATGAATAATAATAAAGAATAACTTTTAGCAGGTCACATGATAGAACTTTGAAGCTTTAGTAAACATCTCGGACCGTTGTGTGACGTCAGGGAAGAATCCAGTGTCCCGAAAAACAACTTTGGCGTGAAAAGTGTTCTTTTGTCCGATACTGAGACACGTGGTGGAACGCGGAACGATCGGCGGGTGTCTGACGTGAATATGGACCTGTTCTAATCTGTCCAGGAAAAACAACTTTGTAGCCAAAAGTGCGAGAGTGCGTTTTCTGCCCACCGCGTGCTGGATCGAACGGCCGACCGTTGAGATGTAGCCATGGACAGGTTCCATCTTGTCCAGTGTTATGTGCTCGCCAAAACATGTTTACTTAAGGTGAGTGGTGTGACGGACTCTGCGACACCAGTAGCCGTGGGGGGCTGGTCGCTGCCTACCTGGCGCGCGGGGCCTAGGAGAAAACGGAGCGCCTGAGTCGGCAGCGCGTACTTCAGCTGCACTCTGCAGTTCATGGTGTGAGCATCACGTGGATGTATACTAAGTGAGTTGGGACACATCTGCATGACTGTTTTGCCTGAAATAAAGAGTCCTTTCCCCACCTTGTGACTTAGAGTAGTACAGGTGAAGAGATTTCAATAATTTAGCGGCGGAAGCATAAGTAACCACGAAAATTCAAACTTGGTGGACTTAGGTTAGTGGATGTGGCCCAATTGCCCATCTTTAATAACGTAATGGAGGTGAGGCATATATCAAATAACATAGTTGGACACGTACTTGATATAAATAATAATAAAGAGAAGCCCGCCATTATCCTGTTGGAGTTCTAATTTGCCACCACTCTTTCTGGAGGCTTAGGTTAGTGGACATAGCCCAATTGACCTATTTTCCCGACAAAATTCAAAATTTCGGCCATTTTTCTGTAGGGTTAGGTTAGTGGACATAGCACAATTGACCTATTTTCCCACCAAAAGTTGCCATCTTGGATGACGTCATGCACTGCTGCCAAGTCTACACCCCGCCATCTTTACGACGTCAGCAACACCAACTTGAATAAGTTTGGCAACAATGCAGAGTGTCGTGACACGAAGGTTGCTCTACTACTTGCGTTGCCCATAGGGAGTGATGATTGCCGAAATTTTCTATTCTCTACACACTCTTGACACTGTGGATCTCGGAATATTGAATTCCCTAACGATTCCCAAAATTTTATGACCCATCATCTATCTCCATCTAGCACTCCCCGCTTAAGGCCCGTTCATTCCCATCGTGTCGCCACAATTACGTTGGTAAGTTTTCCACATGGAGCACTTGAGTACAAATGACCGCTCCGTCAATGTACTGAACTTTTATACATTCTGTACGCGATACTACCGCCATCTGGTTATGTGGATATCACTATGCTATGCCTTTTTCCACGTCGTATCGCCAAATTGCTTCTCGGTCATTATATGAACATAATAAATAAAAAATGACAACTTGTGTCACCATGTGGAATTACACCGTGCCTGCCCACACTAACCCTAAAATGTGACATGTTATGAAGGCAATACCATACAGTGTGGACATAGAAGCACTTCGTTCTGTGATATATGCAGATATTAATCAGGCTGTCACTTTGAGCACTGGTTATTTGAACAGAATCATGGGGACGTAGGCAGACAGGGTGGGCAGTACCACAATCACATGCAGGAGAAGAGCCCAAATTCCTATCCTGCATTGCAATACATTTAGCATTCTGAAAAACGAATGTTAAGCACTAAAATTGACAGGAAATAGTGCTATATTCTTCTATGTGAAGTTCATATGTGATCCAGCATGAGTTACAAAACAATTTACAAAAATATATTGAATGAAACTTCTGTAATGTGGATACAAGTTAGAGAGAGAAATGCTAGCAATGAAGAGCCTACATTGACAATGTAGGCTCTTTTTCCTATAGTCACTCAAGTATCCCATTTCTACCTATGTATCTGGCCAGCAAATTCTGAGGGATCTCCCATGTTTGTAAAGTTGGCGTTGCTTGTCTGGCCGCAACCTCCAACTACGTCACAGGAAAGTATCGTTACGCTGTTGGTGTCCTTCTTAATACTAAGGAACTGAGTTAACGGTCTTTGCCATCTTGGACACCATCCTAAATTATAATTTGAAAAGCTTCGATTTTCCCTTACACAGGCACAAATTTGCTCCAGTGTAGAGGGAATAATGGTAACCAATTTCTATCTCACTCCCTAATCGGTAATACATAGCGAATCAGGAGGCAGAGAGTTTTAATTGTAATTTGTATCTCAATTCGCTAATGAAATAAATGTAGATTTAGCATTACCACCAGTATAACACATACAGGTGAGACATTACTAATCCATTTATTGGTAAGGAATTAATTAAACTTCTGTGACATGAACTATTGTCAATGAATGTATTCAGAGTTACTTTAGCAGCGCTAAACGCATACGTAACGCATAATATTCATTTAATTTGGTTCTTGCTGCATCCAGCAAACTGATGATGATTTTGTTTGTGTGTGTGTGTGTGTGTGTGTGTGTGTGTGTGTATGTGTATGTGTGTATGTGTGACTAAATAAATTACATCACAAAGTGATCAGTTTCATCAACCAAACTATCTAATTTTCCTCTCATACCTAGGTAATGCATTTCATTCTTGTAAAATATATCTATAATTTTGGCATTTGTAGCTTCCTCCATTTGTAGGTACAGATTTTACTATAAACAAAATAATTTTAATTAAAATAGAAAACAATGGCTATTCCGAAAGATATTTCATCTTGGGAGAATGTGTTAATGGAAACAAGGCGCTATAGAAAATGAGTGGTTTCTGTTATTATTTCTTAGTTTCTTAGGATACAATGTTTATCACATTTATTGTGCAGAGGGTGAAAATATGTTTAGAGGCTATTATATTCGGAAACATATAGAAAGTTTAGTTGTAACTAATAAAGAACATCCAAAAATATTGTCAAATTATTTTAAAGAGTTATTCAAGAAAACTTGAAAAGAATGGAAAAGGATATGGATATTAAGGGAGCAAACACAAGACTTCACTTGGTCTTATTTGGTGTTACTTTAATTTTATGTAATTTGATCCTAAACTGGTAATTTGAATTATGTTTTTATTTTAACCTGTACCTCAAGCCACTAACTGGATCAGAAACAATCGTGTACGTTTTCGAATTTAAAAATATATCTATCCTTTCTTCGACAATTTTCAATGGCAGTATTGGAAATAATTAGATTTAATCCCTCTTGTAAAGTTTCTAGTTGTTTGAAGGTTTTTTATATTTCCTAGTATTTCTCCTATTCTTTACTTCGACCATTTCTTCACCTTCTTCTTTATACAATATATGGCGTGTTTTTTGGAAATAAATTGCGTTTTTAAATAAAATATTTTGGGAAACTAGGTTCACTAAAAATGATAAAACCATCTGTTTGAATTTCCATAAATGGCTCTTCCACAAGATAATAAAAGATTTCTGATTGCTATTCATAACTATCATATGGAATACAAATAACTCCTACATTTTTAAGAATATATTTTTATTGGTCTCTATATATTTATTCTCACTGGTACCTTTAACAATATATACTGATTTATTTCCATTATGTACAGCCAAAATTCTGAAATATATAAACTTGTTTCTGTCATCTGCCACAAAATAATATATTTTATAAATTCCCATTTGCCAAAATCCATCTCTTGTTGCGTAAAATAGATTTTTATTTCTTTTTCCTCTTCTCTTATCTTTTGTTCCTTCACCTAAGTATTTTTTGTTCTTTCTTCAAAGTCTGTGCAATATCCAAATATTATAGATTTCGTTAATAACTGAAGAGAAGCCATCATACAATCGTTATTCAAGCAGTGTTGAGGATATTCGGCCCTGTTGTCAGTCACGTGATTATTGCCACAACATGTTAAAGGACAACATTATCCCATTTGCAAGTGCTAAAAACAATGAACGTATATAAAACAATCCTCCACATATTGATAGACATACGAGGCTTACAGACATCCTGAGTTACAGCCGACCCTCGAAAATATTTAGGGGTATTAGGTTTCGTCACAACAAAGCTGCACACGTGCATAGTCAATTGCTAACCATAAAACTTCACAAGCTGGTGCATCCAACTCGGAAACGTTTGTTGCACTGCCTTGTGATGTTTCATGTTGTGGTGCAAAGACAGACCACTAGGATCAAATGAATTCAGAAATTCCGTTCAGAACTGCACGGCCTCATCAAAATTCACTGCAGTATCAACAGATGTACATTCAGTAAACTCAGCCACTAACAGAGACAGTACTGTACTATTAACATTATTTACAGCCCCATTTCTTGGTGCAAGAATGGCTACAATCTGAACCACTGCATAAAGCAAAAGTTGTTTGCGTGTGGCACCCCAATATGTTTTTATAAACGATGTTTGTTTTGATAGGTTCAATATTGCTGACTGTGTAAGATATTGCTTCTGGTCTATTAGCCGACCGGAGTAGCCGAGCGGTTCTAGGCGCTACAGTCTGGAACCGCGCGACCGCTACAGTCGAAGGTTCGAATCCTGCCTCGGGCATGGATGTGTGTGATGTCCTTAGATGAGTTAGGTAGAAGTAGTTCTAAGTTCTAGGGGACTGATAACCTCAGCAGTTAAGTCCCATAGTGCTCAGAGCCATTTGAACCATTTTTTGAGATTATTGTAGTGTTGGGGTAAGAGAGCGCTTGGCGCTCAGTTGTAGGTAGCATTCTGTGAGGGAAAGACGATGGAGTAGGCAGTTTTTGTGGTGTGCTGGGTGAAGCCACCAAGCGTTAAATTAATTTAGGTATGTCAATATTGCTGAACTTGGAAGGAGAAGTCTTCATGCAAGCAAGGTAAAGACGTTAAATAATTATGATTGTGTTCTTACCTGCACATTAGTATGGATGAGTCGGCTGATAATTTGTAATTGTTGAGTAACCCTCGAATATATGTCAACTGTTCTCATAAAAAAAGCTAGTTAGATATTTCACTTTTGTAATGTTTCTAATATGTGTTATACGTAATTTGATGATTTGCATTTATGTTGGTTTAGTGAAGGTAAATAATACTTGCTGTTTAAATCTCATTGTCTGTGAATCAACAAGTCAAATGGGAACGAAGTTTTTCGAGGCGGCACTTATGTATAAAACATTCTCGGTATTCTTGCCGCGTCAGTTCTAGATAAATGGCTATGGTGCACGCGATATAAAGGCAGCGTTCTGCAAAAGAAGGAAACGTGAAAATGCAGCAACCTCACAGCATGAAACACCGAAGCCCGATTTTTCGTCCTCTTAAGGACAATCTCGGCCTCAGGGTCCCTAGAGTTTGTAATATACCCTGTGAGTGTCGAAGCAATTACATAGGTCAGACGATTGGTACAGTTTCCGACCGCCGTGCAGAACACCAACGCCATATTAGAAATAAAGAACTGGAGAAATCGGCAATTGCGGAGCACAGCCTCACGAACAAACATAAAATATTGTTGGATGAAACCAAAATTCTGTCCCATGCCTCCACGTACTGGGATTCTGTTATTAAGGAAGCTGTTGAAATAAGAATGAGCCAAAAGAACTTTAACCGCGATAGCGGATACCATCTTTGCTGTGCGTGGAAACGAGCGCTTGATGCAGAGAAGCAGCAGAGACGTTCCTTCCGAGGTTTACTTTCAAACGGAAGCGGTGGCGCCACCGGCGGACACAGTGACACCGTCTGAGACCGCAGCACGTAATCGCCGACCAATCATAAGCCGACCAATCAGAAGCCGTCTTCGGGCTATATAGAGGCTACCATAGCAGCAGTGGAGACAGTCAGCTCCTGACGATGACGATGGAGGTAATCGTGGAAAGCTCGAGATTTTATCTAGAACTGACGCTGCGAGAATACCGATAATGTTTTATACATAAACAAGTTAAATGTTTTGGAAAAGCGTAACTTAACTTCTAAGATTGCAGGGCACTCTCACTTCTGATGCGGTGTTATGCTATGTAATGTTCTCAGGGAAGTTGATCCTTATTACTTGGATGCGATACCTGGCTACGATCTGACTTCATTCATATGATGAAATGGTTGGCAGTAGTTAACGCTCTAGCTTGTGTGCTCTACTGAAGGAATAGCAGTAAGGCTTACCTGCATTCAAAAGAAGAAGTTGGCGATTTAAACGACTAGAGTAAAAGTGTACGGCGGCTGAGGGACCAGGAGAGCGTTTTTTTCTGCGAAACCTGGGTGAAAACATTTGCGGAGTGCCGAGTTATGCTGTCTCATTGTGTAGACACCTTGGGTGGCGCCGGTCGGTCGGAGACCTCGCTCAGGTTGGTTGAGTAGCACCAAAGAGCCACAGCTGCTGTGACAGAGCACTGAAGGCCAATTATAAAGCAGAGGATTGGCCCTTATTTACGTAGGAAGTCGATGAGACGACTCTGTGTTTCTATGAATCTCCGTGGGACAGGTGGTGGCGCCCAGACATCCAGATTATGCTAAAAAACATGATTTTGAAGGCACGAGGCCTTTACCGAGTTTATGGCCGTTCTCTGGAAAGTTCAATATCAACGCACAGAGAAGGTAATGATCCTTTTATGAACGGCTGTTGTTCCACCCAGGTCATGCTTTTAGTAAAAGTGTGGTGTCACCGCCAGACACCACACTTGCTAGGTGGTAGCGTTTAAATCGGCCGCGGTCCGTTAGTATTCGTCGGACCCGCGTGTGCCACTATCAATGGGGATTGGGGAGAAGAGCAGTTTCTGGCAGAACTTGACTAGAAGAAGGAATCGGTTGGTAGGACATGTTTTGAGGCATCAAGGGATCATCAATTTAGTATTGGAGGGCAGCGTGGAGGGTAAAAATCGTAGAGGGAGACCAAGAGATGAATACACCAAGCAGATTCAGAAGGATGTAGGGCGCAGTAGGTACTGGGAGATGAAGAAGCTTGCACAGGACAGAGTAGCATGGAGAGCTGCATCAAACCAGTCTCAGGACTGAAGACCACAAAATATAAATGCTTGGCCGTCGTCCGCTTCTGCAGGCCGGCCAATCACATTCTTCCGGAAGGGGGTACCGCATTGGTCAAGTTATGGGGGGGGGGGGGGGGGCGCAGACCGGCGTTGAGACCCGGTGGCTATCCAATCTATCGGCGGACGCCGCTGCCTTCAGATAGGAGCGTTCCTGACGTAATTTGTCAGTTGTGGGATTCCACGCTGCACTGAGCTTGAAACCGCTATCCCTGATTACTAAATTGTGCAGACGTACCTTCAGTGCCTCTTTGAAGATCGAGTCCCAGAAACCGTTGGCACGGCACAGCTTTTTCGTTTTTTCGAATTACAAGGTGTGTCCATCGATAATGCTATGTTTTGCTACAGCGGACTCGTTTGTCTGTCCTGGTCGTACGTTCCTGATGTGCTCGGTACAGCGCTGGGAGATACGTCTTTATGTGTGCCCGATTATTCCACCCCAAATTCGCGCTCTATCCCGTAAATGCCCGGCTTCTCCAGTCCCAGTTGGTCTTTGGTTGAGCCTAGTATATCTTTCATTTTTTTCGGTGAGCGAAAGATGGTCGTTATTTCGTGCTTCTTTAATATTCTTGCGATATTGGCTGTTGGCGGTCCTGCAAACGGCAGATCTCCCTAGCTCTTTGTACTACGGTGTTGAGCACTGAGTTACGTTGTGCTGGATGGTGGCAGCTCCGAGCATTGAGATATAAGTCAGCGTGCGTCTTCTTCATGTAGACTTGGCTAAAGCAAACACCAACTGGGGCGTGCAGGCGGTATTGAGTGTGAATGTGGGATGGAATACAGGGTGGTCCATTGATAGTGATGGGGCCAAATATCTCACGAAATGAGCACTAAACGAAAAAACAACAAAGAACAAAACTCGTCTCGCTTGAAGGGGGAAACCACATGGCGCTATGGTTGGCCCGCTAGATGGCTTTGCCATAGGTCAGACGGATATCAACTGCGTTTTCTTAAATAGGAACCCCCATTTTTTATTATATATTCGTGTAGTACGTAAAGAAATATGAATGTTTTAGTTGTACCACTCTTTTCGCTTTGCGTTGATGGCGCTGTAATAGTCACAGACGTATAAGTACGTGATATCACGTAACATTCCGCCACTGCGAACGGTATTCTCTTCGTGATACATTAGCCGTGTTAAAACGGACCGTTTACCAATTTCGGAAAAGGTCGATATCGTGTTGATGTCTGGCTATTGTGATCAAAATGCCCAACGGGCGTGTGCTATGTACGCTGCTCGGTATCCTGGACGACATCAACCAAGTGTCCGGACCGTTCGCCGGATAGTTACGTTATTTAACGAAACAGGATATGTTCAGCTACATGTGAAACGTCAACCACGACCTGCAACAAATGATGATGCCCAAGTAGGTGTTTTAGCTGCTGTCGCGCCTAATCCGCACATCAGTAGCAGACAAATTGCTAGAGAATCGGGAATCTCAAAAACGTCGGTGCTGAGAATGCTACATCAACATCGATTGCACCAGTACCATATTTCTATGCACCAGGAATTGCATGGCGTCGACTTTGAACGTCGTGTACATTTCTGCCACTGGGCACAGGAGAAATTACGGGACGATGACAGATTTTTTGCTCGCGTTCTATTTAGCGACGAAGCGTCATTCACCAACAGCGGTAACGTAAACCAGCATAAAATGCAGTATTGGGTAACGGAAAATTCACGATGGCTGCGAAAAGTGGAACATCAGCGACCTTGGCGGGTTAATGTATGCTGCGGTACTGTGGGAGGAAGGATAATTGGCCCCCATTTTATCGATGGCAATCAAAATGGTGCCATGTATGCTGCTTTCCTACGAAATGTTCTACCGATGTTACTACAAGATGTTTCACTGGACGAAAGAATGGCCATGCACTTCCAACATGATGGATGTCCAGCACATAGCTCGCGTGCGGTTGAAGCGATATTGAATCGCATATTTCAAGACAAGTGGACTTGTCGTCGAAGCACCATACCATGGCCTGCTCGTTCACCGGATCTGACGTCCCCGGAGTTCTTTCTGTGGGGAAAGTTGAAGGATATTTGCTATCGTGATCTACCGACATCGCCTGACATGCGTCAGCGCATTGTCAATGCATGTGCGAATATTACGGAAGGCGAACTATTCGCTGTATAAGGAATGTCGTTACACGTATTGCCAAAGGCATTGAGGTTGACGGACATCATTTTGAGAATTTATTGCATTAATGTGGAATTTACAGGTAATCACGCTGTCACAGCATCCGTTCTTAGAAAAGATAAGTTCACAAAATTACATGTATCTCATTGGAACAAATGAAATAAACTGTTCACCCATACCTACGTTCTATATTTTAATTTAAAAAAACTACCTGTTACCAACTGTCGTCTAAAATTGTGAGCCATATGTTTGTGACTACTATAGCGCCTTCTATCACAAAGCGAAAAAAGTGATACAAATAAAACATTCATATTGCCTTACGAGCTACACGAATATGTAATAAAAATGGGGGTTCCTATTTTAAAAAACACACCTGATTTCCGTTTGACCTATGGCAGTGCCATCTAGCGGGCCAACAATAGCGGCATCTGGTTTCCCCCTTCAAGCTAGACAAGTTTCGTTCTTAGTAGTTCTTTCGTTTGACGCTTATTTCGTGAGATATTTGGCCCGGTCACCATCAATGCAGCACCCTGTATATCGGGCAGACACAACGATGTATCTCCCAGCGCTGTACTGATCACTTCAGGAACGTACGACTAGGACAGACAAACTAGTCCGCTGTAGCAGAACATAGCATTATCGTGGGACACCTTCGAATTAGAAAAAAACGAAGATGCTGTGCAGCGCCAACGGTTTCTGGGACTCGATCTTCAAAGAGGCAGTGGAGATACGTCTGCACAACAATTTAGTAAACAGGGATAGCGGTCTTCAGCTCAGTGCGGCGTGGAATCCCACAATTGACAAAATACTAGAGGAACGCTCCGATCTGAAGGCAGCGGCGTCCGCCAACAGATTGAATAGCCACCGGGTCTCGACACCGGTCCACGTCGCGCAGCCCCCCCGCCCCGCCACCCCCCACCCCCCCCCCCCCCCCCACCACCTGGAACGACGCGGAAGCCCCTTCCGGAGGAACGTGATTGCCCGGCCCTCAGTAGCGTAAGACGGCCCAGCATCTATATAGATATGCAGAATACAGCATCCCGAATCGACATTTCGCCAGAAGATGATGGGTATGAAAGTCATTGAGACGTTGCGACATCACGACGCCACCACTCGACTGATAACCCGAGAAGAATTCATCAGTGGAATACGCCGGGAAAGACAGAAATCGCATCTTCGGTGTTTATCTACTGTTCGTAACAAATAAAGTGTGGTCAGAGTCCACGTCTGCTTCTAGATACGTCTTACAATTTCGAATCTGGTTCCTAAATCTTTATCTCACAATTATGTAATCAAACTGAAATCTTTTGGTGTCTCCAGGTCTCTTCCGTGTGTACAACCTTCTTATATGATTCTTAAACTAACTGTCAGCGAAGAATAAGTTATGCTCTGTACTGAATCTACCAGACGGCTTTCTCTTTCGTTCCTCGGCCTTCGCCCCCCCCCCCCCCCCTCTTAATACCCAATTTCACCCATCCATTTCTACCTTTTCCTGCAGTCGGATCACAATCAACATTCACAGTTAAATTTGCGTCTCATTTGACTGTCTGAATAATTTCTTTAACCTTATCATACATTTCTTCAATCTCTTCAAAATGGTTCATATGGCTTTACGCACTATGGGACTTAACATCTGAGGTCATCAGTCCCCTAGACTTAGAACTACTTGAACCTACCTAACATCACACACAGCCATGCCTGAGGCAGGATTCGAACCTGCGACCGTAGCGGTCGCGCGGTTCGGGACTGTGGCGCCTAGAACCGCTCGGCCACAAAGGCTGGTTTCTTCAATCCCTTTCTCATCTGCATAGCTAGTTGGCATGTACTACTGCGATTGACGTGGGCTTCGTGTCTATCTTGGCTACGGTAATGCATTCAATATGCTGTTCATAATAGCTTAAGAGCATTCCTGTTTTGTTATTCATTATTAAACCCCTATTTGACTTTCTATTTATAACCCTGTATTTACCTCAACGGAAGTCGTGTTCCTCCTTCCACCGAATTCCACTAATTCACACTACAACTAGCCTTAACCCATCCATTTTGCTTTTTAAATTTTCTTACCTACCTGCCAGATTCAGGGATCTGACATTCCACAGTCCAATCCGTAGAATACCAGTTTTGTTTCTCCTGATAACTACTTCCTCCTGAGTAGTCCCCGCCGGGAGACGCACAAGGAGGACTACTTTACCTCCGGAATATTTTACGCAAGTGGACGCCATCATCATTTATCAACACAGTAGAGCTCCATGGCTTCGGGAAAAATTACGGCTGTAATTTTCCCTTGCTTTCAACCGTTCACGGTAACACCACAGTTAGGCTGTTTTGGTTGATGTTATAATGCCAGATCAGGCAATCATTCAGACTGTTACCGCAGTGGTGTGTGTATATATCCTGTGCATACAAGGATCACCGCATATGGTATACTCATATGGCCTGCGGACAGTGTGTCATTGAGAAATGCGAACGGGACCTGCCATATAATGTTACTGAACACACGCGTTCATCGTTTGTTGCAAGCGTGCGCAGTGTGACAGCAGACTTAATACTAGAATCTGCCAAGTAAAATTCCCTTTCGTCCGATGCTGACAATGATACCTGAAGAATTCAAGTCCATTGACATTGCTGGATTATACTGTCAAGGAAGGGGATGTGTATAATATCTGTTTGCAATACACGAATTGTTTTCAAATCATGTCCGTCTATATGTTACAAAGTTTGTTCATGCCACACCAATAGTCAAGAGGTTTAGGGATGAATATTACCCTCGCTTCAGAATTCATGCTGCAACATTATTTAATGACGAGTCAGATTTTATTGGGCGAGTTTCGTACTCACATCTGAGTGAGCATAACATCAAACAAATCGCGATTTCAATTTCCAGTCCTGAAAGTAATTGTACAGAACGAATTTTCGAGGAATTGAACTGTTTAACTCACATCAATACAACACATAGGCAGATAAAGAGCGTTGATTTCATCACCCTCTTTGACGAGATAATGAACGATCTTACGCATCTTTGCTCAGGAGACACATCAAATTAAAGTGTGTTGAATTAAGATGAGAAAAATGAGTGGGTGGCTCCACTTCCACACTCCCCGAGACTTGGCATATCGTGGGAAGAAAGAACACGCCAAGCTCTTGTGACACACAAGATAGCATGTGACCCAGACGAGATGATGCTACTTAGGTATCACCCAAAGGCATCCCTTGTAAAGAAAAAGAGCAAGAAGTGGTAGTACTGAATTGTGGAAATTCCACACGATGGATGCTTCCTCTTAGCATATCCGAACTTCTGTAAAGGCAAACAGCTTTATCACCACCGGCACATAAGGAAAATTACAAATTAGAATTTTGTTTTTATTATTGTACCATGTGTAGAAGAATGGAACCAGAATTTGGTTGCAATAATTACACACCTGTTGTTTGAAACTGATAAAAATTATGTTACTCAGAATAATCTCCATTGTTAATTACACAATTCTCCTACTTTTCCGGCGGACTATGAATGCCACGACTAAAATAAAAAGAGAAAAAGAAAGCAAACAGTTGCTGTATTGAAGCGAACCAGTCAGCGAGCCATTTTATACATTTTCATACCAACTGAAGAGTTGTTAAGCGAGAGTGATGAAAACAGTGACATTCGGACAGAATCAAGTCTGGAGAATAAACTTCATGCCACAGTATATCCCAAATGAACGCCTCGATCGCTTCCCTGATGGGTTTTGCTGTGTTTGATGGGGCGTTGTCATGTAGAAATATGACTTTGAGCTGTCGTTTTCCATATTCCGCTCGTTTTTCACGTAATGATCGATTTAAATGAATCATTTGCTGTTGATAGTGTTAATGATTTCACCAGGTTTTAGCAGCTCATAATAGATGACAACCTTCTGATCCCACCAAACAGCATTGTCTTTCTTCCAAAGTGATTTGGTCTTGCCGTGGATGACGATGGTCCGTCTGGGTCCACCAATGATTTACGACGCTTAAGATCCATCTTTCACTACCAGTCACTTTCTTTTGTATCTGGCGAGCAGCACTTAACACACCGTCTTTCGAGCTGATAGCTATCTTTCATTCAGATCATGCGGAACCCATTTTCCCGCTTTCTGCGCCTTTCCCTTCGCTTTCAACCGAATAGAAACTGCTTTCTGCGTCACATTAAATTGTTCCGCATGTTCCTGTTGACTTTGGGTATCATATTCACCGAATAAGGCCTGCAATTCGTTGTCTTCGAAGTTTTTCGGTGGTTTCTCGCGCCGGTCGTTTCTCGCGTCAAAATCGCCAGTTTAGGATTTTTTGAACCACTCTAACACTACGTTTTCCCAAGAGCATGTACACCGAAAGCTTCGACAAGCATTCGATGCACTTCTGCAGTAGTCTTATTCAAATGATAACAGAAAGCTAAAACTTTCCGCAAATCGTAATTCGTAGGCACCAAACTCGACACACTTACCGACGTATGGAGCTTTGGGTTACTCTGTGTTGATATTCGTCGTCATCCGTTACACAAAGCAGATGGCGCTGCACGGATGGTCTCACGGGCCCTTCGCTGACGGCTAGCACCATCTATAGGTTAATTCCGGTTTCATACTTCTACACCTGGTATGTAGCTATTTCCTTACTTGTTTTATTTGCGATCTATTTTTACACTGAGGAGCCTAGGAAACTGGTACACTTGCCGAAGAATGTGTAGGGCCCCCACGAGCACGGAGAATTGCCACAACACGACGTTGCATGGACTCGGCCAAAGTGTGAAGAACTGACATCACGAATCCTCCAGGGCCGTCCATAAATCCGAAAGAGTACAAGAGAGCGGAAATCTCATCTGAGCAGCACATTGCAAGGTATCGGAGATATGCAGGATAATGTTCATATCTGGGGAGATTGGTGGCCAGGGGACGTGTTTAAACTCAGAAGAGCTACTATTACAATTCTGGACGTGTTGGGTGTCCCGTTGTCCTGCTGGATCCTTCCAACCCTTTCGGAATGCACAATGGACATGAATGGATGCAGGTGATCAGACAGGATGTTTAGGTACATGTCACCTGTCAGAGTCGTATCTACTCGTATCAAGGGTCCCAATCGCTTCAACTGCATACGCCCCATATCATTACAGAACCTTCACCAGACTGAACAGTCCCATACTAACATGCACGGTCCATGGATTTATGAGGTTGTCTCCATGCTTAGCACGGAGGCTTTCCGGCAGGCGTCCTTCCCGCAAACCATCCGCGGCTGGTACAAGAAAGGGCGGTAATGACAGTGGCATGTAAAGTGCCCTCCGCCACACATCGTTGGGTGGCTTGCAGAGTATCAATGTAGATGTAGATGTAGATGTGGATCCTCTCGGTGGTGACGGGCCCAGGAGAGGCGTAGCACTTTGTGTCGTGCAATCGTCAAGGGTACACGAACGGGTCTTCTGCTCCAAAAGCCTATATCGATGATTTTTCGTTGAATGGTTCGCATTCTGATACTAGTTGATGGCGCACCATTGAAATCTACAGAAATTAGCGGATGGTCTGCATTCCTGTCACGTTGAATAATTCTCTTCAGTCGCAGCCGCAGCGATGTCGGAGACTTGATGTTTTACCAGATTCCTGATATTCACGGTACATTCGTGATATGATCTCAGGGGAAAATTTCCACTTCTTCACTACCTCGGAGATGTTGTGTCCCACCGCTCTTGCACCGACTATAACACCACGCTTAAACGCACTTAAATCTTGATAACCTGCTATTGTAGAAGCAGTAACGTATCTAACAACTGTGCACTCACATGTTTTCATATGTAGGGGTTGCCAACCACCAGGCCTTATTCTGCCTGTTCACTTATCTCTGTATTTGAATACGCATGTATATACCAGTTTCTTTGGCGCTTCGGTGTATCTTGTACGTCATATATGTAAATATGTCAATGTGAAATATGCAAGAGGACTTCACAGTGTGTCAAATAATGCGTGAATGACAGAGTTTGTCACAAAAAATACTGAATACGAACGGGGTTTGCGGAAGCAGTACATTATTTACATGCAATGATGCCAGGTTTGTGATAACCTATGCTTATTATAATGTTGGTTCATGTTTTGAAGACTGTGCCATCTACACACCACTTAGCGCCTTCTGCACTACAAATTTTAGTAATGTAAGTGAATTCAAAGTAATAGTCCTTACCTTGTCGATCTTCTAATGTGTTTATCTAAATAATGTAAATAGAAATATTAAAACTAGTCATTGGTGAAGTGGATCCTCTTGTTAAACATGCCATTAGTGAGTTGAACTTGGAAAATTTCCTATGGGACCAAACTGCTGAGGTCATTGGTCCCTAGGCTTACACAGCACTTAATGTAACTTAAACTAACTTACGGTAAGGGCAACACACACACCCATACCCGAGGGAGAACTCGAATGTCAGACGAGGGGAGCCGCGCGAACCGTGACAGGCGCCACAGACCGCCCTGTCCCCAGCGCCGCACTAGTGAGTGAAACGTCAGTGTAAGTACTTGTATGATGATGACTTTTGTTACTTAAGTGCCTCTAATAAGAACATTCATAACCAGTCATTACATAAACTACGAATTGTAGAAAACATAGACTTAGCGGTAGTCGCTATTCGATAACTGTGTATGAGACAAAGACCTATAGGTGCATAATTAGTGGCCGAATTTTAAATTCTGTCATTTCTGTGTTTCTTACAACGTATTACACTACACGTTTTTCTGAAGTGTATTTGCCTTTGTGTTTCGAGGAAAGGTATGTACGTATATTTTGTCTATGTCCTCAACGTGATTCGGAACGTGGGTGATTGAATAGATGTCTAAAGTTCTTCAAGTGAGGATAGCTTCTGTCGTACTGCCGTGTTGGCATTCGCGGGACTTGTTGATTTTCTGGCTTTGGTCGTTTTGCTTTGCTTTCTTTCATGTTTCGGTTTAGGAGGCTTGATGTCCCAACATTTTATCTACATTGTCTTATTAGTTAGACCTTGAGCAATTTGCAAGTGTCCGTCTGACTGATAACTTCCAAACTTGAAAAACACAGCCGACTTTTACTTACGCATTGTGCATGAGTAACAATAAGTACTTGTTAATTAACCATTTGAAACTAATTCGAGAAAACACTCTTCTCAAATTGAATATTAAAAAACTGTTGTCACCATCCTGGGACTTTAAGGCAACTATTACACACAGCTCACGTGTACAAGCAATTCATAGACTATTGTGTGGCGTGTAATGATGCGTGGACACTCTCTGAAGTGATGAAACTCGCAAACGCCTTGGCGACGCAGAACTTTCTCACCTGCGTGTGAGGCCAACAAACATGAAACTGAAGATTGTGTACAGTAGCGGTGATCACTCACCCGTGGCCGACATCTATTGGGTACCATACTGTCATATTTTGAATCCCTCGGAGACTGTATTCCTGTGATAGCGCAGGTAGTCCACTCTTCACGAACACTTAAACCGAATAAACATGGTATGACGATTTAATAGCGTGAGACCTCAAGAGGTACCTGCCCGTGCCCTGTAGCCGACGGACATAGACTCAGCTATAAATCTGTTTTTGCGCTATGTGCATTATTAAAGCTTAAAACATTCTGCTATGGCAACAATAATTTACGAGAACGCCATATATGGACATTCCAGCAGTGCTTGTGGCATCGTTTTAATATAAATGTGAGTTTAAGAGAAATTTCTGCTCTCTCAAGCTGTGTTGTTTCATTAGGATTTATTGTTTTGAACACTAGTGAATAAATGTTGAAAAAAACTGTGTGTGTGAAATCTTATGGGGCTTAACTGCTAAGGTCATCAGTCCCTAAGCTTACATACTACTTAACCTAAAGTATCTTAAGGACAAACACACCCACCCATGCCCGAGGGAGGACTCGAACCTCCGCCGGTACGAGCCGCACAGTCCATGACTGCAGCGCCCTAGACCGCTCGGCTACTCCCGCGCGGCAATAAATGTTGAGCCAGTTGATATAGCGAATAGTACCAGCTTACAAACACTGTATATCAAACGAATCTCCCTTGGAACTGTTGTCATTTTTAAAAATTACACGTATCCAATATATCGATATTTGAAAAGTATCATTATCGGTGGTCGAAATATCGTTAAAGTATCTGTCCATCGATACTTCGACGAAAAATATCGATTTACTGGTGTATAGTTACATTGGCTCCACACTGTAAAAGTACCGCCGGTTTTCCAGCTGAATATTTAAGTATTGATTTATTATTAGATATATACAAGCTAGCAGCTTGCTTATCCCACGTGAAAGGAAAACAATGGATGTACGCGCTTGGCGACAACCACTTTGCTACCAATGGTATCAGCATGTAAGTGGCACAATAAAAGCTGTCCTGGTTCCACGGTTCGGCTTCATCACATACCGAATTTGTCCGGAACATTTCATGACGACTTCCCAGTGACTTAGCAACTGTAATGTCAAAAATATGTGGTGAAGTTAAACGTTGCATTACCTCTTGCCAGAGCCGAGTGAAGATTATGTCAGCATTTCTCCTGACACCTCTCTGCCCATCGCAAAGACTAATATTGTCATTTAGATTCTTGTTTCCATTATTTTCGGTACCTTTTTTTGAAGAATGACAATGTGCAGAAATGGAGCACTAGTTAATAATTTTTTTAACTCAGTTGATGTGCTGTTTTTTCACATCGGAAATTTTGCTACTCCATTGACACCGTCAAACCCTCCCCCACCCCTCCCCCTCACCAAGCATACAAACATTCCCCCAGTGCAATCGGACTTCTTTTGTGCCACAAATACGTGCTTCATGCAGTGCCCAAAAATTAGTAAGACTCCTTCACACAGTAGAGGTAAAATAATGATCTACTACAGTTTCAAAAGTACAGTATCAAATATTTACCGGAAATTACAAAAAATATATTGTGCACCCGATACTCCCATTTAGGTACCAATGTACAGGTAAGAAAGATCTCGGCGATATTATATCATCAGCCATAGCCCTAGTGAAGCGTATCATGACCAAACTTTTCCATAAAGCCAGAAAGGGCTTCATATCATCACTTCAGAACAAAGTGTTGGCAGCAGTCTTTCGTTGGTTTGGTGAGTAAAGGCACCAAAACAATGGGGTCATCAGTCCCCAAGTGTCAATATTAAGCGCTGATGCTGCGATTAGATTTTGTTTCAGAAACCCTGTTGAGAGCTGAGAAAACAGTTGGCAAAACTGTGGAGCCTCTTAGTATACGCCTATGCTCTCGACACTAATGGTTTCTGCACGCTGCCATCACAATGACGGTGTCGCTGGAGGGGTGTATTTTCTGACACACAATCTGATTTAGATGAACCAGATGATGAATTCCACTGTCATACAGATAGTCTAGAACCAAATTTATTTATTCATAGCGACCTTAACGATTTGGTTAGGGATCTGGGCTTCACGAAATAAAAGCTGAATTTCTTGGCTCTAGATTAAAAGAAAAGAACTCATTAACAGTTGGAACCAGCATATACATGTATAGAAAGAGAGAGCAGCAATTTTCTAGGTCTTTTCAACAAGAAGGTGATTTAGTGTATTGCTCAGACATTCGTAGTGTGGTGAATGAGTTTGGTATTAAATACAAAAAGGAAGACTGGAGGCTGTTTATTGATTCATCCAAAACTAGTGATGGAAAAACGCTAACGAGCCTCTGGAACACCAAGATGATGGGGCACTACTGTTGGTCACTTCACCAAGAAGTTCAGCAAGCGACACATCGTAGAAAAAACTACACATCAAGCTTCAAAGAAGAAAGAGAAAGAAAATACAAACCAATTCTAGCTGACAAGTATAACCTCTATTAACACTTACCATTGTTTTAAGTAGATTACTGTAAATACAAACCATGCTCATGTTGTGACAGAGCGTTTCTTGAATTTCCCAGCTTAACGTATAACATAGTATTTTTATACTATATAGCAAAAAGCATATTGCTCAAAAACCATTGGTGACACAAAAGAACTAAGGCAAAATTTGGATTCAGCTTATAAAAATCTATAAAGATCAGATAACAAAGTAAAAAAAGTTTTTTTAAAAAAAATTTTCATTGCCTTGCTTTATTAAACCTTAAAACTTTCTGATATGGCAGCAACAATTTATGTGTACGCCATGTATAGACACTCCAGCAGTGCGTGTGGCGACGTTTCAATATAAACCTGAGTTTAAGAGATATTTCTCCTCCCTCAAGAAACGTTGCTTGTTTAGGATTAAATGTTTTGAATACTGTTTACTATTTTTGTTTTATTTACTAAACGTTAAGCCAGTAGATCTGGCGAGAAGTACCAGCTTACGAACAGCGTATATGAAACGAATCCCCAGTAGGAGTGTCGACATTTTTAAAAATATCGGTAATCCGAAAGATCGATATCTGAAACGTATCGTTATCGGCGCTCGATGTATAGAGAAAATATCTGTATATCGATACATAGCTGTAAGTAAATCGATGTACTGGCCTATAAAAATGTCGGTTGCACATTGTAAATGTACCGCAAGTTTTATAGCTTTCTATTAAAGTATTGATTTATTGTTAGATATGCTGTACAACAAGCTAGCAGCGTGCATCACCCTTGAAAAGAAAACAATGGACGTTCTCGCTTGGCGACAACCACTTTGTATCTGCATGTAAGTGGCACAATAAAGCTGTCCAATGGGTCAGTGGTTCGGTTTCGTCACATATCGGATTTGTCCGTGTTACGGCTGCCATAGACGGCCCTTGTCAGGCAGACTACACTTAAGACACCCCTGTGCACCATAGAACATACACAAGCACTTGCAGGCGCAACCAAGAGGAAAACAATTGTTCGAAACAAACAGAACTTGCTACAGACTAATGCGAACCTTTTTCTCCAGAGGTCGCCGCACAGATACAGGGCACGTTGGAGTACTCCGCCGACCTCCGCCGGCTTTATAAGGCCAGCGCAGCAGCAGTACAGCCAGTTCCTCGCCGAGCTAGGACCAGCGCCGACGGACCTCAGCGACGCTCTTGATGAATGGTCGTCTATTAGTTATTTGTTTGTGTGTGTATATTGTGATTGTTCGAGAAGTGTAGTTCAGTTCCAATAAACGACCTTATACTGAGTGTTCTACAATACTGAGTATTCTTCAGTCGGGAAAATTTTATGTGGACTTCCCAGTGACCTAGCAACTGTAGTGTCAAAGCTGCGCGGTGAAGTTAAACGTTGCACTGTCAGTAGCCATAGCCGAGCGAAGATTATGTCAGCATTCCCCCCCCCCCCCCCACACGTCTCCGCCCATCACACAGGCCAATCTGGTCATTTAGATTTTTCCCCATTCTTTTCGGTACCTGTTTTAGAAGAATGCCAATGTGAGGAAATGGAGCACTAGTTAAGGTTTTTTTTTTTTTTTAACGCAAATAATGTGATGTTACTTCACATAGGAAATTTTGCTACACCATTCACACCGTCAACCCGCCACCCCCCCCCCCCCCCCCCCTACCTTCCCACCATACACACAAACTCCCCCAACGCAATCGGACTTCTTTTGTGCCAAACGCACGTGCTTCATGCAGTGAGAGTCAAAGAGAAAGACTTGACGTGATAAAATCTCAAAACTAGTAAGACTCCTTCACACAGTAAAGGTAAAATAATGTTCTACTCAAATTTCAAAAGAACGGTATCAAATATTTACCGAATATTGCGAAAAATATATTATGAAATAAAAATATCAGCACCCGATACTCACATTTAGATACCAATGTATTGTTGAAAAAGATCTCGTCGGTATATATGTCGATATATTATCATCAGCCCTATCCACAGTGACGCGTATCATGACAAAAGTTTCATGACAAAAGTTTTGCATGAAACCAGAAAGCACGTCAGATCATCAGTTCAGAATATAGCGTTGGCAGCAATGCGAGAACGAGTCTTTGGTTGGTTTGGGGAGTAAAGGGACCAAAGCAATGGAGTCATCAGTCCCCAAAGGGCTATATTAAGCGCTGATACTACGATTAGATTTTCTTTCAGAAACCCTGTTGAGTACTGAACAAACAGTTGGCGAAACTGTGGAGCCTCTTAGCATATGCCTATGCTCTCGAGGCTAATGGTTTCTGCACGCTGCCATCACACTGACTGTGTCGGTAGAGGAGTGGCCTGTGGTCATCAACCCGACAGGGCAGCCTGCTCTCTCCCCGTCTTCCACCGAGTGCTATTCCGTTGATACACAAAATGAAAATGTCAACAACGTGGCTACATTAAGTTTGTATCACTTAAAGAATTATATAAATCATCCTGCCAGATGACAATGTGTCTATTTTACTATTGTGTACTATTTTCGCAGTCTCTTGACATAAGATGCCGTGGACTTTAGTTTGCTTTGTACAGATTCCTTACAGTTAGCACATTTTCCTCCACAACCATCGCCAGGAGACTTCGAACCTACTTTGCTTTCTATAAATTAATTACTTTCGAACTTTTGTACGCCAGCCATCTACTTTTTGTTTATATAAATTCACGTTTCGTAAAACGGATTTCCTGATCCGTTCAAAAACGACATCAAGCCTTGATTGTGTATGTATAACTCCAACCTTTCCATGGACCATTGCTGACCGTCGATGTATGAAGACGTAGCGGCCACCTAGCGTTGTATGAAGCCAAATTTCTAGAATATAGAAATGATCTGAAGCATGGTCATTCCAAAACTCTTCCTTCGCAAATTTACAACATGAAATCATTGTAATCTGCTATACTATGTGAAATCTTTAACTACGAAGCTGATGTGAGACATTTGATTAGTTAAACATTGTATCTGTATGAAACATTAAAATTTTTTAAATCTATAATCTACGGACCTGTGTGTCACTTATTCAGGTACAAATACTTTAAAACTGAATTTGAACTGTAATTTACGAAATAACTGTATCTTATGCAACTAACTAAATAAAAATCTTTATCTGATTCTACTGTGTGTAATTTATTAATTTATTTTACACGTTCTGTTCTGTAGGGCCAACTTGAGGAGCCAACCTCCAAGGTCATGGAACGTGTCAGTACATGAAACTACAACGTAAAGGTAATAACAGATGAAATGAAATGATTATGAACCCAAAAAAAGATTAACCATAAATTTATGCATACGCAATCAACAATATAACACAGTAATCAGCTTAATATTTCAACGAACTCCTCGACAGAATAGAAGGAGTGACCCATGAGGAAACTCTTCAGTTTCAATTTGAAAACTCGGGGTTTACTGCTAAGATTTTTGAATTCTTGTGGTAGCATATTGAAAATGAATGCAGTAGCATACTGCACATCTTATTGCACGAGAGTCAATGAAGTACGGTCCTAATGCAGATTCCATTTGTGCCTAGCATTAACTGACTGAAAGCTGCTAATTCTTCGGAAGAAGCTGATATTGTTAACAGTAACCGACAGTAAAGAATATATATATATTGAGGGACCAATGTCAGCATACCCAGACTACTGAATAGGGGTAGACAAGAGGTTCGCGACCGTTACCACTTATTGCTGGAACCGCCAGTTTCTGTGCCAAAGATATTCACTGAGTATAGGAAGGGCTACAGCGAAGTATAATAACATACCCGATAAGCGAATTAAAATGAGCAAAGTAGATTATTTTTCATGCAGAACCATCACTTACTTCAGATACCATTCGAATAGAAACAATGGCAGCTTTAAGACTGTGAACAAGATCCTGAAAGTGGGCTCTCCACAATAGTTTACTACCTACCTGAAAAACAAGAAATTTGAACTGTTCAGCTTCACTAATCATATGCCCATTCTGTGAAATTGAAACAACGGGTTTTGTTGAATTATTTGTTAGAAAATAAAAGAACTGAGTCTTACTGTGATGGAGCGTTAGTTTGTTTTCTACAAGCCATGATCTTAATATTAAGAACTGTACTAATTGAAACAGTTCCAATGTTGCACACAACGTCCTTTGCTACCAAGCTAGTGCCATTAAGAAACAGAAATATCTTAGAATCACATGCAAAATTTGAGGGTATATCATTTATGTGAATAACGAACCGGAGTGGCCCTACCACTGATCCTTGGGGCATCTCCCATTTTACTGTGTCCCACTCTGACCACACATCATAGCCATTCTGAACACTATGGATAATGATCTTTTGCTTTATGTTGTTGAGGTAAGAGCTGATGCATTATGAGCTACTCACTGTTTTCCATAATAGTCCAACTACTGAAGCAATATGTTGTGATCAACACATCAAATGCCTTAGTTAAATAAAAAACAGTATGATCAGCTCCCGAAACCTTTTGTTTAATCCATCCAGTACCTCACAGAGGAAAGAGAATATAGCATTTTCAGTTGTTAAACCATTTCTAAAACCGTGTTGTACATGTGATAGCAAATTATGCAAAATAAAATGTTCAGTTATCTTTACGTACATTGCGTTTTCAATAAACTTGGCAAACGCTGGTGGCATAGAAATAGGTCTAAGATTGTCTCCATAATACTTTTCTCCCTTTTTATAAAGTGGCTTTACTAGTGAGTATTTTAATAGTTCGGTAAACCGACCATTGTTACCGAAGAATTACAAATATGACTAAGTACAGGGTTAACATCTACAGTACAGTACTTTAATATTCTGCTAGGTACTCCATCATATCCATGTGAGTCCTTAGTCTTCAGTGATTTAATTATTGACTCCATTTCCCCCTGGTCAGTATCACAGAGCAATATTTCTCACATCAGTCTCGGAAAGGCATTTTCCGAAAAAGTTATATGATTCTCTCTAGAATTTAAGTTGTTATATAATTCACCACGCCTTGTATTTCTTATCATATGTACACTTAACGTGTGTACCAACTAATGTTATGTACCGAAATACTTTGAGGGGTGAAAATATGTACGTAGGCTTTTACCTTAACGTTGGTCGAAGATCTGAAGGTATTTGGTGTTCCGTATGCCTTCAAGGCCATGTATTATAACTTTCAATGTAATCCTATTTTGTCTGTATGAACTGTTTGTGAAGTATATGAGTAAACCATGCACTTGTGCTCTTACGTTAAATTTACGCATTTACGTGGGTGTATCGACTCCTAAAACTTCGTATGTAATCGCTGAACTAGTTTCGTTCGTCTGCTATTATTTTACTTCAGATATTTTATTATATGTTATGAGTTTTGTCTTTCATTTTCTCGCTCTCGTAAGGTACGGAGGCCATTCTGCTGTGCTCATTATACAGATTATCATGAAATTATAATTGCGTTTTCTTAATATAGCATTAAGTAAAAGTCATATTTCCTCTTGTTAACAAAAACCATGTCACCTTTACATGTTCCATTTTTTTTTAATTTGTATGATGTCTTTTCAAAGGATTATATCTGAAACAGAGGCATGGACGTCACATTTTTAGTGGACGTTAATGATCGAACACTTTTCGTGGCCGCGCCGTGTGGCCGAGCGCTTTGAGGTGCCACGGCGCGGCCCCTACCGCTGAAGGTTCGAATCCTCCCTCAGGCATGGGTGTCAGTTGTTCTTAGCATAAGTCAGTTTGAAAGTCTACAGACTGATGACTTAAGCAGTTTGGTCCCTTAGGAAGTCACACACATTTTGAACATTTCGTGTTGTCATTTCTTTTCATTGCATCATACGTTATACGTCCCTGAGGTACTTGGGCCGGTCATTTTATTTGTATCTTGCAAGATTTTCACACAATCAATCCAAAGAATTATTCAGTCATTCGTCTACTAACAGTGATGTCGTTGTGCAGCCTACACCAGTCGGAGGCAGGCCCTACTAACAATTAAAAGTTTAGGTGGTGGTTAATTTCCGTTATGTTACATTCTCAGCTTCTCGCATGTAATGGAGACGACAATACGCACAACATCCATCTGGTGAGACGTACCTTTTTTCCTTTGAATTTATATTAAATCATTGAAATTGCTGTTTTTGAATCTATTTTTGGAGAGTAACGTGTCAAGAGGTCAATATGACAAAACAGTGTCTATCATATTATTTGAAAAACTAACACAGTAATTCATGATGTTGTTTAAAATGTTACCGATTTCACGGAGATGATTGTATTTCTGGATTGTCCCATTAGTTGGCTTTTATATGGGTTTGCAGATGTCGTGGAACCAAGTAAGTTATTAAAACTGATCGTTCTGTAAACAAATGCTTTACAAATGTTTTACTAATTGCTGCTACATTGATGACTATTTTAGATGCTGATGTGTTATTGTATGGAACATTCGCTACTATATTCAAGGTACACCTCAAAGCGATAAGGAAACTGAAGCTCGTTTCTTATACATAATTTTAGTTTGCAGTGAAGACACACTCCGAAGTGAAAATTGAAGAGTAATTGCAGAAGTAGTATATTGATCCAAAATTTTATCTAATTTCTCTTCCGCCTTCACAGAAAGAAACTTCATGTACTACCATTGTAAAAATGTGGAAAAACATATTTCAAACTGCTCATACTTTATTAACCTCTTAGTTTTTTGTATGCAACTTCTCCAGAGTAAGGAGCGTTTGAGAAGAAATATCGCTCCTAAGCAAAGTTTGATAAGAATGATTAACTTCCCGGTACTGTGAGGTTACCTGCAATAGAGTCAATCCAGTCTAGATAGTGGTATATAGTAGTGAACGCAAGTCGATCGTCTAATGTGCCAGTGCACTGTCCACGCGACACGATGCCGTACTGCCTTCCGTCGACTAGAAACGGTCCCCCGCTGTCACCTGCGCATGCGTCATTCCCTTCTTCTGCAGGCCGCGCACAGTAGAATATCTCTATGTTAGTCTCCCAGTCGAAGTCGACCGCATATTTGCACTCCGCCCTGGCCACCATTTGCATTGTCGTCTTCCTCATTTGCGTTGGGCTGTCGTCGTAGCCCGATTGCTTGCCCCATCCGACAATCGTCCCCGGAACGTAGGAAGCTAAACGTGTTTTACCCAGCGTCACCACCTGTTGGCATCAGAAGCGATAGTAATTAGTCTTCGGAACATCTAATAAATTGTCAAAACCCCAATAAGTTCCACGTAAAAAAAGACGAGTCTTACTGCTGCTGATGCAACCGATGGTTTGTAAGCAGTATAATCTGAAAATAAACAAGTACGAGACTTAAAGGTTCGGAACAGAGTTGTCACTTAGTTACCAATTAACACCACCAGCCAACAACGAGTAAAATTTCTATTTCATAAAACGATGAATACTCACGGTAACAGCACCAACTAGCAGATGCATGAACATGTTGATAAAATAGTTAACTTTGTTTTAGTGTTCCACCACACCACTATACATAAAGAAGCACCATTGCAACTCACTTACAGCATATACGTAGAAAGCACAAGTTTTATTTACACTTTTAATTCCTTGTATCAGTGAGAAATATTGTTTATCCAAGATATTTACACCCTCCTGTGAAAATATAAGATAACAAATGTTTACATTCCGATACTTATTATTGTTTATTGACGTCACACACTGTCAGTCATTTGCAATGAAAAGGATTTACAAGTTTTGTTTGCTTTTCACATCTAAGATAACATCGTTGCACAAGATAGTGATTTGTAATTCCTACTTAGGGAATTTTACCTCTGATACGACTGATTTTAAATACCGTCAATAACTGTAAAGCTATTACAGAAACTACGGCCATCCAAACGCAGCAGTACGGGTTGTTTTGCATCCAGCCTGCTATAAGGCTAGGTACAGGGTGGCGCACGAAATGTGTTACCAATTGTTTCTTTCACAGTTTACAACGCACGTTAGATATCCCTCTAGGATCTCTACAGCAGTACCAGCAGAGCTTGGAAAAATAAATGAGTTACGAAATGACTTGTAATTCAAGATACTGCCGCTAGGAGACTAGTAAGGAGCAATGGCTGACAATGGATGACTGACGACACAGCAACGATCGGCAAGTGTGTTACTTTTTCATGAAACGAAAAGCCTTGTTGCGACTCAGAGGCGTTTTCGACAACAGTTTAACACACAATGGGTCCCTTGCAAAAAGACCATCCACAGCTTGTACGATAAATCTGTACAGGAAGGAACAGTATTGGTAGCGAAGAGACCTCAGCCTAAACCTGTTTGTTCGCCGGAGAGTATTGAAGTGGTACGAGTTGCTGTACAGAGAAGTCCCGGGAAATCGTGCAGAAAGGCAGCAGTGCAACTGGGAATATCCAGACTCTCCGTTCAACGCATTATTAAAAGTGACCTCCATATGTACCCATACAAGATGACCTGTGCACAGAAGCTCACTGAAGAACGCAAGCAGTAGAGACTACTGTTCGCTCAGTGGGCGGAGGATAGGGAAGAAACTGTCAACAACGTAAGGTATTCAGACGAGGCGCATTTTCATTTAGACGGTGTGGTTAACAAACAAAATGTACGCTTTTGGCCAACTGAAAACCCACAAGTACTTCATGAACGATAACATTATGCTCCAAGGATTACAGCGTGGGCAGCAATTTCCAGTCACTGACTTATTGGACCCTTTTTCTTTGAAGAAACTGTGAACAGCGAGCGTTATTTGAGCATGCTTTGCAATAGCTTCATTCAATAGCTCCTTGCTACTGCCTTGCCCTTCAACACGCAGTGGTTCATGCCAGATGGCGCAAGGCCACATACTGCAAACACTGTGTTGGAGTTTTTACACGAGCATTTCAACATGCGGATCATTTCACTCAGGATTCCAGAGCGTTTCAATGACGGACAAAATAAGCCCCCCCCCCCCCCCCCCCAATAGTCCAGACCTCAATCCATGTGACTTTTTTCTTTGGGGATTCCTAAAGGAAAAAAAAATTTCCGAAACGTCCACATGATTTAATGGAGCTCAGAAGACTAATTCTTCAAGCTTGCAGTGAAATTACGGAGCCGTAGGACAATCACCAACCTCAGTGCTAGTTTGAAGGGAGTTAGGAAACAAAGTGGTGGACATATTGAGCATGTGCTGAGTTAGAACAAATCTCCATGGATGGCTCTTCACTGTAGTATATGTTCCTTTCAGATTGTATTGATAGTAAAGTTTATATTTAAAAACAAAATGGTAACACATTTCGTGCGCCACCCTGTAGTTTACCGCCAATCCCAAGAAAACTGGGTGTGAGCCATAGGGATCTTTAACTGGGCAAAGAGCATCCGAATCTGGTTTGGTACCTAGTGAGGGAGTGAAAGAGAAAGAGAGGAATGGCAGACGTAAGCTGCGATGGACGTTTGGTCTACGAATATAGAGACAGATTTTATTAGTTAAATTACGATGGGTGGTGGTAAGCTGCATAAAATAGATAAGGTTCTGAAATAAATCAAAGTGGTGGTAGGTTTCACCAACTGCTATTCATAGATATTACAAAAATAAATGACAGAATGTTCACGTTTCGATTTTGGCGAGAGTGGCGAAAAATCTAAGACAAACACTGAGTGTCTACATGCGGCGTAAAGCGGGAAAAAGATTGGAATAGCAGCCCCATACACAACATTGCCTCTTATGCTTCTTGCCACTGAAGGGGGATCTCATCTAAGTGCCATATACGGCGAATGTTTTCATTATGGGAAATTCATGTAAGTTAACTAGCGACCCACAAACAAGGAAGTTACTCTTACTATCAAATGGGAGGCCATAAAATCCTCATCTTATTTACATATCTCTTCGTATCAATACACGACCTTTCCATCATAAATGAGTCGTGCAGAGATATCCAGTCTATGAAATATCTCCAGATGTAGCGAGAAGCACAACAAATACGTTGCGACTATGTACACATTTAGTTAGACTTACAGTTACTTTGATTTTCCAAGACGTCGTTAGCTAACCTGTTCTGCATTCAAAACTCCCTTCACATTTATACGTTTCATAGCTATTCAGTATACGGTGATAACGATTCTATGAGACCTCCTTCACGTTGAAGATATCTTGATTTACAAAGAGTTAGTTAGATAAATATGTATGGAGCAAGTAATGCAGAACACTCCTATTAGCTCTAACACAAATGCCCTTTTTGTTAAGTTTCTGTACAGCTAATTGGCACTATCATTAACCTTGACAGTGACCTTATTTTTGATATGGTTCATTTTTAATTTTTTAAGTTATTTCTTGTTTGGAAGGGTTCTTAGGTGTCTTTTCCTTCCATCTCTTAGGCGATGATGCATCTAATGTGAAAACGACCTTTTTTCCAAAACATAAATGTACCAGATATGTTTTATTTTACATTCTTTATTTTAATATTTTACATGTGTAATATATATATATATATATAGGACTGTTGGGAGTTGTTATTCACTGATAACGAAGAAGAAAAATAATAGCACAATTACTTATCGTTAACGATGACATTCCCGATTGTCTTGAGGACATTTTGATTACACCCCAACCTCTGGTCATGCAAGAAGTTAATACTTGGAAACTCATGCAATATACCCTGCTCATTCTCTTCTATACCTTACATCACCAGAAGCTGGGACACACCTATGTCACTGTCCACAATACCACTCTGAGAGAAATATGGTATGGCTCTGTGTTCCTGACCAATTTAGTATCGATTTCTACATTCGATACAAGAGAACTGCAGCTAACTTTTAATATCTACAGGCAGTTACGAATCAACACCTAACTTAATTCCTTAATTATGTGCACCATTTCTTGGTAGGATTGGAAGATAATAGACAAGCAGTTGCAGAATGAATGGTTGATGAATCATTTATCGTAGTTTTGACTAATATAAATTTGTCTTCCTCATAAAAATGAAACTATTGGATAGATTATTACAAAACAGTTACAATGGCAACCAGGAAAAGAATCAAATTAGATTAACAATAAATTACAAAAAAGTTACAGAAATACCCTACTTATTTGTTCAATCACATATTCCAAAACGGATGTTTGGGCCAAAAGTTCTTGTCTGTAACAATGTGCATGTCGGTCACAAAATATCAACTCATTTCACTAAGAATTGAAGCTCCTCTTGACAGTCTTCCTCATTTACGGTTTAAAAATTGGGTTGTTTTGATAATCCGCATTCATCTGCCTCCTGCACTCAGTCTGCCCGTGGTGTCTGTTTTAAGTAGTTGACGTTTTGTCTGTGCGTCGGAAAATGTTGAGTGTACAGAAATAACAGCGTGTTAACATCAAATTTTGTTTCAAACTAGGAAAATCTGCAAGTGTAACGTTTGTAATGTTACAACAAGTGTACGGCGATGATTGTTTATCGCGAACACAAGTGTTTGAGTGATTTAAACGATTTAAAGATGGCCGCGAAGACACTAGTGATGACACTCGCACTGGCAGACCATTGTCAGCAAAAACTGATGCAAACATTGAAAAAATCGGTAAACTTGTTCGACAAGATCGCCGTTTAACAATCAGAGCAGTGTCTGAGTTAACAGGAGTTGACAAGGAAAATGTTAGGCAGATTCTTCATGAAAGTTTCAATATGAACAAAGTGTGTTCAAAAATAGTTCCAAAGTGTCTCACAATTGAACAGAAGGAACGCCGAAGAATGATTTGTTCTGACATCCTGGAAAACATTGAAAGTGATCCCACCTTCTTACAAAATGTTATTACTTGCGGTGAATCGTGGTTTTTTACTTACGATCCCGAAACTAAACGCCAATCGATGCATTGGAAAACTCCTGGTTCTCCACGACAAAAAAAAGCACGAATGTCTAAATCGAAATTCAAGACAATGATGATTGTTTTTTTTTTTTTGACATCAAAGGGATTGTGCACATTGATTGGGTACCAGAGGGACAAACAGTGAATCAGCATTACAACATTAGCGTCCTGGCTACCCTACATGAGCGAGTACGGAGAAAACGGAACGATTTGTGGAGAAAAAAGTCATGGATCCTTCACCAAGACAATACCCCAGCTCACAGTGCGTTGTCAGTGAAGACGTTTTTGGCAAAACACAACATTCCCATCTTAGATCATCCACCCTACTCACCTGATTTTGCCCCCTGTGACTTTTTTCTTTTCCCTAAAGTCAGGTCAGCTTTGAAAGGAACTAGATTTGAGACTGTTGAAGCAGTAAAAGAAAAAGCGACGGAAGTAATGTATGGACTTACCGAAAATGATCTGCAGCATTGCTATGAAAAGTGGAAAATTCGTATGGAGCGGTGTAGAGACCGAGGAGGGGAGTACATTGAAGGACATAACATGAAATTGTAAATAATTGTAAATAAATGTTTTTTCCAGCATCAGTCCGGTTTTTTTCTAGCCGCACCTCGTACACTGCCCACTATGCCATTCGGACATAGTTACGCCACAACTTAATGGTCTGCCCTAGCATGCCCCCATCTGACCCTAGTTCTCACTTCCTACCACACACTACTGACTCAGTGCCGCTGCCATTAGCCTCATTATTCACGGCATCTCGCCAAACTTATATAAACTCTATAACTTGAAAATATCACAAAATAATACCGAAGTTATGGCTTTTAAAGGAAAATATCCAGTATGTCTTAAATAACCCTAAAGGGAAAACCAATTGAACATCTATCTCACTCTCAACTATGAGGACGTTATGTCGGTTATGAATATGATAATTAAATCCCCAACAAGTGAGTAAACTGAATCTGTACATAGATCATTAGTCAACAAAACCAATAATAAAACTCAACAACGTAGTGGCAACGTCTGTAATCAAACATAGAGACCTGGATCATAACTTAAAAAGACCAAAGAAGGAATCAGTCACCCTAAATGAAATTTTTAAGAAACGTAAATGGATGTACTTTGAAAGATCAAGTAAAGAATTCTGAACTAAGGAAACAAGTACATACGTTTTCATGAATAAAAGAATAGCAAACGAGATAACAAAATGGAGAAGCACATCGAAATAATGGGAAGAGAAGGACAGTGAAACATGTAGGAAAGACACATACAGGAAAAACTAGGAAAAGATGACTTCTATGATAACAGAACAGGCTATAAGCCTCCTTGCACTAGAAAAAGAAAAAGATTTATATGGCACATATTTTAAAATATATAGCCTGTTTCCATCCGAACGATTATTGGAGTATAGCGAAGAAAGTCCATGTAAATTTTCAAAAACTTTATGATTTTTGCGAACAATGTACTCCTATTATATACAATATATTTAATTACATACGATGCATACGTAAAAAATATGAAGAGCCTGTTTTTCGGAAAGTTTATTAGAATAGTGTAAAGCTTTGAAATAAATCGAGCAAAAACGTTTCAAGATTTTTGCTTGTACATTACAAAAATATAAATCCTGTTTCGATCCAAATGTTCAGTAGAGCAGCAAGTAAATTTTGTACATGCATGTGTGAACTGCTTTCTAGATTTTTCGTAGCAAAATCAAACCAATAGTTGTCTAAATACAGTAGAGATTATTAATATTGTGGATAACGATCGAAGCTCTGTGTTTATTTACGGACTATGCTGTTATACACTGAAGAACCAAAGAAACTGGTACACGTGCCTAATATCGTGTGTGTATCCGCGAGCCCGCAGAAGTGCCGCAACATGCTGTGGCAAGGACTCGAATAACGTCTGAAGTTTTGCTGGATGGAACTGACACCATGAATGCTGCAGGGCTGTCCATAAATCCATAAGAGTACAACGGAGTGGAGATCTCTTCAGCACAGCACTTTGCAGGGCATCCCAGATACGACAATAATGTTCATGTCTGGCGAGTTAATCTCAGAAGATTGTCCCTGGAGACAACCTGTAGCAATTCTGTACGTATGGGGTGTGACATTGTCGTGTTGGAATGCATAATGGACATGAATGGATGCTGGTGATCAGACAGGATGCTTACGTACGTGTCGCCTGTCAGAGTCACATCCAGACGTATCAGGAGTCCTATACAATTCCAACTGCACATGCCCCACACCATTGCAGAGTCTCCACAGCTTGAACAGTCCCCTCCTCAGACTCACGGTCCAAAGATTCATGAGGTGGTCTCCATACCCGTGCACGACCATCCGCTCGATACAAATTGAAACGAGACTGGTCCGACCAGGCAACATATTTCCAGTGATCAGCAGTCCAAAGACGATCTGCCCAGGCGAGACGTAAAGCCTTGTGTCGTGCAGTCATCTCTGCAGCTGTTGTAGGTCCCATTCTTGCAGGATCTTTTTCCGCCCGCAGTGATGTCGGAGATTTGATGTATGTCGGATTTCTGATATTCACGGTACTCTCGCGAAACAGTGGTACGGGGAAATGCCGACTTCACCGCTACCTCTGAGGTGCTGTGTCCCATCGATCGTGTGCCTACCACAACAACACATTGAAACTCATTTAAATCCCGATAACCTGACACTGAGGGAGCAGTAACCGATCCAGGAACTGCGCCAGACACTTGTTGTCTTACACTCCTGGAAATGGAAAAAAGAACACATTGACACCGGTGTGTCAGACCCGCCATACTTGCTCCGGACACTGCGAGAGGGCTGTACAAGCAATGATCACACGCACGGCACAGCGGACACACCAGGAACCGCGGTGTTGGCAGTCGAATGGCGCTAGCTGCGCAGCATTTGCGCACCTCCGCCGTCAGTGTCAGCCAGTTTGCCGTGGCATACGGAGCTCCATCGCAGTCTTTAACACTGGTAGCATGCCGCGACAGCGTGGACGTGAACCGTATGTGCAGTTGACGGACTTTGAGCGAGGGCGTATAGTGGGCATGCGGGAGACCGGGTGGACGTACCGCCGAATTCCCAGTGGTATTTAAACATTGTACTCTATGTGGTGACGGTACCCACGACTCCAGAGATTACAGTACCGCCAGCGATAAGCCGAGCCCGAGAGACTCGTAGGGCAGCAGGTGCATGGGATGGCAGTACGAACTACACCACTCGGGGCCGCAGGTGCCAACCGCTGAGCATCACGTGTGTGGACAGCGACTGGTCGACGCCTTGTGAAATGCTGTAACACTGAGCTACGGCGAAGAGTTCTCTTCAGTTAACCGAATCGTGTACAGTCTCCAGCTACCACCGAGTCTACAAACGGCAATGTGTGTCTGTCGTCTCGGAGACTTAATCTCCGTAGGCATCGCAGACTACCTCTGGACTCACAGGCCCTGTGACAGGATTTTAATAAGTTGGAGGACTTGGAATAATTTCAAACGTCTTAGTGCGCTGGACATTCCACTGCAAGAACAATCATTGAAGGTGAGTATTTCTTCATACGTAATAAATATCATTTTACTACTAATGTTGAGAATCCTTTCGATTGAATGTAACCTACGGCGTCATCGTCCATTCCCAACTCTCTAACGTAATCTTTACATTCCGTTATTTGTACGCACTGCCTAAGAGAAAAATTGAGAGCACAGAAATTGCAGAACAAAATGAAATTGAAGTTCATTGAAAGACCAATAAACAAACGGAAACCAATGTTACAACGCCGTCGTACTAGTTAACAGTTACTCCGTCTGCAGCTGACTGAAAGCAAGAGCCACTCAGGGTCAAATTTCTTTTCTTTTCGTCTGCGGACGTCAGTGCTGATGTACGCCGTCGTCTGTCTCCACAGTCACGTGTTCTGGACGTGAGAACTGCGTCTTACCTCGTGGTGTCGGAGTTAAGCATCATGTTGTCAGCTGAAGTTCCCTTTTTGCCATGCAAGTAGAAGAGTAGAGACATCATACCATCCAATGGTTTTTTCACGAGAGGAACCTCGAGAGAAATAACTGTCGGACATCCACAACGTTATTTACATGCATATGGCTTGACATTTACCGTCCAAGCAGAAGAAGCATCGTTTTAACTGTGTGATCTCCGACATAGCGTCCAGATTGTCTGCTCCGTCATTGGCCGAACTTGGGTTCTTATCCTCCTATTCTACATTTTCATGATTTTTATAGCATTTTACACTGAGGCGACAAAATTCATGGTACACCTCCTTAAATCGCGTCGGGCCTCCTTTTGCCTAATAGCGCAGCAGTTCGACGTAGCATGCATTTAATAAGTTAATGTAACTATCCTGCAGAAATATTGGGCCGTGCTGCCTCTATAGCCGTCCATAATTGAGAAAGTTTTGTCGATGTAGCATTTAGTGCATGAACTGACCTCTCGATTATACCTCCAAAATATTCGATGGGATCGATTTCGAGCAAAGTCGGTGACGAGCTCATTCGAACTATCCAGAATGTTCTTCAAACCACTGGCGAAGAGTTGTGAACCAGTGACATTGCACATTGTCACCTATATAAAATCTAACCATTTTTGCAGCAAATAGTCTCGAAGTAGCAGACAATAACGATTTACACTCAATGGTCGGTCCAGTGGGATGAGAAAACCCAGTTCGTCCCATGTAATCATAGCCCGCACCAGTGTGGTGCAGCCACCAGCTTGCACAATGCCTTGTTGACAACTTGGCTCCATGGCTTTGTGCTGTCTTCACCCCACTCGAAACCTGCCATCAGCTCTTGTCAACTGAACTCGTGACTCATCTGACCAGGCGACAGGTTTACACTGGTCTAGGGTCCAACTAGTACGGTCAGGAGCCGAGGAGAGGCGCTGCAGGCGATGTCGTGCTGTTGGCAAAGACACTCACGTCAGTCAACTTCTGTCATAGTCCATTAACGCCAAATATTACCGCACTGTCCTAACGGATACATTCATCGTAGGTCCTGCATTGGTTTCTGCAATTATTTCACGCAGTGTTGCTTTGTCTTTTAGCACAGACAACTCAACACAGACACCGCTGCTGTCTGTCGTCGGCCACTGCCTTGACCATAGTGAGAGGTAAAAAATTTGATATTCTCGGCACGCTCTTGACTCTGTGTGTCGGAATATTGAATTCCCTAACGATTTCCGAAATGGAGTGCCCCATGCATCCACCTCTATCGACCATTTCGTGCTCAAAACCCGTTAATTCCTATCGTGTTGCCATAGTTTAATTCTTAATTTCTTTGCGTGTTTTTGGTACTTGCATTGTTTAAATCATAAATGTCGGGCGTATTATAGTATTTGAGAGTTGTAGCATCGCGTTTTAGTACCTGAATAGTGTAAATTCGCGTCGTCGTTTGTCTTCTGTTTTTGTTTTGAACGGCCAGCGTCGGTTGGTCACAGTCAGTGTGCTCCCTGCCGCCGTTGGATAAGCAGCTGCAGCAGAAAGTCGTATACTCCTAGCTCACTCATTTGTTACATAGTTTAATTCTTAATTTCTTTGCGTGTTTTTGGTACTTGCATTGTTTAAATCATAAACTTTGGGCGTATTATAGTATTTGAGAGTCGAAGCAACGCGTTTTAGTACCTGAATAGTGTAAATTCGCGTAGTCTCCTTCCGCCGCCGAGCAGTGTCAGCAGTGCGCAAGTAGCAGCATTACTGCATTTACTAGGCAATCTTGTATTTTAATAACCGTTTAAATTTTGTCGATTTGTTTGCGCTCTCTGTAGATAAGTTCAGACGTTCTTTGCAAAACAGTTTTTATCGTGGATAGGGACTGCAACTGCTGTGTTCGGATGCAGGCTGAGTTGGCATCCCTTCGCTCCCAGCTTCAGGCAGTGTTGGCTTCGGTCACACAGCTTGAGGCTGTTGCCAATGGGCATCACTGTGGGGGTCCGGATGGGGGTTTGTCGAGGACGGCCAGCTCGTCCCACGCATCCCCTGATCGGACTACGACTGTGGTTGCCCGGGATTCTGCCCGCATTGAGGCTGATCCCTCACCTGTGGTAGAGTGGGAGGTCGTCTCAAGGTGTGGCAGGGGGCGAAAGACATTCCGGAGGGCTGAACGGAAGGTCTCTCCAGTTTGTCTGACGAACCGGTTTCAGGCTCTGTCTCAGGCTGATACTGATCTTCGGCCTGACATGGCTGCTTGTCCTGTTCCAGAGGTTGCCCCTCAGTCTGCAAGATCCGGGCGGTCGCAGAGGGTGGGCTTACTGGTAGTTGGGAGCTCCAACGTCAGGCGCGTAATGGGGCCCCTTAGGGAAATGGCTGCAAGAGAGGGGAAGAAAACCAATGTGCACTCCGTGTGCATACCGGGGTGAGTTATTCCAGATGTGGAAAGGGTCCTTCCGGATGCCATGAAGGGTACAGGGTGCACCCATCTGCAGATGGTCGCTCATGTCGACACCAATGATGTTTGTCGCTATGGATCGGAGGAAATCCTCTCTGGCTTCCGGCGGCTATCTGATTTGGTGAAGACTGCCAGTCTCGCTAGTGGGATGAAAGCAGAGCTCACCATCTGCAGCATCGTCGACAAGACTGACTGCGGACCTTTGGTACACAGCTGAGTGGAGGGTCTGAATCAGAGGCTGAGACGGTTCTGCGACCGTGTGGGCTGCAGATTCCTCGACTTGCGCCATAGGGTGGTGGGGTTTCGGGTTCCGCTGGATAGGTCAGGAGTCCACTACACGCAACAAGCGGCTACACGGGTAGCAGGGGTTGTGTGGCGTGGGCTGGGCGGTTTTTTAGGTTAGATGGCCTTGGGCAAGTACAGAAAGGGCAACAGCCTCAACGGGTGCGGGGCAAAGTCAGGACATGCGGGGACCAAGCAGCAATCGGTATTGTAATTGTCAACTGTCGAAGCTGCGTTGGTAAAGTACCAGAACTTCAAGCGCTAATAGAAAGCACCGAAGCTGAAATCGTTATAGGTACAGAAAGCTGGCTTCAGCCAGAGATAAATTCTGCTGAAATTTTTACAAAGGTACAGACGGTGTTTAGAAAGGATAGATTGCATGCAACCGGTGGTGGAGTGTCCGTCGCTGTTAGTAGTAGTTTATCCTGTAGTGAAGTAGAAGTGGATAGTTCCTGTGAATTATTATGGGTGGAGGTTACACTCAACAACCGAGCTAGGTTAATAATTGGCTCCTTTTACCGACCTCCCGACTCAGCAGCATTAGTGGCAGAACAACTGAGAGAAAATTTGGAATACATTTCACATAAATTTTCTCAGCATGTTATAGTCTTAGGTGGAGATTTCAATTTTTCAGATATAGTCTGGGACACTCAGATGTTTAGGACGGGTGGTAGGGACAGAGCATCGAGTGACATTATACTGACTGCACTATCCGAAAATTACCTCGAGCAATTAAACAGAGAACCGACTCGTGGAGATAACATCTTGGACCTACTGGTAACAAACAGCCCCGAACTTTTCGACTCTGTATGTACAGAACAGGGACTCAGTGATCATAAGGCCGTTGCAGCATCCCTGAATATGGAAGTTAATAGGAATATAAAAAAAGGGAGGAAGGTTTATCTGTTTAGCAAGAGTAATAGAAGGCAGATTTCAGACTACCTAACAGATCAAAATGAAAATTTCTGTTCCGACACTGAAAATGTTGAGTGTTTATGGAAAAAGCTCAAGGCAATCGTAAAATGCGTTTTAGACAGGTACGTGCCGAGTAAAACTGTGAGGGACGGGAAAAACCCACCGTGGTACAACAACGAAGTTAGGAAACTACTGCGAAAGTAAAGAGAGCTTCACTCCAAGTTTAAACGCAGCCCAAACCTCTCAGACAAACAGAAGCCAAACGATGTCAAAGTTAGCGTAAGGAGGGCTATGCGTGAAGCGTTCAGTGAATTCGAAAGTAAAATTTTATGTACCGACTTGACAGAAAATCCTAGGAAGTTCTGGCCTTACGTTAAATCAGTAAGTGGCTCGAAACAGCATATCCAGACACTCCGGGATGATGATGGCATTGAAACAGAGGATGACACGCGTAAAGCTGAAATACTAAACACCTTTTTCCAAAGCTGTTTCACAGAGGAAGACCGCACTGCAGTTCCTTCTCTAAATCCTCGCACAAACGAAAAAATGGCTGACTTCGAAATAAGTGTCCAAGGAATAGAAAAGCAACTGGAATCACTCAATAGAGGTAAGTCCACTAGACCTGACGGGATACCAATTCGATTCTACACAGAGTACGCGAAAGAACTTGCCCCCCTTCTAACAGCCGTGTACCGCAAGTCTCTAGAGGAACGGAGGGTTCCAAATGATTGGAAAAGAGCACAGGTATTCCCGGTCTTCAAGAAGGGTCGTCTAGCATATGCGCAAAACTATAGACCTATATCTCTGACGTCGATCTGTTGTACAATTTTAGAATATGTTTTTAGCTCGAGTATCATGTCGTTTTTGGAAACCCAGAATCTACTATGTAGGAATCAACATGGATTCCGGAAACTGCGATCGTGTGAGACCCAACTCGCTTTATTTGTTCATGAGACCCAGAAAATATTAAATACAGGCTCCCAGGTAGATGCTATTTTTCTTGACTTCCGGAAGGCGTTCGATACAGTTCCGCACTGTCGCCTGATAGACAAAGTAAGAGCCTACGGAATATCAGACCAGCTGTGTGGCTGGATTGAAGAGTTTTTAGCAAACAGAACACAGCATGTTGTTATAAATGGAGAGACGTCTACAGACGTTAAAGTAACCTCTGGCGTGCCACAGGGGAGTGTTATGGGACCATTGCTTTTCACAATATATATAAGTGACCTAGTAGATAGTGTCGGAAGTTACATGCGGCTTTTCGCGGATGATGTTGTAGTATACAGAGAAGATGCAGCATTAGAAAATTGTAGCGAAATGCAGGAAGATCTGCAGCGGATAGGCACTTGGTGCAGGGAGTGGCAACTGTCCCTTAACATAGACAAATGTAATGTATTGCGAATACATAGAAAGAAGGATCCTTTATTGTATGATTATATGATAGCGGAACAAACACTGGTAGCAGTTACTTCTGTAAAATATCTGGGAGTATGAGTGCGGAACGATTTGAAGTGGAATGATCATATAAAATTAATTGTTGGTAAGGCGGGTACCAGGTTGAGATTCATTGGGAGAGTGCTTAGAATATGTAGTCCATCAACAAAGGAGGTGGCTTACAAAACACTCGTTCGACCTATACTTCAGTATTGCTCATCAGTGTGGGATCTGTACCAGATCGGTTTGACGGAGGAGATAGAGAAGATCCAAAGAAGAGCGGCGAGTTTCGTCACAGGGTTATTTGGTAACCGTGATAGCGTTACGGAGATGTTTAATAAACTCAAGTGGCAGACTCTGCAAGAGAGGCTCTCTGCATCGCGGTGTAGCTTGCTCGCTAGGTTTCGAGAGGGTGCGTTTCTGGATGAGGTATCGAATATATTGCTTCCCCCTACATATACCTCCCGAGGAGATCACGAATGTGAAATTAGAGAGATTAGAGCGCGCACGGAGGCTTTCAGACTGTCGTTCTTCCCGCGAACCATACGCGACTGGAACAGGAAAGGGAGGTAATGACAGTGGCACGTAAAGTGCCCTCCGCCACACACCGTTGGGTGGCTTGCGGAATATAAATGTAGATGTAGATGTAGATTACGATGAAAACATTTCCACTTGAGTACAAATAGCACTTCCGTCCATGAACTGGCCTTTTATACCCTCTGTATCTGATCCTACCGCCACATGCATTTGGAGATCAATGGGGAAGATATTTGTCAAATATCAGTTTGTCATGGAGCTGTGCTGAGAGAACTTAATGTACCAGATGAGCAGAATTTTGGCATTCTTGCCGTAACTTTTATTTATCATGTCATATTCACTTGATTTCTGCTTTGTTAGTGCTGCATAACACCTTGCAAATTTATGATTTTCTTTAATTATTTTTCTGCTGTCTCTTTTTTGTTTATGGTTCAAATGGCTCTGAGCACTGTGGGACGTAACATCTATGGTCATCAGTCCCCTAGAACTTAGAACTACTTAAACCAAAATAACCTAAGGACATCACACAACACCCAGTCACCACGAGGCAGAGAAAATCCCTGACCCCGCCGGGAATCGAACCTGGGAACCCGGGCGCGAGAAGCGAGAACGCTACCACACGACCACGAGCTGCGGACTCTTTTTTGTTTATCTCTCTGTCATATATACACTGGCAGAAAATAAATCATAACACCAAAATATAACTACTGTGGAGAATTAAAATTTCGAGAATACATTTGGCAAGGTAACATAAGTCAGTGATTGACACTGAAAGATCGCAAGTTTATGTACATGCCAGATAATCAATTGAAAATGTGAAATTACGTTGGTACATTAATACCAGTTTGAACGCCAAAATATTGAATGGAAGCATGCATCACTAAGTGGGTCAGTGAGTGCACTCGGTTTTTGTGAACCAGTCAGGAGAACAGGACACCAAAATATAATAAAAAATTAATGGCTATAATTTTCCATGCAAGATTTAGTGCTTTGTGTTTATGAATTAAAAAATTAAACTAAAATTACTAGATCATGAAAGTCATTATTATTATTTTTAACTTCATTTATTCTGTAGTATCTCAGCTTAATGTGTAAAATTACAAATAATAGAAAAGCATCTAGGAAAGGCTCCAACTTTTAATAAATTTTCTTATTAAATGTAGACCTCAATCTTATGGTTGATATCTATTTTATTGCAGATATCATATCCCTCAACAAATACTTAGAACAAAAATTCGTACAGAAATACAAATAAACAACAAATAAAATTTAAATCCGTTTTGATGATTCCAACTTTGGAGTCTTTTACAGTTTCTTCTCCTACAAAATAATCTTTATAATACTGATCAATACCGACTTTGCTTTCTTTGTGAGAATTTGAATCAATTTTTAGCTAGTAGCATTTCTTAGTTGCCACAAGAATTGTACTTGTAATTTCCCCTGTGCCTTATTTACTTAAATCTTTCAATTCTACTAATATATCTTCTTTCTTTATCATAAACAGTGGATTTTGGACAAATATTTTTAAGTAAAATTACGTCCAACTGATCTACTTCATGATCTTCATCTAGTAAACTACTTAATTATTCTCTCGAATCTAAGTAGTTCATGTTATTCTTGTGAAATATATCTGTAACTTTAGCGTTTGGGTCTTCTGCCATTTATAGGTACAAATTTTACAACCGATAAAATAATTTTAATTAAAATAAATGCAGGCACTAATTATTGCTAAAGATATTGCATCTTGGGTGAATGATGTATGGGTTTATATAACCAAGGAAGCTTTATAAAAGTAATGATTTCTATTATAATTACTTAAATTTTAGTATAAAGTGTTTACCATTTTTGTTTTGCACAGTATGACACTTTAATTTGTCCATGGTATATGTTTGGAGACTACTACATCCAGTTTGGTTTCATCTACTCTGATATTGATCTTGTAATTTAATTCAATTTCTTTATTAGTACCTCTTCCTTGTACCAGTAATCGAGAAAGAAAAAAATTCTGTTTGTTTCCGAATTTTAAATTATATTTAACCCTTCCCTCTATAATTTTCATTGACAATATGGAGAGTAGTTGTATCTAATCCTTCTTGTAAAGTTTCCATTAGTTTGCTGGTTTCTACTTTTATATTTCTTAGTACTTTTCCCATTTTTATATATTTGATAATTATTTTACCTTTTTATTTATACAATAAATCATTTATGTTTCAGTAAATAGATAGAGTTTTTAAATAAATTATTCTGAGAAATTAGTGTCCATTAAAATGAAACAAGCATCTGATTGTATTTCTGAAAATGGCTCTTCCATGATGTAGTGAAGAATTTCTATATAGAACAGAAATAAATCTTTTATTTTTAAGAACAATTTTATTTCTCTTCATTTTTATAAATATATTTTTACTGGGACCTTGAATAACATACACAGATTTCTTTCCATTTTGGTAAACCAAACACTAACAATAATAAATTAATTTCAGTTTTTTCCAACAAAAGCACAAATTTTATAAACTCCACATGTGCCCTGATCTATCCCTTGTTGCATTAGATAATTTTTTATTTCTTTTTGCATTTCTCTAATTTTTTATTTCTTCACCTAAATAGTTTTGTGCTCTTCCCTTAACAGTGGTATATTATCCAGTTAGTTTAGTCTTCTTTGTTGTAGACTTGGATTTTATAGATCTTGTTCTCACTCCTTAGTAGAACGCAAATATGTCAGTCAGTTTCATTTCTTAAATAGTCTGTGGATAAGGAATATGTGAAATATTAGTTTTTTATGTTGGAGTGAATAGAATTACATTATTGGTTTTTATTAATCCAAATAGTACAATGTTTATATCTTTTGATAATGTAGAAAACATGTTTCTGGATTCAAAAAAAAAATATTTGTATAAAATTATTCTATTAACCATGTTTGTTTTACAGAATTTACATCCTCTGCTTCTTTGATGATTTCTATGCAACTAATAGGCAAAAAAATGAAACTAAATGGAGATAAAATATATTCAATGTCTCTCTTTGTTCTTTAATTTGTATTGCTGAATTTTTTTGTGTTTTTACTGTCGCAAGAGATATACTTCAAAAAATTGTTATAATGAAGGGAACCAATCTGTAGCGAATCTGTTAATTTTTGCCACACATTACCTAATGGAATAGAGTAAAAACGAGCTTTGTCAAAACATCTGCTTCTGTTTTTTATTACTTCTAAACAATATGTTAATGAATATTGCTGTTCTTTTTGGGAATCTGTCTTAATATAATTATAAATTGTTGCTTCCAGTCTCTTTCTTAATGTTATTTACAAGCAAATGTTTCCTTTAATGTTTTGCCTTGACAATTAAAAAAAAAACTTTAATGTGGGCACCGAAAATATGAATTTTAGAAATAAATCTACAGTTAATTTTTACTCTAGAATTGTTGTTGTGGTCTTCATTCCTGAGACTGGTTTGATGCAGCTATTCATGCTACACTATCCTGTGCAAGCTTCTTCAACTGCCAGTACCTACTGCAGCCTACATCCTTCTGAATCTGCTTAGTGTATTCATCTCTTGGTGTCCCTCGACGATTTGTACCCTCCACGATGCCCTCAAATACTAAACTGTTGATCCTTTGATGCCCCAGAACATGTCCTACCAACCGATCCCTTCTTCTTGTCAAGTTGTGCCACAAACTTCTCCCCAATTATATTCAATACCTCCTCATTACTTATGTCATCTACCCATCTAATCCTCAGCATTCTTCTGTAGCACCACATTTCGAAAGCTTCAATTCTCTTCTTGTCCAAACTATATATTGCCCATGTTTCACTTCCATACATGGCGACACTCCATACAAATACTTTCAGAAACGACTTCCTGACACTTAAATCTCTACTCGATGTTAGAAATTTCTCTTCTTCAGAAACGCTTTCCTTGCCATTGCCAGTCTACATTTTATATCCTCTCTACTTCGATAATCATCAGTTATTTTGATCCCCAAGTAGCAAAACTCCTTTACTACTTTCAGTGTCTCATTTCCTAATCTAATTCCCACAGCATCACCCGACGTATTTCGACTACATTCCATTATCCTCTAGAATTAGAATTTAGGAATGTCAATCAGTCTTATTCTACAGTATTATCGTTTTTTACTACTATATTACAATCGTTGTTCATATTCCCTTGCATACAAAAATAAAAATTATTTGTTAAATATTCAGGAACTTTTCTTTGTTAAAAGTATCTGCAAAATCTCATGTTATATGTAAATTTTTAATTTCTTCTAACATTTCTCGTAACTCTCTTAACACTCTATCTAAATTAATGGCAGCTGTTTCTACTATATAAGGAATAGCAACAGGACTCTTATATTTTACTTTAAAATGTTTATATCTTTGTTAATAACAACCTTTGTACCATTAATTGTTTGTATATTGGAATCTAATAAATATGGGATTTTTGTTTTAACTCCATGTCAAGTCAAATTAGATTTAAAAAATCTATTTCTTAAAAAAGGCTGAAAAGTTCGAAACTTTTCTTTTTATGTAAGGAATAGCCTATTTTTCATTTCTCCTTCACAATCTATCGAATGTGTTATTTTTATAATGATAATGTTATCACAAATGATTATGTGATTGGCTTAAATACTTCTAATTGGTTTTCTCCTCTGAGGCACAAGATCATTATTATTTAAATTTTCTGGGTGATACCATAAAACAAATCTTTCATTGGCTTTGATTTATTTCCAAGAGTTTCTGTTACAGACAATTTTTAATTTCTAGCAGACATTTTATTTTTAATTTCTATTTGTGTTAAAATTTTTGTATTAGCTTTGTGCCATAATCGTAGGAATTATAAATACTCAATTGTTATGGTGAGACATAAATATCTTTTTTTTTCAAAAATAGGTTGAAACGGGGTGGTATATAGAAATGTAGTTAAAATAACAGATGCAAAATTATATATGAAATAAAGATTCACAAAATTAATTTTTTTTTCATAGTACTCGAAACTGGGTAATTGAAAGCACTGTTCTGTCAGTTTCTTATCTATGTGAAGTAAAGAAAAATATGCAAAAGTATATAAAATTTTATATATCTATAAAGTGTGGGATTTTAGAAATAAAAGTAACATGTTATTTAATAATTAAGTAAAACGATTTATGGAAATAAAACCACTAAACCAATTACTATGATTTTGAATCCAGGGGTCATATGTCAAAACAGTAAGAGATGGAAAAATGTAAAATAAAAAAATGGAAAAATCAAGGAAAATGAGCTGTTGTTGAGATATGTCTGAATTCATTATTGGAAAAATTTGGACAGTGAAAAAATGTAAGTAAAACAGAATATTCAACAGATTTAAACAATTTTATCAAATAGTATTGGATGATCAACCAGATACTGTAGATGTAAATTTTATTAACGGAAATGTTGTTCAGATGAAGTACCATTTCAAACATCAGTATGTAAAAAATAATTCTGTTACAAATATTTCTATACCAGCATTCACTACATCAAGAGAAAGGCTTAGTTTGTATGATATGTTAGATAAGCAGGGAGAATATGTTATACATTTTGATACAGACAGTATAGCATACATCATTCATGGTAAAACGATTGTGGAAGCAAGTTGTATGCTGGGTTAATGGACGTTTGAGTTAGCAAATATCTACTGAACCTAAAAGCTACAACTTTTAGTAAAATGATAAATATACTGTGATGAAGTTCACAATTTTCTCTTCAAACTATAAGAATATTCAAAAGCTGAATGGCGAATCTACAATAAGATAAACTTAGAATGAAGTGAACCAAAAAAACAGAGATGTTAATACAAAAGCTTTAGTCAGAAAGGAAGCTATGAGACAATTTTCATTTCAGTATGATAAAAGAGAAGTTCCTGAAAACTATTATACAATTTTGTATAGAGATTAAAATTAAAGTAAGTTTAGTGTGTATTCTAAAGTGAAAATAAAATTTTTATTGGAAACATCTTTCAAACAGTTACATAAATACGATATCTGTCTTTTATTGAAATTTCTGTTATGTAAATCTAGAGATTGCGATTCTTTAGTTACTGAGTGAGATATTTTTTAAAATAATATAATATATAGATGGACATATTTTTGAATATTTTTGGAAACTCTGCACTGGTAAATATAATGACATGCTCGTAATTCACTATCTTTTTACAGTTGTAGAAAAGAGAGATTTAGACATATGTATTTCTTCCCATCAGTCTATTTCATTTTCCTCGTAACTATCATCTGTCTTTTCTTCTCCATATGTTCTCTTTAATTTATGAAATCCAAAATTTTCTTTTTTACTTCTCAAATAATCTGTGATTAAAGGTGGTTTAATATTATGGTTGTGAATACTACATAAATGGGGGCTTTACTCAAGAAGCTCAGTTATGCAAACAGCTCTAAATCCTTTAAAAAGGTTAGTGAGAGAGAAGTAATTGAATTATATGTGTGAGATAGAAACAACGTAATTGTATTACTTAATAGGATGTGGATATTTAAATACTAGATGTAAAGAGAAAGTTTGTTTGGATCCTCAATAATAAGTTTAAAACTGTTTGACCAAACAGATACTTAAAACAATAACTGATCGCAATTTTCAATTTTTTGGAGGTGGAAATATTAAGCTGTGATACCAGGAAATGAAGAAGCTTACAAATAATAATAATGAAATTCATTATCTAGAAATTTTAATTTAATTTTTTAATTCACAGATACACAGTGCTAAGTTTTGGATTATGTTACATATATTTTATTTGTTTAAGTGGGTGCTCTGTGGTACAACCAGCTTCACAAAAATTAGGGATGCTATTTTGCAACCTGACAGTTGCTTTAGTCATAATTATATGTCTGAGTGAAGCTAAATGTGATTATCTTTAAACACAGAATGCTATTACCTTCTCAGTAACCTTAAAATCATGTGATACTCACATGGGTTTTCTATATGAATTAGGAAGTTACTTATGACACTTCTGTGCCCTATATATGTAATAATAATCAAATTGACTAATTTGATACTATTGAACCTGAACTTGCCATTGTACTCATGTACCACTACAATAATACAAAAACAGTGTATAGTAGAGGCAGTATGAATGAAAACAGTGGCTTACTTAAATTAAAAAAATAATGACTGGTTCTATTCAGTCTTTAGTAACTACAACTTTCTGAAGAACTAGCGATAAATGTTACAGAAAATAATGGCAAACACAAATCAGTTAAGGGACGGTGTTTGATAGTGAATGCATATGTTAGGGTGGAGGGTGCAAAAATTCTCCCCTGAATCAATCCCTTTCACAAAGCAGTCTGATTTTGTTTACATGAATCTACTGTGAGGCACATTTCAATTAAAATTGAGTGAACTATGATCAAATTTACCACGAACTACGGTCCACCTGAGAACAGGGACCTCTGGTTATCATTTAATGGATTACACCAGTGTAGCAATTGCTTGATTCAGGCGGCAGCAGAAAACGACGCACTGTGAGCAAGGAGCGCTCGTTGCGACACCTGTGATTTTATGATGCTTCCACGAAATTGTGCAAACTATGTGGTTTTGCGTTTTGATTATCGGAACGCCGGAACCTTCCCCAAACAGAGCTCCGAAATCCCACAAGATTTCAATGTAAAAAGCCTCTGTTCATTGGTTTGGCCACACCAATTTGACTCGCAGGCACGACGATATTTGTTGTAACTGTCAATTATCAGACGGCTGCCCCAGGACGAATAGGTTCACACTCATGACTCACAATATGTCCGATATGATATGCAGTTACACTTTCTATTCAGATGGAAAACTGCTACAGCCTCTTAGTGCATCGTAAGACGCACAGCATACCAGAGGAGGGCCAGTAGATGAAGACCTCGAAGAATCACCACCATTTTCCACAAAGCTTCAGTGCAGGAGCCGAATTGGCCAAACGAAGCACCCCCCACAGCTCACAAACCAGTCCAACTACCCTCCACTCATTGAATCTCACCTCTTGACTGATCTTTCAGCTATCTGACAGTACTCTGTGATGGAATGGCGCCTGGCCCAGGTAAAATGTTTTGCAGACATGTATCCTTCTACCTGATACTTGTGCGCTTCAGCCAGAAGATCTTCTGCAGGTAAGGAGTAATGAACACTGTTTCCCCGAATTACTCAAACACTCAGGTTGCTGCCCTCGGTAATTATTGTTTATAGTTCATCTCTTTCCCTGTTCTCAGTCGCCTCAGCTACATGCCCCCAAGTACAAGCTCTAGACAGGTTACACACGCAGTTACAAGAATATTCCGCCCAAGATTTCCTCATGTAGAAAAAATCATGAACCATACTTAATAAATGTAGTAACAGGGAACACGTCCTAAAATATAAATGTTAATCTGACTGACAACCTTGGTAAAATGAGGGAGTGACATGACAACTCTCAGTTTTACCCTCTGTGTATGCTCAAGAGACCCACCTACTAGTGACTCTATTGTACAGTTGTCACATGTCAATTTGTGGAAGTTCCCTGCCTGTTGCACTTTGTCAGTCAGCACACTTATAGCTGGTTGTTGATGATGCTGGAGACATTGTTCGACGATGTCCCACATGTACTCGATTGGAAACAGATTTGGTGATCGAGTAGGCCAAGGCAATATGTGGGCACCCTGCAGAGCATGTTCTTTTACAACAATGATACCTGACCTAGTGTTATCCTTCTGGAAAACGATCCCCTGGGATGTTGGTCATGAATGCCAGCGTATCAGGTTGAATTACCAGATTCATGTACAGATTTGCGATCAGGGTGTTTGGGATAACCATGGGAGTGCTCCCAGTGTCACATGAAATAGCACCCCAGACAGTAAGTGAATGTGTAGGTTCAGTGCACCTAACATGCCGAGAGACTGTTTGCAGGCCCTCAATTAGCCTACTTCTAACCAACTCACAGCTATCACTGGACCAAGGCAGAACCAGCCTTCATCAGAAAGCACAACAGATCTCCATCCCACTTCAATGACCTCTCACTTGACTCCATTGGAGTCGCAAATGGCAGTGGTTTGGGCTGAGTGGAATGCACTGCACTGTGGTGCCACCTGCTACTTAGATTGCTGCTGCAGATGTTGCAAAGTTCCACAAAACCATACACCCAACTCAATGGTCGTCATTCTTGGTGGTGCCACGTGGTTGGCAGGTGCCCGGTATTTTTCCGACCATTACTGCCTGCTATCATGTGCAGTGACTACATACCTGCCAACTCTTTCTGCACTATCACAGAAGGAACATCCAACTACTCATAACCCTACTACACAACTTCGTTCAAACTCAGTGAGGTGTTAATAATAGCGTCTTTGTAGTCCTATAACGGCATTCTTGACTAACATCAACTCACCACGTCCAATATCAAATATAACTAGAGCCTACGATCGTTACAGCGTGTATTTAAAAGAAACTGAATTACATCCTTATAGTTGCGCTAATAGCACTACTCAAATGCGACTGCGCACCAAATTTGAATAGACTCCATCTTTCAGGTGTAGGAACGCGCCTACGAACTTTCGTTTATGTAGCACAACTCCTTCTTGTGGTGGGGTGGTTTTCCCATCACTGAACATACATATAGATATACGTATAATGTATAACTTAAGAGTGGTCAGACAATTTTCTCTATTGTTCCTGCAGTTATAAGCTATTTAGTGTTTTTTAGTGTCTAGCTGGAATCAGCCCAATCAAACGCCAGTTATCACATTGGTCATGCGACTCCTTTTGTCGACAGAAAGCGTCGGCTTGTTTCCCGGAAAAAAAAAAGATATTTAAAGTGGAATTTTACGTGTCCAATTGACAGAGCGGTCCAACATTAGTCTAGTGTGATAGACGTTTCATCGATATATATTAACAGCGACAGTGAAACAATATGAATAACCGGTAATCCAGCAGCTACTGTGTAGTGACACTGCATGGCGATACCAGACAGCGTAACAAAGAGTGGTGCTATTCCTGCTGAATGAACGAAGCTTGTTTGGGATGATTCCAACAACAAACTTCAGAAGGGAAATTGAAGATATTTTCCAAAACAACAATGAATGTGCGTCATACATATCCCCATAGTGACTCTACGGACATGTCCTCCCCATAGTATATCCACCTCCTCCTCCCCTCCACTCAGTCCTTCACTTTCCATCTCCACCTTCAACCATCTCTACCTACCTATCCCTCTCTCTCTGTTGATCTCCATCTCCACCTTCAACCTTCTCCGCCCACCTCTCTCTCTGTCGATCTCCATCTAGCCCCTCTCCGTCCAGGATCTAATCTTCCCTCTTTCCATTTCCTCCCACTCCTTATCCCAACTGATCCCGTCCACTGCCAATCCACTCGTTCCCCTTTCTCAGACCACCTCCTCCTCGTCCCACTCTCTGCCCATCTCTTCCTCACCACCACTCTGCCCATATCTTACCATCTCACTCTCTGCATATCTGTACCTGCTCCTACAATCCTCTGCACCTTTCCCCCCTCTTACCTTCCTGCCTGCCTCCTCTTACCCCTCTCTCTTTCCATCTGTTCCTATGCCCTCTCTCACTGACCACCTTCTCCTCCCCTCTCTTTCCAATTACTCTTCCTCTCTGTCTCTCTATCCAACTCCTCTACCTGTCATCCTCTGCAATTGGCTTTACCCTGACTGACCATGATCATATACTTGTACCCTCCACCCTCTCTTCTTATCACTCTTTCACTCTGGACGCCATAAAGAATATAGGGTGCTACCAACTGCAGGTGGTGGCCCACGTCGGTACCAATGACGTGTGTCGCTTTGGATCAGAGGAGATTCTCTCTGGTTTTGGACCGCTATCGGAAATAGTAAAGACTGCTAATCTTGCTGGCGAGATTAAGGCGGAGTACACCATCTGCAGCATAGTAGACAGGACCGACTGCGGACCTCTTGTACAGAGCCGAGTGGAGGGTCTGAATCAGAGTTTCAGACGGTTCTGCTGCCGTGTAAGCTGCAGATTCCTCGACTTGCACCAAAGGGTTGGTTGGGTTTCTGGCTACGCTGAATATATCCACTATTTGCAGGAAGCGGCTACACGAGTAGCAAGGGCTGTGTGGCGTGGATTGGGCGGTTTTTTAGATTAGATGGTCTCGAGAAAACACAAGAAGGGCTTCAGTCATATAGGATGCAGAACGAACACAGGAAGAACGTACATACGGGAACCATCGGTGTAACAGTGGTAAATTGTTGCAGCTGTGATGAGAAAGCACCAGAGCTCCAAGCTCTAAAAGAAAGCTCTGGCGCTCAAATCGTTATAGCCAATGAAAGCTGGCTACTGCCCGATATAGGGGCACCAGTAATTTTTGCATTGAACCTAACGGTGTTTCGCAAGGATAGGCTAAATACGGTTGGCGGTGGCGTGTTTGTTGCTGTTAGAAGAAGTTTATCGTCGCGAAATTTAAGTAAATAGTTCCTGTGAGTTAGTATGGACAGAGGTCATTGTTGGCAACTGCAATAAATTAATAATTGGATCCTTTTACAGGCCTCCCAATTCAGATGTACAGTTGCTGAAAGGTTCAAAGAAAACTTATCTTTGATTTCAAACACGTACCCGACTCATACGATAATAGTTGGTGGTGACTAATTTACCCTCGCTATGTGGCGAAAATACGTGTTTAGTTTCGGAGGTACGCATAAAATATCATCCGAAATTGTGCTAAAGGCATTCTCTGAAAATCGTTACGAGTACTTAGTTCATGAGCCCACGCGAATATTAATCGCTTGTGAAAACACACTTGACCTCTTAGCAAGAAATAATCCTGAGTTAATAACGAGCATCAAAATCAATACAGGAATTAGTGAACACAGGGATGCAGTAGCGAGACTGAATATTCTAACCCCCAAATACTCCAAAAATAAACGTGAAAAATACCTATTCAAAGAAAGCAGGATAAAATTCACTTCACGCCTTCCTAAGAGACAATAGTGAGTCTACGCACATTAATGATATAAGTGTAGACCAGATGTGGCTTAAATTCAGAGAAATAATATCGGCAGCAATTGAGAGATTTCTACCAAGTAAATTAACAGACCACGGAGTTGATTCTCATTGGTACACAAAACGGGTCAGAACACTGTGCAGAAACTACGAAACAAACATGCCAAATTTAAACACACGCAAAATCCCCAAGATTGGTGATCTTTTACAGAAGCTCGAAATTTAGCGCGGACTTCAAAGCGAGATGCTTATAACAGTTTCCACAACGAAACATTATCTCGAAACCTGGTAGAAATTCCGACGAGATTCTGATCGTACGTGAAGTATGTTAGCGGCAAGAAACAAAGAATGCATTCTCTGCGAGATAGCAGTGGAGACACTGTCGAATAAAGTGCTACCAAAGCAGAGTTACTAAACACAGTCTTCCGAATTGCCTTCACAAAAGAAGACGAAGTAAATATTCCAGAAATTGGATCGAGAACAGCTGCCTACATGAATAACGTAGAGGTAAATATCCTCAGATTAGTGAAACAACTTAAACCACTTAATAAAAGCAAGTCTTCTCGTCCAGACTGTATGCCAATTAGGTTCCTTTCAGGGAATGTTGATGTATTAGCTCCATACTTGACAATCATATGCAACCGTTCGCTCGACAAAAAGATCCGCACCCAAAGAGTGGGAAGCCACAGGTCACACCAATATTCAGAAAGGTAATAGGAGTATTCCACTAAGTTACAGGCCTATATCGTTAACGCCGATACGTAGCAGGATTTTAGAACATATATTGTGTTGGAACATTATGAGTTACCTGGAAGAAGATGGTGTATTGACACACAGTCAACATGGGTTTAGAAATCATCGTTCCTGTGACAAACAACTAGATCTTTATTCGCATAAAGTGTTGAGTGCTACTGACAAAGGATTTCAGATCGATTCCTTATTTATGAATTTCCAGAAGGCTTTTGACACTGTACCACACAAGCGGCTTGTACTGAAATTGCGTGCGTATGGAATATCGTCTCAGTTATGTGACTGGATTAGTGACTTCCTGTCAAAGAAGTCACAGTTCGTAGTATCTGACGGAAAGTCATCGAGTAAAACAGAAGTGATTTCTGGCTATCCCCAAGGTAGTGTTACAGGCCCTTTGCTGTTCCTTATCTGTATAAACGATTTGGGAGACCTTCAGAGCAGCCGTCTTAGGTTGTTTGCAGATGACGCTGTCGTTTATCGACTAGTAAAGTCATCAGAAGATCAAAACAAATTGCAAATCCATTTAGAAATGATATCTCAATGGTGCGGAAGTTGGGAGTTGACCACAAATAACGAAAGGTGTGAGATCATCCACATGAGGACTACAAGTAATCCGTTAAACTTCGGTTACACGAAGAATCAGTTAAATATAAAGGTCGTAAATTCCATTAAATACCCAGGAATTACAAGAACAACAAAAAATTGTTCAAATGGCTCTGAGCACTATGCGACTTAACTTCTGAGGTCATCAGTGGCCTATAACTTAGAACTAATTAAACCTAACTAACCTAAGGACATCACACACATCCATGCCCGAGGCAGGATTCGAACCTGCGACCGCAGCAGTCGCTCGGCTCCAGCATGTAGCGCCTAGAACCGCACGGCCACTCCGGCCGTCTAGGAATTACTATTAGGAGCAACTTAAGTTGGAAGGACCACATAGAAAATGTTGTGAAGGCTAAGCAAAGACTGCGTTTTATTGGGAAGACACTTAGAAAATGTAACAGATCTACTAAGGAGACTCCCTACACTTCGCTTGTCCGTCCTCTTTTAGAATACTGCTGCGCGTTGTGGGATCCTTACCAGATAGGACTGACACAGTGCATCGAAAAAGTTCAAAGGAGGTCATCACCTTTTGTATTATCGCGAAATATGGGAGAGAGTGTGACTGAAATGATACAGGATTGGGGCTAGACAACAGTAAAGGAAAGGCGTTTTTCGTTGCGACGGTATCTTCTCACGAAATTCCAATCACCAACTGTCTCCTCCAAATGCGAAAATATTTTGTTGACACCGACTTACATAGGGAGAAACGATCACTACGATAATGTAAGGGAAATCAGAGCTCGTTCGGAAAGATGCAGGTGTTAGTTTCCTCCGCGCGCTATACGAGACTGGAATAATAGAGAATTGTGAAGGTGGTTCGATGAACCCTCTGCCGGGCACTTAAATGTGATTTGCAGAGTATCCATGTAGATGGAGATGTAGATGTTTGTGGACGATGTGATCCACCAACCACTCTGAAAGATCTATACCAAATCGCTGTTGAGGAGTGGGACAGTCTGGACCAACAGTGCTTTGATGAACTTGTGGATAGTATGCCATGACGAATACAGGCATACAGCAGTGCAAGAGGACATGCTACTTGGTATTATAGGTACCGGTGTGTACAGATATCTGGACTACCACCTCTGAAAGTCTCGCTGTGTGGTGGTACATCATGCAATGTGTGGTTTTCGTTAACAATAAGAAGGGTGAAAATGATGTTTATATTGATCTCCATTCCAATTTTCAGCACAACTTCTGGGACTCTCGGAAGCGAGGTGATGCAAAACTTGTTTCGTGTGTGTATTAAATTCTCCACTGGCAACTGAAAGCCAAATATATCTCACAAATGTACTGTTGAGCGTAAAGTCCATATTTGGCACCAGTGTTTTTCAGTGCAATTGGATAGAGCTAAATTTTTTCGCTTAGTTCTAGCCTAGAGCAAGTGTGCAAGCATACCTGTTAATCATATATACAATCAAAGAAATACATAGAGATAATTGTTGTAAGATAGGCTGTTACATTACAGAATCAGTCAACAGTGCGTAGTTGGAGTTTTACAAATCCTAATGCTAAACAAAAGACATAATCCCATATGCAGTACACAGCAGAATATGTAAGTAATAGCGGAGTCAGTCGTCAATCTGCCAAACTAACATACGCGAAAATATTCGCTACAGTGGCATTTAATCTAAGTATGTACTCCCTGAGAAATATTATCTAAGACGTATCTGATAAATGTACCCCAAATACGTCAGATAGAGGGTAAACACTGAAGAGCTGGTGCACAAGGGTTACTGCTAAACATCATGGAATACACAGAAGTCATGCAAAACAAAATGTTGTTGACGTGCTGCAAAAAATAACTGTAAAATTAGGAACATGAACACAGGTAGAATTTGTCACAGCCAGAGTGAACAAATGGTTATCTATAGGCAAAAAATCTTTTGGAACATCATGATTAATCATACGTAGCATCCTCTCCACAACCCTATCAACAAACTTCTTTGTCAATACACACGGAATACCTTTCTCAGGCAAAAAATAAATGAATAAATAAATAAATAAAGTTGAAAAATTTCAATGTACACAGTGAGCAACTCACAATTCCCCTAAGTGTATTCGCATCTTCAAATACATCATCAATACATCGCTTTACAATATTTCACTGTATCAAAATGAAATCTCCTTAACATCATTTCATAGCTACTTCTCAACTTTCTCCAATACGTTATCATTCTTCTTCAAATCAGTATAAATATATTTAAAATAGTTAGCGACTTTTCCCAGAAATTCTGCCTTTGTTACAAATCGACTCAGTAGCCTTTGTTGAAACAGCGAGTTCTCCCAACACTTTAACAACTCCTTCAAAAAAATTTTACATCATTTGCCCAAGTGTCGAACCTCATTTACCTTTACTTGTAAATTCCTCTTTATAACGCTGGCTCCCTCTAGGAAAAATTATTACCTTGTTCTCGTAGTGTGATATCATTTATAATATGTTCAGCATCTGTTTCAACTCCATTCCATGTCATTTTGTTCTCCTCGTTATGTAATCTAAAAATAAATTGCATGAAGCTTAATTTGTGATATATAATCTGTAGCAGTGAAGTAAACTGTGTCAAGATATGCATGCGAGGCTGAAATACAAGAAATCATTCATTTTGCAACATAAAAAAATCAATAACTACTCTCTACGTTCTTTATAATTGAATGAAATATCTTCCTACAAAAGTATTGTGCGGTTTCACTTTAAATTCGTAAATATTTCCGGAATGTTGCTGTAATTGTTCACTGCTGTGGTCGTATGTGGCTTTGCCAGCATCTACTTTAGTCTGTTTTAACTCTTAAAAGTTTGTTGACGATTCTCCTTCTTCACTCGCATAGGATAAGTCTGTTTTTTAACTGTCTCATGTAACTGTGTCGTGAAGTTAAGAAATGTAGTCTGTTGATGTGCTGCTCTTCTCTCTATAGGTCTTGCTCAGTGTGTGATGAATTCTGAGCATCTTTGATGTACAGCGATATGCAAGAATTGTCGAAATCTTACACTGCTTCGTGTTTGTTCAGAAAGTCGATACCCGGTATTTTTTATGTTCGAAGTAGACGCAAGTTCACGAAGTCTGCGAAAAAGGTGTGACTCTGTACCATGAATTCCAGATGTATTCGTGATTTGAATTCAGTTCTTTTTCCTGCAGCTGTACCTTTTATTTCTATTTTGTGTAAGAGTACAGTTGGACAAGATTCGTCTGAATTACGCTTGTTGAATGCTGAATCGCAGGTAACCGTGACGGGAAAGCCTGTGTCTAACACTACATTTGACGTGTGTTATCCTATTTGTATACGGATGACTGGGTGGAAAAAGTGTTTCTGTGGTTCTTATTTCTCTGGTATTGGTAAATCTTTAATGCCTTCCAAACAGATTGTGTTTTCAATAATGTTGTCTGAATGAGCAGTATCCTGTGTTGTCTCGCCAAAAGCATCTTCTGGAGCCAGCACTTCTAGCTATTGTTGACCTCCGCTGTCGCGCCTCTATGAGTTGGGTGATGAAACTTCTATTATCTTTACTTTTCTTGGTTCTTCCGGATTATTTGGGCTATGTTGGTATGGATGGAAATGACTATGTGGTTCATTTAAGGAAAGATTTTGATGGTTATTAAAGTTTCCTCTTTTGCAGATTTAGTTTCTCCTACTCTCAAAACTGTTATTTTGATTCAGATAGTGTCGTCTGTTGTCGTGCGAGCTCAGATGGTATGGTTGTTGTCTGAGACTGTGTTGACTGCTGTTCCTCAGCACGTAAATATTTCCAGAATTATTATTGTGTGTGTGTGTGTGTGTGTGTGTGATTGTGGCCATAACTGTTGATGTGAGGAAGGGTTCATGTTGCCTCCTGTGTTGAATGTCTGCTGGTTGTCGCGATGAAAATTATGGTTGTGCTGGTAATTGTTCTGATATGATCCATTTAAGTTCCGATTGTTATGATTTTCATCAGATATCGTCTGTCGTTGCCAAAATGGTTTCGTCTGTTGTCATAAAATGACCCTGATTGACCACTCTTGTTCCTGTCCTGATAGTTTCGGTTTTTGTGTGAATTATTCCTGTACTGAGTATATGACTCCTCAAACTCCAGTAATTGTAAAACATCTTGGAATGCGCAAATACTGTCGCTTCGGCACTGTCATAGCGGAATGAGTAATGATCTTCGAAGTTCCTTAATACAAAGTTGGATGAACGCTGCTAGGCTCTAAGGTTATAAGAAATGTTACTTTTGTTCAACCGTGTGTTCAAAAAATTGTGTGAGCTCTTCAAAATGCTAGTTTTCAAAGATCCGTAAGTTTAGAAGTTTGTCCTTGACACCACGCTGTGTTGTCTCAGAGCTGTATGCTGCTAGGAATGCGTTCTGAAATTCTTCAGGTGAAAGACGTAGTTGTGCAATAGGCCTCATTCTCATTTCTGGTTCTCCTTCCAAACAACTGCAAATAAAATTTAATTTGATTGTCCAAGTAAGTGCTAATGAAAAACTTAACTACTCGTCCTATTCTAACGGATGTAACTCGTTAACTTCACTTCTAAAACATTTAAATTTGTTTAGTGATAAGAAGTGTTTGTAGTCAAAGCTGTCGTGTCTCTGTGTATGGTAAAAATTTTGTCTGTTGAGGTAGGTGCGAGAACGTTTGTGTGTTTGTAAAATGACTCTTTCCCTCGATGGTTTGCTTAAATGTTGCTGTTGAATATTTTCAATTTCGCGTACGTTAGAGTATTCTGTGCAGTTTTGAGTACATTCCTGGGAAGTTAAGCTCTTTTCAGATTCTTCAAGATGAGCGCGAATTTTGTTCAATTCTTGCTTCTGCCACCTGCCATCTGCTTAAGTGCCATCAGTGCTTGTTTCAAATATTCTAACGATTAGTATTCCTCTGTTTCTGTAAAGTGTAATGGCTGGGTTCCATCTGAATGAATATCTGCATTTTTGAAGCTAAATCTATTTGCATTTGGCTCCTCTGTTGGAAACAAAATACGCACAAGTCACTGTTCATGAAAATTAAGCCCTTAAGAGGGTAAAATAAATGGTGGAAAGTCTTACGAAAGTATTTAATTGCGGAAGCGTTTTCAAAGGTTTTTCTCGGTAGGTGACGAAAAAAATTGATTTTTCACTGTTTTTGGCTATTCGACCACTAAGGGGGTTAAATAATCCCTGACTGGTACACTGACTCATCGTCTCCCAGTCCAATCCGCTAAGGATAGAAACTTAAGGTTTGGAGAGGGTGTGGACCTTACGCTGTAGGCATCATGTAAGAAGCGATTGTGCAAAATTTCACTCGTAGGGTGGTGAAATAACGGATGAAAGGCTTTTATGAAATATGTCGCTACTAAGGTAATTCTTTAGCTAGAACTGGAATTTGGTTTCTCAGTCAGAAAATAAAAAATACAACCACTTAGGAGGTAAAATAATGGGTACAGTTTGTCGAAAATTAGTAACTGATAAAGAATTACTAAGGGATTTTTAAGACTAAACCTTTGATACTTGATATGACATCTGGGTTAGAAATTAAAAATACGTGTTTCTGTATTTCTGGAACTTCATTAACTATTGCAGTAAAATAGGTGATACTATTTTTAATAAAACACTTCGTTACATTAAAAAAAATTGTAAACTGTGTTCTTGAAAACTAGTATATCACTTCTGGGTTATATATACAGAAATATTTGTTGGGAGGCCAAAGATTCTACGAAAATATCCCCACACGAACGCAAAAGACGTGATTAACAAAAATTTGGACTCCAGCTACTAGAACCCCTTTTTGGTCGGAAGTGTATTCGGGAAAGATTTAGGCTATGTGGCCTTAATTTGCGCGATAAGCTTAGAAGTTATTGCAACTTGTGAACAACCTACAAATTCAATTAAATAAAAAAAAATCTCTGCAGGGCATTCAGTCTATACGAGCGAAGCAGAGGGCGCAGAGCTAGTTTTCTTATATAACCCACATGCATGCTTTGGCCACTTGTTGACAATGCTGCAGCTTAGCGAGCTGTAGCTGTTAAATTTCATATGTTTTTCTGTGTTATATAAATACTTTAATTGAAGTACTTTCTGTTAAGTTGCGTCAGTAGTCCTACAAGATATCAGGAACACTAACATTTTCATGTTTGACCATCCGCTGCTTTTATTTTAAACCTAAATATCAACCGGGTTCAGTCATGGATCATCTTAACAGATAAGAGTTGAAATGGTTTCAGCCACCATATAACATTTATCATTACTTAAATAATGTGTAGAGCGTGTCATGAATATCAGTATACGACACAGGAGTTTTAGAGGGAAACATACTAAGCGTACACAGTGCAGTACAGTCATAGTCCTGATCTCTCCGGTACTGCTCAATGTAGACTTAGTATGTTGGCTTCTAAAAGTCCTGTGTTGTATATTGATATTCATGACTAGCTCTACACATTATTTAAGTAATGACAAATATAATGTGGTAGCTTAAACCATTATAACCCTCATCCGTGAAGATGATCCATGACTGAAACCGGTTCATATTTTGGTTTAAAATAGAAGGAGCTGATTGTTAAATTTGCATTTTATGTGGTACTTGACGGCTGTTGACAGTCACTTTCCAAAAATGTTTACTAACATTTTCCACACGAATTGCTACTAATGACAGTGTGTGGAAGTGTCGCCATATCTAAGGAAAAAAATTAATGAAAATTCTGTTGACCTACCGTGGAACCTTCCCCAATTTCAACCAAGTATCCGATGAGAAATTCTGAGGAAATTTTCCCTTACTCGGAATGCGTAGATATGTATTTGTTTTGAAGAAAATTATTTAACACTCATAATATGGACTACAAACATAATTAAACAAAGATATAAAATGAAATGATGAGTTATAAATATGTTACACACAGATAAATTATAATGTAAAAATGACTAAGATCAACAAGATCTGACCTCGATGTCGATGGGACGTTACGAACTAATCTTCCTACCTCATCTACAAATCAACGAGGAACAGCTTTCAGCAAGAAGACGATAGTCTTTCCTCTTTCGTTTAGATTCAAAATTAAATACGTATCCATTTGATGAAAACAAGGTACGGTTTTGCTGTATGCTAAGGGATGAAACACAGTTTACATAACCTAATGAAGCTTTCCAGTCGCTTACTGAAGAGCACCATAATTGGTGCCATTTGGTAAGAATATGAGCGGTGTCGGCGTCAGTGATTAGGAGCAAGACCGGCAAAGGGTAAATTGGGAGGCAAGAGATAAAGGGGCAAGATCAGCAAACTAGTAGCGTTGAAGCAAAGACGTAAGTGGGGACCTTAATGCTTCTGTTCGGTTTCGGCCGCCTCATATCCCGTAATTTTCCAGTGACTTTACGGCAATGTTTGTTGACTTTAAAGCCTCTATAAAGTCCTGAGGGAGGATTATTACAGTCGTTAGAACGCAAAAGAGAATAAAATGGTCATATGGAATCACCAGCAGCGTAAATCCTCAACTTTTACGGGGGATTACGCACACGGGCAGGTCTGAAAAGCCGCTCTTGGCCAGGTGAGAGAGGTACAATTCAGTTCCACCCTTAGTGCTTTCGACACACACTGTGCTACCTCATAATAAACAGGTTAATTCTGTGAGATCTTGATCCGTTCACTTAAGCTACCTCGAGTGTAAACTCGTTCTCTCTAATAAAGGTAGAGGGTTTTTCGTTTACGCTGTTGGCTACTTACCTAGTTTTCCAAATAAGAAACGATTTACGTGCATTGCTACACCTGTTGCTCTGACATGCTGATGCAATCCATGAGCTTAAATGGAAGGACACCCCATGTATCAAATATAATGAATGCTAATTTTGTGTGACGGGTCTGTAATTTGCAAAAAATGGTTCAAATGACTGAAACACTATGGGATTTAACAAATGGTTCAAATGGCTCTGAGCACTATGCAACTTAACGTCTGAGGTCATCAGTCGCCTACAACTTAGAACTAATTAAACCTAACTAACCTAAGGACATCACACACATCCATGCCCGAGGCAGGATTCGAACCTGCGACCGTAGCGGTCACGCGGTTCCAGACTGAAGCGCCTAGAACCGCACGGCCACACCGGCCGGCCTGGGATTTAACATCTGAGGTCATCAGTCTCCTAGACTTATAACTATTTAAGCCTAACCTAAGGACATCACACACATCCATGCCCGAGGAAGTATTCGAACCTGCGACCGCGCAGCAGCGCGGTTCCAGACTGAAGCGCCTAGAACCGCTCGGCCGCAACAGCCGGCTCTAATTTGCCGCGCGCTCGCATTAAGCGTGCTTAGTTGATGGGGAAGTAACGTCATAATTCATGTAATATCATTCGCCTACGAGTTTCGGTGCGGATCATAATATCTGTACAGCCTACTGCTTCTATCGAAGCTTAAAATGGCTACTTATTATGCAATTGCGGATGCGGTAAACTGGATTTGTAAAAGATATCCATGATCCAGCGGGCGTCCGGGAAAGGAGGCCTAAAGAAGCAGATATTTTTGAGGTGGAACAAATGCTTCAGTTGTAGTCGAGTCAGAGGGTGCGCCTGTCCACAAAGGAGATTGCTGGAAGTGTTTGTGCCTCCTTTATATCGCACCGGCATTTAAGTCGTCTAACAATCACAGACAATGTAGGAATTCAGAAAATAACTGCAGAAAGGGTCAGTCAAATGAGTGCAGCCACTGGTGCTAGTCGCAAGTTGCATTACAACAGTGCACCGAGCCACATCATCTTCGTGGTCAACGACTGCATGGCATCACGACGCTTTATAGCCATTTCGCCCCACCGCCTTGGAGTCCACTACGTAGATCCGACGGAGTACAGCTCTCCATGGATAAGGCCGTCTAATCTTAGCCGTGATCAAAGTGGTGCTACTTGCATAATGTCCTAGAAAGGACTTCCTGAGCCCCTTCCAAGCATGAAAAACTCGGAGTCAGAGACGTGTTGACGCCCTAGTGGCATATTTTAAAGGATTTTGCTTGTAGCGATCTATTCAGTGCACTTCTGTTGTCGACATTTGCACTTATTATTTTTCTACGAATTCTGTTTATTGACTGAGGACTTGAATTCCATATACCGGGTGATTCAAAAACAAACAACGAATTTCACTTCTTCATTACAAACTGTAAAAGGAGAAACACATTGCGTATGTCAGTGTGTAGAAGACAATTCATAGTTTTGACACAGCGGCCCTGTTTTTCGTTTGAAGCGACATGGCGACTACGCCACAAGAGAAATTTTTGTGTGTGCTGGAATTTGCGCGAAGCCGCATGTTCAAGTGGAATGCGCATTCCGCTGTCGATTCAGCAAGAAGTAGCCTCTGCACAAGAAGACTTGCGACTGGCGCACAAAATTCTTGGAAGCTGGTCGCATATGGAAAGAGAAGAGTGTTGGACGGCCATGCACGTCTGATGGAAATGTTGAGTACTTTGAGGTGCGTTCTCCCGGTGCCCTCGGATGTACACAAGACAGGCAGACCATGAACGTCAAATTCCTCAGATACCTGTGTGGCGTATTCTGAAACAGCGGCTGCATATGAAGTCTTACAAGTGCCACTTACTGCTACAATTGCGTCCCGGTGACCATAACAGAAGGTAGGAACTTCGGCATTTCTGTAGTCCAGAACACGGCAGAGGACACTTTTCGCGAACGACTAATCTTTTCAGAAGAATCGACGCTTCATCTATCAGGTAAAGTACACCGTCATAATGTAAGAATTTGGGAGTCACAAATCCTGGAGTGGATGCAGAACGTGAAAGAGACTCGACAAAACAATGTGTTGTAAGCCGTTTCTGTTCACAAAGTGTTTGGGCCTTCCTTTTTTGGGCACGAAACTGTGACAGGAATGTCATATCTCGCCGTGCTGCAAAATTCAATGTTTCCTCAGCTTCAGGAAGATTCCAATGATATCATTGCTATGCAGCTCGGCGCCACGCCTCAATTTCCCCGTGATGTTCGGCGTTATCTTGAGAAGACCATCCCACAACGTTGGACTGAAAGTGGTGGACAACAAGAGTTGTTGATTGCTTTTGGCCTCAAGGATCACCATACTCACAATGTGCTATTTTCTTCTGTAGACGTACCTAAAGGACAGAGTCTTTGTCTCATCTGTAGCAACTGCTTTCAAGAGCTGAGAAATCGAATTGTTGAACCTGTCGATACAAAAAACGGGGACATGTTGATTCCTGTGTGGAATGAAATGCACTGTCGTTTCTGTGTTTCTCGAGCAATGCATGGTGCTCAGATTGAGTTTATGGTATAGTATCTCCACCAACATAAGACCTTGAAACTTCCTCTGTCCATGGGCATGTACAATGTGTTTCTGTCTTTCGTACTTTGTCCGTAATAAAAAATAAATTTGAACGTTTGTGTGTATCCAGAATGAAATTTTCACTCTGCAGAAGAGTGTGCGCTGATTTGAAAATTACTGGCAGATTAAAAATGTTTGCTGGACCGAGACTCGATCTCGGGACCTTTGCCATTCTCGGACAAGTTCGAGTCTCGGTCCGGCACACAGTTTTAATCTGCCACGATGTTTCGTATGTTCGTTGCTTGATACTTTAAGCAGCTTTCCACACCAGGCGTTTGTTGTTTCCTTTAGTAACAAATTACCCTAAAAGCAGTAGGATTTAGCAACATTGGGTGTTCCGTGTTTTGAGTATTCTGTTTAAAGTGGGTGAGTAGACTACATGCAAGTCTCCAGTTTTACGAACGCAACTAACATATTTTTCTTACACGTTTTCCACTTGACTCAGTGGAACTGTCTCTGTATCCAAATCCAGTTGTTATGATCCACTGGGCGAAGCGCTTGTCACGGTGCGTCTGACATATAATAGCCACTCGTCTTCACTTCACTGAATGTGGTTGATGTAGCCTTGCCTTACAAAATTTTTTTCCTCTTATTTGGAACATCTTACAAGGGGACCAAGTCCACTCTTCACCGATTTTGTCCAAACTTATGATATATGCAGGGACTGGTCAGAAATGAAAGTGAGAGGAATTGGAGCACCAGATGCTTAAGCATTTAGAAATATAGCATATTTGCCCCGTGTTGAGCGAGTCATGAGCTATCTACGTCGGGGTGATTTTCGACCAGCAGTGATCATATGGTCGTGGAGTCGACTCCATATGTGTAAACTACTTTATTTCTTTTATTTTCATTACATAGACTGCAAATAAACCGAAGTAGTGCTCAATATATTGTATTTATTATTATTTTCACAAATAGTATGAAAAAGAAAGCCATAAAATGGCATTTAAAATAAATTTCTATGAAGGTATTAAAAGCATACATGAGGTCGTCGTTTAAAAAATAAGATACTACTATTTTTTTACAGTTGATGAATTACACGAGGTGGGTGACCTCATAGTAAAAGCAGGTGAAGCTGATATTTTCTCGGAATCTTTCACATGTTACAAATGTCGCATTTTTTTATAATTGCATGGTTGTTTTAAGATTTCTGCAGGAAAATGAACTTGATTTACCTTCCGTAAAAGTTCTCCCTCATCAAAAACTTTGCGGCAAACCGCGCACGACGTAAGATATCCCTAAAAATTCGAGAGGGTAGCTGGTGATGTGCAATGAAATACATTTAACGCAGTATTCTCGAAAGGCAAAATGTGACCAACTGAATACAAAGTTTTATGCGCTTTAATTACAATCCCTTAAAAATATTATTTACAGAGTCCTCGTCGACGCTGGAAGTAGATTCCGGTCCTGGAAACTTGTTTGCAATCCCAAAATTTTCCCGTTGCCTTCTGTTCTCAATGTCACTTATGAAAACGTTAATAAATGCAATATGGTGAGTATTATTTCGATTTGTTTGGAATGCAAATAACATAAACAATGAAAATTAAAAATTAAGAAATGTTTTTCATAATAACTCGACCCTTCGACAGTATGATTACCGTTCTGCAATCTTCGCACAGCGGCATCGGCTGCATATGCATCGCCCCACCCCCGCCAGAAAACAGTATATTTCTTTAAAGGCTTGGCCATCTAGAGCTCCAATTACGGTCATTTTCATTTCCAGCCAAGCACTGCATATACCACAAGTCTGGGGGAAACTGTGATAACCTGCAGGCGCGTTTCTCTTATTAGTAATCAAAGACTCAATACTTGCAAGACTCCTGTTCGCTTAGAGCTGAGCAAGGTGTTGCAGTATTGCAAGGAGCGAGTCTTTCATTACACCAGGACTATGATAGGACAGTACTTAGTACTGCTCTGTGTACACTTAGTATTAGTATGTATCCCTCTAAAAGTCCTGTGTCGTATATTGATATTCATAACATGCTGTACACATTATTTAAGTAATGACAAATGTAATGTGGTGGCTTAAGCCACTTTAAACGTTATCCGTGAAGCTGGTCCATGACTGAAACCGGTTGATATTTGGGTTTAAAATAAAAACAGCTGATAGTCAAACACGGAAATGTTAGTGTTTCTGACATTCTGTAGGACTACGGACGCAATTGGATAAAAAATACTTCAATTAAAGTGTTTATATAACACAGGAAAGTAGACGAAATTAAACAGCTATAGCTCCTTAAGCTGCAGCATTGTCAACATTTAACAAATATATATCTATGGGTTTTACAAGAAAACTAGCTTATCGCCCTCCGCTTCGTTCGTATAGACTGATGCCCTGCAGAGAATGTTTTTATTTAATTGAATTTGTAGGTTGTTCACAAATAGCAATAGCTTCTAAGCTTTTATCGCAAATTAAGGCCACATATCCATGACCTTTCCCGAATACACTTCTGTGCAAAAGAGGGATTCTAGTAGCTGGAGTCCAAACTTTCGTTAATCACGCATTTCTCGTTCTTGTGGAGATATTTCCATAAGATCTTTCGTCACCTAACAAATATTTCTTTATAGCTAACCGAGAAGTGATATACCAGTTTTCATAAATATAGATTTAAAATTTTTTTAATGTCAGCAAATATTTTCTGAAAGATTTTCATCCCCTAATTTACTCCCTTAGTTGTTGAGTTTTCAGAAATACTGAAAGACGTATTCTTTAATTTCTAACCGAGAAATCAAACAGCAAATGCCACAGATTTAGTCTTAAAAAGCACTTATTAATTCGTTTTAATCATTTATTTTCAAAAAACTTTAACCCATTATATTGCCCCCTTAGTGGTTGAAGTTCCAAAAATGCGAAGACAAGTATTTTTTATTATCTGACTGAGAAACCAAATTCCAGTTTTTATAGTTCTAGTTTCGAAATTACCTTAATTGAGACAAACGTTCATAGAGGATTTGAACTCATGTTTCACTCCCTTACGAGTCAACTTTGGGACCATCCCTTCTTAAACGATTCGTGTAGCGTATGATCCACACCCTCTCCAAACTTTAAGTTTCTATCTTTAGCGGTTTGAGATGGGCGATGATGAGTGAGTGAACCAGTATGGCTATATTTCACCCCCTAAGGGGTTGATTTTCCAAAAACAGTGAAAAGGTATTTTGTCATATCCAACAGAGAAGGCTACCACAAACAGTCGAAGATTTACCTTAAAAATGCTTTTACAATGAAAGCTTTTCATAAAACTGTTCACCCTTGATTTTACCCCCTTAAGAGCTGAATTTCCAAGAACAGTGACGTTGGAATATTTTGTTTCCGATAGAGAAGCTAAATGCAAATTCTCATAGATTTAGCTTCAAACATGCTTGCACAACGACATATTCCCAAAAAAGGTGTTATAGCCCAGGATAATAATTTCATTTTTTGATTAAAATTAGTTGCAAATTCCTTGAATTAATTTCCATTCAGCATCGGAATGTGCTATTCGCTATACATTGATCACTGAATATAGAAATAATACAGGCAGTAGAGAATGAACTGACATTAAAATAAATCAGAACGACAGTAATTTCATTTGTTTGTTAATAATTATTGCAAATTTCCTGGATTAATTTTCTCTCTGCGTCGGAATGAACTGTGATCTGAAAATTTCTGGCAGGTTAGAACTACGTGTAGAACCGAAGTCAGACACGGAACTTTCATCTTTAGTGGGAAAATGCTCTGTAAACTACATGAATGAGACAGGATATACGAGTTGCTCTCGCGGTTTTATTTCCATAGGTACCTCGTCTTTTATCTTCCTAACTTCACAGTTCTCCAGCATAGTATGCTAGAATTATGGATACTGAGGTGAAATGGCATAGCCACAGCCTAGGGGATTGTTCCCAGAACGAATATTCGCTCTGCAGCAGACTATGCGCTAATTTTTAAACTTCCCTGTAGGTTATAACTTCGTTCGGTGCCGGGACTCAAACGCTGGACCGTTGCCTTTCGAGAGAATATTGTTTACCGAACAAGCAATCATACCGCAACACCGTCGCATGCTCACAACTGTATTTCCACCATTACTAGCAGGTAACTGGGTCACATTCATGAATGAGAAATTACACACAGTTCAAACCACAAAACTATCAGGCTATTGCGACAGTGCTATGAAATTAGTGTACAATGAGACATACATGCATTTTGCCAATTCAGATTCGTTAAACTGGCCATTGAAGAACTAAACGAAGAAAATTTAAGGACAACAGATGTCCTACACAGAACAGATATCAAACTTTCAGCAAAGGACTCAAAGCATGAAACTAACGAAGAGCATTAAATAACAGTGTAATGAAAGGGTGGAAGAGGAAATCCAGATCCATGTGACATTCTGGTGAACTTCTATGTCGTTCCACAATTCACAAGAACTCCTATCCATGTAACGATATTGCTACTGTGGCGAAGAGTTGAACATCATACGGTAAGTCTGTCTCGTCACTACCTAGCAGCGGATTTACTTCATTCAGCGGAATAAACCTGAAAGCACAGATGGAAGTGGAATATACGGAAAAGCCACTCACACCGATCTACATATGGTACCTACGTACCTCTCTTATCCACAATAGATCATGGGCTAGATGTGACAAGGGAACCCTATCAATGCAATTGGATCGTCTGGAAAACCTTGCTTCCAAAAGCTATTGGAAACAAGAGATTGAGAGGGCACTGGGCGCATCGATACTTAGGGTTAAGCGCGAAGAAAGGAAACCGACCTTTACCTTTCTGCCATAAGCTGGCACAGCCTCCTTAATAATCACAGAACTGTAGACAAGAAACGATTGAAGCCCTTTATCCTGCCCCCTGTAAAAATAAGAAATCTTTAGACTACAGAGAAAGATAAACTTCACATACGATAGACATTTCAAAAATAATGCACTGGGTCGTAATACTGTGGACTGTTTGATGCAGCACCAATGAAAATTACGTCAGAGATTGTTGGGAACTTGAGGAAGAAGCACATGTTTTTGTTTTTTCGCTGTGTACTCTAACATAAAATTGACGAGAGATAGAAGCGGACACTGACTGTAGAAGAGAAGAGGTCATACATCAACACCGAAACTTTACACAAAAAAAACCCTACAGAAATCCACAGTGCCTTAAGTGAAGTTCTGGTGAGTGTACAGTGGACCGTAGTACATACAGTTTCATGTTGGTTTAATCGTTTTCTTGCTGGTCGAATGAGCATAGAAGATAATTCAAGACCCAGAGGGCCAAAAACGTCGATAGATGAACGAAGCGTGAAACTTGCGGCAGATACTTTTGAAGAAGATCGCAGTGTGACTTGTGGAGGAACTCTCTGAAGACAGAGAAATTCTCCAGCATCTGTATTTCATATTCTGACGAATGATTTGAAGAGGAGAAAAATTTCTGCGCAGTAGGTCGCACACTGACTGTTGAAGAGAAGCGATAAGAAAATGACTCATTAAATTTATAAAAATCACGTACAGGCTAGCAATAATTTACAAAGGTTAAAACATCATTAAACGAATTTGGTGCACTCGCAGAGAATGCAAGAAATTACTGCCACTCGCACACTGAATACAGTTGCGTTGCCAACGGCAAGTAAATTAACCGAGGCACTTTAACAGTAAACTTTAAAAATAATAACATTCACACACTTGTTATATGCATAACTTAGTCCACAATCGAAGCCCAGGGTGCCCGCCCGTTCCCCTTTGTCACAGCGATAATACAAATATGGTTACTGGATTGGACAGTTCCCTTACTCAAGTAACTGATCAGCCCAGACCATTTGGACGGTTATAAAGAGCTTGAACTGCTTGCCCAACAACATGGAGGGAAAGGTGACCAACTACAGGACCCGAGGAGTAGTGCACTAAAACGGACTAAGTTCACAACATTACTGAGGAGCAATAGTTCGTCACGCTGATAACTTATATTGCTTAAAGCGCCGCTTGGCATATGGGCATTGACACACCTTGAACTCCGTTTACTGACAAGAATGAAACCTGAATGTAGAAAGCTACTGCCACTGTGCACTAATAAGTTTCAGTGTATGTAATTACAGGAAGCGCTTCACGGTAAGGGAGCGTTTACAGTCGTGAATCTTAACAGACTAGACCGTCTAATTCAGCTGACCATGATGAAGTTACATCCAAACTGTACTTTAGGTTACTACACTTTTAACACCTTTTGCCCGCATCTCGTGGTAGTGCGGTAGCGTTCTCGCTTCCCACGCCCGGGTTCCCGGGTTCGATTCCCGGCGGGGTCAGGGATTTTCTCTGCCTCGTGATGGCTGGGTGTTGTGTGCTATCCTTAGGTTAGTTAGGTTTAAGTAGTTCTAAGTTCTAGGGGACTGATGACCATAGATGTTAAGTCCCATAGAGCTCAGAGCCATTTGAACCATTTTTAAACACCTTTAAACAGCGCACGAAGTTCTAAGCATTATGCTCGATTCACGAGAAACATTCACAACCAGCTTGTGATCCAACTCGCCACTTTTGAACATTCGTTGCACAGATTTGTCTGAAGCTTAGGAAGGCTCACCGTTTTCGATCGCCGGAATAGGTCCCATCAGATAGCGTACACGATGGTTTCAGGCGGTTTTAGGCGCTTCCGTTCGGAACCACGTGACTGCTACGGTCGCAGGTTCGAATCCTGCCTCGGGTATGGATGTGTGTGATGTCCTTACGTTAGTTAGGTTTATGTAGTTCTAAGTCTAGGAGACTCATGACCTCAGATGTTAAGTCCCATAGTGTTTAGAGCCATTTGAACCACGATGGCACCATTTCACAGCTCCACTGACCATCTCAGCAAAAGACAATCGCAGTCGACCAAGGCAGCAGTAGCCAACTTAACTACGGGGCGGTCGCCACACCCCATCTGGGCCCACAGCCGTCCTTCAAACGCCTCTCGTGACCATCGTCCGCTAGCGTCTCCATCTTCGCGCCGCAACCCAGACGTCTAGTGGCTTGTTTCTCCAGTCCACATGGAAAAATTGGTGTACATATTTTCTTCCCGAATGAAAGCGTCCCGTAGTATTGATCCTCGCGGCTTACCAACGTTGGAAGCAATAACACAGGGCGAGGTATGGTTGCATTTCATTCGCTGTCGATGGTCGACTGCAACGGCACTTCTTGAGAAAGTGAAACGAGATTGTAAGTCTCCCAAACCGTTGCCGACGCGCTATTCACTGTAGCGCTACTAAAGCTGAGATCAGTTAACTCGGGGATGGGAGAGTGGAAGCATTGTCCAGGTCTTAGAGAAATTACTGTCTACGCTGGCGGAAAAAAATCGCAGCATCAACAAGGAGTTGTGCGACATTAACAAAAGTAGCTAGGCGTATTTCCAGCTAAAAGACTATGTTAATTTCTCGTCAGTCGCATTATACTGGGGCTAGGCGATCATGAGCGTTACTTACCTTCGAGATTGGGCGTTCTGAGTTGACGTTAGTCAGAAAAGCCTTTTAGTTGACATTAACGCCATTATTAACACCACAATGAGGTTAAATGAGGTCGAGTTATAGGGTCACAAGGAAATGGAACTACCTTCTGCGATATTGCAGGAAAAACTGGCAGTAATGTAGCCACTGTACGTTGCTGGCGATGGTGGTGTCGAGAATGTGCCGTCGCTAGAAGACTGGGTTCCGGACGGTCAGGTGGCACTACCGAGAGTGAAGACAATCGTGTTCGACGTGTGGCTCTATCGTACTCCACCTGCAGCAGCTATCTGAGCAGCAGTTGGTACCACAATGACATGTTACAAATTAGTTACTTCACGGACAGCTTAGACTACACGCCCTGTAGTGTGGATTCTGCATTCCACTGACCCCAAAACACCACCTTTGGCGATGGAAAGGGGTCGTTTGTGTTTTTTGGATGAAAGTGGATTCTCCCTAGGTGCTATTGATCGCCGTGTGTTGGTCTCTGAAACGTTTTGCTTTGCCGCATTTAAGAAAACCGCGTGATTCAACGCTGGACGTTAATTGTGAGGGTGAAATGTGAGTTAAATCGTGTGTGACGAACTCCAATCAAGTCACACGCACACGGCGGGTTTGGGCACCTTTATGGTGAAATCTGTTGCCAATACGGTCTCACTGATCAGCCTTCCACCTTACTTGAACCTCTGAGCTCTGGACTTCTTTTCTCACGTGTTGACATGTTGCTGTTTTAACTACCGCCGAACCCGATGATGCCACCACAGAGCACCACGCTTCTGCAACTCCACAGAGGAAGACTGTAAGGAACCATTGCGCCAAGTTGAAAATGTTCAAATCTGTGTGAATTCCTTAGGGACCGAACTGCTGAGGTCATCGGTCCCTATACTTACACACTACTTAAACTAAATTATGCTAATAACAACATACACGCCCATGCCCGAGGGAGAACTCGAACCTCCGGCGGGAGGGGGCGCGCAATCCGTGAAATGGCACACTAGAACTCGCACCCACGTAGCGTCGCTAAATTTCAAAGCCAGCCGGGGTGACCGTGCGGTTCTAGGCGCTACAGTCTGGAACCACGTGACCGCTACGGTCGTAGGTTCGAATCCTGCCTCTGGCATGGATGTGTGTGATGTCCTTAGGTTAGTTAGGTTTAAATAGTCCCATAGTGCTCAGAGCCTAAATTTCAAACTTCGACGACGCACTGACACCTACGGGATTTCGAAAACATGATCTTTTAACTACGTTAAGCAATGTATACCATTGTCAAGTAAGCCTCAAGTTACCTGAGTCTCTTCTCTCCTCATGCGGATTTTTACCCAACGCTTCGCATTGCGAAGTATGCTTGCTGACTCATCGACTACTGTGGCCGAAACTCTGGTGCGGCTACTAGTCTTTCCCTCACCGCTTGCTCTAGTATCACATGCAAACATAACTCCGTCTGTCCCCACTGTCCATGGATGCCCCTGAACTAAGTATACGGTATCAATCAGAGCCAAGTTGCAAACGTTTGACTGTAATCATGACAAGCTACAGGTTAACAGAAACGCTGTAAGTTCAATCAAATAAGCAGCTTGTCTTTCAAAGTCACTTGCACGCTGTATTCGTCGTCTCCGAAGTCCTATTATCGAATAGCCAAAGTCAGAAAGACTGTCACTTTCGTCGTTTGGCATCAGAATCAGCAAGTGGAGCGAAAACTGCTGAAATTGGAGTCTGCCAGCTGAATGATTAGGTTTTGCTCTCCGTAACTCGCCGTCAAAACTTGGAGCAGTGCCTCTCTGTCCGTCCCACGGCCAATCGCTAGACCAAATTGAGACGCAGCACCCAGTCAAAATATGTTGCTGTTGTTGTGGTCTTCAGTCCTGAGACTGGTTTGATGCAACTCTTCATGCTACTCTATCCTGTGCAAGCTTTTTCATCTCCCAGTACTTACTGCAGCCTACATCTTTCTGAATCTGCTTAGTGTATTCATCTCTTGGTCTCCCTGTACGATTTTTACTCTCCACGCTGCCCTCCGGTACTAAATTGGTGATCCCTCGATGTCTCAGAACATGTCCTACCAACCGATCCCTTCTTCTAGTCAAGTTGTGCCAAATGGCTCTGAGCACTATGGGACTCAACTGCTGAGGTCATTAGTCCCCTAGAACTAGTTAAACCTAACTAACCTAAGGACATCACACACATCCATGCCCGAGGCAGGATTCGAACCTGCGACCGTAGCGGTCTCGCGGTTCCAGACTGCAGCTCCAGAACCGCGCGGCCACTTCGGCCGGCAAGTTGTGCCACAAGCTCCTCTTCTCCCCAATTCTATTCAATACCTCCTCATTATGTGATCTACCCATCTAATCTTCAGCATTATTCTGTAGCACCACATTTCGAAAGCTTCAATTCTCTTCTTCTCTAAACTATTTATCGTCCACGTTTCACTTTCATACATGGCTACACTCCATACAAATACTTTCAGAAACGACTTCCTGACATTTAAATCTATACTCGATGTTAACAAATTTTTCTTCTCCAGAAACGCTTTCCTTGCCATTGGCAGTCTACATTTTATATCCTCTCTACTTCGACCATCATCAGTTATTTTGCTCCCCAAGTAGGAAAACTCCTTTACTACTTTAAGTGTCTCATTTCCTAATCTAATTCCCTCAGCAGCACCCAAGTTAATTCGACTATATTCCATTGTCCTCGTTTTGCTTTTGTTGATGTTCGTCTTATACCCTCCTTTCAAGACACTGTCCATATTTTCAGCTGCTCTTCCTTTGCTGTCTCTGATAGAATTACAATATCATCGGCGAACCTCAATGTTTTTATTTATTCTCCATGGATTTTAATACCTACTCCGAACTTTTCTTTTGTTTCTTGTTTGCTCATAATACAGACTGAATAACATCGGGGATAGGCTACAACCCTGTCTTACTCCGCCAGCCGGAGTGGCCGTGCGGTCCTAGGCGCTACAGTCTGGAACCGAGCGACCGCTGCGGTCGCAGGTTCGAATCCTGCCTCGGGCATGGATATGTGTGATGTCCTTAGGTTTGTTAGGGTTAAGTAGTTCTAAGTTCTAGGGTACTGATAACCTCAGATGCTAAGTCACATAGTTCTCAGAGCCATTTGAACCATTTTTAAGAATGTGGATCATAAAATTATTATTTAATAGATATGTAGACAGAAAGTGTTCACATTAGCTTATGTTTAAATTATTTTATTTTATAAAACCAACACCACAGCTCCTCTAGAAACCACAAATCAAATAAAATAAGCAAATACGTACAGAGTAAAGTATGGAAACATCATTCAGTAGCCACGTGGCATTTCATGTCAGTAAAAATTCTCTCGACTCTCGTAGAAAGGTCGTAATCAAGTGTGTAGATGTAAGAATATTTCTCATCATTTCATAAGCGTTTTAGTAAGTAGTGTAAAGTACATGTTCCAAAGCGTAATAACACCTTTGCAAGTAATTGTGTGTCGCGTTTGTAGTGTGCTTTACAAAGAAATATCAATAGTAAGGTCAACGGACTCTCTTTTCTAAAGCTGTGCTAGTGCTTCTGGAATTGCGGCAACCTTCAAAGTGGCTGAAGCGCTATGAGGAAAGTTTAAAGTCCGCACAACAACAGGTATATTGGAAAGCGGCTAGCGTGCAGCTTTGCACAGGGTTACATCAAGTCACATGTACTCTTTACCAAATACTACCAACGGTTTTCGCTACAGTGACTGTTTCATACAAATAAAAAATTGAAGAGGTTGAAAATTTAAGTCGGAAGTGCACAGAAACGAAATCTCATGAATAATAGTGTCCAAAAATTCCCATCGGCGTTGTGGTCTTTGTATTCACATATATACCCACCTTTCATAGCTCTTAAAGTAGAATTCGTTGTTTCCAACATTTTTTCACAAACCAGAGTCCCTAAGCACTACTCATTATTCATTGCCTCATTACACATATACGCATTAGTCAATACTTTCCCAATACACCATCCTAATAAACAGACTAGCATAATCATATTCCTCATATAGCATCATCGTTCTGATCATACACATACCTCATAATACACACAGTTGTCGTAATAACATCATAGTAACACCGCAATCAAATCTCAAAATCGTAGTAGCTTCCTTCAATAATCTCAAAGTCTTTAAAAAAATTTCTCTACTCGTTTCAATAGTCCTCTTCCTCAAACGTACTTCAAAAACCATGATCCCACGCAATATACATCATTCAAAGCTCTCATAGTATCACAATGGTTCCAAAAATATATGAACACTTCACAAAGTCCCGGTACATACAAAATACAATTTCGTAAATGTGAAGTAATCGAAGTGTGTAATCATGTAGGCATGTGTCACCGACATAGTAAAAAAATATTTGTCTCTCTCAGTTAAATGATCAGATTGCTGTGTAGTTCTGTGTTAGAGAAATATGGTACCGATGTGTAAAATTGTGTAAGCAAATAATATATTATGTAAGGCACCTTGCGCTTGCCACGCACTTAATACACAAAGTAGGCGTACCCTCATGAGGGTTAATGTAATTATACCCTCAGATGTTATAGATTAAACTACAGAATGAAATGTACTACCGAAAACCTTCTCTGTATCATAGTAGTTCTAAGATATTTCTTAAAAATGTTCCAAGTACAAAAGGTAATCACTCAAATGCGTGTCCTGCAGCGCTAAACTAAGCGTCTTGCTGTAAGATAATTTCTGTCATCGTTTAGTGGTAAAAATGTGCCAAGTGTCGTAGTTACCGTCGTCCATAAGCAGAGTTCTCCAAACGTCAATGTAATTCCCTTTGTCATATACGAAAGTGAAGCGCCATGCATATAGATGTCATAGTAATTAGGTTCATTACTGTGACCTTGAAGGTACTATAATGTAACTAATGTACGGTATTGTTGTGTTATGAAAAATATCTATCTCATTGTAGCTAAGCCACTAACGTGATTACCAAAACACGTTTCACTTTCCAGAGGAACATAGAAAAACTGTGCAGACATAAAACAGATACAGCGTAAAAGCAAAATGAAAGCTCTGGCACTTATTAGTAGCGACGTAGTATAATCGTGTAGCTGTCAAATAAATCAAACACTGTATCATCTGTGACCTCTCAGAGAGTATTTTAATTAAAAAATGTCTTTTCAAATAAACCAAAACGTTGCAGTAAATTCTCATTACTGGTATACCGGGTGGTCCTTGATCGTGACCGGGCCACGTGTCTCACGAAATTAGTGTCAAACAAAAAAACTACAAAGAATGAAACTTGTCTAGCTTGAGGGGGAAACCAAATGGCGCTATGGTTGGCTCGCTAGATGGCGCCGCCATAGGTCAAACGGATATGAACTGCGTTTTTTTTTTTTTAATAGGGACCCCCATTTTTGTTACATATTCGTGTAGTACGTAAAGAAAAATGAATGTTTTAGTTGAACCACTTTTTTCGCTTTGTGATAGATGGCGCTATAATAGTCACAAACATAAGGCTCACAATTTTAGACGCACAGTTGGTAGCAGGTAGGTTTTTTAAATCAAAATACAGAACATAGGTACGTTTGAATATTTTAACTCGGATGTTCCAGTGTGATGCATGTACCTTTGTGAACGTATCATTTCTGAGAACGCATGCTGTTACAGCGTGATTATCTGTAAAATCCACGTGAATGCAATAAATGCTCAAAATGATGTCCGTCAACCTCAATGCGTTTGGCAATACGTGTAACGATATTCCTCTCAACAGCGAGTAGCTCGTCTTCCGTAATGTTCGCACATGCGTTGACAGTGCGCTACCCATGTTGTCAGGCATTGTCGGTGGATCACGATTGCAAATATCCAGCAACTTTCCCCAGGGAAAGAAATCCGGGGACATCAGATCCGGTGAACGTGCGGGCCGTCGTATGGTGCTTCGACGACCAATCCTCCGGTCATGCAATATGCTATTCAATACCGCTTCAACCGCACGTGAGCTATGTGCCGGACATCATCATGTTGAAAGTACATTGCCATTCCGTCATGCAGTGAAACATCTCGTAATATCATCGGTAGAACGTTACGTAGGAAATCAGCATACATTGCACCATTTTGATTGCCATCGATAAAATGGGGGCCAATTATCCTTCCTACCATAATACTGCACCATACATTAACCCGCCAAGGTGGCTGATGTTCCACTTGTAGCAGCCATCGTATATGCCGGTTTACGTAACCGCTGTTGGTGAATGACCCTTCGTCGCTACTCTTAGAACACTTGCAAAAAATCTGTCAGCGTTCTGCAATTTCTCTTGTGCCCAGTGGTAGAACTGTACACGACGTGCCAAGTCGTCGCCATGCATTTCTTGGTGCATAGAAATACGGTACGGTGGTGGCCCAGAGGGCCACGGCCCACGCCCCGCTCTCACTGTCATCGTCTTCGCCATCGCCATCACCTTCACCGTCACCTTCCCCATCTTCGGCGCCAGCTCCAGCATCCATGCCGGGACCTGCCACCTCCCGCCATCTCCCAGTTGCTCCTGTCCCACGCGCCTCCTGTCACCATTCAGTCGCTGTTAAGTACCACAGCGGCACCCCTGCCTCGTCTGCTCCCAAAACGTCCCACTCTCGTCCTCCCCCCCCCCCCCCCCGCAGGATGCTATGGATGTCTCCCCACCTACGCTACCTCCACTTCCTCCTCCTCCTCCCCCTCCTCCTACAAATACCTCCTCTCCCATTCTGATCCCTCCCTCCTTCCTCAAGGCCCGGAACCTCATTCAACTCCTCCGCCAAGACTATCCCAGAGCTCCGATCTCCCTACTCTCTCCCCGTCGAGACTCTGTTCTCATCACCTCCCTAGCCACACCCTTCACTCAGACATCAAATCTCCATCACCCGTTTTGGCCCCAATGCCTCCCTGTCCCCTGCTCCTCCCACTTCCCCCTCCCACCAACCCCAAGCCCCACAGTGCCTGCCGACCCTCACTCCCGTGATCCCTCAGCTTAGTCCGACGATCACGGAGAACGAGATGCTGGCTGAGCTTAAGGTGCATCCCTACCTAGACGTCTGTGCGGGGTGCCGGATCTTCAATACTGCCGGACCCACCCACCTTATGCAGGTGTTTTCTGAGCACGCCCCCTCCATCACCTTCTCCTGAAGGAGGGTGCCCTTCTGTTCCATCACTGGAACAAGGTCGACCCCATCCTTCCCCTCCTCAGTCCATCTGCTGCCAAGGGTGCCCGCACTACAACACACACCCGATATCAGAGTGCCGTGAGACCCCCATCTGCCCACACTGCAAACAGGTGCACTTCCTCAGGCAGTGTCCCAACCTCCAGTCCCCTCCCTCCTGCAACACTTTCAACCTCCCGCACCCAACCTACTCCCAGAAATGCAAGGCCCAACCTCCCTCCCCCCCCCACCCCCACCCCGCCTACTGGGTTAATGTTCACTCAACTCAAACATTCTGGGTACAGTGGGCAACAACAGCTCCTCGATCCAGCAATGCCTCCTTGCCGCCAACAGTCCTGGCATGTACTTGCGCTGCTGGACCTCCCTCCAGCTCCATCCCAACCGAGCTACAGACACACCCGACCCGGAAAACACTTGACATCTTGCCGAAGATAGTACTATGTACCAGATATAGATAAACCCTGCTGCTGCCACTCATGGGCAGACAACACAAGCAAACATAGTGGGGCCATTAAACACAAGAAGAAAACTAGACCCCAATACCACCATTACACGATGACAACCTACCAACTGCTCGAACACGAGCCGCACACAGCACATGGCTATCTCCACTAACCTATCTCCAACCCCTCCCCTTCCCCTCTCCCTCTCTCCCCACTACTCCTTTCCAATCTGGAAATTGGTGGGAGAAGGACTCAGGCTAGACTGGACAGCCAGACAGGATGGACATTTTGTATACAGTTCAATATCTTATTAATTTAAACAACTGAGTTGTCAGAGTTCACGTTGAGGTCCGGAGTCTAACTAATATAGTTAACAATGTCACCACCAGAGATCGATGAGGGCTCTCCCCCTCGCCTTCCCCCTTCCATGATGTAATCCCAGATAACGGATCATGGAGAAATGGTGTCTAAATTTGCTCAGTCTGTATCTAGCTGGACTGGGAGGATGAATGTAATTGTTTACCGCGTACTATGTGTTCAACAGATAATATATCTGTACTAGAGAAGCAGGGCGTAATAGCTGTAACCATGCTGCTGACGACTGTCTCCATAGCCACTATAAGTAGGCTGTTTATGTGTTTGTATGTTGGTAGCGTGATGTGCGCTGTGTATTAAATTTCTGACTGCGTGGTGGAGGTCTGTAAGAGACCCTCTGTGGCTGGTTGGACTTGCTGTTGGAGGTGAACAACCAGGAGTGATGGAAGTTGGGAGTGAGTAGTCACCATTGATGAAGTTATGAGGTTAGTAATTAACAGTGTTGGAGGTTTGCGGTGTTAGCGTGAGCGCACGGTCTGAATGTGTCCGACCTGGAGATTGAATATTATCTGAATATTATCTGTATAGTCAAAGTCACTCATCAATTTAAGAATATTGAGTAAGCACTCAGCAGTTTAAGTAAGATCTCAATAAAGAAGTTTCACCTCTCGACACTTATCCGAGGATACCTCACTGGAATCTTCTGATTTTTCTTGTAGTTTGAATAACTAGCGCATGATTCGAAATTATTTATTGTTTACTGCTAGCGCATAATTGTATAGAGAATTTCCTTTGTAGTTGTAGTTTCTCATTGTTGTACTGTATTGTAATTAGCTATGCTGTTTTGGCATGCACGAGGATTTGCACCAAGTTTCTCGCAGTCACCTTTGCAATTAATTAGGTATTGATTATTTTCGGTGCTATTCTAGTGTGTCTTCTTACTTTTTTGCCTTTCAAATTGTTTATTTTTGTGTGTTATCGTGTGAAATACTGTGATGATAATGGCATGTGAAAAGCGCAACACTAGGCTCCAAAGTAAATTGAGAAATGACAGTGGAGACAAGCGCAGATTGTTAGCATTATCTTGAAATGAATTAAGAAATGTTCAACATAATAATTTGGTAATTGTGCATAGGGAAATGGACCAGGCAGTAGACAATGGTGTAGATAGTGAAGCAATTAGTGGAAAGGAGCTATTGTCGATCGTTCGGTCAGTAACAGTTCGCCTCAGGAATGCGAAGTAACAGAACCAAATCTTGCAAAATCCGTTGATTCAGGTTTTGCGTCAACACTCTTTTCTCAATTAAGTCAAGACACATTCTCTATTTTTCAAAATACTAATATTCCCGGTGCAAATCACTGCCTAAAAGCACAAAGAAACATGTTCCAGACTCTAATACATTGTTATGCCAAGTAATGCAACAAATAAAACAAACACAGCAACAGCTTCAAAAGTTAGACATAATTGAGTAAATACCTGAAAAATTACGTGAAGATTTAAGTGTTGAGTTACTTAAAATCGAATCGAAATGTCAAAAAATTTTGTAAAGATGTAAAAATACAAATTTTTGAGTATTTTCAGCCTATTTTTTCGCGACATGGAAACGCATTACAGAATCATGAATCAGCCATAAAAGAACATCAGATTATTCTGCACGAAAATCATGACACATTGCACGCTAAAATTATCTCAGTTGCATCTCCCGATTCGGTTAGGCAACTTGCAAAAAATCAGAAAAACTTAAAGGACACTGCAGATACGATTTCGGCACAAATGGACACTCTAAAATTTGATTCAGAAAAACACACGGAGGAAATCAGCACATTATCGGAACAAGTTGCCGAACTTTCGGATCAGGTAGCAGATTTATCTACGAAGGTAAATCATGATGTGAATCATACAAGACCGGTAGCCTTTACTGACACAGAGGAGTAAGATGAAATTAGAAAATTCAAATGAAGTCAGATAGATATCAAAATGCAACACAAAAGAGAAATGCGGAAAGTACAAGATCAGTTGGCACAGGTGGTACAAGAGTTACATATTTCAGAGGAGACTCATGCTCCGACACGGGAAGAGGGGTTTAGAAACACAGAAAAGCCACAAAGTAATAACACAAGGTATTTCGGAGACTTTGAAACGAATTGGTAAGGTGCACCAAATCTTGTGTTGCAACCACCGACACGACGTAACAATGACCGACGTGCGACTCGCCGACACGATGATTTTGACTATAAGCTTTTCATCACAATGGGTAAATTTAAAACATTCAATAATTCCGGTAATTACATTCATCCACAAACTTGGCTTCATCAGTTTGCTCATTGTTTTCTTCAGAATTGGTCATCACAGCACAGATTAGAAATCATGTGTGGGCATTTAGAGTATGAACCAGCAGTAAGAATGCGATTGCTTATTAGCGACTGTCCCAATGAAGGAGATCTCTATCATACGTTGCTTTGTGCATACTGGTCTCGTGCTAATCAAGATCGAGTATAACACAGTATCATAATGATGAAACATTTCGAACAGTCTGCATTTTCCAGTCCGGTATATTATTTTGAAACTATGTTGCACAAAAATCAGTATTTGTCAAACCCATACAACACCTCTGAACTCATCCGCATTTGCTTAATTAAGTTACCTGAACATTTAAGGCATATTATTTTGGCAGGACGTTGCAAAGACGACATCGAAGTTTTTCAGGGACTGTTGTACGAACTGGAAATTGACACAGACAATCGCATGATGAGAAAACGGGAAAACAATAATTACATGTCACATCCGTCACAATTCCGTGACAACAGATCTAATAACCAGACACGACAAGGCTATTATTATAAAGTAAATGGTGACCAAAACAGACATCACCCATATGACAAATGTTGGCAGAATAACATTAGTTACAGGGAAAGATCACCTCTCCGTGGTAATGAATATGACAGAAATAACCGTAGAAATAGACAATATAGTAACCAGAACAATTATTATCAAGGAAGACAAAATAACTTCAGACGCAACAGCCCACGTCGTAATTACGATTCCAGGAGAAATTCTCCACCAATTAACCGACAAGAAAGAAATTACAGAAATTACCGACAAGACGACAGACGCTGTAGTCATGACGACAGACCTGAATTTAATCAGAACAGACCTGATCCAAATAGGGCAGGGGCCTCTCGACAAGCTGACATTGTAGAAATTAGACCTCCAAATTCCAGTGCGACAACAAAGAGATAACAGACAATGACTCAAACTGCAGGCAGCCACAAAACGTACCTATGAAACTGACATCGTACCAGACATGTATATTAATTTATACAGTAATTTTTTTTTCTTTATTGGTAACTTGAAACCTGATACAGGTAGGCCAGCAGCGGCATAATAAGCCGCTCTTCGGCCACAGGTAAAACTAATGATACAAAAGAAGACAATCATAGAACAGATAGGGTGGACATACAAACGTAGACATACAAAATTAAAACACACGCAGCCATTCACAGTCCCAGAGTCCAAAATAAAATTGTTCTGACATGTGGACACGCACAGAGATGACAGATGGCAGACGCGAACGTTGGGGCACAAACGAGTAACACTGGAACACTTGAACACGATCACGACGACACACACAAACACTAGGCGATGATCTCCGGAGCGCGAAAGTTCACTATACGTGTGCGAGTCCAGGGACTTGCCAAAAGGGGAAGAAGGGGGGAGGAGGTAGAGTGGAGTGTGGAGATGCCAGTGGCAGAGGAGATGGGAGGGGGAGGAAAGAAGGTAGGGGGTAGGGAAAGCCTGGAAGGAGGAGGGAGGGAGGAAGGAAGGAGGGGGAGGAGAGGGTGCCCTCGGGAGAAAACACAGGGTGCGGTAGAGGAGGATCAAAGTTGGTAGGAGGGGTATATGGAGGGGATGAGGGTATCATCAGGGTGGGGGAGTTGGTGGAAGCCACCTTGTGCGAGGATATGGAGAGTGGAGAGATGGAGAGCAGGTGGGATGTGGGAATGCAGGTGTGACAGTGGACGGGGGTGGGAGAGGATGGGAGAGACAAGTGGGTGAGAGGGATCGAGTTTGCGGGAGGTACAGAGGACCGTATCAGTTCAAGGAAAAGAAGGAGGTGTGGGAACGGAATTAGGTCATAGAGGATCCGGGTGGGGTAGGGGAGACAGATGCGATAGGCGAGGCCGAGTGCATGGCGTTCTAGGATTTGAAGGGATTTGTAAGTGGTAGGAGGGGTGGAGATCCAGGTGGGATGAGCGTAGCAGAGGATAGGGCGGATAAGGGATTTATAGGTGTGGAGGATGGTGGAGGGGTCCAGACCCCATGTGCAGCCAGAAAGGAGCTTGAGGAGGTGGAGTCGGGTAGGTGCCTTGGATTGGATTGTCTGGAGATGAGGGGTCCCGGAGAGGCGACGGTCATAGGTGACGCCAAGGTACTTAAGGGTGGAGGTAAGGCTGATAGGACAGCCATAAATGGTGAGATAGAAGTCGAGGAGACGGAAGGAAAGGGGTGGTTTTGCCTACAACGATCGCCTGGGTCTTGGAAGGATTGACCTTGAGCAGCCACTGGTTACACCAAGTGGTGAACTGGTCAAGATGGGATTGGAGAAGGTGTTGGGAGCATTGCAGTGTGGGGGCGACGGCAGGGAAGGCGGTGTTATCAGCATGCTGGATAAGGTGGATGGCGGCTGAAGGTGGTGGCATGTCCGCTGTATACAAAAGGTATAGAAGAGGAGAGGATGGAACCTTGGGGCACACTGGTGTAGGAATCTGTGCTATGGATGGTGACATAGGAAGGACGTTGGGAAAGAAGGGACCCAATCAGACAGACGTAGCAGAGAGGAAGGGCAAAGGTTTGGAGCTTGAAGAGGAGACCAGAATGGTCGTAGGCGCGTTCAAGGTCGAGGAGGGGAAGATGGTGGAGCGATGGGAGTTGGGCTGCTCGGAGTGGAGATGAGTGAGATGAAGGAGAAGGTCTTCAGTAGAGAAGGATGTTCGAAAGGCACACTGGGCAACGGGAAGAAGGCGGTGATGGCAGAGATGCTGGTGGATGCGTTGCGTAAGGATGGATTCCAGGACCTTGCTGAAGGCCGAGGTAAGGCTGATGGGATGGTAGGAGGAGACAACAGACGGCGGTTTGTCGGGTTTGAGGAACATCAGGTTACGGGAGGTTTTCCACAGGCCGGGGTAGCAGCCGGTGGACAAGTCCACATTATGTGGTCTGGCCAGGGTGGAGAGGAAGGAGGCAGGAGCTTCACAGAGGTGGCGATAGGTAACACGATCGTGACTGGGAGTGGTGTTGCGTTTCGTACAGAGTGTAGTGATGATATCCTGTGATGGGGGAATTGAGTTCGTTGGGTGTAATGTCGTCCAAGTTCTGAAAGCAAGGGGCGAGGGGAGGGACAGAGGTGTTAGTTTGGTTACGGACATCTGGGAAAAGGGAGTAATCGAACTGGGGATCGTCAGGGAGGTTAAAGATATTGGTGAGTTAGGAGGCAAAGTGATTGGCCTTACTAATGTTGTCAAGGAAGGGTTGGTCATCATGAAGGAGAGGGTAGTAGGGGGGGGGGGGTGGTTTAGATCCGGTAAGGCGGTGGAAGGCAGACCAGTACTTGGATGAGTTGATTGGAAGTGTAGCATTAAGACGGGTGCATGTCTGTCGTCAGTCCCGGCGTTTCTTAGCCTCAAGCAAGTTTCGGACGTGTCTTTGTAGTTGCTGGTGGCAACTCAGGGATTCACAGAGGAGGAGAACAGCCTGTAGGGGTAAAGTGAGACGGTGTGGGTGGATGACGATGCTAGGGACGTGGGCCTCTATGGCCTCAGACAAGGTCTGCTGGCGAAAGGAGGTGGCATGGATAACATCATTAGGGTGGTGGTAGGTGAGAGGGTGGCTATCGACCTGGGTAGAGAGAGTATCCCAGGAGGCACCCCTGTCGACATGGGAATAAACGTGAACGTATCTCGGGGGAGGGTCGATGCGAGGATCGGGACAGGGAGGACGACCGTCAGAAACGATGAAGAGGACAGGGAGATGGTCACTACCAATAGGGTCAAGGACATCCACCACTATGCGGCCAATGAGTTTCGGTGAGGAGAGGGAAGTTCAGCGACTTTCCCCAGGCAGATCCTTGGAGCACTGCCTGAGGCCAACTTCTCTCTTGATTTGGTCAGATTGTGATGATTGTAAATAAGGCCTAAAGCCGTGACTGCAGTTTGTCTTAGGAATATTAATTAGGTATTCCCTCTTCCCTTTTTTTAGTAATAGTTTAGTAAGAATTTGTTATCTAGACCTTCAGCTGTCAAATTCTTTTCTAGATTACTATTGGAGCCTTCAGCCGACAAACAATTGGAATTTCTTGTCAGCTAGGCCTTCAGCCGTGTATGCAATTTGTGTAAAGTATTTTTAATTAGATATTGTCTTAACAGCCAAATTAGATAATTGTTCCTGATCGTCAATCTTATATGCAATTGGTTCCAAATAGAGTGTATGTGATAAAAAAAAAAACAACTGAGCAACCAATAGTAACTGTATAAGGCCCCGCCTACACCAAATCGTGCCTTTCCTAAGTACCACGTTTCAGTGGTAGCAGAACGTGGTTACGATTGTAATATTGCCATTACAGTTACCGTTATTTCAGATTGTAACTCTGTGTTACACGATATTTGTCTTTGCTCGTTGGTTGTTTCAGGTGACCTATTCTAATGGCGGTCAGGCAGTGCCCTGGGATCGGCCTGTTGAGGAAGGACCATCTCATTTATGACCTGTCGATAAGGTGCCAGCCTATTGATGGTAGTGTCCCGCACTTAGATGTCTGTTTGCCTGCTACCGTTCTTCAGCCGGTTGACGTCACGTTGGATGTTGTGGGTGAGACAGCAGCAGACATTGAGTTTTTGTTTAAGGCTGTTAGGGGTTTTGAGAGCACCATCGGCTTTTTGGAGGGCACTCAACCTAGTAGCAGTCAGTTAGACATGGTTTGGGCACAGCTGATACATTTATAAAACCGACTTAAGGGTATTAAATCTAGAGGGTTGTGATAAAGAATCGATCGCTGAATTGACGTCCTTGGTTAAGGAATTGCAGTTTAAGGTCACATGTTTAGATCTTCATGGGAAGAGGATGGGGGAGCAGGATCTGTTATCTTCCGGGTGGTGTACTAGCAAGCCTGGGGATAGCCCCCTTATGTCCTCCGAGAGGTTAGCCGGGACGTTTGCTAAATTGCCTAACACTCTGGTCCATCTGTTTCAGGACGTCACAGAACTATCTATGGACCAACTCGAGCGAATTGAAGGGGAGTTATGGTTGCTGGTTCGCTTTGAGCAACACGCTGTTGCATTTGGTGTTTTGCATCATGTAATTTTGTCTCTATTATATCCGTTAACTCGAGGCGATTTGAGGACTCTGGTATCCAGGGCCACGGCAGAAGGGTGGTCCTTGCAGCAGTTGAGGGAACTTGTGATTACCGAGAGATTGACCACAGGAAATCTTAAACTGCTCGAGTGTCGCTATGTTTGGCACATGCCGCAAGAAAGGGAGGACTTGCTTCAATATGTGGAAAGAGATAAGACGACCTGTTCGGCCTTGTTAGTCGACTTGCCAGAACGCGAGTTAATTCCAGTTGTCCTGAGAGGAATGCGAGAGGCGGGTAAGTCACGTTTTGTTTTTCTTTGTCGTCCCTCCACTTGGGAAGAACTAACTTCGTGCCGCTGATGTGGCGATATCCCCATTGCCGCTCTCGGACAATAGACATCGTTAAGTTAAGGTTCAGCCCGTGGGCGTCACCGAGCGGAACTCCGGATTACCAACACCAGCTGAGTCTGCTAAAGAGTAATCGCGGCGTTGTTTTAGGTGCGGTAAAACTGGCTATTTAGTTCGTACTTTCGTTCAGCCGCGGACAACTAGAGTTAATAAATCACACCCGGCTGGGCAGCGATCCCGGGTTAGAGCCTTTAAACCCTGGTGATCCCGTTTCATAGCTCCATCGTCACCGCCACTACCCTATATTTGTTCGCGAGTAGGTGGCGAACCAATTTGTGCCCTTCTGGATTCTGGTAGCTCCTTTTCGTTGTAGAGCTAGGAATGGTTTCTTGACTTTGGTCATCTTAAGAGACTTAGGTCGATCCCGTCTTCGGTGCAGATATGTCGGGTTGCCAATGGGCAGGTGTTGCCTCTGCATTGTTGGGTCCGAGGGAGTATCTCGGTTGGGGTATCTCATGGCCCCTGTCTTTAGCCTTGGTGCCGACCGATTTAATTTTGGGATGTGATTTTATCGGTAAAACTGGTCTTGTCTCCGATTATTCCGGGTACACCTTCTTCTTTAAGTTCAGTTCTGCTCATAAGTCTGGGTGCTGTGAATCTGCTAAGCGTAAGATGCGTTGAAATGCCGGCATGCTGGCTGTTGATACTAAGGTTAATGAGTTTGGTCTCACCCATCTGTCTTCACAGCAGGCTTCTGAACTAGGGGTTTGTTGCAGAGGTTCCCCGTGCTTCTCTGTGATAGACTGGTGTTACTAATGTTCTTGACTACCATATTCGTCTACCTGACCATATTCCCATCAGGCAGTCCGGATATCGTCTCTCACCGCCTAAGATGAAGAAACTAAGAGGACAGATCTCTAAAATGCTGAGCAAGGAATTATTAGGCCTTCTACATCTGCTTATGCTTCCCCTATATTCCTTGTCCCTAAGGATCAGGGATGGGATTTTCGGCCTGTTGTTAACTACCGACGCCTGAACACCATGGTTGTCCACGAATTTTTGCCACTGCTAATTGGTTCACCGTATATGATCTGAATCAAGCCTATTATCAGATACTCTTAGCCGAAGACTGTAAGCCGGCCTCAGTGGCCGAGCGGTTCTAGGCACTTCAGTCCGTAACTACACGACTGCCACGGTCGCAGGTTCGAATCCTGCCACGGGCATGGATGTGTGTGACGTACTTAGGTTAGTTAGGTTTAAGTAGTCCTAAGCTCTAGGAGACTGATAACCTCAGATGTTAAGTCCAATAGTGCTCAGAGCCATTTTTTAAAGAATGTAAACGTGTTACAGCATTTTGTACTGATTGGAATCTGTTTGAGTTCCTTTTCATTTAGCTACTGGCACAGCCGTTCTTACTCGTTTGCTTGATAATATTCTTGGAGACTTGAAATTAGTCTGCGTTTATAATTACTTGGACGACCTGGTGATTTATAGCCGATCGTTTCAGGAGCATCTGGAACATATCCAGCAAGTTTATGTTAGATTACAGGGGGCCGGTTTGACTGTTAAACCCGGTAAGGTGACATTAGCCAGGTAGCAGGTGTCTTTCTTAGTTCACCTAGTACCAGGCGAAAGCATTCGCATTAACCAGGAGCGGACTAACGCATTGAGAGCTCTCGCGCTGCCTGCTGATAAACGTGGGATTGTCAGGTTTACAGGCATGGCGAATCATTTTAGGTGTTTTGTCCCTAATTTTGATCATTTGGCAGCTCCTTTAAATGAACTGCGTCGAAAATGTGTGCCTTTTGAGGGGGTACCTGCTCAAGAGGCCACGTTTGAGCACATTAAAGCAGCTATAGCTAACACTCTGGTTCTCAGAATGCCTGATTTTAATAAAAATTTGTTGTACGAACTGAAGCATCTAATAGGGAATTTCGACCGTACTCCTACAGGAGTTCGAGGGTCAAAGGTAGCCATTAGCGTTCGCAGCTCGTTGTTTTTTTTGTTTTTTTTTCCTTTTTCAAGAGGTCCTCCACGCCCACACCGGCATGATGGTCAACTCAAAAGGTCTACTGCCATTTCTGCATAAGCGTTAGTTTTCACAAGAGCGAGACGTCGCAGGATGTGGGTATTGCGACGTTTGCGTACGTCTGGTTACGGTTAACCATTAATACGCGCTTATCTGGAGATAGATTGGGTCGAAGTCGAACGAAGGGTAGCGGAGTGAAGGGCAGATGAAAAAATTGCCATGTAAGAGCCAAGGGGAAAAAAACCTCTGTGATAGTTAGGTCGGATGGTAAGAGTAGTAGCGATAGGTCATGTAGGGGTAGGATTTGTTAGTAGTGGTTATCATGTCGATACCTTTGACGTTGTGCGATGCTGTTGCTCGGCGGCTATCGCCGGGTGCCGGAGTTGAACTCTCGATCAGCGTCAGCAATCTGCAGCAGTTAGGATTATTATCGTATTTGTGTCCGATAGGTCATATGTCGGATGCACAGTGTAGGGTGATGTTAGCGATTTGTTTGTGCGTCAGTGGGCGAGCTCGTCGGTTTCCCGGCTGTGGCCTGTTGTCCGGCTCTAATAGCAGCTGGTAATTTACAGGCAATGTAGTTGATATACTGGGCCTTACCGACGTCTGTCGCTTGTTGGTATATGTTAGCTTGCCATAGGTGGCTATGCCCTAGCTAGTAGTGTCTTTGGCCGCTTATGCTTCCACCTACGGTAGTGATCGTAGTTTCCCAAAGTAAGGATGAAAGGATTGTTCGAGTGTCTCGAATTCCTGTATAGTCATGTGGCGTGTTTTTTGAATACTTCGTTGAGGGTTTGAAGGCGGTATTTTTTGTGAAGATCCACGGTGCGTGCGTAGCGTGGAGCGTTCCTAATGATTCGTAGCACTTTGTTCTGTATAATCTGCAGAGGGTGCAGTCGTGTAGGAGCTGCATATCCCCAAACGGTAGCTGCGTACGTCGGTTAAGCAGTGCCGAACTTAAATATTCCTTTTACGAATGTGAGGCATTGGCAGTATTGTTTGCGCTGGAGAAGTATCGCTTTTATATAGAGCATTGAGTATTTCAGCTAGAAACCGATAACCAAGCATTAAGCTGGGAGCTAGCCAGGCCGCGTAAAATTGACCCTATCGCCAGGTGGACAGTACGCACTTTAGCGTTCCAATACGAGGTTAAACATCCTCAGCCGTATGTTCACTGAACATCCATCTAGTGAGGCGCGCCCAAGAAATGGAGGAAGGTAATATTAGTCGTGTCGTGTTATGTGTTATTCCTCATTTGTTTAGTGACGTTGCCGACCATTAGGATCAGGACCACACTTGGGGAACGGCTGTCGGCTGGGGAACCTTCGGATAGATACGTCATCAGAAAGGCATTTTGTGTAAAAGGGCGGGACGTGCCAAGGACCTGAAGATCTGTCTACCAGCACCCCTGGTACGCCCGTTTCCCATTACCTTCAAAACTCGTTGATTGGCGGGCATTTAGGAACCCATAAGGCCTTGCAGAAAATTAAGGAGCATTTGACTTAACCGTTTATGGACCGAGACAGTAGAGAGATGGTTTCTCGGTGTCGGTTGTGTCGTGTGGCCAAGCCCTATGGATTATGTGGGGCCCTTACCTCGCACCAAAGAGGCGATCGGTACGTATTGGTTATTATTGACGCGTTTTCGAGGACTACGTGGCTTCTTCCGAGTAGTAACGTTATTGCTGCTACTACTATTGCGCATTTAACTAAGGTATTTTGTGTTTTTGGACCATTAAGCAAATCGTTAGTGTTAATGCGACGGCCTTTCTTTCGGCTCCCTCTAAAGCTTACTGTTTTCAAAGCGCTGTGAAGCATCTGACTACCACTCTGTATTACCTGGACAGCTCATTCGTGGGGAGGGTCAACCGTAATCTCAAATCCGCACTGATTATTTTCCATCAGAAGACGCCCAGTAAGTGGGATACTACCCTCCCGTGGCGTAATTTTGCCTTCAATACCGCCAGCCATGAGGCTCTGAAGGCTACTACAGTTTTCTTGCTTTTTGCTTATCGTGTTAATTCCCCCCTTTCGAACCTATGGGGAATTCAAGATCTAATCCCTGCGGATATTACCCCTCAGATCGTCGAAGAAAACTGGAATCGTAGAAGGCGCAGTATTCTCATGGTCCATAACACACAAGTCGACCGTTACAACCGTAACCGACGAGTCTTTAGCGGTAAACAAGGAAACCAGGTGTACGTCTGTAATTCTTCTGATAGGGATGTGCGTGTTGGAAAACTTGGTAAGTTTACTCCCCGTTTCCTGGGACCCTGTACTATTATGAGTATTTTAGGCCCAGTTAATCTTCTGGTTAAGGGCAACCGCACCAGTAGGCAATACCGGGTCCATCTAAATCAAATTAAGTTTGGTTAGGCTCTTGTTGGGTTACCCCTGCGTTGGTGTTTGAGGGGGGGGGGGGTAGGTTGAGCCTCGTGCGGCTCTCGTTGGAGGCGTTGCTAAGTTGGTATCGTATAATAGGGATAGTGGCGCCTCGTCTTCTTCTTGTGTTTTACTGGCGCCACTACGTTTGCTGGCGTTGTCTGTCTGTGAGTGGCAGCAGCAGCGTTTATCGATATCTGGTACCGTGGTACTATCTTTGGAAGGACGTCAGGTGTCCGGCGGGTCGGGTGTGTCGGTAGTTCGGTTGGGACGAAGGTAGGTCCGGCAGCGCAAGGACATGCCGGACCGCTGGCGGCGAGCAGCCATTGCCGGATCGAGGGGCTGTAGTTGCGAGGGCCACAACATCGTTGTCCACCGGACCAAGGACGTTTGAGCTGAGTGGACATTAACCCAGTAGTGAAACCTCCACTACTTTGAGATCACGCCGTTTGTTCGTGCACTGTTGCTCCCACGGTTGCTGGGACGAAAAGCAATGAGTGGAGTGTTTGGAGTTGGCGAAATCAATTAGCCATGCTTCACTTATTATTATTAATCATTGAATTCAAATGGTTCAAATGGCTCTGAGCACTATGCGAATTAACTTCTGAGGTCATCAGTCGCCTAGAACTTAGAACTAATTAAACCTAACTAACCTAAGGACATCACACACATCCATGCCCGAGGTAGGATTCGAACCTGTGACCGTAACGGTCGCTCGGCTCCAGACTGCAGCTCCTAGAACCGCATGGCCACTCCGGCCGGCCAATCATTGAATTCCTTGTGTCTATTCATGAGGTTTAACAAGAGGTATTTTTCTGCCTAGTGGTCGCTAACGCCCTAGTTACCTACCCTGGAGGTTAGCGTGTTTTCGCGGCAGTGTACTTTTCCTCGCCTTGCTGCTGCTGTCCGATAAGGCATGTAGTTCGACAGCGTCCTTGATTGTGGTTCAGATATTTTGTTTTTTTGGACTACCTTGGCCGCAGTGGTTCCTTCTGCTTCTGGATGTTCTAAACGCCGGATTCTGAAGACGCAGTGCTGTTCGCCGGTTCCGCCTTGTCTGGGTTATTCCATCGTTGTGTTGGTTACCAGACGTTAGGTAGATTTTGCAAGAGTGTTGGTCTGCGTTTAAACTGTCACTAGTTTGAGTTGCCATCTGCTTAAGTGAATACAGCTCTTGCGCTGCCTGTCTCGTCGGTATCGAAGTTGAGCGATTTTTCCCAGGCCGATCCTTGGAGCACTGTCTGAGGCGCACTTCTCTCTTGATTTAGTGAGAATGTGATGATTGTCAATAAGGCCTTCAGCCGTGATGCAATTTGTCTTAAGATTAGATATTAGATATTAAATGGCTCTGAGCACTATGCGACTTAACGTCTGAGGTCATCAGTCGCCTAGAACGTAGAACTACTTAAACCTAACTATCCTAAGGCCATCACACACATCCGCGCCCGAGGCAGGATTCGAACCTGCGACCGTAGCGGTCACGCGGTTCCAGACTGAAGCGCCTTTAACCGCACGGCCACACCGGCCGGCATTAGATATTCATTAAATATTGTTTCTTAATATGATTCCCCCTAATTTATAATATTTTAGTAAGAATTTGCTGGCTAGGCCTTCAGCTGTCACATTGTTTTGAGTAATTACTATTGGGGCCTTCAGCCGACAAATAATTTGAATTTCTTTCAGTAAGGCCTTCAGCCGTGAATGCAATTAATATAAATAATTTTAGTTACATATTGTCTTAACAGATTTGATAAGTGTTCCTTATTGTCGACCTTATACGCAATTGGTTCCAAATAAAATGTACGTGATTTTTAAAAAAAAGCTGAGCAACCAACGGTAACTAAGGCCCCGCCCACACCAAATCCAGCCTTCCCTAAGTACCGTGTTTCAAGCCCAGTGGCCTGATTTTCCCGCCTAAACTTTGAGCTTCCAGCCATGACGTTAGTGCGACCTCGACACATGCGTGGCCACCATTTTATATTCGCTTTCTTGAATAATTTTGGGAACAATTCAACGTGAGGTGACACGAACCTTTTCCCACTACTCCTGGACGATGTGAGCCGTGCCGTTAGGGGCGCTGTCGTGTCAGAATACAGTATCCCCCTTTGGGGGAAACAAATATTGTGCTAAGGGATGGACCTTGTCAATCAAAATGGATCTTACACAGTAACCATGGCGATCACGGAGTACAGCTACACGGCCACCCAAATCGGTTACTAATTTCCGAAATCTACGTTTATGCTCTTGCATGCATTTCTCGCTGTTTTTACAGGCGTCGACTTTTGTCCACGTTTTGCCTGAAATTGGTTTTCCTTTCAACATTTTCGACTTTAAATACGTAAATCCATGCAAGTCCATGCAAAAGTGCCATCACTGATTTTAGAACGCGTTCAGGACGATTCAAGTATTAATTATAATTAAACACATCTGCATGTACAATTGAACTCCATGTTGAAGCTGCTCTTCTGCAGCAACCGCTTGCAAATGGAGGTACTGAATTATTTCACAATTTCGTTTTTAAGCTCTGTAGCCGCAAGGGAAAGAATCTTCTCTTAAGCCGCTTCAGTACCAAAAATATGAGAACTGAGTTTCTTGGTAGTTGCGTCCTTTACAGTCGGATAGTGTTACCTGCGTGCGCGCAGAAGCTCTCACGGTGACACACGAACTAATAACTGCTATCTGAGGCAGCAGAGCATCAGTGACTTGCTAGCGGTGGCTGCCTTGCTTTTAATATCCGTCTTCCTGCTTATTCAGCAATGTGTTAGACAAGACGATACTTGTTAACGTCTGCACATATGCGTTTAAGGAATTGTTGATTAAAGGGCCAAGAATATCACATTTGGCCGAATCGATATAAATGAATGTCCAAGAACTGTTTGCATTTCCACCCACTGGCTGTGTAACTTCATGAAACAGTTTTGTTTCCTATATTAGTAACAAAATTCCCATTCTTTTGATACCTTCCAGTCCCTTCTGATACTTTGAATAATTCCGAAATTTTCGGTATTTCTCTCCTTTTATTTTTCTTTTATGAGGGTTGGTACTTACAGTGGCAACTATTTATTCACAACCGATACAAAAGAGTTACACGTTTGCACGTATCACTGTCCTTCAAAGTAGTCACTAGCGTTGTGCAGAACACGTTGCCAGCGATGTGGAAAGCGTAGTATACCGTTAGAAGAGCATGTCCTATTTATTGTGCGAATGGAGCGGTCTGAAGTTATGGTGATTCTCGTGTGCGACTGTGATGGTGTTCTCCTAACGCATTACGTTCCTCCACGATAGACCGTCAATGAACAGTATTACTGTTCGTTTTTGAAGCATCACCTACGATCACCGTTTGACGACAAAGCGCGGGCACATTCATGGCAAGCTGTGGTTGATCTGTTCAAATGGTTCAACTGTCTCTGAGCACTATGGGACTTACCTTCTGAGGTCATCAGTCCCCTAGAACGTAGAACTACTTAAACCTAACTATCCTAAGGCCATCACACACACCCATGCCCGAGGCAGGATTCGAACCTGCGACCGTAGCGTTGGTCTGTTCGGTCGATGGGGCTGGGAAGTACTGTACCATCCGCCACACTCTTCGGGCTTAAGTCCTTGAGACTTTGACCTTTGGTTTGATTCCGAAGATGAAGGAACCACTTCGTGGCATTCGCTTCGGAACTATTCGAGAGATTCAACTTTTATTTTGATACTTGACTTGCACTTTCCATACTTACGATAATTTGGTAAATGTTCGATATTTTTAATGCTTTTTCATATTTTTCAGTACTTTTTAGAATGACTTATATCACTTACCGGTGAATTTATATTCTCACCAACTGCCTTTATAAGAATTAATATTGGCTTTGTAGCAATATAATAGGTGGTACGCGTGAGAAATTTTTTGGTGTGTGTATCAATGCGTGAAAGTTTTCTGAGATGCTTGTGTCGGCAAATTTAATCCCTTAAAGCTTGTTGCACTTGGAGCGAAGTCTAAAGAACAGACAGGAAGATCTTCACACAGACGTAATCGAGCGCGGGGTAGCGCCTCATCGATGCTAACGCTAGGGGAACGATGTTGTTATTAATTTTCTGCACAAGGGAGAAGTTAGAAAATGATCATTTCTTCCAAATTATTATACATCCAAACGGTACTCTTCCGGACGTGGTTTTTTGTATCCATACTTTATCTAGAGAGTACCCTCAGCCATCCTTAGACGCCTGTAATAGGAATCGTGAAACACACTGAATTTAAATACTGCAGAAGAATGTGTCCACGGATAAGAAATCAATGGACTTCAAAGATACTAAAATCTGTGTCACCTTATTATCATTTTATTTTACTTTCAAGAAATCCTAGCAGTACACGGTGATATATTTCTATTTCACAGCGTCTTCGTTGTCTCGTTCCCGTCTATTTATTCCTTTCGTTTCGGTGGACGTAATAGCTATAGCGATAAAGATGTAGACTTACAGTGCATGTCGCTTACGTCATTAAACTAGAATGGTTTTCCCAAACTAATGAAAATAATAACGCCTTATGTTTAACATTACTAACGTTGTACTTACGAAAAATGTTTTAGAGTCAGATACTGGTAATGGAGGGCTCCTTTTAACGGCAGCGTATGGAATGATATTAGACTTGTTTAATCATTGGGCACTTTTATGCTCAATAAAAATGACTTACTTTACGATTATTAATGTCAAAGGCAGTACAATCTTAAGGTTTCTGAAATGACAGTAAGCTGTTTGGTGTCCTCCCGCCTTTATCAAGAAAGAAATTTCCTTGGGTAATGTCTACATCGTCTGCTAGGATCACATAATGCTGCTGCCGTAATCCATCAGTACTCATATCAGCTCCAGCGGCGCATTAGCTACTGCTGGGGCTTTTACGCTCGAGGTCTTTTCGAACGACCACGAACGAGAGATCCCAAATGTTTGGAGCGAGTCAGGCTAAGTGTTTCTATGGAAGCGTGTACACACTTTACCATGCTTTGTGCAGGGACGCTGTTATTGTTGTCCAACTATCTGCGTGTTACCGTTTGCTTTTCAGCGCCGCGCATCCTGTCCGGAGTGGAAACATCCATCATGGACCATCCTTACATGGCGGGCTTGGAGGTGTCGGGAAGGTTTATTTGTGCAGCCACCATCATCAAAAAGTCTTGGGCTATGACTGCTGCGCACTGTGTCAGGGGAAATGAAACCAATGGTGAAATATGGCTTCGGGTTGGCACATCTGACCGCGAATATGCAGGATGGTTGGTTCCTGTGGATAAAGTTGCAAGACATGCTGAAAGGAGGCGGAACGACGTAGCTCTCCTACACACGCAGATAGAATTTCCCATCGGGAATTTAGTCAAGGTACGGCACAGAAGCAGTAACCTAACATTACTCTGGTATTTAATTTTTCTTTCATTACTTTCTCTTCTTTTGTATATTTTTGCTTCTCGGTCAACATTTTCGGCTCAGATTGAAACTTACGCCAAACGCCCTCTTTTATTTCTTGGATGTATTTCTAGGTCTTCCTTCCCACATATTTTAGCATTCTACCGCTACCATGGTAGTTACCTCTTGATGCCTTAACACATCTCATCATCATAAAAATCTAGTAAAAGCGGAGAAACTTGGCGGAACGAGGTACTTATTGTTTGATAATTTTTGTGAAATAAATGAACACAAGAAAACACTTAAGTGTATAAAACACCACATTGTGGTACGGGATGTTCAAAAAGTTTTTCCGCAGTGCCGTATGGTTGTCACCCGTGCGCGCCGTATGCCGCAGTGAATATACCGAAATGAAACCCAGTGAAATACAAGTTATTAATTTATTGAATATTCATTTTTACTTTAAAATTTTCACATTAAATGTTGAAAGTGCCCCCCCTGTTTTTGAATACACAATCCAATTCTTCTAATCATGTCTCCAAACACAAGCGGTAACATTTCTTCTGTAACTGAAGCAGTGAAAGTCGATATTGCAGTTTTCAGTTCATCGATGGCTTTTGGACGGTTTTTATAGACAGCTGCTTTCGCTGCACCCCAGGAGAAAAAGTCAGGTGGTGTTACATAAGGCGATCGTGGAGGCGAAAGTCCCTGTGAAATTACGTGATCAACAAAAATATCAGCTAGCAGTGATATTGAAACGAGAGATGTATGTGCCGTTGCACTATCTTTTTGAAAATAACCGTTCAGTACTTCATTTAACACAAGTTCTCCTATTAATGTGTACAGAATATCACTGCAGTATCGTTGAGCATTTATTGTTTCGTTGAAAAATATGTGACCCACAATCCGCCGTCTAGAAATAGCAATCCAAACTCCGATTTCTCAGAATGAAGTGGTTCCTCATAAATGCACAATGGATCTGCAGTACACATACGAGAATTTTGCCAGTTCATGTACCCGGAAAAACGAAACCACGGCTCATCAGTGAAAAACGTTTCATTAAGAATACCCCTTCCATTTTGTTCTACGAAATTTTTTAACCATTGACAATAATGCAGTCTCTTGTCTTGATCAGTATTTTTCAGTTATTGCACGACTGTCACTTCGTATGGGAAAAGTTCTAATTTTTTCCTTATAGCTGTGTGGGCCGTTCCGGCACTAACATCGATTTTCTGGGGGAGTTTTCTTACTGACGTCTTCGGACTCATGGGCACTTTAGCGGAAATATCGAATAGTTTATCCTCAGACAAAACGCTAGGACGACGATTTCTCGGTGCATCTGTCACTGAAATCGTACTTCGAAATTTGTTAATAAAATCTCGCACAGTATTACGATGTGGGATTGTTGTCCACGGGGAAACTGAATTAAGTGATTGACGAACTGAAACTGTGTATTAACCGCCAGCTTTGAACACTTTCTCGACGAAATACACACGTTCTTCAATGGTTAGCATTTTACCAGAGACATAAACGAAACAAACGAACAAAGGAACTAAACTTAAACGTTCACGTCAACATGTTACGACACACACCAATGATAGTACTGACGCTGGCTGAGATAAAGGAAACAGAAGAATGTTGGGAGAGTCCACTTGAAGGGAAGTAACCCAGGCAGGCGAACAATCATACGGCACTGAGGAGAGACTATTTGACCACCCCGTACAACCTAACGCAACTTACTTGGAAATCACGTAAAACTATATACTATTTATTTTTTACATTGGTTTCAAAGATAAGCTTGCGTGCTTCGCGCTCTGCTCCATCCTCGGGACAGAATCAGATAACACAACTTTTGTGAAACTATTGCATTAACGTTGAAATTGCCGGAACTATCATCTGCAAACAAAGACGAGAAGTTGTTTAGCGAACAATTTAGACTAAGGAGTATGGAATCGCCAAAAACAACAATCGTGAATGGTAAGCATGTATTGTAATGTCATTTTTAATATATCCAACTATTTTTAATGCCTAATATCGAGTTACTGTTACTCTATTTTATTGAATCACGTAGCTAGTGCACCAGATGTGTTTTCCTCCTTGCGAACAGTAACGTAGGATGTTTAGTAACAAATCCTATAGCCCAGTCCTGTCCAACTACATACATTTCTTTGTTAAAGACGTGTGAAATACAGTGTATTCCTGCTGTATGATAGGCTTATGATCCGACAGTTAAATTAAATTTTCTTTCTGATTTGTCAACACTCTAGTTGCATTATGCTTAGTTTTCCGAATGTATATTGTCAACTTTGATTTGGCTGCATTGAATTTCTGGAACGCTTATAAAACTCCAGCTCCAGAAGATGGACCGGCTGACAGTGTCATTACCAGCGGTGTCTATCACTCTTTATAATGCAAGTTCCCACCATCTGGAAACGCAAGGAGAAAAAAAGAGATATCTAATGTGAAATATACTTTCATCAAAAAATGACTGAGCTGAACGTGACCTATCCCATTCTTCCCCACCCTATTCCACCGCAGCAGCACATGTCAGTTAGTAAATTCTATCGGGCACAATGTCTGACTCACTGAAATATATTATATAGTTAATATACAGGACGAATGCTAATAAAACCAGATGGATTCCTGACTGGAAATGGATGAAAAGAGGTGCTATGAATATGTGTCTGGAAACGCATCGCTGCCACGGTAGATGGCGGTGACGAATGAAACTCTCTTTGACCACGTGCCCTGTGTGTTTTTTTTTTTTTTTGTGTGTGTGTGCAGGCTCTGTGATCAACGCAGCATACTGTAAGCAGCAGAATGGTCCGGCATTCTTGTAGGGAACAAGCAAAGATGGTGTTTGTGTGTGTGGCCACATGGATGGGAACGGTCGAGAGACAGCATGTCCGTATCAAAAACAGTACCCTCAAGGACACCTACGACATGACACAAAATTTCAATCCATTTTTTGGAGTGTTGTGTCATCAAGTGTGCTTTCAGACAGATGTACGTGGAGGGAAGTGGTGGACTGAGCGTACACCAGATTTCTATGCCCGGATTCTATAGGATACTGAGACGAACCCTTGTACAAGATCCAGGTAAGTGGCACTCCCAAATAGTGTAAGCAAAAATATGATTACGAGATGCGGCTAGAAAAAAACCGGACTGATGCTGGAAAAAACATTTATTTACAATTATTTACAATTTCATGTTATCTCCTTCAATAGACTCTCCTCCTCGCACCGCTCCATACGAATCATAGCACTGCTGCAGATCATTTTCGGTAAGTTCATACATTACTTCCGTCGCTTTTTCTTTCACTGCTTCAACAGTCTCAAATCTAGTTCCTTTCAAAGCTGACTTGACTTTAGGGAAAAGAAAAAAGTCACAGGGGGCCAAATCAGGTGAGTAGGGTGGATGATCTAAGATGGGAATGTTGTGTTTTGCCAAAAGCGTCTTCACTGACAACGCACTGTGAGCTGGGGCATTGTCTTGGTGAAGGATCCATGACTTTTTTCTCCACAAATCGTTCCGTTTTCTCCGTACTCGCTCACGTAGGGTAGCCAGGACGGTAATGTAGTAATGCTGATTCACTGTTTGTCCCTCTGGTACCCAATCAATGTGCACAATCCCTTTGATGTCAAAAAAAAAACAATCATCATTGCCTTGAATTTCGATTTAGACACTCGTGCTTTTTTTTGTCGTGGAGAATCAGGAGTTTTCCAATGTATCGATTGGCGTTTAGTTTCGGGATCGTAAGTAAAAAAGCACGATTCATCGCAAGTAATAACATTTTGTAAGAAGGTGGGATCACTTTCAATGTTTTCCAGGATGTCAGGACAAATCATTCTTCGGCGTTCCTTCTGTTCGATTGTGAGACACTTTGGAACCATTTTTGAACACACTTTGTTCATGTTGAAACTTTCATGAAGAATCTGCCTAACACTTTCCTTGTCAACTCCTGTTAACTCAGACACTGCTCTGATTGTTAAACGGCGATATTGTCGAACAAGTTTACCGAATTTTTCAATGTTTGCATCAGTTTTGGCTGACAATGGTCTGCCAGTGCGAGTGTCATCACTGGTGTTTTCGCGGCCATCTTTAAATCGTTTAATTCACTCAAACACTTGTGTTCGCGATAAACAATCATCGCCGTACACTTGTTGTAACATTTCAAACGTTTCACTTGCAGATTTTCCTAGTTTGAAACAAAATTTGATGTTAACACGCTGTTCTTTCTGTACACTCAACATTTTCCGACGCACAGACAAAACGTCAACTACTTAAAACAGACGCCACGGGCAGACTGAGTGCAGGAGGCAGATGAAACTCGAGCAGTAGGCGGAGCGAGAGTCACGTGACAGGCCACGCGACTTTCAGCCTTATTGCATTCGTTTTATTGTTTCACCAGTACTAGTCCGGTTTTCTTCTAGCCACACCTCGTATGTGTTTCCTGAGTGACAACCGCTACTCTCCTTATCTCCTGAAGCGGCTGCAAAGATTATCAGATGCGGATTTCCCTCCACGATAAGTAATTTGTCGATGCTTTTTGCACCAGATCATAACAATTACTAGATTTCTGTCGTCAGTTTTCTTTACTGACGAAGAAGCCTTCGCCGGAGCTAGCTTCATCAATCTGCATTATCCTCATCTATGGGATACAGACATGGCACGTGGTCAGAGGACCCTCCATTCGTCAGCGATATCCGCCGAAGTAACGATGCATTACCGGATAAATGCTCGTAGGACCTTTTTTCCTCCATTTCTAGTCAGAAATCCGTTTGTAGTTTGTCGATTCTATTAATGTTCACTCTGTATAGCGAATGGAATGCATTTTGGGACCAAATGTCGGTTAAAGCTGCACAATCAACAATTAGGTGCTTATCTCGCCTTGAAATTCAACAAAAGTTGTAAAATCCCAGATGGAAACATGAAAGACAAAAGATTACTTAGATGTCGCACTCAAATCCCGCTTCCGTCTCATTCAGAGACGTAGCGAGATGTCACTACAATAGATTGCAGTACTCTCCAGTTTATAAAACTGCACAATCTCATTGTGTCTCATCCTCTTCTAGCCAAGATAGACACCTACCATAGTAGTACAAGTTTATATACCAACGACCTTCTCAGATGATGTAGAGATCGAAGAAATATATAGGATGGAATAAAAGAACCTATTCAGATAGTTAAGAGAGAAAAACATTTAATAGTAATGGGGGACTGGAATTCGATAGTAGGAAAAGGAAAAGTAGTAGGTGTGTATGGACTGGGGATAAGGAATGAAAGAGGAAACCATCCGGTAGAATTTTCCACAGAACATAACTTAATCATAGTATCACATCGTCTAACAGTAATGAAAGAAGGGTATATCCTCAGCAGAGGCCTGGAAACAGCGGAAGGTGTCACACAGATTAAATAATGTTAAGACAGAGATTCAGGAACCAGGTTTTAAATTGTAAGGCATATACAGGGGCGGATGTGGGCTACGACCACACTTATTGGCTATGAACTATAGATTAAAAATCAAGAAACTGCAAACGAGAGAAACGTAAGGAGTTGGGACCAGGATAAACTGAAAGAACCAGAGGCTGCAGAGAGTTTCAGTGGGAGAATCAGAGAACGAATGGCAAGTACAGGGGAATACAGTAGGAGAAAAATGGCTGGCTTTGAGACATGAAATAGAGAAGGCAGCATAGGATCAAGTAGGTAAAAAGACGACGGCTAGTAGATACCCTTGAGTAACTGAAGAAATATTGAATTTAATTGATGAAATGAGAAAATACAAAAATGTAGTAAATGAAGCAGACGAAAAGCGATACAAACGTCTTAGAAATGAGATCGACAGGAAGTGCTGAATGGCTAAGCAGCGATGGCTAGAGGACAAATGTAGAATCATGTATCACTAGGGTTAAGATAGATACCACCTACAGCAAAATTAAACAGACCTTTGGAGAAAAGAGAAAATCCCGTATGAACATCAAGAGCTCAGTTCAGTCCTAAACAAGGAAGGGAAAGCAGTTGGCCGGCGTAATAAGGGGAATGCAGTAGAAGAAAAATTTGGAGTAGGAATTGAAATCAATGGACAAGAAATAAAAACTTCGAGGTCTGCCGATGGCATTGTAATTCTGTCAGAGACAGCAAAGTACCTGGAGGAGAAGTTGCACGGAATGGACAGTGTCTTGAAAGGAAGATACATATTGAAAATCAACCAAACAAAACGATGGAATGGAATGTAGTGGAATTAAATCAGCTGATGCTGAGAGAATTAGGAAATGAGACACATAAAGTAGTAGACGAGTTTTTCTATTTGGGAAGCAAAATAACAGATGAAAGTCGAAGTAGAGAGGATATGAAATGTAGACTGGCTATGACAAGAAAAGCGTTTCTGAAGAAGAGAAATTTGTTAACATTGAGTATAGATTTATGTGTCAGGAAGCCTTTTCTGAAAGTATTTGTGTAGCCATGTACGGAAGCGAAACATGGACAATAAATAGTTTAGGCAAGAAGAGAATAGAAGCTATTGGAATGTGGTGCTACAGAAGAATACTAAAGATTAGACAGACAGATCTCGTAACGAATGAGGAGGTATTGGATTGAACTGGGGAGAAGATGTATTTGTGGCACAACTTCACTAGAAGAACTAATCGGTTGTGTAACACTTGTGTCACTAAATGTAACTGGGTTTTCTGTTTTGATGCTAATCAATTGTCAGGATGAGCATTCGAAAGCATTATGTCAGGGTGAAAATACTAAATTAATTAATTTTTCTCTCTTAACAACATGTGGGCAGGGTGGGTTCTTTCTTGGCTCGGGTATGAGGTGGAATGAAACATCATTTTGACATAAGATAACTTTTATTGAAGATTTGTACAACTGTTTCTTACTCGATGTTCTGGCTCGGAGAGCGGCAGCTGTGTCGTTTGCGAAGCCTTCTGCTGCGGCAGCGGCGGCGTCTGATTACGCGCGGCAGTGTGTATCTCGTGTCGCCGTCTCGCCCAGCTGACTGGAGACGCGCAGCGTGAGGTGGCCCGTTTAATTATTGCGAGCGAAGTCGTGCATCGGATGGTGATACCTTGGATGTGGCGTCCCAGTGTTTCTCTTCTCTAAGCGCCCGCGTGTGTTGTGCGTCGGCCAGCGGAGCGGCGCGGCGGGGGAAGGCCCGTGTCCCGGACTCGAACAACGGACTCCCACTGGCCAGTCTTTGGCTGTCAGATCTTCATCCCAGCTCACAGGTGACTGCTGATGTGAGGCCGTCACCTTCCCGTCCTCACGAGTCACCCGTGTACGTAAAAATCAGACTTCAAATACCTTTTAACTTCTGTCTTCTGGTGCCGAGGCTGCTGCTTGCTATTCCTTTACAGCGGCGGACTTGGTGCGTCTGTGCATGATGTAGTCTCTTCTTGTATGACGGTCTTCAGCACCGAAACTGACAGAAAACTACTGCTACTCTTCTCTTCTTCCTTCGTCTTTCTCGTCTCTCGTCTGTCGGGCCCACTGCGTCTCGCGTATTTATTCACTTCAGTTTACTGGAGGTGAACGACTTCACGGTCATTGTCTCTTCTGCTCTGCTGTTCTGCCCGCTGTTTGCCAGTATGTAGCTCTCTAAACTAATCCCAGTTTTTCATTTATATTCTAATTTCTACTTCACTTTGATTTCACTAATTTATTTACTTTTCAACAGTTGGTAGGATACATTCTGAGCCATCAAGGATAACCAACTTAGTAGTGGAGGGAAGCGCGGGGGGTAAAAATCGTAGAGGGAGACCAAGAGAGGAACACACTAAGAACATTCAGGAGGATGTAGGTTGCAGTAGTTACTCGGAGATGAAGAGGCTTACGTTAGAAAGAATAGCATGGATAGCTTCATGAAGACTGAAGACCCGACAGCACTGCTAACTGCAGCTTACGCTCGCCTTTCTTTGCATTACTCTCTTTCCCCCCCTTTACTAATTACAATGTTAATTATAATCAACAGGTAATTTTATTCGCTCTCACTTTTACTGGTGATGGCAATGTCATCAGCTAATCTTACCACTATTATCATTTCAGCCGAAATTTTAACCACACTTCAGAATTTTACTTCCAACACCGCTTCTTCGACGCACATGTTGAATGGCAGCGGAACAGGCAATGCCCATTTCGCACAGACCCTATAACCAAAGCACTTCATCCTTGGCTTCCATTCGTATTGCTCTTCAACGATTTTCGTACATATGTGTGTTTCTCATCTTCCTTTCACTGATAAGTAAAAGCAGAACGTCATCTCGGCTCCGTACCCCACACAATGTCCGTCCTACCGGCCCCAGCTGATCTGGTTGTCAATTAAAAGGACTTGATATTTTATGCTAGTTGTACTGACAATAGTACCGGTTGGCTAATATAACAATTTGAAAAATATAATACACAGATAATTCTGTGTTTTAGTTTTACTTATTTCGCTAGGCCACAAATGTGTTTATTAACATAAGATGAACAGTGGCAGGAGAAAGTAGAAAATATATTACAACATGAGGGAAGGATAGGGGTATTAGATTTAGTACTACAACGAATGGAATAAAGTCGATGATTTTAGTTTTATAACCCACGGAAGAAAACGAAGCCAAAAGTAAACTAATTCAATCCGTTGTGGCGACCCATCCCTGAAAGAGTAACATATTGATCTACGTAAAAGACAAGGATTTGCTTGTATTTTCATACGATGGAGTGCATAACAGCTAAATAGAGCAGACCTTTGGCTCCTGCACTGTAATTCCTGAAACAGAAGGGAGCCGGTCGTGGTGGCCAAGCGGTTAAAGGCGCTACAGTCTGGAACCGCGCGACCGCTACGGTCGCAGGTTCGAATCCTGCCTCGGGCATGGATGTGTGTGTTGTCCTTAGGTTAGTTAGGTTTAGGTAGTTCTAAGTTCTAGGGGACTGATGACCTTAGCAGTTAAGTCCCATAGTGCTCAGAGCCATTTGAACCATTTTTTGAAACAGAAGGGATTGGACAGCTGACGTATTTACATTTATGTTGTAAATGGAATGTTGAGTCAAATACGTCGGTTCATAATTGCAACAGCTGTCACACTTACTTATTTGCCAAGAACACCGCCGCCGACGCCGATCACAAATTGGGAACAATAGCATGATTAAAGGTCTATTTTTCGGTAGAATCCGAAAATGCAATGATATGGTGGGTTCCCCTTTAAAATACAAACTTGACCGCATCCACGCAGGACGGGTGGTTGGGTGGTGGGCTGTTGTAGCGCAAAAAGACGTCCCCGTTTCAGATAGAGCATTTATTTCAGTCGATGCGTTGCTTTCGGGATATTTAGTTATCTCGAGCTAAACCACTCTGATTAACTCACACGCTTAGCAATCGGACACCAAAACCTGCATCTATTCCATGCAATTTATCGTATGGTGTGTGAGATTTGGTACTTAATGCATATCTTCTTTCTGTTCTCGTCGGAAAAAGACAGCGCGAGAATCGATTGTTTGGAAAACCTACGAATGAGCTCGTCTCCCTTTACCTTCATGGAATTTCTCGAGATGATCAACGGAAGGTATCTGTGGATGAAACAGACCATCCTCTAATTCCCGAAGAGGGGGAATAGATTTTTGAGTAGCTGCATGGGGAACTGTCTGGATAACTGAGTGATCTGTCTTAGTAACATCAACCAACATGAGCTTAATGTGCTGCTACGGCGGAAGACCGAAAGCATAGTCGATTTACTGAGGTAACTTTTCTCGGGGCTGCTCTGCTGAGTGGTTTAATGATGATGGCACCCTTTCGGATAAAATAATAGAGAGGTAAAAATAGCCCCGTTCTGACGTCCCGGTGAAGACTAATCAGGAGGATGTCATCCTCAGGAAAAACTTAACCGGCGTTCTACTGTTCGAAACGTGGAGTGTTATGTCCTCTAATCAGATAGGTGGGCTAGAGAATGTATGAAACAAAATTGGTATTTGAAGTTAGATGTACTGGTGATTAGTGAAGTGTGATGGCAGGAAGAATAGGACTACTGGTAAAGACACCACAGGTTTATCAATAAATCAAACAGAGGTAAGAAAAGTGTTTGTGTAATCAGTAATATGAAAATAGGAATGCTAGGAATCTACTGTGCACTACACGGCTAACGCCTCGTCGTATTCGCGATAGACACGAAGCAATCATCCATCAGAAGAGCGCATCGCCGTATGCTGACAATCGCCACAAATGATGAAGAGACTGAATGGACATGTGATGAGATGAAAGAAGTTAATCAGGTAGTTATGAGAGACAAAAATTTAATTTTGCTGCGTGGCTGGAAATCTGCGGACAGAAAACGAAGAGAAGGAAGCGTAATAAGAGAAAACGGAAGTGGAGAAAGAAATTAAAGAGGAAGCCGCCTGGTAGAATTTTACTGACAGCATAATTAGGGGCGAGAGATATTGCAGTGAAGCCGCCTAGAAGAAAGTTACAGAGAGCATAATTAAATCATGGGTAAGTCTTCGTTTTCGAATTATGAAGGAAGACTGTATACGTGGAAGAGACTCTGGATGGTTTCAATATATGATTGCAATAAAGAGATTTTAACCACAGATTCCAAACTGTAAGTCATTTACAGATGCAGATGTGGCCCTGACCGTAATTTATTGGTTACGATCTGGAGATATTTCTACTTGGTAGGAAATTACGGATATAAAATCTGGATAAACTAAAAGAACCTGAAGTCTTTCAGAGTTTCAGAAGGAACATTAGGAACAGCTGACTGAAGCTGAAAAAACGAAAACAATAAACGGCAAATGCGTAACTTAGAGCGAAGGTAGGAGAGCATCAGAAAGACGAATTCCAGTAGAAACCCTTTTACAATAAAGGAGACATTGAATTTCATTGACAAATTTGATAAAATATAAAACATACAGCAATTTGAGCAGGAGAAGGAGGAAAATGGGGGTGGATCACTTCCACGGAGGAACGCTTCTGTGAAGGGACACACTCAAGGGGCCCGATGCTCGGCCGGCGCTACCAGCATTTTACAGGTACGTGCACGTTAACGAGGCAAGGCAGTCTGGCACAGCGTGCTGTAATCTGTGACACGTCACCAGCCGAAGAAAGAATGAACGGATGTCGTCATATGGCACTTTCCTGTAGTTCCGCTGCAACCATTTGGTATTCCGTTTCCACTGATACATATTTCAATTCTACGCACCTCTTGAGAGGAATGATGCGAACATTCCCTAGAAGAGAGGTGGCCATTGACATAGTCTTTCATTAGTAAATATTTTATAGACAGACAATTAGCCATCTTTGCTTTCCAGAGAAAAGCACGACTAGGTAGTCTCGTTTAGTCCCCCATCAAACTTATTTACAATATTTACAAGACTTCCAATGAATCTGACGTGCGTTAAATTACTTTTCAATATTGACATAATTTAGAATGTTGCAACGTTTTATTCTATATGGACGCAACAAAATTCAGAAATAATTTTGAGTGGCGGCCAATAGGAAACTTTTTAATTCCTTTACAATGGTCTCGTCAGTCTTCTCTCCAGTTTCATTTCTTATTTTTCTCATACAAATTTAAAAGTAATTGATCACATTGGCGGCTATGGTGCTGCCTGCCTTGTCAAACATTTTCGCTAATAAATAAACGTTTTGCTGAATTTGATATTAATGCAGTTATCCTTCCGTTCCATACTTTAGAGACGCCATTAGTACCTGAGATTTCTTTAGTTAGTTTCATGTTTCATGGATTATTAGCGCGGTCTAAGGCGCTGCAGTCGTGGACTGTGCGGCTGGTCCCGGAGGAGGTTCAAGTCCTCCATCGGGCATGGGTGCGTATGTTTGTCCTTAGGATAATTTAGGTTAAGTAGTGTGTAAGCTTAGGGACTGATGACCTTAGCAGTTAAGTCCCATAAGATTTCACACACATTTGAACATTTGATTATTAGCGCGATAAATCGTAATGATGTGGGTCTAGTCATTTTACATCCAAATCGCAAATTAATTTGCAAATAGGGCAACATGCTGATAACTAATATGTTTGTTTTTACGATTCGAACATCCTCTGCAATTCAAAAAATGGTTCAAATGGCTATGAGCACTATGGGAGCTAGCTTCTGAGGTCATCAGTCCCCTGGAACTTAGAACTACTTAAACCTAACTAACACACATATCCATGTCCGAGGCAGGATTAGAACCTGCGACCGTAGCGGTCGCGTGATTCCAGGCTGAAGTGCCTAGAACCACTCGGCCACGCCGGTCGGCTAAGAGTCCTGAAGTTTTTGGTTCTAAGATGTGCTCACGTCAATAGAGAACCCACCATCATCCAACTTTTCGAGGGGAAGATATGTGAGAACTTAACACATTGTTATGTAACAGTGCATTTATTTGATTTCCTTATGGACAGCAACAAAACATTATTTTGTACGAACGTTAATCAAAGTGAAAATTACAACCCTTAATCTCTGTTTCAGGAAGCAAACTGCTACCTTCTTTAATGTTAGAAATTTCGAAGTCCTTCATGAGAGACACAGGAATTTATTCAAACATGTTTGTTTTAATAGTTTAAAAAATGGTATGTTTCTCTCCCTTTGTTCGGTATTAGAACGTAGACAGCTGGAACACTGTTTGTTTCTCGATAGAAACTTGTAATATGGGCCTGAAGTATATGAAATTGACCAAACTGTTGTTCAAACTCTTGAACCTTTCTTTCGCACAGATTGACTCAGAGCTTGGTAAATGTGAGTGACCCTTTTTACTGGCAGACACCGCTATTCTCTCATTCGTTTCCCTGTCGTTACCTGCAAGTAAAAATTTGCCTCCATCGTTCACCAGCAACGCTTTTTAAAAAAATACTGCTCCGTAATGGGTCGCTTCTTTCATAGGTCCCATGTATTTTCTCATAATGCGAAATAGTTCTCGCCGCAAAGAAAACCGCCTTTGTTTCAGTGACTGCCACCCCAACTCGCGTATCATATCAGTGTCACTCTGACCCCTATTGTGCGGTAACACGAAACTTCCAGACCTTCTTCGCGCTTTTTCGATGTCCTCCGTCAATCCCACCTGGTAGGGATCGCTCAACGCTCAGCAATATTCCAGCAGTGGACGGACAAGTGTAATGTAGGCAGTCTCTTTAGTGGGTTTGTCCCATCTTCTAAGTGTTCTGCCAACAAAGCGCAGTCTTTGTTTCGCCCTTCCCACAATATTATGTATGTGGTCTTTCCAACTTAAGTTTCTCGTAATTGTAATTCCTAGGTAATTAGTCGAATTGACAGCCCTTAGATTTGTTCGATTTACCGTATACCCAAAATTTACGGGATTTCTTTTAGTACTCATGTGGATGACCTTTGTTTAGTGCCAATTGCCACTTTTCGCACCATACAGAAATTCTCTCTGCATCATTTTTTAATTGGAATTGATCGTCGGATGATTTTACTAGGCCTCAAATCACAGCGTCATCTGCAAACAATCTAAAGGGGCTGCTCATATTATCGCCTAGACCATTCATCATCTAAATCAGGAACAGCAGAGGGCCTATGACACTACCTTGCGGAACGCCAGATATCATTTTCACTTCTGTTCGGTGCTTTACAATCTATCACTACGAACTGTGGCCTCTCTGAGAGGAAATCACGAATCCAGTCACACAACTGAGACGATACTCCATATGCACGCAATTTGCTTAATAGTCGCTTTGAGGAACGGTATCAAAAGCCTTTTGGAACTCTAGGAATATGGAATCTATCTGAAAGTCCTTGTCGACAGCACTCATTACTTCATGAGAATAAAGAGCGAGCTGTGTTGCACAAGAACGATATTTTCTGAATCTGTGTTGGTTATGTATGAATAACTCAGTTTCTTCAAGGTGATTCATAGTGTCCGAGTACAGTATGTGCTCGAAAATCCTACTGCAAATTGAGGTTAGTGATATGGGTCTGTAATTCAATGGCTTACTCCTATTTCCTTTCTTCAATATTGGTGTGACCTGTGCTACTTTCCAATCTTTAGGAAGTGACATTCCGTCAAGTGAGCGGTAGTATATGATTGCTAAGAAAGGCGCTATTGTGTCTGTATACTTTTAAAGGAACCTGATTGGTATGCCATCTGGGCCGGAAGACTTGCCTTTCTTACGTGATTTGAGTTGTTTCGCAACACTTAAGATATCTACTTTTATGTCGCTCATGATAGCAGCTTTTCGGGCTTCGAATTCTGTAATATTTACTTTGTCTTCTTTCGTGAAGGAATTACGGAAAACTGTATTTAGAAACTCCGCTTTAGTGGCACCATCATCGGTAACATTTCCATCGCTATCGCGCAATGACGGTATTGACTGCTTTTTCCACTAGTGTACTTTACATACGACCAGAATGTCTTTGGGATTTTTACCATATTTTGAGACAATGTTTCATTGTGGAACCTATTAAAAGCACCTCGCGTTGACGCCCCCAATAAATTTCGAGCATCCGTAAAACTTAGCCAGTCTTGGGGATTACGAGCTCTTCTGAAATTGGCATGCACTTTTAGTTGCTTCTGCAACAGTGTTTTGACTTGTTTTGTGTATCATGGAGGGTCAGTTCCGTCCCTTATTAAATTATGTGGTATGTGTCTATCTATTACTGTCGATACTGTATCTTTGAAATTGAGCCATATCTGGTCTACACTTACATAATTAGCCTGGATGGAATGGAGGCTCTCTCTTAGGAAGGCATCAAGCGAATTTTTACCTGTTGTTTTAAATAGATATATTTTGCGTTTATTTTTAGTGGTTTTGTTTGACATGGTTTTGATCCTCGCTACAACGACCTTGTGTTCACAAATCCAAGTATCCGTCATGATGCTCTCTATTAGATCAGGATTATTTGTGGCTAAGAGGTCAAGTGTGTTTTCGCAACCATTTACAATTCGTGTGGGCTCATGAACTAATTGTTCAAAGTAATTCTCAGAGAAAGCATTTAGTACAATTTCGAAAGATGTCTTCTGTCTACCATCGGCTTTGGACATGTATTTTCGTCAACAAATCGAGGGTAGAGGAAAGAGGGTACAAGAAAGAAGGAAGATTCACAGTTCCTTGGATGTGATGTGTAGCACAATGAACATCAATCTGAACGTAGCACTCGTACCATTCCTTTCTTGTTCATGGATAGCTTGGAATGGTGGAATACACGGAAATGGTGCCATGGACGTGGCTGGAAAACACACAAATAGCGGAAACGTTGAGGCTAGTATGCAAGGAGGAGCATAACAAGTAGTAACGTTCCTCTGAAAGAAAAGAAAAAAAATTAGTGACGCGCTGTGACGGAGCACTTGTGTCGGCTACTGTGGGAGTCAGCACCGAGACAAACATGGAAGGACAGAAGTTGCTATGGCTGGTGGCAGTAATCCAAAAAGATCTGTACATAACGGTTTCAAATTGATACGACACTTTATTTCTAAAAAGAAAATAAACATTTCTTTTCATTCTGAGGTACTTGATGTGCTTCCTGTTCCGTCTAGATGCAGTTACTTTACCCACTACTACTATTCGAAGAACGGAAGCTAAGAACTGTGTATCACTCCACTGACTAGAGGTCAGGATGCTTTGTAATTCTTAATTGCTCACTGATAAGAAGAAAATGCACACAACACCCTCTTTCTGCACTATGTGGATGAAGGGGGATAGTGGTGGCTTTATTTTGCACTGGATATCCTCAGAAAGTGTACCCCATGTGATATTTCCAGCAGTATTTCTAACTTGCATACTACTGGCACAGATCACGTAGTAAGTTTTCGACGATACTTCAGCAGACAGATTTGTTGTTGTCTTAAAATGGTTGGTGGTTCTTGACGACTGCTGCTGTGCTCGGGTCGACGTCGTATATACGTTAGCCCTTATCCCCTCTAACATTCGGGATCTGCCGGCGTCCGTGGATCCGCTGCGTCGGATTGTGGTAGTGGTAGGGTGGAGACGTCCGGCCGTTAACTAAGGTTTCTTTACTGTTGCTGATCGTCTCTTGCTCTCACCTCTCAATTTATCTCACAAACTGGTTCAGAATGCTGTACTTCAGGAATATCTTCATTCCTCAGAAGGATATATTTTTGCTTTTGCTAATCTCTTCACTTTATCATCTCCTGCGTAACTCTACCCTGACTGCACCTCCTTTCTATTTCCTGATATCTTTTCTGCCTCAAAACTATTCGTACTCTTCCGCATCCTTCACTGTCTGATTTACTTACATTCACATCATATTCCACTACCCTTGCATCTACTGGAGACTCTTCACCTTACAGACTGATTTCCGCACTCATGACAACCAACAGGAACATAAGCATTACTGTCTACTCCCCTTCCACTGACAGCAGCAATATTTTCCTCATATTCCTTAAAAGACGCTAATTTAATTCTCCTCTCCTTCTTCGTCTTTCCGATCCTGCCCATCGGTTCTGCTTCTGTTAATATACGATATCTTCCACCTTTGTTTTCTGTTTTCACTCTTTCTCCTGTTGTATTCCCCATTTATGATACATCCTCTTCCTCTTCTTCTCTTTCTCCTTTCTGGTAAACCATCTTCTCTCTCTCTTCTCTTTCTTGATTAGTAAAATATATCCCTACTTAAAATCTTCTTTTTCCTAGGATCGGTTTGCTTCATTGCTGGTTTCTACGGTATTGGTGTTTTCTAAAGTACTAATATTTAATGAGTCATCGTCCCAATGAAGAGTAATTGGGTTGCCGTGTTTGTCGAACTCACTACAATTCGTCATTCGTGTCAAGTTGCTGTGTGTGATGTCATGTCAGTCAGCATATCCGCCAAGTTGCCCACAGCTCGCGTGACTCGCTCCATCGCTGCGCATGACGTCACTTTCGCCTTTGTCACTACTGCTGTCCTCGCTGTCTGACCCGAGCACCACCTCATTGCTTGTGGTAGCACTCGTGTATGTACTCAGATTCACTGCACATTCCGCTTCGTGTACAGCCCACAGATGATCTCTTACAATTTTACAAAAAATAATAGCTGCAATTTTCATTTCATTTGTTGCCTTCTTGCTGTCTCATAATTACTTTCTTCATGGTATGTTTAGTGTTCCTTGTCTTGGTTGCTGTCTCGTGTCTGTGTGGACTTACGCACACTTTTGAAATTCGTTTGATCTGCTCACGATGCGGGAATCTCAGTTTCTAGTTTGCTCTGTCCTACATTCAATACATGTTTGAGCTCACCTTATTGTTACCTGACCTGTTTCATTTCATGTTTCAACTCTTTTTCTAGTTTGCACTTACATGCCTTCATTTCAATTTTAAGCCCGACTTGAAACGCTTATATTTTATTTGTTTGTTTGTTATTGTTATAATTTCTTTGTATTTTAACTAGCTTTGTTAATTCGCTTTCATTTATTTACATCATACCAAGTAATAAATTGAACATAACATTAGTACTCATCTCTCCTGTTGATCCTGCATCTACAGTAAAGTTTGATACTGATGTTCTGATCCTGCATCTACAATAAAGTTAGATACTGATGTTCATGTTTATGACTGAGTTGTCTCACCTGTCCCTTTTTCCTCCTGTATAGTGTTATTTCTAACTACATGTTGAAATAATTCCTTCGTTCGCCAGACAAAATGAGACTTAAGCCGCTTCCAGTTACTACAGCTATGCTATAATCTAGCTGATTCCTCTGCCTGTGCTTTTACGTGTTACCGTTTAATCAAATTAACAGAAATTCAACTACCCTCTCTGTATTACCTCTTCGCAATATCACACTGATTCGACGACAAGCGTTCTTTACCATCGACCTGACCCACAAACGTAAAACTACATCCTGTCTTCCTTACTGTTATTCACTCAATAACCACATCCACTGATAAGTGGAACATTCCTGATACTGCACTTCTTCACGTCTTCCCTTACTTATACGACCAGTACCTGCACTACTTAAAGTATTTTATTTGATAGGTTTGAGACTGGGGCACACGTCGCAGTGGTGTGGATATTGTGTCAGAGTCGCTACCTCATTGGTAGTGGCCGGCTAACTTGAAGCAGTGAAGCCGCCAATTACTGGCCTTAACACAGCGACTTGCTGAAGGCGTTGTCCAGAACACCCAGTGACCTACTTTCCACCGGACGCACCACACCCATCATTTTTAAATAGGAGGAAATTTCACATCCATAAATTATAAACGAGGAAACAGCTGAGGATCACTGAAATACTCTGTACAGCTGGAGAAGACATGTTCAAATAACTTCAAATGAACGATAAATAATGCAGTTTTAATTAGTTACTGATGTCAGGAACCGCCATTTCAAGTCACCAAGGTGTTGCAACCTGGTACGATTAAAATCAAGTGTCTCTAGAAACTTCAGTGTTTCCTCAAATGTCAGGTGATATCCTTATCATCTCTGAACGGAATAAAATGTGGACTCTAGGTATAAAATTTCATGTGCCTGAATGGAATATATTGTTAACAACTCATAAGCTGTCCATGGACTGACACAGCGACGGCTTGTACGCAGTTTGTGAGGGAGAGAGGTTAAATCGGCAGGATTGGCTGCACTGTTAACAAAAATAACCACGCCTCCTTCTGCTCTCTTCCGACCACTAAGGTCCTACTCTTGAGATGTAGCCACGTTGTGCAGATGCATAAGATTCTAGTGTATCTTTTGGAGAAATATATTTGTTGCTTGAGCAGAACATCGTAATTTCTCCACATTGTACACTGAACCCACAGTCGTTGTCTTGTTTTTATTTTTGGACATGAGTCTTGTGACTGGTTTGACGCGGCCCGCTACTGTTGCCTGCACAGTGATCTGTGATGGTGGGGGCATGTGATCAGCAAGTCGTCAGTCCCTCAGTGAAATTTTGCCGCTAGATATCACTCATGATGATGCCGATTCTTGTTTACTCAGTACTTGAAACCTAAACCGCTCCCTTCTTCCATTGGATGCCACCTGAAGAACAAATCCATCAGCGACATTTTCACTTTTGTAAAATTGTTCAAGTCGACAGCTGGTGCTTGTGAAGTGGAAAGGTGAAGAGGCAATCACAGTTAAACCAAGCTCGGTCAGACTTTATGACTTGATGGAGAGGGACCGTCAAGCATTGCAGAAGGTGGCTGTTAGAAATCGCGTGAAATCAGCGGAAGGAGTCAATTGTGAGTTCCGAAGTTCTACCAGCACTCCAGTTAGCACAATGACTGTGCGTAAGGAGTTAACAAGAATGGGGTATAGTGGTCGAGGACGTCCTCAGAATGTACATATGCCTGTGTCACTTGGAGCAAGAGGATGGAAATGTTGTGTGCACAATCCATGTCCCATGTTTACACAGAGTACGCGAAGGAACTTGCCCCCCTTCTTGCAGCGGTGTACCGCAGGTCTCTAGATGAGCGTAGCGTTCCAAAGGATTGGAAAAGGGCACAGGTCATCCCCGTTTTCAAGAAGGGACGTCGAACAGATGTGCAGAACTATAGACCTATATCTCTAACGACGATCAGTTGTAGAATTTTGGAACACGTATTATGTCCGAGTATAATGACTTTTCTGGAGACTAGAAAACTTTACTATAGGAATCAGCATCGGTTTCCAAAAAGACGATCGTGTGAAACCCAGCTCGCGCTATTCGTCCACGAGACTCAGAGGGCCATAGACACGGGTTCCCATGTAGATGCCGTGTTTCTTGACTTCCGCAAGGCATTCGATAGAGTTCCCCACAGACGTCTAATGAACAAAGTAAGAGCATGTGGACTATCAGACCAATTGTGTGATTGGATTGAAGAGTTCCTAGATAACAGAACGCAGCATGTCATTCTCAATGGAGAGAATTCTTCCAAAGTAAGAGTGATTACAGGTGTGCCGCGGGGGAGTGTCGTAGGACTGTTGCTATTCACAATGTGCAGCCGTGCTCAAAAGTATCCGAACGACCTGGATTGCATTTCGCCTGATTCGCATACAACCCTCATAACGCGGCTGTCTAGCAGGTCCTCTAACCGCTCCTCGGTACAGTCGTTTGGCTATTGAAAATGGTTCCAACAAATCACCACTAGAAAACACTGCTCTGTATCGCAATAACTCAAGACGTAAAGTAATACCACGATACTACAAATATCAGGGAACACCTTATCACAGATACGATTGTCCTTAAAGCTTATAAGCTCACATATATTACAATAAATGACATACCTGAAATGTTACCACTCTCATTATTACGTCAGATAGGTAGTGCACGTAGTAAGTTCGTCGTATTCATGATTTCCTCTTCAAAGTAACACACCGTACTTTTATTTAACACAAAATGACATTAAAAGCTTAAGTTTTGCAAGAGCTGCTAGTTGAGAATACGTATGAACTTCAAAGAACACGACGAACCGTCTCGTTCTTCACAGGGATTCAAACCCAAGTCATGCAGACGAAGCAGATTTCATGACTGACGGAAACTAGCAGTCGTTCCTGACTAGGCATTCAGAGAGTGATATACCTCGATTTTAGACCGTATCAGCTAGGAAACATCAACTTTAAATTACATAATGTAAATATTTTTAGCGGACGCGAATTCCTACCCAGCATCTATTATCCCTGTTTACGAACTACGAGAGTTGTTAAATATTGCTTCTTCACAAGTAACTTACTTGAAATGTCATGAGGTTCGTGAGGTAAAGCTTTGTGCTGGACAGGGATTCGAACCCAGAACCTAATCGGTTTGTTATCGAAGCGCAATCAACTGAGACATATCGGATTTTCTCGGCAGTAGCAAGATGTTTTAACTGAAATGACGAGACGTAACATTAATTTTTTCCTTTCCAGGTCTCCAACCCGGCACCTATCGCTGTTACCTTCTAGTGAAAACGAACGTTAAATATGGGTTTGTTACACCAGGAGCGACATGTGAGCATGTTTGAACCAGAAATAATATGACGAAGTGTTCAGTGCTGACTGGTAATCGAACCCCACACGTATCGTTGCTGACTACACACAAAGAGACGTCAGCTACCGAATTTTTCCCCACCAGCAGCTCGGAATACCAACCTTGAACTTACAGTGATCTCGCAAATAGTTCTGTGTCTCACTGGGAGTAAAAAACGTCAGATATCGTTAGTGTTGACAACGAATGAAGACACATTAAAAATCAAAATTATTATCTACCAGCAGATAGATGTTCTCATGCTAGAGCTTGATAATACATAACGAAAACTTTAGTGCCGGGCCAGGATTTGAACCCATTCACGCGCAATATGTGGAGATGTTGAGGAATTTGCAGTTTTGAACAAACAACAAATTGTAGTCGAGTGGTATTGTCACGAAGGGCTCAAATTCCGCGTTAAGGCCGGTCTGAGTTGCATTCCCAGTTCAGAACCAATTTGATCGACACACAGAAGCTCAAATATAAGATGGAATAAGTGTCCCGTGACCCTACATAGCGTTTGTTTCGTCATTAGAAATAAATAACTAGTATAAGAAAGGTTACTGGTGACTGACTTTATTGTGGTTCAACCTTATATCTACTTGGTAGAGAAGGAATATCATGTTTGTGAATTTCAGACCACAATGCCATTATACCTTCTTCATTTGGCGTAGTCAGAAGAGACAAGAATCTGTCTCTCCGTATCAAAAATCATCGGCAGAGGTTGGATTTGAACCCAGACCACGAGCATATGAATTTATCAGCAACCCGACAGACCACCAAATCCTCTTAACACTGGCTCATTATTCTATTGTAACGCCGTTGCGCCACACTGGATGACAATTTGGACACACAGGCTCCCTGTAGTGGTTTTCAGCATGTTCAGTACATTCATTTACTTGGTTGACCGAATCGTCTTGAACTAGCTGCCTCGGCTACCCAGTGCATACATTCAACTCTAATTTGTAATCACCGAAATAAAATCACGTAACTTCCACCTACACAGAACTGACAACAGTGTAGGATGCAGAAATTTAAATAGGAAGTGTTCCTTTGCACTTGAGCTACTCTATTGCGCTATCTGTTTGTTGAAAACGGTATGCAGTGCAAAAGAAAAGCTGTAACTGTCTGTATCTCAGAAGTCTACATCCGGCCATATGCATTATCTCACAACACTGTGGAATGCGTAAGTTCTAGAAGAATTTATCACTCTGGCTTCTGCTTGGCATTAAAATTAAGGATCTCTTGTTTGTGCCTGCGGTAACACATGCGCTCCCTGCACAAAAGAAAAGAGAACTGAATTGAATGTAGTGCCTCCAAGTTGGCATAAGCAGAAAAGGAGAAAAATTAAACAACATAAATGGTCTCTCTTTCTGTGCGGCTGGTCCCGGCGGGGGTTCGAGTCCTCCCTCGGCATGGGTGTGTGTGTTTGTCCTGAGGATAATTTAGGTTAAGTAGTGTGTAAGCTTAGGGACTGATGACCATAGCAGTTAAGTCCCATAAGATTTCACACACATTTGAACATTTTTCTTGGTCTCTCTTTGATGCCTCAATCTTCATTGCCATTATGCGTCTAATGAGAAAAAACGTACACTTGAAGATCATGTTGCTTTATTTAAATGATCACAAAATCAGGAAAAACGAACAGTGAGGTTGTCAGTAAAAGCACATTACTGTTGTCAGTATAATGTTGCACTGCCCAGAGACTGTAATGATAAAGGGCCCGTTTAGATCAGACATATTGTAAACAAAGTGGAAGGGAGAGCACCTCTAAATTCTACGATCCGTATGCATTGCATACACACAGAAATTACTGTTATAGTGTACTTATGGAGCCCAATGGGTTAACTGCGTATTTTCGGTAAGAAAGAGCACTGGCATACAGTCTTCGCTACATGAGGTCACTTAAACTGGTGTCACTCTCAGCTAGAATTTATGGTCGGATGCGGGTTTGGCAACTGTGAAATACTTTCCCACATTACAGTACCGAATATTAAATTTGAATTAATATTGCGAACACGTCACGTCGACCAAACCATATGCAAGAACTGTCAGCGACATATATCGGAATGCAGTAAGTTCCCTTGGCTTTTGGTTTGGCAGTATCCGACAGCCATTTCTAGGCGCAAGTAAATGAAGAAGGACAGCGCGTTCAAGTGACGTCTTCATCAATTACTTCAGTTTTAATGTAATCTACGAGTAATTGTTGATGTTTGATATTAACATGAAAAGAATTCTGTAGACGGGGAAAGAATCTGTTCTTGGGTAACTACTTCTATAATGACCAAAAGGTATTGAATGATGGTCAAGCACACGTGTTCCAGCAGCGGTATGAAGGAAATGATAGTAATAATGACGGTTATAACCGAATTATCCGGTAACTTCACACTTCACAGTGGGAAACTACTTCTATAATGACCAAAAGGCATGATGATCAAGCGCATGTGTTCCAGCAGCGGTATGAAGAAAATGATAATAATAATGACGGTAATAATTGAATTATCCGGTAACCTCACACTTCACAGTGGATTTTCTCGAACTAAGAAATTTTCTGAATTAGTGAAAATTTCAAAATGGCTTCACATCGAGGCTATGATGCCTAGGAAGAGGTTTTACATCGTGCTGACATGAGTTTAGCATGTTATCCGCGTCAGAAGCCTGCTTCTACTTAATCATTTAATAGACTCGCATTTTTTCCAGCGTGATTAATTTTGTAAGCTAACCATATCATCCGTTACAGCACACTCTGGGGCTGGAAAATGTGGCCACAATGGTCTGGTGGAACGAACTATCACAGGTGCAATGCGTGGGTTCAAGCATTTACTTTTAAGAGGCACAAACAGATTTACTTTACCTCTGGTAACCTCAAGAGAAAGACATTGTAATTCAGAATCCGCATTAAACATCACGTTCCTTCGTTACCAACTGGGCAGAGCCGGTTTACGTTGGAAAATGACATAGGTGGAAGACATGGTAAAAGAAATACTGTCGCCAGTAAACTTACTTACATTAGAAAATTTTATTTTATTTGATGAACCGATAGCCATTTAGAGGAACAGGGCTCTTATTTCACTTGTACTTGATTGAACTACAGACATTGAAAAATTTGGTGCTGGACTGTGATTTGAATTCGTATCTTCTCTCTTGAGGATCTGAATCTCTTGGAACTGTATAGTTCAGACATTTCGTTCCTTTTCCCAAGACTGAAATCTTCTCTAGGTCTCCTCCAAAGGCAGGTATGTGGGTCCGAATATTGATCCTGCACAAAAATATTCGTAATTTCATTTCAAGCCCTATCACGTGTACACCGGCCATTTAGTGAAAATTAACTTGCATTTTTAATGTCTGTTCATGTGTTGCGAACATTCGCAATAGGTGTCGTTATTTCGGGTCAACCACGCACACATCTTACTGTTGGTGAGTAGGCAATTCATACTTAAGCTATATTCGTGGAGTATAAAGAAGGACGGTAGGTGTGCGGTTCGATTGTCGCTCAGGCACAAAAATTTCTGTCCTTATTTTAGATTCAAACACCTAATAGCTGGTAGGAAAAACCGATACATAACATTTGATTTTACTTAGTTAACAATCCGATTACGTGTTGGGTTCGTATCTCCGTCACAAAACTTCACATCATGCGCTTCATCTTTAAATGCATGCACACTTTGTTACTTCTGAATGGAGGTATATCAGACATCCTTCGTGGTTAGTTAATAGAGACTAAAGGGTCTTGATAGGAGTCCCGGTTTATTACAAAAATTCTGGTCTTTTATTTTCAGGCTTATATTTGGTTACTGATATTGGCGAAAATTTCGGTAACTCATGACTCTTCATGGCTAGTCAGCGATATGATTAGATTAGATTAGTATTTGTTCCATAGATCATGAATACGACATTTCGTAATGATGTGGAATGTGTTATTTTAATGAAATATTTGTTTATGTACCATGATGCAATTTCTTTACAACAATTATTTAATCTCTCTCTCAATTTTTTTATATTTATTTATCTCTCTCTCTCTCTCTCTCTCTCTCTCTGCTTCTCTCTCATGCACACACACACACACACACACATATATATATATATACACCATTGATTTTTATTGTTATATGCTTGGTGTGCTCGACTATCGGCCAGGCACGAAAACGTCCATGAACGAGTTTCTTAGTTTTGAGTACACTTACGAAAGAAATATAAAAACAACTATGAGAGTTACTGATCTGTGATGCTTAATTTACAGTCAGTTCTGATTATTATTAGTAACTACGCTCCAGTTCCTAAACCTAGCTACAGAAATGCGAATCAGACGCGTTACGTATTCCAAGCCGTGCCAGCCGCGCCTTTGAGATGCTATGGTCACTTCCTAACAGTCTGTAGTAACACATCGGTTCGTCTTCTTCCTGCTGGTACGGTAACTGAAATTTGGCAACAAGGCAAGGTATGTTTGGCAACTCTGTGATCGACGAGTTACTTCCTGGTGTGCACGGAATTAAGCCTGAAAGTTCACTTGGTTTTTCCTGTCATTCCCATTGAATAATCTTAGTTATTATCGATTGAGGTGTAACAAAAGATTGTAAATTTACGGTTTTCAAACATGCTCACATATTGCTTCTGGTGTAACAAACCCATATTTAACGTTTGTTTCCTCTAGAATGTAACAGCCATAGGAGCTGGGTTGGAGTCCTGGGAAGGAAAAAATTAATGTTTCGTTTCGCCATTTCGGTTAAAACATCTTGCTACTGCCGAGAAAATCCGATATGTCACAGTTGATTGTGCTTCGATACCAAACCGATTAGGTTCTGGGTCGGAATCCCTGTCCGGCACAAAACTTCACCTCACGACATTTCAAGTAAGTTACTTGTGTTGAAGCAATATTTAACAACTCTCGTAGTACGTAAACAGGGACAACAGATGTTGGGCAGGAAATCGCCATCGTTAAAAATGTTTACGTTATGTAATTTAAAGTTGATGTTTCCTAGTTGATACTGTCTAAAATCGAGGTATATCACTCTCTGTGTGCCTAGTCAGGAATGACTGTTAGTTTTGGTCAGTCACGAATTCTTTGCTTGGTCTGCATGACCTGGGTTTGAATCCCTGTGAAGAACGAGACGGTTCGTCGTGTTCTTAGAAGTTCATACGTATACTCATCTAGCAGCTCTTGAAAAACTTAAATTTTTAATTCCATTTTGAGTTAAATAAAAGTACGGTGTGTTACTTCGAAGAGGAAATCATGAATACGATGAACTTACTACGTGCATTACCTATCTGACGTAATAATGAGAGTGGTAACATTTCAGGTATGTCATTTATTGTAATATATGTGAGCTTATAAGCTTTAAGGACAGTCTTATTTGTGATAAGGTGTTCCCTGATATCTGTAGTATCGTGGTATTACTTTACGTCTTGAGTTATTGCGATACAGAGCAGTGTTTTCTAGTGGTGATTTGTTGGAACCATTTTCAATAACCAAACGACTTTACCGAGGAGCGATTAGAGGACCTGCTAAACACAGGGTTGTATGCTAATCAGGCGAAATGCAATCAGATCGTTCGGATACTATTAAGCACGACTGTACATAAAAAACCTTGTGGATAACATCGGAAGTTCACTGGGGCTTTTTGCGGATGATGCTGTAGTATATCGAGAGGTTGTAACAATGGAAAATTGCACTGAAATGCAGGAGGATCAGCAACGAATTAACGCATGGTGCAGCGAATGTTAATTGAATCTCAATGTAGACAAGTGTAATGTGCTGTGAATACATAGAAAGAAAGATCCTTCATCAGTTAGCTACAATATAGCAGGTCAGCAACTGTAAGCAGTTAATTCCATAAATTATCTGGGAGTAGGCATTAGGAATGAATTAAAATGGAATGATCATATAAAGTTGATCGTCGGTAAAGCAGATGCGAGACTGAGATTCATTGGAAGAATCCTAAGGAAATGCAATCCGAAAAGAAAGGAAGTTGGTTACACTACACTTGTTCGCCCACTGCTTGAATATTGCTCACCAGTGTGGGATCCGTGCCAGATAGGGTTGATAGAGGAGATAGAGAAGATCCAACGGAGTGCAGCGCGTTTCGTTACAGGATCATTTAGTAATCGCGAAAGCGTTACGGAGATGATTGATGAACTCCAGTGGAAGACTCTGCAGGAGAGACGCTCAGTAGTTCGGTACGAGCTTTTGTTGAAGTTTCGAGAAGATACCTTCACCGAGTAGTCAACCAGTATATTGCTTCCTCCTACGTATATCTCGCGAAGAGACTATGAGGATAAAATCAGGGAGACTAGAGCCGACACAGAGGCATACCGACAATCCTTCTTTCCACGAACAATATGAGACTGGAATGGAGAACCGATAGAGGTACTCGAAGTACCCTCCGCCACACCCCGTCAGGTGGCTTGCGGAGTATGGATGTAGATGTAGATGTAATGTTGACAATACCACGTGTCGGATCGGTATATTTTATGCTCATTCATTCTAGGAGGTTCGGAAAGAGTTTGTGTACTCTGTGTCCTTCTTCTGCGGCGTCCCGTTCAGTCTGCCAAGTATCATTTCGTCTTTCATTAAAATGTTCCCTGTCAGTTATTTGTTTTCCGCTAACTCCCTGTACTTTGTCCTGTCGTCCATTTTTCATCCAGCACGCTGCAACTCTGAAACGTACTGTAATGTCTACTGGGTGCACACCCAGGACAAGGCAAAGTGCCTCTGTAGATGTTGTCCCAAACGCTCCTGACATTATGGAAACGACGCTTCTCTGTCCGAGTACAATGGTTTTGTATGATGTGAGGCAGAGATAATGGTACCATGTGCTGGCTGAAATGCTCAGAATTGACTCAAACAAGGCGATATGATAGGTTCGTATCATCTGTAGTGGTAGTCTAAACTGTGCAGTGACGAGCCGCCTAGTTTATCCATGGGTGTCGTCGCGTTGTCAGTCCCGTGTTTTGCGAGGTCTCTGAATGTAAGTTTTCCGTCAACATAAAATCCGACGTATCTTGTCATACGTTTCCGTTGTATGGTGATATTTTCAAGTCTGATTCTTGGGTTTCTTTGTAATGCTCCCTTTAGCAGTAGGCAGAGAGTTTTGTTGGCTGACATTTGAAGTTTGTTGTTGTTGCACCAGTTATTTACTTTTTGCAGCATCTCTGTTGCCTCTAGTTCTATATTTTCTCTTGAGTTGCCTTATGTAATTCTCATTATGTCATCTCATACGCATTTACTCCTGTTACCCTGTTGTCCTCATAAAGAGCGTTTAAAACAGGTTCTATAGCGATGTCCTAGAATATGGGACCGCATATACACCCACGTGGGCAGCTTTCTGTATTTCTTTTGCCGACCTTTTGATAGCCTGAACGCCATTCTGCAACTCTGCTGTAGCAGTAGCCTATGAGACTGTAATATAACGGTGTGGGTATCTGCATTTCCCTAAAGCTTGCAAATAGGGCAGGCAACCATAGGTTGTCAAGGATGCCGGCTGTATCGATTAGGATCACAGCTACATACACTGCTGGCCACCGTAAATGCAACACCCTGAAGGAAGCATCCGAATCAAGTCAAATTTACACCATGGGTTTGCGGCGATGAGATATGCAACTGATTAGAATTTCAGTGCAGACGCAAATCACTCGCGCCTGTGGCGCCACCTCATAGCGCCATTTAAGGCTAGGCGATTTCGACGAGTGTACGTTCGGCACGTGTGTTTACCTTGTGGTTGTTTCACAAGACGATCATTTATGCCTCGTAGACAACAGCGAACATCTTTTGATCAAGTATCCGAGTTCGACAGAGGAAGGATAGTGGCTTACCGAGATTGTGGATTATCATACAGAGAAATCGCTAGTCGTGTTGGACGAAACCAAACAACTGTAAAGCGGATATGTGACCGTTGGATGCAGGAGGATACGACGGACCGACGTGGTCGATCGCATTCACCTCGGTACACCACTGCACATGCTGATAGGCAAATTGTGCGCATGGCAGTGACGGATGGCTCAGTGACATCCCGAACCATATCACAGCACATTGCGTCTGTAACGCATCATCCAGTGTCTGCGCGTACCATTCGACGCCGTTTACAGCAGAGTGGTCTGTCCGCAAGACGTCCATTGCTTCGTCTACCATTGACGCAGAACCACAGACGTCTCCGTCGCCAATGGTGTGATGACAGACGGATGTGGACGGCAGAATGGAATGACGTTGTCTTTACTGACGAGGTATGCTTCTGTCTGCAGCACCACGATGGTCGGATTCGAGTGTGGAGACACCGTGGAGAGAGGATGCTGGACAGCTGCATTATGCACCGCCACACTGGTCTTGCACCGGGTATTATAGTATGGGGCGGTATTGGACATTACTCTCGCATGCCTCTAGTACGCATTGCCGATACTTTAAATAGCCGGCGCTACATATCCGAGGTGCTGGAGCCAGTTGCCCTTCCTTACCTTCAGGGCTCGGCCACAGCCATATTTCAACAGGATAATGCGCAACCACACGTGGCACGCATTGTCCAAAGGTTCTTCGTCAATAACCAGATTGAATTGCTTCCCTGGCCGGCTCGCTCTCCGGATCTTTAGCCGATAGAAAACATGTGGTCCATGGTTGCTCAACGAGTGACCCAGATTACATCCCCAGCTGCCACACCAGATGATCTTTGGCAACGTGTGGAAGCTGCTTGGGCTGCTGTACCCCGGGAACACATCCAACGTCTCTTTGGCTCAATGCTGAGATGTGTGGCAGCGGTGATCTCCAACAATGGCGGCTACTTTGGCTACTGATTCTGGCAAGAACCACATGTCACAGACGTCTGTAAACGTAATCATTTGATACTTGGTCAACATGTTATCTACAAAATAAATCTTGTTGTGCTACCTCTTGTCTTTCTTGGTGTTGCATTTACGGTGGCCGGCAGTGTATTTGTCTTGTGACGTATGTGTAGTTTGCGATGCATTGTTAATGGCTTCATCTATAGACGTTTGTGGTGTAAACTCGAACTGGTGGGGACTAAGGCCAAAGAGCTGTCTGTGCGACTAGAGTCTGTCGCAGAGCAGTCTCTCCTGAATCTCAGCCAACGTGTCTGTATCAAGCAAATTGGTCTGCATGTCTTCGGTTCCATCATGTCTCTGTCCTCAGTCTTCTTGATGATTACCACATCTACAGATTTCCATGTTGTGGGTATCTTGTGTTATTGTAAGGCGTCAGTCAGAACTGGTATGATGTGCGGCGCTGCATTCCTGACAGTTTCTGGGTGAATTCCGTCGGGCCCTGGGGCTTCGTTGTGTTTGAGGTTGTTAATTGCCTGGGCTACTTCCTCCTGAGCGAAACGGATGACTACTTGGTCAGTAGCGAAGTTAATATTAATTAGTCGGTAGAGACTGATGGGTTGTTGTTGCTCCTCTGTTCCATCCTCTTCCGGAAGGAGCTTCTGAAGAAGGTATTCTGCAAAGCTTCTCGAACCTCTCACATTGGAGCCGTCTTGACGTCTCAGCGCCACAGCAGGACAGTACTCCAATGAAGGCTAAGCGGAATTCGTCACACAAGACCTGTGTTGAACAGAAGCTACCCTACACATAGAGGTCGTGAGTCTTGTTACACATAATCATATACCGTTGCAGCGCACTTCCTTTAATGTGTTAGTTTTTTTGTTGTATTACAAGTATACTAGCGGTTGACACTAGCCTGCCATTTGTAGAAGTCATTCCTTCATTAATGTTATTATGTGAACACTCCTTTTTCAATGTGGTAGGAAGTGATGGAAGTTCCTTTCCTTTGGTTTGGGTAATGGCACGACATTCCCATAAGGTAATCAGTCTTGACGTCACAGTTCGTCATCAAAGGAAAATAGTAGGAGATGCAGGCCTGACGCAGCTATTGAACACTGTAGACTTTTTTTTATATTTTCAAGAAACCAGTCGTTCTGTTAGCGAAAATTGGGACTAACATTCGAGGTATGGAAAGTAAAGAACGAGATCCGCATGCCGTAAGACAGATTCGAGAGTAACATGAGGAGACACTGAAACAGGCCATTTCATGAAAAAGTTTTTGATGAGTGTCTTGAATCATGAATATCTTATGAGGAGCTAAGAGCTCAGTTGTTCCAAACAACAGATGTAATGCGGCAATGAATGGTATGGAGGGAAAAGAGATGGATCAAAGGAGGAAGGGGATCGATAAAAAACTAAGTCAGATGCAGGACATAGTTTGGAGCATTGAGATTCCAGTAAACTGGCATACCACACAATTCACGAATCTGGAGCAGAATGTGTGGAGCAATATAAGAGTAGTACGGAGACAGCTCGAAAACTTACTTATTATAGTAGCAACATAAAATGTCAACCTGCCCAAGATTCAGAAACGATGAAGTGCACTGGATGAAAAGATGACTGTTGCTAGACTATTATGTATGCTGGTGCATAGCATTAACGTAGACTTCGAGGGGCAGTAGTGTTAGAAGCAGTACATCATGCAGTACACGGCAGATGGTAGGCACAATCTCTAATGATGTATAGTCGCGAGGCTGTAGAGTAGAGAACGTTACCGTTTGTCTCACTCGAATAATTAGCACAGACAGACAGTTATTCGAAGTTTAGCTGCAAAGAGGTGAATTTGTTTGATGCAACACAGCATCGATGTGCTGGAACCTCAGCCACACTTTCAGGAAGTCGGTACCCATTGGCTTTACTCAATCTGTACACTACAGACCATAATCATTAACTCTTACGAAGATGGGACTCCCATATGCATGGGAAGATTGGAACATCAGAACATTAATATCTTGATGAATGGCACGACTTGTCATATAGGTGGGATATTTATTCTGCTACCTGTAAAAATTACCGACACGAATATGATTAACTTATCGCGACCAGTGCTGTACTACTCAGAAAAATGATTGAATATTCTACCTACCTAAAACCTAACCTTTCGTAACGAAACTTGAATCCGAAACTAGTACACTCGACTGCGTGGGTTAAGGGGCTTACTACCTCGGAAAAGATGTTGAAACATATCCGACATTTACATTACAAACAACGTCTGGCGACCATCACCATAAATGTTTCCATTCGTGGTATATCCGTGTTACGTACAGTAATTTGTATACCTATGTTTGAGGCATAAAGCTGCTAGTCATCCGGACCTAACATCGTGCCAGATTCCCATAGTACAGCTTGACGCTGTAGCTCAGAAACAGTAACTAAAATTTACCAGTACCTGAAATAGAATTACACAAGTAGAACGCGTTGAATATTAACTGTATTGCATAAAAAAACTAGAAATAATTGGGAACACATAACATGACTCACTCACGTTGGATATCAACCAGGATTGCACTACATAAGGTAGTTTCAGTGTAATTTAAGTAACCTATAGTTGTTCTGGATACATCAAAGTAAAATTCTGGACGCATTTCGTGACGGGGGTAACACTGTTGAACATCAGATTTTATCCCCAGGTGCATATATCATTTTTAAAGCTATCACTTGGTGCAGGCGACAGGGAATCTGGTATGGATCACACTGTGTGTCACAACGGGTATCTACGGCAGGAGTGCTGTGTTCCAGAAGCCAGAGCGTCGCTCGTAATGCTTTGCCCCATCAATCCAAGACGTAATCAAGAAGCACAGACCACGCAGTACTACAGCACCGAATGCGTCATTTTGCGAGCTGTACGCTATGGAGCCATAGCAAGTAACATCATCCTCAGGAAATCCACAGCGTGTATGAACAGAAAATTCGGCAGCATGAGAATCTTGCAGTACAAATGAAAGGACTCATTTTCAGAGGCTTTGATTGTCTCATAAAAACATGATTTAATGCATATAGGGAGAAGTAGCCAGAGGAAATTCGTACCAAAGCTGAGAATCGAACCCGTGTCTTCCGCTTACTAGGCAGATGCGCTGCTACTAAGTGACCTTGGCACAGCCGTTCACACAGTGCACAGATTAACCTGGTAGGTCTGTCTCTCTCTCTCTCTCTCTCTCTCTCTCTCTACCTCTTTTTCTTGAGTTATCAGTCTTCCTTCTGACTATGTCCGCAATTACTTCCTGAATGTATTTCAATCTCTGTCTTCCTCTACAATTTTTGCCCTCTTCAGCTCCCTCTAGTATCATGGAATTCATTCCCTAATGCCTTAACAGATGTTTATTCCTTAACTTAACAGTCCACCAAATTTTCAACATTCGTCTGTAGCACCACAACTGAAATACTTCGATTCTCTTCTGTTCCTGTTTTCCCACTGATGTGCTCCAAACGTACATTGTAAGAAATTTCTTCCTGAAATTAAGGCCTATGTTCGATATTAGTAGACATCTCTTGGCCAGAAATGCCCTTTTTGCCAGTGCTACTCCGCTTTTGATAATTCCTTCGTCCGTCTGTCTTTGGTTATTTTTGTGGTGTCACCGCCAGACACCACACTTGCTAGGTGGTAGCCCTTAAATCGGCCGCGGTCCATTAGTATATGTCGGACCCGCGTGTCGCCACTGTCAGTGATGGCAGACCGAGCGCCACCACACGGCAGGTCTAGAGAGACGTCCTAGCACTCGCCCCAGTTGTACAGCCGACGTTCATAGCAATGGTTCACTGACAAATACGCTCTCATTTGCCGAGACGATAGTTAGCATAGCCTTCAGCTACGTCATTTGCTACGACCTAGCAAGGCGCCATTACCAGTGTATATTGAGATGGAGATTATATCTGTACAAAGAGCGATGTACACCGATTATGGATTAAAGTTAAGTATTCCAAGATCTTCGTACTTTATTTGCTACTATTAATTCCCTTAACTGTTCCAGACCTCACGCCAATCAGCCTGTTATTAAACGCGTGCATTTCGGCCTCCTCTAGCAACACAGTGTTGGCTCTTCTGGCAACACATCAATTTTGCTGCCTATGCAGCAGAATTCTTTAACTTCATCTACTATGTGACCATGAAGTTGGATGTTAAGTTTCTAGCTCATCTTATTTCTACTACTCCTCATTACTTTCTTCTTCTTTGGATTTACTCACAATCCATTATCTGTGCTCGTTACACAGTTCTTCCTTTCAGCGTATCCTGAAATTCTTCTTCACTTCCATTTAGGATGGCAATGTCATCATCGAATCGTATCATTGATATCCTTTCATCTTGAATTGTCATTCCACTCCATAAATTTTATTTTATTTCCATCATCCCTTTTTCGATGTTCACATTGAACAGTAAACTACATCCCTGTCTCACACCCTTTATAAAAAATGGCTCTGAGCACTATGGGACTCAACTGCTGTGGTCATAAGTCCCCTAGAACTTAGAACTACTTAAACCTAACTAACCTAAGGACATCACACACATCCATGCCCGAGGCAGGATTCGAACCTGCGACCGTAGCGGTCGTGCGGTTCCAGACTATAGCGCCGTTAACCGCTCGGCCACTCCGGCCGGCACACCCTTTATAATCGAGCACTTACTTCTTGGTCGTCCATTCTCATTATCCCTTCTTGTCTCTTGTACATACTTTATATTACCCGTCTCTTCCTATACCTTACCCCAATTTTTCTCAGATATGATAAAATCTTCCACTATTTTATATTGTCTATCGTTGTTCCCAGGTCAACAAATCCTGTGAACGTGTCTCAGTCGCAACATCAGAAACGCCTCTCTGCTGCCCTTACCTTGTGGCCGAGTGGTTCTAGGCGATTAAGTCCGGAACCGTTAAATCCCATAGTGTTTAGAGCCACTTGAACCTTACCTTCACCTTTCCTAAAGCGAAACCAATTGTCGTCTAACGCATCCTCAACCTTCTTTTCCATTCTTCTGTATGTTTCCTTGTCAACAAATTGGATGCATGAGCTATTAAGCTGAATGTGGGCTAAACCTCGCACCTGTCTACTATTACACCCTTCGGAATTGTTAAGATGATATTTCCGAAGTCAGATGGTATGTCGACAGACTCATACATTCTACACACCAACGTGAAAAATCTTTTTTTTTCCTTTTTTGCGTCTTCTCCCAGTGACTTTAGACATTCAGATGAAATGTTATCTCTCGCTTCTGCCATATCAGTTCTTAAGTACTTCATAGCTCTCTTAAATTCTGATTCCAATACTTGATCCCCTATCTCCTCTAAATCGATTCCCGTATCTTCGTCTATCAAATGTTACCACCTTTGCTTTTAATTTCACCGAAGGTTGTTGTGACTTTCCTATATGCTGAGTCAGTCCTTTCGTCATCCATTTGTTTTTCGGTTTCTTCACATTTTTTATGCAGCTATTTCGTCTTACCATGCCTGCACTTCCTATTTATTTCGTTCCTCAGCACCTTGTACGAGGGTTGGAACTTAAATAGTGGCAACTATTTATTCACAACCAATACAAAAGAGTTACATGTTTGCACCTGTTACTGTCCTTCAAGGTAGCCACCAGAACTGTGTAGAACCCCTTGCCAGCGATGTGGAAGCCGTACTATACCGTTAGCAGAGCCTGTTCTGTTAATGGTGCGAATGGAGCGATCTAGAGTTATGGTGATTCTCGCGTACGACTGTGATGCTGTTATCCTAATGCATTACATTCCTCCAAGGCAGACCGCCAATGCTCAGTATTACTGTTCGTTTTTGTAACATCACCTGCGACCAGCTTTGCGGAAGGAGCGGCGACACTTTCTGCGCAACCCACCCATCATTTTGCACGACAATGCGCTGGCGCATCCAGAGCAAGCTGTGGCTGCTCTGTTCGGTCTATAGGACTGGGAAGTACTGTACCATCCACCATACTCCCCGGACTTAAGCCATTGTGACTTTGATTTGATTCCGAAGATGAAGGAGAACTGTTCCAGAGATTCGACAGGCAGTAGCCCGCTCCATTAGCACCATCAACAGAACAGGCTCTGCTAAATGTATACTACGCCTTCCACATCGCTGGCAACGGGTTCTACGCAAAGCTGGTGACTACTCTGAGGGACAGTAACAGGTGCAAACATGTAACCCTTTTGTATTGGCTGTGAACAAATAGTTGCCACTATTTAGGTTCCAACCCTCGTATTTCTGTTTTCCTGTATTTACCCGACTATTATTGTACTTCTTTCTTTCAGCGATCAACTCAAGTATATCTTCTGTTACCTATAGTTTCTTCGCATGTTTCCTTCTTCGTACCAATGTTTTTCTTTGCAACTTCTATGACTTCCCTTTTTAGAGATGTCCATTCTTCATCGACTCTACTGCCTACTGATCTATTCCTTACTGCTCTATCTATAGTCTTAGAGAACTTAAAGAGTACCTCGCTCTTCCGTATTCTTTCCATATCCCACTTCTTTGCATATTGGTTCTTCCTGACTAATGTCTTAAACTTCAGCCTAATCTTCATCGCTGCTATATTGTGATCTGAGTGTATATCTGCCACTGAGTACGCTTTAAATCCAGTATTTAATTTCGGAATCTTTGTCTTACATTGATGTAAGTACCTGAAATCTTCACTTATCAGCCGGCCTTTTCCAAGTATACGTCCTCCTCTCTGACTCTTGAATAGAGTATTCTCTTTCCCTAGCTCAGATTTACTATAGAACTGAATTAGTCTTTCTCCTCTCTCATTCCTTGTCCAAAGTGCATATTTTCCCGTACCCTTTTCTTCGTCCCCTTCCCTTAGAACTACAATCCTGTACCCCATGAATAATTGATTTTCACCTCCCTTTACGTACTGTATCCCCCCTTCATTATCCTCATATACGTTCTCTGTCTCTTTATTTCCAGGTTGCGACGTCCGCATGCATACCTGGAGTATCGTTGTCGGTGTTGGTTTGCTGACGATTCTGGTAAGGACTACCCCATCACTGAACTGTTCACAGGATCACACTGTCTGCCTTACCTTCCTAATCATATCGAATGCCACTCCTGTTATACCATTTTCTGCTCCTGTTGATATTACCCTATACTCATCTGACCAGAAATTCTTGTCTTTTTTCCATTTCTCTTCACTGACCACTACTGTGTCTAGATTGAGCCTTTGCATTACCCTTTTCAGATTCTCTAGCTTCACTATCACGTTCAAGCTTCTGATATTATACACCAGACTCGTAGACCGTTATCCTTTCATTAGATATTGTCTTTTTCTCATGGTTATCTCCCACTTGGCAGTTCGCTTTCCGAAGATCCGAATGGGGGACTTTTCCGGAATCTTTTGCAATGGAAAGATCGTCAAGACACTTTTTAAATTACAGGTCACGTGTCCTTTGGATAAACGTCGTGTGTCTAAGCAGTGGCTTCCATTGCCTTCTGCATCCTCATTCCGTTGATCATTGCTGATACTTCCGCCTTCAGGGTCACTTTGCCACACCAAGGACGAGAGAGTGCCCAGAACCTCTGTACGCTCCTCCGCCCTCTTTGACAAGGCCGTTGGCACGATGAAGATGACCTCTTACGGCGGAAGACTTCACCGCCAATGCTGATTATGAATCAAAATTTAACCGATGGCGGATTGCAAGAAGTTTTAGATTACTAACCAAAGACGCTACGCCTAGAACATCGGTGGTTTCCATGAAAGCCGGCCTCGGTGGCCGAACGGTTCTACGCGCTTCCGTCCGGAACCGCGCGACTGCTACGGACGGAGGTTTGAATCCTGCCTCGGGCATTGATGTGTGTGATGTCCTTAGGTTAGTTAGGTTTAAGTAGTTCTAAGTGTAGGGGACTGATGACCTCCGATGTTAAGTTCCATAGTGCTCAGAGCCATTTTGAACTTTCCATAAAATCGTGCGCTAATTGAGACACCAAGGTGGGACAATTCTGTTGACGCATCCAGATAATGAGGCAAAATGGCCACTTTGCCGGCCATGATAGCATTACGTCTAGCCTTAAATATGACCGTTTTTGAATGTTGACACTGAATGTCTGGGCATCCATTTGTATCTCTGATTCCGACAGAATGACAGTTTCGCTAGTTACAAAATAACCAAACTGGCTTATAGCGATGTGCTGCCTTCTTCACCTCTGACACCACATGGCACCACCTACACGGAGACTTCGCCCCATCAAGACGCCGCTACTGCGTGACTGCCGCCATGGTTGAATAAGATGTTGGCGAGCTAGTGCCTTCCCTTGGCGAACGGCCAGACCGCGTTACAGAAAACATCCGCTTACTTCCTGTTGGGCGTGACAACGGAGCACTGAGTTCTAGGCTGGATGTAGTACTACCTCCCTAGCTGCATGCTGTGACGACTATACTTGTGGGTTTCCGCCTGCCTTTATGGCACCCACCGCCGGCGATAATCGATCAACACTCTCCTAAGAACTTGTCCCTCTTCGAGAGTGCCGAGGTGTAAACCACACTGGGTCATCTTGAAACATTTGGTGTGACAGCAACCGCTGCTACCAATACGACGCACTCTGGCAGCGACCCATGACAATGACATCACGACCCTCCGACCTGCCATCAGCCGTTCTGTACAGTGTGTCTGCTTCTGTGCCTGGCTGCCATCTGCAATTCTGAAGACACATATTACTCTTTGCGTTATATGTTAACTGAAAGGGAATCACTGCTGTCAGCTGCAGCGGGACATTAAGTGGAACTAGCGGCGACGTGTGAAAATTAGTACCGGACCGGGATTCGAACCCGGGATCTTCTGCTTATTAAGCAGGTGAGGTAACTACTGAGCAAACCGGGACACAGCGTTATCGCAACTGCATGGAGTATCTCGGCACTCCTCACGGCCGATCCACACTCAAACCGAGAGCCACCCATCCGCAGTTCCTGCCCATTATACTGCCGTCCTCTATTCAGAGGTTCCCACAGGAGATGAGCGTGTGGATCCGTGGTACTGTGCCTTTGTGGCTTGACAAAGGTTTTTAATGGTATGGCGGTACATATGTGTTCCACATTCCATTAAGAAACTCATTTTGTGTGGCAGCATGCAATTAAATACAAATGGGGCTTAAAATGAGGACTTCCCGGTTTTGTTGCTCCTCTTTAATATGGTGGCGGTAAGAATACGAACTCAAGCAAATTGCTATTCTCCTTATACTACTCTTACTCACGATCGTCTTTGCCTTTCTTCTACTTAAATTCTATTCTGGCCTAAGCACGCTGGCCAAGCTCCACTGAACAACAGAGTGAAGTGTGTCATTACTACCAAGACAGACTCAAGGCCACAACCCATTAGAACAAAGTACACATGCCTACTAGCTCTTCAGATGTTGAAACGAATGAAAAAGATGTATTAACAGGCGAAATTATTCAGTACATATGTAGAGGACTAAGCTTTGACGATATTAGAGGCAGTATTGACTGTCTTTTTTGAGGTTCATGAACATTTATCTGTATCTGTTATTACTTTTATGCTGTAATTTCATGTACTGACATGCTCCATGACCTAGGAGATTTGATTCTCTATTTGGTCCTATGGAACATGACGTTAAAACACACACACACACACACACACACACACACACACATATATATATATATATATATATATATATATATATATATATATATATATATATATATATATTAACGTCATGTTCCGTAGGACCAAATTGAGAAGCAAATCTCCAAGGTCATGGAACGTGTCAGTACATGAAATTACAGCCTAAAAGCAATAACAGATAAAGATAAATGTTCATGAACCTGAAAGAAGTCAGTCCATATGTTTAAGTAAACGCTATCAGCAATACAATAAGAATCAGCTTAATTTTTCAAGGAAGTACTGGACAGAATAGGTGACCCATGAGGAAACTCTTTAGTTTCGATTTGAAAGCGCGTGGATTACTGCTAAAATTTTTGAATTCGAGTGGCAGCTTATTGAAAATGGATGCAGCATTATACTGCACACCTTTTTGCATAAGAGTTAAGGAAGTCCGATCCAAATTCAGGTTTGATTTCTGCTAAGTATTAAAAGAGTGGAAGGTGCTTGTTTTCTCGGGAAACAGACCATTCTTAAAGGATAAATTACAAATATGGCTAAATACAGAGCTAACATGTGTAGCACAGTACTTTAATATTCTGCTAGACACTCCATCATAACCATGAGAGTCATCAGTCTTCGGTGATTTACTGATTGACTCAATCTCCGTCTTGTCTATATCACAGAAGAGTATTTCAGACACCAATCTCAGAAAGGCAATTACAAAGAAAGATGTATGATTTCCTGTAGAAACTAAATTTTTATTTAATTCACCAGTAATACTTAGAAAATGATTGTTAAATACTGTACATATATCTGATTTATCAGTAACAGAAATATTATTACTGCGAACTGACTTCATATCGTCGACCTTGTGCTGCTAACCTGACACTTTGTTCACAACTGACCATGTAGTTTTAATTTTATCTTGTGAATTAGCTATTCTATTTGCATACCATACACTCTTTGCCTTACTAATAATATTTTTAAGCACCTTACAATACTGTTTGTAATGGCTACTGTAACTTGATTGTGACTACTTCTAACATTTTGATATAATTCCCGCTTTGTTCTACATGATATCCTTATCCCACTAGTCAGCCACGCGGACTGTCCATTAATGCTAGTACTCGGTTTAGAATGTTCTAATGGAAAGCAATTCTCAAAGAGCATGAGAAATGTGTAAAGGAAAGCATTGTATTTATCATCTATGTTATTGGCGCTGTAAACATTCTGCCACTCTTGTTCCTGACAAGGTTTAAAGAACTCTATATTGCTGTTGGATTAACTTTACTACATAGTTTGTAATTAAATATGACATTGGTTTGACTACAAAAGGCTTTAGTGTTAAAATTTTTTGCATCATGGTCTGAAGGGCCATTCACGCTTTTACTAAAAGAATGCCCGTCTAGTAATGAAGAATGAATAAAAATATTGTCTATGGCTGTGCTACTGTTCCCCTGCACCCTAGTTGGGAAAATCACAGTCAGCATCAGATCATATGAATTTAGGAGATTACCAAAATCCTTTATCTTACACCATCTAGTAATTCCTACAAAGTGAATCAAGAACCCTCTCTAGCTTTAGCAGAAATACTCTGAAGTCGAAGTTAGGGGACCTATAAACAACAACAATTAGAAGTTTGGATTCACTAAATTCAACTATCGCGGCACAACATTCAAATATCTGTTCAGTGCAGTGTCGTAATACGTCTATGGACTCAAATGGAATACTGTTTTTTACGTACATAGCCAATCCCCCACCCCACAAGGAACTCCTTGAGAAACAGCCAACTAATCTGTAGCCTGGTAATGGAAGCCGCTGATAGCAAATACTGATAACTTATATAGTCATAATACTTTATGACCATTCATTTACGTCGCCTAAGTGGTCGTTTACACTTCTCCTCTCTAGAATTTTCATAGAATCACTATAATGGAAGATTTACAAATTATCATTACAACTGTTGCCAATTTTGGTGGCTCATGTTCAACACATGAAAGACATCACAATACAACAATACTATGTCAAGAAAAAACCTCTTGTAGTTACATGATTCATATAACTGTGTTTACAGGAAGTCAACAGTTTCACGTACTAAGACGTATATCTTCTTACTGGGTTTGCCAGGAATTCACCTTGACGGTGCAGTTCATAACGCCTCATTTATATTTATTATAAAATATGGAGCAGCGTTAATATGTCAATAATCTAAATAATGCACACGATTTAAAATTTACGAATAGTCACCTTCGTCTCACAGACGCTGTGTTAATGTAACTGTGCCAAATAAAAAATGAATTTTAATAGCCTCCTCTTTCAGGGTCTTCGGCGACGTGGTATCCCATCTCAACTCTTCGCTGTCTCTCATATTAACATCGTAGACACCCCTTTACTCACTAGTACGCTACAATATGTTCTGAATAATGAATTCCATATTGAAAATAGTTCACTGCACTTTTCTAAATTGCATCTACTTCTTTGTTGTTATTTACTCAGTGAAAACCTTGATAACCTACCATTTTTAAATCTTTAGAAGAGGGACTTCAATTGGAATTCAAAACTAATACAATACGTACAGAAACTCTTGGTGTTACGTTATCATTGTATTTGTAATGGCGTACTGAAAGTAAGTTACGATCCTAATTTTTAGAATGGAGATCGACATTGTGGTGAAGATGGAATTACACTTCCTTAAGCAGTAAGTTCTAATTGGCAGTTTTATCTGCAGATTCCTTTAAAAATCGTTCTATTCACACGTTTTAAATCTGAGTGTTGCTGCGATAGCTGGTTTACGCAATCAATAATTATGTCACTGGTTATGCTCTGTTGTTGTTTTGGGTGTTTTATTGCAGGAATACAGACAGTATATTATTACTGTCGACTGTTAAAGATAAAATTACTTTCAAAGAAATTTAAGGGAATTCTACAACATTTATAGATTATTAAATAACTTTGTGTGTTCAGCGTTCAAATGTATACCGAAGTAAATGAGTTTACTTCATATACATTTGTCAGTGGTTGTTGATGCAGTAAAAGTTTAAAATCATTTGGCAACTAAAGTTGCTACTGAGCACTAGGGCAACTAATCTCGTATGTCTTTATTTTTTATGCCTGACGACAAATTGTTTATTGTTGACGGGCTTATCAGTCCCAATGAGGAATAAGAGGTCCCTGGAAAAAGATCATGTCAATGGGAGTCATTCCTCCAAATTAGATCGCTGCTGTTAGTACAGAGGAAGGTTCCTATCTGTCGGATGGTGCTGTGATAGGAAATGCTGCCCATCTTTATGACCAGGTTGTGAGACCGCAGGCAATCGTTGAATAAGAATGAATTTCTCCAGTGTGAATCATGATAAAAGGCATTTCAGAGTTGAACTGCTGTCTCGACTTCTGTTCCATTGCTGCAAGAATTGTGCAGACGAAACATATGGGGGCACGACACTCTATGAGAGACGAAAGTCAGTAAAGCTATGAAATTAGCGACGTAACAGTAGTTGTATAATCCAAAAGAGGACAGCGGTTTTGGTGTGTAACGATCAGTTTACACTTATCAGATGGAACGACAAAGCGATTATCAAAGTGCCTTCTATTTTTCATGGAAAACGTAGAAAAGAACAGTTATAAAGGTTCCGTAAAGCCTAAAGGAACAACATAAGTGTTTAAATGCGACTACACAGTGCATCTCTTCTACGAGAACGCTCGACCTGAACGATCAGTTTGCAGCCCTGTTCCGGACAAAACTTAGAATCGAAGTGGGTTGGTGGATTATTGTTGCTTAAGTTATTGTAGCATGCTACGTCTAAAGTTGGATAGTATACAGAGCTGGAACATGTAATTCCCAGTCTTCGTTTCAGAAGGGAACTGTTGCTGGGGATTCTGTGGGTCCATGACGTCTGATAACTGAGATTTAGTCCAGTGTCCTCAGCTTTATAGACACAACTGAGTGAATAGGATAAGATGAAACAAATCAACAAGTATGAAAAGGAGAAACCAAGTCCGGCAACAACAAGATCTACAGTAACCACTCAGGTTACACACTTGCAGACTCTAAAGTTTCGGTTGATGCGTACTGCTTTCTCACTGTTTACAAATTCTGAACCACTGGGTGAGACGTTTACATTTCCGTAGTTTCTCATGTATCAGATGAAATAAACTAACAAGGTACTGCAATAAAAAGCCTTGAAATCATTTTTATTATCATTGCATACACTAGTATCCCCAGTACTAAATGATAATTAAAGTTGTCATCAAATTCGAAGGAACAGTCCTGTGGCCAGAACTTTTGGAATAATTGTCCACAGAATTTTCACTTAAAATAAAATGTAAACAGTTGGAGCAGTAATAATAATGGGTAGTATGGTGGATTACTCGACCAGGAATATAAGCATTTGATGGTATACCGGATACAACGAGAATGATTTTTGCTGCTGGAGAACAAAATTAAATAATTTCAAGAAGAGCTCGAAAACTCAGACATTCTTCCTCAAAGAAAACGAAAAGTGTGTTTTTTGTACGTATTAATAGTCACAGAAAGGTATACATATAAACATGTGAACGAAGATATGAAAGATCACGAAATAAAAGTTGCCCATACTCAGTACCATCTGTCATATTGATTCAAATCTTCACATCGCAGTGTGGACCATTCTGGCCTACATCCAGTTTACTCGAATTTGGTGGAAGAGAACGGAGCTTTATTGCAAACTGGATCTCAAACTGTCTTCAGTGCCTACTGAGGAAAGAAAAGACGATATATTTATATATATAAACGTCCCAATCAGTTCAATATAATTATCTAAACTAGTCATTAGTACATGGGTCAATGAGTTTTTGCTGCAATAGAAAGATAGCCTCAGTGTATACATCGTCAGTAAAGCTCAACACAGCTCAGTATGGAATTCCAAGTATATATATTCGACTTTTGGAATTTTTATATTGTTATGAACATATGTTTGGCTGTTTCTTGCTAACTAAGCTTAAAAATCTTTACTTGGAACAGCAACACATGTAATTATGTACTTGTGCCACCAAGATATGGGGCGATTGTTTATCAGGACATTTTTATTTACTTGCTTACTTCATCATCATCATCACCATTATCATCATCACAAGTCCTTGCACTCTTTGCTGAGCGTACTGACGCCACGAACCAAGCTTCTTCATCCTAGGTGATCACCAGCTTTTCTTAGATACGAGCGAGCCTCTTGATTTGATCAGTCCATCTGTTCGCTGTTGTTCCAATTAGTTTCCTGCCCTCGATCTTCCTTTCCATGATTATTTTCTCCAAATAACTAAATAACTTGCTTCCGCACGAGAAGAAAGGCACTTGGAGATATCGAGTTGATCTGTAACAGAGACATTTCATTTGGTTTTAGTCCATTTCATATGAAGCATCTTGTGTCAGCATCAAAGCTTTAATGCATTGATGCTCTACCTCTAGCTTTAAGGGCCCATGTCTCGACACCATAAAATAAGACGGAAAGCAAGAGCGTTTCAACAAGCCGGTCCTTTCTGGTATTCATTATCGCTCTGTTCTGCCAAACCTTGTTGACCTTCTTCATAGTCACTCGCCATAGCGTGAACCGTCTTCTCATCTCATCTTGACAGTTCCCTTTGTCGGGGTGGTTGACTGAAGATAGTCACACCGTCAGGTGGTTTGTGGAGTATAGATATAGATGTAGATGTTGATGAAAGAATGCACGGCTTCCAGTTTTCTTCATCAACCTCTGAGGTGAACCTTTACTCATTAGTCAATTGTCGTAAGTTTGAACTTGGTGAGATTTAGACTAGTGTCTTTTGCCTTTGTTAATAGCTCAGCTAACTCATATTCACTGCTCGCTATAAGTACAGTACCACGAGCATATAGGGAGTTGTTAACAGTTCTACCACCAACAGCAATGTCTTTAGTCCAACTATCAGGAGCATTCCTAATGATATGTTCTGCATAGCTGTTGTACAGATAGAATGCAACCCTGCCTGACACCTTTCGATACACTGAAGAAATCACACGTGCCAGCAGTTCTCTTATCAGCTTTGATGTGGTTATTGCACAGACTTCTGATCAGGGCTGTCAAGTGAGGTGGAACACCGAATTCAGCAAGCATCTGCCCCAACTTTTTCCAGATCACTCAGTCAAAGGGTTACCTATAGTTAACGAAGAAAACGAAGATGGGAATACAGAACTATCGCGATTTTTCGATTACTTGTCATTTGTTAGGAACCTGTGCATAAGTTCAGTAAGTTATTTACTTATTTATTTTTAATTCAATGGTGGAGCTTCGTGTGTCGACAGGTGGTGACGCTGCCGCTACCTGGTGATAAAGTGCAGAACGGCACTGTGGTGACCATTTTAGGATGGGGCTTGACCTGGCCAGATGAAGACAACCCGCAGACCTTAAGGATGATTGAAATGATTATAGAACCCGTTACGAGCTGCGAGCGAGCGGCAGACTATCCCATCACCGTGCCGGAAGCCATTATTTGTGCAAGCCCAGAGACTGAAGGCGCGGACTTGTGTCCGGGCGATAGTGGGGGACCGATGACATACGGTCAAACGCAGATAGGCGTCATCAACCGTGCACAGTGCACTGGTGATTTGGAGACTGTGGTTCTGTTCACTAATGTCGCCTATTTTCGTCACTGGATCGATAACGTGACAGAGCAGTGATTGAAGAGGAAGTTATTTTTCATCTTCTATTGCAAGGGATCTCTTCAGAAATGCATGAGTATTTGCAGAAAGAAATAACTTCTGAACTGATGTTCGTCGAAGACCTGTAGCATGTCAACAACAAATATTTTAAGCTGATTAAAGAAGTGTCGTTTAAAATTATTTCTTCGTCCTACAATTACAAAAGGAAATGTTCTTTTCTGTTCAGATGAAAGAGATGTAATATGGATTTTGAAGGAAAGTATTTGATGTGCAAACAGTTCAAAATTCTTGTTACTTTGCCTTGACTACGAGTGTCTACTATACATACAAACTGTGATAAATATTTATGATGACCTGAACCGAAACATTACATTTTATTCCAGGGATATTAGAAGTACTACGATAGTAAGCCTAGTACTTTCAAAACACCTTCCGAACCTAGGGTGGAAAGTATCCATGGGTGACTGATATATAAAGTTTTAATACTGTTATAAATTTTTTAGTCTATGCAATACTCACCCACACTATCAGCTCATTCTTTTATCATTCTATTATAATTTTAAGTAAACAGATGTTGGGGAAAATTAGATTAAAGAAAAGTAAAGTAACTTTAAACTTTTATATTTATTTTAAAATTCATCAGTTTTCACTAAAACGGATAACACAAGGTAAGTCTGTCTCAAAGCTGTTGCCTTATTTACTGTTATAAATTAATTAAGAAAAGTGTTAATCAGAGAGGTTTCAGTTAGCATCAAACGTGGTTTTCAAAGAAGAGAAACAGAAAGAATAGGAAACAGGATTGGACACCGCATTCAAACAACCACACAACGATATTTCAAGGCTACACAAAAAAAGGAACTGAACCAAAACCAGTTCATTCTTTTTAGGCAAAAAAATTCCGCTCCTGGCGTAGTCGTGTTCTCAATGGATAACCACAGACTGGTATTGGAAGTTCAGACTAAGAACACTTGGTTTCGATATAACCACAATCGAAATTGCGAAATAGGAAAACAACTCGCGATAGCGATTAATTAAATTTGAATGCGCGAAATAGTATGGAAAAGAGTATCTGAGGCCTAGTTTTGTTACTACAGCACCTGCTCCACGAGTACAAGTACATTTACGGAAAATATGTAATTCCACAACGATTTTTATGAAGAAATGAAGTCCAAACACATTACTTACAGAAAACTTCCGAGCTGCGTTGCTAACGCCATAGTATTGACCTGATTGCTCGTTAAACAATTTTACGAACACGTGGTACTGTTACCACAAAGCACACAGCACGTGGGTTCAACACAACGAGAAATTTTTACATTTGAAGTATTTCAACGAGAAAAAACCTTACGATCATAAGGAGACACACTTATACGCACATTCACATTAAAGAGCGATGATTTTAATTAGAATTACACCTCATGACTTAACGTACCTTCCACTTTCCTTTATTGGAGTGGAAAAAAGGAACTACTGCAGTAAACTCCGAAACCAATACTGTAAGCGCACTGCATTCCGATTTAAAATATTATAAAAAATATTTTCAGTATAAATCTGTAATAAAACTAATTAATATATAATAATTGAGTTAAGCTAAGGGCCCGGGTTCGATTCCCGGCTGGGTCGGAGAGTTTCTCCGCTCAAGGACTGGGTGTTGTGTTGTCCTAATCATCATCATTTCATCCCCATCGACGCGCAAGTCGCCGAAGCGGCGTCAAATCGAAAGACTTGCACCAGGCGAGCGGTCTACCCGACGGAAGGCCCTCGTCACACGCCATTATATTATTAGTATGTCACTGCTGAAATGTAAATTGTATCACACGTAAATGATAAATGTCTTCCTGCTTTCGCAACGAATAAATGCTGCGCAGCTGTTATCTCTAAACTACTGTGGCTACTGCTGCTACACTAGTTAAAAAATAAAAGTTCAAACTGCTAGCAACGCGATGTGCGATGCGTGCTTTAGACTATAGAGACCTCCATGACACTTGGTGTGCTAATAAATCTCATTACTGCAGTGGTAATTGTCAATTAAGGTCTGTTACTGAGAAACTCGGGAAAGCAAAATTATGTACGTGAAACCTGAAATAAAAAGATGGATGCTGATACATGGAAAAAGAATAAATAACTCTATTAACAAAACATTACATCACTAAGGCAAAATATTATAACACTTGAAACACTAAGACTTCAGTTCAGAAACCTGAACAAATTTTCTTCACCCTCATGCACACACGTACGCTAGCCATCTTTCAAAAAAAAAGTCAGTAAATCACACATTGTTAAGTTATCATAAAAACCTCCAATTCTAAATCCCTGACCGAATTAAAGACTACGCTTTGATGTCTCGGGAAATAAGCAATTACAGCACCTTTTAAAGTCTTCTCAATAAATTCACAAAAATTCCGTAAAAGAAAAATATTATAAGAAAATTATTGCCGGCGCACAGCACGGCACAAACGAACTCCATCACAAGATCCAGCTCGATTCCACCTCTCTCTCTCTCTCTCTATGAGTTCACACCTCTCATAAGCAAAGGTTCTACTAACAATCTCTCGCACCGCAACCTTTTTGGCAGAGACGTTGCTCGCTATTATTTAGACACTATCGAAGCTTTTCTTTTCAGCGAGACATCGAAAATATTACCAAAGTTGCAATTTTCCACATTCAACAAAACCCTCAGGATCTGTCAGCGCGTTAGATACACTGGACCTAAACCTGGAGTTATGGTCTGGGCTGGGATTTCGTACGACAGCAGGAACACACCCGTGGTTATCCGACGCACTCTCAACACCAAAAGTATACGTCACTCTGGTGATTCGACCTGCTGGGTGCTACCATTCCATTCAACTAGGTGCTTTCCCAAGAGGATGCTGTAACCCAACGTGCTCTACAGGGTATCGACATGTTGCCTCGGCCTGCTGGATGTGGAACATCATCTGTCGACAACTCCTGTGTCATCCACAGACGTCATTAGCCTATTGATCGATCTAGGGCAGCTGGTACGGAACTCCATCCCACAAACTGACATCCAGCACCTATACATCACAATACATGCACATTTTCACCCTTGCATTCAACATTCTGGCGGTTGCAGCGGTTGTTGATGTAGCTGCATTTGAAATTTCAGTCTCGCTCTTACATTAACCTGTAATCTTCCAATGTTAGCCGCTTAAATACGTTGCCTGCACAAATGTATCCCTGAAATTCCTTTACTTTATATTAATTGTCAGAGTGTGGGTTACAGAAGGTGCTGATTGGTGTAGACGAATCAAATGAGGCACCGTTTTGTTCTGTACGGCCCGCCGGTGCAGCAAGTATCGGACATATCAGGGGTCTCCATTTTTACACCGTGTAAACATCACCCAAACGGAAAGACTTCCACTGCCGGTGGTAATGGTGTTACTTAAACATAGGCTCACGAGACTAAATTTGAATCAACCACGGAAAAGATCACGACGGTCGCTTTTCTTAGCTATAGCTTGTGTACAAGTAGTGCCAGGTGTTCATTTCTCACTTTATTACTGATGTAAGTCACTGCAGTGAGGTGGTGTGTGGGTGCTGATAGGCAGAAAGAAGTTAATCCGCGAAGTATGATGTGTTGACGTGTAGACGTGACAGAAAGACAGAAGAGAGCTGTCTTAATAGAACGTGCCCCTGACAAAACCGACAATGAGCATGCCAAATATGTCGATGTTTCAACATGTTCTGTCCAACGTACCTAAAAATACTGGTGTACAGCATTCCACCATATTTCCAACGAGAGTCCGGAAGAGCAGGACTTCATCTTCCTATATTTAGGCTGTTAACCATACAGCTATCTTCCAGGCGAGTCGTTGACTGAATTCTGAGTGTACGAGAATGTCTAGTAGTACGTCAGAATTATAGAAAACAAGACTGTTGGTGAACAAAAGAATCCTGCACCTTCTAGGTAAATATGTACAAGCGTCAAGTCAGAAAACCCACAGTGCTTAGCAAGTGTATGCTTAAATATTAAAGTGGATGGTAACTGCTGGAATGCCAAGGACTAAAGACTCAGAACAAAATCCCTCTTAGGACGTACACGTGAAATGAGTAACCACTCATTTCACATCTACGTTCTAAGAGGAACTGTCGAAATGGAAGCTCTCGTCTCAGTTCAGCTGACTGTCTACCAGATGTATCTCCACAGCTTCCTTAACCACTGAAAATCTATAGTAAGAAACTGTGGCAATTTTTCTCCGGCGAAATCCATGGAATGTCCAGTGGAAATATAATGTTTAGACGCCGCAGATATGGTAGGCTACGAAACCCGGCGAGCCATTGGTGTTGCAACCTCCGTTCTTGTACGGTACATGTTCTAACCCATGTAAGCTTTCCCTATACTCATAAGTATATTCATAGATATCCGCATTTCGTAGTGGTAGATCATGTTTCACAGATCCCAGAAGAGCTGACATCTTTACCATTCTTCACTCTGATACCGTTAACTTTTAAAGAAACATTTCCCGTTTGCTCAAGAGGGGCTGCAAAGTTACGTCTGTTTCTTCTTCCTCTCCCTATCGTTGGTTTGGCCCATGCAGAAATCTCTTAAACTGTTGATTCGTATATCTGTTTTACGTGAATATCTCCTCCAGGTGTACAAGAGCCATTCACAACATGGACCCTATGAGCTACAGTAATAACTTAATCCATATTCGTCCAAAGGACGATGACAGGTGGACCTCTGTTAGTATACTTGTAAATCACTAAGGGTGCGCTTACGGTACACCCATTTCCCTGAGAACACATCTTTTTACGCTTAAGTAGTTCATCCAAAAACGGAAGGCAGCAATTCGTCTCCTGCTCCGTGGTAAGCGTGACATTTTGAAGAGTAAAATTCTAAAGAAAATTCCGCCAATTTCTACTTGCCGTCGAGCCAAATTATGAATGTGACATCGACTTACCTACAGAACACTGTCGGTCTTCAAACTTCTCAGCTGAACCATTTGTCTTTAAAATCTTCCATGAGTAGCGAGATGGGGTTACCAAAGGCAAAACCGTACGCATGTTCCAATTGTTGGTTATCAAATACGCAGTAAAATGAAGTTCGCGCATGTATTAACAATGCTATTACCTCTCTCTCAGATGTGCTGCGAAACAGTGATAAAGAGCAAACAATACGTAAATATAAGGGAAGATCAAACATTTTCAGTTTGAGAGCTTTCCTGCAACGTGTACGCAGCTTAGCGCTAGTCCGATATGAATATGTAAGCATTGGCAAGTACCCAAAGGATTCTTGTGGCGTTCGGTTCTTTCCGACGTGCATGTGGTAATTGAGGAAACGTGAATTATGACGATGTTATTACCAAATACGTCCAAACTGTACTAACGTGCTGTTATTCATTTCTTGACTCCTGAAGGACAAGCATCGGAAGACATCCATCTTAGAAAGCAGAATTTGTATAGGCAACAAGTGCGTAAAAAACCACCGTTGTGGCATGGTGCACCATATCGCACGTCCCAATATAGCAAATGCTGTAACGCAGAAGTTAAGCCAAACGCAAGCGCGAGGCAGTCGAGGGCCGGCCCTATAGTCCAGATATCTCACCATATTGTTATCACGCACTTAGTCCCTAAGAGAAGGCCTTGAAGAGTCGACGATTCCTGTCAGATGAGGATGTGCACCAGGCAGTTACTGACTTCTTCACGAAGCAGAACTCGGTGTTTTACCAGATGGGTATCTTCAACCAGGTGGGTCTGTGAGATGATAGTCTCATTGCCCACGGTGATTTTGAGTAATTGGCGTACCGATTCTAGAGTGTGCCTTCGAACGGAAATATATTCCTCGCACCTTATCCTTTAGTAAATAAGCAGACGGTATCAGAGTTAATTAATAAATCAAAAATGTAAAATTTCAAAGTTTTTGACCACCTAATAGAATTAGGTGCATTACGAACGATGTTCACATTCCCCCTTAAAGGTCAAAAAATGAGGATAGAATTTGACGATACTACATATACTTAAGTAATAGAATCCAGTACGTTGTCATCGATGGTGAGTGTTCATCGGAGGTGACGGTATCATCTGGAGTGGGAGTGCCCCAGGGAAGTGTGGTAGGTCCGCTGTTGTTTTCTATCTACATAAATGATCTTTTGGATAGGTTGGATAGCAATGTGCAGCTGTTTACTGATGATGCTGTGGCGTACGGGAAGGTGTCGTCGTTGAATAACTGTAGGGGGATACAAGATGACTTGGACACGATTTGTGATTGGTGTAAAGAATGGCAGCTAACTCTAAATACAGATAAATGTAATTTAATGCAGATGAATAGGAAAAAGAACCCTGTAATGTTTGAATACTTCATTAGTAGTCGATTAAATATTTGGACGTAACATTGCAGAGCGATATGTAGTGGGTCAAGCATGAAATGGCGGTTGTGGGGAAGGCGTATAGTCGTCTTCGGTTCATTGGTAAAATTTTGGGAAGATGTGGATCATCTGTAAAGGAGACCGCTTTTAAAACACTAATACGACCTATTCTTGAGTTCTACTTGAGCGTTTGGGATCCCTATCAGGTCGGATTGAGGGAGGACATAGAAGCAATTCAGTGGCGGGCTGCTAGATTTGTTACTGGTAGGTTTGATCATCACGCGAGTGTTACGGAAATGCTTCAGGAACTCGGGTGGGAGTCTCTAGAGGAAAGGAGGCGTTCTTTTCGTCAATCGCTACTGAGGAAATTTAGAGAACCAGCATTTGAGGCTCACTGCAGTACAATTTTACTGCCGCCAACTTACATTTCGCGGAAATACCACAAAGATAAGATAAGAGAGATTAGGGCTCGTACAGAGGCATATAGGCAGTCATTTTTCCCTCGTTCTGTTTGGGAGTGGATCCGGGAGAGAAGATGCTAGTTGTGTTACGAGGTACCCTCCGTCACGCACCGTATGGTGGATTGCGGAGTATGTATATAGATGTAGATGTAGACATACAAATATACAATACATTCATCTCTTCAATCCTTGGGTAGAGAGATGGTGTTCAAAAATGCAACCGCTGTTATTTGAACACAGAAAGTTGGGTCCTCGTCGATATTACGATATTTTAATAACACATCTTCACTAGATAGCCGTCTCTCGTCTCTCCGCAGCTAGACAGTGGCATTGCAGTTCTCAGCAGGAAGGTCCACCATCTAGCATCATTCCACAGATTAAGAAATGTAGCTCTCTTAAACGAAGATACATTAGCTTTTCATGGAGGAGATATCGATAGTGTTAAAAAATTTTCACATGTTATGTCTGTAGCAGCATCACTAAAGAAAGTTCTGAAGATTTCTTCAATGCATCCGTTGAAAATTGTGAATGGATAACCGTTCGTATAGGGGCTAAATTCAGATCTTTTCCAACAAAAGACGTTTTCGAGTTGCCTAAATCTTCATCTGTAAAATTAATAACGGAAAATTTAACCAACGTTTTTTGGCGGTACAGAGTAGCTAGACGGTCGAGCTATGCAGCATGCATTGTGATGGGGTCTTAATATGCTGAGTCCGATTTCGCCCATGTCAATCAGCTCACTCCAAAGTGGGAGCAAGAAGATTAACTTGAGACTTAAATCATACAGCTCTTCCGAGATAAAAATCCATGCTGCGAAGTGTACAACTCCATTTATAACCAGTTTCAAGTATGTTTTGCGATTAATCCTACCAGCAGAAGTCTTAGTTACACGTACCACTTTCGCAAATTTAGGTATAATTTCGCAGTTCCGACATCATTGTGAGAAAATAATAAGAACTTAATAAACTAGCTATCAAATTCCGTATCTTATTTAACTACTGGCCTTGTAGAACTGTAGAAAAGGCATGTGATGTGATTCTTGAACTTCACAGCGAATAGAAAATTTCACTGTCTTTTGGGTTTACACGCGGTACATCTACATGTGACTTTGCGACTATTAACAGGGCAGATGTCTTGAAGATGACTCGAGACAGGATTTTCTATTTGCAAGATGTAGTGCTAATATCAGGTGGCACAAATATATACCGTGAAGCAAAATGAGACAGTCGGTACAACTTCGATAAACGTGGGTGGAACATACCTCTCTATGGTAAAAATGTAACAAGTGCCTAGACAGTAAATCCACAAACACAGGACGTCGGGTCCTTGTAGATATTACAATACGTCAATCGCTCGTCTTCTCTATATGATCATCACTCAACAGCAAAACAGTGGCATTGCCTTTTTCTGCAGGTAGATCCACCAACTGATTTCGTACCACTGATTACTAAAAATAATTATTAAAGTGGATTGCAGGTGTTGAAGTGCTAGGCGTTCCTCTGAAAGCGCTGACGTGAAACGTAGGAATTGAACAGCAGGATGACTTTTTTCCTGTTTCATACACTCTTTAGTCAGGGCACTTTGTTCATGATGTTCCTTCTTACTTTTCCTCGTTTGCTCTTGTACTCGTTGCATATTATCCATCATTCAGTATAGCATGTAGCTATTTTCTTGACAAGTACGAACATTTACGACCATTCGCGGTTTCCAGGTGGACGAATCCCAAAATTGTGTTTGATTTTTTTAAAAGGTTGCATCTATTAAAGAAGGCAGAGATGAGAAGAAAATATTTTGAAAATACATTCTTTGCACCAAAATTAAATTATTTATAAAAATAACAAAAGACTTCAAGTACCTCCTCTCTCTCTATCTCTCTCTCTCTCTCTCTCTCTCTCTCTCACACACACACACACACACACACACACACACACACACAAAGAGAGAGAGAGAGAGAGAGACTCATACAAAAACACACACATAGCCTGCTTAGTGTAGTATCGAAGTACACTTACGGATCTCTAACTGTGAATAAAAAATTTAAATGATTACAAAATTAACTATATCATTCCTAAAAATCTGTAAGATTTGGAGCACAAAACACACAGTGCGCTACGATCGTAACGCAATTGCTCTGAAAGATTAAAATTGATACAATTGGGGTGCATATTGACAGTACACAGAAATAACTTGCAGGTTAAGCAGCGCTTGTGGAACGAAGTCAAATATCTACTCCACATTCTACAAGCCCACTGAATCGTGAAATAAAATACTTCACACATAAATTACCCGCATCATTTCTCAGAATATCTTACTGATAGAATCGAAATGTATTATATGTTTGTGGGCAAGAATAATTCTTCGATCTCTGTTGAACACAGTAAAAAACAAAAACACGTGGGGTGTTCAATACGTAATGTAATACCTTTTTTTCTGCAAGCAGTATAGTTTAACTCAAGATTACAATACACCATATAATTCCCCACTCTTTTGGCTACAAAAAAAAATGTTTTTTAATATGATCTACGTTCGAAGCAACGGCTTTAAGGCTCCTTCTTGGAGGACCTGTGTGGCCGCACCGTACAATTCCACTAATGACATCGGCGCCAAAGTCTTGCTGAATCAATAATCTTCCCATCATCCACGTACTGCTTCCCCTGGATGCCTCTTTGATTGGTCCAAACAGATGGAAATAGGAAAGTGCGAGATCCGGGCTTTAGGGAGGGTGACGAAGTACTGTCAAACAAAAATCAGTAAACTCTCTCGAGTAGTCAGATGCCTGTAGCCACTGTGATGTCGTGGAGAAGGAGTCGTTGGCTTGCCTATTTATGGCGATAAACACGCTGAAATCGTTTCTTCAGTTTCATGAAGGTAGTGCAATTCTATTCAGATTTGGCCGTTGCACATCAAACTGAAAAATCCCTTCAAAGTCCCAGAAAACAGACGCCATGACCTTACCAGCTGGGGGTGCGTCTTTGAACTTATTCTCTGGAGTGGTGTGACGCCACATGGATTGATGTATTGCTTTCGGTTTGAAACCACGTTTCATTGCCTATGACATTGTTCGTTAATACACTCTCGCAATCAAATTCGTAACATGCAAGCATACATAGTTATTTATTCTAGGACAGTATAAAACCACATGGACACTACTGCTGGTCTACGTCCCAGCTGAAAGTGCACTTATCGATGAAAATTACCATATTAAAAATATGTTAACCACTGCCGAAATATGTATTTTCTCAAAACCAATGTCGACGTCAACCATAGAAAATAGTTATTTCATATTTCAGTTCAAAATTTCATGTTTTGTTGGCAAAGCTAAAACATGATGTCACAAAGTGAAAACTGTGACATATGAATTACGTAGCATATGGAACAGTAGTAATGTACTTTTGTGTAAGTTAGAAATGAGTATTGCTATGTTGTCATCTACCCACATCAAATTCAGTCAAATATTACAGTAACACCATGGAAGGGCATTAGTTTTATCTTGCAGTATGATATGTTTCTCACCTCCTGATATTGCACAGTGAAGGCTACATGACGCTACACGATATACGTCACTATTTAGACCAAAGTTCTAACAAACTGCGCCATGTTTCAGCACAAATGTAACTATTATACAAATTATTTCGTACGTCATATGTTACGGCGAAAGTGTAACAAATGCTCCAAACACCATTAAGTTTACAAAATGTATGTGGGATCTGTATACTATATTTAAAGTAAGTTGTAAGCCTGGATTTTGATTTTTACCATTGGGGAAAGTGGATGCACACTAAAAAAACGCTTTGTTGTAAATATTGTTCATTGACTTATGCAGATTTATGCATGCACACAAAGAAAATATCAACATTATTGGTTTTTACTGTTTTTCATACATTCTGCATGTCCTCTACCAAACACACTATCAGTAACTGTGGAACTAGTAGTAGAGTTGTGGTAGTAGTCGAAGTATGTTTTCCTTCATGATATCCTTTATAATCTCGTGATATTATAACATGTGGTTCATGCATCTTCCTTGGACTTTGACAAGCAACACAGCATGTCAAGGGTGTTATTGTATGTGAGATTCTTTGTGTGATAACTGAGTGTTTCTCCAGAAGAAATGTATCGATTTTTTGCACGGCTTTCAATTTTTGAATAGAGTATCCAGCTTCAATCCTGAAACTAATTTGTGGACGTGTTCTACTGCTTGACTTCTACTAATAAAGAACCTACTCTCTTGTCATAATAACATCAGTTTAAACAACAAAGCTTCCTGTTCCTAACCCAGTAAGCTGGAAAGACCCATCTACCTTTGAAACGTACATGCTCCTCAAATGGGAACTTTGGTATTTTACCCATATCTACCAACTGCAGATGCACATACTGAAATGATCAGCAATCAGTTGCAAGAAAGTAATTTAATTTCTTAACCAGTGTCAAGCACTTAGTGTACTTCTTCATAAGATTATAGCTATAACAATATTTGTGACTGTCAACAATAAGAGGCAAGCAGCACATTACTGTGGTCATGTTGTTCATATTGCCAAATTACTAACACATTCTTCAGGCATCCCATTTGTTTTAGCTTCCATATGTTGAACAACCTGATGTTCTTTGTGTATGGGAATATTCCTTTGGTTTTATTTTCCACCTCAAATTCTAGTCCTAAAACTGAAATAAAATGTTTTGCCAAGCAGACAAGGATGAGACAGTAGATATACATAAACAAACATTGAGAACTGGGACAGTGTATGTGCAGTGTATGTCAGTTGTTGGATATCATATGTGCACTGTAAAAGCTGTAACTGTCAGTGTATAGTAAGGAGAGCGACTGGGGATAACTTGGGATTTCAGGTACTTGGGGGTGGGGTGGGGGGCATCAGTTACTGAATGTATCAGCTACTGGGGAATAATCTGCTGGGAGTGCTAACTACTGTGGTCAGGTCATCTACATGGAATTTCAATGTATTTTAATACCAACAGCTGCCAATCTGAATGTGCTGTGGGTGACTATCACTGTCCCGAATGCATAGTTCATACTATTGTGGATCATAGATGGTCAATTTAGACGGTGACTACCATTCCTCCAGATAAACATTCGTACTTCTCTGAACATGGCCTCCCTTAAGTCACTCTGATGATTCCAATAAATTTGGAGTTCTGACTAAACCTATACTACCGATACATTTTCGACAACTTGCATTAACGAGGGGGGTATTTTATGCCCATTATAAAAACGTTAAAATACGAAATTAATTAATTGTTTCTGATTTATATCAGCAACATACTTTTTGAAGATGTAGTGACGTGTAAGTAGGGTCCAGAACCCGAAAATATCTTTTAGGACACTCTTAGCACAATCCACACACTTCGAATAATACGTAAGATCAACAGGGAATACATTATACCCATCCTAAAAAAATTAAGAAATCAAGGTTTGTTAATCGTTGTTGACTTTTACTCACAACATGCTCTTGAAAGAGACGGATGTGTAAGAAAGGTCCAGAACATGAAAATATTAACATAACAGGCATTGTGGAAAGTGATGTCTTCTACTACTTAATTACTTGGATTAAGTTTAATCGAAAACATTTATTGAAGCTTGTTCAAGAATTCATTAAAAGCAATAATTTTTTCAAAAATATAAACTAACTGACTAGATTACTAAATTTTAAAAAGGTTCATGTGAATCCCCCCTGGCAGTACTGCAAGTGTTGATGCCGATTTGTTCTGTTGAGTCACATTATGATGTTACTGAAAATTTGTAACAAATCGCTCTGTCATAGCAAAATTGCCCACTCCACATACACACGGTCGTCTACTGGTGTATCGTCACTATTTAAGATCCAGTAGCTGAAATCCACTATTTCCTCTGTCAGCTTCTTGTGTTACGATGCTGTTTTGAAATACAGTAGCTGATACTCACCGTTACTTTATGGTGTTAGAATACAGATTCAGTTCTATAAGCCAATTTCATTGTGTCAACTATCACTACCTTGTCTCCTTCGTATATTATTTTGTTTCATTTCAATTGTAACTTGAGATGGCGAATGAAAAGAAAATAACTCAATTAGTATAAAAAACGTAAAATGCTTCAAGTTTTGTAAGGTGTAAAATACGGGATGGCCATTACATGTGCTTGTAAATTGAATGAAGTTCCAAGAACAACTGTGATTGATAAGGTTTTTCGGAAATCAATTCAATGGCAGATGGGCCCCTCCAGAATGTTGAGTGAAGGATCTGAAGCTTGGTTAGTTAAACATATCTGGATAAGTCAAACAATGGTTCCTGTATTAGTAAAATTCAGCCAATAAATCGTGCCCACAAACTAGCTGTAGTGATTAGCTGCATACTCCATTCAAAGATTGGAAACATGGCAACAAGTAGATATAATTCTTTTTGAAGAAATCCAGATATTACACAAAGAATTCCAGTGACAAATCTCTTAAAGTGCAGTGTAGAGAGAAAGGGCGAAGAAAGGCAAAGAAATCCGATCTGTACTAATTGAAAAACCCAGCTGATACAAATTTACGTAAGTCTTTACTTACAATCGCAGAGTAGAGCAAGTTAAACACATTCATTACTTACCAACTCCGATTGAACAGAATGAAAAGCTTTTTACTCTAGCGCGCCTAAACCCCAGGTGGCTGGTGGGAGAAGGAAATCACACTTGTGGTCAATACCCGAATTTTTCTCCAGAGAGGAGCGTTTTCTTCCTGCCACTGGGCTATGTCTCTGGTCCTGCTGCCATTAAGCAGTTGAAGCAGCTGAAAGAAAAAGTTGGCGTAACAGCACAACGACATAATCCTGCTCTCTGTCTACAGGGTTCAAAAATGGTTCAAATGGCTCTGAGCACTATAGGACTTAACATCTGAGGTCATCATTCCCCTAGAATTTACAACTACTTAAACCTAACTAACCTAAGGACATCACACACATCCATGCCCGAGGCAGGATTTGAAGCTGCAACCGTAGCAGTCGCGCGGTTCCGGACTGAAGCGCCTAGAACCGCTCGCCACCCAGGCCGGCTGTCTACAGGGAAGTGTCCTAGAAAGTGTATGTGTCCTTCCATTCTGACAAGTACACAGTCCCATAAGGAAGAAAGGAAGAGGAAAACGGACTGTATCAGAGAGAAATAACTAAATATACACACTCGTATTTTTTCTACACGTGGCTAGGCTACTGAAGTTTTGAGATGAAAGGAAAAAAATACGATGGCTGTTTAATATGTTACTCAACACACTTTTTTCTCTCCCAGTTTCGGTTGAAAAAGTGCTCAGTTTTCTATGGGACGTCGTGGGATATTTCCGCTTCAGTTTCTATAGTTTCAAGAATTCCCGATAGGTGGAGGTCCCATACATTGCCTGCAACGTGACGTCTATAAGCGAGGTGCATTGCAAGCAGATTGCTGACACTGTCTTTCCTTTGGATCGCAGGTATTCATGAGCGCTTGCAGAATTCCTGATGAGATTTTGCAGTCAAACAAGGGATGGTGAGTCATGAAGCAAGGCATGTGTCACCATCTCAACAAGGTCCAGAACCTAGCCGACCTCTCGCACACCGGCCGGTCGCACACAGCTGACTCCTGCAGTGTTTGACCGTGAGGACAGTCTTATGCAGTATGACCGACGGATCTCAATCAGTGCTGACGCACTTATCAACCAATTGGGGAACTCAAAGGTATGCGCCGGCTGGGTTACTAGCCGCATGGCAGAAGACCATGTAGAGCGGGGCAGTTGTCCGTGCTGAACCCTCAGCTATGTAGGCAGACGGTTCTGAGCTGCACACGCCCGACATTTTTACACAAAAGAAATGTTACATAAAGGTTATTTCCCCTTGTGCCGACAATTTCTTTTTCCTCCTTTAGCGAAAGATGGAATATGCACTTACAGAAATTTACGGTACTTTCAGGTATAAGATTCTAAAGTTCTTACTTTCTCCCTAATTTTTCTCTGTGTGCTATGTGAAATACACACTGTCACGAAGTTCTGTCGATAAACTAAAATACTGTTTCTTCGGTACTTTTGATAGCACAACTGTGGAGGGTAGTTAGTATGAGCAAAAAATAACTGTAAGTACAATTTCATTTATCTATAAAATTACGACGTGTAATATTTCCAGTCATCGGTAACACACTGCCGGAGAATATAATACATCTGGAAAGACGATGTCTGTGTGACCCAATGAAGGCATGTGCCACCTTGTGGATAGTTGATGTACCGAAAACGGTTTCGTCATCGTCCGCCAGTAGATACCACATTGGCGTAACTGCAAGAGCGCCATCTGTGTCTACGTTTAATACGGAATGTTTATGGCAGAAAGGTCAGGGTGGTGCAGACGTGTGAAGCAAGTAGGCAACCACGCCAGGCGGTTGTACTCCTGCTTAAAAATCCACACCAACGAGTTCGAGAGTGGTCAAGCTACTGACTTCTCCAGGATGCTCCTTTTGGAGAATTGCCACACAAGTTGAACGTGCTTCATTAAATTAGTAATTTTATATTTGTGTTGAGCCACAGTCATATAAAAATTTTTGGAAGACATAACCGCCCTTTGACTGTACAACAGGTTTTATTCTACAATCTAGATTTCGGCCTTAGGTCATTTTCAAGTGTTACAACTACAACAGATATAAGCACAGGTACAGTATCAGAAAAATAGCAGGGTAAACAGTGAAATTAAAGTACAGATTGCCTGATTTGTTCTCTTACTCACACATCGAAAATCAGAAGCCTACAGTTGTCATCGTCAAATTCTATATATCCGGTTATATAAACCAACTTCGTCAAAGGAAATCAAAGAAGAATTGTTAATAAGTCAATTTACTATTAATTTCTATGACTTAATAACTTGAAATGCTTGTGGAATAAAATACATAACCAAATCACAGGTTTAAACTTTGCTGCAATGTATCTAAGCAGCCAATTATGTTTACTTCAGTGGCTGCTTAGACACAGTGTATATAAAGTTTAAACCTTTGAATTGGTCATCTATTTTATCACACAACCAAACCAAGTGAACTGCCGGTAATTTGGCCTATTATACAAATGTTCTCACATTTACTTTTGATAAAATTGGTGTACATTATATAGATTGTAGAAATTTAGTTCCATAAAATTTTGGGCGTGAAGCTGCTTATATTCAACTTCTTCCTCTAATATTCAAATTCTTGAATTTTTGAAGCTGCACGCCGGAAATTTTATGGAACAAACTTGATGCTGCGAAAATATGATGATGCACATATAGAAATCTACATTGTGAAATAAAATCTGTTGTACAGTCAAACGGCTGTTATATCTTCCAAAAAATATGCAAATTGTAATAAAATTATAAGAATTGGGAAGAAACTAGCTATATATGTGTTCCCAATCAAGTAGTTTTCCAAAGAGTACTAACATCTAATTTAAACTGACTAAATAAAGTTTCAAAGAAAAGTTCTTACATAAATAGCTGTCAGACGTCAGTGGCACCATAACTTTATTATCAAATGACAGAAATTACAACTTAAACGCTCGCGAGCGGGTGCGCGCGCGCGTGTGTGTGTGTGTGTGTGTGTGTGTGTGTGTGTGTGTGTGTGTGAGTGTTCAATGGAGTTACGATCTGAGTTTCTAGTATACTTTACTGGGATGAACTTTATTTTTAGTGTTACCAATGAAACATGTGATACTTTGTCATTTTAGAAACTCTGCTCATATTTACACTTTATGCGTCTTGTGAACTGTTAAATTGTTGTGATTATGTCATGAGGGTAACAGACAGCATTATCAAGTATATGAGTTCAAATCAGTTCGTGATGACAGAACCGTCATCAGAAGACGAATACGTCATAGTTTTTAAAGTATTGAAAATATTGCAGTTTTTTAAACCTAATTTTTCCGAGCATTCATGTCATTACTGACATACACCATAGGCTGTCCAAGGTCACTATTTCAGCAAATTTACTTCCGTACATGGAAGCTTCTTAGACATTCTTGAAACATTTTTCTTCTCGTTTGGGAACCGTCTCTGTCGTCCATTCCAAATTTCATCTTTCTAAGTCTATACGAGATTACGGTGTGTCACCACTGAAACAGCATCTGCATGTGATTACGTTTATATCAGTAGTCATGTAGTCTGCTCCATCAAAATCGAACACCTGCTTTTATTAAGTATAGTTAGCCCGTTCACAAGATTATCTCATATCCATACACGGAGTTAAACAAGTAAGAAATAGATTCTCTCCATACCGTTGTAATAGCTATAACAAGGTGTAATTTTTCCATCAACATAAAGTATGTTTACAATTTTAAGACATTTATAGCGCACGGATGTCGAGAATGTCCGGTGCTTCGTTGTATCCAACTTGAATTTTAGCTCTTATAAAAGAATAACTGGCCTTTGCGCCAGTTCTCAGCTCACTCCAACAGAGAACATGTAAACTACTTGAATGTAGTAATTACGTAAATAATCTCTGTTTACGTACTGCAACAAATGGAAGTATGTTCTATGTTTGCTAAAAATATTTATGTTTACTCACTTTCAGAACGATAATCAAAACCATTGAATGGCAGGGGTAGGATCTTCCTCCTGCCGGAAGCAAGCGACGAGTGTAGTGTGTTAACAGAACGATTGCTCCACAGTTTAGTTTTTATCCCACTACGCAACGTTTAAAAAATAAAGATTACGCTTTTCGGTACCGAGACAGGTGAAGCTACCCCGGACGGCAAACAATTCTGTCCGCAAAGCAGCGAGAGCGGAAACGGCGAACAGTGGCCTGGAGCAAGAGCAAGGGCCGATTTCAATAGCGTTGCGCTCTGCAGAGTGGATAAAAGAACATTTGTGCGTGCTCTCTCGACGTTTTCCAGGCTAAACTGGAAATTCGAGCTATTTCCCTGGGAGAACATAAACTTTCGCTTTACGTCCCTAGTTCAGTGGCCCTGCAGAGCTGCGTTGCTATACAAAACGTTATGCTACCCCTGTTCAGTCGTTTGGAAACTAAGGCGAACGTCTTTCCCGCTCCTTTCATACCATACGCTTTGTACAGTTATGCTTCGCAACAGAAGCTAAGGATGGAGTTGTGCACACCATCGAATGTTTATGTGATTTGTCTAACGAACCGATATTGGCTCGTGAATTGTGAACATACACTGGAGTGCTAAGGAAAGCCGCGAGCACGCAGAAGTGCCGCAACGCGCCGTGGCATGGTCTCGACTAATGTCTGAAGTAGAGCTAGAGGGAACTGACACCATGAATCCTGCAGGGCTGTCCATAAATACATAAGAGTACGAGGGCACGGATATGTCTTCTGAACATCACGTCGCTAGACATCCCATATGGGCACAATAATGTTCACGTCTGGTGGAGTTTGATGGCCATCAGAAGTGTTTAAACTCATAAGAGTATTCCTGGAGTCACTCTGCGGCAATTCTGGACGCTTGGGGTGTCGCAATGTCCTGCTGGAATTATCCTAGTCCATCGGAATGCACCTGGACATGAGTGGATGCAGGTGATCAGACAGGATGCTTACGTACATGTCACGTATCAGAGTCGTATCTAGACGTATCAGGGGTCCCATATCACTCCAACTGCACATGTCACACCATTTCACAGCCTCCATTAGCAAAAACAGTCCCCTGCTGACATGCAGGATCCATGCGTTATTGAGATCGTCTCGATACCCGTATGTGTCCATCCGCTCGATAGAATTTTAAACGAGACTCTTTCGACCAGGCAACATGTTTCCAGTCATCAAAAGTCCAATGTCGGTGTTGATGGGCCGAGGCGAGGCGTAAAGCTTTGTGTCGTGCAGTCATCAAGGCTTCGAAAGCCCACGTATAATTGAATGGCTCGCCCGGCATTGAAATCTACAGCAATTTGCGAAAGAGGTGCAGTTTTGTCACGCTGAATGGTTCTCTTCAGTTGTTGTTGGTCCCGTTTTCATAGGATCTCTTTCCGGCCACAGGGATGTTGGAGATTTGATGTTTCACTGGTTTCCTGATATTCACGGTACACCTGTGAAATGGTCGTCCAGGAAAATCCTCACTTCATTGCTACCTGGGAGATGCTGTGTCCCATCGCTGGTGCGTTGACTAAAACACCACGTTCAAACTCACTTAAATCTTGAAAACCTGCCATTGTAGCGACAGTAACCCATCTGGCAACTGCGCTGGGCAGCTGTTGTCTTATATAGGCTGTTTACATATCTCTGTGTTTGAATATGGATGCCTGTACCAGTTTCTTTGGCGCTTCAGTGTATGGAGTGCAAGTACAGATGTGAAGTGTAAGTACACAAAATTCTAGAATTTCAGAATGACGTTAGATAACACTACATAATGCTAACAACTTCGAAAATGAGCCAGATATGCAAAAGGTAATAGTAAACAAGTAATATCACGGAAGCAGAGGAATGAGCAGCAATCACGGGAAACATAACAAAGCAGCTGCTCTGGATGAAAGCTGAAATACAGAGGCCTGGATTTGATTCTTCACCTTACTAACTTGATCAATACCTGTTGACAAACACGCCAAGTTCAAGGATTAAGGGCCGGTTTAAGGCACAAGTGACACAAGTCGCCATCTGGGTCGCCAAGCTAAGAGTGGTGTCAGAGTCGCCCTAATTATAAGATTCCTATGCAGTATGTACCAGAATCATTAGCGGCTGCTTGGGACACCAAAGTGCTAAGTTTTCGTACGATGCATTTCATAGCTAGTAACTGAAACAGATATGGATGAAGATGTCCAAGAGGAAGGAAAGGGGGGGGGGGAGGACGAGAAATGGTAATTCAGCTGCGTGGAAAACTGTCCTAGAACCAGCATTACCGGAATTAACACTGCTGATAAACTAACTAAGAAATTAAATCTATCCGAACGAGCAAATTAGAGAGGTATCACCGTTCACTCGTACCAGGTAAAGACTTTCGCCTTGCTCTTCTAAAAAGGACACAAGGTTAAACTGATTGTCGGCTACGAGTAGAGCAGGCTGACTTGCGAAATGGGAGATCTTACTCTGAAGCGATATTGGCCAAGAATTCAACTGCCCACTCCATCTAAAGTTCGTTGATGTTGACAGTGCTTTTGACAATATAAAATTAGAGTCATTGTCTAATACTGCGAACATATATGGAATTTCTGATCATTTCACTGAGGTTTTCAGAAGACTGCATCTAGAGTCAGGTTATTGTACAGCACAAGAAGAACATTCTAACACATGTCAGACAATGATGCAGTTTGTGAACATTACTGTTCATTGTGATAATATATTTCAAACACTATGGACAACCATTACAAGGGTAGACGTTAAAATGATTACCGATTTTGCTGATAACACCGTTCTTCTGGCAGAAACTCAAAAATATTTACAACTGAGGTCTATCATGCTAGATGGAATGTTCAGTTTTGTAGTGTTCGCGGAGTTTTACCGCATAATTTTAGGTAAGAGGCTTGTACGTGGAGGATAGAATGCCTAGGAAAACGTGTATTTTCCTGGTCGGTGTATTAATGTAGTGACTGGTATTAGAATCACATGACAGAGTTCGCAATGGAAATCGCGATCACTAATTTCCGGCATTTTCTACTCTTTTTCTTGTAACGGGACAGAAGGTTGTGTAGCGTCTGTAGGTACTGCGAGTTCTACAAACTGAATTGTTATATAATATATTACAGCAGTTTGGAGGATACTGTTAATTCATCAGTTGCTGGATATAATGGTGAGCAAACATCTGTTAATTTTTGAAACTAGTATCTTCTACCATTGAACATGTGACATCTGCCAACGAACTGTGTTCCTTTGCTGCCTTAACCATTTCCTCTGTCTTGAAACTGAAAGTTCGTGATAGTTACCACTTGCATGAAATTAGGTTTGATAATATTTCATCTTAATCTGATTTCATTAACTGGTTATTGGTGTATATTAGAGTAATAATGTATCGCATATACTACTAAAGACAGTAGTGACAAGTTTTTCTTCCTCCATACATTGGGAAAAACCTTACTTTTACTAAGTAATTTTTGCAATATCATAAAAGCGCTGGAGCACACATAAAGGGAATGTTATCGTTTCCAAACGGAATAAGAAAAATATGTTAAACTTATATCAAAGGACTGGCTATAGGTGAAAAGGATTCCAACGTACACCCCTGTAATGTATCAAATGATTCAATTTCCATTACATTCGGAACTGATGACCAACGTTAACAACAGCAGAGGTTGGTCTACGGACTCGAATACAGTCAAGTAGTCATTGTGGTGTGAAAAACCAAAAGTCTCCATTGGTCATTCTGAGATATTTCTTGCCGCGCCAGACACACATATTGTGAAGGTTCATGAAGACTGCTGCCTGAAGGCGGCTGGTATGATATGTTCTGCTTCGCATAGAATCCCAGACATTCTCTAGGGACGGAAAGCCAACTGACCATGCGGGAATACCAAGGATTCTACTTTCGTCATGGAGTGTGTGCTGTGAACCGCATTGTGACATCTTCCATTGACTTGCTGGAAAATGGCACTTGACACTCTAGTCATGATGGTTATGCAGATTATGAGTTTTCAGTGTTCTTTCAACACTACCAAAATCAGACCTGTATGCATGCGACAGAATGCGTATCTAATATGTTTCAACACGCCTTGCATAAAAACGGAGTTTTCTGATGCTCATTCCGCGTGTTCTATTGGTGATAAAAAGAATCGTCGGTCACTATCCTACACTACAGGACCAAAATATGAATATTACACACTTCCTCTCGCTTAGGCACACGGAAAAAATCGGTTATTTGCTTTTGCATTTGCTGTGATCTACGGTGAGCTTGACGGAACTTACGGGGACACCATTAGTTCATGGGCAGTTTCTCGGGAAACTCGACAAAAGTGGTTTTTTTACTATACTTTCGCAGTCACAAGCGGACCAAAACGCAGCTGAGATTTACAAGACGGCACCGCACAGATAACAGCGGAAATTTTTGTGATGTTCTTGTAAAATCCCTATCTCGAACTCCCTTGAAAATTTTCCTGATATCATTAACCGTTTCCAGAGGTTCAAAACTATCGCAATTCTACACGTAAATCCGCTATTAGGAGAAATCTAATTAATAAATAACTGCATCAGATTGCTCAAATTTGAAATATATATTCTATAGGCATTTGTCTAAAAGAGCCATGTCTCCGTTTTCAAAATTCTTTATCCGTTATCGAGAAACACACAAAGATCTATCCGATGTGAGGTGAAAACGTAGTTTATAAAATGACTGAAACAGAGAAGTATGATGCAAAGTATCTTCATTATCATATGAGAATACCTTGCTGTTCTACTGAGGCACATACAAAACTTTTTTGTGCGTAAAATCCTATCTCAGGTGTGAAATTTGTTGGCGTTATTACAGTTTCACATGAGTAAACTACGTAAATTTAACTGACCTACACGTTCCTTTTCGTATGAGTTACATGCACTGTTGCAGCAGGACAAAGGGGAAACCAGTGGAAAAATGCTCCCATCGTAACACAGAAATAAGTGTGTGTATTTCTGTTTATATAAAAGACTCACTGAAAAGTGTGGTACCAGCTGCCTGGTTCCACTTTTAGAAACATCTCACAATATTTTGAGCATGCGCAGGTATTCGTGCTATTTTATGTTGAGAGAGAATAAGACAGAAGCAGTTTCCCATGTCTTAGACGGAAAAGTAATGAATACTGGGATATAGTAGGCAGTGGTTGAGTATTAGAAAGAGCGAAGGAGACAATGGCAGTGGGGTAGAATGAGAGGGACACAGATGCAACGACAGCGGGAGAGCAGTGAGGAGAAGGAGGAAGTGGAAGAAGGTCAGAGCCAGTGATAGTGAGAGATACTCTGTGGACAATGACGACGGGGAAGAGAGAGATAGTGACAATGAGAGGAAACAGCAGCAGAGGGATTGAATAAATGAGACAGTGGCAGTAAGAGAGATCAGGAGGAGAGTTACAGTGAGAGGAGACAGAAGTAGTTCGACAGAACGAAGGAGACTGAGGCTGAGAAACACAAAAGTTGGACTGAAAGAGTGAGTGAGAATGGGCATGTGGGTATGAATGGGTGTGGGCGACTTACAGCGATGAATTAGTGGGTGTGAGTGGACTACAGTTGGGGGAGCTTGTGGGAGTGTAAAGTGAGTTGCATTTTGAAAAGATTGCAAGTATATTTCCTTGACAAAATTTTTACAGTTGCTGATGAAGGTTGAATGAGGTAATTGCTAACGCACTTTTCAATCATTGTATTGTAAACAAACAGGAACATATTCGCTCTTTTATGTGCTCCAATAGGAACATGATCACTCCTCCTCCCAAGTTTGAAACATATCTTCAATGCACGTCCTGTGGGTGCGCCGTGTATGGATCTCCATTCAAAAGCTCCAATAAACGTTACACATACCCGACACCGGTCAAATACACTCCTGGAAATGGAAAAAAGAACACATTGACACCGGTGTGTCAGACACACCATACTTGCTCCGGACACTGCGAGAGGGCTGTACAAGCAATGATCACACGCACGGCACAGCGGACACACCAGGAACCGCGGTGTTGGCCGTCGAATGGCGCTAGCTGCGCAGCATTTGTGCACCGCCGCCGTCAGTGTCAGCCAGTTTGCCGTGGCTTACGGAGCTCCATCGCAGTCTTTAACACTGGTAGCATGCCGCGACAGTGTGGACGTGAACCGTATGTGCAGTTGACGGACTTTGAGCGAGGGCGTATAGTGGGCATGCGGGAGGCCGGGTGGACGTACCGCCGAATTGCTCAACACGTGGGGCGTGAGGTCTCCACAGTACATCGATGTTGTCGCCAGTGGTCGGCGGAAGGTGCACGTGCCCGTCGACCTGGGACCGGACCGCAGCGACGCACGGATGCACGCCAAGACCGTAGGATCCTACGCAGTGCCGTAGGGGACCGCACCGCCACTTCCCAGCAAATTAGGGACACTGTTGCTCCTGGGGTATCGGCGAGGACCATTCGCAACCGTCTCCATGAAGCTGGGCTACGGTCCCGCACACCGTTAGGCCGTCTTCCGCTCACGCCCCAACATCGTGCAGCCCGCCTCCAGTGGTGTCGCGACAGGCGTCAATGGAGGGACGAATGGAGACGTGTCGTCTTCAGCGATGAGAGTCGCTTCTGCCTTGGTGCCAATGATGGTCGTATGCGTGTTTGGCGCCGTGCAGGTGAGCGCCACAATCAGGACTGCATACGACCGAGGCACACAGGGCCAACACCCGGCATCATGGTGTGGGGAGCGATCTCCTACACTGGCCGTACACCACTGGTGATCGTCGAGGGGACACTGAATAGTGCACGGTACATCCAAACCGTCATCGAACCCATCGTTCTACCATTCCTAGACCGGCAAGGGAACTTGCTGTTCCAACAGGACAATGCACGTCCGCATGTATCCCGTGCCACCCAACGTGCTCTAGAAGGTGTAAGTCAACTACCCTGGCCAGCAAGATCTCCGGATCTGTCCCCCATTGAGCATGTTCGGGACTGGATGAAGCGTCGTCTCACGTGGTCTGCACGTCCAGCACGAACGCTGGTCCAACTGAGGCGCCAGGTGGAAATGGCATGGCAAGCCGTTCCACAGGACTACATCCAGCATCTCTACGATCGTCTCCATGGGAGAATAGCAGCCTGCATTGCTGCGAAAGGTGGATATACACTGAACTAGTGCCGACATTGTGCATGCTCTGTTGCCTGTTTCTATGTGCCTGTGGTTCTGTCAGTGTGATCATGTGATGTATCTGACCCCAGGAATGTGTCAATAAAGTTTCCCCTTCCTGGGACAATGAATTCACGGTGTTCTTATTTCAATTTCCAGGAGTGTAGTAACAATATTTTTCTTCTGTGGGAATGGCTTGTTTTCTCTGCCAAAAATACTCAAAAATCCTGTATAAATATGTAATTTTAATTAGCATATACCATAGCTGTCGTAATGCTACAGTATCAGTTTTGGTGGCACTCGATCAACGTTTCATGGCGTTACACTTTCTATTTCCTACATTGTCGACTCCACCTCTGCGCAGTGGATCATGTAACGGAATTCTTATAACGCGTTTCATACCAAATGTAAACGCTTTACGGGTATAGTTTAGAAAAATGTATCCATGATAAATGAAGCTATTATTTCTGAAGAAAAAATGGATTTAGATCAGGTCGTACAGGCACAGACAGTGCATTTGTAATTAAAAACATTATAGAAAAATGCAGAGAATTGAATATATATAATTTATTATCCTTATCACCTAACAGAGATAGCAAAAATATTTACAAAAATATGTGTTAATGATGGAAGCTGAAGAAATGAATTAAAATTAGTTCTCTGTCTGGGACTTGAACATGGAGCTCACTTAACAGGCAGGAATATTAGCCTTTACACCAGCGCAGCACTAGAGCTAAGATTCCTGCACAGATTACCCTTCTCCACTGCTCTCCGTAACGCCAACTTCAATTCGCATCTTCGCATTATTTTCCCCTTCTTAGATCCTCACTACTGCTGAGAGTCAGTTAATGGTAATAGTACGCCAGTGTTGGACGTAATGATGAAAGCCTGTCTACCTCAGGCATAGGTGATCTATAGATCTGATAAAATTAAATAGTAGTGACGAGCTAAGAAAGCGAAAATAATCTGAAGGTCTCAAATGAAGTGTGTGTTAGGGAGAACATTGTACTAGGGTAGTCTGTGGAGGTATGTTAGCTATAGTACTGTGATGGTGTAACGGCTGGTATTCCATCTTAAACAACAGGGAGTCGTGGGTTGAGGTCTCGCTCATGATACAAATTTTAAGTCATTTCTTCAGTTTCCATCACCATGGTAGATAAAGATGAGATTCACATGTCTCACGGAAATTAATTATATCAAAAATACACATATTGTAATAAACACATGTAGGAATCAATTACAGCCAACGACCTTGCCTCAGTGGTAACACCGATTCCCGTCAGATCACCGAAGTTAAGCACTGTCGAGCAGGGCTAGTACTTGAATGGGTGACCGTCCGGTCTGCTGAGCACTGTTGGTAAGTGGGTTGAACTCAGCCCTTGTGAGGCAAACTGAGGAGCTACTTGACTGAGAAGTAACGGCTCCGGTCTCCGAAACTGACATACGGCCGGGAGAGCGGTGTGCTGACCACGTGCCCCTCCATATCCGCATCCGGGGAGGCCTGTTGGCTCAGGATGACATGGCGGCCGGTCGGTACGTTCGGCCTTCATGGCCTATTCGGACGGAACTAATTACTTATTTTAGGAATCACTTAGAAGAAATAATTATTATTTAAGATTTTAGTCAATGGTGTGGACTATGACGTATCATTTTTAATATTTATAGTGCTTCATCTTTCATGAATGGAATTGTGAAGTAAACCAAGGCATTAAGATAGAGAATACAGAGAATGATGAATTCCTGAAGGTACTGTTGCTTGCAGATGATATCGTTATTATTTAAAAGCAGAAGATAATCTCCGAAAATCAGTATGTTGAAAAGGAAATATGCAAGAAATACAACATTTGAAATTTTCATCAATAAGACAAAAATAATTGCATTCCGAGGAAAATATCCAGTAAGAACAAAAATTGTTTTGCGTTATTCAGCTTCAGAACAAGTCTCTCAGATCCGTGATCTAAGTTTTGGTTTCGACTCTTGATACTGAAAATAAAATACAAAAATTCCGAGCTCTCTGTGGTAACATTATCGGAACATTGGGGTGTAAAGTATAAGACGCGAGCACACGAAAATCTATAACGTGATAGCTGTTCCTGTGTCATCCTAAGGATTTCAAAGCTGGGTTACCACAAAATAAAATAAAATAAAGTAAAATGAAATTCAATCACCAGAGTTGTGGTTTCTAAGACGAAGACGAAGAGCTGCACAATAAGAGACATGAGTAGAAAAGAATATATTAGAACACAATTAAATATTTTCAACATGAATGAAAAAATTCAGAGCTATCGTGAAGACAGGAGACAACACGTTTTGTGAATGTCAGGTCACAGAATACCCCCAGAGATCCCGATCTACAAGTAAAATACGAAAACAGATGCTGTTAGGCTTCGAAAATGACATGAACGATTTTGTTTGTGAGTTCGGAATAGGCAACAGCCTAATCCTTGAAAGGATGAAGTTGATGATGATATTTTTCGAATGGGTGCCTGCGTTATATAACGAGCGCAAAAATTTAATCCAATATTATCCCCTTTGAAAAATATTTTCATAGTAGACTCCTACGTTACACGACGGAGGTTCTCCAATAATTTAATCTTTATAGGGACAACAGTTCTGACTGAAACTAAACTTCAACCCTCCTTACAACGCGTTTGGGATTGAATTTTAAGAGAGATGGGGACTGAGAGTCTTTTACACAAATTATTCACTTCGATTTTCAAGAACTGGGGACTTCTTTAAGCAAGAGAGACGAATAAAAACAGGGTAACTTTAATTAAATTTTTATATGTAGCTAAAAGTTTAATTTTACGTCTGAATTTCATTTTTCGTTACACATTTGAGCGTATAAAATATCCCATTCCCCATGATGCCGGTAGCCATACATCGTAACATCCATAGACTCTACGAGGCACAGGGGAAACTACACATAAGAGACAAAAGTCATGGGATACTGGTATGAACATAAGGCGGTGTCTGTAGAACCGCGTACACACAATACAAAAGAGCACGGCATTGACGGGGCTCTCTTTTGTACTGTCGTGATTCATGTGAAACTGTTTCCGACGTCATTACGGCCGCACGACGGAATTGACATTTTTATCGCGGAAATGTTGTTGGGGCTACACGCTTGGGACATATTCAGTTTCGGAAATTGTTAGGGAGTTCAATATTCCGAGATCCACCGTGTCAAGAGCGTGCCTAGGATATCAAGTTTCAGGCATTATCTCTCACCACAGACGACGCAGTGGGTGACGACCCACACTTCACCAGTGAGAGCTGCGGCGTTCGGCGTTTGGGCGTAGTTGTCAATGCTAAGAGACAAACAACACTGCCTGAAATAACCGCAGAAATCAATATGGGACATACGACGAACGCATTCGTTAGGACAGTGCGGCGAATTGGACGTTAAGGGGCTATGGCAGCAGACAGATGCGAGTGCCTTTGTTAACAACACGACATCGCCTGCAGAGCCTCTTCTGGGCTCGTCACCATAGTGATTGGACCCTGGTAAAACGTCGCCGGGTCAGCTGAGACCCGATTTCAGTTGGTAAGAGCTGATGGTCGGATGCGAGTGTGGTGCTGGCCACACGAAGCCATGGAACCAAATTGTCAACAGGGCACTGTGCAAGCTTGTGATGGCTCCATAATGGTGTAGATTGTTTTTACATGCAATGGACTGGGTCCTAAGGTTCACATGGACCGATGATTGACAGGATATAGTTGTGTTCGGCTACTTGGAGACGATTTGCCGTCATTCATGGACTTCCTGTTCCCAGACATGTCATCTGGGGACAATTGTTAGCGATTGGTTTGAAGAACAGTCTGGACAGTTCCGGCGAATAATTCGGCCAGACAGATCACCCGACATGAATCCTATCGAACATTTATCAGAGATGATATAGAGGTCAATTCGTGGACAAAATCCTGCATCGGCGACACTTTCGCAATCATGGGCGGCTATAGAGGTAGCATGGCTCCATATTTCTAGAGATGACTTCCAAAGACTTCTGGAGTCCATGTCGCGTCGAGTTCCTGCATTATGCCTGGAGGTCCGACACGGTATTAGGCAGTGTCTTATGACTTCTGTCATCTCAGTGTAACATGAAACGCGACCGTTCATCCGCCACACAACCTACAGAGACTAATAAGAGTTGCTTCCGAGAACTCACGTAGAGGTGTTGTATTCTGGGCAGGCAATGAAAGAAACTGGTGGTTTGTGGACTCATCCCCAACTTCTTCCGTAACAGTTAGGAAGCAATGAAATATTGCACTTTCTGACCGAATGTTCTCGGTGGGTTCCATGTCATAGCTCCATAACGGGCACGTTCAGACAATAGGTTCTTATATCGTTCAACGATCAGAGACCACCAGTGCACCCTCACCCCTTGCCACCCAATCCCTCCGATTATGATGTATAAAACAGAGTGACGTCGTAAGTAAGAAAACTACAATACAATCAGTTTAAAAGTTCATGCATCCGAGCTACTGACATCAATAGTATACACAAGAAAGGAAAAAAAAAATTTAAAAATCTGTTGAACGACGATCACTTTGGCTGTAGGGGAAATAAAGGCACCAGAGAAGAGATTCTGACACGTTTGATTATGGAAACAAAACTGAAGATGAATCAAGACACAGCGATACGATTTGTCGACACAGAAAAGTGATGCACAAAGTAAAATATTGAAATTCTGAGAAAGCTGCATGGAAAGACAGGTATTATACGGTATGTACAAGAACCAAAAAGGAACAATGAGAGTGGTTGAACACAACAAGTGCTCGGATTAAAAAGACTGTTTTACATGGATGCGGCATTTCGCTGTTATTGTTCAAGCAATACATCGATAAAGCAGTGACGTAAACAAACGAAACGTTCAGTGCTCGTACTAAAATTCGGGGTGGAAAAATGTCACTGATCAGATTCGCTGATGAAACTTCTGAAGTGAAAACGAATTGCAAAATCTGTCGAACAGGATGAGTAGTCTAAGGAATACAGAGTATGGACAGAGTATAACCGGAAAAAGACAACAGCAGTAAATGTAAAGGATGATTTACACCATACTGTGAATGGTAATTATATGAATGGTAATTATCTCTATTGCTTCGTACACTCTGCTGTTGTAGGCCTTTGTTCGGATCTGCAGCAACTGATCTCTTCACCGCTTGGGGTAACGCAGTCACATGTCTATATTTTCAGTGACTTCTGACGGTTACTTCCGCTGTTGTGATGATTGTGTGCTGTTTTTGTTCACGAGGTCCTCAACTGTCATTCCTTATTCTGAAACAATAGACAAGTACAACTCTGAAATAATATACCCGACACACTATTGCAAGTGAATCAGTCGCTAAATGATTCATCGGTGCGCACACTACTAATGAATGAATCGTAATTATTAAGAGGGTTTGCGTACTAGTGACTGCGTGGGGGCGATATAAGACACAACTCGAAATTTTTCTACGTAGTATATTGGCTTGGTTGACTTTAATACAGAGAGCCAGGTTAGCGTTATTATTGACGACTTATTGTATAAATAAATCGAAAGCAAGAACGTACCAACAGTTGTATTACCAGATCATGAGTGTAGTACGTCACAGTTAAAAAATATTATCACAAATTGTCTGCAAAAAATTAAGCGCCCGTTTGAACTCAACCAGGGATGAAGATCAGTTTGGATTCTGGAGAAATGTAGAAATTCACGAAGCAGTACTAACCCTACGGGATATCATGGAAAAATGACTAAAGGGAAGGAAAATATCATGGAAAAATGACTAAAGGGAAGGAAACCCACATATATAACATTTGTGGATATAGAGAAAACTTCCGCTGATGTTATCTGGAATATTCTCTTCTAAAATCTGAAGTAATCAGGAACAAAATAGTGGGAACGAAGGGTGCTTTTCAATTTCGATTGAATTCAGACCACAGTTATAAAAATGGTTCAAATGGCTCTGAGCACTGTGGGACTCAACTGCTGTGTTCATAAGTCCCCTAGAACTACTTAAACCTAACTAACCTAAGGAAATCACTCACATCCATGCCCGAGGCAGGATTCGAACCTGCGACCGTAGCGGTTGTGCGGTTCCAGACTGTAGCACCTTTAACCGCTCGGCCACTCCGGCCGGTACCACAGTTATAAGAATTGAATGACTACTAGGGGGACTCTGATTGAGAATGAAGTGATTCAGGGTTGTAGCACGTAGAGCTAACCGTAAAAGAATTCGTGATAACATTAGGAAATGGGTGCGAGAGAATACATAAATATTTGAGCATTTGGTGATGATATCGTAATTCCATCAGACATGGCTAAGGATGTATAATATTTATTGTATTGGATGGAGTTTTCAAAAACGGTTATAAAATGAACGCTTAAAAAAGTAAATCAATGAATTGGGGTATTACCGAATTAGATCATATGATGCTGAGAAAATTAGATGAAAAGAAACAGTAAATCGGGGTAAAGGAATGTTGCCATTAACGCAAAAAAGTAACAGACGATGGTGGGGAAAAAGAGGAAGTAAAATAAAGATGGCAGTTTCAAGAAAAGCTTTACTGAAAAGGAGAACAACATCTAACGTAATTTAAGATTTGGGTAGTTGTATCTGAAAGTATTTCTCTGGAATGAAGCTCTACGTGAAACTAAAACATTGGCGCAGAACAGGGTAAAATACATAGAATGATGTACAAGAGAAAAATGATGAAAAAATAAATTGGTGGATCGAGTAACTACCGAGAAGATACTGAATTTTTGGGAAAGCAGCTATACGGTTGAAGCCGAAACAGCTATACCTTTGCACCGTGTGTACCCTCCAACCACGTACAAAATTATTCATGTATTCATCCCGCTATATTCTATACGTGCAATAAGTGAACTTTCAATACATGCGATCATTCAAGGAAACGTAATTTTTATGGAGAGGAGTGAATCTTGCAGTCTGTCGGTACTCACGTGACAGTATGTGCTACCGAGCGAGGTGGAGCGATGGTTAGCTCACTCGACTCGCATTCTGGAGGAATACCGTTAAATCCCGCGTCCTGAAAGCCTGATTAAGGTTTTCCATGATTTCCCTAAACTGCTCCAAGCAAATGCCGGGATGGTTCCTTTGAGAGGGCACGGCCGATTTCCTTTCCCCTCCTTCCCTAATCCGATGCGACTGATGACATCGCTGTTTGGTCTCTTTCCCCAAATAACCAAACCCAACAGCATGTGCTACCAAATGTGTTCCAAAACACTACACATAAAACCTGATTCCTCCGGGCCTCATACCTAGAGTACCCTACAGTACACGGTCAAAGTATGAATATTACATACTTACTCCTGCTTAAGCAAATAGAGCAAATCTGTTGGTTCTTATAGCATTTGATGTTGTCTACGGTGGGCCTCATACGGCTTATAAAGGCACCATATGTTCGTGGGCGCTTCCTTAGACAGACCCAGATAAAGTTATTTCAGCTTTTTTCATACTAAAACCGAGCAGCGTATTCCAAAACGGCTACCCACAGCTAAAGCTTCAAATTTTTACGATATATTTCGGACATCAGTACCTCGTACTGCCTTAAAAAATTTTATCGACATCTTTATCCATTTCCAAGATACTGAATTTCGAAGTTACCCTTCTTGTACATATAAAACTCGATGTGAGGCAAAAACTTTTTTTATAAAGGGGCGTACCACACAAAAGTGTACTGTAACATGTCTCCGTTATCATCGGAATTATTTTAGGAACTCCATGGTGTAGTACTGCGCCGCGTTCAAAAATTTTCGATACTTAAGATCGGTTCTGAGGTGTGAAATAGTTTAGTTATTTCAATTTTGGATAAGTAAACTATTAAACATTTGCTGAATCATTAAGTACTTTTCATATACGTGACATTCCCTGTTCTGGAAGAGACAAGAAGGGAACCTAACCCCCCCCCCCCCCCCCCCCCCCCCGTTGGAGGTTTGAGTCCTCCCTTGGGCATGGGTATGTGTGTGTTGTCCTTAGCATAAATTAGTTTAAGTTAGATTAAGTAGTGTGTAAGCCTAGGGACCGATGACCTCAGCTGTTTGGTCCCATAGGAACTTACCACAAATTTTCAAAGGAAACCTGTGGAAAAAAGGTCGTATAGAAGCACAACGAAGGTGAATACGCTCCTGTTCGAAAGTCTCTAACTGAGAAATAGGTTACAGCTGCCTCAGTCTACCTTCCTCAGCACAGTTACAAATTCAATCATTTGGCATGGGACGATGTTTGCGCTTTTTTATGCTGAGAAAGAAGGAGCTAGTGGCAGTGAGAAAGAAATGGACAAGTAGTAAATACTGGATGTAGTAGACAGTGTTCTCGTATAGAAGGAGCGCAGAAGACAACAGAGTTACACAGTGGCAGTGCAACGTAGTTGACAGTGAGAGAAAAGCTCTAGTAAAAGAGTGAGTTAGACAGTGGCCGTAACAGAGGAATAGAGAGAAAGAGAAAGTAGAAGTTGGTGAGAGCAAGTGATATTGAGAGGTAGAGTCTGTGGATGACATCGAGGAAGAGAGACAATTTGAGTGTGAGAAGATACACCTGCAGAGGAAAGGAGTGTGTGAGATACAAGCAGTAAGAGAAAGAAGCAGTGGAGGCAGTGACAGTAAGAGAAGATTGTAGTAGTAGGACAGCACGAAGGAGACTGAGGCTGTGAGGAAGGGGACAGTGACGGAGAGACACAAAGAGTTAAATGCAATGACTGAAAAAGTGGAGGGGAGTGGATGGATAAGAGCGACTTACAACGATGGAGTAGTGGGTATATCGTTAACATTTTTGTGTTCTCCAATAGGAGCATTATTTCCTCTCGTCCTAGTAATATACGGTAATTCCCATGCTTGGCATGACCAGATAAGGCAATGGCTAGCCTTGCGATTATATCTACTTCTATCTAGCAGGGCGAGCAAGGAGGTCTGCAGAAGGAGAAAATATGGTTGGGGTAAGTGCCACCTGGCGTTAGCAGTCAGCGCCTGTCATATTACAGTGGCTAGGTCGGCTCTAGGCAGGTGCTTTCATCCAGAGAACACGACCCGGGGAAGAAAGGACAGGATGATCAGATAAATAACGAGCAGCTCACCTAACTGTGCCGCGATTGGCTGTAAAGGCAAATCTCCAGCGAGGGCTCAGCATGCATCACGACGGCGACGTGGCGGGGATTTTCGCAGGCGCGCGTTTTACGACGGATAGTACGCCAACAGCCCCTGTGCGAGCTCGCGCGCTTGTAAATTCAGGCCGCAGTGGCAGCTCTTATCCCACCATGGCGGAGCCGTAGTCACAGCGCAGGGATCTCCATGACAAGGCTGACCTCTCACTCCCCACACCAGTCCTCCGTTATAGTTAATATTAGGACCTATTTTTCCTCAATATGTAAAGAAATTCCATCTTTCGGAACAAAATGATTATTTTGTTTATAGCCAAACACGTTTCACCTATTCATACTTGGCATTATCATTTCTCTATAACACACTTAAAGAAAAAATAAGAAACGGCGCACCACGAAGGAATTGTTAGAATAGGGCGGAAATTGGTGGAAGAGATGTACATGTAAACACACACAAATAATCATATTTCAAAAGAACTATGTGATATATTCAAGAGGAAAAGCTTCAGAAATTGAAAAAGTGAGTAATGCGTTTTCTCATCTGGCGTTTATGCAAGTAGGTATTCGGCATGGCACTGATTGACAGAATTGAAGAATGGCCTTCTGAGGATATCGTGCCAAATTCGGTCCAACTGGCACGCTTCGCGATTTTTTTTCTTCGCGATTTTTTTTTGTGGGGGGGGGGGGTTTCCTAAGTTTTTTGACTAAGTGATTTGATGCGGCCCTCCAGGAATTCTTCTCTTGAGCCAACCTCCTCATCTCAGAGCAGCATTCACAACCTATACCCTCAATTATTTGCTTATGTATACCTCTACAGTTTTTTTCCATCCACAGCTCCCTGTAGTACCATGAAAGTCATTCCCCAGGTCTTAACAGATGTCCTAAAGTCATGTCCCTTCTCCTTATCAGTATTTTCCTTAAATTCCTCACCTCTTCGTTTCTGTGCAGAACCTCCTCATTTCTCCTTACCTTATCAGTCCACTTAATTTTCAACATTCGCCGGTAGCTGCCCTTCTCAAATGCTCTGATTCTCTTTTTTTCCGATTTTCCCACTGTCCATGTTTCACTACCATACAATGTTGTGCAGCAGACGTACATTCTCAGAATGGGCTTCCTCAAATTAAGGCCTATGTTTGATACTGATAGACTTCTCTTTGCCAACAATGACCTCTTTGTCGGTGGGAGTCTGCTTTTGATGTCGTCCTTCCTTTGTCCGTCATTGGTTATTTTTCTACCCAGGTGGCAGACTTCCTTAACTTCATCTACTTCGTGACCATCAACCCTGATGCTTAGTTTCTCGCTGTTCTCGTTCCTGCTACTTCACATTACCTTCGTCTTTCTTCGATTTATTCTGTATTCATTAGATTGTTCATTCCATTCAGCATATCACGTAATTCCTCTTCGCTCTCACTCGGGATAGCAATGTCATCAGCGAAGCGTGTCATTGATATCCTTTCACCCTGAATTTTAATTCCACTGAAACTTTCTTTTACTTTCACCAATGTTTTTTCGATATACACATAGAACAGTAGGGGGGAAAGACTATATTCCTGTCTTACACCCTTTTTAATCCGAGTACTTCTTTCTTGGTCTTCTACTCTTATTATTCCTTCTTGGTTCTTGTACATACTGTGTTTACACCTATTTTTCTCAGATTTTCGAACATCTTCCTCCATTTTACACTGTCGATTGCTTTTTCCTGTTCAACAAATCCTATGAAAATGTCTTGATTTTCCTTTAGAACTGCTTCCATTATCAATCTCAACGTGACAATGGTCTCTCGGGTGTCTTCTTCTGTATATTATTCTTTTCCGCACTTGGATGCATGAGCTGTTAAGGTGATTATGCGATAATTCTCGCACTTGTCAGCTCTTGCAGTCTTCGAAATTGTGAGGATGATATTTATTCCAAAAGTCGGATGGTATGTCTCCAGACTCATACATTCTACAGACCAATGTGAACAGTCGTTTTGTTGCCACCTCTTCCAATGATTTTAGAAATATTGATGGAATCTTATCTATCCCTTCTGCCATATTTGTTCTTAAGTCTTCTAAAGCTCTCTTAAATTGTGATTCGAATAGATGATCCCCTGTCTCTTCTAAATACGCTCCTGCTTTTCTTCTATCACATCTGACAAATCTTACCCCTCATAGCGGCCTTCAATGTATTCTTTCCAGTTATCCGATGTATCCTCTGATTTTAACAGCGAAATTCCCGTAGCGCTCTTAATGTTATCACCTTTGCCTTTTGTGTCACCGAAGATTGTTTTGACAGTTCTATCTACAGAGTCAGTCCTTCCGACAGTCTTTACTTTTCCGATTTCTTCACATTTCTAATGCAGCTATTTCGACTTAGCTTCCCTGTATTTCCTATTTATTTCATTCCTCAGCGACTTGTATTTCTGTATTCCGGAATTTCCCTGAACATTTTTGTACCTTGTTCATTCATCGATCAACTGAAGTATTTCATCTGTTGCCCATGGTTTCTTTGCAATTAACTTCTTTGGTCCTAAGTTTGCCTTTCCAACATCTGCGACTGCCCTTTTTAGAGATGTCCATTCCTCTTCAACAGTACTGCATACTGAGCTATTTCTTACTGTTGTATCTGTAGCCTTACAGAACTTCAAGCGCGTGTCATCATCCACTAGTATTACTGTATCTCACTTCCTTCGGTGTTGATTTTTACTGACTACTCTCTTAAACTTCAGCCTCCTCTTCATGACCGAGTCTATATCTCCGCCTGAGCCGCCTTACAGTCTAGTATCTGATTTCGGTTCTCAGTCTGACCATGATATAATGTAACTGAAATCTTCCTATATCACCTGATCTTTTCCAAATATACCTCCTCTTGTGATTCGTGAACAGAGTATTCGCTATTACTAGCTGAAATTTATTATAGAACTCAATTAGCCTTTCTCCTCTTTCATTCCTTGTTCCAAGCCCGTATTCGCGCGTTAGATCGTCAAAAGCCCGAGGTCGTTGGAGGGCCCTGCCCACTATGCTCCTAACGTTCTCTATTGGGGAGAAATTTGGCAACGTTGCTGGTCAAAGAAATTTGGCAAGCACGTAGAGAAGCAGTAGAAACTTCCAGCGGTTGCGAGCGGGATATATCTACCTGAAATGTTACCAGACGTTGGCTTGCCACGACGGGCAAAACAACGGGACGTATAATATCGTCGACGAACCGCTGTGCTGTAAGGGGGCCGCCGGTGACTACCAAAGGGGTCCAAGTATGAATAGACTCCTGGCTGTCGGGCCGTATGGCCGACTATCAGGTTGGCATCCCACGGCTGTTGGGGGATCTCCAGACACGTCTTCCTCCCTGAATCTCATTAACTGCACTAGAATTGAGCTCCCTGATAACCAGCGAAGAAGTGACTGGAGGCACCCTGGATTGCGGTAGGATATCATCCTGATTTTCGCCCAACATACGGCCCAAAATCCAGGAGTGACGATCTAATAGAACTGCTTTGGTTGTCATCCGCGGTACCTTTACAGTACAGACGCATGTTGATGATATTCTACACTCCCTTTTGGTGCCCTTCATCGCAGGCCATGCTCGACTTGCATTTCGGCAATGCGGTTCTCGCAAGCGACGAGGGTGTCTACTGCTTGTTTCCGTTCCTGCCAAACCGTACCTTAGCCAGGAAGTTCGCCAGAGCCCTCCCCCAGTTTGGAACATGAGCAAATGGGTAATCTGCTGTAATTATCTCGGAATTCTGTGGATCTGACAAGTCAATTGGATAAAATTTGGCACAATATTCCTCAGAAGGGCGTCCAAGTACTCTGTCAGTCAAGTTAAATCTGAATAACTGTTTACAAAAGGGTCGAGACAGACCAACGCATTATACACTTCCTCATTTCATATGAAGCACTTTCTGATGAATAAAGCATCCAAGTTTTCTAAAATTATACTAATTTGTTTTTCTGTATGTATGTACCACATCTACCGTTTTCCGCCTCATTTGGGCAATTCCTTTTTTGTACATCGTATTTGATTAACTTCCTTTTTCTATTCTTTTCGTCTATCCAGTGATTCTTACATAGGCACTAGATGTACACAATACAGGTATCCAATTGATGCACTTATTCATCTGTAAACCCGAATAAGGGTTCATGAGGGCTCGCTGTATACCCATTTCAATACCCCAGTCGACTCTCACCATCCGCAGCTTTATAAGTCTCTCAGACTACCAACCGCGCGGTGTAGCCGCGGGGTCTCAGGCGCGTTGCCACGGATCGCACAGCTGCGTCGTCGAAGGTTGGAGTCCTCCCTCGGGCTTTGGTACGTGTGTTATCCTTAGCGTAAGTTAAGGTTTGATTAAGTAGTGTGTAAGCTTAGGGACCGAAGACCTCATCAGTTGGTACCATAGGAACTTACCACCACTGACTAAAACAGGCTTAGAAACAGCTACCATATGACATTCAATATTTGAAGCACTTTGAACTCAGTTAAAAACAGGAACATAAGATCTGCACTTTTGAAAAAAAATCTTTTTCTAATTACATAAACAGTAAGAAAATAAATGTTTACAAGGTTCACAAGGTTCAACACAATAAATCACAAAACACTGAAAACATATGTACTTTATTAGGACTGATAGTTTAAGACAAGGCTACCAGCTGGTAGCTCAGCCATCCCTCGGTGCTTTCTGATTCGTAGCACACACGCACACACACACACACACACACACACATATACACACACACACACACACACACAGAGAGAGAGAGAGAGAGAGAGAGAGAGAGAGAGAGAGAGAGAAAGAGAGAGAGTAAGCACTAAATCACACAATCACAAATCGTATTCCAGAAGATTGCACAAGGCATCACAACATTAACTAAACAATACAAATCTGCATACCTTGCGACAGTAATCTTGGTATAAGAAGAAACATTGTCACAGCTATTTAAAGGAAAACAAACAACGCAAAACCATTGTCAGCTTCAACACAAGGAGCGTTAAACGAAGCATATAGTTTAAAAAAATTAAATTCTGGTGAACGAGTAAATACACAATCAGCCATTAAAATACAAAATTTTCTTTGCCTTTAACAGCCGACAAATTAATTCGAATATTATTAACACAAACTAGTGATCCACATAGAGGTCTACGACGTATACATCTGTCACAACTGTAACAGCTAAGCAACATGATACAGGGGAACCAAAAGTGAAAGTGGCTTCAGTTACATGTATAGGACAGGCGCTCAGCTTTTTCTTGGTATGCCTGGGTTTGGCAATAAATAACTTTGGCAGCACAGTATTCACAATCAAAGCAGGTGAACTGAGAGACGAGCAGACTCAGAAGACGCAAACCCAGGACCGTTAAGGCAGTGGGAAGCAATAATTCTTGAACTGTCATCATGTGCACATTGTTCTCACAGCCACAAGTAAAACGACGAACAAGGCCTTCGTCCTCGGTGAGCGGCCACAATAATGCTCATATACACATATACAAGCTAATAACATATTTTTTATAGCACGAAGGAAACGTTGTTTAAATTAGCTGAAGTGAAATAATATACACAGTCGATTCAAACTGGGGTTAGATGACAAAAACTGGTACTGCACGAACTTTTAACTCTGTTGCGGGAGTTCATCGATCTTTGTGGCTGGCGTGTGTTGGCAATTCACATTCACCACCACTCGTGACTGCAGGCCTTCAGTAGGTAAGAGATATGGAGATCGTACTGACCAAGGCAAAAGCTGAATACCCTCTCTGTCAGGACAAATTAGGACTAGGGATGCAGAAAATAAATCGATGTTTTGACAACATTCGTACATGGACACAAAGGTTAGCTTGAATGGCGATACATCGTCCATGCATCGCCGACAGAAATCCATAAACATCGGCATCATTCAACAATGGATCATTTATTCCGTTCGTGAACGCTCAGCCGTCGACACGTCCAGTCTCGTAATTATGGCTGTGCTCCTTTTACTGCTGGCCTCGTAATTTTTGTACTTATGAAAAAGTACGTAAGTAAAGCATGAAGTTTACAATGTTACCATTCACTTGAAACAGTCTCAACTGAATTACGTCCTGCAATCAGTAGGTACAGCATAAGTGATTTTCATTGCCCATTTCAATATCTAGTTGTGTCCCTGCGAGCTATAGCACGTGATTACTTTACAGCACGTACTAGAGCAAACTCAAAGAAAATCGATAAAGGTTTAGTGAATTTTACTGTCACTGGTTATAAACCGTCTTCCACAGTACAACGAAATAGTTTTTTACAACTACTCAAAGACGTGTGTCTGTAGCATAAGACGTCAAGTCAAGAAGCAATAGAAACCAAGACTGACAGTAAGTATGAAGCAGTGAGTGATCTTTTCAACACATACATAAGAAAAGCTGAAAACAACTGCATGTGAACAGAAAACATACAAAATAAATCACTTCTGGGTATTACTATGCGCTATCTAGACAAGCCTCAACTCATCTTTTTCAGCTGACAGAGCAACCCTTATCGCTGTACTTCACTGCAAAACTGACATACAAGTACTCCGAGTGGGATATTTCAATTGAAAAGTTTAACCTATCATCACAGATAATTACACCACTGTTATGAATGTCAGTCGGGACTTGTACAGCGGAACAAGAAAGATTATCACTTGTTTTGCAAATCATCATCAACTTGGACAGTTTCCAGCCACTGGCTGGGTCTGTCGGGAACACAAGCCTCTCCACCGTGTTCTGTCTTTCCACCATTCCCCCTCTTCCACCTTCGTCCAGTTCTCTCCTCTTCTCATCACACATTCCTTCACTCCCTTCACCCATCTATCTCTTGGTCTTCCTCTGGGCCTCTTCCCCTCCAGTTGCAGATCAAACATCCTCTTTGGAATTCTTCCCTCATCCATTCTCTTCATGTGTCCATACCACTGCAGTCTTGATTTTTCTATCCTGTCCTGTACTGGTTCCTCCTTTAGTCTTTCCCTCACATACAAATTTCGCAATCTGTCTCGTCTTGTTACACCCAACCTGCTCCTCTGGAACTTCATTTCACTAGCCTGTATTCTACTTTTGTCGCTTTTGTGCATTACCCATGTCTCACTTCCGTATGTCAATATGGGGACAAAGTAGGTTCGGTATATAATTCCCTTGGATTTCTGTGGCACCTCCTTGCTCCAAATAAGCCCCCTAATGCATTTGTAGAACTGCCCTGCTTTTCTGCACCTTTCATTTATTTCCATTGCGTTTCCCCCCTTACTTTCAATCACGCTTCCCAGGTACTTGAAGTTCTCTACCACTTGTAGTTTTTCCCCTCCACAAGTTATATCCACATTTGGCCTATTCTTCTTCCTTGTTGTGACGATTATTTCACTTTTCTTTGCAGAGAAATGCATTCCATATTGTGCTGCCGTTGCCTCCCATGCATCTAACTGCTCTTGCACCTCCTTCACGCAATTTCCCCATAACATCAGGTCATCGGCAAAAAGCACTGCTTTCATTTTATGATCTCCAATTGCAACTGATACTTGCTGTAGGATTTCATCCATAACAATAATAAACAATAAAGGCGAAAGTGCACTTCCCTGTCGCAGCCCATTTTCCAGCTTGAACCATGCAGTACGTTCCCTCCCCACTTTCACACAACTCTCACTTCCCTCATACATTTTTCTGACTTTTCGTGTAATCTCTTCATCTATCCCTTTTGCGTTCAGCACATCCCAGAGCTTGTCCCTACAGATACTGTCATACGCCTTCTCAATATCCAAAAAGGCCATGATTAAGTCCTTCCCGTACTCATAGTGCCTTTCCTGCAGTTGCCTTACCGCAAATATGAGGTCCGTTGTTGATCTTCCCGGTCTGAAACCGTACTGCTCCTCTTGCAGTCTACTTTCAATACTGCTTCTTATTCTCTTCTCCAGCATCTTTTCATAGATTTTTCCACAGTGGCATAGCAGGGTGATTCCTCTGTAGTTCTCACATCTCCTTTTATCCCCTTTCTTGAAGATCGGGACTATAATTCCTTTCTTCCAATCCTCAGGAATTCTGTTCTCCTTCCACACCACCCTCAGCACTCTGTATAGCCACTGGGTTCCTACTTCTCCTGCTGCTCGTATCATATCCACTGTTACTTCGTCCCACCCTGGTGCCTTGCCCCCTTTCATCCTCTTTATGGCTTCTTCCACTTCATTCCAAGTTAGATCATCAATTTCCCCATTATTATAATCGTCTGCTGCCTTAGGCTCTCCATCGCTGTTAGTTACCTGCTTGGCAGCATTCAACAGATCTTCAAAGTACTCCTTCCAAATCTTTTTGAGCTCATGCATTTCCTCCACAACTCTTCCATTATTATCCATGATCCTCAGGCACTCGCTTCTGTCATTCCTCTTATTTCTTACCATGGTGTAAAGTACTTTTTTGTTCCCTTCACTGTCCTCTTCTAACATTCTTGTCCATTTTTCCATCCACTTCTTCTTCTCCGCCCTTACTATGGTCTGTGTCGCTTTCTTGCTTTCCTTATATTTTACCCTAGCTTCCTCTGTTCGGGTCTGGAACCATTCTCTGAAGGCCTTGTTCTTTCGAAGTACTGCCTCTTTACATATGTTGTTCCACCATGGGGTTTCCCTACTTCTCCTCTTTGTGCTAGTTCTTCCGCACACAGTCTCAGCTGCCTCAACTAGAGCCCTCTTAAAATCGCCCCATTCTTCTTCCACTGTTCTCTGATCTTCCTTTGGCAGCTTCTTCCTGATCAGTGTCTGGTACTGGGTCCTCCGTTCATCCTCTTTCAGCATCCATGTCTTCAACCTTTTCTCCTGTATATCTGTTGCCCTCCTATCTTTTTTCTCTCTTAGGGTGGCTACCAACAGCCGATGGTCGCTGTCTAAGGCCTCAGATGGTATGACCTTAACATCTGTGAGGCTGCTCATCATCTGCCTATCCACTAGTACATAGTCTACTACTGAAGTTTGGGACCAGTCCCCACTGTACCAAGTTATTTTGTGACTACTCCTCTTCTTGTACCACGAATTTGCGATCGCCAGCCCATTCCTCTTGCAGAATTCCAGCAACAATTTTCCTTCTCTATTTTGGTTCCCCCAGCCCTCTGGTCCCATTATCTCCTCGAATCCTTTCCTGTCTGTGCCAACATGTGCATTGAGGTCCCCTATTATAATCTGATTTCCTCCATTTAGCTGCTTTTGCATGTCATCTTCAAATTCCTCCTTCTCCTTTTTTGTACACCCCACCTGTGGGGCATATGCTTGGATGATTTCAATGCTTTTTCCTTTCACCCGTACTCTGGCTTTTATCATTCGATCATTGATACCTTCCACCTCCTCCTGCAGACCCTCTCTGACCACTATTGCCACTCCATTTCTTCCCCTCTCATTCCCTATCCAGTACAGTTTACATCCTTTATTTAGTGGTTTTTCACCAACTCCTCTCCACCTAGTCTCAGCAAGTCCCAAGATGTCCAATTTCCTCCTTTCCATCATTTCTACAATTTCTTCTAACTTCCCAGTTAGAGTCCTTACGTTTAAGGTGCCCAGCCGTAAACCATCTCGTAATCCTTTTCCATTGCTTGGTCCGTTTCCTTTAAATCCGTTCCGTGATCCGAGGCATGTTCCCTTTTTGAAAGCAGTTGATTTATCCACTACTGGCTTGCTAGGCCTATCGCAGCTTCACCAGAGCCCCGTTAGCCGTCACGTTTCAGGGTTCCCATAGGGCCTTCTCAGCTACCGTAGCGGTCCTGGGGCACACGAAGTCCCCGCTGTACATCGCCCCTAAAGGCAATCCCCTACTTTGTGCCGTTGCCCATCTCCCACGACTTGGACGAGGGGTTGGACTTATGGGAGATCGTTTTGCAAATACGATTAACTAAATTCATTGATGATGCGAAACTGGTAAGCACGTTCCGAATTGTCAAATATGAAAGGAGACGTCAGTGCAACTGACGAGTTACCGAAAAGTGTGACAGAGACTGGATTGACAGACGCCAATAAAAAAGGAAAAAAATTGCTTCTGTGTGTTGGAACGATTCCTGCAGATGGTGTGAAATAAATGGCAGAGTTGCTACGACCAGTTGCAAAAACTGATGACGATGATGTGGTCTTCAGTCCTGAGACTGGTTTGATGCAGCTCTCCATACTACTCTATCCTGTGCAAGCTTCTTCATCTCCCAGTACCTACTGCAACCCACATCATTCTGAATCTGTTTAGTGTATTCGTCTCTTGGTCTCACTCTACGATTTTTACCCTCCACGCTGCCCTCCAATACTAAATTGGTGATCCCTTGATGCCTCAGAACATGTCCTACCAACAGATCCCTTCTTCTAGTTAAGTTGTGCCACATACTTCTCTTCCCCCCAATCCTATTCAATACCTCATCATTAGTTATATGATCCACCCATCTAATCTTCAGCATTCTTCTGTAGCACCACATTTCGAACGCTTCTATTCTCTTCTTGTCCATACTAGTTATCGTCCATGTTTCACTTCCATACATCGCTACGCTCCATACAAAAATTATCAAAAGACATTTCAGGGAACATTTAAGTTACCGTAAGCAAGTGATCTCGTCATTCACTTGTGTTCTGGACGCAGCCGAAAATATGAAACTTGGAAATGAAATGACTTCGATTTGAAAACGAAATAAAAACACAACTGAAAGTCGAAAATTCACATCATTCCGCCATTCTGACAATTTCAACAACTTTTGACTTCATGAACTTCAAAGATACCGTTGCCGAATCAAAAGTAATTAGTTACTTAAATAAATATGTACGGAAATTCAACGCACCTACAATCGTACTAAAAAAGTATTGGCACAATTACATTTTAGTGCTTGTAGGTTAAACAAAACATCGTATATCAGAACATAACCCAGACACGTTCCCCTTACATTACGTAGGTTACAAATGTGTCCAAAACATCTGTCCGTAAAGTAACATTCAGCTTAATGAAAATAAACATCGCTCTTTTGCATCCCAAAAAGTATTGGCACACGCGTACGAATCGGACAGTGTGTTCGTTATCGGACAGTGTGTTCGTTTTCTTGAATGATGTTCACTTTCTAATAGCTAGTGTGCATCCCTTTAGCATCTATAACAGCACGTAAACGCATAGGAATGCGTTGTATTAAATTCCGGATCATATCTGGTGTAATTTTCGACCATTCCTCCAGGAGCACTTCCTCAAAGTCGTTTTTAACGGACGGACGCCTTATTCTGACTTGTGTGTCAAGATGAGCACACAGGTTCGCAATGGGGATCAAATCAGGGCTCTGAGGTGGTGTTATAACCCTTCTGGGGGCATTGTACGGTAACAACTGCGGGTATTCATGGCGGTATGTTGTGGGTCGTTGTCTTGCTGGAAATGAAACACTACAGTAAGGCCTAACGTCTGTGCGCTAGCGTGTAAATTACCTCACAACACGTCGATGTATCTCATATTATCCATTGTACCGTGGATTACAACTAGATTTCCAACGCCGGACGCCACCATACAGCCCCAGACCATGATACCGCCCCCACAGTATTTGTCTGTGGGACGCATGTGTTTGATGTCGAGGTGCGTATTCGGCTTGCACCAAACTTCTTTTTTGCATCAAATCCGAACACATTGAACTTCGATTTTCCCCTAAATACCACGATGTTCCAAAACTCCGTCGGCTTGCTGATGTAGTCCTTGGCAAACTGCAGGCGTTTCTACCGGTTAATTTCCGATATGTATGGCTTCATCTTGGGAGAATGTCCATGCATGTCAGCGTCATACAACACATTTCGTATAGTCTGAACGCTAACCGTCTTGTCGGACGTTGTCTGAACATCTCAGCAACTGTTGCTGCACTTGTAGCAGGTTCCTTCCGAGCAAGTGCGATGATACGGCAACGCTCTTGGATTGTAAGCACTTTAGGACGTCCAGGACGACACTTATTCACTGTTGTTCCAGTTTCTTTGTATTTATGAATGATGGCTCGTACCATGGTGTAGCTAACAGACACCTCTGCTCCGATTTGTCGATAGCTTTTCCCTTGTGATTGGAGCAATACCACTCTGTCACGCAACGCCACTGAATGTTACTTTTTCTTCGGCCCCATGCTGACCACCATCACGCAATACAGCAACATACTAGCGACTGGGACGTCAACAACACGCAGTGTCTATTGCGTCAGCAGATGGCGTTCCGGTACCTGAAAACCAAGCAATATACCGAGAAGCGACGTTCTGTGCCAATACTTCTTGTATGCAGAGGAGATACATGTTTGCACTTAACACTGCATTTCTGTGGGCAGAATTGTAATGTCTGGTATGTGAGGTAGCACGCACATTTGCTGTGTACCGGAAGGTGCTGCGTTTGTAACCAGCAACGATAAATACGCACGTGTGCCAATACCTTTTGGAGTGATTGTGTATCAAGAACAACAGGTCCGGTGAGTCTGATGAGATTCAGAAATCTGGGAAAACGAGGAGCAGTTGTCAAACAAAAACATGGACAATAAAGTCAACAACAACTGCTAAAACTGACGTTTAGATGTACTTGTCATCTCCTGTTACACCCGAAATCCTACTGAAATCTCGGAGGGCAGTGAATCACTTTTCCAAAACTTGCAGAAGGGTAAGTTCCCATCGTCGCCATATCTATGACAAGCAAACGCTGAGGTAACCGTCACCCAGGAAAGAGACTCCTACGGGCTACGTTACTGAAGCTTCATTTCCAAATTTTTTTATCAAAAATTTTATAATCAAAGAAATAAATTGTTTTGATGATAAAAAGAATGTTTTTTTTATATTATCCATTTTATTTAGTTTCGTAATTGTTTTATATGAAGATGGTTAATAATCATTTTGGTCGATAGCATTGCGCCTAACGTTAGGAAAAGCAGGTAGATGTAGATAGTTCTTTCAAGAAATACGTAACTACTTCCAATTCGTTTGTGTTTTGAATATCCCCCTCTCACCACACAACTTACGTTCTGTTGCAATATAATTTGCATATAGAATCACTTCGACATACGTACTGTGTAATGCGTAGAAACATCATCACACAACGTAACTTTCCATTGTTATCATTAATACTTAATCATCCACGTATTCAAACACTGATATAAACAGGTCAATGACTTAAAACGTTGCAATATGCGTTCTGCCTAACAATTTACAAGTATCAATACAATGATGCCTCAGTTACGCATCAAAAATATAAGATGAAAGCTATAGATTCACCTGCGAGAGAGCTCTGCTCTCTTCACATTGTGACATTTACTTCATGGAAAGAGAATTCTCCAAAGACGACCTGAGATACACCTTACTTGTGTTCAAGAGCTCAGACAAGATTCTTTAGTATAATGTAGGCACTGTTAGCAGTCTGTGTAATTAATGTGAGCTAGTTGTGAAAGCTGTAGCCAATCTACGGAGCAAACGTGCACTGCTTCTTGAAGAATATAAACTGATCAGCCAAAATATTATGACCACTGCCCACCGTGAGGAATGCCTCCTGGTGATGTTGCAGGCACGTGACGCTATCAGGAAAGAATCTAAGCGGAATAGACACGAATGGGCAGTCATTACAGAGAAGATACGCGCAGCTAATGCGTAAATCCACTGATGTAAGTGTTTTTCACATAGAGATCATTGTTGTGGCGCTGCAGTTTCATGGAGAACTTCAGAAACGGCGAAGCTGGTCGGCTTTATGCGTACTACGACGTGAGTACCTAAGGAAAATAGTTGTAGGATGGTGGAATAACGCGTAGGCCGTATGGCACTGGAGGGCTCTCACTATGCAGTCCAGGATATGCAGCGATCTGTGGCAGATCAGACGCCAGAGTACAATGCTGCTGAAGCTACAAGTGTTTCGGAGCACATAATTCAACGACCATTGCTTAACAGGGATCTCCACATCACAAGACCTAAAGTGTTACAGTGCTGACCCAACGATATCATCATTTGCTATTGCAGTGGGTAGAGTTTTCGCCGTGGATCAACAGCTTACAGCAGGTCGGCGGTTGGGTCCTTCTACGCCATCATCCAGGCTAATGGCTGCTTGAAACGTGCGTCCTGCCACAGGTGCCGGCCGCTGAGAGCTGAATTATGCTGTGGGGTATACTGAGTTCGGCTTGTAAGGGACTTACGGTAGTTCCCGAAGACACCACATGAACATTATTGCGGCCCGCCTGCATCACTTCATCGTTGTAGTCTTCTCTGATGGCGATGATATCTTCCAGCAGGATAGCTCTCCTGCGAGACAAGGGCAGAATCTTGCTTCAGTGGTTTGAGAAGCTTGATAGTGGACTGACGCTGATGTCCAAGCCAGCAATTGCTGCTGATCTCCGTCCATTGGAACACACAACGGGCGCCAGCTGCGTGCCCACAAACAACCGTCCCCTAATTTTTGGTAATTTAGTGACTTGTGAGAAGACGTCTGGTGCCACATATTTCTAGAAACCTATCATTGCCTTGTAGAATGCATGCTATGCAGAATCGCTGCTGTACCGTGTTCCAAATGTGAACGATAATGCTATTAAACAGGTGGTCATAATGTTTTGGCCCATCTATGTATTTTGTTTATTATTCCCAAAACTACGTTTGAGTTCTGCCAACGGCCTTGTCTCCGTAAGAACACCGGTTCCCGTTAGGTCACTGAAGTTAAGCGCTGTCGGGACTGCCTACTACTTGGATGGCTGACCGTTCATGCCTGCCGAGCGCTGTTGACAAGCGGGGTGCACTCAGCCCTTGTTAGGCTAATTTGGTAGCTACTTGATTGAAAACCATCGGTTTCGGTTACGAAAGCTGACAGCTACCGAGAGAGAACCGATAGAGGTACTCAAAGTAGCCTCCGCCACCCACTGTCACGTGGCTTGCGGAGTATGGATGTAGATGTAGATGTAGATGTCCAAAAACAATGGTTCAAATGGTTCTGAGCACCATGGGACTTAACAGCTGAGGTCATCAGTCCCCTAGAACTTAGAACTACTTAAACCTAACTAACCTAAGGACATCACTCACATCCATGCCCGAGGCAGGATTCGAACCTAAGACGGTAGCGGTCGCGTTGTTCCAGACTGAAGCGCCTGAAGGCCACTCCGGCCGGCACCCGTGTCAATATCTGCATCCAATGACGCCTTCGGCTGAGGATGAAATGGCGGTCGTTTGGTACCGTTGGGCCATCCGAGACCTGTTCGGACGTAGAGGGAGACAGTCAATGTTCTAATGGTGTCAATCGAACCTCATGTGTCCTAGATAATTCGGTTATTCATAGATAGTGCAGATCGATAAACAGTGGGTGGATAATTAGGACTTGCAAACAAGGCCACACTCCTCTTAGGAAACATTTTACGTCTGCGATTTCTTATGTTAAATGGCAGTACGACCACTACCATCCACTCTCCATAGGGAGTGCCATATTAGTATACGTGCTGACCACTCTGGAGCTATGAAGGTAAAATTAATTGTTCTAGGAACAGATGGTTGACCTGTCTGAACGAATGTGGAGAAACTCCGCAAAGTGAACCAGGAGACTTCGTCAGAAAATTTCAACAGTAAAACAAGCAAGCATTAAGTACAGTTCCTCCTGAAAGTGAAATTAATACCAAGGAGCAGTATTAACTTAACAATCTTAATTTTCTGAATCAAGGAGGTCTCTTAATTGTGCACTCGTGAAAAAGAATTTGTCCCTCCCTGATTGCTACAATTTCCAGTTCGAAAACACCCAGTATTCAAAGCTCAGTGTTTAATTTCTAAGTCTCAGGTGCTGGATCGCATGTCTCGAAACCTCCACGCCCCCCCCCCCCCACCCCCCCAACCCCGCACCACCAGGGCTACAGCCACTAAATTAAATTGTGAAGTTTCAATTTTTGAAAACTGGAGATGAAACTTAAAACAATAACTCATTTTTACAAAATACTGGTCTCATATTAAAGTGTTTAAGATATAATTTCTTAGAATCACAATAATAAAAGCACAAAATTTAATATAAACAACAGCTGCTAGCGCCTGTCCTCGTAGCAGTGTCACATTGTTTCCTAGTCCTGTTCGGTACATGTCAGAAGTTTTCGTAACTATGAATTCATGCTTTCAATTACTGTCAGTCTTGACGCTCGTACGGTTACACTGCAGGAATTTTTTGAGCATATCCGCAGCACACACACACACACACACACACACACACACACACACACACACGCACAAGTACCTCGTCCCACACCCCTGTCCTTCTCACCAAACTGGTCACTCGTTGTCACGTTCACTGGTGCCGGTACTGCTGGCGTGCTCAAATCTAAGGCCTCCGAACTTCTTTGCAAAAAACCTGAAAGCATTGTAAATAAAACAAACATTATTAATAGATCAGATCTTCATTTAACATGTGCACATATTTATTTTTCAACACAGTCATCCTGGCGACGAACACGTTTTCCCAAAGACAGACAAGTCTGTTTACACCATAACTGTAGAATGTTTCACTTTGTTGACGGAGCCACAACCTCAGCTCTACCTGCACCGCTTCATCAATGTCAATGTGGATTCGTCGAAGGGGTACTTTTTTAAGTTTTGCGAAGACAGAAAAATCGCGTGGGGCCAAGTCGGGACCGTGTGGAAGATATTGGACGACAGTAAATACAAGGTGTTGGACTGTTGCAAATGCCGCAGCGATCGTGTGTGCTATTATGCTGAGGGTCAGGGTGCGCCAAATCTGGGCGAATTTTTCAAATTCGAAACACGATTACAGCACCCTGTTTCTTACTCACCAATATAATTACCTTGCACACTATGTTTCACGCTACTATTTTGAGCCCTCTAATGGCACTGGGCTGCAAATATGTAGACATGAAGAACGAAGATGTAGAATGTTAATAACAATTGCTTTTTAAAAAAGCTCTCAGTTTTCTCATAAAAAATTCGGAGGATTTACTTTTCAGCACACACCGCAGTTAACGTTGCGATTTAAAACACGTGCACTATTATGAATCTGACCCTGCCGATCGTACAGGTGGCGAATACTATCCTGCGATACGTTGTGCTACGTCTGCTCGACCTGTTGGCGTAGATCTGTAAGAGGTGTTTGCTGACGGCTGACATGACTCACTTCTCGTCCCATCATATCCACCACATGCTCGATTGTAGGCAATTCCGGACATTGTGCTGGCGAGGGAGGATGCTGCAGGACTGCCAGAGGACATTGAGTTTCCGCAGTGTGTGGTCGTTCTCGCGTCCGTCGGCCTTCGTAATTTAATATATTATTATTGTTATTATTATTTTTTGATTGTTGCCGACTTACGTGGTGGGCCATAATAAAAATGATATTTCATTTCATTTTGATTTACGATTAAATGCTTTCCTGAGGTTCTCCTTTTTAACAATATTAATCTCAAATTATTTGTTACGTTAATGAATGTTAGAGTCGCTGAATCTTAAAACATGAGCATTAAGCTGAACTATGTAATAAACTTTTCATATAAATTTCCTCGGCTGGTCAGCTCACTTTAAAGCCAAAGATCTTTAGTTATTAATTACAACTGCGGCCCACACACGCGTCAGAGTATTTTTTCTTACCTCTGTTAACCATTGCCACATAGTCGGAGTCCTGGCTCTGGCTGTCGGCTATGGTACTGAAAATTAGAATCTTAAAGCTACGTATTTCTGCACTTCGTGCGGCTGTGGAGAAAATTTAATATTATGTTAATAGCGGGCGAATATTTCGCTTCCGCTAATTTTTAATAAGTTAATATCGCCACGTAATGGCGTCGTTGGCTGCATCGGCCGCTGCGATTGTTGAACTGTAAATTACTTGAATGCAGGTTAATTCAAGGAAGGCGGACATGAAATCGGGATCACCTCTTACAAATTAAAAGTGCACAATAATATTAAATCAATGTATTATCTGTTTAACTCATACAAATATGCTTACATTTGCCAGCACTCGAATGATGTTGAAAGGTGGCTACACTGAGCCACAGCGCCTGAGATTGCGCCAAAGAGTATTATTCAGCCGCCTCCACTGGCAGTGCCTGTCGAGGTCTCGTAGTGTGTGCTTGTTGAGAACTCGTAGTGGTCAGTGCTTGCTGAGATGTCGTAGTGAAGAGTGCTTGTCGAGATGTGGCAGTAGGGAGTTCTTGTTGAGATGTGGTATTAGCGAGTCGGTGTGGAGATATTGTAATGATTAGAGTGCTTTTCGTCAATATATGAAGATAAAAAAATTTTTTTTTATACCTTCATACACTCCTGGAAATGGAAAAAAGAACACATTGACACCGGTGTGTCAGACCCACCATACTTGCTCCGGACACAGCGAGAGGGCTGTACAAGCAATGATCACACGCACGGCACAGCGGACACACCAGGAACCGCGGTGTTGGCCGTCGAATGGCGCTAGCTGCGCAGCATTTGTGCACCGCCGCCGTCAGTGTCAGCCAGTTTGCCGTGGCATACGGAGCTCCATCGCAGTCTTTAACACTGGTAGCATGCCGCGACAGCGTGGACGTGAACCGTATGTGCAGTTGACGGACTTTGAGCGAGGGCGTATAGTGGGCATGCGGGAGGCCGGGTGGACGTACCGCCGAATTGCTCAACACGCGGGGCGTGAGGTCTCCACAGTACATCGATGTTGTCGCCAGTGGTCGGCGGAAGGCGCACGTGCCCGTCGACCTGGGACTGGACCGCAGCGGCGCACGGATGCACGCCAAGACCGTAGGATCCTACGCAGTGCCGTAGGGGACCGCACCGCCACTTCCCAGCAAATTAGGGACACTGTTGCTCCTGGGGTATCGGCGAGGACCATTCGCAACCGTCTCCATTAAGCTGGGCTACGGTCCCGCACACCGTTAGGCCGTCTTCCGCTCACGCCCCAACATCGTGCAGCCCGCCTCCAGTGGTGTCGCGACAGGTGTGAATGGAGGGACGAATGGAGACGTGTCGTCGTCAGCGATGAGAGTCGCTTCTACCTTGGTGCCAATGATGGTCGTATGCGTGTTTGGCGCCGTGCAGGTGAGCGCCACAATCAGGACTGCATACGACCGAGGCACACAGGGCCAACACCCGGCATCATGGTGTGGGGAGCGATCTCCTACACTGGCCGTACACCACTGGTGATCGTCGAGGGGACACTGAATAGTGCACAGTACATCCAAACCGTCATCGGACCCATCGTTCTACCATTCCTAGACCGGCAAGGGAACTTGTTGTTCCAACAGGACAATGCACGTCCGCATGTATCCCGTGCCACCCAACGTGCTCTAGAAGGTGTAAGTCAACTACCCTGGCCAGCAAGATCTCCGGATCTGTCCCCCATTGAGCATGTTTGGGACTGGATGAAGCGTCGTCTCACGCGGTCTGCACGTCCAGCACGACCGCTGGTCAAACTGAGGCGCCAGGTGGAAATGGCATGGCAAGCCGTTCCACAGGACTACATCCAGCATCTCTACGATCGTCTCCATGGGAGAATAGCAGCCTGCATTGCTGCGAAAGGTGGATATGCACTGTACTAGTGCCGACATTGTGCATGCTCTGTTGCCTGTGTCTATGTGCCTGTGGTTCTGTCAGTGTGATCATGTGATGTATCTGACCCCAGGAATGTGTCAATAAAGTTTCCCCTTCCTGGGACAATGAATTCACGGTGGTGTTATTTCAATTTCCAGGAGTGTATATTGACGAAAAGCACTCTAATCATTACAATATCTCCACACCGACTCGCTACTACCACATCTCAACAAAAACTCCCTACTGCCACATCTCGACAAGCACTCTTCACTACGACATCTCAGCAAGCACTGACCACTACGAGTTCTCAACAAGCACACACTACGAGTCCTCGACAGGCACTGCCAGTGGAGGCGGCTGAATAATACTCTTTGGCACAATCTCTGGCGCTATGGCTCAGTGTAGCCACCTTTCAATGTCCGTCTACACGCAATCGAGACTAGAGAAGAAGTGAAGACGACTAAAAAATTAACAAAGGAGCATATCTTGTCATCTCTTTAGATCATTTTGTTACATTTCCTTGCACTCGAAACCTTCCCAGAGAAATTATTATTTTACGGCTACATGATAAAAATATATTATTCAATTTTTAAACGTCTCTTCTTTATAAATACTGTTTTTTAAGTGTTTCATAATATAGCACTGCGGACACTATATCGTGCATTAAACTGTTGGAAGAACACATAAACCTACCTTTTGCAAGAACAGCAAAGGATCGGATCTAACAACATTCTGCACTTACCGAGCGTTGATTAGCGTCCAGAAACACCCAAGGTGAACGAGAGTTGTAGTTTACTGCAGCCGAAAATATAAGGCCTGAGGAGAGGCCACAATGTCTTGGACGCATGCACTCTACTAGATAGCACTCACCACGTCTACGTCGTACACACAAACGACCATCACTTGAGTGGAGGCAAAATCTCCTTTCATCGCTGAAGACCACCGTACGCCATGGCAGCTTTCTAGTGATCCGCTGAAGGCACCAGTTGAGCCGTGCATGTCGGTGCTGTGGCATGAATAGAAGACGGACTAGCTGTGTATATGCCTGAAGTCCCACTTCTAATAACTGATTCGCAACAGTTAGTGTTGACAAGTTCGGGATCACAAGCTCTCATATCTGTGCTGTGGTAACTGTGTGATCCGCCACTGCTGCCCTTACAATACGACCATCATGCCGGGGATTCTTTGCTCGTGGAGTCCTGAGCCTCGTCTACGGATTCGAGAATGCTCACATGACCATGATACCAGCATCGTAGCGCAACTACCGCAGCACGTCCAACATGCGTGGCAATTCTCCTAAAGGACCATCACGTCACTCGGTAAGCCACAGGTTGACCACTTTCGAGCTCGCTTAGTTGGCTGTAGGAAACAGGGGCGTCTCCGTGGCATGGACGCCAGCTTGCTTCACACGTTTGCACCTCAGTGAGGCTTCTGCCTGTGAGTATTCCCTATTAAAAGGTAGGCACAGATGGCGCTCTGGTAGCTATGTGACTACGACGTCTCTTGGCGGACGACGTTGAAACAATTATCAGTACATCCATTAATCCGCTGGTGGTACATGCCGTCATCGGATCAAAATCGACGTCGTCTTTCCAGGTGTATTACTTTTGTTTTGACAGTTGGCTGCAGTTCAGTTTTCTAGGGGCAGAAAGACAACGTTATGTGGACGTTGAAAAATAGCCAAAGGCTTTAATACTTCACTAACGTAACAACTGTCCAAATTACTGGCTACGCGAACCGTATGGCATCGAATACTATCGTGTAAGATCTTGGGCCTTTACTACGATGACTAATTCAATCTGCAAACGTCTCCAAGGAGTCTCCGTTCATGGGTAAGCTTATGACAATGCCGTTCATGTTCCAATTCAGGGTACAGTGTTATCGTTGGCCGTGACACAGCTGGCACTCCACTGTCTGGTGTCACGTCATGGGAAGCCCCAACAAGAGTTGCTGTGTGACTTTCTGAAGTGCTCAATACGTTTCGCACTGTCTTGGAAAGAATCTCGTATCCTGATTCAATACGTGTACACTGACTAATCAAAGTGACTGTCGTCTCGGCTGATGCCTTGCGACCTTGCACAGAGTTGAGTATCCTGCTTAGCATTCTATATTCGTATGACAATCGTAGGGTCCAGACCACCCCGAGCAGCAATATTGCTTATCGAAAAACCGCAGTCTGCATAGGCCACTCGCTCGTCATTGTCGAACACTGTTTTGCCACAAACGAACCAGTTCGTACATACACATAACTCTACTCCATTTTGGCAGGATGCAGCAATAGCGGTTTATTGTTAGAAAATTAGAAAACAGTCTCTGTTGCAAGTGTTTTATTAACAATGACGCGTTTCGCGCGGTTACTACTTCTTCTGATAATCTGTAGCTAGGAATAATAATACAGATGTATTTGGATTATGTTAGCCTTTAGCAAAACACAATTTTGTTTTTAACCTCAAACGTGTTTCACTGCAGTTACAGCATCATCAGCGGGCTTCTTTATGTTGTGGTTTTCCTGATGTATTATGTTTTTACAGTTTGTTTTGTTTTCTTCTTTCCTCGTCTTCTTCATTGTGAAGTTCAATATGCTTAGGTGTCACTGTCATTGTTTCAACAAAATTGTGTTTTCATAACGGTGGACTACATCCAAATACATATGTATTGTTAAAGCAAAACGGACAGAAGAGCTTCAGCTCCAAGAGGATTAATAATCATGTTACATAACAGTTTTATTCGCGAACATGTCTAGCACCGATGAAAAGGATTGCTAAGCTAAAGGTGAGAAGTAAAGTGATTCACAAACCTTTGAACAGTTGAGACCTCGTTAGTCATATTTAAAGGCCATTGATATGATGGCGTAAAACCTCAGTCTACAAATACGAGCATAGGAAAGCCTGACATAGCAAGTGGTAACCTCTAAGTTAAAAACGCAAAGTGACAGCATTAATAAGAATTTATATCTGTGTTTGCGCAGGATGAGGAACGTATTACTCCACTCCACGTTTAACAAATACTGCTCAACACAACGTATGCGTTGAAGCAAGTGTGCTGCACTGCAGATTGACTTAACAACGGAATTTAGTGGAAGCGCAGAGTGGCGGCGCTGATAGTAAAAACGGATTGTAATGAACTAAATGCTGAACAGAGCCAATTAAAAACACTGAAAAGAATAAAATAGTGTTAAAAAGTAACAATAGACGAACTAGTGATAACATAAGAAGTAACTATTTCAGTGAACTGCTAACTGTTACGATGGAACAAAATGTCAGTCTAAATGAATAAGGAGGATGAGAAGAAGAGGGGATGGTAAGGGTGTAGTGCAAGAGAGGAAAGTAGGAGATGGTGAACTTACGGATCGAGATTGGGGGGGCGGGGGGGGGGGGGGGGAGAGAAAGTTGAAACACATTAAGGCTTAAAAATATTGGGGATATGGCAGCAACGAACACGAAGCCACGGTGTTAGGAGCTAAAGCGAGAAATGTCATAGTTCGTAGTAATAGACGGAAAGTCGTCGAGTAAAACAGAAGTAACGTCCGGCGTTCCCCAAGGAAGTGTTACAGGCCCTCTATTGTTCCTATTCTATATTAACGACACGGGAGACAATCTGAGTAGCAATGTTAGATTGTTTGCAGATGATGCTGTCTTTTACCGTCTTGTAAAGTTATCAGATGATCAGAACGACTTGCAAAATTATTTAGATAAGGTATCTGTATGGTGCGAAAAGTGGCAATTGACCCTGAATAAGGAAAAGTACTAAAAGAAATCAACTAAATTTCGATTACGCGATAACTTACACATATCTGAAGGCAGTAAGTTCAACTAAAAACTTAGGGATTGCAGTTACAAATAACTTAAACGTGAACGATCACATACGTAATATTGTCGGTAGAGCAAACCAAAGACTGCGATTCACTGGCAGAACACTTTGAAGGTGCAACAGGTCTACTAAAGAGACTGCTTACACCACGCTTGTCCGCCTTATTTTGTAGTATTGCTGTGCGGTGTGTCATCCGTATCAGGTGGGACTGACGGATGACATCGAAAAAGTACAAAGAAGGGCAGCTCGTCTTTTATTATCGCGAAATAGAGGAGATAGTGCCATAGATATGATACGTGAATTGGAGTGGCAATCATTAAAACAAAGGCGTTTTTCGTTGCGACGGGATCTTCTCATGAAATTTCAATCATCAATTTTCTCCTCCGATTGCGAAAACATTCTGTTGTCACCCACCTACATAGGGAGAAATGATCATCACGATAAAATAAGAGAAATCAGGGCTCGCACAGAAAAATTTAAGTGCTCGTTTTTCCTGCGTGCCGTTCTAGAGTGGAACGGTAGAGAGACAGCTTGAAGGAGGTTCATTGAACCCTCTGCCAGGCACTTTATTGTGAATAGCAGAGTAATCGCGTAGATGTAGAAAAGCAGGCCCAGCGGTCAAGAAAAGGAAGAGAACAATCCACCTAAATTTTGATAAAGCTGACGTCATGGAATCATAAAATGTTTTGTTTCACTTGGCATTTCACGTTCCCAATGTTTGCATTGGACGATTGCAGTCTTCTCTTTAACGCTATCATAGCAGAGGTCTTTAAATATGACTAATGCGGTCTCCGCTGTTAAAGACAAGTGAATCACTTCACTTCCCATTTCAGCTTAGCTATGCCATTGTTCGGTGCTAGATAGGTTTGAGAATAAACTGTTCTCTACGATATTGTTATTACTAATTACAGAGTCTGAAGATGCGCTGACAGCGCTAAATGCGGCAGTATTTAAAAAACACTTGCAACAGAGACTTTTTCCTATTTTTATAACACATTCGTGTATAATTTCAGGATGACATACGCTTTGCTTTATCGTTCTTTTCATACTGATTGTAGATGTCGTTACTACTAGCCCCTGCGTATGCTGCACTGGAATGCTGATCAGTTGCTTATCCAAGCATGTCCCATTATTCCAATTACATTTTTATGCCTTCTTCATGGCGCTTCATTTTTAGCGGTCAAAGTCGCGTTGAAAACTGTTCCACGACAGCTGATTCTGCTGCACTAGTTGGTTTTGCTGACGGCTGAGTTAGCTGAAAGGGTTCGAGATTCTCCTGTGCGCCGGAAGATGATGTGAGCGACGATTATTCCAACGCCGTCAGTTTCGACAAACTAACTGGAAACCCGCGAGTATATTACGTAATATTTCTGTAAATTGAAAATGGATTGAATCAATGTTAAAAATTTTGTTCCACAGATAATGGACAGACTAATGTGCACTGTTCCGAACTTCACAGGACTGCTTGAATTTTCATTATTTCCACATCAGTCGTTTATCGGAATGGACTCGATTGACATCTTCTTTGGTAAGTGTAGTAAGAAACTACAAAACTGTCGAGAGTTATCAAATTTTCACAGCTATGCATATTTAACAGTTCAAATGAAACTACTACAGCTAGCTGTCTGTTGCCCGGAGGCGACTGCTAAATATTTTTACAAGAATGATGATTCACAAATAATTTTACTAGAAGAAAGTTTACGTTTTGATAAGTTCAGAGAACCCCGTGTCATGTTGGTGTCTAACCTCATTCTTCTGCAGTGTGCAGTGTTTCCGTACTTGAATACTTTATTCGGACTCTGTCATTTATTTGATAATGTAGCTCCTGATGTACCAATACGATAATCTAATAACTTTAGTGTCTCGAATGCCTCTGTGATTCTTGCTGATTTCTTAAAACTAGAAACCTTTATTATTTTATGTAATAGTAATAGGTATGTATTCTAAATGTGAGTTATATTCTCGGTATTATAGTGTGTTTACGTATTATGTGTACCTAAAACTTTTTGTGATTTACATCAGAACAGTGACACAATTCTGACTAGTTAAAGTGATAGCTTCATTCAGCTTTCAAAGGTAATCATGTGCGTAGCCTTTTGACGTTTGCTAGAAAATGAGACTACCTAAAATTACCAAAGAGCTCCTGTTCTTTTAGTTAATTTGATCATTTAAATATGTTGGGAAAATTATACATTGTGCAAAATTATGTCAAGTTGTCGTTTTAAAACAAACAGCTTGTCTTTTACGTCATCTCATGTGCCCAAAGTAACCTATTTGGAAAGTACTTATCGGATTCAAAAACATAACTCATGTAAGTAAACCAGCGTAATGTGCAAAACACTCTGCCTTACAATGCATCTTATTCGAAGCTCAATTTTTTACAATGGATTCAAGGATAACTAAGTTTTCACAAACATTTGTTTTAGTTATAAGTATAACAGAATTCGACAGTCTGTTGTATGAGTGGTAGATCCAGTGGAGCTGCTGTACACAACTGTAGGCATCACTATTGTGTTGGAAATGTTGTAAATACCTTGAGTATTAATTATTTAGAATCAAAAATTCTGACAATCTTCCCTTCCACAATTTTATAAACCTTTAATTTCTATCCTGACTGCACTGAACACTTTCAGAGTCAATACCATTGGCACTTCATCACTGTGTACCCCTTCATTTGCATACTGTTTGTACCTCACTTTACGTATTAGAAGGTTCATTAACATTGTTTTACAAAGAGAACCAGTAAACGAATTCAATTAGCTTTTTCTACCGGGAATTAACCTGATTCGGGACTGAGTTTGTCAGAATGTCGTATGTGGAGTACAATAACAAATGAAATATCAAATATAATAGTAATTACAGTAAACGAAACCGTGAGAAATTTTGAGCATGGAATTTTATGTCTATGTGTAAGTTTTGAAACAAATGATTCAAGATTTAGATACTTTGTGTTTCAAACGCCCAATGATTGTCATATCAGCAGATTAAACAACTGTTTATCTAAGGGCTCGTTGTAGTAGTAGCGTTTTGTCCTACCGTGTCCAACAAAAGTGAACTGTCTCCTGAAGAGCCAACACTTAATAGTAACAAACATCATAACAGAAACAGTGAGAAAATAAATTCAAGAAATGAAATAGAGTTATTTCATCTCTCTGTAGATGCTCTGAAATGTCCTGTTCACAGAATTCCACAAGAGAACAAATTCACACCTGCAACTTGTAGCAAAAATTTCTGACCAATCACAGTCAATTCACATCGGTTTAAACAGTTAACTGACTCGGAAAATCGTATCAGCTCTTGGAACAGCCACTGGAAATTTCCGTCTACGATGTTAAACCGGAGCACAAGTTTACAATAGAAATTAGTATAAAATATCCAGATGTATGCATTTACTGCCTCTCTGTAGCGACAACAGATATTGTGAGAGCTCAGCACATATACACAGGTGGATGCCCAAAGACTCCCAGTCTTCGGCGGTAGCCATTATTTCACCAAAGATGCTGGAAATGCTCCGTTCTGGGTCGCTGGCTCTACCGCAGCACCTGCAGACAGAGAAGAAGGTGATTTGCGCCATGTTACTAGAGCACCATAATAACAGGTCATAACAGAGATGGCTGAAGTTAGCACCCGTAGCACTGGTTGCTGCAGAGCTGATTAGACGTTGCTGCACGAGTATAAACATATTTCGTGATTCTGAACGACCTCATAAAATGTAAATTATAAAACACGTTTAGCCGAAATCCTATAATTTGTTTATCGGTATATAAAAATATATGAACTGCAACCAATTTCTTCCAACATCCGACTAAAGAATTTACTGCATCGAAAAATCGCTACGAATCAGTCACGGAAAATTGCTCTCTCTCTTCAGACTTTCTGTAAAGAACTTGTAACCATGTAATTTGATTTCAATGTTGCGGTAAAAGTTCTGTCAGCTTATAAATATCTCAGCATTAACGTAGATAGTAAAACGTGTTATCTGTTTGACGTCATACTCTTGGAAATATATTTCCGAAGGTGCTTGGTGCTGTCGACCGGTTTCTTCAGAAGGAGAAAGTCTACTCCACTGGCTGTGGTTTATAATCTGATTACGAAATGGGCTACAGAAAATACTTTTTTTTATTTTTCACTCGAGAAGTTGGCTACTGAAAGGTGCTTCTGTGACAGGTGACAAAATTAAAGAGGTTTGCACAGAACAAAGTCGACTTGCAAATTTTTGTGTTGCTCGCAGACACACGTCATCAGTAATATTTGGTTTACTAAAGTTAATTTGTATACAAACACACTCCCCAAGGAGGGAGCATGGTACAGTACAATTCCGTGACAGTTAACTCACGCACATAATCTTTCAATAGAAAGTGAACAGTTACTGACATTGTGAAACTCTTCAGACCCGTAACTATAGACGAAAATCAACATGAAAATCCGTGTTCGCCATATGACGGAGCAAACCATAACATTACTGAGAGGAAACGACTAGCTAAAGCTGATTTCAGATACGTCTCAATTAAGTAACGTAGTGCAAACAATTGAAAAGGTTAACTATCGTGTGTGTAACACACGCAATGCAGTTCTAAACGGGATGCCGCGATAGGAAGGAAGATGGTTCTTTTGCAGAGCGCTACATAATCTAATACGTGCCATACTTATATATCAATTTATCATAGACAAGAGATGAAAAAACCTTACTTATTTGGCGGATGAAATCTACTAACTAAGTTCAGTTCCAGTGGGGAGTTGGTTAACATGTTCCACTCCATAAGAAAAAAACCACAAAAATTAACAGTGACCTAACGTATTTCATTCATAAATTGATATCGTTCAACAGAAACGTTTCGTGTATCACGGTAGTATTACCGTTTTTGACTCTAGCTGTGACACTGTGAGTTTTATCAGGCTACTTTGATCCGCGCCATTGAATACAAACTTATATAACAGTAAACAATAAATCACTTATTTAATTATCACTGCTGCTGTTATGGACTAACAACAAATACGAAATTGGACTTACACCCACTGGGATCAGTACCAGTTAAGCAGATGCACAAGGTCTAACAGTATCTATCACTACCGTAATTGAGCAGGAAGGAACTGAAAGTGTTAATTAATTGAAAGTCGTGTCATACCTTGAAATGATGTTGCATTCTACTTCGGAAGAAGCCTCTGAGGCACCACCGTAGAAGACCATTGAAGATGCTGTCTTCACGATACTGGTCTCCACTGTCAATATCTGGCATCTTTATCTCCTCTTCGTTACTGATCATGGTGTAAGATGTGTTTACTTTTTGAGCGGTCTGCTTGGCTTCTGGCTTTCGCTCTTTGATTCCGCTACATCTGTCTGTAGGAACCAGTTGACCTTCACGCCACACATGTGACAGCCGTTTGCGGAAATCGTCTTTCTTCATAGTCTTCGGTGGGTCCCCGATCTCGGATTCCCACGTGTGCCCTCTATTTCCCTCGCCCTCGTCAGTCTTAGAAGTTGACGTGCCTATTGACTTGTCAATGAGGAACACCAGGCGTTGATGGAATTCCCCTTTGCTCATCGATGGTGGCTTATTTCCCCAAACAGATTCGTTATAATGCTTTTTATTCCCGTTGTAATGCTTTTTATTCCCGTCGCCCTTTCCTGTCTTAGATGTTGAACTGCTTCCCGCGTTGCCAATGAGTGCATCAAGTCGTTTACGAAACTCATCTTTGCTCATTGTTGATTGGTTTCATCTGCAAAACTGGCTTCTGCTCTATGGCATCCCGAGACTTCTAATTCGGGTGAACTGAATAATGTGATACAACTCGTTGGGTTTGAACAATGACGTCACATATAAACCAAAGATGATGTATGCGTAATGTTTACGTAATCTTTGAAATCGAAGCGTAAATAAAAATAAATGAATGTTGTTTAAAATTTAGGATTTTGAGTACGTTTTAGGTTTTATACACCGACGCTTGAATCGATAGTGAGTGTTTGTAGGCTGATAAGTTATCATTCGAAATATTGTTCTACATTTTGCGTAATATTACCACATATGAAATTCGTTTTTAGGTATGGATTTCTCTACGCATATGAATTAGGTTAACTTGTCTGTTGCTTTGAGTGCGGACATGTTACATGTAATTAAATTTCTAAAGTTATCTGGTTTAAATTGTAAGTTTGTTCGGTGCCGTGAGTACGGGAAAAATATTAAATAACGAGTGTGTCACGGCACCGTATTACTGATTTATATCATTGGAGGTGTAGCCAGGACGAATTGTGGAGTTCTGTTAGATGAGGAACGCGGTTCCCAAATTGTCAGCTGGTCTTGAAAGTCATTACGATGATCACATATTACTTGTGTATACGTTAACCCCTATGGCTGCGTCTTCGTGAGGGTCATTACATTGAACGTACTGTAACAGGTTTGAATTCATTTTGTCGTGAAGTTTGTGGGGAGCATTTAGAATATAGGGATCTTTGTGGCGTGGAGTGGCGGGGCGGGGGGGGGGGGGGGGGGGTTCTCTGTCGTAAAAACTGATGAGTCAGCTTTCGGATAAACTGAGTATAACAGGGGTGAGCGTGCAGTGGGACCACGGGTGAAAACGGGGGGCGGGAGACGTTGAAGTAACAGACAGTTCCGAAATTGTGTTCACGTTGGTGCGCCAGGAACATATGGCTGATAGGTTAACCGCAATATCTGTTCGGTTAACGTCATATAGGGATATGGATATGTAAGGGGGAGGGGTTTCATCGTTTGGTAGTGCTTCATGTGTGTCTTGGGTTTTTGTTACTTTGTGTTGTTTCTTTTCTTGGGAAATGGTGTAGGTTGGGAACAGGGATAGTGGACGAGGGTGCTGATGTAAATTTTTGGCTGCTAAAGCATGGCATACTTTTTGGTTTGGGTTTGGTGGTTGCGCGCCTGTGTTTCTTGGTATGTGTGTTTCTGCTGTATATTTTTGATGTGTTTGTGTACATTTTTGTGTTTGTATATCTCTGAGTACGTGATTTATGCCGGTGTTTTTCAAGGTCAACGTAGGCCTAAGTATTTTCTCGAGGAGACTGTGTCCAGTGAGTTTTTGTTTTCTTTTCCTGTAATAGTACTTTTGTATATTTGTAATACTTTTGGTGATTTTAGTGTTACATATTTTCATGTTATTAGTTGTTTTGTGGGTTTTCGTTTGTATGCCGTTCCTATGTAGGTGAGAGTCGTGTCCTGTGGGAAGGTATGTTTATTTCTTCGTTCTGTGGCTGTAGAGATTGTGGTTCCCTTTTGTTCGTTTGTTCTATGTAGTTCAATCTGTGTTAGCGAAACTATGGTCGACGTCATGCTGTTTTCGCTCGATTTGTTATTTCTCATGTTATCATAGTTTAAGCCATGTAGGTCATCTGAAGAGCAGAACATCAGTACCTGGTTTGTTGGTTTTTCTGCCACACGTAACACTGCTATCAATTGAAGAAAGGGATATTAATACATTTGCTAGTATTTCCGTTTTGGGTAGTAGTGGAACATTTTCTTCTTTTGACCTACCCAAGTGAATTGATAAGAACGATATTAATGTTCTGTATTTCGTTTGTTTCGCCGTGATTAATACGGGTATCCTGTTCTTCAGATCACCGAAATTGGGTAACTGTAAAACAGGATACCAATATTAGGTATTTAGTTTTCTCCATAATTGGTAAAGGAGAACAGGATACCAATGTTCGGTTTGATGGTTTTCTTTCACGTAGGATAATACTGGCATCCTGTTCTTCAGTGAATCTATATAGGTCCGCTGAATAACAGGACACGCGTGCTCGGTTAGAAGTATTTTCCACCATTGGCAATGATTGTATCCTGTTTTTCAATTGACCTGTAAGGTCAACTGAAGAACGGTATACCAGTGATCGGTTTGTTGTCTTTGTGCCACTGACAAGGAACGGAATGCTCATGTTTTTGCTGTTTCCTTTCGTCTTTGACAATATTGGTATTCTGATCTATAGCTGACATATATAGGTCAGCTGAACAACGGGGCACGATTGTTGGTTGGTCTTCTTGCATTGTCACTTTGCTTGTAATATATTATTGATATTTTCGTTTGTATTTCATTTTGTGGGCGTGTCTGTAGCTGTACTCGTATATTTTTAGTTTGTCCCCGCCCGAGTCACCCTGCTTCTCGCACCTGTCCCGTTAATTTTACTGTCTCGTGGATTTAATTGGCGTGTTCTCACTTTTTCTCGTTGTATAAGATTTTGTTACAGTTACGGGTTTACATGTTCTATGTCTACGATATCTGTTCCCTGTGGTACATTTCTTTGTTTAATTTTTTCCTCATGCATCATGTTACATGATTTGGTTTACGAGATGTACAACTAGGATTTTTCTCTTTTGTGCTACATGTCTTTGTTTCTGAATTCGCTTAGATGATTTCAAATGTTTTCTCTATTTACGAAACTAATCGTTGCTCATTGTTTATCGATTAATTCCCGAAAATGGCATCACCATGTACTTCCTTTGTGCATTGCTGGACATCAGATTCATGGCTACCTGGTAAGCGGACCTAAACTACATGAATCCACTGTGGAAGCACCTATGCGGAAACAAATATGCCACGGGGTTTGTTGGTGTCTCCGAGGATTTGTCTACATCAAAGTGCAGCGTCCTAGCACAAACTGGAAAGCTTACCAACAGATTCCTTGCTACGTACATCTTTCAGTTACTGGCAGTGACTGATACCAGTTCCTTGATATTGAACGGACGAGTCTGTGCGAGACGCTGTTCGCCCCACAATGTACAATTACAAAGACCGTACAGCGTTGAGAGAAGCTGTATAAAAAGACGATGAGTCTGTCTCTGCAGCTTAATTTTTAATTGTAAACGACTCACTATAGTCATCACGACGGTCGGTCACTCTGTAATGTTGATAAATAGATAACTGGTCAGTTTCGTTTTATGATCAGTTTGGCTTTCTGACTCCATCCTGATTGCTGTATGCAAGGCTTCAACGCATATTGTGCGAGCCACTTGTCTCTGAAGTCAAAATTAGTGACACTTACAGGAACTGATATAGCTGTCACCATCCTCTATGTTACTTGTACAAATACCTTCTGTTGAAACTCCTGATACGTACGGTGTTTCAAAATCACTCAGAAATTTCGTTACAAACTGCTTGACTTATTTACTCTGCATTAATTAAAGTATTTCCGTTTTCTAAAACTTTTGGTGCGATATGGCGACTACAGTGTGCAAGTCACGTTTTCTTTTATGTAACATATTTCTCATTCAGTATTTTTCAGTTTCATAAAAATTGTAATATTATTCTAATTCTGGTTATTTCTTAAGAGCTATTTCTTTCGACCTTACATTTACACTGCAACGTGCAGTGGTCAGATTAGATAATTGGAATCCACCTGACATACATTAGGTCTTGGTCCCTACGTTTTCTATCCTGTCTAACATATAATAACAATCATATCGTGAATCATACGACACATTTAGGGGCCACTCATTTCGTGTTGAAATTTTATACAGCACAGTACTCTCTCAAATGTTTTTTATTCCAGTCTTTGATCACAATATCAATTATTTTGACGATGACCGGTTTCAGTTGGTAATGACGTAATGAACATCCTCAGATCTATGTCTACACCATGTCCTAAAGTGATAACTCCTTAATTGCATCGTCAAAACATATAAATATATTCAGCACAGCATCGTCACATATTTATATATTTCGACGATGCCATTACGGCGTTAGCACTTTAGGAGATGGTGTAGAGAAAGATCTGAGGATGGTCATTACCGACAGAAACCGGTTATCGTCAAAAGAATTTATATTGTGATCGAAGACAGGAATAAAAAACATTTGACAGTGTTGAATCACTGTTGATATACGCGACTATGTCGCAGCTGGTGGAACAGTAATCTCTGACTCAGAACTCATTGGAATATCACACGGACAATGTTATAGTCTCATTTACATTTTTTCCAGTTCTCAAACTATTTTTGTTCCATATTTCAGGCTCTCGCTCTGGCAAACTGCATGTTCACCAATAAAAAAAGTTCATATGCAATTATGGAATTCCTCTCTCTGGATAAGAATTCACTTCATAGAGCCATTCGAGAGATAAAGAAATACAATTCGAAAAATTGCTATAGACCATTTTGACTGCACTGAGACACCATACATTGTAAATCCTTGTAATGTTTCATCGTCAAATCGTGTTATATATCACAAGCACTACGTTATTTCAAAGCACAATCTGTTGGAAATATAAGGGTAGGATCAGTAACAGTGATTCTATTACACGAGGGTGTACTGAAAAGTAATGTCTTCAATTTTGCGTGCTCAAATTCTAAAAGATATTTCAATAAAACAGACGTCATTAACATTCGACATCGTTATTTTTCAGGTCTACGTAGTTGTAGCCCTCTGTCACTATAGGGCTCCTGATTGTAGCATGTAACATGAACGTAAGTTATCTCGATGAGTGAGAAACAGCGTGCTATAATCGAGTTTAGAATACGAAAAGGTCGTGCACACATGGATCGCCTACTGCTACAGTATGACAATGTGAGAACACATACGAGGGTTGAGACATCTGCAACAGTCCGACGCCTTGGGTTCACTGTCATCGATCATTCTCCATATAGTTCCGGATTGGCCCCACCCGATATTCATCTGTTTCCAAATTTTAAAGAACACCTCCGAGGACTTCACTTCGATAGTGATGAAACTGTGCAAGCAGAGGTGAGGTTGTGGGTCTGTCAACAAAGTCAATTATTGTACAGTGATGGTATAAACCAATTGATCTCTTCTTCGGAGAAATGTTTTCATCGCCAGCTTGACTATGTTGAGAAATTATAAGTAGACATGAAGATTAAGAGTGTTGAATGCTAATAGCGTCTGTTTTATTTAAAAAAGCTTGAACAGTTTTCACATAAAATATAACAGAGGCATTACTTTTCAATACGCCCTCGTAACTGAAACGCTCGTAATGCACATATTCGAATGACTTGCAAGGCAATAATCAGCACTGCCTAGTTTGCAGCCTACGTCAGGAGCAAATAATATAAACGATTTTAATGGGTGACACTAGGGTTTATTTTACTGAAAGGCATGCAGAGCTATTCAAAAGAACTTGTTTGATACATGTCATTGTACAGTAATATCAATCTTTCTTTGCAATATGTTCTGGCCTAACCACAAGCGCCGGAATGAAGATGAAGAACACATGAGCAGAGAAGGCGGTGGGACGACGTCGGACAATGGTGCGCTCATTAGGACCGCACCACGACAGGGGCGGCCTCTACAAGAAGTAAATATAAGCACCGTTCCTGTCAACCTCGGCCATACAGTATTGGCACAGAACCAGACCGATGCTCGCAGACCAGAACAGTTGTAGACCAACACTACGATAGCAGTGTCGTTTGATCCATATCAGTTGCTTACAAGAACCGTGTATACAGCAAAGGACTTTGATAGTTTGCATATCGCCCATCGCTTGCGACACTGTTGTAAATGTTCAGTCTTCTTTTTTTAAAATAAAACTATTAATTTGATTTTTTTGAACTGTTGAATAGCTATCCTAGAACGTAACATCTTTTAGGCACCCGATAAGCGACGAGTGGGCAGCAAACCACATAATAGAACATTAAAATATCGGGAGCGGTTATCGAGTAACATATCTCATGATTACTTGTGTCACTGGTATCAATAAGTGTTTATCATTTTCTTGAACGTCTTAAGTGAGTGAAAGTTTAATCGACTTCCGTGTTAAGTAACACACAATAAAAGAGCACGGTAGCAATGATCTGAAATGTTGCCTGATCGGCATGCGATTTAAAGCATATTACAGTTCAATTTTCTTTTGTTCTGCGAAATGCGGGACGTTGGAACCCTACTAGGTAGTGGGAGGCATCGACCATAAAAAATGGCTCTGAGCACTATGGGACTTAACTTCTGAGGTCATCAGTCGCCTAGAACTTAGAACTACTTAAACCTGACTAACCTAAGGACATCACACACATCCATGCCCGAGGCAGGTCTCGAACCTGCGACCGTAGCGGCCGCTCGGCTCCAGACTGTAGCGCCTAGAACCGCACGGCCACTCCGGCCGGCACACCGACCATATTTCCAAGACATGTCACCCCATGAGCAGTACAGCCGGACTGATTTTCCACCCAATATTAGGTGTTACAGGTGTGGACAAACAGGCACTGAGGTCTCAGTGGACGCCCTAGGACGGACGACAACTTAACAGGCGATGAGAACGTGCAGGCTGATTTTACGATAGGCCATTTCTTCATTCACAGTAGTTGGTAATCCTTTATTTAACAATATATACTTAAAACAGCAGTAACATGTAAATCAATAGCAACTGTTTGAAACTGATTTCAGGGCGGCAAAGCAGAGAGATCAAACTTACAGTAAATACTTTTTTTTCGGAGCAAGTAAGGCATCTTTAAAATAACAAGTTCAACATTCATAAAAATGCAACTCGAGAGCCCTTTTAGGCCCCCATAAAATTTCAGCCAGACAAATGTGATATTTCTACAATTATAGAAAGAATTATACTCACAATTTGAGAACCACTCAAATTTCAAACAAGGAACGTGCCTCTTATTTTAAAAAAACTGCAATGTCAGCATTACAATGAAAATAACCTGAGAGCGCTTTTGGCGCGAGCAATTGAGAAACCGAAGGATAACCCCTTCATTTTTTTAATTTCTGGTCCAGCATTTCAAGTAACTGGAGCAGTTCTTTAACATTAGCAACTTCTCAGGCAGGAAGATAATAATTTTCAAAATTTTACTAGTTCAGCATGTGACAATAATTTAAAATTTGCAGGTTCTGGATTATCATAAAAGATCAGAAGCGCCCTTTGGGCACTAACAAGTTTGGACTTGAAGAGTAACAAAGAATTTAAAATTTAGTGCACTCCACTAGTACATACAGAAAGATCTTCAAATCAGTGAAACGTCAAGGCATCGATGACAAGAGAAGGCCGGGCTAGAGGAGGCAAGGCTTGGCTTGGATGTCTTAGGATAGCGAACACTTTGATTTCAACTTACGTTTGAATGCCATAATGATTATGACCATAAGTTATAGAGAGAGATGCTGCAGCAAGCGAGGATTCCCCCCCCCCCCCGCCCCCCCCCCCGTCAGTGGCTACCGCAAGATAGGCGGAACATCATGTTGCACGCATGTACAAAGCCGACGTCACCTACTGCCCTCATCACGTAGGACGGCGCTTCAGCACATAGAGGCGGAGCGGTATGGAGGTGTGAACGGGATGAGGTATGCAATTGCATGGCTTCAGAGAGCAGGCGAACGAAGTCCACATCGGTGATCTGTGTTGCTGCCGACAACAGGCAGGTTTATTTGCCTTCGGTTCATCGTACTATACGTTCAGATCTATGTGTGAATAAAACATTTTAAAATCGATTTCGATTAGTCGTCTACAGGAGAGAAATCCTACTTCACGCCTTGAGGCTGTGTCCACAGCGGCACAGCAATCGTCTGTGTGATGTCAAAATAGCTGACACAGCTATGTGGCGATCTCAAGTACAATTTTTCTCAAAGTGACGATTCTCTAACGACAATATAATCGAAAAAGATACCAATAACTGCCGTTTATTGCGATTTGGACTATGTAATAAGTAAAAACTGTAATACACAACAAAAAACCTTCAAACTGCTTTTACTCGTGTAAGGAGGAGAAATGCGAACCATCACGTTTCCGACTTTGATAAACGTCGGATTGTAGCTTATCGCGATTGCGGTTTATCGTATCGCGACATTGCTGCTCGCGTTGGTCGAGATCCAATGACTGTTAGCAGAATATGGAATCGGTGGGTTCAGGAAGGTAATACGGAACGCCGTGCTGGATCCCAACGGCCTTGTATCTCTAGCAGTCGAGATGACAGGCACCGTATCCACATGGCTGTAACGGATCGTGCCGCCACGTCTCGACCCCTAAGTCAACAGGTGGGGACTTCTGCAAGACAACAACCATCTGCACGAACAGTTCGACGACGTTTGTAGCAGGATGGGCCATCAGCTCGGAGACCACGGCTGCGGTTACTCTTCACGCTGCATCACAGACAGGAGCGCCTGCGATGGTGTACTCAATGACGAACTAGGGTGCAGGAATTGCAAAATGTCATATTCTCGGATGAATCCAGGTTCTCTTTACAGCATCATGATGGTCGCATCCGTGTTTGGCGACATCGCGGGAAACGCACATAGGAAGCGTGTATTTGTTATCGCCATACTGGCGTAGCACCCGGCGTAATGGTATGTGGTGCTGTTGGTTATACGTCTTGGTCACCTCTTGTTCGCAATGACGGCACATTGAACAGTGGACGTTACATTTCAGATGTGTTACGACCCGTGGCTCTACCCTCCATTCGATCCCAGCGAAACCCTACATTTCAGTAGAATAATGCACCACCGCATGTTGTAGGTCCTACACGGGCCTTTCTGAATACAGATAATGTTCGAAAGCTGTCCTGGCCAGCCCATTCTCCAAATCTCTCACCAATTGAAAATGTCTGGTCGCTGGTGGCCGAGTAACTGGCTCGTCACAATAGGCCAGTCACTACTCTTGATGAATTGTGGCATCGTGTTGAAGCTGCATGGGAAGCTCTACCTGGACACGCTATCCAAACTGTGTTGGACTCAATGTCCAGGCGTATCAAGGCCGTTATTATGGCCTGAGGTGGTTGTTCTGAGCACTGATTTCTCAGGATGTATGCATCCAAATCGCGTGGAAATGTAATCACATGTCAGTTCTAGTATAATATATTTGTCCAATGAATACCCATTTATCATCCGCATTTCTTCTTGGTGTAGCAATTTTAAAGACCAGTAGTGTACTATGCACACGATTAATATTTTGACAAAGACATGTTTAGACCATGGGTCTGCACAACCAAGAAAGATTATTACTTTTACTTTCTTTCAAGGTCTACATTGTAATACCATCTGCTATCCAATTCCATGTCCGAACCATGTGATTGTGAATTTAGGACGATCGGCTTTAATCCGCCTTCCCCTCCCTGTCAGAGTCTTATTTCTGAAAGTTTTCAGCATGCTGCACACAGTCCTGTGGCGGATACATATGGGAGGCGCCCCTCCTCCCCCCTCCCTCCCCTGCGCGGTCGAACACGTTCCCACCCGCGCCGCCCCCGCCAGTCAGCCCGCACGCTATTCGTTCGTTTCTTTCGTGAGCTGACTCGACTGGACGGAGTTACCGAGTACCTGCACTTTCCTACGTAGCACGCACGTCCGAATCATCATATTTCACACGTTTCTGTCTGGCGCATAGATAGCGTAACACATACCTACGAGAAAAGTCGTGGCCATTCTAGTGATCTCGATATGTTGCTCCGTCTGGCGTTTGTTCGAGAAAATTCGCGAGTATTCTGCTGTTTTGTGATTAAAAAGAGACTAATAGGATAGATTCTTCAATACAAGCAAACAAGCATAAACTCCTTTAATGATCCTGTTTATATTATTCAAGCGTTGTCTGTTTCTCCTAGATCTGACTATGGTACTTTGCACACGCCGTACAAAATGTTCTCTTGTCTATCTGCATCTATTGCTATAGCAGAAAGAATTTTTTCAACATTGCCGCATACAAAGACACGGCTGAAATCGACAACGGAAGAAGATCGACTTAATGGCTTAGCTCTGTTGAACACTCACCCTGACATTAATTGTCCTATTGACGATGAAATTAACCAATTTTCCAGGAAGAAAAGGCTCATAGAATTAATCATTTAAGGGAGCGTACAACAACTCTAATTTTTTATATCATCAGATGGCATTTTCTTGTACGAGGTGCATTCAAGTTCTAAGGCCTCCGATTATTTTTTCTAACTAACTACTCACTCGAAATCGATGAAACTGGCGTTACTTCTCGACGTAATCGCCCTGCAGACGTACACATTTTTCGCAACGCTGACGCCATGATTCCATGGCAGCGGCGAAGGCTTCTTTAGGAGTCTGTTTCGACCACTGGAAAATCTCTGAGGCAATAGCAGCACGGCTGGTGAATGTGCGGCCACGGAGAGTGTCTTTCATTCTTGGAAAAAGCCAAAAGTCACTAGGAGCCAGGTCAAGTGAGTAGGGAGCATGAGGAATCACATCAAAGTTGTTATCACAAAGAAAATGTTGCGTAAAGTTAACCCCATGTGCGGGTGCGTTGTCTTGGTGAAACAGCACATGCGCAGCCCTTCCCGGACGTTTTTGTTGCAGTGCAGGAAGGAATTTGTTCTTCAAAACATTTGCGTAGGATGCACCTGTTACCGTAGTGCCCTTTGGAACGCAATGGGTAAGGATTACGCCCTCGCTGTCCCAGAACATGTACACCATCATTTTTTCAGCACTGGCGGTTACCCGAAATTTTTTTGGTGGCGGTGAATCTGTGTGCTTCCATTGAGCTGACTGGCGCTTTGTTTCTGGATTGAAAAATGGCATCCACGTCTCATCCATTGTCACAACCGACGAAATGAACGTCCCATTCATGCTGTCGTTGCGCGTCAACGTTGCTTGGCAACATGCCACACGGGCAGCCATGTGGTCGTCCGTCAGCATTCGTGGCACCCACCTGGATGACACTTTTCGCATTTTCAGGTCGTCATGCAGAATTGTGTGCACAGAACCCACAGAAATGCTAACTTTGGAGGCGATCTGTTCAACAGTCATTCAGCGATCCCCCAAAACAATTCTCTCCACTTTCTCGATCATGTAGCCAGACCGGCTTGTGCGAGCCCGAGGTTGTTTTGGTTTGTTGTCACACGATGTTCTGTCTTCATTAAACTGTCGCACCCACGAACGCACTTTCGACTCATCCATAACTCCATCACCACATGTCTCCTTCAACTGTCGATGAATTTCAATTGGTTTCACACCACGCAAATTAAGAAAACGAATGATTGCACGCTGTTCAAGTAAGGAAAACGTCGACATTTTAAGTATTTAAAACAGTTCTCATTCTCGCCATACAGTGCTGCCATCTCTGGGATGTATTGACAATGAACGCGGCCTCATTTTAAAACAATGCGCATGTTTCTATCTCTTTCCAGACCGGATAAAAAAAATCGGAGGCCTTAGAACTTGAATGCACCTCATATATGTGTATAATCAGTTTAAATAAAACTTTCTTAAACTTTGCATGCCACGTGATTATTTTATATTACGGTAAATATAAAAGTATCTCAAGATATCTTTAGCCCCCCCTAGCGCCCCACCCCGCTTGATGTTTTTCTGCATCCGCCACTGACACAGTATGGCCACGCTGAAGGGAATTCTGTCCATTGCTTCATGCACAAACGTTTCAGTGTCTCCTATCTTGAATGTTTTGTTTCGTTCCCCCCCCCCCCCCACCCCCACCCTATAGATAGCAATCTGTGCACAAATTAATTCTATCACATTATAATGACAGTGATACGTGGGTAAAGGCAAAACTGTTTGACCACATTCGCATGAAAGAATGTCAAATTTTTAAGTTCTGTCGTCTGACTTTTATAAATTACCGAGCTCCAGGAGTTCAGCAAGAGTCTGGCTTATATTGTCCAGAATATTTTTATTTTTCAGTACGAGCACAATATCTTCCTTCATGGTGCTCGTACTTGGTCTTTTCTCAGTAACAGCTGAATGACAACTGGCTTCGCAATTACAATGACTTATTTTGAAGCAAAGCATGCCAAGCATTGTAAGTGAACAACTTCTTGAAAGTGGAAGCGTTCATTCCAGAATTAAACTAACTAAAGCTAACTTATACTAAGAAGAACCCACACACCAGTGCCCAAAGGAGAACTCGAACCTCCAACGGGAGGGACCGCGCAGCCCGTGACATGACGCCTCAAACCTTGCGACCACTACACGCGGCAATAAGTATCCGAGAACCTTTTCTTATGGGAACTTTAAAACTGCCAGTACCATCACCCACTTCCCAGCAGGCATTCATGGAATGATTCTGATTCACCCATGTTTCATCAATACAAAACACTGTACTACTACCTCTTCCACTTGCATCGCGCATCTTTGTGAGGAACGGCATTTGTGCTGCTTCAATGTCACTTCTTTCGATTGAAAACTCTCTTCTTCACATTTTTGAAACCAATGCCTTAAAAAGTTCTTTGCATTGACAAAGCGCTACCTCTGAAGCCAGTTTGCTCAGGCATAATTGTAACAATTTTTTTATAATATCAGTTATTCCTTTCTTATATGCATTTCAAACACAGAGCGCTTTATAATACCGTTGTCAAAACCGTCTACTTGTGTTACAGGAATCTGTCGACTTAGATGCTTTCCAGGCGACACGAAAACAAATCTTTCTCAGGTTTCTACAGCTATGACACTTTCGTTTACTATTATCTGTACAGTTCTCTTGCCGACACGTTTTTCTGCAGTTCGTTTTTGAGTCTGCAAAATGTTAGAAATAGAAGTCTCGCTTTTAGATTAACATTTGAAAAAGTTATAAATGTGGAGCATAAACCCCACGTCAGCTTCTGAAGCGTCTGCTTCTACATGATTACTCTGTAACCCACAATTATCTGTCTGGCAGCTATTTCTTAACTTTTCCACGCTCGCACAGCGCGGGGGAAACTGGATCACATTAATTTTTCCGTGCGAGCGCTGATTACTCTTATTTTGTTGTGAAGATCAGGTGTGTACCAATAAAGTCTTTTCGCACTTTGAGGAGAAACTCGGAAACTGAAATTTCGTGAGAAGGTCCTTCTGCAACAAAATAGCCGTTCTTTTGATGGTACCTCCCCATTTCGTGTGTCATATCCGTGGTATTCTCTGCCCTATTTTGCGATAATACAAAACGATTTGCCCTTCTTTGAACGTTTTCGATCAATTCTATCTGTTATGGATCCGACACCGGACAGCAATACCCCAGAAGAAGGCGGAAAAGAGGGGTGTAAATAGTTTCTTTAGTAGACCTTTACGTTTTCAAAATATTCTATCAATAAAACGGAGTCTTTGGTTTACTTTCCACTTTACACTATTGATGTGATCATTGTACTTCAAGTTATTCATAATTGTTATCCCTAAGTATTTAGTGGAATTTACATCCTTTAGAGTTGTTTCTTTTTTTTTTTTTTTTTTTCCTCCTGTAAACCGAAATTTGGTGGCTTCCTTTTAGTACTGATGTGGATGACTTCAGATCTAGAATAGATATTCACTTTTCTCACCGTACAGATATCTTGCCTAAATCGTTCTGTAATTTATTATAGTCAACTAATGAGTGTATAAGAAGGTAAATCGAAACATCGCCTACAAAAGCTCTAAGAGGGCGGCTCAGATTATTTAAAAAAATGTTCAATTGTGTGTGAAATCTTATGGGACTTAACTGCTAAGGTCATCAGTCCCTAAGCTTATACACTACTTAACCTAAATTATCCTAAGGACAAACACATGCCCGAGGGAGGACTCGAACCTCCATGAGTGCAGCGGCCTAGACCGCTCGGTTAATCCCGCGCGGCTGCTCAGATTGTCTCCCAAAACGTTTATTAGGTCAGGAACAGCCGAAGGCCCATTACACTTCCTTGCAAACCCCAGATATCACTTCTGTTTTACTCGCTGATTTTCAGTCGATTTCTGCATATTGTGATTTCTCTGACAGGAAATCACGAACCCAGTCGCACAACTAAGACGATACTCTATAGGCACGCCATTTAATTAAAGTTACTTATGAGGTCGTCACCTGACATATTTTTTTGGAAATCACACTAAAATGTGTTCAGATACACATACACACCAATAGTGGTACAAGAAAGTAAAATCAACATCTGAATGAATTGCTCCGTCGCTTGTGAATCTAACTGCAATCTAGCGAAATATCGCAATAGAGCAGCATGCGAGAGAGAGATTTTCGCAGTCTAGTTGTAACTCATGCCTACCCACTCGGAGAGAGAGTGAACTTTATTGGCTGCAACAGTTAATGATGAGGGAGTGGCTGAAAATAGGGCCGCCTTCATGCCCGATGCTAACTGTAGCCACGCCAGGTGAATCGGCAGGTGGTGGATGACACACTGGGTCCAATGCCTCCAGCACTACGAACAACTCAGAAAGCCCAGGGGAAACAGACATATAATTGATGCAAGACTGGTCATCAAAATAAGTAGATGCTCAAATTCCGACACTGGAGCACAAAATGGAAACTCCGCCCCAGGCACACACCACAATCTAAGTGTTACAATGACTGTAATTAAAACAAAGGTGATTAACTGTTTCATCGTATAAGGGTGATGATTAAACATGACAATTTATTTGATCAAACATATAACTGTTAACAAGACCCCCAAGAAACAAATTCCTTTAAGTAAGCATAAAAGTAGCAAGAAGTGCTTGAGTACTAATACCGAAGCACGTGATCACAGTAGTAACAAAATATGCAACAGTAAACAATAAATTCCGTCTTTTAAGACCTTCCAACGTGAGTACAGAAAACAAGCCTGCATTCGTTGGGCGACAGCGTCTACATTTCATGACCAAGCCCAATGGGTTTTTACAGGCATGTGGCAACTGGGTTCCTTGCCGACTAACAGCACACCGTAAAGAGCAATGAAGGACCGTCTGTGCACAATTGCTCACATGTTACGAGGCTGATTATAACAATCTGAAGTACCAAGTCAGGCTAGCAACAACTTGCCATGTTAAAGGTTGGGCTCGATATTCGACCTCAGTCGTCACTAACATATATGATTCACTATATCATATTGTAACGAAATTAATTTCACACCGAAGCAATAACGACAAAGGTCACCAAAATGTTAAACAAATAGCAATAAAGAGGAAAACACAGTTTAAATACACTGAAATGTATCATCCATAAGGGGAGTTCACACAGAGGATTTACTAAGTGGAGTACAGAGTGATAGAGAACATCATTCAAACCAGACTAATGGGTACCACTCCAACACTGGAGCGCAGTGCAAAATCCGTAAACAGAACTACCTTAGTCAAAATAAGGGAGGACAGGCAGGTACCAGAGAAAACCAACGTGATAGGACGCCCACATCAGCAGATAGTTGGTCACAGTCAATCAGGCGCCACAGTGTAGAGCCCACCACGCCACACCAACATGAACCTGCATAAAAAGCCGCCCTCTTGGACGAGCAACCGCCGATCAGACCCAGCAATTGCAAGCTCACCGTTTGTCACATGCGTCTCTATCTCATTGCCCCACCATCTGTCAACAACCTCCTCAAAAACCCTGTAACCAAAGAGCCAACTCCTAGAAGACAAGCGCTGCCTAGTGGCGTAAAACGAAAATGGACTGCACCAATAAGCAAATATATAACAGCTCAGAAAATGAGCCGACATGGCTCAGGCATTTGAGGAGGTAATGTCACCAGCCTCCAGTGGGAGTAGAGGCAGAGGTCACAGCAGTTTCATAGGTAAAGGACCGGGAAAGACCCAGACTTTAATCGCCAAAAGGAACCTGGGGTCAATAAGATTAAATTTTATGAAGTCGTATGGAGAGGTATATTGTGCAATCAGAGGAATAGTAGGAAAGAGGAATAGTATGATATTGCTGGACAAAGCGGAGCATGTGTTGGCTACCAGTGGGGCCCTGGTGGAAAATAAGCAATGCAACCCATCATGGTATACATTCTGTCGAGTGAGGGATAAAGTGTCATTCCGTTCTGATCGATGGGCGTAGATTTTTGCCTATGTACGGTTCAGTCCAGACAATGAGTAGAAATTGTGCTACAATTGTGTGAGGCCTATCACATAATTCTGGGATTGGATTTCTTGTATCAGCATTGTGACAAAATCGGTCTTTGGCAGCATACTGTGAAGACTGATGGCAAAACGTTTCAGTTCGCTGAAACAGCTGTCGTGAGGTGAGCCTATTGCAAATGACTAACCAATCAACCGCAAACAATTACACTAAATCTCGATTCACACAACTATGTACCTGGGGTTCCAGGAAATCGCTTGTGGTTAATACTGAGTCTAGCCCATCGGTAGGAGTTTTGTATGTGATAGAACCGTTCGAAGTAAATGGAGTACAGGATCAGACAGGGTGCAAGCAGTATTGTACACATACGAGACATAAATGGTGAAGGAATTGGGGTCGAGTCCTCTACATTCTCAAGCTACTGGAAAAGTATAAAGGATACATAAAACTATAAGGAAAATGCTGGGACACAATGTGGCCGCACACCATACAAGCTGGGCATGTTAACCCACACACATGAGGCTCCAAGACAATTGAGTATCCTTGTCCTGAAATGTGCATTAGATATTGTAAGGTGGAAGAAACAGAGAGATCATAATTTAATGTAGAGAAGCATTTTATCAAATCAGAAGAACTGTCTTTCAGTATTTCGTAACCTTTTTGTGCGACTTACCGGTTTTCTTGCAGGAAAATTCCTCTGAAATATTATCATGATTTTTTTAACATTAGTAAATATGATATTTCACTATAAAGGCTAATTCAGACTTATTTTTTAATTCCTGAAAAAAAGCTGTACTCTATCACGCTACATAACACAGAATTGTCCTATTCGATTACACTTATGCAAATAAGCTTATTAACATTAAAAGTTATTTCTAATAAAATAGAACCATTTCTGAACAGCTGTAAACACAACTGAAAGCAAACTTATCTCACACAAAAAAAAACAAATATGAACATCGTAACAGGTGAGAGATTGTATGTATTACATCACATAACTCTTAAGATGAGTATTACGTAACATCTGTAAAAAAAACATTATACCGTAACACAAACAATACACTTATGACAGTATGTTAACACTGGTGTAAAAGATGTCTGTGTATTCGTTTCTTCTAAGAACTTATTAATACTAAATATGAATCTTAGTTAATGATAATAAATGTACCTAGTCTACATAATGTTTCATGAATTTGCGTTCCATAACACATTCTAAAACTTTTTTCACGCCCTCGTATATTCAGAAATAGGAAAAATTTAGTGAACATTGTTGCTGAAGTACATAGTGATTTACTTTATTTGAAGACAAGTTATCTACATCTAACTCTCCTTCTGGTTTATGACCCGTCCTCACTTTAATTTGATATTGTTCTAAGAAGATGTTTGGGAGGTAATCTTTAAAGAATATAATGTCTTTCATTTTTAAATAATCTACTTTTCTTGGTCTATTACACTTTAAGGGAAAGACTGCCTTTGATGGTGATCCAACGTGATATATAGGACAAAAATTTACTGTTTCGTCCAGCCCACTGTATTGATACTTAATGTTTACTTTCATTGTGTCATCCATTGAACATGTGAGGGTAATTGCATCTTTGAACTGGGTAGGTTCCTTTTCGTCTTTTTTTTTAAAGTAAAATATTTCCTGAGTTTCTCCAGACTTCCGAAATGTTCCTGCGTCACTCTCGTTACTATGAACTTCTTTCGCTGAGAAGATTTTTGTATAATTTTTACCTATTGTTGTGGAGCATGTAGAACATGCAAGTCCCTTCTTACATATTTTTCTATATGGCCGAAATCTTCGGCTGAAGGAAGAATCGTATGGTCTGAAATGGGGAAATGATGTTCTACATGTTCAAAGCTATCAGTATCAACGAGGTATAATAAAACAAACTACCCAAGACCAATTTTTCTTGTAGATGCCACAGTTATCATTTATCAAAACAAGTTTCTTTCCTCTCACATTAAATTTCTCGCAATGCTCCATTAAGTATCGTCTTCAACTTTGGTTTAATCAATATTTTCTTTTGTTTTTGTAAATCCTGCTTGTGCTCTTGTATGGTGCAGATCTTGCTGAACTTCTAATTTATGTAGTACCCTGGTATCATTTTTTAATTTGCAATCTTTAATTTTCAAGGAAAACTTGTCACATGTTTTATATGTGTCACTTTGGATGCTTGAAATTTGTGTTCAGTGTTCTGTAGATTTTCCTGTGCTTACCGAAGGGCTTTTCGACAGGGGGCAGAGAACTACGGAGTGCTTAAAGAAGTTGCCAGGGTATGTAGGAGAATAGATAGGGGCTAATGAGATATTGAGGGACAAGATGACGCAGATTCTGGGGATTATATCGCATACGAGAAGGAGGAAAGGTTGGATCGATGTGGAAGGCCAACATCTAGAAACTCTGTATGGAACAGAGGATGAGGAGAAAATCAGGAGGATAACTGACACAGTGGAAATAATGAAAGAACAGGTATCAGGAAGTGGCATAGAACGTCTGTGGCACACCATGCAGATCGAGACTTTGGTGAAAGATATCTTGAATAATTATGGATTACTACGCTAACTGACCGTTTAAGTGATTAGCTATATAAAAATTACAGAAGAATCTGCGAACCAAAACATAAAGAGGCTGAGAATTAAAGTAGAAATATTGGATAAGGAAGTAGTGGTAACTAAGTGTTTTAGTCCTTGGAGAACATTGTGTGGGAAGCACGAAGGGAGATAGCAGAGTTACAGGAAGCTATGCAGCAAGCTGTGCGAGGCTAGCTAGGAGTGAGCTTGTTGTCACCAGAAAAGTACTTGCAGGGGCTACAGAAAGTGCAAAATGCGCTACCACCAGAGTTAGTATTGGACCTGCACCCTATTTGTAAAAATTTAATCTTTTATTTTAACCTGGCCACGGCAAAGAAAGGACTGATGGAGCAAAGATGTACGTTACTGTTCCCTTCCCAGCAGCGGGGAAGCCTGCACAGTACCAATGCTATGTTGTCCACGTGTATCCTGTTATATGGGGGATGCTGAAGAAGTTTGTCAGAGTAAAGGTGCAATGATTGTTATTGGTTACGAAAGAAAAGAAGAGACATGTGGAAATGGAAGAAGCAGTGTTACATAGGTGAGTGAACTATATCCGGAAACAAGGTATTTAGAGAGCGTCAGAAATACCGCACAGTAAAATTTGTGCTGGATCACCGAAGCAGAGACAGATTGCAAGAAGAAAGTGATTAAGCCTGAGTTGTACTTCCAGCACGTTCAGGTACGTTGGTTGCACTGTGCGTTCCGCGAAGCAATAGTAGTATCCAGTTGTTTCGACCAGTGGAAACTCACGATGGCAGAAGTGTTAGAGATAGGAGTGGATTAGTAATGAATGGCACATGACATCATGTGAAATAATGCGACCTACTTTCTATTTCCCTGCCACACTTTTGTGGATAACCAATGTAAGCATTTGACTTTCTTGATATTATTGGCCAGAGAAACCCATCTAAGTGTCACCAGCTGCTAATCCAATCATCTTAAACAAAACTTTGCGACCCGAATTGATTCAGTGCAAAAATAAACTTGTTAGTGAGCTGGAGGGTGAAATCTTCGTTGAGACACTGATTCAGCATGTAGGTCAGTACAGAGAGGATCAGTTCCGGAGGGGAACAACACTGAGAATTGTCATACCAGCTACTGCAGTGATACTTACTCTGATAAGTGTGGTCCTTGTTTAAATGTACAAATAAGAGAACACAAGACAAAGTTCGGACCCAGCCACTGTTGAAACTCCGGTGGACTGGAAAACCAGATCCTAGGAGGCAGTAGAGAGAGCTGTAGCAGTAAGCATAGTTGAGCGGAATACTGATGGACTTATGATAGGTAGTAATTAAGGGAACTCGATGATAAAAGCAACCTCGAAAGAGCATAGTTGCGCCAGCTGCCAGGATCGATCAGTCTTGTGTTTAAGGATGATCTAGTTAAAAAGACCTTTGAGACCGGACTTTGTTAAGAGGCAGTGAAGTGCACCGAAGAAAGAAGGTCGGGAAGTAGATTACAGCAGAGTCAGCTACAGGAGTCAGCTACAGGCGAGCGCGGATGTTATGACTTACAAAACACAAAACAGCCGTTGTATTTTGTGAGACGAGCTGCACGGGTGAGGTGTGGAAATAGTTGACAAAGCAGCACTTATACGGAAGAAGGTGAAACTATTTCTCCACCTGCAGCTATGCAAGACTTTAGCGTACGTTCCGCAAGGCGTCACAAAGGCCAAGCAAGCGCAACCCATGAGTGTGTAAATACCTGTCCACTTTTCTAATCAGATAGTATTGTGTTAGTGGCGCTTTGGGCACCACTTGGGCGCCATCCGAAATGTTGTACTTGGTCCGCAGTTCGACCCCCATCACAATAGTCGACACTGAGACACGAGAGGAAGAGCCGCCGTGGGGCCAGCTAAGCCCCGGTATGTAGCGCGATGGCCACAGAGCTTCTGCAGTGTCACTGTCTCTGACCTAACTGCTGTTGCCAGCCAGGGCGGCGATGAAGACATCTGCCATGCCTCGGCCCAACCGCTTTAACAGCTGAGACTGGGGACGTTGCTGACAGCAACAGTGGTGTTACGCCACCGGTCGGCCACGCTGCACTCTGTCAGCACTGCTGGACGACACACACGCGCGCACACACGCGCACACACACGCGCACACACATACACACACACACACACACACACACACACACACACACACACACATAGGAGGCAACTAGAAGCCTGAACCACACTGCTTCTGCTTCTCATGAATCACGGTAGAGTCACATACTAAACAAATGTTAAAACCACAAAGCTACCTCTCTGGCTCCAGTCTTCTTCAGCAGCGTTGCTGATCGTTGTCTGCAGAACCAAGATTACAGAGGCATAAGACATGACGTTCAGTAAACATTGGTCGTTGAAGCTGTAAGGCTCACCTTATCTGTGTTTCAATGCTCTGTGTGAGATATACGTACTCAACACTGTTGGAGATCTCATACAGTGTATATAGTGCTACTACCAAAACTTTTATTCTCCAAGACATTTTTAAGCAGACGGTTCCACCAGACTAAATGTTATTCCTTCTAAATAATTATTTTTTCTTGAAATTTGTGTTTAGTTACTACTGTCCACTAGAGATAAGATCATAGTATACTTCAATTTCTATTTCAAGATTCCTTAACCTTTGTATTGATGTCAGAGTTCGTGCGTGATGTGTTGTTACAGCTGAAAGTATTCGCCATTGTCTGAAATATACTGCAAGTTTTCTTGTGGAGATGGACCCATGTAATTTCGTCAACTATGGCATACAACAGAGTGAATAGATTACGTTATGAATACCGTGCTTCACGGTTATAGTTGTTACCACGTTTGGGGGTGGCTGATCACCCATCCAATACAGTGCAAACATACACGATTTGAGGATTTCTATCGACAACCCTTGAGGTGAAGCATGTTACTAGTTCTAGTACTGCAAATAACTTCCATCCTGACTCTTCATCAGTAAATAGTCACAAAGAAAGGTGTCTCATGAGTGAATGCCATCTATTTCATCAGTGGGGCTGACCAATATATGAAATTCTCTTATATCTTACCGTAGCAGACTTTTTTAAATCGCATTGTAAGAACTCTGAAACAATTTATTTTTTACGCAGTGACTACCAAGTCGAAAACTTTTGTTTGAACCAGTATCATACCTCCCAAATGTTTACATGCATATTGTAATATTGAGTAATAATTTATGTACTTCGCACAAAATGCTGGTGGAGATACTATTTATACAGTAAATTGCTATAAAATGCATACCACAGATTTTTCATGTACATTCTGCATTTTTATTGCTCATGAAAGTGTTGTTTCATATCTTCTTTTTACTATGCAGTCTGCACATTGTGTTACTAATGTTACAGCACATATTGAGGACTGTTATACTGTTACGTTCACTACCAGTGAATATACTAGTGGCGACACATAGACATGTAAGGTAAGTTTTCATTATTGTCACTGAGAGGTGACCTCAGGCGACGTAAACTAAAAAATCCTCATGACTACAAACATATTGCAAGGTTGTGATTTGTCACCACTAACTACCACATTTCTGTGTCTTGATGCATTTCCATATGCACCATCGTAGATGGACGATGATGCAGCTTCTGTTTAGGAAATGAAGATGTTAATAATTAAAGGAATTTAATTATTTGTTGTAAAATGTTGCTAGAGCCAATGAAGAAAATTGTTGAAAAAATTATCAAAGAACTAAAACTTTTCATCATTTGGCATATTGAAGCTGCTAAGGTTTTACTCTCGTTAAATGACATTTCATCTTCAAAAACCTGAATGAGTTCCTTAGTATGGGTCACAAACTAGCAAATTAATCCAGAGTCGAACTGCGTAGCATTCTCCGGCCAGAACCAGTTGACATAAGCATTCTGTGTGTGTAGCCCCATGTCATGTTGTAATAGACAATTAGTGATGAAACTAACTTTTCGACCTCTTCTTGGACTTTCGGAGTGTTTTTCCAATCCAGTGTCAAATATATTTGGTCATGATTGCTAATTGAGCACGATATCACTTCAAAATTTTCAAAAAACCTTGATGTTATTGGTCACAAGAGTGGGTACTTTATTGTAACAGCTTACTGCGATGGAGGGAGAATGGTTCCTCAGATGTCTGTTGCTTCTTGTATTATGTGCCACCTCATTCGCCGATGACTACCAGTCACGACATACACTGCAAGAAGTAATTAACTAAAGAGTTTCCTACTCCCTACTCCGCAGTAACCTATTACAATAAAGTTTCCGCCCTTTCCGCTTGAGGTGAACGATTACATCAATAATTTTGTTCCACAATTACGACGTAATGTCATGCTCAGTGAGCAGTCATGGCGAACTGAAAGTGACTCTGGACGCCGAATGCCCTGAGGAAGGCCACTGCGACCGTGGCCGAGACGTTGGTTGAAATATTAATTATTATTTTATAATTTGATGCCATACTACACCCAAAACCTTCTGTTTCAAATGTGTAGTGGGTATTTTGCTAGGAAATGATCAGGTCGACGAGTTTTTATCCTCCATTGAAAACACTATTCACACAAGTTCTTCTCATTTTATTTTTCATTTTACTGGGGTTCAGTAGTAAAGCACATCATACGCGATTTCCAAGAGGCAGATTTATATAACACTTTTCGGAAACAAAACAAAAAAATACTCTTCATGTGGAGTACCACTTCTTGCAGGTCACGGCCTAACGGCTGGTAACATACTGATTGCAGACTAATCCTGGACTGACTGACTTGGCACAAATTCAGTGGTTGTTGTTGTTGTGGTCTTCAGTCCTGAGACTGGTTTGATGCAACTCTCCATGCTACTCTATCCTGTGCAAGCTTCTTCATCTCCCAGTACCTACTGCAACCTACATCCTTCTGAATCTGCTTAGTGTATTGATCTCTTGGTCTCCCTCTACGATTTTTACCCTCCACGCTGCCCTCCAATGCCAAATTTGTGATCCCTTGATGCCTCAAAACATGTCCTACCAACCGATCCCTTCGTCTAGTCAAGTTGTGCCACAAACTTCTCTTCTCCCCAATCCTATTCAATACCTCCTCATTAGTTACGTGATCTACCCACCTTATCTTCAGCATTCTTCTGTAGCACCACATTTCGAAAGCTTCTATTCTCTTCTTGTCCAAACTGGTTATCGTCCATGTTTCACTTCCATACATGGCTACACTCCATACGAATACTTTCAGAAACGACTTCTTGACACTTAAATCTATACTCAATGTTAACAAATTTCTCTTCTTCAGAAACGATTTCCTTGCCATTGCCAGTCTACATTTTATATCCTCTCTACTTCGACAATTATCAGTTATATTACCCCCTAAATAGCAAAACTCCTTTACCACTTTAAGTGTCTCATTTCCTAATCTAATCCCCTCAGCATCACCCGATTTAATTTGACTACATTCCATTATCCTCGTTTTGCTTTTGTTGATGTTCATCTTATATCCTCCTTTCAAGACACTGTCCATTCCGTTCAACTGATCTTCCAAGTACTTTGCTGTCTCCGACAGAATTACAATGTCATCGGCGAACCTCAAAGTTTTTGCTTCTTCTCCATGAATTTTAATACCTACTCCAAATTTTTCTATTGTTTCCTTTACTGCTTGCTCAATATACAGATTGAATAACATCGGGGAGAGGCTACAACCCTGTCTCACTCCTTTCCCAACCACTGCTTCCCTTTCATGCCCCTCCACTCTTTATAACTGCCATCTGGTTTCTGTACAAATTGTAAATAGCCTTTCGCTCCCTGTATTTTACCCCTGCCACCTTTAGAATTTGAAAGAGAGTATTCCAGTTAACGTTGTCAAAAGCTTTCTCTAAGTCTACAAATGCTAGAAACGTAGGTTTGCCTTTTCTTAATCTTTCTTCTAAGATAAGTCGTAAGGTTAGTATTGCCTCACGTGTTCCAACATTTCTACGGAATCCAAACTGATCTTCCCCGAGGTCCGCTTCTACCAGTTTTTCCATTCGTCTGTAAAGAATTCGCGTTAGTATTTTGCAGCTGTGACTTATTAAACTGATGGTTCGGTAATTTTCACATCTGTCAACACCTGCTTTCTTTGGGATTGGAATTATTATATTCTTCTTGAAGTCTGTGGGTATTTCGCCTGTCTCATACGTCTTGCTCACCACATGGTAGAGTTTTGTCATGACTGGCTCTCCCAAGGCCATCAGTAGTTCTAATGGAATGTTGTCTACTCCGGGGGCCTTGTTTCGACTCAGGTCTTTCAGTGCTCTGTCAAACTCTTCACGCAGTATCTTATCTCCCATTTCATCTTCATATACATCCTCTTCCATTTCCATAATATTGTCCTCAAGTACATCGCCCTTGTATAAACCCTCTATATACTCCTTCCACCTTTCTGCCTTCCCTTCTTTGATTAGAACTGGGTTGCCATCTGAGCTCTTGATATTCATGCAAGTGGTTCTCTTCTCTCCAAAGGTCTCTTTAATTTTCCTGTAGGCAGTATCTATCTTACCCCTAGTGAGACAAGCCTCTACATCCTTACATTTGTCCTCTAGCCATCCCAGCTTAGCCATTTTGCACTTCCTGTCGATCTCATTTTTGAGACGTTTGTATTCCTTTTTGCCTGCTTCATTTACTGCATTTTTATATTTTCTCCTTTCATCAATTAAATTCAATATTTCTTCTGTTACCCAAGGATTTCTATTAGCCCTCGTCTTTTTACCTACTTGATCCTCTGCTGCCTTCACTACTCCATCCCTCAGAGCTACCCATTCTTCTTCTACTGTATTACTTTCCCCCATTCCTGTCAATAGTTCCCTTATGCTCTCCCTGAAACTCTCTACAACCTCTGGTTCTTTCAGTTTATCCAGGTCCCATCTCCTTAAATTCACGCCTTTTTGCAGTTTCTTCAGTTTCAATCTGCAGTTCATAACCAATAGATTGTGGTCAGAATCCACATCTGCCCCTGGAAATGTCTTACAATTTAAAACCTGGTTCCTAAATCTCTGTCTTACCATTATATAATCTATCTGATACCTTTTAGTATCTCCAGGATTCTTCCAGGTATACAACCTTCTTTCATGATTCTTGAACCAAGTGTTAGCTATGATTAAGTTATGCTCTGTGCTAAATTCGACAAGGCACCTTCCTCTTTCATTTCTTCCCCCCAATCCATATTCACCTACTATTTTTCCTTCTCTCCCTTTTCCTACTGACGAATTCCAGTCACCCATGACTATTAAATTTTCGTCTCCCTTCACTACCTGAATAATTTCTTTTATCTCATCATAAATTTCATCAATTTCTTCATCATCTGCAGAGCTAGTTGGCATATAAACTTGTACTACTGTAGTAGGCGTGGGCTTTGTGTCTATCTTGGCCACAATAATGCGTTCACTATGCTGTTTGTAGTAGCTAACCCGCACTCCTATTTTTTTATTCATTATTAAACCTACTCCTGCATTACCCCTATTTGATTTTGTATTTATAACCCTGTAATCACCTGACCAAATGTCTTGTTCCTTCTGCCACCGAACTTCACTAATTCCCACTATATCTAACTTTAACCTATCCATTTCCCTTTTTATATTTTCTAACCTACCTGCCCGATTAAGGGATCTGACATTCCACGGTCCGATCCGTAGAATGCCAGTTTTCTTTCTCCTGATAACGACGTCCTCTTGAGTAGTCCCCGCCCGGAGATCCGAATGGGGGACTATTTTACCTCCGGAATATTTTACCCAAGAGGACGCCATCATCATTTAATCATACAGTAAAGCTGCATGTCCTCGGGAAAAATTACGGCTGTAGTTTCCCCTTGCTTTCAGCTGTTCGCAGTACCAGCACGGCAAGGCCGTTTTGGTTAATGTTACAAGGCCAGATCAGTCAATCATCCAGACTGTTGCCCCTGCAACTACTGAAAAGGCTGCTGCCCCTCTTGAGGAACCACATGTTTGTCTGGCCTCTCAACAGATACCCCTCCGTTGTGGTTGCACCTACGGTACGGCCATCTGTATCGCTGAGGCACGCAAGCCTCCCCTCCAACGGCAAGGTCCATGGTTCATGGGGGGAGGAATTCAGTGGTATATAACAAATTAAGTTTTTCTGGAACATTCTACTAGCTGTTTGCGCAAATTGAACATGACCATAACATCCAGTTATACAGACAGTTAACATATAAATTCTTACAGTAAAATTAGTAACGAAATGTTTGATATAGTTGTAACATAGAAATCTAGAATCTCAAAATTTACCACTCCGCAAGGAACGTTTGCATCGAGATTTTGTAGCATAATAAAATGTTTTCACAGGAACTGAGTGTGTTCTTGAAATGTAGTAATGGCTCTTAATCTGACGGATAACACAATTACGTTTACCATTGCGTGAATTAAATTTAGGAAACAATCAAGTCCGTGTAGCAGTAGTTGTAAGTGACAAAAAAGAAATAAAACTACACTTCTCATGGGCGCCAAATCTCTTTGTAAACTGAAATCTTTAGAGTTCATTTACATATTAGCTCACAAAAATGTATAATAATTCCATAAAAGGGTAATATACTTCAGAGAACAGAGTATGTACATAAAGACCGAAATCTGAATAAACGTCGCCAGAAAACGAGATGAAACATTCAATTTTATTCAACTCAGATAGTTCGGTTGATTTAGAAACCCGATAATCTTGGTTTGTTCTATTGACGAAGAGTCACTTGTGTTGTCACATATCAGATACTAACCTTTGCTCGGTGCGTCACTATAGTGTATGGATGTTTGATTCCTGACACAATTGTATGTTTTTTAGTCTCGTCAAACATCAAAAAATTCCTCAAGAGCACTTCATTTAGAGAACAACTTGTTCCCATGCCTTTATTAACGCTCTAGAGATTCATTTTTTTACTTAACTTCCACTGAATATTTATTTGTCGAGGCTCAGAGCTATGTATTCAATACCTCTGATTATTAACCATAAAATTCTGTTACCTTCTTAACTATTAGGGGCGAAACATGGCCAGTTGGTATTTGCCGGAGTTTTGGAAAGTAAGCCATTGTTCTCAAAAGGATTTTGTAGCAGCCAGGACGGGACATCGGTACTATGTTTGGTGAGGCTGACTGTGATAGGTCGCGATGTCTGCAGTTCACCAGCGCGACGCTTCTACATTGGTGTGATCGTGGGTATCAGGTGGTTGTCCGAAGATTCATCATGGAAACAGTACTGTCGAGTCATATCTTAATTTGAGAAGAAAATACACGCACCTGCTTAACTGTGAGGGGGCCTAAGATGGCCAGTTAGCATTTGCCGGAGTTCTGGAATACACGCCATAGTTCTCAAAGCGGTTTTGTTTGTGGCCAAGAATGGAGACCAATAAGATGGTTGGGCGACGTTGGCCGTGATGTCTGCAGTTCATCACCCGTGGGCGTTCTTGCATAGATGTGGCCGTGGGTGTCAGGTGGTGGTTCGACGATCCATCAGGAAAATGGTATTGTCAAGCAGTCTCTCTTTCCGGAACAAAATAGACGCTGACGAAGGTACTGGAAGATGGTCAATGCCCTCCGCGACACAGCCGTCGTGCTGATGTTGGCCATTTATGGGTGACGCGCGAGGGACGGTGCTCGGCGCCTGCGGCAAGTGTTTCGTTCCCGTTGCGAAGCACGAAGCGCTCCAGGACATCCGGAACCAAACCGTAGACCCAACTTGTATGATGTCAGTTCACTGTGGGGACATCTTCCCCCACGGGGCGACAGCGAGCAGCAGCAGCGTTTGCCCTCACAGGGTTTTGAATGGCGACAGTGCTTGCCAGCTCAGGGCGGTGACGGCTGGGCAGCCAGACGGCGCAGGCTCCAGCCTCAGTTTACCATGGTAGCCGGCCAGCAGCATGTGGCAGTCACCCAACAGGTGTCCCGCTGGCGGGAAAGTACTAGGAATGCGTTCACACTGGCACCGACAACAGTCGTCAGACGCTGTCCCCTGAGTTCGTCCGATAACATAGGCCGAAAACTGGTTAAGGTGCGTCCGACCTCATTCGTCATTTTTTGGCGGGGTCGAGGAGGTTATGTTAGGTTAGAGTCTACTCTATGAATGTATGGCGTAGATTACATTTTTTAACCTCCAAAGATGCGATGGATACCATGACGCTTCCGTGCTTGTGCACCTGTTCTGCAATGCAGTGTTTGCTATTAAAAGGATGCAGAATGCATGTAAACAAGCTTTATCTGTCTCGAAAAGAACATGGCGCAAGCTGTCCACTCTGACTTCAGCTACTGGAATTATCAGGCACGTTTTATGAACATATGAGACAAACGGGAAAACACCATGCCCCAACAGTTAAAAACGCTTTAACTTTATGGTGCCATTTTACTTTTCTCACTAGCGATTACTGTCAGAATGAGCGGACATCTTTGAAGATAAAGTACCGTAAATTATGTTTTACGTATTAACACGCTTGTATTACGAAAACTCACTGCAGCGTCAAAGAAACAGGTATAAGGATGCGTATTCAAATATACAAACAGGCAGAATATGGCACTGCGGTGGGCAACGCCTTTATAAGACAACAAGTGTCTGTCGGAATTGTTTGATCGGATACTGCTGCTACAATGGCACCTTGCTGAGACTGAGTGAGTTTCAATGTGTTGTTATAGTCGGCGCACGAGCGATGGAACACAGAACCTACGAAGTAGCGACGAAGTGAGTATTTCCCCAGACGACCATTTCACGAGTGTACCATCACTATCAGGGATCCGGTAAACAATCAATACTCCGAAATCGCTGAGACCAGAAAACGATCCTGCAAGAACGGGTACAACGACGACTGAAGATCGTCGTTCAACGTGATAGAAGTGCAACTCTTCTTTAAATTGCTGCACATTTCAATACTGGACCATCATTTTTGTAGATGATATGCTAACATGGGGCGATAAAGAAGTAGATGTACAGTTACAACTTGATGCTTGGAAGGAAATAATGAAAGATATGGATTGAAATAAATAGAGATATGAGTGAAGTAATGATATTTGTAAGAAATAAAGGGATCAACGGCAATATTATTTTGAATGGAGAACCCCTCAAAGTGGTAGACAGTTTCACTTATTTAAGGATTGAAATATCTAGTGATGGAAAAATAATCAACGAAATTAATAGGAGCACTTGATTTACAGCAAAAGTAAAACTTCTTATGTACAAGAGTTATTACTTCCATATTGTCAGCTGTGGAGGAGAAACATGGACAATGACAGAAAGGGACTGGAGTAGACTGCAAGCAGGGGAAATGAAATTTCTCAGAGCAGTTAAAGGAAAAACAAGAATGTACAGAGTAAGGAATGTAGATATTAGAAAGGACCTTAAACAATAAAGTATGAGAGAAGAAATCGAAGAAAATAGATTAAGATGGTACAGGCATATTAAGAGGCTGTGTGGGCGGAGACTTCCCAAAATTAGGGAAGGACTAAAGATGGATGGAAAAAGGCCTAGAGGGCGCCCAAGAACACGGTGGAAAACTGGAGTGAGAGTATTTTTTGAAAGGAGAGGTGTGACCTGGCAGCATGTGGAGGAAGAAAAGTGGTGGGAGGACCGAACCAAATGGAGAGGACTCCTCAGCCCCCAGATACAACAACAGCCATCAAGAAGGATCGACGTGTAAACAATTCAATGAAACATCATAGATGTAGACTTTCGGAGCCAAAGGCCCACTTGTGTAGCCTTGATGACTGCACGACACTGGGCCAGTCAACAAAGACATTGGACCGTTGATGACTGGAAACATGTTGCCTGGTCGGACGTGTTACATTTCAGATTGTATCGAGTGGATGGACGAGTACGGATATGGAGACAACCTCATGAATCGATAGGCCACGCATGCCGGCAAGGGACTGTTTAAGTTGGTGGAGACTCTGTAATGGTGTGGGGCGTGTGCAGTAGAGCTGATATGGGACACCTCATACGCCTAGATAAGACTCTGACGGGTGACTTGTACGTAAGCATCCTGTCTGGTCACCTGTATCCATTCATGTCCATTGTGCATCGCGACGGACTGTAAGCAAGTATCATTTAATTAATGAAAGGCAGATTTGTCGCTTCGCAGCAGCTAACTTTGTTCTAAAACTTATGATGATTAATGCAGTACTGGTAGTATATTCAGATAATCAGATTGTAGTCCTGGTAACTTCAGTGCTTTTTAAACACTTGCCCAGTGGATTTGAGAGAGGAAGTAGCAAGATTTTTGGTGGCAGTATTGTTTCAAGTTTAATGTACCTTTTAACAAAGAAACTCTACTATACTTCAGTGCATTTTAGTGGACTTGCACAAACGTAGCTCCAACATTCGTTATGGAATAAATTAAAAATTTCGAAGGAATTGGGGTGCACGACTGCAAATATTGGCTTTAGTGCATCATAAATAACATCCAACATACCATAAAGAAACTTTGAAGTTGCACTTTTCAGTACGTGCTAGTGGCCTAGTAAAATGCAATCGCTCGACGTCACATATCAAAGTGTCACTTCTAGTTTTACTTTAGCCATAACCGCTTCTTTGATAATGGTACTGAATTTTTTAATAGAGTTTGAATCACACCTCTACAAGTACTCGAAATCTGCTTTGCTGAATTTATCAAAAGTCTTGCACACTTACGCTAACTAATCTACAATGATTGCCATATAGTACACACGTGTGAAAGACATACGTAGTAAAGTTTAGCATAAAATACTCTGAACATGCAAATCATTGAACGTGGAAACACACACTACACCACATTTGCAAACCACCTCATGTTGCAGAGTTATCACCCTGATTGCATTAAAAAGTCGGTTATTATGATTTGTAGACAGCAAATATCCAAGACCGACTAAAGTAACATTAAAAATAAGGTAGTCATCGTTGTTAATTGAACAAATTGCTTTTGGGGCTATACTCTACATTTAAAATCTCCGATAAAGATATTGTCTAGTTGTGATTTCCACGAAACCTGCCTTATAGGTCCGTAGCTTACGAACTAATTCCTGATTATGATATTTTCCAACCTCAGGATGCCACAAACTCTCTGTCTGACGAAACTTGTCAGTTTCTCATAGTTAACGTTTCGTGCCGTGTAGGACATTATAATCGCAAAAAAACAAAGCGACTTGAATTTCACAGTTTATCTTCGGAAATTTATACTTTCGTGCGATGAGATGGGTCTACAGTGTGATCGTAAACGTAGTTCCGTACTGACATGAAGAAACAGGCAGTCTTCGACATGTGTCGGTCGTCGGCGGAATCCACCGGAATCGGTGCGACTTTGACTGCTGCCTAAGTCAACAGCACTTACAGACAGTGACGACAGTCGGGCGATGGCTGCCCGCTAAGTCATTGCGGCTTGTAGTCTGTCATGAACGACCCCTCATGGCTGTCTATATGGTAGCGTTATGTCATTAATTCGTGGTATAAATAATTTCGGTTACCATCATGTTACGAGGTCTATCAAAAACCGACCGAAAGCGAGTACCACAAAAGAACGTTTTTTGCGGTCGAGACTGTTTGTGTTCATTTTAAATTTCGCGGTATATTAGATCTTTGTCAGAGATGACGCAGGCTTACATAAGCGCCGGGAGCGCTCACTTTGAATATATTTCGTCTTCTAATACGACTTGCTGAATGCTAAGAATTATTGTAATTCTCAATATAGCCATTTTAAATTTCCACTTCTGTTCTTGTTAGCTTCCTTAACTGACAGATGTGGAAGGTACATGTTACTTATATAGAAATGAAAGTGGATACTAGTTAAACGTCACATGTAGGTACTGTTTTCTTTTTAGGTTCCTCCACTGTTCCAATTATTTGTCAAGTGAAAGAGTAAATCTAAATGCCCAGGAACTGCAAGATTTCCTGTCAACTTATACTGTGCTGTGAATTTGTGATCTTATCTAGAAAGGCAATGCTAAAGACAATGTATGTTCATATCAATTGCGGCAAAGAAACGCACCTGCAGATTTTTTATGTATTTTAGAGATTATCTTTAACAACAACTTACGAATAAATTATTTTTTTGTTTTTCCATGTGCCGCTAGATAAGACAGATAATTATAATATCTTTTAATTATGCTCACTGAATTTGTATGCACGCTACAAGGGCTGACGATTACTGAGAATGTCTGTATGAATATGGCGCTTTTAAGCATTGAGCTTTCATTTCACTCGTAAATTTGATAAGAAGAAAGATACAGAATCTTCTCGTCTAGAAATACTATCAGGAAGAAGCACAAAGTGACTTGTACACAGCTGTCTGCATTTTAAAACAACAGAACAATGAGATCTCACAGATAGCTCTAAATGCACGAGAGATAAACTTTCTACTATGCAGTTATATTATGGAAAATGAGATACAATCCCTCAGCACACTAGCAGTTCCGTACAAAATTTGACACTGCTGACCGTATTTTGTATGTATGAAATCCATATCGAAGGATGTAGGACAACTTCACCACACAGAAACGGTAATTGAATCCATAAAATAATCTACAATTTTTAGTGTTGTTATGTGTTCCACAAAATACATTAATGCAAGTTAGGATACGTCATCAAGCTTTCAGAAATAAGCGAGCGCGGCATTAAGTAAGATTTTGCTAAAACAATTATCTTCATCATGTTGATTACCACAACCAACAACTATTAATGATTAATGAAAACCGCCTTAGTGGTATAATTACGCAGTTATTGAGCTACAACCGGCTTCGTTGTTAGAACATTTTCAGGCGGCCTAGTTGTGATAAAGCAATGATGTAAGTGGCCTGGTGCTTGTATGTAATGTTAAAGACCAAATCCAGAATGAATTATCACAAACATTCTGACGACCGCCTAGCTGAAGTATGTAGAGCAGGAGCGGCATGCTGCCTACAGTAAGACGGTATTCCCCACAAAGTAACACATACCTTCCTCATCTGATATGGTTCAAATAGTATGATGCCAGATAATAAAAACCTTACGTTCTTCAGAGGTGCGATAGCTGCACTATAATTTCCTACGCAAAGCACCTATGAATTCCCATTCCTCATACATGCATTTTGGAGCTCCTTGTAATTATGTGTTTACGTAGACGAGGATTCTAACTGTACCATTTGAGTTCACCTACTGACCTGTTATGTACATCACGGGGAACATCAGCAAACATCGCAAGAGCAGGGGTATTCATGTTCATGGAACTAGAACCAGACTAAACTCACATTTCCAAGCAGTGAAGAAACCGAAACCACAAAACAATATTATCTGCAAAAATGAAATTGTACAGTAAATTGCCTGTAGAGATTAGAGAGACTGCAAAAATTACTAAAGTCAAAACTCTTAAGTCAATCATACTGCGAATCCAATGATTATCCAGGTGACATAGAGATGGAAACGTAAAACATTAACATTATTTTATAGTAAACTTGTCATTCTGCGGTAAACTATCATAGTTTAATGATTAATATTGTAAAATCCTATGCCCGTATTTTGTGACCGTCGGGTCTGCGCTCTCCCTTTTTCTTTTGAACTTAACATCTCATAAATAGTGGTGAGGTGCAGAAAGTCCAAGGGAACAACGTGAAGAATATAATAGAATGGCATAAGTTTCGTCGGGGTCCAGAAGCAAGCCGAAATAGTTTGCATGTGTTTGTTTTTGTGTGTGTGAGCGTGTGCGCGTGTGTGTGATGTGCTTGGGCTAAGTTCAGTGTAGTGTAATGTTACGTGTAGTGTCAGCAATGATCAGTGATGGTAGCCAAAAGAGTAGTACCAAAATATTTTTTCGAAAAGGCAGTATTATTATCGTTTATTTGTCGTTTATCATAATTAAACACACATGGTACATAGGTTATTTAAATAAATAAAATAAGCTAGAAGAAGAGCTAAAAAAATTTAAGTGAACAATAAGATGACCGTTTGTGAATTTTACTGGCTTTCAAACAGTTGGACTGATTACGACTAAAAATGTTATTTTATCCATCAATGACTAAGTCTTTTTTAAATATTTTCCTTCTTTTTAATTGTTCCATCATTTTGTGAATGATCTATAGATGAATAAGCAACTAATTACTCATGGGAACTGATTATTTCAGACACTAGTCCCACATCGTGACAAACAACACACTGCTGCACACTGAGAATCTCATTCAGGCAATTTTTAAGAAATGCAAGACTCGGCCCATCGGAATAATTATATTTAAACCTTGTTTCACAGCCAGCTGACCGACTGAAGAAGATTTTTCTTCGGAAATCAAATGGAGCAGCTATAGTAACTATCTCACGAAAGGTACTACCAACATTTGTCAGCAGGAATTCTGACCAGCAAAGATGGTCATTCGAGGATCACTACGCCATTGTATCGGTTGGTTCTCTTAAACTGTAAAATGTGTGACCCCTGACACAATAAACAAGACCAAATATATTGGTAACATAGGACGAGTTCGTCGGACACTTTCTCGCACTAAAGCATGGCAATGAGAATGTGGAAGAATTCGTTCCAAATCCAGGGAACTCTTTTTAAAGAACGGTCTGCAGAAATACTGCAGATGAAATACCAAAAAAACCCTATACCTTGGACACAACTAATTTCATCACAGTGACCTCATAGTGGCAACGATTAACAGGATCTACTTTCTAACAAAAGTAAATCTGTCAGAAACTGGAGACCAAATAATTAAAATACCATTTAAAAACATTGGAAGGACGTGACAGCTGTCTAGGTGGAGTATACTCTGAACCTAGACTCAGCAGATTACCTCACTATGGCTGGCGGAACGTACCCTAAATTGAACTATATTATCTAAATTTTTCTGTTCCATTTGAAAATTAGAGATGGTAAGGTAGCCTTTCCACTATGTTTTTCTTATTTATTAATGAGCCACCAGTCTTGTGACTGGTTAGATGCTGCCATCCACGAGTTCCTTACCTGTGCCAACCTCCTCACCTCAGAGTAGCACTTATGACTTCAGTTATTTGCTGGATGTATTCCAATAACTGTCTTCCTCTACAGTTTTTGTTCTCCACAGCTCGCTCTGGTACCATAGGAGTCATTTCCTAATGTCTTAACTGACGTCCTATAAACCCGTCCCTTCTCCTTGTCAGTGTTTTCCACATATTCCTTTCCTCTCCGAGTCTGCGCATAACCTCCTCATTCCCTATCTTATTAGTCTATCTAATTTTCACCATTCGTCTGTAGCACAACATCTCAAATGCTTCTTTTCCGGATTTTCCAAAATCAATATTTCACTACCATACAATGCTGTGCTCCAAATGCACATTCTCAGAAATTTCATCCTCAAATTACTATATTTGATACCAATAGACTTTTCTGGGCCAAGAAGGCTTTTTTTGCAATTTATTGTCTCATTTGGATGTCCCCCTTGCTCCGTCCGTCATTGGTTATTTTGCTGCCTAGGTAGTAGAATTTCTTAACTTCATGTACTTGGGTGATCATCAATCCTGACGTTAAGTTTCTCGCTGTTCTCATTTCTGCTACTTCTGATTACTTTCGTCTTTCTTCGATGCCCTCCTTGTCATTGTTCCTACTTATTAGACTGTTCATTCCATTCAGCAGGTCATGTAATTCTTCACTTTCACTCAGGATAGCCATGTCATCGGCAGTTGGTATAATTGACAACCTATCACCTTGAATTTTAATTCCACTCCTAAAGCAATTCTTTTATTTCCATTATCGTTTGTTTCTTGGCTCTTGTACAAATTGTAAGTTACCTGCCTATCCCTAGAACTTACCCACATTCTTCTCAGAATTTCAAACATCTTGCACCACTCTAAACTGTCGATCGCTATTTCCAGGTCGATAAATAGTATGAACGTTGTAAAGTCAACAGCAATATTTTGTGATGTCAGTATATGCGACAGTGTTCGAGATTAATGAAGTGATGAATATTTTTCCGGAAACGACTCTTAAGCCCACATGTGAGAACTGAGAAAAGACTTCTTATTAGATTGTGACTTATTATTATAATGTAAAATGTCCAACAAGTTTTATTATTTTATAACTAGTTTCCACAAAGAATAATCACATCACAAAAGATAATACCAAAAAAAAAAAAAAAAAAAAGAATCTACTGGCATTGTACTGTCTGTAGAACTTTTCTTTTTTCTATTGTTCTCTGTGATGTATGAAGCTCATGAGATCGAAGATAAGGTGAGGACTGTTCTTTTAAATATTGTAAAAGTCTTGTGTCCGCAGCAGTCCAGAGAGTGCTTTGTCTGCCGCCATTACCTGAACGTATGGATTGGCAGTTTCAAATTACAGAAATAATCAGACATTAAATCTTTTCATCGAATCTTTTTATCGATATTACAATATTTGAACTTCGAGGACAAGAACCCACAGGAATTTATTATTTTCATATGCTATCGGTGAAAATAACATCCAGTAGCACAATCTTTAGGTAAATGAAATGACTTTTATGGCTGGTGCGCAGATTTAATTTTTTTTCAGATTAATTTATTTGTGACTTTAAATAAATATATTTATGACACCAGAGTTATCATGGGTAGAGTTTGTGGTGTGATATATTAATTATTTGGTGCGTATATTTTAATGACACATACTGAATTATTGAAACACCATTTCAATATTTATTTGTAGCCATAAGGTATGACAAAATAATTCATTATAGTCGGGCTCAGCAGCACATTAATAAGAATTATCAGAGATTATTTATTTCTTTCAAACAATACTATTATTCTTGCTGCTGTATTTTCATAAGTTTACAATAATACGCACACACCACCATAACAACTTTAAACAGAAAAAAAGTATTACAACGTGTCTTGATTTTCCTTTAGTCTTGCTCTTGCTTCCATTATCAACCGCAACATACGAAATGCTTCTATTGTGCCACTATCTTTCCTAAAGACAAACTTATCGTCATTTAACACAGGCTTAATTTTTTTTTCCTCTCTTTTGTATATTATTCTTGTCAGCAACTTAGATACATGAGCAGTTAACCTCATTGTGTGATAATTCTCGCACTTGTCAGCTCTTGCAGTCTTCGGGATTGCGTGGATGATGTGTTTTTCCGAAAGTCAGATGGTATGTCGCCAGACTTCTACACACCATCGTGAATAGTCGTCTTGTTCCCACTTCCGCAATGATTTTAGAAATTCTGATGCAATGTTATACATCTCTTTTGCCTTATCTGGTCTTACGTCCTCCAAAGCTCTCTTAGATTCTAATATTGGATGCCCTACTGCTTCTAAATCGGCTCCTGTTTCTTCTTCTGTCACGTAAGACGTGCCTCTCTCGTCATAGAGGCCTTCGATGTACGCTTTCAACTTACCTGCTCTCTCCTCTGCGTTTACCAATGGAATTCCCGTTGCACTCTTCAGATTACCTCCCATGCTTTTAATTTCACTAAAAGTTGTTTTTACTTCCCTATATGCTGAGTGGTCCATCCGACAATCGTTCCTTTTAGACTTCTTCACATTTTTCATGCAGCCATTTCGACTTAGCTTCCTTGCACTTCCTGTTTATTTCATTACTTAGTGGCTTGTGTTTCTGTACTCCTGAATTTCGCTGAACGTTTTTGTCATCCCTTGTTTTATCGATCAACTGAAGTATTACTTATGATACCTACGGTTTCTACGATGATACCTTCTTTGTACCCACGTTCTTCTTTCTAACTTCTGTGACTGCGCTATTTAGAGATATCCATTCCTCTTCGATTCTACTGCTACTGTGGTATTCCTTATTTCTGTCCTCTGTAGCCTTTGAGAACTTCAAGAGTATCTCGATATTCCTTAGTACTTTCGTACCTCACCTCTTTGTGTATTGATTCTTCCTGACTAATCACTTAAACTTCAGCCCACTCTTCATCACTACTACATTGTCATCGGAGTGTATATCTGCTCCTGGGTACGCCTCACAATCCAGTATGCGATTTCTGAATCTCTGTGTGACCATGATGTAATCTGACTGATATCTTTCCGTGTCACCCGGCCATTTCCAAGTATATCTCCTCCTCTTGTCATTCTTGAACAGAGTATTCGCTATTACTAGCCGAAATTTATTACAGAACTCAATTAGTTTTACTTCCCTCTCATTTCTTGTCACAAGCCCATATTCCGTTGTAACATTTTCTTCTACGCCTTCCCCTACAACTGTATTCGTCCCACATGTCTATTAGATCTTCATCTCCCCTTACGTAATCTGTTACCATTTCAATATCCTCATATGCTTTCTCTATCTGTTCATCTTCAGCTTGTGGCGTCAGCATGTAAACCTGAACTATCATTGTTGGTGTTGGTTTGCTGTAAATTCTGACGAGAATAACCCTATCACTGAACTGTTCATAGTGACACACTCTCTGCCCTAGCTTCCTATTCATTACGAATACTACTAACCGTTATATAATTTTCTGCTGCTGTTGATATTACCCTATATTCATCTTTGTCTTCTTTCCTTCCATTTCACTTAACCCTACTATATCTAGACTGAGACTTTGCATTTCGCTTTTCAAGTTATCTAGCTTCCGTACCACGTTCAAGTTTCTGACATTCCACGTCCCGCCTCGTAGAAGGTTATCCTTTCGTTTATTATTCAATCTTTTCCTCATGGTCACCTCCGCCTTGGAAGTCCCCTCCCGGAGCCCCGAATGAGGGACTATTACGGTACCATTGGCCAGTGGGGAGATCATCACGAACCTTTTTCAATTACAGACCACACGTCATCTGGATACATGTTATGTGTCTTTAATGCAGTGGTTTCCACTGCCTTTGCTTCCTCATGCTGTTTATCATTGTTGATTCTTCCGCCTTTAAGGGCAGATTTTACCTCAAGGACAAGGGATCGCCCTGAATTTCTATCCGCTACTCCGCCACCTTCGAAAAGGCCGTTGGCAGAATGAGTGTGACTTCTTATGCCGGAAGTCCTTGGCTGCCGATGCCGATTATTAATCAAAATTTCAGTAGTGGCGGATTTGAATCCGGGACCGAGGACGTTTTGATCACAGATCAAAGCCACTATCCCCCTTTTTCGTGTTGTTGATCTCATTTAGTTCGTTATTGCACTTCGCAATACGTATGTTGAGGAAGAAAATGTTGCTTGCTCTGTCTTGAAACATTCGCTCTTGACATTTGATAAGTAACCTGTCTGTGATGCACAAACTTTTGTTTGTAGCTATTGGTTCAAATGGCTCTGAACACTATGGGACTTAACATCCGTGGTCATCAGTCCCCTAGAACTTAGAACTACTTAAACCTAACTAACTTAAGGACATCACACAACACCCAGTCATCACGAGATAGAGAAAATCCCTTAACCCACCGGGAATCGAACCCGGGAGCCCGGGCGTGGGAAGCGAGAACGCTACCTCACGACCACGAGCTGCGGACTTGTAGCCATTTGTAATGGCTTTGGTTTATCATACCTTTTCCATGTACACAATAAACATTCGAATTTGTTACAAAATACGGTTCGCTCTATATATCTTTCTCTTGGTTATTAAGTACTGACGAATATTACTGAAGAATCATTCAGATGAAGGCTTCATAAGCAACTGCCTCAGATTGAGAATAGCTTCTCTTGAGGACCATTCCGAGGAATAAAAGTCTGGCATCTACGTTTCAAGCAAGTAGTTTTTTGTGGCATTTCAGACCACTCAGAGCGGCAAAAGCGGACTATTTAAAAGTTTTGACGTCTATCAGTCCATGAGCATACACTACATAACAATCCGATATAGGAATTATTCCACATAGTTTTCAAGTACTTGGTATTGTGAAATGTTGCCAGTCTTAGTAACATGCCTCTATTACTGCTAGTCTTCGTGCGTTTACCTACAATTTATTCTACGACTTACGTAAACATATAAATACACCATCGTCAGAATCGTTATCAGTTTTCAGACTTTATTCGCATGGTCATCTATAAGTAAATTGGATGTTAACGGTTCATATCGTTTCTTGGAAGGCTGGCTACTGATTCTGTTGTGGTGTGCATACATAAACTCTGAGTATGAGATATTATTATCGCTAGTGGTAGCGAGCGAACAGTTATTGAGAATAGTCGGACGCAGAGTGGCGTGGAGAGACGCCGCACGTGAGGAGAAGTCCCTGCCCAACCTGACAGTACTAGTGGCGCCAGAGGCGATTTTGGTATTATTCAAGGATTTTAGGAAATTTGTAAGTAACTGTTGCTTGCATGTGCACTGGAGGGATTTTCTTAGATTTTTGTATGCGTACATTGAGAGTAACATTCGTATACACTACTGGTCATTAAAATTGCTACACCACGAAGATGACGTGCTACAGACGTGAAATTTAACCGACAGGAAGATGATGCTGTGATATCAAATGATTAGCTTTTCAGAGCATGCACACAAGATTGGCGCCGGTGGCGACACCTTCAACGTGCTGACATGAGGAAAGTCCCAACCGATTTCTCATACACAAACAGCAGTTAACCGGCGTTGCCAAGTGAAATGTTGTTGTGATGTCTCGTGTAAGGAGGAGAAATGCGTACCATCATGTTTCCGACTTCGATAATGGTCGGATTGGAGCCTATCGCCATTCCGGTTTATCGCATCGCGACATTGCTGCTCGGGTTGGTCGAGATCCAATGGCTGTTAGCAGAATAAGGAATCGGTCGATTCAGGGGGGTAACACGGAACGCCGTGCTGGATCCCAACGGCCTCGTATCACTAGCAGTCGAGATGACAGGCATCTTATCCGCGTGGCTGTAACGGCTCGTGCAGCAAGGTCTCGATCCATGAGCCCTCAGATGGGGACGTTTGCAGCACAACAACCATCGGCACGAACAGTTCGACGACGTTTGCAGCAGCATGGACTATCAACTCGTAGACCATGGCTGCGGTTAGCCTTGACGCTGCATTACAGACAAGAGCGCCTGCGATCGTGTACTCAACGACGAACCTGGGTGTACGAATGGCAAAACGTCAATTTTTCGGATGGATCCAGGTTCTGTTTACAGCATCATGATGGTCCCATCCGTGTTTGGTGACATCGCGGTGAACGCACATTGGAAGCGTGTATTCGTCATCGCCATACTGGCGTATCACCCTGCCTGATGGTATGGGGTGCCATTGGTTACACGTCACGGTCACCTCTTTTTCGCATTGACGTCACTTTGAACAGTGGACGTTACATTTCAGGTGTGTTACGACCCGTGGCTCTACCCTTCATTCGATCCCTGCGAAACCCTACCTTTCAGCAGGATAATGCACGACCGCATGTTGCAGGTCCTGTACGGGCCTTTCTGGGTAGAGAAAATGTTCGAAGGCTGCCCTGGCCAGCACGTTCTCCAGATCTCTCACCAATTGAAAACGTCTGGTCAATGGTGGCCGAGTAACTGGCTCGTCATAATACGCCAGTCACTACTCTTGATGAACTGTGGTATCGCATTGAAGCTGCATGGGCAGCTGTACCTGTACACGCCATCCAAACTCTGTTTGACTCAATGCCCAGGCGTATCAAGGCCGTTATTACGGCCAGAGGTGGGTGTTCTAGGTACTGATTGCTCACGGTCTAAGCACCCTAATTGAGTGAAAATGTAATCACATATCAGTTCTAGTATAATATATCTGTCCAATGAATACCCGTTTATCATCTGCATTTCTTCTTGGTGTAGCAATTTTAATGGCCAGTAATGTATTTACCGCAACCAGATACGTGATTATTGATCCTGGACGTTGTGGTGCTAATGAAGCTGTCCAAGGAAATGACAGGCAGAAGTATATTTTGCCGGTGTGTGAATCTTCCATTTTCAGAATATGGTAAAGTAAAGGTTTTTATTAATTACTCTCTTTTTTTTGCACTACTTAAGGCATGTTGACGACACCCCTATTGATCATTTAATATCTATAAAAATAAAACAAAGGAGTAGTTGCATCGGTAGCTGAGACCAGGCATTGCACTATGCGTGATATCTGTATTTCTTTAATTATTTTAGCACCTTTCCTGGATATATATACTGATGCAGTCTTAGCTCGGATTTATAGAAACTATAATTTATTTCTGCTTTTTGTTGTCTATCAGAATACTGATATGTCGGAACAAGGATTTTCATAATACAAGTTGTACGGCCACATGTCAAATTTTATAATAACAATAGCAAAGTTTCACTCGATTTCCCTGCAGTTTTTAGAGAAAATGTATTGCTAACGATAATATTGTCAGATAGAGAGGATTACACATTTCCGAACGCCTTTCATCAAGCTAATAATAATTAGAACTTCTGAAACTAAAACTACCAAAACATTTCTATTCGTACAGCACTCCCGTACAATCAGTTTTTCTATTATAGCTGATGGGTTTTGCCCATTGCATAGTGCTGAGTTGTACAGTTTAGAATGTCTTCTAAAAGAAGTCTCACAGTCTCTTTCATACTGAGCTGGTATTGGCTTATGACATATGTTGTTCTATTTTGGGATAACTCTTTCCGTTGTAAAATGATATTTTCGGCTCGGAAACAAGCGGATCGGGCAATAAGTGGTTAAGTTCACGAACCTCTTGTTGACCCCTGTTCACGAGTGTGGGTAACGTGACATTGGCCTCTCAATATATATATATTCCTGTTAACAATATTAACTTATTTCCAAGAATAAGCAGCTTTCACTCAGTTAATACTCGGCAGAAATCAAACCTGCATTGCTATCGGTCTTCCTTAAATCTTGTGCAGAAAGGTGTGCAGTACACTGCCGCATCCATTTTCAACAAGCTACCACTAGAAGTCAAAAATCTTAGTAGTAATCCACAAGCTTTCAAACCAAAACTGAAGGGTTTCCTCATGGGTCACTCCTTCTATTCTGTCGAGGAGTTCCTTGAAAAATCAAGCACATTCTTGTCGTATTGTTGATTGCGTAAACTTACAGCTATGGTTTGACATTTTTCGGATTCATAAACATTTTATTTTTATCTGCTATTACTTTTATGTTGTAATTTCATGTACTGACACGTTCCATGACCTTGGAGATTTGCTCCTCAATGGCCGGCCGGAGTGACCGTGCGGTTCTGGGCGCTACAGTCTGGAACCGAGCGGCCGCTACGGTCGCAGGTTCGAATCCTGCCTCGGGCATGGATGTGTGTGATGTCCTTAGGTTAGTTAGGTTTAATTATTTCTAAGTTCTAGGTGACTGATGACCTCAGAAGTTAAGTCGCATAGTGCTCAGAGCCATTTGAACCATTTGCTCCTCAAATTGGCCCTTCGAAACTCGACGTGTAAATGAAAGTAAACATGTACATAGCTCACTAGGGCGGGTCAACATTTTCATATCACACACAACTGAGAACAAAGGTATAGCACCAACATGAGAAGGCGGAAACGAAATTTAATGGGTTGAGAGGGTGAAGTAATTTCAGTGATAACAATACCGAGTGAAATTTATAAAGAACTAGCAGTATGTACATCTATCATTACGACCTTACACCCTATCTAGGCGGAATACATGCGCTGATTCTGTTGCCAAGGATGTCATAAAGTCGTTACATCATCTCATAACTGAGGACGCAGGGTGCAAGCACAGCTCATAAATGAAGACGAGCCGGCCGCTGTGCCCGAGCGGCTCCACGCGCTTCAGTTTGGAACCGCGCTGCAGCTATGGTCGCAGCTTCGAATCCTGCCTCGGGCATGGATGTGTGTGATGTCCTTAGGTTAGTTAGGTTTAAGTAGTTCTAAGTCTTAGGGGACTGATGACCTCCGATGTTAAGTCCCATAGTGCTTTGAGCCATTTGAACCATTTTTTAAATGAAGAGGTTGCTGCAAGAATGGCATGGGCCAAATGAAACAAGTCAGAAAACTTATGCGTCAATCCCACAACTGCTGGAACAGGTCCTTGACATCCATGATATCGGCACTGCGACTACTTTGATGTCCGAGGTAACCCCACACACCTTGTATTTGGGACAGATCTTGGCGGCCAAGGGAGTACCTTAACATCACGCAGGCAGCTCACAGAGACGCATAACACGTTGGCCGTGCATTTTTCTGTCGAAAAATGGCAATACGATACTGTCATATGAAAGGTAACACACCTTAATGCCAGGAACAACACCACTGGTTCCCTCAAAAATATTGGAATAATGAAAATGTCCCGACTCCACCCCTACATTCGCCTACAATGGTTATACACGATAGTGCAGAACCATCATTTGTCGCTGAACGCATTGCGACATCATTCGTCAGCAGTCCATGGCCCCTGGTCACCCTACAACTCCAAACACAGCAGTTAGCGCTGTGATGTTAACTAGAGCCTACGCATGGGGCAGTAATTCCTGACCAGCGGTTCAGGATCACGCAGAATGTTGTAGAGTGTGCATTACTTATTTTCAGATGGCAGCTGCAGATGTCAAGTGTTTGCATTGTGCTTGCTATGTAATACCATGATCGTCCGTTGTGGTCGTCCCATGTGGGTGACCTGAAACGTGATCATGGGTTGATAGTCCTCATGTTCACATGTAGTCCAACAATGGACCACTGTCATACCCGAATGGCACAAACATCAGTGAGCCGTGGTCGGCTCGTGCTGATGCCATTTTCCTTCTTTGGCATTTTTTCACTATCGAGTGGCATCTTATTCCTCCCTGAGTTACTACCTGAACGAGTTGCTCTCTTGCCTCCATCAGTGGCAGCAGCTGCGTTTATCGATACTAGTACTGTTGTACCTACTTTGACGTTGCCGCTGTATTTCCGTGTCGTGATGTGTGTGAGGCAGTTGAGCAGTTGCAACGGAGCAGTGTGGAAGTCTCCAGGGTGTGAGGTCAGGCCGGGGCCGCTGGCAGCGTGCACAGGCGGTCGGAGTTGTGTGGCCCTAGCTGCAAGAGCTGTAAAGTTCGTGGCCTACCAAACCTGCACACTGGAGTTGAGTAATCAGTGAACCTGCTATGAAACCTCAACTGCCATGACATCTCTATGTTGATTGCTGGTTGTTCCTTTCTGGGCTGTTCCCGCAAGCAGCATCGTGATGGTGTGCTGGAGTCGGCATAATTTTGCCGTCGTCTCCTTGTCTGGTGTTTAACCTTCGAAATGATTATAATTTTTTATTGAAGTGCATCAGCGGTATCTTCAGCCTTGTGGCCATTAATGATCTGGTTACCTGCCAAGGTTGTTATCGTAGTTTTCCGGCAGTGTGATTTCCTCGCCGTGTTGATGCTGTCTGGCGTGGCGTGCAGTTCAACAGCTTGATGTTGTTCTCCCTTTTTTTGAATGGTTACTGTGCCTTACTGCGTTTAGATACCAATTATTAAGACACAGACCTGCTGTGATCTTCGACCTCACTGATATTTTTGGTTGTTGTCCCGTTTGTCAGGTGGAACTGATAAGGTTGGTGGTAGGTTCTTCAGCCGTCCCTAGGTCGCGCTGCCACCCGGTTATTTAGTCTTACACTTGGCTGCCCGTCTCACCTACACTGTTGTTAGAGTTTCCTCACCAGGCCGACCCTTGGAACATTTCTGAGCACCACTGTTCTGCTGTTTGGGAGTGTGATTTTCTTTTGTCACAAGTACTGTGCCAGGCCTTTAGCCGTGTATTAATTTTGTCTGTTCTATGTTCACCATGTGGCCTTCAGCCAAACATTATGTGAAGTATTTTAAGATTAGGCCCTCAGCCGTGTTTTATTTTAAATTCTTGTTTGCTCTGTATTGAGGCCTTCAGCTGCATTTGTTTTAAAATCTGTGGCTTTCAGCTGTAGTGTGTAAATTCCAGTCTGGAAAGGTGTCTCTTTAATTATCTTGAATTCTTAAAAATGGTCTTCAGCCGTGCTGTGTAAATGCTTATCTTAAGGTTTGTCTTTAATTATTTTGAATAATTGTTTGGGCCTTCAGCTGTCAAGATATTTCAAGTTTTCTTAAGATGGTTTTCTGTTGTATTGTGTAAATGTTGGTCTTTATAGGTTGTCTTTTATTATGTTAAAATATTATTGGGCTTTCGGCCGAGGAATTAATTTAAATTTTCCCTAATATGGCTTTAAAGAATTTCCTTGGCTGATGTGAAATATTAGTTGAGCCTTTATCCGAGAAGATATTTTAATTTCACTCAAGTAAGCCCTTCAGCCGTTTGCCTCAATTCTTGTGCCTTAAAAGGAATTATTTAACGATACTTTACTTTTACTTAAGTAAGGCCTTCAGCCGTTTCTCTAAATCCTTGTGGTTTTAAAAGGAATTATTTAAACTTTATTACTGAGAAGTTACTTGGGCCCTCAGCCATGAATTTATCCTTGTTGTTTTAAAGAGAAAACTGTGCATTGGTTTTCGAGTAATGAAGTTATGTGTTCTTGTGTAACTAACAGTAACTGATCTTGGCCCCTTTCCACAACCTGATCCGCTCTGTCCTGCGACACCAGATTTCAATCAGAGACCCACAAATGAGGCCACTATGAAGCTCTGTCGGGATCTGACAACGCTGACTCACACGAGTGGGTGGCATCGCTGTCTGCTTCACAATGGTCGCTCAACATATTACGGTGTTCACTCCTCCTGTATACCCAACCAAGTCAAACAACAACATTAAACACAAACAATGCTGACACACAATTGTGGCCGATCTATCTTTGAAACAGAATTGCAACTGTAGTCATTTATAATCTCACCGATAGTCTTTACGTGCACGAAGTTACTCTGCAGTTCGACAACACCTTGTCGGTGTCGCCTTCTTATTGCCTCTCCTAAAACTATTCAGCATTGCGTCTCCAGTTTTCTTTTCAGGTTCTGAACATGTGAAGACCACACAATGATTCACAGGGGCAAAATATGTTTTCTCATGTGATAGTGAGGTGAGCATGGTATTTTCTGAATAATTCCGTTTTTCACGGTATCGTAGAAACCAAAGAATGGGGCGAAAGTAACACTGAGTCCAAGGGAAAATTAAGATATCGATTTGCACACTAAAAATTAAAAAAAAAATCTGTGTTTCTAAAAAACGAAGTGACATGAGAGGTGCTCCAAGATATCTTTCAACAAACAAAAATTTTACATTCTCAGTGACACATGTTTTGTACATCAGGTATTTAATCAGAACGCTGCGATGTGTTCTATACAACTGATATTTAATGCGAATGGTATGTTCAGCTAGGATCCATATTTTTCAGTCCAGACGTTGCGTATTACTGCTTGGAATATGAAATCGATTGTTTTTGTCTGATGAGGGTTAAATAATGTGATACTTCATGGTGACTGAGTCAAGTTGTTCTATCAACTACAAATACTACAAGTGGCTGTAGATATTTGGTGCTCAAACGTCAGTCTCTTCAGAGTTCAACTAACTCGGTAAATCGTCCGGAATACATCTTCTTCGGCCTAGGAACACATTTCTGGAACATAAATATTTAAACAGAAATGTGACCTCGTTTAATTAAAATCAACCCAACATTAAGTGTAGTATAATTCTGACGATGTATGTGGTAGCAATTACATTTTGCATAAGATAATGTGTATACGATTTCCTAGAAAGCTTTTCATTATTTCGTAATCCTCGAATCATGTAATATTAATCAACGATTACTTGATGATTTTCTGGTAATAAAATGAATTTCATATTCTTTATGAAATCCAAATTTCCAAAAGTTCTTTTTATTCAGGAACTGGATAACGAACTTCGATTGGGTATCAGGAAAATGATCCGTAATAATTTACTTGGGAATGAGCTCAGGGTGTGAATTTACAGCCGGTCGAAACCATTTATCTTAAGCAGAGTTTACGGAATACAGCTTTGTTCAAATTTATTCTTCTGTTTCGCCTTATTATGCCGCGGTTTGATGAATATCGAAGACGTCTCGTCTGCTTCTGCGGGAAACATCTTTTTCAAAAGGAGAGAAGGGTGAAGGGGGGGAGAGGGGATAGAGAAACTGTAACTTCACTCATTAGCGAACCATGGTATGCACTGGACCTTTAAAAAGCTACAACAATACTTGAAGTTGTATTTCGTGGACGGGGACGAAACATCGGGTTTCCACAAGGAAGTCATCCGACCACTTCATAATAACGCAGAATATTTCAATAAATATGGAATTCCTATCTGTAAAAGTTTACGTTTCGCTGCAGTTTTCTTGTCTTACAACTGGCTTCCTGTACCAGTCATAGCGCGGGACGAAGGACGTCGGAGTTTGAGCTTAGGTACGGTTGCCGTTCATTAGCAAAGCAGAGATTCAACTTGATTAGAGAGTTTCACTCTTGCGCTAACAAAAGTCTCTAACACGTAAGGTAAATATTCGTCTTTGTGTTCACCTTCTCAAAATGAAGAAACTGTTGCATTTGTTTTGACTATTTGTAATTGGTTAGAGTGGCTGACAGCTCTGGAGATATGAATATCCTTTTTCTTCGTCCGAGCCTTCAGACGAAAACGGTCTGTAGGAAAGTTATTGCCACTGCTCTGTTTGTGTACTTCGTGCGACACGAAGAAGTGTATTAAGCATAAACTACCTGTATACCTATTCTCTTTAGGAAATTGTATTCAGGTAGTATGCGTTGGTAGAATAGGATATTTTAATGATGTCGAGTGATTTCTGTTACACGATATGTACTATAAATCATGTTCACGCGTAAGCATACAAGAAATGCATTTTTAGAGATGATTTTGTACAATAACAAGCGTAAAACTTACTTTACAGTAAACTTGCTACAAGTTTCTGTACAATAGTATATCCACTTTCGGAAGCAATCGTAACAAACAATGTTAGCAATTTCCCTTTATTAAATGTTCACAAAAATACATCGATGAACAAGTGGTCAGATCTGTTTATCGTGAAGTTACTTACACTTTAACCCAAAATTAAGTGCATTATCGTCCGATGAAGATGGCTTCTAGAGTGGCAATGTGGATATTATTGTTTACTATAATTGTGATACTTTTTATTTAGGAAATGTCATTATTGATAGGCTTATTTACGAAATCTGTCATTATTGATCTGATGTGGAACCTGTAGCTAAAGTAACAGATTTTAAAGCTGTGTGTAGCAGATACTTGTATTCTTAGTGGATGCGTTTGAGCGTTCGAGCAGATAATTAATAACAGTAGAGTTTTCAATAATAAATTATCGAGTGGAATTGGGAAGTATACATTAACTGGTCCATTTACATAGTTCGAAGTTTGGTTACGAATGAATGCAACAGAGTACTGGCCTCTATTACTCGGAACGTTGTTACAGAACAGTTTCTAGATTCAGAGGAATTCCACCTGGAGGATCTATATTTACCTGAAGAATGCTTCTGACCCGCTGGATCGGTTGTGCGCATACGTTGGCGCTCACGAAAAAAATGACAATATGAGACACAGACAGTCATCTGTTCTTCGCCACTGGTTCTCCTGAGCAGGACTGTTACAGTGAGTGATTACACGACGTTTTTTCTCGCAACACTCTACCAGCAGATCCCCACGCCACTAAATGAATACCAGATTGGAACCCAGGTTCAGACTCAGAAACACGCTACGCCAACATTTCGAAAACGTTCTCACAATTACAAGTGAGATCTACTCCAGCTGCAGACAGATACGACAGAATGAGATATTGATAAGAAAGACGATTCATCACTTTTCTCCCATAATCATCCTTATAGTCTTCGTTATCCTGCTGTGAATCATGAAGACGACACAGCTCCACCAGACTCAACGTAGCTCTTTCATGGGCTGTTGGTGCACCAGAGATAATGCGCGTTACTCTTCCTACGTCATAAGCCTGTTCCCAAACACTAGAGTGAAATCATGAGAAACTGGGAATAAATTTAAAGCTTTTGTCAATCCGAAAATTGCTGTGAACACGAAAGTGATTTACTAGGCACAGTCCTGTAGGTACTGCTATGTCGTTGCCTTCCTCCCACAGTTTAATATTGATTCCGGACTACGGTGCTGCTCGACATTAATCACATCAACTAACTTTAGCGGAAGTCTAAATAGTCGTAAGTCACAGATGAAAAAACTAGTGTCGAGTAGGGTAAAATCCCAAAATGTTTCAAATGGCTGTGAGCTTTATGGGACTTAACTTCTGAGGTCGTCAGTCCCCTAGAACTACTTAAACCTAACTAACCTAAGGACATCACAAACATCCACGCCCGAGGCAGGATTCGAACCTGCGACTGTAGCGCCTAGAACCGCTCAGCAACCCTGGCCGGCGTAGAATCCTACTCCTTTGCATTTGTGGTCTGGCACTTTACCACCTTTTTTCTCTTTAAAGTAAATTACTAAGTAGTCTATATGAGCGGTTAACCTATATTGAAATAAAGATAATAAACTAGAGTATTACACAGTTTACATATATACAAATAGAATTAATTAGAAATAGCAAGATTAACGGGAGTCGAATCCCGAGTCCTTGCCACGGTGATTCCCTACCCCTTCCCTGTCACTAAGCTGCTCCCTTACATGACTTCATTCTTCTTTTTTGTTTTTTTTTTAATTTTCAAAAACAATACAAACAACTCTGGAGAAAGGAATACGGAGGAAAAACCGTAACGAAAAAACAAAAGTACGATTGGAGCAGCTGCTACTGCCGGAATGCCAACCTGTCTTTGAGAGGTAAGAGGCAGCATGTTGGTTGTCGCAGTCGGGACAGCTGCTAGCAGTAAACGTGCAGATAAATAGGAGAAATTCTGAATGATCACCAGTATCCTTAGCAGGAACATCAAAATGCAAGAAGTGGCCAACCAACCGCATGACCATCCTAATCTTTGTCCTCAGAAAGGAATCCTCCGGCCATAGAATTATATCAGTGGAATATGTAGCTTCTATAGACCGAGTGTTGGAAGTCTATTACCTCCTGAGCCAGGACTAGTTTGCTCGGTGGCCACGACAAGTAAACCGGAACTGCAGCGTATCTAAGGATGCACAGCCATTGCATTTAACTGTGCCACTATTCTTGATAAGATGTCAGGAAATCAAATTATTAACCTATCTGCACCAGGAAGAGGCCGCTGCCATTGATATAGCCTGGAGGCTCATGTTGGCCCACTCAGTTTTCCAGGATATTTGTAGTGATAATTGTTCAACAGGATTGTGACACGGAATCCTTTCATAGCGGGTCAATAAAATCACAGTCGTGAGCACTATCCGCTGCAATGTGTCAGCCACCAAACAGCTCACTGCTAGGCAGAGCTCTCGAATGTGCTTCTTTAAAATTCAGACGATTAGTGTAAACAGGGGGATCATGACTCTCTGGACCCACCAAGTTGATAGCTGAGATGCAAATCTATGCAAATCCTGAATGATCGTGAAAATGGTACGCTGAACAAAGATGACAGATACCTTTCTCTCAACGACAGAAGTGCCCAGTTTGCCGAGGGAACTTTGGTTCGTCACGAACCGGGATAGCAAATTGAAGATAATAATCTTCCATAAAAAGTGACCAGACAACAGCTTAAGTTTCTTAGCCTTCATGGAGGGCAGCGAGAGAAATTGTACAATTTAATATGCCTTGTACAACACATCGCGTCCATAATTCATACTATCCGAAGAGGAGTGGCAGAGCGCCGTTTCTGTTCCAGTATTGTCCCCTGAATCTTATCAGAAATCGGTTTCCATTTGGAAGTCTTCATCTGGAGCGTAAAATGGCCAATAACAACTTCCAGTGACGTATGTCGATGCACAGGTGTGGTCCACGTGATTATTGCTCCGTATAAAACACGTACATTAAGAAGCTTACTTTTGCCCTCGTTAAATCGTACTTCCGAGACACGGCAATAACCGTTGAGGATCGGCATCAACAAAGGTATCTCTGCACGTCGACGGAGTAAAACCATTACATCACCAGCGTACGCGCGAACAGTGAGGATCCGTTCAGAAAGCGTCAGAGTCAGTCAGTCAGTCAGGCAGTAGTAACCGACTGAGACAGACGCAGCAACAGGGTAGTAACCTCTTTTGTGACCTTTGCGAGTTCCTAACCAGGAGCATATTTTATTATATCATCTGTGTGCTTCAATTGTTTAGTTTCTTGAGTTTCTACGTGTAAATTTAATATCTAATAGCCACTGTCCTCGAGTTTTTGTTTGCGTCGGAAAGGAAACCGATTTTGTGACATTACAAGTTCCTAATCAGGGGCAAATTATTTAGTTTCACCTGAGTGCTCCGGTAGTTTGGGTATCGAATATCTGTGTATTACTAGGTACAGTTCGTGTTGTCAGGGTATACAGTAGAGTTGTGCACCACGTGCCGATAGTCCGTTTATATGTGTAGTTTAGTTTTCGACGGTCCTTAGTATGGACTGCAAATGTGCTTCTTGTGTTTGGATGCGAGCTGAGTTCGTGATATTTCGCTTTCAGCTCCATGTTGTGATGGCTTCGGTTACACTGCTTGAGGCTACAATGGATCGGCACCACTGTTGTGGGCCGGCCGTGGGGATCCAGCGGACGTCCAGCACGTCAGAGTCCTCCGATCGGTCCTCACCGGTGGCCAACCCAGTTACTGCTCCCACTCCCTCACCTGTGGTCGAGTGGGGGAACGCCCGGGTTCGAAGAAGGCGGCGAAAGTCTTCCCAGGCGGCAGCACTTAATACCTCCCTGATTTGTCTGACTAACAGGTTCCAGGTGCTGTCTGTAGCTTACTCTGTCGCTGAGCCAGATGCTGTCGCCTGTCCTCTTTCAGAGGAAACTCAGCCTGCAAGATCCTGGCAATCCAAGAGGGTGGGATTATTGGGAGCTCCTACACTAGGCTCGTTGTGGGGCCCCTTAGGGACTCGGCTGACAAGAAGGGTAAGAAAACCCATGTGCGTCTGCATACCGGGTGGAGTCATTCAAGATGTGTAAAGGGTCCTCCCGGATGCGATGAAAAGCACAGGAAGCAGCCAAAGGCAGGTGGTTGCTCACGTCGGTACCAATGATGTGTGTCACTCTGGATCAGAAGAGATTCTCCTGGTTTTGAGCTGCTAACAGATGTGGTAAAGGTTGCCAGTCTTGCTTACAAGATGGAGGCAGAGCTGACCATTTGCAGCATAGTCGACAGGACCGATTGTGGACCTCTGGTACAGAGCCGGGTGGAGGGTTTCAATCAGAGGCTCAGACGGTTCTGCGACCGTGTAGGCTGCAGATTCCTCGACCTGCGCCAAAGGGTGGTTGGGTTTCGGGTTCCGCTGAATAGGTCAGGTGTCCACTATACGTAGGAGGCAGCTACATGGGTAGCAAGGGTTATGTAGCTTGGACTGGGTGGTTTATTCGGTTAGAGGGTCTCGGGAAAACGCAAGAAAGGCTTCAGTCAAAAAGGGTGCAGGCTGAAGACAGGAAGAACGTTGATACAGGAATCATTGATTTAACAGTTGTGAATTGTCGTAGCTGGGTTGGGAAAGTACCAGAGCTCCAAACACTAATGGAAAGCACTGCTGCTCAACTCGTTATAGGCTCTGAAAGCTGGCTAAAGCCGGATATAACTTCAGATGAAATTTTTGCGAAGAACCTGTCGGTGTTCCGAAAGGATAGGCTAAACACGGTTGGCGGTGGCGTGTTTGTTGCTGTCAGAAGTAGTTTAATTTGTAGCTAAACTGAAGTAGATACTTCCTGTGAGTTAGTGTGGACAGAGGTCATTGTTGGAAACTGGAATAAATTAACAATTGGATCCTTTTACTGACCTCCCAATTTAGATGATACAGTTGCTGAAACGTTCTAAGGAAACTTGAGTTTGATTTCAAACACGTAACCGACTCATACGATTATTGGTGGTGACTTTAATTCACCCTCGATATTTTGGCGAAAATACATGTTGAGTTCCGGAGGAACGCATAAAATATCATCCTAAATTGTGCTGAAAATTATTTCGACCAGTTAGCTCGTGAGACCACGCGAATAGTAAACGGTTGTGAAAACACACTTCACCACAAAGTAACAAATAATCCTGAGTTAATAACGAGCATCAAAACCGATTGAAGGATTAGTGAACACAGGGTGGTCGTAGCGTGATTGAATATTGTAATCCCCAAATCCTCGAAACATAAGCGAAAAATGTTGTGGGTTGGCAGGAGAGCCAACACCGGGATACAAGAGGCAGCCGAAAGGCACGCGTTTTAGCCCACGCAGGCTGGCGTGAGGTCTGGAACAGGACAAGGAAATTAGAATTTAGAAAAAACGGACGTAGCTGGTGGAATACTTAACTTTCATCCATTAATGGTGATCATCGGTCTTGACGGTACATTATTACAGTATCCATAGTAACTGGTACTGGCGCCTTGCTAGGTCGTAGCAAATGACGTAGCTGAAGGCTATGCCAACTATCGTCTCGGCAAATGAGAGCGTATTTTGTCAGTGAACCATCGCTATCAAAGTCGGTTGTACAACTGGGGCGAGTGCTAGGAAGTCTCTCTGGACCTGCCGTGTGGCGGCGCTCGGTCAGAAATCACTGACAGTGGCGACACGCGGGTCCGACGTATATTAACGGACCGCGGCCGATTTAAAGGCTACCACCTAGCAAGTGTGGTGTCTGGCGGTGACGCCACAAAAAATATACCTATTCCAAAAAGCAGATAAAAATTTACTTGACGCCTTCCTGAGAGACAATTTCCACTCATTTCAATTTAATAGTATAAGTGTAGACCAGATGTGGCTTCAATTGAAAGAAATAGTATCGGCAGCAATTGAGACATTTATACCTAATAAATTAACAAACGACGGAGCTGATCCTCCTTGACGCACAAAACGGGTAGGAACACTGTTGCAGAAACAAGAAAACAACATGCTAAATTTAAACAGACGCAAAATCTCCAAGATTGGCGTTCTTTTGCAGAAGCTCGATATTTAGCGCGGACTTCAATGCGAGATGCATATGACAGTTTCCTCAGGGAAACTTTGTCTAGAAACCTGGCAGAAAATCCAGAAAAATTGTGGTCGTATGTGAAATATGTTAGCGGCAAGAAAAAATCAGTGCCTTCTCTGCGCGACGGCAATAGAGATACTATCGAAGACAGTGCTGCCAAAGCAGAGTTACTGAACACAGCCTTCCGAAATGCATTCACAAAAGAAGACGAAGTAAGTATTCCAGAATTCGAATCAAGAACAGCTGCCAACATGAGTAACGTAGAAGTAAATATCCTCGGAGTAATGAAGCAACTGAAATCACTTCATAAAAGCAAGTCTTCTGGTCCAGACTGTATACCAGTTAGGTTGCTTTCGGAGTATGCTGACGCATTAGCTCCATACCTAACAACCATATACAACCGTTTGCTCGACGAAACGTCCGTACCCGAAGACTGGAAAGTTGCACAGGTCACACCAATATTCAAGAAAGGTAGTAGGAATAATCCACTAAATTACAGGCCATATCGCTAACGTCGATATCCAGCAGGTTTTTGGAACATGTATTGTGTTCGAATATTATGAATTACCTCCATGAAAACGGTCTATTGACACACAGTCTGCCGGCCGCGGTGGTCTAGCGGTTCTACGCGCTCAGTCCGGAACCGCGCGGCTGCTATGGTCGCAGGTTCGAATCCTGCCTCAGGCATGGATGTGTGTGATGTCCTTACGTTAGTTAGGTTTACGTAGTTCTAAGTTCTAGGGGACTGATGACCACAGATGTTAAGATCCATAGTGCTCAGAGCCATTTGAACCATTTGACACACAGTCATCAAGGGTTTATAGAACATCGTTCCTGTGAAACAAAACTATCTCTTCATTCACATGAAGTGTTGAGTACTATTGACAATGGATTTCAGATCGATTCCGTATTTCTGAATTTCCGGAGGGCTTTCGGAATATCGTCTCAGTTCGGTGACTGGATTTGTGATTTCCTGCCAGAGAGGTCACAGTTCGTAGTAATTGACGGGAAGTCATCGAGTAAAACAGAAGTGATTTCTGGCGTTCCCCAATGTAGTGTTATAAGCCCTTTGCTGTTTTTATTTATATAAACGATTTGGGAGACAATCTGAGCAGCCGTCTTCGGTTGATTGCAGATGACGCTGTCGTTTATCGACTAATAAAGTCATCAGAAGATCAAAAAAACTGCAAATCGGTTTATAAAAGATATCTGAATGGTGCGTAACGTGTCAGTTGACCCTAAATAACGAAAAGTCTGAGGTCATCGACATGAGTGCTAAAAGGAACTCGTTAAACTTCGGTTACACGATAAATAAGTCTAATCTAAAATCCGTAAATTCAACTAAATACCCAGGCATTACAATTACGAACAACTTAAATTGGAAGAAACATATATAAAATGTTGTGGGGAAGGCTAATCGACGACTGCGTTTCACTGGCAGGCCACTTTGAAAATGTAACATAACTACTAAGGAGACTGCCTCCACTAAGCTTGTCCGTCCTCTTTTAGGATACTGTTGCGAGGTGTGGGATCCTTACCAGACAGGGCTGACGGAGTACTTCGAAAAAGTTCAAAGAAAGGCAGCACGTTTTGTATTATCGCGAAATATGAGAAAGAGTGTCACTGAAATGATACACGAATTTGGCTGGACATCATTAAAAGGAAGGCGTTTTTGTTGCGACGGAATCTTCTCACGAAATTCCAATCACCAACGATAAAATAAGGGAAATCAGAGCTCGTACGGAAAGATATAGGTGTTCATTCTTTCCTACGCTATAAGAGATTGGAATAATAGGGAATTGTGAAGGTGGTTCGATGAACGCTTTGCCAGGCACTTAAATGTGATTTGCAGAGTATTCATGTCGATGTAGGTGTAGATGTAGAAGCGTCCCACTCAGTTGAAAGACAACCTTCTGAAGCAGTGACTTCAGAGGTAACACAAATACAGACATGGAAAGTGAGCTCCCCTGCGGCATTTCCCGACGGATGGTAACTGGAGGCATCCCTTGACCACTGGCAGTTACCGAAGCTGCAATGTCCGTCAGCAAGTTCGATAACATTTTACGAGCCTCAACAGTAAAATCAATCATCTCCAAAATCAGATGCAGGGTTTCATGATTCACATTCTCAAAACACTCATCAAAAACCAGAAAAGACAAAGACTCTATGGGCAGAACGAAACAACTCTGATACCCAACGACGAATATCAACAGTAAAGCAGACATCATGCAATTTAGTGCCCCCGCCACTGTTATACAATCAAAATTCAGTAAATGAGAGAACGACAATTATCAAAATTATTAGGTCCAAGATGTTCATGTATCAACAACTTCCCCCATCTTGAATGCAGCGGACCCAAATCCCCCACCCACCTTACCATCTCGTTCAACATGAACATAAATGTGACTCCCAAGAGGAGTCAAAAATGCACATAAACCTTCTAGAGGTGCCCATCCATATATGGTGATTTATCAGAAGTAGCAATAAGACCATATACGACACCTGTATGAAAGGTGGCCAAGAATTCGGTGTTCTGTTCAGGCGTGAGTGCTTGCCTAGGATCCCGAAAGGTATCCACGTCGTAGAGGTAAACATAGTACTGATGTAAGGCGTCAACTGCGTCATCTTTCGCTGTAGGGTGACAGCCGTTAGCTGTTGTAAGAGAAGTAATGGGAGAGGGCCGTCGATGAGCTTGATGTCGAAGCAGATGGTGTAACGAAGTCAATTCCTCCGCCATTAGTGAGCGTGGCTTCGATTGCACGTGCCTTCCATCTGTCGTCACTTCAACTGCAGCAACTTTGCTTTAACTTATCTCACGTCAGCAATCCGCAGGGGGTGTGTGGAAGGGGTTCCATCAGCAAAGTCATGGAATTCGCGGAAGGCAGAAAGTCCCTCTCCCTAGTAGCACAACACCAAAGTGTGACGGAGCTTCGGTTTAGCCAGGCCTGTCCGCCATTTGAGAGCAGTAGAGTACTTCCCAGCGGGTCGAAGACCACGCTGCAACACATCGTGTATCATATCATCGACAGAATGATCTGCCAAATGAGCGACAGGAAAAGCAACAGTTTCTCTGGTTGCCAATCAAATTTGAGAACGGCGAACGAAGTGCAGTGATCACAAAAGTTATTGTGGATAAAGTCGATGGGCAGATTCGGTCAATCCTGCAACTTGAAGTCACAGTAAAGTGCGTAAATTTGGCCGATGTCGGTCATTACACTTGGAATATCTTTCAAGTGCAACGACCGACTCAGCTCCTTTAAATCCCGACAGTAATTAACAAGGGGAGGCCGATCAACAGGATGTAGAACACAGTGAAAACCGCCACAAAACAATAGACCCAGCGGACTCCTCTTTATTAAACGTGAACGCCCACTGTGTTACCAGAACCAGACGGAGCACATAAGACAACCATGAAGAGGTCAAGAAGTCCACAGCCTATCCCTCTGCCACACGCAAGAACCTCTCTCTACCTTAGCACCGGGAATGTTTTCCCGAAAGAAAAAATCAGTTCACGTCCGAAATTTCGGCGCCACAGTGAAATCAATTCGAAATCCAGGGAAAGGGACACTGGGAAATAAAACTTTTTCAGAAATACTATATCCACACAGAAGTCGTATACAAACCGATCCAGCGAATCCAGGTGCAACTCCGATACCGCTAGGTTAACATTTAGGATGATAATTGTATATGCATGAGCCGTCAATCAAAATTAAAAAAGAAATGAATAAAACTCACGAAGGAAGAAAAGAGCAGCATTACTATTACACCTGTCGCCCATCACAGATAATCGCGGAGTCCAAAAGCCGTGTGCGGGAGCGGTGGGAAAGGGGGGGGGTGGGGGGAGCGAGCAGTACCGGCCTCAAATAAATCTTTACCCTTGGTTGTTTAACCCGGCGGCGAGGCGTAATAGCCTGTGCAGTCGGCGGCGTAGGAGGATCTTGTACCACTTCCATATCAATCGATTTCCCACGGTCATTGCCCTACAGAAGGTATGCCGACTCCTTAATGGAGATCTCTGTCGACGAGAGCAAAGGAACAGGAGGGCACTATTGTGTTGTACTGTGGTGCAGGCTGTGTAGGAGAGGAGTCGGACACGCACTCGCACCAGGGCGGCTCCACAGGACTCACCCCTGCAACAAAATGGCTCTGAGCACTATGGGACTTAACTTCTGAGGACATCAGTCCCCTAGAACTTAGAACTACTTAAACCTAACTAACCTAAGGACATCACACACATCCATGCCCGAGGCAGGATTCGAACCTGCGACCGTAGCGGTCGTGCGGTTCCAGACTGTAGCGCCTACAACCGCTCGGCCACCCCGGCCGGCCCATCAATAAAAGAAATACCATAGGCTGCCTCACCGATTTCCATCTCAACAGGTCCGTGTGGTACCACACTATTGGAAGGATTGACAAACAAACACACCTCAGGGGAAAGTGGGTGAGGATGGTATCACCATCGTGAGACCGGAGCAGCTTTAAATCAATCTCGCGTGCCGCCGCGCAAGCTTAAGCAGAAACGGTGTTAGGTTTCGCTTGAAACGGTATAAAATCACCCGTAGTGATTGGGAAAACTGTCGGATGATCACCAGAAACGAGAGAAGATGTACCTACAAGTTTATCGGGGGCGACAAGGTGAGCAACTTAGACACTGTTACAGGAAAGACCGTAAAGCAAAATTTCTCCGCGGGCAGATGGTTGGAAGGTGGTCACTTTTGTTGCACATAAAACACCTCCCGCCTGTCCGTTGCACCTAACATGGATAAAGCGATAACCACAAACTGCATGCTCTTTTCGATTTGCATTTCCACCAAACGTACGTCGCTATAACTTTGTTTCTTGTGTTGACACGACCAAAGTTCTCTGCCAAAACCTCTCATGTCACCATATTGCACCAGAACGTCCTTAAGATAGATGTACTCCACCTCTGGAGGACGATCGGATGTTCGAACTTTGGTATATTCAATGTCGGCATTCACAAGCACTGCCATACTGACTGAACCATCTCTGTGCCAGAAGGGGACCTGGTTACTACAGCTTAGTAAGAACCTTTCTACTCGAAGAGGATCTACCAACTTCGCAAAGAACACACAAATATCAGTGTCAAAATAGGCTGTATGCACTTGGTCCGAGATAACATGGGGAGTATCAAGTAACCAGTCACGGATTTCTAAAGATCTAAAAAAAATGGCTCTGAGCAATATGGGACTTAACATCTGTGGTCATCAGTCCCCTAGAACTTAGAACTACTCAAACCTAACTAACCTAAGGACATCACACACATCCATGCCCGAGGCAGGATTCGAACCAGCGACCGTAGCGGTCGCGCGGTTCCGGACTGAGCGCCTAGAACCGCTAGATCACCGCGGCCGGCCTAAAGATCTGAGGTGAACGTTACGTGTCGACTTATCAAATGAAAATTCGTAGCACCTTTCAGTGGAACTCTCTCGGCGCCGTGAGAAACAAACTCACTGTACCTGTACGTGGCACGCTCTTGCACGCCATGACAAACAAACAGGAGCTTTGTATTGTATTGTATGTTAACCATGGACGGAGAAACGACGGAGAGGCTCCGTCCCGGCCGCAGCCGCAGTGGTCCACAACCCTACGACGACTACCGCAGTCCACTTCACCCCTCCGCCGCCCCACACCGAACCCAGGGTTATTGTGCGGTTCGGCCTCCGGTGGACCCCTCAGAGAATGTCTCACACCAGACGAGTGTAACCCCTAGGTTTGCGTGGTAATGGTGGTGTACGCGTACGTGGAGAACTTTTTTGCGCAGCAATCGTCGACATAATGTAACTGAGGCGGAATAAGGGGAACCAGCCCGCATTCGCCGAGATGCAAAACCGTCTAAAAACCATCCACAGACTGGTCGGTACACCGGACCTCGACACTAAACCGCCGGGCGGATTCGTGCCGGGGACCAGGCGCTCCTTCCCGCCCGGAAAGCCGTACGTTACACCTCACGTCCAACCGGGCGGGCCAACACGAACATACTAGGCCGCTGTTAGACTCGCACACAACGAAGGACGAGACGAGACAACGATGATACCACACACACAATGGCACAAACATTTCCGAAACTGCAACTGCACAGATATATAAGTAAACAACGACCTGCTCGCTCGGCGCAGATGGTGGGAATGCACCACTGAACCACCGACCACTAACGTGGGAGTATTTGTCACATACTATGGCAACGTAGAACGCCTTAGAAAAATGTCCTTACATACGGACTTGTTAATACGACGACATCGTCAGTTACGACTGGAACAGGTTTGATAAATTAGCGATCGAGTGATAGAACAGTGGAAATTAACTGGTTACTCAGCCTTCTGTTAGATGACATTAATAGTGGTTCAGCACAACTTCGTTTTGTAGGAGAACACCAGTCGTCACACACCGATTTACACCACACCACACACACACACACACACACACACACACACACACACGCACACTCAAACACACACACACACACACACACACACACACACACACACATTACCCCGCTGCGAACCTGCTACCTGCTTCTTTGTTGCATAGCAGAATTTTGTACGAATTATTTCATAGCCACATCGCCAGGCAGTACTAGATATTGTAATTATTTAACGCCTTATCGCCGAGAAGGTAGCTGCATATGAACCTACTGCGATATTGACACGAACGAGCTATGCTACTTTTACCTGGCTGACACATGAACTTTGCAGTTTCCCCAACCAACTGTACTTCAACTCCACAGTTAGCAGTACGTCGGTAAGCCGTATTGTACGAGTGTGAAAATGCCAATCTAAAGAGTACTGATACGTTTTTATTACTAATTAAAACATTATCTTCTACATCAGAACTGACAGAAGGTTGACAAAAAAGTGTTTAAGTGGTAGAAAGTACATTGCCGCGTAAAAACAACGAAAGTGACTTTTGCGTGATGCGTCTCTCTCAAATACCATGGCTCGAAAAATAAAAAAAATGCTACAGTACAGTGCAGAACAGAAGGTAACAGAAATAAATATGCAATGAGAGGACGAGCAATGATATTTTTATAGAAAGACAATAGTGACACTGTCGTCACCGCGTTTATGATGGTCTCCTAGCCATTTCAAAAGGCAGTACGTGGTTCTCAAATGGGTGTGTGATCCCGACGGACAGCTGTACATGCTCTGCATCGTGCTCCCATTTTCACAAAAAAGTTGCTAATTAGCTTTTTTTGTCTATCGGTCGATTCCTTCATCTCCACTGTTCACAACTCCTATGCAACGTCGTTGGTGAACGTGGATTTGATGCAAAACATCACCCAATACATCCCACACGTGCTCTTCTATCCGAAAGGTAAATTGAGGAATACGAACAGGGAGATTTACAGGCCATTTCGTTGGCACTTCTTGAATTTCAGAGTAGATTACTGACGAATGAAATTCGGCAGGATGGGTACACAATGCTGCTGTAACGGTTTTTACAAGAACAAGATGTTTTGACTTATTTCATTTTGGGAACCGTAGAGAAACATATCGGGAGGGCAAGACGGGGACTGAAGAAGTATTCTTCCTTAGCACTAGTCCACGAGAGTTGTGTAACACAGGTGGGAACTCGTAACAGCTATTTAGGAAATATGATTATGGCCGTCGCTGGACGCCCTGAAAGAGGCCATCAGGGATCAGAACATAGAGGGCTCGTAGCGTCTTTCAGAAGTCATAAAAGCTCTCCTTCTCTGTACCCTGTGACATGCGAATTGGCATTCGATGCCATTCTCTTCCATCCACAATTAAGGGATTTAACCTGTCCTTAGCGCTAAGAACCACAAAAGCTGTTTACGTCAAAGATTCATACATATGCTAAAGCTTATACGTGCTAACTACGCTACTGTTGCGAGGATAAGCAATACGGAACGAAAGTATTACTGCTCGTTAGCGGCAAGTGTATTCTACTGGGTATGATGTAAAACACAATTTCCCTCTCGTACATACTCGTACATCCGTTAAGAATTTGTTACAGAAAACCGAAATACAACGAAAATAACTCGGAAAGTAAGACGGGATATGTGATGTTTAAGGCTGTCCCCTAGTAGTAAAGTAAAAGATATTTAGAGGCAGACGTAGATCAGATATTGTTCTGGTGAATTCAGGCTGTTGGTGAAGATCCCAGTAATAACAGGCAGTGTAGCGAAGGCCGCCCACGCTAATGAGTAGTTCTACCGTATGTCATCACAGTACGAGAGCATCGAACGACGTGTTACGTAGACTGCCAAATGCACCTAAGCTGTGAACATCGCCATTACATCTAGTACCTAAATTAGTCTTTTATCAATAGTTACATTGCCGTGAATTCAGCCACATGAGGCAAAATATTTATAGGACTGAAACATTCCAATATTTTTCCTTCACAAAAAGAAAACTCTCTCATTTTTCCAGATTAATAACTGTACGGAACTATACTAAGAATCCAGAGCCAAATTCCAAGAAAACTCCACAAAGTGCTTGACGTATTCAGACTCCTTTTTAGTAAGCATGAAACACGAAACTGTATAACTATGAATCCAACTGCACCGAGACTATATTCTCAACTGAGGACCTACAAAGAAAACAGTCGCACACAACCTACAGTAAACGCAATACACAGCACAGCATACAAAATAAGCAGAATTATGAAGGAACTTGTCACTTACTTCAAAACAGTTATTTAAAACCACAGTTGGCGTGATAGAAAATTAGAAAGACATCCAAATACCTCCTAAAGATAGATTTCCCTTATTATAGTTAACTTTTGTACTAACACTCGAATAGAAGAAACTGCTAACAGTAAAAAATAATCACCGAAAGCATAAAAAGCTCAGTCTGCCTGAAATACATGGAGGTCAGAAACAACCTGGTAAGCTTTTAAGCTTGTTGCTGGGAGGATTGTGCTGAGAAACAATTGTTAAGAAAAAAACTGGATACGCTGCTCCATTTACCAGTTAATTAGCATTGGAGTTAACCAATCAGGCACTTGCATGAGCAAAGTCAAGGAGTGTTCTTCATTTGTTTACCTAAAATTGAACAAGAGAGAAATAAAAAAGCTGGACATGGGCTGTTAGTAAGTATCGAATCCAAATCAAAGGCTGAGCAGTCTCTATTCCTACCATTCACGTTAAGATAAAAGTGACACTAATTTTATGTGGTGAGCCGCTTGAATCTGTGCACTGTATGGCTAGCTTCAACACTAAATAAGTCGGATATGCCGTAAAGTATCGAGTGTCTTCTTAAAAGTCACTTTTCAGCACAACCTACCCTGCAACACTACTACGAACTTTTCCGACTGTAAAATCAATAAACAAAACGAGGGAATTGCTATGCGGACACTCTTGCTGGGCAGTTAGCTGACCATCTTAAACACCATGAGGCATACTGGCTTGTATTCATAGTGGATGTCCACTCTTATCTGTCGCGCTTACCCAGCAACACATTCGGTCATGTCCCATGAGAATGCTCAAACTGGCCACCTGTGGGGCTTTTGAAGAGCTCGCCACCCTGGCTGGAATCATTCTTTGGAAATTTGGAAATTTGTGGTAACTTCCTATGGGACCAAACTGCTTAGGTCATCGGTCCCTAGGCTTACACACAATTTAATATAACTAAAACCAACTTACGCTAAGGACAACACACACACCCAAGCCCAAGGGAGGACTCTGACGGGTGCAGCCGTGCGAACCATGGCAAGGCTCCTGAGACAGGGCGGCAACCCAGCGCATCAGGAATCATTCTGTCTTGGCATTTGGACTGGAGCAGATGGGGAAGGCTGATTCTGCCAGGCCGTGCAGACCCACAAGCGGATGCGGACATGCTGGCAGGATTATAGTCTGTGAAAATATCTGGTACTCCGAGAGCACTGGCTGTTGTCAGGCAGACGCTGAACTGTCTGAGGAAACTGCTGCTGTTGACTCTATATAGTGTGTCAGCTGCCATCACCAAGGAAGTTAAAATTGTAGAGATTTATCCGTGTTCTGAAAACTGTACCTGATGACGCTCATCAAAGGCAATTTTGTTTGGGCTGTCAAGCTTCATCAGTTGCTGTGAAGACTGGTTTGGCGCCTGCCTTTGACTCTGGTTATGCGAGAGACCCGTGAGATTGGATTAATTAAGAGGGTTCGATGTTTTAGAGCATGACAAACCGATTAGCTTGGAGGAAAGTACATAAAAAATGAGGCTCATAGCTGTGTTTCTTAAAACTATGTAATCCATAGCCCTGGAAAAAACAACCAAAGAAATTGTGAGGGGTCCACTTGTACGTGGAAACCGATTTTGTAATACAATTCTTGAAAAATGACCTTAAACCATTACCGTATGTAGAAGAGACTCTATATTTGACACCACAGAACCAAACATGTTGCTTCAGTGGCATAACCGATTGTAAGTAACTATTGCCGTTGCGCCTTGTCATAGGTAGGATATAAGACTTAGAGCGAGTGGCCAGCAGGGAGAATTTAGTTGTTGGTCTATGGACGAATGATTGAACAAATTTATAAGGTTTTTCAAAATGGTTCAAATGGTTCTGAGCACTATGGGACTTAACATTTGTGGTCATCAGTCTCCTAGAACTTAGAACTACTTAAACCTAACTAACCTAAGGACATCACACACATCCATGCCCGAGGCAGAATTCGAACCTGCGACCGTAGTAGTCGCGCGGTTCCGGACTGAGCGCCTGAACCGCTAGACCACCGCGGCCGGCTATAAGGTTGTGAAATTTTGTATATTTAGTTGTAACTATGCAGTAAGGCAATATGGTTTTCTTTAATTTTTACAATGCTGACCCTTGAATGCAGGGACCAAGTATTTTACATCAGATTTAATGTGCAGGTTGATTAGGTATACGCGATTTGTAATATTATGTATGTTTTGTAATCCTGATACAGAGAAGTTAAATTCTGGAATCCATTTTGTCAAACTATGTCACACTTTTTGACACGTAACAAGCCAAGTGTTACGACAGTTAGTGAGAATTGTAGAACGGTTGAGAAGTCAACTGATTTTGGAGTTAATGTAAAATGTTTCATATCAGATTTTGTGAAGGAAAAAACTTCATTTTGAATACAGTTTTCAATGTGAAGCACTTGGTCTTAGGATTTATCAGTACCTCATCCCCTTCCATGTCGTGTTTATTTGGACCAAATGAATATATTTTTAAAGAAATCATTTTTCAATCAGAGTCCGAAAAGTATTAATGTGCCAGAATTCGAAAAGTATTTGTTTGTAACAGCTTCAATGTGGGCAGCATTACACAGCGCTGAGCCAATATCCAGTATTTTCATTTAACATTTGTAGGTTATTCATTTATCAACCAATCTACTGATATTATTTGTGTAAAGCTATTTTACGGCCGGCATTGCACTTTACTGTGCAATAACTGAATATTTTCTATGCCTACTGTGGAGAGAACGCCATATCAAGGCTACATCCGTTGTGAGTCTAGAGCTAGGGAAAATTCATTTCATTGTTTATTTGCATAGGGAATCCCATCAGTTTATTGCTCAGGGCCATAGAACTCGGTGCTCACGAGACTGAGTAAATTACAGAGGGATTGATTCCATTATGAAAATTGCTTATTGGTTTTGCAGATTAAGTCATCCACTGAAAAACACATCACACAGCAAATTTGCGTAAGACAAGCATTACGCATTGCAATTCATTGGCAAACAAAACTCAATTCATTTTTAAAAGAACGTTACAAATTGGATAAATTATTACAATTAACTTAAACCTTGCTTTTCTCATTAAGTTGAAAATCGTTATTTCATTACTTTTGCTGGGTGTTTTTGGAGCTTAAGATACTCACTGACTTTAGCTTGTGTCTTCTTGAGACATAAAGCCTAAGTCCCAATCTCATTAGCTTTTCTCGGTGTTTCCGCAGTATAGTCGCCATATTGATTTTATTAGTTAAGATAAGGTAATTTTATTAATGTTTGTTTATGTTTTATTAATTTCTAGATACCTCTGTTGCTTAAGAGTGAGTATTGATGTTCTCCCTTTTTATTTCGTACCGTACTGTTAAAAGTAGATTTTAATGAGTCGTTTTTTTTTATTTTTTTAGAGTACAGCCGGTTTCTGCAGAAGCTTACCACAGAGTCACAGACTTGCACATCTAGTACAGGTAACTGGGGCCAGCTCCTGGTTGTATAGGTTATTCACTCTGTTGTGAAAATATGTGGTATCTGTTTGGCACCAGGTGCTCTTTTATTGTAGGCTTTTCATCAAATTTCAGTGCTTCTTAATTGACTAGTGCCAGTGCTGGCCTGAGTCCATAAGACTCTGTTTTCTTTTTAGAAATGATTTTCTTTTGCCGTGGTAACGACTTCTACCAGCTCACATCTTGAGCAATAAATCTTCTCAACCGATAATATAGCAAATAGTAGCATAATCTACTTTAAAATATACGATAGTATCATTTACTTTCATAGTAACAGCATATTAGCTAAAATCTTAAAATTCACTGTCAAACTTGAACTAAACAATAAGATTAACAAACTAAACGCTAAAACGAACAACATAAACCACAAAAATCTCTTCAAGTTGAAAACCTTCGAAAGCCTTTTGAAGGTACTCTTAAGATTCTCGAGAAAATCGCCTTTTAATTACTCCATGCGATCTCATTTCACTAAGGGTAAGACAATTTTTGATGGTCAATGTGCTCTAACTGTAGCACTATAGGCTTCATAATTGATGGAATGTTTTTTCGAGTCTCTCTTAGTCTGTTATTTTCTCCGGTTTTTATTCATTTCGAATATCTACGTCATTTGAATATGATATTCATGAAATATATGATAGTTAAATGTAATTACCAATATTATTAAAATTGGCGTCATTTTACTATTGGTTGCATGAAACCATCAAAATTTCATTTTTAGCACACGTGTAAATTATTTACGAACAATCCTTTATAAAATATTGTTAACAAAGAACGCTTAGTTTTAATAGCAGCATTATAAATTTAATTTTTTCGGCAATAATTAAATGTAATACTCTTGATCTGGTATGTATTCATAGTGTTATACGACATATGTGGTCTCACACGAGCCAGAGCGTTTAGCGTCGTAGAAACACGGGAAAAAATTTCACGGCATCTATTGCATGGTTCAAATGCAGTATTTTTACATTAAAATTTTTTCCTGTATATTTGCGATGTGAACTGGCACTTTGTGTGCTGTAAGTGATTAGGACACAGACAGCTTGCATATTTCTTTAAATGGTAATTAGATATCTGTTAATTAAAACATATTTGATGAATTTAATTTTTAAACATTAAAAGTTCCCTAACTAACCAAAAAGAGTAAGAAGAGAAAATAATGACCAAACCGCCGGCCGGTGTGGCCGTGTGGTTCTAGGCGCTTCAGTCTGGAACCGCGTGACCGCTACGGTCGCAGGTTCGTATCCTGCCTCGGGCATGGATGTGTGTGATGTCCTTAGGTTAGTTAGGTTTAAGTTGTTTTAAGTTCTAGGGGACTGATGACCACAGATGTTAAGTCCCATAGTGCTCTGAGCCATTTGAACCATTTTTTGAACCAATGACCAAATCGATACTCGAAGAAGCGATACAACGTACACTCGTCTTGAGCGCTAACAACAGAGCCCTGTGGCCTGTCGGGAACTATTCATTATTTTTATTTTTAATAAAGTCGGTGCGACAACTTCGAAGTCGGCTTTCCTACAAATGATGATAGTCACATCGACTGCTTTGGGTGCTTGATGTGTGAATTCTCAACTTCGCATATCATAAATATAAAAACTACAGAAATTAGATTGGTACGTCGTTCCCATATTAGCCATTCAATAGAATGAAAAATCGGAGATTATTCTATACAGTTTTTCTTTCTCTACTAGACCTTTAAATTAATTTCATCGGTCTAGTACTGTTCCGATGTACTTGATACAGTGTCTGTAACTTCACATCTTCACTAGTCTGACATTTTTGAAATTAATGTTTAAGTTACTCATACGTAGCTACGCCACGTTTCGTAAATGTTAAGCGAGTGTGCTGCCGTAAAAGGATAGTATGCGTTCAACTAGTTTCCCGAGAATCAAACAGCACTTACCTAATTCCAAAATGCGGAAACTTTAAAATGTGTAACACTTATACACGACGATTCAGTTGCACACAAATATCCACCTTGTACGTTTTTGTCACACTTAATGCTTTATTTATTTTAAAAACATGTACGTTTCTCTGGAAGTGGAAGACTAAATTTGGTCGTACGTTTACCAGGTTGTGAAAGAGAAACACATTTTTATCATAGTTCACAAAAGCAATAACGACTACACTGTGAAGCTGCAGCAGAAAAACAAGAAAATCTATAAGTAATATCTGGAGATGGACTTGTAACAATTTCAGAAGCGATAAGATTTTGATTTAAATAAACATTTGAATCCATAGTTTTGAGTAGTTGTTGTTTTAAATTATCAACCTCTGAGTATTTATACCAATGCATAGTTTCGCGGCAGTATATACGAGCTCTATCGGACTTGCTGCCACGTCAAACGATTTTAAAGCAACTGATGCGGTTTCCAACCCGAGAGAATTTTGTTTAATATTCACATGTGTGTGAATTCCTAAGGGACAAAACTGCTGAGTATATCTGTCACTAGACATGCACTCTACTTAAAATAACTTAAACAAACTTACGCTAAGAACAACACACACACCCATGCCCAAGGGAGGACTCGAACCTCCGGCGGGAGGGGCCGCGCAATCCGTGACATGGCGCCATAAACAACGCGGCTACTCCGCACGGCGAGAGAATTTTATCAACATATGATGTTTCATTAACACTCTATCTTACTGAACTGTTGTTCACGAGTAATGTTACTCATACGGAAGCTAATAATTCCCTCCTATGTACTTTCAGAATCGTATAGTAATTAATGATAAAATCGAAGTATTTGTTCATTCCTTTCTTCGTTCATTTATTCAGTAATGAGAGAAAAAGTATACACGCTGAATACCACTTCTTTTCTAACTTCTGAAAGGACTAATGGATCTTGCGACGAAGAGTCCATGTTGTGAATAAATAAAAGTAGTACGTTAGTTTCCCCTTTGAATTCGAATTGGCAAATTACACGAGAAAATTCTTAGGAAAAATAAAGTTATCTTCACCTTCATACATTTTACTAATTTGATGACCATCTAAGTGGAATGTCATTGCCACTTCACATCCTGCTTTCATATACACAATTGATAAAATTTTTCCGAAGATATATTTATTTCGTGATATTTTGATATATCACAGAATGAACCAGCATCTATAAAGACTTATACACCTATGCTTAATCGCAGCTTTGTGAATTTCTATCTTTGAAACGTAGGACGAGTAAATGCAGTGCAGGCTACAACACGGCGGGAACGAAGGTATGTTTCTTTAGCGGTGTATTGTCGCTTGTATCAACAGGGGACAAGAGGTTAGTACATACGCCGTGTGGTGATATGACCGCAACGGCGTGGGAGTTCGCTTTGTTGCGAGTGCTGATCGCCCATTCAGGGAGCAGAACATTCACCCTGCAGCAGCGTACACAGAAAAACACACATACTCACACAGAGCCGTTTGCGTAGCTCCTGCAGCAGCATATGTGGGTGGAGATCGTGTCGATATTAGCGACTGCTGACATCGATACTCCACACAAACTCCGTACTGGCACTGTCTCACCGATTACACTGTGGACCTTAAAATATAGAAAGAATGTCACCATAGGCGGGCTGTGACGTAGTTCCATCTCTAAAGATGTACAACCAGTTAAACGAGCATTTAAGTTTGGTATGCAAACATGTAGCCAAACACTTATTCGCATAAACTCTACGAAGCCATTCGGCGCAAATAGAATTCCGAAATTGGGAACATCTTACCAATATTACCATCATACAGGGGAGACCACAACTCATGGATTTCCACGCCTGAATAGAAGATGAATATCAGAAACGGTAACATCAGTGGCCCACATTACAAAAAGAAAACTGGTTTACGTATGCTTCAGTCCATGCGTATCACACCAATAGAACCGTGGTAGAGTCAGAAGAAACTTCCTGGCCGACATGTTACATCAGTTTCTCTAGTTGGAGAATGCATGTTTCCTTGTGCAACTTCGTATGATTGGTGAGATACACTATGTTACATGCAGTTAACAACTACACTGCTGGCCACCGTAAATGCAACACCCTGAAAGAAGCATCCGAATCAAGTAAAATTTACACCATGGGCTTGCAGCGATGAGATATGCAACTGATTAGAATTTCATCGCAGATGCACATCACGCGCGCCTGTGGCGCCACCTCATAGCGCCGTTTAAGGCTTGGCGATTTCGACGAGTGTACGTTCGGCACGTGTGTTTACCTAGTGGTTGTTTCACAAGACGATCAGTTATGCCTCGTAGACAACAGCGAACATCGTTTGATCAAGTATCCGAGTTCGACAGAGAAAGGATAGTGGCTTACCGAGATTGTGGATTATCATACAGAGAAATCACTAGTCGTGTTGGACGAAAGCAAACAACTGTAATGCGGAAATGTGACCGTTGGATGCAGGAGGGTACGACGGACCGACGTGGTCGATCGCATTCACCTCGGTGCACCACTGCACGTGCTGATAGGCAAATTGTGCGCATGGCAGTGACGGATCGCTCAGTGACATCCCGAAGCATAGCACAACACATTGCGTCTGTAACGCATCATCCAGTGTCTGCGCGTACCATTCGACGCCGTTTACTGCAGAGTGGTCTGTCCGCAAGACGTCCATTGCTTCGTCTACCATTGACGCAGAACCACAGACGTCTCCGTCGTCAATGGTGTGATGACGGACGGATGTGGACGGCAGAATGGAATGACGTTGTCTTTACTGACGAGGCACGCTTCTGCCTGCAGCACCACGATGGTCGCATTCGAGTGTGGAGACACCGTGGAGAGAGGATGCTGGACAGCTGCATTATGCACCGCCACACTGGTCTTGCACCGGGTATTATGGTATGGGGCGGTATTGGATATTACTCTCGCACGCCTCTAGTACGCATTGCCGGTACTTTAAATAGCCGGCGCTACATATCCGAGGTGCTGGAGCCAGTTGTCCTTCACAGCCATATTTCAACAGGATAATGCGCGACCACACGTGGCACGCATTGTCCAAAGGTTCTTCGTCAATAACCAGATTGAATTGCTTCCCTGGCCGGCTCGCTCTCCGGATCTTTCGCCGATAGAAAACATGTGGTCCGTGGTTGCTCAACGAGTGAACCAGATTACATCCCCAGCTGCCACACCAGATGATCTTTGGCAACGTGTGGAAGCTGCTTGGGCTGCTGTACCCCAGGAACACATCCAACGTCTCTTTGACTCAATGCCGAGACGTGTGGCAGCGGTGATCTCCAACAATGGCGGCTACTCTGGCTATTGATTCTGGCAGGAACCACATGTCACAGACGTCTGTAAACGTAATCATTTGATACTTGGTCAACATGTTATCTACAAAATAAATTTTGTTGTGCTACTTCTTGTCTTTCTTGGTGTTGCATTTCCGTGGCCAACAGTGTATAAGACGACAGAGATCTGAGCTAAGTTGTACTGTGACGTGCAATATACTCCACACTAAAATAATCGCCTAATGACTCTGAAGAATCTAGAAATTACATATTTAATATCATGTTGCCTTCAAGAAGCAGAAATAAATTCATATCGCATAAAATGATGGCATTTTTAAACTTAAACACATTTTTGTAGTTGTATGTTTTGAGACTTAAATGAAAACGGTTATCTTGTCCACAATAAAATGACAATAAAGCAAATAAAATAAATTTTATTTGTGCGATAGCGCTCGTTTTAACATTAGATTATGAAACAGCGGAAAATATTTTCTTGTGTTTCGGTTCATTGGGACTAAGCGATCACCTTTTCCTGGTCGTTTGCATTACCATTTGCAAGTATCGCTAGGTGTTTCATGTGGTACTTACGACGCAAATTGTAAGTTTCTCTCCATAAATAATACGTTATACGTAATTCGTATTTGGGAAAAGGTAGGTAATGGAATTAGATGATTTCTTTTCATAGCAGTCATGCTCTAATATGTATTATCCGATTTAAGGAGATCACAACAAAAAAAAACAATGAATTCAGATGTCCGGAACGAAAACTAAACTTTCGTCTTTCAGAATGAAAAGCATTGTCCTACCCGCACGTCACCTCCACTGGGTATAGAGGAGTAATGAATGAGCAAGTAATAATATTAATATGTGTGATTAAGAGAAATTGTTATGACATTGTTCCACTATAGACATCCAATGACGCAGTAGCCAGATCGAGCACCAGAAATCTGTCGGCATCGAACGAACAGCTGGTCCTTATCGTTCGCGTTCTCATTTTAAAGTAACCCATGAGATCTATGTTCTTAAATGTTAATTTTGTTCTGTACACAAGAACATGACAGACTGTCGATTATTGAAAGTCATATTAGTTGAGGAGAAATGCCTCCATGTATCATTAGACTTCTGTTAAACACAATGTGTTTGAAGAATATGAATTATTTAAATTGCCCAATGTCTGCTGTTATAACTACGGATTTCAGTAACTCGGACTGGTTTTATAATGCGACAGGTAACTCAACCTAATGATATAAGAGCATGTGTCTAGCAACAAACGAAAAAAGTATATAAACACAGGTACGGTTTATCATGTAACTACTTGTCAAACATGAATTAGTTTTCAATCTATTTCCCAAATACATGTAAATTTTTCGATTGGAGTTCGAGAGCTGTAGGAAGAACCACATGACAATAAAATTCTGTATTCTATGAATCGAGATGTGTTGTGAAATTCGTGACCATTTCGCACACGAAAAACACTTATGTTACAAAATGTGAATCATATGAACTGAATACTGGCTGTGGTACAGAAAAACAACCGGAATGTGTACTGCGTGACAGAAAAAATCAAGCACCTCTAATGAAGGAAGAAACAAAATGAAACTTCAAGGGTAGAGATACTATGTGATGTTATTTCAGTAATTTCACAATCGAGCCAGATTTACAAAGAAAACTTAGTATGACGTTGCAGATCTTCTGGATTGGATAGATGCACTGATTTAGAAGGAAAGGGTATCTTAACAAGCCGCGATTTGTTGCTGAAGACAATGTGATGCCATTCACCAACAGCTTATGCTTCAGGGTCCCGGCGCCGCTCCAACGGCAGCGATTTACGAGCATTTTGTGGTGCCAATGGCGGAATACGCATGAGACGCTAATCGCCTAGTCTGTCTGCAGCTAATTCCAACCAGTATTGCAGATGACGGAGAGTGCTGTACGGAGTCCATTACTCGTTCGCGGATGGCGGTTAAGATGACATGCTTTTGTGACGCGCTTGATTCACAATATGGTGATTCGCCATTGCGTTAGTCACGGTCGGCCGGAATCTTGACGACGACTGTACTGTAGTGGGACAAAAATATGGAAACATTAAAAGAAATGCACGCTTCAACATCGGACCTGTGCAACGTCCTTAGCGTGTTGCAAGTATCAGCACAGTGTTCTGTGTAGCTGTGAGAGCATTATGCCTGAGCTAAGTGAAATTGAAATGGGGAAATTTGCAGTGATCGTATGGTGGGTAATTCCGTAACCGAAATAGCCATGTTACATGGTACTTACTGGAATTAAGGAAAACGTGGAAGGGAGGACCCTCCAATATAACTTTATTTTCACACAACCTCTTTGTTTAGCAGTACATAAACTGTGTTTTACACTTAATCGGAGCATTTAACGATAAAATTTTCTTTAACAAAATGAACACATACGCGAAATTATTTTGACCTTAAACCCTAAGTTTTAATCTTTCCAAAAGAAATCTGAACTGCTACACTGCAGAACAGCGAACAATATCACAATGACTACAAGACGGTCGGACCTGCAGCCTGCCAGTTATCGGGTGAAACAGCAGTGCTTACTACCGCGCTGGACACAGTCTGTGTTATTAAATGCCCTTCTGCAACACATGAAAACTATATAAGCATCATTCATGACAAGAGTGATTCAATTACTCAAAACAGATGACTTATCTTTTCATTTGAAAGCTGTATGTCGAAAGGTTCGGGGTTAAGTGCGCACCTGCGATTAACAAATGATATAACAATGTTGAGACTTGCATGAAAGCAACTAACCTCTTAATTTCAATCGGCAACCAAGGTGCGACTGGATACCAACCGGTCCCTTCTAACAATTTTATTTTGACTAAGGCCCTGGTGACTGTTCACTGTTAATATTTTCCAAGTTAAACTGATTGTCAGTTATTAAGATCGCTCTGAAGGAACATCTTAAAACATTGCTTGTGAGCACTTGTTACAAGAGAACTCACTCGCCAGCCGTGGTGGCCTAGCGGTTCTAGGCGCTTCAGTCCGGAACCGTGAGACTGCTACTGTCACAGGTTCGAATCCTGCCTCGGGCATGGATGTGTGTGATGTCCTTAGGTTAGTTTGGTTTAAGTAGTTCTAAGTTATAGGGGACTGATGACCTCAGATGTTAAGTCCCAGTGTGCTCAGCGCCATTTGAACCATTTTTAGAACTCACTCGGCGGAACCTCAAGATCCAGCTAAAATACACCAATAATGACTTCGTCTTTCAAACACAGAAACGAACAGCTTAGTCAACAGGTTGTTCACATTATAACTCATGACTAAGAAATGCAATTACAATCAACGAACTCAACCGGTTAACAGCTAAATCTAACCACAAGGCCCCTCTTTTCTTTAACGGTAACCTGTGCTTAGTACAGTTGTTCCGGATCTATTTACGACCAAAAGCTGCTTAATTAGAACATTCATGATCGGGTACAAACCAGGAGGGAAAGGAAGTATAATAATGGGACAAATTTTCAGACGACGATTAGTGTCTAGGTACTATACTGCTGCCTGTGTTTTCGACCAAAAAGCGACCCAGTAAAACTTTGAGGGTCGGGTAATAACCAGAAAATAATAATGAGGACAAGTAGACAATGAAACAAATGACCACGATGATTACAGAATGTTACTCTCCTTCGTCAGCAGGCAGTTCCACGGATCCACGGTGGGTCGCAGCGGTTACTGAGTGGTGCCGGTGAAAGCCATGTAGAAGGGGACAGCCAGGCCACGAGCGGTCGTCCGACACGAATGTTGTCAACCAACCAACGGGATGTCGGCCTGCTGTTTGTAGTCGACGCTGACCCCGGTGAAGTACTCCGATATCTTAGCTCTGCGCAGGTCCCCCGTGCGCAGCTCGTGTTTTCTGCCGTTCGGACCTCGTGACCACCTCTTGTCGAGACGCTACCACCAATCCAATTTTGTACCTCCTTCTCGGGCCAGCGAACCACCTATACACACGCATGAAAAAAAGTTTTGCATCAGCCCGGTTTCCAGAATTCCTGAAGATAAACGTTGACTGCGGATATTGTTCACCAGAGACAGTCCCTTTAACTGTTCGGAGATATCACAAAACACCTCCAAAGATGTAGACAAACATGCATGAGCAGTGCCTATTAGACCTAGGGGTTCCAGTCATTACACCAGGAAGGAGGTACGCGGCTAGTGTTGTCTGTAGTTCAACCATTCCTAGACGGTCAATGCCGCAGTTACATCGCGTCCGCATTGTTACTTTGTGCCTGGAAGGTTCTCAATAACGGAAATGTCCAGGCGTCTCGGAGTGAACCAAAACGATGTTGTTCAGATATGGAGGAGGTACACAGACGAACTGTCGATGACATGCCTTGCTCAGGCCGATGCAGTGGATGACGGCTACCTACGGATTATGGCTCGGAGGAACCCTGACAGCAACGCCACCATGTTGAATAATGCTTTTCGTGCAGCCACAGGACCTCGTCTTGCGACTCAAACTGTGCGCAATACGCTGCACGATGAGTAACATCACTCCCGACGTCCATGGCGTGGTCCATCTTCGCAAACATGACACCATACAGCGCGGTGCAGATGGGCCTAAAGACATTCCGAATGGACCGATCAGGATTGGCATCACGTTATCTTCACCTACGAGCGTCGCATGTGTCTTCAACAAGACAATCGTCATTGACGTGTTTGGAGGCCATCCGGTCCGGCTGATCGCCTTAGACACAGTGTCCAGCGAGTGCAACAAGGAGGAGGTTCCCTACCGTTTTGGGATGGCATTATGTGGAGCCGACGTAAGCCGCTGGTGGATATGGAAGGCGCCGTAACGGCTGTACGATACGTGAATGCCACCCTCCGACCGATAGTGCAACCATATCGGCAGCGTATTGGCGAGGCATTCGTCTTCAAGGACAACAATTCGCGACCCAATGATGCACATTTTGTGAATGACTTCCTTCAGGATAACTGACATCGCTCGACTAGAGTGGCTGGCATGTTCTCCAAATATAAACCCTACCAAACATGCCTGGGTTACACTGAAAAGGGCGTTTTCTGGACGACGTGACCCACCAGCCACTCTGAGGGACCTACGCCGAATCGCCATTGAGGATTGGGACAATCTGGACCAACAGTGCCCTGATGAACTTGTGGATAGTACGTCACAACAAATACAGCCATGAAACTTCTCGGCAGATTAAAACTGTGTGCCAGACCGAGACTCGAACTCGGGACCTTTGCCTTTGGCGGGCAAGTGCTTTCAGGAGTGCTAGTTCTGCAAGGTTCGCAGGAGAGCTTCTGTGAAGTTTGGAAGGTAGGAGACGAGGTACTGGCAGAAGTAAAGCTGTGAGGACGAGGCGTGAGTCGTGCTCGGGTAGCTCAGTTGGTAGAGCACTTGCCCGGGAAAGGCAAAGGTCCCGAATTCGAGTCTCCGTCCGGCACACAGTTTTAATCTGCCAGGAAGTTTCATATCAGTGCACACTCCGCTGCAGAGTGAAAATCTCATTCTGGAAATACAGCCATGCATCAGTGCAGTAGGACGTGCTACTGGGTTTTAGAGGTACAAGTGTGTACAGCAATCTGGACCACCACCTCTGAAGGTGTCGCTGTTTTGTGGTACTACATGCAATGTGTGGTTTTCATGAGCAGTAAAACGGGTGGAAATATTGTTTATGTTGATCACTATTACAATTATTTGTACTGGTACCGAAACTCTCGGAAGTGATGCAAAACTCTTTTTCATGTGTGTATATCGGCAAGCAAAGACCTTCTAACGACAAAACCCACAGATACCAACTTTTTCTCAGAGATATTGGCAATGGGGCTGCAAGAGGAATAGATACAACACTCGAGCCAGTCACGCCAGAGAGAACAGTCTACTAATTCAATGGCGCCACGGCTCAAGCCGAAGTGTTTGGTATTTCAAAAGGTACCGTATCGAAAATGTATACCGCATTAAGGGGAAACGGAAAAATATCACCCGCTGAGTCACAACGCGGGCGAAAGTGTGTGTTGTCGTGACGGACGGTCACCGAGGACGTTCGTGATGAAAAATACGTGGACGACAGCAGCAAAAGTCAGTGCAGAACAGCATGTCGCACTCAAGAACCCAAAGCATCAAATGGACACCTAGGGAGCTACGTAATCTGTTAATTGCTGGGCGAACAGGTATTCCAAAAACCAATCCTTATTAACGAAAACTCCCACAACACGAAAACATGGTGACGAAGCTATGAAACCGGCATTGCGGAACAAGGTAGGAGTGTCATTTGGTCGGATAAGTCTTGTTTTACACTGTTTCCAACTTCTGGCCGACTTTATGTCCCAAGAGCGAAATAGGATGTTGTCTCGTTGCTGTAGGAATATATAACTGTCTTCGTCAGACAGCACCAGTCGGCCGAGACACAGGCAGCCACAGGGAAGTAACCAATTTTATGACATTGTACTATTTCGTAACCAGGAGCTAATTGTACAAGTTCATCTGTGTGCTTTGGTAATTTAGTTTCTTCAGTTTCTCCTTGTTAATTTAATATCTAACAGACACAGTTGTCGCGATTTCTTTTCCGTCGGAAAGTAAACAGATTTAGTCACATATTACAAGTTTCTAATCGGGAGCGAACTATTTAGTCCCACCTATGTGCTTTGCTACTTGTGTTTTTAAATCTCTGCATGTTAATCTAATTTATTACACACAGTTCTAGCATTTCCTATCTGTAGTAGAGATCCGTAACGCGTGTCGATAGTCCTTTTTTCTCTGTCTTGTATTCAAATGGTTCAAATGGCTCTAAGCACTGTGGGACTTAACATCTGAGGTCATCAGTCCTCTAGACTTAGAACTACTTAAACCTAACTAACCGAAGGACATCACACACATCCATGCCCGAGGCAGGATTCGAACCTGCGACCGTAGCGGTCGCTTGGTTCCAGACTGTAGCGCCTAGAACCGCACGGCCACTCCGGCCGGCTCTTTCCGGGTAGAGTCATTCCAGACGTGGAAAGATACCATGAAAAGCACAGGATGCAGTCATCATTAGCAACAAAGCCCGACTGTGGAACTTTGGTACCCAGCCGAGTGGAGGGTCTGAGTCACACGATTCTGCGGCCGGGTAGGCTGCAGATTTCTCGACTTGCGTCGTAAGATGGTGCGGTTTCTGGTTCCGTTGAATAGGTCAAGAGTCCATTACATGGCGAGGCAGCTACACGGTAGCTGTGTTGCGTGGATTGGGCGGTTTTTTAAGTTACAGGGTCTCAAAGGGTGCAGGTCGAACATAGGACGAACATGGATGCAGGAACCGTCGATATAATAATTGTAAATTGGCGTAGCCATGTCAGAAAAGTACCAGAGCTCCAAGTGCTAATAGAAAGCACTGTTGATGTGATCGTCGTAGGCACTGAAAGCTCGCTAAAGCAGGAGATAGGTTCAGCCGGAGTTCTTGGGAGGGACCTAATGGTGGCGGTAGCGTGTTTGTTGCTGTGAGAAGTAGTTTATCTAGTAGCGAAGTTGAAACAGATAGCTCCTGTCAATTAGTATGGGCAACGGTCATTCTTGGCAACCGGAATGAAATAATAATTGGATCCTTTTACTCACCTTCCAACTCAGATGATACAAAGGTTCAAAGAAGACTTGAGTTTAATTTCAAACACCCGATTGATAAGAATTATAGTTGGTGCTGACTTAAATTTACTCTCGATATGTTGGCGAAAATACAGTTCCAGAGATACGCAAAAAACATCATCTGAAACTGTGCTAAACGCATTCTCTGAAAATTATTTAGAGCAATTAGTTCATGAGCCCACGCCAATAGCAAACGGTTGTGAAAGCACACTTGACCTCTTAGCAACAAATAATTCTGAGCTAATAAATAACATGAAAACGGATATAGGATTAGTAAACAAATAGCTGTCGTAGTGAGACTGAGTACTGTAACCAAAAACTCCAAAAAAGCAGATAAATATTCACTTAATGCATTCCTGGGAGACAAATTTCACTCCATCCCAATTAATAATCTAAGTATAGTGTAGTGACTTGGCAAGACAGCCAAGCTACTCGGAGGTAGCCGAAAGGCACGCGTTTAGCTCACGCAGACTGGCGTGAGGTCTGGAACAGGACAATATCTTGAGAATTGCAAATAAAGTACGAAGATCTTGGAATACTTTACTTTAATCAATAATTGGTGTACATCGCTCTTGATGATACATAAAACACTCCCAATACAAACTGGTAATGGCGCCTTCCTAGGTCGTAGCAAATGACGTAGCTGAAGGCTATGCTAACTATCGTCTCGGCAATTGAAAGCGTATTTGTCAGTGTAGCATCGCAAGCAAAGTCGGCTGTACAACTGGGGCGAGTGCTAGGACGTCTCTCTAGACCTGCCGTGTAGTGGCGCTCGGTCTGCAATCACTGACAGTGGCGACACGCGGGTCCGACGTATACTACCGGACCGCGGCCGATTTAAAGGCTACCACCTAGCAAGTGTGGTGTCTGGCGGTGACACCACATATAGATCAGATGTGGCTTGGATTCAAAGACATAATATCGACAGAAATTTTGAAATTTGTACCAAATAAATTAAAAAACGGCGATGCAGATCCCTCTTGGTACAAAAACCGTGATATAACACTATTGCAGAAACAATGAAAAAAGTACGCCTAATTTAAACGAACGGAAAATCTCAAAGATTGACGATCGTTTACACATGCTCGAAATCTAGATTAGACTTAAATGCTATATGCTTATAATAGTTTCCACAACGAAACTAAATCTGGCAGAAAATCCAAAGAGGTTCTGCTCGTATGTAAAGTATGCTAGCGGAAGGACACAGTCAATGCCTTCTCAGAGGGATAGCAATGGAAATACTATCGACGACAGTGCTGCAAAGCAGAGTTACTAAACACAGCTTTCGAAATTCTTTCAACAAAGAGGAAGTAAATATTTCAAAATATGAATAAAAAACAGCTGCAAACGTAACTTAGAAGTAGTTATTTTCGGAGTAGTGAAGCAACTAAAATCACTTATTTTCCGTGTTAGACTTACGAAATTCATAACCTAACATCAAACCTTTTCGTGACAGGAATATGCATTTCACCTCATTCAAGAGAAGAAGTAAAACATCTATTAAGACAAATCACACCTGATGATGAACTACAGGGTCCGAAATGCATCGTGTATTTCATAAAACACGTAAAGTTGTGACTGAAGGCGTTTTATAAATTCATACTTCCAATGTATTGAATACAATCACGTTTGAAGCTAGAAAATATCGATAACATTAAAAAAAGCCTTGTGGTCTGGTTTGGAGTGAACGGTGAACGGTTTGCTTACCACCTTTATCAGAGTTACCCAAACTTGCCACTATTTTGCAGGAAAAATGGTACAAGATTAACTTGAAAACCATTCAGATCGTGTATTTCTCTATTCCGAGAGGAGTTGAACCGATTTTGAACGGCAACGGTTTTTTTTTTGCACCGTATTAGACGTGGTATCTTATTTGTGGTGTTTCCATCTTTTCTTTACTATCTCTACCTGCCCTCATGCGCCGTACTATCCAACATCCGGCGCCACATTACGCAAGTACGGCAGGTCTTTGAACTTGGAGTCATTTTAATGTTACGACAGAGTTATGTGTGGCGGTTCTAGGCGCTTCAGTCTGGAACCGCGCGACCGCTACGGTCGCAGGTTCGAATCCTGTCTTGGGCATGGATGTGTGTGATGTCCTTAGGTTGGTTAGGTTTAAGTAGTTCTTAGTTCTAGGGGACTGATGACCTCAGATGTGAAGTCCTATAGTGCTGAGAGCCATTTGAACCATTGTTTATGTGAGCCGTGCCAACTGTTCTCGATATTGCGCATGGTTACACTCTTTGAGTGTTACCACGGAACTGTTCCGGATGTTGTGCCATTGAGTGCGTCTGCAGCGAATTACAACCTTTCATAGTCGTAAAAAACTTGCGTGAGGGACTCTCGGTCTGGTGATCAGGAAGGAAGATACCGACTGGCAATAAGAGCGCCGTCTCCACTTCAAGCTGGCAAGCTGGGCAGTTGCCCTCAAGGCAGTGCTTGGCGGAATGAACGGTGGCGGCGTTGGGGCTATCTGAGGGTGCAGACAGGAGGCAAAGCGGCACCTGTACATCGAGTGAAGGAATCGTTCGGTCGCTGGGAGCGGCCAATGGAAATTGGCTTATCAGCTGCCATTTGGGACAACCGCTGTTCAACCAAAAAGAACTAAACTTGGTGGGCATGTTTGAGAACACTTTCTACTTCTGTGCACTTGTGCCGTGGAGCTCAGTTTAACAGAGAGTTGAATCTGTTTGGTGCTGGTTGCAAGACTTCACTACCTATTGAGGTGCAGATGATTTTGTTACTTGATGCTCGTTATTGATCCTGACAGACTTGTAAAGGGTTAATTATTCATTCCTTCATGTTAGATGGCTTTCACCCATAATGCATTTTTGTGATCCCATGTCGGAATTAAATGTTTTGTTCTTAAGGTTGACACTGCTGATTTATTAGTTCAAACATTGGACAGAAACGGGAAAATAAATCTGAGTGGTACAGCTGGTCTGTTTCATCCACTAGATGCGATTTTCTACTCATTCGGTCATCGGACTCCCGGTTAGTATCTTCGAAGATGTTCGTTTGGTCGTGAGGGTATACTGTGAGAACATGTATTGAAGACTGCTTCCTTGATGAATGTTATTTGCGAACATGTTGAAACCTGTTTTAGTTTTTGAATATGATTTTCTACCCCATTGGTACATACCTGGGTCGGGATGGATGACTGTGGGCGTGGGGCTCTTGGGTACCCAGTTAGTTCTCAACCTGCGCAAAGCAATTCTCATTCTATCGAGGCCCGTATACTATCGTTATTTATCTCAAATGTAAGTTTTTATACACATGCAGTTTGCAGTCCCATAGCTGCTTTTGCATAATTGGACCGTTGGTGATTGATCCTGAGGTGGTTTCAAAATTAACGATCCCGATGCATTCTGTGACAAAAAACTGACATTTTCCTCCCTATATGATTTGACGTAAAATTCGTTAGCTACGATATCACACGGAAGGTTGATGTCGTAGTTTGCCCTTTACACAGTGATAACCACTGTTCAGTTTCTACGATTTTGTGGTATTCCTTACGAAACGAAAATTCAGAACGGAGAGAGCATCTTCGAACACCTTCATCTCTAATTGTTGCTGTGTGTTTCCAGAGTTCTATGATCATCTTTGGCCTTTCTTTTTCCAGTTTCTCCCGAACAGCTGGCTTGAATGGTTACACAGGGATCTGAATGTCCTCTCACTAGCTGGACTGGAGTGCTGACAAGCCCATCCACTGTCGATGACAACCATGACAGAAATGAGCTGAGCTGTAAATGCACGGCTCATTATTTGACCCCACAACTGTATCTTCCACCTACTTTTGTGGCTTCACAGAGGCTCTCCTACAATCCTTGAATCCTTGCTCTTTTTTCTTTTTTTTTTTTTTTTGGTCATCAGTCTACTGGCTGGTTTGATGCGGCCCGCCAGTAATTCCTGTCCTGTGCTAACCTCTTCATCTCAGAGTAGCACTTGCAACCTACGTCCTCAATTATTTGCTTGACGTATTCCAACCTCTGTCTTCCTCTACAGTTTTTGCCCTCTACAGCTCCCTCTAGTACCATGGAAGTCATTCACTCTAGTCTTAGCAGATGTCCTATCATCCTTTCCCTTCTCCTTATCAGTGTTTTCCACATATTCCCTTCCTCTCCGATTCTGCGTAGAACCTCCTCATTCCTTACCTTATCAGTCCACCTAATTCTCAACATTCGTGTATAGCACCACATCTCAAATGCTTCGAATCTCTTCTGTTCCGGTTTTCCCAAAGTCCATGTTTCACTACCGTACAATACTGTAGTCCAGACGTACATCCACAGAAATTTCTTCCTCAAATTAAGGCCGGTATTTAATATTAGTAGACTTCTCTTGGCCAGAAATGCCTTTTTTGCCATAGCGACTCTGCTTTTGATGTCCTCCTTGCTCCGTCCGTCATTGGTTATTTTGCTGCCTAGCTAGCAGAATTCCTTAACTTCATTGACTTCGTGACCATCAATCCTGATGTTAAGTTTCTCGCTGTTCTCATTTCTACTACTTCTCATTACCGTCGTCTTTCTCCGATTTGCTCTCAAACCATACTGTGTACTCATTAGACTGTTCATTCCGTTCAGCAGATCATTTAATTCTTCGTCACTTTCACTCAGGATAGCAATGTCATCAGCGAATCGTATCATTTATATACTTTCACCTTATATTTTTATTCCACACCTGAACCTTTCTTTTGTTTCCATCGTTGCTTCCTTGATGTACAGATTGAAGAGTAGGGGCGAAAGGCTACAGCCTTGTCTTACACCCTTCTTAATACGAGCACTTCGTTCTTGATCGTCCACTCTTATTATTCCCTCTTGGTTGTTGTACATATCGTATATGACCCGTCTCTCCCTATAGCTTACCCCAATTTTTTTTCAGAATCTCGAACAGCTTGCACCATTTTATAGTGTAGAACGTTTTTTCCAGGTCCACAAATCCTATGAAAGTGTCTTGATTTTTCTTTAGCCTTGCTTCCATTATTAGCCGTAACGTCAGAATTGCCTCTCTCGTCCCTTTACTTTACCTAAAGCCAAACTGATCGTCACCTAGCGCATTCTCAATTTTCTTTTCCATTCTTCTGTATATTATTATTGTAAGCAGCTTCGATGCATGAGCTGTTAAGCTGATTGTGCGATAATTCTCGCACTTGTCAGCTCTTGCCGTCTTCGGGATTGTGTGGATGATGCTTTTCCGAAAGTCAGATGGTATATCGCCAGACTCATATATTCTACACACCAACGTGAATAGTCGTTTTGTTGCCACTTCCCGCAATCATTTTAGAAATTCTGATGGAATGTTATCTATCCCTTCTGCCTTATTTGACCGTAAGTCCTCCAAAGCTCTTTTAAATTCCGATTCTAATACTGGATCCCCTATCTCTTCTAAATCGACTCCTGTTTCTTCTTGTATGACATGAGACAAATCTTCACCCTCATAGAGGCTTTCAATGTATTCTTTCCACCCATCTGCTCTCTCCTCTGCATTTAACAGTGGAATTCATGTTGCACTCTTAATGTTACCACCATTGCTTTTAATGTCGCCAAAGGTTGTTTTGACTTTCCTGTATGCTGAGTCTGTCCTTAATACATTCATATCTTTTTCGATGTCTTCACATTTTTCCTGCAGCCATGTCGCCTTAGCTTCCCTGCACTTCCTATTTATTTCATTCCTCAGCGACTTGTATTTCTGTACTCCTGATTTTCCCGGAACATGTGTGTACTTCCTCCTTTCATCAATCAACTGAAGTATTTCTTCTGTTACCCATGGTTTCTTTGCAGCTACCTTCTTTGTACCTATGTTTTCCTTCTCAACTTCTGTGATGGCCCTTTTTAGAGATGCCCATTCCTCTTCAACTGTACTGCCTACTGCGCTATTTCTTATTGCTGTATCTATAGCGTTAGAGAACTTCAAACGTATCTCGTCATTCCTTAGTACATCCGTATCCCACTACTTTGCGTATTGATTCTTCCTGAATAATGTCTTGAACTTCAGTCTATTCTTCATCACTACTATATTGTGATCTGAGTCTATATCTGCTCCTGGGTACGCCTTACAATCCAGTATCTGATTTCGGAATCTCTGCCTGACCATGATGTAATCTAATTGAAATCTTCCCGTATCTCCCGGCCTTTTCCAAGTATACCTCCTCCTCTTGTGAATCTTGAACAGGGTATTCGCTATTACTAGCTGAAACTTGTTACAGAACTCAATTAGTCTTTCTCCTCTTTCATTCCTTGTCCCAAGCCCATATTCTCCTGTAACCTTTTCTTTATACTCCTTCCCCTACAACTGCATTCCAGTCGCCCATGACTATTAGATTTTCGTCCCCCTTTACATAGTGCATTACCCTTTCAACATCCTCATACACTTTCTCTATCAGTTCATCTTCAGCTTGCGACGTCGGCATGTATACCTGAACTATAGTTGTCGGTGTTGGTCTGCTGTCGATTCTGATTAGAACAACCCGGTCACTGAACTCTTCACAGTAACACGCCCTCTGCCATACCTTCCTATTCATAACGAATCCTACACCTGTTATACCATTTTCTGCTGCTGTTGATATTACCCGATACTCATCTGACCAGAAATTTTTGTCTTCCTTCCACTTCACTTCACTGACCCCTACTATAACTAGATTGAGCCCTTGCATTTCCCCTTTCAGATTTTCTAGTTTCCCTACCACGTTCAAGCTTCTGACATTCCACGCCCCGACTCGTAGAACGTTATCCTTTCGTTAATTATTCAATCTTTCTCTCATGGTAACCTCCCCCTTGGCAGTCCCCTCCCGGAGATCCGAATGGGGGACTATTCCGGAATCTTTTGCCAATGGAGAGATCATCATGACACTTCTTCAATTACAGGCCACATGTCCTGTCGATACACGTTACCTGTCTTTAATGCAGTGCTTTCCATTGCCTTCTGCATCCTCATGTCGTTGATCATTGCTGATTCTTCCGCCTTTAGGGGCAATTTCCCATCCCTAGGACAAGAGAGTGCCCTGAACCTCTATCCGCTCCTCCGCCCTCTTTGACATGGCCGTTGGCAGAATGAGGCTGTCTTCTTATGTCGGAAGTCTTCGGCCGCCAATGCTGATTATTTATCAAATTTTAGGCAGTGACGGGGATCGAACCCGGGACCGAAGACATTTTTATTATGAATCAAAGACGCTACCCCTTTTTTTTGTTTTTTTTTCAAATTTCTTTTTTTTACCCTTTAATAAAATGGAACAAAAATAAAGGCAAGTGCCACCGCCACTTTTCATCCTATAACAAAAAAATCTGAGCCTCTTCAGGCGTTGGCACCTGACTAAACCTACCCCAGAGAGCTGCCTATATACCAGGGGAAATATGGGAAATCAAGGTTAGGGCTATCCGTACAAACAAAACAAAATCTTCCTTTTTCTGAATTTTATTTTTATTGTTGTTTTTAATTTTATTTTATTTAATTTTTATTGTTTAGTTTTGTTGTGTAATTGATCAGAGGCCTTCTGCGCCCCGCTGGTAATATGTTGAGTCACGTCTTCTCGAAATTGATGTGTTCCGTTCAATTGTTCAGAAATGTACATTGGTTCAAACAGGAAACCTTCTTCTCTCTTGGCTTAACACATTCCAGCTGCGAGGCGGCTCGTGGAAAGCATTCCCAAGGAAGTTCGAGAAAAATTGCCTGTATTTTGGGTGACGGACAACGACATAATGACGGTCATTGAGGTATGTCCAAAAATCGAGTACAGAGTTTACAGTTTGTCCAAATAAGTAGTGAATGGCATGTCCGCGAATCCAATTCACAGCATTGGTCCTTGTCCGAGGAAAATAGTCACGTTCCGGAAATAATAATGAAAGGGGAGTAATCCGATCCGGAATGTCCCGCGTTAGAAAAGCCACAATACGTCGAACCAAGTGCCAAACCTCCGCCGCCGGTCCGCAAACAAACCGATGTTCATCATTGTCTGGCACTCCACACGTGGAGCATAGAGGTGATTGGGCGAGGTGGATACGATGAAGGCGAAATTGGTTGATTTGCTTACCATTGACAGTTAGGTACGAGACAGATTGAACATTCGTGTCAAGGTAACTGGCGAACACCGCGCGCCATACATGACGCCTGTCAACCTGGGGGAACTTTTGTTCAATCGGGTTAGGTGGACGACCTAATTGGAGGACATTGCATACTGCCTTCGTCTTGAGTAAAAGCTGTCTTGGTAAGGTGAGGCGCAGATAACTGAGTTCCAGAAAGAGGTACCGTATATAATGGAACTGGTCCGGAACATCCGAGATCATCACAGGGGCTGACAGTGAGACCGGCGAATATGCCGACAGGAGGAGACCAGTGAGGCTCGTTGGGCAACGTGTCCATACCGTCATCTGGGAGCTGACAAATAGGGCGCGAGCTCTATCCGGCACGTGAAACAGACCTATCCCACCTCGTTCACGGGGAAGAGTAAGGGTTGCATAGTTAACTTTGAACAACAGCCCAGAGCTGACGAAAGATGCCATCGCTGCCAACATGCGACGTGCCACAGTAAGCGGGAAAGGTAGAACTTGTGCTACATGAGGAACTCGGGATGCGATATATATATTGACATATCGAACTCGTTGAAGAATATCTAGGGATCGAAGGCGATGGTCCATAAGACCTGCTCTGATCATTAAAAGGAGGCGTCGGCAGTTGATGGTGGCTGAACGCCGGAGATCAGATGAAAAATCTATTCCCAAACAACGAATGGTATCAACGGTGGTGAGAGGTGTAACGCACTCCACGGGAAGTCCCGTGCCAATGAACATAACTTGTGACTTACGTACGTTTAAAGAGCTACCCGACGCCTCACCATAAGTCGCTACCCACGTCAAAACAGCTCGAACCTCGTCGGCATTACGTAAACAGATGACTTCATCGTCAGCATAGGCCGTGCAACAGAATCGGTAGCGATCTATGGACAACCCTACCAAACGTTGTCTTAATCCACATAGCAAGGATTCCAAGGAAAAGGCGGACAAAATTGCTGATAGAGTGCAACCATGACGTACGGATCGACCTATTATTATCGGTGGAGTGAGTCTGCCATTGTACATAATCCTGGATGAGGCACCCCGCAGAAGGCGCATCACTACCGTGATAACGGCGACTGGGAAACCCATATGGTGGAGAACGGCTGTAAGGAACGAATGGTCAACCCTATCAAAAGCTTGACTAAAGTCCAAAGACGCAAGTGCCCCAGAGAGGCGTTGTGCCTGGGTAACGGCGATCATATCCCTGTAGTGGCATAAAGCCGTGCGGATATTATTATCCCCTCCCAAAGATGCTTGGTCTGGCGACACAACATATCGGGCAACGTTTTTAAGTCGTGCTGCCAAAAGGCGAGTGAAGATTTTCATATCACTGTTGAGGAGGGTGAGGGGCCGATAATCACTGATATTGTTGCCACAGTGCGGTTTATGTACAGGAATAATTGCGGCGTAGAGCTGCTGGTAGTGGGCGTGAAGCACATTAACTATTGCAGATTGGGTTACGTAGCGACACCCTTCTTGATTGTTAGGAAGCGAATCAATTTTCGGCGTCGATTTTGTCGTTCTTGGATGATATGGTACATCGACGGATGTTCATGAGGCATGCGATCAGCAGTACGAGATCGTACTATCGCTCCTTCCAAATGCCTTCGCATGAGATTGGAGATTCGGGCCTTAGCTTGGTTCATCCTTGTATGGCGCTCTGGGGAGACTGGCATCGTGGAGCATTCTCGTAGGATCCTGTAGTAAAAGTCCATAGTGCTCTTCCTCCAGGCGTCAGCATCTTTGCCATACCGGATTAAAGTTTTTCGAAGAGCAGGTTTTGCACACTGGATCCACCAGGATATGGTAGACGGATACGTGGGTCGGTGTCTATTACATGTGATCCAAGTGTCTTCTATTAGAAGTCGATAGTCAGGTGAATTAAGAAGTGCCGTGTTCAGTTTCCATAAACCAGTTCCGTGCCATACTGTCTGTCTTGTGAGAACAACATCACAGAAGTAAGCCTCATGATCTGAGAAAGCAACAGGCCAGATATCAGCCTGTCGAGTGTGTTGAATTAGGGATCGCGAGATGTAGATGCGATCCAGTCGGCTAGAGGAGTGCGCAGTGTAGTACGTAAAGTCCAAAAGATCACCGTGAACATGTCTCCACGTGTCGACAAATTGCAGCCGCGTGACGACTGTTTCCAGAGCTGCGCATGGTGAGTGACGCGGCAATTGATCCTGAGGTCGCTGGGTGCAGTTGAAGTCTCCACCCATGACCCAGTCATCGTGTGGTCCCATAAAAAGGGGTGTAACTTCATTCGCGAAGAAGGCATTGCGATCACGACGGTAGCTGGAGCCCGACGGCGCATAAATGTTGACGATGCGTACACCAAAGAGAGTAAGGGCCATACCTCTGCCGTTGGGGAGGTATAGGACATCTTCGGCAGGAAGACCTTCGCGTAAGATGATGGCAACACCACTACCGGTGTCAGAAGCGGGAGAAAGATGCACCTTGAAGTCATGTGGTGGTGAAAAATCGGCGACATGCACTTCCTGAAAAAGCGCAATATCTGTGTTCGCATCATAAATCATATCGCGGAGCAGCGCTAGTTTGTGGGGTGCACGAATGGTCGCGATGTTAATCGCTGCGACACGATAATGCTGGTGTTGGAGACCCACAGGCACAGTTGGGGCTTCTTCTTCAGGAGCGAGAGGTCGTTGATTTTGCCGGTCCGCTGAAGAGGCTGCTATTGTGGAGAGTTTGCGGGCGCGGGCGTAACCGATGGGGTGCCCCATCATCAGCAGCGTCCACCCCAGTCCCTTCGATCTCCACGTCGTCTGCCCAGGAGACTGATACTGCGGTGGGGCATCGGCTGTGCACATCATCCACGTGGAGAGGAGACGTAGTTTTCGTGTCATCGGATAGGCTCTCTTCAACGACGACCTGTGGGGGCGACGGCGCCAGTAAGGAGGGGTGTTCGTTGCCAGTGGTCGCCTGTGGCGGGTCTTTCGCATCAGACTTTTGGTCATCAAAGAGCGGTTTGTCGTCCGTCTTCGGGTCTGCATCCCTGGTATCCATCCGTAGAATGGATTCATCAGGGGGTGTACGGCTACTACTCTTTCTCTTTTGTGTCGACCCTTATTTTCGAACAGGTCGTTCAGAGTCCGATTGCGGGTGGCTTTCGTCTGACTCCGGACCAGTCTGAAGGACAGCGGAAGTAGGTACTACTCCCGGATCAACGTCCATCTAAGTAGCATTTTCGGTCACAGTGCTGCAATGATTCGGCAGGTCAGGATCTGGCGTCTGTGGCACCTCAGAAGGAATCTCAGGAGCGGTTGCATCTACCTGATCAGACGACGTCAACGGAGCAGGGAGACTCTGTGTAGAGGTGCTACCTTCCTGGTCAACCTTGGCGTATGTGACAGGGATCTGAGTCATCACCGCTGGGGACGCTTCCTCGCCGACCGGCGTCTGGATCAGGCGGCGTCGCATGCAAGCGGACCTGACGTGGCCTTCTTCTCCACAACCCGCACATTTTCGGGGTTGGCCGTCGTACATGACAATGGCTCGCACCCCGCCAATGGTCAGGTATGATGGTATATGTTTTTTCAGTTCAATTTTGACCTGACGCACACCATTAAGGACATGGTAGGTCGTGAAGGTTTGCCATTTTTCCTCTACGTAACCGATGACGTTACCGTATGGCTGTAACGCAGAGACAACTTCGTCCTTCGGCACTTCAAAAGGTAGTTCAAACACCCTAATCGTGCGTTGACCGTACTCTGCGAGTTCAAGTGTTACAGCTCCGACGTGACCATCAGAGTATTTGAACTTAAGTCCATTGGCATGGCGGCAATAACATCTTCACACACCTCGGTGTGTGTCATTTTAAGCCGGTCAGTGTGGCCGAGCGGTTCTAGGCGCTTCAGTCTGGAACCGCGCGACCGCTACGGTCGCAGGTTCGAATCCTGCCTCGGGCATGGATGTGTGTGATGTCCTTAGGTTAGTTAGGTTTAAGTAGTTCTAAGTTCTAGGGGACTAATGACCTCAGATGTTAAGTCCCATAGTGCTCAGAGCCATTTGAACCATTTTTTTGTCATTTTAATATGAACGACACTACTCGTGATTGAAAAATGGATTCCGATAACATGGTTAGGATCTAAACGAACTTCTTCACGTATGAACGTTTCAACTTCATGTGCACGAGGTCGCGCATGTTCAGCTGGGAAGGAAACTTTAAGGGTCGCACGGCGGTAAGCGCTCGACATGTTGTTCACGGTGGACGGACACAAGCCTTAAAGCTACGACGCGGAAGTAAACAGCGCCCGCAGCGGAGTACTGGCCGGCGCGCGGGGCCGTCCGCACGCTGCCACGGCTGAGAGCCGACTGACCCCTAGACCACGGGTACAACCTGAAACAAAGGCTACTGTGGAGAAATCTCTTGCCCACAGCCTGCGGGGTTGATCTCTATAATGATATCTAACTGTTCACCAGAGGTTGTGCTGTTCTGAAACTTTTGGTGGTTAAAGATTTGTAATGTAGTAGATGGATGCCAAAAGAAGGAAGTTACAATGGCGAACCAGAATGCCTGTTAACCTCAGGCTAAATTTCTTCCGGGAACTCACGTCTGTGACAGAGGACTAGCTAGTGGTTCAAATGGCTCTAAGCACTGTGGAATTTAACATCTGAGGTCATCAGTCCCCTAGCTTGGAACTACGTAAACCTAGCTAACCTAAGGACATCAAATGTATCCATGCCCGAGGCAGGATTCGAACCTGCGACTGTAGCAGCGACGCCGTTCCGCGCCTATGAACGCTCGGCCACACAGCTAGGGTTCGTAGCACACAATGATTTTGGGGAACGGTTTCTAGTGGTGGAAGCGGAGGTAAGGATGGAACCAAATAGTAACTTTATGAGGACATCGCGGAACTACTCTGATATCATACGCACACGACGTCTTTCGGAGGAACAGATGAATGAATATAAGGAGAGACAGGTAGCAACGACAGCCCCACGGCCCTAATTCTACTAGTAGCAAACGTGTAGCATATTGACCGGATAATTCTGGAAGTTACAAAATGGCTGGTATCGATCTGTAGGACTGCTCGTCGTCGAACGAACTCTTAGAAATAACAATTTCCTACGGACACGCTGCCAACTCGTTCTACCTTCGTTCACACTATCAAAACGTGAGTGTGGTATCTTTCCCCCGAGAAATCTTGTATGAGAGGAGATGACTTTCAACGAAGCCGTAGAAGTGGTTGTTCTTCAAACTGCTTCAAAAACCTTACTGACAGTACCCATCACGAGGAACTGGAGACTGGTATCAGCTTAAGTGGTGCCCTGAATTTTTTCATACATTTAAATATTTCCCCCTCCACATTGCTCTAAATGGAGAGACACATGTTAGCGAGTCTGAGAATCGTTTTGAGTACGTTCTGTGGGTTTCCGTCAAGACAATAATTTAATGTGAAAAGTACCAGTTGCATTCAAGTTTTAACAGCCGGCCGCGGTGGCCGTGCGGTTCTGGCGCTGCAGTCCGGAACCGCGGGACTGCTACGGTCGCAGGTTCGAATCCTGCCTCGGGCATGGGTGTGTGTGATGTCCTTAGGTTAGTTAGGTTTAAGTAGTTCTAAGTTCTAGGGGACTTATGACCTAAGACGTTGAGTCCCATAGTGCTCAGAGCCATTTGAACCATTTTTTTGAACCAAGTTTTAACAATTCCAATATCCTCTCTCAAGACTAGCAATATTTGCTTTGTTTTGAAAATCGTGTTCTCTCGTTCTGAATATGTGACAGAGATGGCAGCATTGTATGGCACTACAACTGTAGCAGCAGCGGCGAGACTAGGGATTGTCTTTGATACTTGAGCTGCCGAAGTTTTCGTTACAATAACATTGTGTAATCATTCAGTTCCTTCTTTTTCGTGGTGTGACACCGCTTGAAATTCATCTTAGTAGAGTGAGACGTGTGGTAATGGTGCCATGGAGGTGCGTTCCTGTACGCGACGGTTCGAAGATGGCAGAACGTTGCGTGACAACAAACGAAGACGGTCTTGGGCTTCCAGCAGCTGGCCTGACAGCATGATCTACCCACAGGATGAGGCTGTGTTGGACAACAACCGAGTGAGTGTGGAACACATTGACTCCGAAGTTGGCGTTTACGCTAGGATCTACGCACACAGTCGTGGCTGAATACCTGGAAATACGAATAGGGTCCTCCTGACGGGTCCCACGAATGCTGACGGACGACCACAACGCTAAACACGTGACTTCTTGCCAGAGAGTGCTGATGCGTCATATGACGACACGAATGGGACTTTCATCGATGACACATGGTTGCTGTTTTTCAATCCCCAACCACAGCGCTGTTGCATCAGCGGTTTTCCATTGACCACATTACACTCGTGGAGTTTGCAGCAGCCTCGGCATCATAGCGTTGACGTTATGAAAGATGTGTGCTGCTATAAGGAGATTACATCGTGAAGTGACACAAGTTTCACAGTATTAGTTAGCGAAGAAAAAAACGAGTTGTTATACCTTGAATGCACTTTGTTTTATTTACTAGCGAGTTTACATTCAAAAATCCTGTTTTTCAGCATTGTTATATTGTCAATGAGTTCTTCTACATTGTGACGAAAGTATTCTTTACTGATGTGTCAACGTTCACAAACCACGAGAATGTAAATTTGAGAAACATGCGTTACGTGTCACCGGAAACCTACAATGGCCTCGTCACTCGTTTCTCTGCTCTATTCTGTAATACCAAGAGATCCATTGAACTGTTTAATGCCAAATCGGTTGGTGGGAAGAGACAGTTCTGTTCAGAGGTATCCAGCATCACACCAGTCCTTATACCCCTGGAGTTCTTCCTCTGCGATCATGTAAAGCATGTGGTCTACAAGGAGACTGCAACGGTTGTGGAGAACAGAAGACCGTAAATTACTGTTTTGTGTAAAATGATTACCCCTGATATACTAACAGGACTGAGTTCATCTTTATGCGGCGTGTACTAAACCGTCATCATAGCAATGGTTCTCAGTTTGAAAACGGTCTTTAACAATAACTACCATAAATACTGACGACACATATGCATTTCTTCATTTTATCAACTAAACGAAACTCTTTTTTTGTCTTGTTTCGGAAATTTACAATCCGAAATCTAGGTCATACAATTTCGTGAAACCAGAAAAAAAGAGTTTATTTAATTTAATACAATATGCAGTAATTAACCAAGGATGCATAGGTTAATCAATATGTCTTTATTGTTTTTGTTCACAATATTTGGTTTCGTATATTTCGTGTAGTGTTTTGATGTACATTTTTTCAAATAGATTGTCCACACTCATTTTGTGAATCATCGGCGTTCCAATTGGTTCGATGCGGGTCGAAACGCATTTCTCTCTTGTGCCAGCCCAAAGTAGGAATTGCACCATACGTTCTCAGTCATTCGCCACATATATTGCAGCCCCTGTTTCCTAGGACCCCGATACCGCAACAAAGTCCTATCATTTTTTCCATATGTTACTTTCTTAACCGACAGAGCATGGAACCTCTTCATTCCTGAATCCTTATGTTATCAGACCACCTAATTTTCGACATCCTTCTAGACCACTACATTCCATTCGCTTCAGTTCTCTTGTCTTCCAGTTTTCCTACCGAACGTGATTCAGTACCATAAACTGCTGTGCTACAGATGTATACTGTAAGCCGTTTCTTCTTCAGATTAAGTACTATCTTATATCCAGCAGGCTCTCTTGGCCAGGAATGTCGTCTTTACCCGTGCTGATGATTGTGGGAGGTAAAAAAAAAAGCCTTACTGTCTCCATGTCGGCTGAATAACTTTCCAGCATTTTAACATGTTTAAACGTTCGTAAAGTCTGACATCCAAGCATGGCATTGTGTCTTAGCCCAATGATTGAAGTATACTTAGATAGTGATCCAAAGTTTCAGGTGGTGAGCCGTTCAATGGCTGCAACAAAAGCACCAATATCCGTATACACAATTAATTTTTTTCGAGATTTCTGCTATAGAATTTTATCACTAAATCTGTCTCATCCAGATCTACCATTCTGGCGGCGTCAATGAGCCTTGTTTCTTAAAAATGATCCCCGCGTCTCAGTTGTTAAAGAAGTTGCGAAAATGCGTTAATGTGTTTTTCATGATCACCTGGACATCGTTGGTTTAAGTGAAAATATATCAGAGATCTGTTAAGCGAAGCAAACATTATTTGAATTGAAAAAGTAAGGTCCTTCACCTTGCATAAGCGTCATACTGACCCATTTGCACTGGCAATATCTGTGGGATTAACGTCTTAAGTTACCGTTAACAACTATGTTTTTCACGTAAAAATGGAGGTTGCAACGAGGTTACGCCTGCCAAATGGATTGTGCTCATGGGACCTACATTTAATCATCGTAATAAATATACATGAGGAAAGAAAAAGAAAGAATTAAACGAGGGAAAAAACAGACAGGAGTGAGAAACACTCACGGGAGGACGCTCGCCGTTTCTGACGGAGACAACTTTTCAGGCAACTCGGTGTTCACTGAGAGGGAGCAAAGCTAGTATTTTTATTGCACTTCGTAAATATTTCGGGATTTTTCCAGTACTGTAACCCTCACCTTTTCTCCAACCTTGTCTCTAAAGCGTACTAAAATACGAATTTTTTCAGAAATGTGTCTTTGAGCGAAAGGAGGAAGCTGTCGTTTAGTGGAAAGTGCAAAGGGGCGGAAACATTGGCGAGGAAACGAGTGTCCACGTTACCACGAGACTTTTTTTTTTGTAAAATTTCTAGAACAGTAGAATCTTACTCAATGTTCATCCAAACGAGTTTTTTAGTCTACCGTTTTTGTATCCAAAGAAGGGTTTTACTAATTGCACGAGTATAATAAATATGGCTTTCATAAGGCTCAAAAATTCTTGCCCTACTGAATTTCATGCTGTGTAGAGAAGTATTCCGCATTTCTATGGCAGTACTTTACTGCTGCGTGTACGTAGACACGTTGCAGGCAACTTTTTACAGCATACTTTCTCTCGCAGATTTTATCTCAACAATAAAGACACTATGCCTAAGAAATGCAGTGAACTTTCCTAATCCACAAACAATGCCTTAAAAATGGTTCAAATGGCTCTGAGCACTTTGGAACTTCACATCTGAGATCGTCAGTCCCCTAGAACTACTTAAACCTAACTAACCTAAAGACATCACACACATCCATGCCCGAGGCAAGATTCGAACCTGCTACCGTAGCAGCAGCGCGGTTCCAGTCGGCCACCGCGTCCGGCGAAACAATGCCTTAACCCGTCCAGTTAAATCACACGTAATTTCAGTAATATGTTTCATATTTCGCGTAAATAATGTTATGTTAATCGCATTGTAACTGAAAATATATAAAACTTTCCTCTCCAGGAATAAATATCAATCAATATTATTAACAGTGTAACTAGACCAACCTGAATATTTGTTACATATACTAAAATATTTTTGCTTGTTTCTAGTGTGCGTTACATGTTAATTTCTGAACACTTATTTCGCTAGAAAACGTAAAATACATTCTTTTTAGATGGCATTGCTAAATAGGTCCTCTATGGCCATTTCAGTAGAAGAAGAATGGGTAGCTTTGAGGGATGAAGTAGCGAAGGCAGCAGAGGATCAAGTAGGTAAAAAGACGAGGGCTAGTAGAAATCCTTGGGTAACAGAAGAAATATTGAATTTAATTGATGAAAGGAGAAAATATAAAAATGCAGTAAATGTAGCAGGCAAAAAGGAATACAAACGTCTCAAAAGCGAGATCGACAAGAAGTGCAAAATGGCAAAGCAGGAATGGCTAGAGGACAAATCTAAGGCTGTAGAGGCCTATCTCACTAGGGGTAAGATAGATACTGCCTACAGGAAAATTAAAGAGACCTTTGGAGATAAGAGAACGACTTGTATGAATATCAAGAGCTCAGATGGAAACCCAGTTCTGAGCAAAGAAGGGAAAGCAGAAAGGTGGAAGGAGTATATAGAGGGTATATACAAGGGCGATGTACTTGAGGACAATATTATGGAAATGGAAGAGGATGTAGATGAAGATGAAATGGGAGATATGATACTGCGTGAAGAGTTTGACAGAACACTGAAAGACCTGAGTCGAAACAAGGCCCCCGGAGTAGACAACATTCCATTGGAACTACTGACGGCCTTGGGAGAGCCAGTCCTGACAAAACTCTACCATCTGGTGAGCAAGATGTATGAAACAGGCGAAATACCCTCAGACTTCAAGAAGAATATAATAATTCCAATCCCAAAGAAAGCAGGTGTTGACAGATGTGAAAATTACCGAACTATCAGTTTAATAAGTCACAGCTGCAAAATACTAACACGAATTCTTTACAGACGAATGGAAAAACTAGTAGAAGCCAACCTCGGGGAAGATCAGTTAGGATTCCGTAGAAACACTGGAACACGTGAGGCAATACTGACCTTACGACTTATCTTAGAAGAAAGATTAAGGAAAGGCAAACCTACGTTTCTAGCATTTGTAGACTTAGAGAAAGTTTTTGACAATGTTGACTGGAATACTCTCTTTCAAATTCTAAAGGTGGCAGGGGTAAAATACAGGGAGCGAACGGCTATTTACAATTTGTACAGAAACCAGATGGCAGTTATAAGAGTCGCGGGACATGAAAGGGAAGCAGTGGTTGGGAAGGGAGTAAGACAGGGTTGTAGCCTCTCCCCGATGTTGTTCAATCTGTATATTGAGCAAGCAGTAAAGGAAACAAAAGAAAAATTCGAAGTAGGTATTAAAATTCATGGAGAAGAAATAAAAACTTTGAGGTTCGCCAATGACATTGTAATTCTGTCAGAGACAGCAAAGGACTTGGAAGAGCAGTTGAATGGAATGGACAGTGTCTTGAAAGGAGGATATAAGATGAACATCAACAAAAGCAAAACAAGGATAACGGAATGTAGTCTAATTAAGTCGGGTGATGCTGAGGGAATTAGATTAGGAAATGAGGCACTTAAAATAGTAAAGGAGTTTTGCTATTTGGGGAGCAAAATAACTGATGATGGTCGAAGTAGAGAGGATATAAAATGTAGGCTGGCAATGGCAAGGAAAGCGTTTCTGAAGAAGAGAAATTTGTTAACATCCAGTATTGATTTAAGTGTCAGGAAGTCATTTCTGAAAGTATTCGTATGGAGTGTAGCCATGTATGGAAGTGAAACATGGACGACAAATAGTTTGGACAAGAAGAGAATAGAAGCTTTCGAAATGTGGTGCTACAGAAGAATGCTGAAGATTATATGGGTAGATCACATAACTAATGAGGAAGTATTGAACAGGATTGGGGAGAAGAGAAATTTGTGGCACAACCTGACCTGAAGAAGGGATCGGTTGGTAGGACATGTTCTGAGGCATCAAGGGATCACCAATTTAGTATTGGAGGGCAGCATGGAGGGTAAAAATCGTAGAGGGAGACCAAGAGATGAATACACTAAGCAGATTCAGAAGGATGTAGATTGCAGTAGGTACTGGGAGATGAAAAAGCTTGCACAGGATAGAGTAGCATGGAGAGCTGCATCAAACCAGTCTCAGGACTGAAGACCACAACAACAACATGGCAATTTTATTTTGTGAATAGAGATACTAACATGATTGACTCATAAACTGGAATCTAACGTGATTACTGTGCAACTACCACTCTACTACATAAATGGTGTATAGAACGAGTAAAAGAGAAAGCACGTAGTAAAATGAGGTGCATACGCCCTTCCCCTTTATGTCACCTTCATGACCTCTGGGAACACTTATAATGAGGTGTGTGAATGTCTGTGATGCATGTCAGGTGTTTCCTTTTCATGAACCGAAACAAGGGGAGGTTGTGGTGCTGGGCGACTGGGTCTGGAGCGAAGTCGACGTTCTGATCCATCCCGGAAGTCTTTCACCGTGTTCAGGTTGGGACTCTGGGCTGGTTAGTCCATTTCAGGAATTTAATTGTACGCAAACAATTCCCTCACAGATGTTGCTTTTCCCAGGCTGTATAGTCATGCCAATACAATCATTGTGTTCGAAGTGATCTCCTGCAGTCTTAATGCTTTAAAACGTGTTCATATCATTCCACATTATACATTTTATTCAACGCAATAAGGAACAGCACTCCAGTCACAAAGATTATCCTCATACCGTATCGGCACCTCATCCGCGCTTAGCTGTCCGCACTACAAATAATATATAATGTTTTCCTACCAATCACCAAACCCAAACCCTTTCATCGGATTTCCGCAGGATATAGTGTGGTTCATCACTTCACATCAATTTTCTCCAGTCATCCACTTCTTATTGGTGTCGCCCCTTACATCACTTTAAGCATCGCTCAGCATTGTCTATAGAAATGTGTGGCTCATGAGGAGCTCCTCGGCTATTGTTCCGCATACTTTTAGCTTCGTACGGACGATCATTGTGCTGGCTGGACCAATGTTAGCAATTCCGAACTCACGAGTGGTTCCTTCTGCTGATTTCAAGTTATTATTGAAATCCATCTTCCTCTATGACCGACGGACTCTGTCCAATAGTAAAAGAGGTCTATCTGGTTTTGATTAACCTGTGTTTGCCGTTTCCCTGGAGCGTTGCGTATCCGGCACTATCCATAGCGAGTTGTATTTTTGTTTCCGTCTGCTTCGGCCTGCGCAGGCGCTGAGGCGGCTGCTGCCCTCTGAAGCGGTTTTCACGGGGGGCCGCGCCCGCTGGGCTCGGCAGTTGGATTCGCACCGAGCTGGTGTGGTCTCGTTGTTGGCGGGCCTCGTTGATTTGGCCGTTGGGCGGTGTGGCGTGTTGGTGATGTGCTGTAGTGGACAGCTGATGGATCCCCGCACGCGATCGCTCGAGGTTCTCCGCCTCTAAAAAGGGTGCCACGGTATCGCTTGGGTTTCCGCACCCTGGAGTTGTAAGGGCTGCAAGACAGGCTGTCTGTGTGTTTGCTCTGTCCGGTCTGCGTGGCGGGGTTCGTTTCACCTTACTTCAGTTGTTGTTCATATTTTCTGCGTGATTACGTTTAGGCTGGCGTCTAGGTGTCGAGTTTTCTGCTGGTGTGTACCCGCTCGTCGCCCCGTTTTTCCGCCCGAGGGGCAGCCGTATCTGTTGGTGGGAATTATTCGGCAGTGAATGTTTTGCGTGGACCCGGTGTGCTCACGCGCCCTGATTCTGAGTTGAAATTATTGTGGTCAGGCTGGCTCGGTTGCTGGAGTGTGTGTTATTTTTTTCTGGATTGCTGGGGACTGCACGCGGGCCTTTTCCGTTTTGTGATGTGGCAACAGTCTTATATTTTTATGTGTGCTTGTTAAGTTGCTAGCAATTGCTTTTAGCCATTTGCTTACTTATTTTTATTTAAATTGCTGGGCATTGTCATTTGCCTGTTCTTTTACCTTTATTTATTTGTAGTGTCAATTAAGCCTAAGACGATGTCCAACGTGCTAGCAATAGATTTTAGCCTGGTGTGTACTTAATCCTATTTAAATACCTGGGCATTGTCATTTGATTGTTCTTTTACTCTTATTTCTTTGTTGTGCCAGTTAGCCCTAAGATGATGTCAGACCTTGGTATCTGTCAACCATATTTTGGTTATTAGCGCTGAGGTGCAATATTGCTGGGCCTATCCCGGATTTTGTCATTAATTGAGATCCTTTTACACTGTATTTTTAGTAGTAGGTTTGGGAAGTGCACTTTCGTATGGTATTTGTTATGTTCCCCCCCCCCCTCTTCCTCCTTCGTGTAAACTGATTTTGGTAAGATTGCTAGGTGGCCTCTGTTCTTTTATTACCAATATAAGTTTCCCCCCGGCCGCAGACGTAACGTGTTTTGACCGGCAAGCGGCCCATGTTGGCTAGAGTTTGAATGTGGTCTGTGCTGTTGAAATCAGCAAACTTTCTGTATTATTTGAGTTAGTCATGTACGTGTTGTGGTGTTAAGGGTTTTAGGTTTTTATTTAATTGAGATACCTTTCGGAAATTTTATCACTCTTTTAAAGAAGGTATAGGAAGGAGTAACTTTGACTGAAAATTTAATTGTAAATTATACATTTTGCTTCTCATTATAAGATTTAACTGTGTTAGGTGAAAGTATATTGTTTAATGCACAATGATTATTTGTTAATGTATCAAATTGTAAACAGTTTGTTTGACAGTGATTCAAAAGACACAAATAAGTTTCTCTGTTCACCTATGGCATATAATATTTCTACTACCTCATATTGTAAGCAGCTTCAATTGTATGTCCTCTGTTCATTAACCGAATCCTATCGAAATCGTTTGCTCACTGTGATTTTTCCTTCGCTTTTCCACTTCACAATCACATCCACAGTATTCCACTTGGGTAACTTTAAAAAGGCTGAAAGTCGCTAATGGATTTGTTTCACATGTGACAACCAATGACTGGTCCTCGCTTGAGGTCACTGAACTCTCCTGAATGACCAGTTCTCGCGGTTTTTGCTTCTCTACTGACATGAAGATGCATTTGGACGCCGTTAATACTGGACGGTCCGCCAATCATGATGTCTAATGGCCAGTTCCGTATTATTTAGATATGTACAGATGTTTTTGTTTAGATAGGGAATTTAATGGGTCTGTTTTCGACAAGACATCATTAATTTAGACCACTAAATTAAATTCCAGAATGAGATTTCACTCTGCAGCGGAGTGTGTTCTGATATGAAACTCCCTGGCAGATTAAAACTGTGTGCCGGACCGAGACTCGAACTCAGGACATTTGCCTTTCGCGGGCAACTGCTCCACCATCTGAGCCACCCAAGCACTACTCCCGCCCCGTCCTCACTGCTTTACTTCTGCCAGTACCTCTTCTCCTACCTCCCAAACTTTACAGAAGCTCTCCTCCTAATCTCGGTCCGGCACACAGTTTTAATCTGCCAGGAAGTTTCACTAAATTAAATTATTTTCCGAAATGCTAAAATTCACATTTCTTTGTACATACGTGAAGAAGCGCCATTTATTATGACTTTAACAACAGCGCGGTGCACATTATTTAACACTGCAGTTTCTGAGTTTTAAACCTGCGATGTCGCTACAAAGTGAACGTAAGCACAAAAATAGTTTAATATCTGTGTAAAAATATTACATTTAATAATGTCTGAATTGGCACAAAAATAATTTTAGGGCTATAATTAGACGAAATGTAACACTACTTCCAAATAAGACAAATCTTTTCATAAAAGGTATTTAAGTAAATTTAAAAACAAAATAAAGCAGAAAATGTAGCTGAAGGTCATAGCATTTCCTAATATGAAACATGGAATTGTTGTGATTATCATTAGACCTATATACGAGAAAATCATCTCATCCATGAACACAACAGAGCTATATCATTTACTTGTTACATTGTTTGTCGCATACAGTGCTTTTATTCAGAATAGTAGTATTCAGTGCCACTCTCACAGTTTTGGCATACAGTTCTGGTGTTCGAATGACCTGCACACACGAAAGAATCATAGTTACTATATTTTATGGGTGTAAATTTGAGTTTAGCTCTGCCACAACCCGCACATGACCCTTTCTTCCTTTCTGACGAGGGTTCTTGTAGTTCTTCGTCTTGCAGCGTATATCTCCTCAAAAATGCCTTCACATCTATCGACACTGACACAATAGTTGATCTAATATTAGGTGTGGTTTTATCATTTGACGAGCCAAATTCTTCAAAACTATTGATCTACTGCATGGTTAATTTTGATGTTGGCTTTGTAAATGAGGAAAGCATATATTTCTGCTACGTTGAGTAGTGCATAAAACAAACCCATTGGCCATCTCCTTGTAACAGCTATACGTGTGTGCAGCTGTGTCCACTCCTCCATTCCTTGTACTATAATCTCAGATTTTCGTAAGCTTCTCTGTCCTTTCATCCACAGCCCCATCATCATGCATCGTTGAAAGTAACAACACAGATTAGTTACTTTTAGGAACATACAACACAAGAGTTAGGCCTTTTTGAAAGGTGAAAACGTTAGAAGCAACTGCACGACCTAGAAACGTTTTAGGCACTCCTCCTTTAGTAGTAAGCAGTGTACCAATGGCTGTAACGCCTTTCTGTACGAGAGATAATGCTACTGAATAATCGGTGTGCAAATTATCAGTCTTTTGTCAGATTTATGTTTAACCCTACAACTGGTCTTGTCAATCTGTTTACAACATCAGTGGGCTTTTTTGAGAGACAGAAAAGTCCATCTTGTTATTTACCACAGAAAACTTCAAAATTGTAAGTGAAGAAAATTTTAGCTTCAAACAGAGCATACATTTTAATAGAATACTTGTCAGGTTTATTTGGAATGTAAGACAAGGAGCTGCATCTGCATCGAAATGTTTCTGGCTCTTCATCAAATTTATATATGCGCAAGGATTGTACAAACTTTGACAGTTTGGTTTTGCATCTAGCTCTTAAGGTGTTACCATCGAACTTCATGGACCCCAAAATCTGCAAAAGAAATAATTAGTGAGTGAGAGATCCTGTCCACTTGTCTGATACAGGGTGCCTAGGAAGGTGTTTTGTCGGATAGCTAAACAACAATTCAAGCAAATTTTATTAATGGAGTTTATTACAGTAATTTAAATTGACAAGGTGGAGGAGGCAAAGGCTCTGTCTCCATGGGGCGGTCCCGCGGTGTCGTGATGACACCCTCTGGCGGCTGCCGTTGCCGCTCTGTCCCCGGGGACCGTGAATCTGGAGGAAGAGAAACCTGAAGATCATCGTGCACATGACAGTGGCGAAGATGACTGAGATGTCGGCGCTGCATCCCGTCTGGACCTGTAATGAGATACATGCAAGGACCAAGTCGACGGACGATCTCGCCTCGCGCCCACCGTCTGCTTCCACTAAAACCCCCGAAAAAGACAGTATCATGTGACGCGAAGCAATACTTCCTTCAATACTTCCTTCGGCGCCGGATGCCGAGGAGGGTGGAACAGGTGGAGCAGTGTCCGATGGCGGCGACCATGAAGAAATTCTGCCGGCGATGGTCTATCTTGTGTGTTCGAATGATAGGAGGCGAGAAACAGTTGCAGTACTGGATCCCTGGTGTGCGCGGAGCAAAGTTTAGCTATCTGCTGCTTGAGCAAAGTTCCACTTCGCCGCTGGACTATGGATGCAAAAGTGAATTAGTTAGATGATGTATGCCATTGCGATCATAGAATGTTTTAAATTCATTTCAAATGAACTGAGTGCCGTTGTCTGACACTATCGAGGCAAACAATAGAGGATGACTGAATTTTGCTATGTGACGTTGTCGAGTTTATTGTTACAGCAAAAGAAAACTTGCTATACGAGTCAACCACAGACAATTAATGAGTGTTCCGAAAAGGTCCTGCAAAGTCAACGTGCACACGTTTCCATGGTGATTGCTACTTAGGCCGATCCGAGAAGCTTTTGTAACGGAGTGGACTGATTTTCCGCACATGAGTGACACTGTGACGTCATCTGTTCTGTTTGGGTTTTCATACCCCGCCAAGTACAGTGTCGACGCGCTAACTGTTTCGTACGAACACTCTCCCAGTGTCCTTGGTGAAGTAACTTTCCACTGCCATTTTGAAGAAGAATCACATCTTTCTGTATAGCGAGGCTATGTCGACGGGCAAAGTATCGGCGCACTACAGAGTTCTTTATGCTATGCAATGAAAGAGGCCAAGATGTGCGAATGTATGATAGCAATATGTTTAAATCCAAATCAGCTTCCGTGGTCTGTGCAATTTTCCTATAGTTCAGCGGGAAAGATTGAAGCAATTCAGAATCTGAGCATCAATGTGGCAACAAGATGCAGCAGAAGTGTCAAAATCTGTATCACGTCCAATCGAAGGACGTGAAAATGTGCTCGCACTACCATGTTGAGCTGTCGGACGATACGCAATCTCGTAATGGTATTGAGAGAATAACAAAGCCCATCTCTGCAATTTTTGGGCAGTTCGTACAGGAACAGGTTTCGTCGGATGAAAGAAGGACTGCAAAGGATTTTGACCGTTACTAATTAGCATTTTCTGCCATACAAATAGTGGTCGTGTTTGTTGACACGATACACAATAGACAATGCCTCTTTCTCAATTTGTAAATAATTGCACTGATCTTTGGACAACACTTTTGATGCGAAAGCTATAGGCCTGTCTTTATCACCAATTCTGTGCGAAAGTACTGCACTTATTCCGTTAGAGGAAGCGTCAACTTGCGAAGCAACTGCTTTGTCAGGATCAAAGTGAAATAAGCATCGCGCACTGAGCAGTGCATCTTTAAGTTTTTAAGAAGCTACTTGGCACTTATCTGTTCAAACGTAGTGGATATTCTTGCGATGCAATGGAGCTGCGATTTATGCAACATATGGTATGAACCGAATATAATAGTTCAAAAATGGTTCAAATGGCTCTGAGCACTATGTGACTTAACTTATGAGGTCATCAGTCGCCTAGAACTTAGAACTAATTAGACCTAACTAACCTAAGGACATCACACACATCCATGCCCGAGGCAGGATTCGAACCTGCAACCGTAGCAGTCGCTCGGCTCAAGACTGTAGCGCCTAGAACCGCACGGCCACTCCTACCAGCAACATAATAGTTCATGTTCCGTAAGACTGGCTGCAATTCTGTGACATTGCAAGGAACTGACACATCTCGTATGGCTAACAAATCCACCTGAAGAAGATGTACACCTTGACTGTTTATGACATGACCAAGATACTGCAACTCGGGTTTCAAAAAATCACATTTGTCCAGTGTACACTTCAGTCCTGCATCAGGTAACACACGAAACATAGCACATAAATTAGCAATATGTTCTTCAGGTGTACGACCTGGCCGGCCGAAGTGGCCGTGCGGTTAAAGGCGCTGCAGTCTGGAACCGCAAGACCGCTACGGTCGCAGGTTCGAATCCTGCCTCGGGCATGGATGTTTGTGATGTCTTTAGGTTAGTTAGGTTTAACTAGTTCTAAGTTCTAGGGGACTAATGACCTCAGCAGTTGAGTCCCATAGTGCTCAGAGCCATTTGAACCATTTGTACGACCTGCTACGACAATACAGGCCAAATATTTTGAACAGTTTCGGACTTGTGCAGTCAGCTGTTCCAAGTACCAATGGAAGCAATTAAATGTGAATTGCAGAGAAATCATGTAGATGTAGAATGGCACGTGCGGAAGCACTGCCAAAAGGCAAACGCAAATATTTAAACAAGCTCAAATGAGCAGTTACTAGGCACAGTTTTTGAGGGTCTTCATCAAGTGGTATTTGAAGATACGCGTCGCGCAAATCAAATTTGGAAAGTGGCAACCAGCACCTAATCTGTCCATGAGATCCTCTGGCCATGACAATGGATAAATATCAGTCACAGTTTGTGGGATGACTGCAGAGGCTAATGCGACCTGAAGGTATGAAGAGCAAAACCAGTGGACTTGCCCACTGATAGCTTGTATGGGTGCAATAGCTGCTCTATCTTGCAATTCTTTAAGTTGTGCAGCGATTTTGTCCCATAATGCCCGTAATGCAATGGGAACAGTTCTGTCCTAGCAAAATTTCTGCTGAGCGTTGTCTTTCAGAGTAATACGCGCAACAAAATTGTTAGCCTTGTCTAAACTTTCAGAAAAGAGTTATGGGAATTTTTTTAGCAAGCTAGCTACAGTGTCTGTTGCCGAATTCTTACGTTGATTCTGTTGCAAACATACGCATTGTATGTACATGTCATTTCTTGCCACAAGTGTAACACTGAGCTTGTCAGGAGGGGCAGTCTTGGCGCTTGTGCCATAAATAAAACCGACGGTAAGACTCAGTTCTGTTCACCTATGTAGCCGCTTGTTTAGCGAGCTGCTTACGTGGTGTGGAGTGTTGTTGACTCGGAGTGGCAAGCGCAAGCTGCCACTGAATGGGAAATGAAATGATGGATCGGACTGTTTCAAAATCTGTTCTCTTAAACTTCCTGGCAGATTAAAACTGTGTGCCCGACCGAGACTCGAACTCGGGACCTTTGCCTTTCGCGGGCAAGTGCTCTACCATCTGAGCTACCGAAGCACGACTCACGCCCGGTACTCACAGCTTTACTTCTGCCAGTATCTCGTCTCCTACCTTCCAAACTTAACAGAAGCTCTTCTGCGAACCTTGCAGAACTAGCACTCCTGAAAGAAAGGATATAGCGGAGACATGGCTTAGCCACAGCCTGGGGGATGTTTCCAGAATGAGATTTTCACTCTGCAGCGGAGTGTGCGCTGATATGAAACTTCCTGGCAGATTAAAACTGTGTGCCCGACCGAGACTCGAACTCGGGACCTTTGCCTTTCGCGGGCAAGTGCTCTACCATCTGAGCTACCGAAGCACGACTCACGCCCGGTACTCACAGCTTTACTTCTGCCAGTATCTCGTCTCCTACCTTCCAAACTTAACAGAAGCTCTTCTGCGAACCTTGCAGAACTAACACTCCTAAAAGAAAGGATATAGCGGAGACATGGCTTAGCCACAGCCTGGGGGATGTTTCCAGAATGAGATTTTCACTCTGCAGCGGAGTGTGCGCTGATATGAAACTTCCTGGCAGACTAAAACTGTGTGCCCGACCGAGACTCGAACTCGGGACCTTTGCCTTTCGCGGGCAAGTGCTCTACCATCTGAGCTACCGAAGCACGACTCACGCCCGGTACTCACAGCTTTACTTCTGCCAGTATCTCGTCTCCTACCTTCCAAACTTAACAGAAGCTCTTCTGCGAACCTTGCAGAACTAACACTCCTAAAAGAAAGGATATAGCGGAGACATGGCTTAGCCACAGCCTGGGGGATGTTTCCAGAATGAGATTTTCACTCTGCAGCGGAGTGTGCGCTGATATGAAACTTCCTGGCAGACTAAAACTGTGTGCCCGACCGAGACTCGAACTCGGGACCTTTGCCTTTCGCGGGCAAGTGCTCTACCATCTGAGCTACCGAAGCACGACTCACGCCCGGTACTCACAGCTTTACTTCTGCCAGTATCTCGTCTCCTACCTTCCAATCTTAACAGAAGCTCTTCTGCAAACCTTGCAGAACTAACACTCCTGAAAGAAAGGATATAGCGGAGACATGGCTTAGCCACAGCCTGGGGGATGTTTCCAGAATGAGATTTTCACTCTGCAGCGGAGTGTGCGCTGATATGAAACTTCCTGGCAGACTAAAACTGTGTGCCCGACCGAGACTCGAACTCGGGACCTTTGCCTTTCGCGGGCAAGTGCTCTACCATCTGAGCTACCGAAGCACGACTCACGCCCGGTACTCACAGCTTTACTTCTGCCAGTATCTCGTCTCCTACCTTCCAAACTTAACAGAAGCTCTTCTGCGAACCTTGCAGAACTAGCACTCCAGAAAGAAATGATATAGCGGAGTTTGGAAGGTAGGAGACGAGATACTGGCAGAAGTAAAGCTGGGAGTACCGGGCGTGAGTCGTGCTTCGGTAGCCCAGATGGTAGAGCACTTGCCCGGGAAAGGCAAAGGTCCCGAGTTCGAGTCTCGGTCGGGCACACAGTTTTAATCTGCCAGGAAGTTTCATATCAGCGCACACTCCGCTGCAGAGTGAAAATCTCATTCTGGAAACATCCCCCAGGCTGTGGCTAAGCCATGTCTCCGCTATATCCTTTCTTTCAGGAGTGCTAGTTCTGCAAGGTTCGCAGAAGAGCTTCTGTTAAGTTTGGAAGGTAGGAGACGAGATACTGGCAGAAGTAAAGCTGTGAGTACCGGGCGTGAGTCGTGCTTCGGTAGCTCAGATGGTAGAGCACTTGCCCATGAAAGGCAAAGGTCCCGAGTTCGAGTCTCGGTCGGGCACACAGTTTTAATCTGCCAGGAAGTTTCATATCAGCGCACACTCCGCTGCAGAGTGAAAATCTCATTCTCTGTTCTCTTAGTTTGACATCAGGTACTTCATACACGATCGCATCATGCAACATACCATCTGTATATAAAGCACCACAAGCACATCTGAATTTGCATTTCCTCGTCATACCCTGCAAATCTGTTTCCCACTAGCGAAAAGTCTGTACTGACCGTTTTCTGCAATTAAAAAAAAATTATACCTAGCTACTACCACATTCATTTGATGGTCATAATAACTGGTTAGCGAATCTACAACCTGTTCATACGAAATTTGACTCGTACTGGCGTTAGGGAACAACTAAGTTGGAAGTGGAAATGCCGTGTGGCTAGGGCCTCCCGTCGGGTAGACCGCTCGCTTGGTGGAAGTCTTTTGAGTTGATGCCACTTTGGCGACTTGCGTGTCGATAGGGATGAAATGATGATGATAAGGACAGCACAATACCCAGTCCCTGAGCGGAGAAAATCTCCGACCCAGTCTGGAATCGAACCCGGGCCGTTAGGTATGACATTCCGTTGCACTGACCACTCAGCTACCAGAGGCGGGTTATTTCTGAGTTAATCAGAACAGTGCACTTCCTACCGTGGAGAAGAAATAGATTAGTTTCACAGGAACTGGTACTTTGTGAGGGAGTAAGTGAGCTTCAAACTGTTGCAACCACTCGAGTCATTCCTCTTCTTGCTCACGAAACTGGCAAACAGGCGGTATAGCTGTAAGTGTTAATGTAGGTGTTGCTTATTCCGTCAGGTGCGCAGCGTTGGTCAGTAGGTGCTGCGCCATGTTGAGCAGTGTAGATATTTGCTGAGCCTGGAACTGAATCATCTTCATTAGCTGTGTTGCATCTAACGCTGGCAGCTGTGGCGCCTGAGCAGGGGTTTGGATAGGTGGGGTAGGCATGTTGGAAGAGACAAATGCAAGACAAGGCAAGCAAGAAAACTAAGCACAAAAACAAAGAAAATGTCTGCAACGTCCACCTGAAAACACTGATCAGCGATAGAGACTGTTAAAGCAAGTAAACACCCCTGCAAACTAAAGATATGAGAGAATTAAGGCGAGAGAAAAACACAAAAGGAAATTTCGTGGCCACCAGTTCTTCATATAACTCGTCGACCATGTGCGATCCTGCTCAATCGTCTAATATAGGGTATCTACGAAGGTGTTTTCTCAGATAGCTAACAAAAATTCAAGCAAATCCAGTTAATGGAGTTTATTACAGTAAACTGAATTGACAATACTTAACCTTACCTTTCCACAATGAAGTATCACAAGCAATTGGCGTCATGTAAATAATCAATGTCCTTCTATATATACAATTTCAATGCAAGAAATTAGTATAGATCACAAGTCGCGACTTGTGTTCTAGTGCGGCTCTCCTAGTGCTCCCGAGGCTAGCTGGAGCGGCGCTTCTACACTACTGGCCATTAAAATTGCTACTCCAGGAAGAAATGCAGATGATAAACAGGTATTCATTGGACAAATATATTATACTAGAACTGACGTGTGATTTCATTTTCACGCAATTTAGGTGCATAGATCCTGAGAAATCAGTACCCAGAACAACTACCTCTGGTCGTAATAACGGCCTTATTGCGCCTGGGCATTGAGTCAAACAGAGCTTGGATGGCGTGTACAGGTACAGTTGCCCAAGCAGCCTTAACACGATACCACAGTTCATCAAGAGTAGTGACTGGCGTACTGTGACGAGCCAGTTGCTCGGCCACCGTTGAACAGACGTTTTCAATTGGTGAGAGATCTAGAGAATGTCCGGGCCATGGTAGCAGTCGAACATTTTCTGTATGCAGAAAGGCCCGTACAGGACCTGCAACACGTGGTCGTGCATTATCCTGCTGAAATGTAGGGTTTCGCAGGGATAGAATGAAGGGCAGAGCCACGGGTCGTAACACATCTGAAATGTCCACTGTTCAACGTGCCGTCAATGCGAACAAGAGGTGACCGAGACGTGTAACCGATGGCACCTCATACCATCACGCCGCTTGATACGCCAGTATGGCGACGACGAATACACGCTTCCAATGAGCGTTCACCGCGATGTCGCCAAACACGGATGCGACCATCATGATGCTGTAAACAGAACCTGGATTCATCCGAAAAAATGAGGTTTCGCCATTCGTGCACCGAGGTTCGTCGTTGAGTACACCATCGGAGGTGCTCCTGTCTGTGATGCAGCGTCAAGGGTAACAGCAGCCATGGTCTACGAGTTGATAGTCCATGCTGCTCCAAACGTCGTCGAACTGTTCGTGCAGATGGTTATTGTCTTGCAAACGTCCCCATCTGTTGACTGAGGGATCGAAACGTGGCTGCACGATCCGTTACAGACATGCGGATAAGATGCCTGTCATCACGACTGCTAGTGATACGAGGCCGTTGGGATCCAGCACGGCGTTCCGTATTACCCTCCTGAACCCACCGATTCCATATTCTGATAACAGTCATTGGATCTCGACCAACGAGAGCAGCAATGTCGCGATACCGTAAACCGCAATCGCGATAGGCTACAATCCGATCTTTATCAAAGTCGGAAACTGATGGTACGCATTTCTAGTCCTTACACGAGTCATCACAGCAACGTTTCACCAGGCAACGCCGGTCAACTGCTGTTTGTGTAAGAGAAAGCGGTTGGAAACTTTCTTCATGTCAGCACGTTCTAGGTGTTGCCACTGGCGCCAACCTTGTGTGAATGCTCTGAAAAGGTAATCATTTGCATATCACAGCATCTTCTTCCTGTCGGTTAAATTTCGCGTCTGTAGCACGTCATCTTCGTGCTGTCGCAATTTTAATGGCCAGTAGTGTATTCTCTTCGTATTGGTGCCACTCCTGTCGTGGTGTCGTCCTAGTCAGCGTTCTATTGGATGATGTCGTCTCACAGCCTTCCCTGCAGTTACTTTCCAGGCCGACCTGCCGGCGCTTACGCCGGCGCTTACGCCGAAACAGTAAGAGGAGCCCCAAGATCGATTTGCAAGGGAAAGTAGACATACTGCAAAACAGTTTTAATCTACTTACATGACAGCCCATTACTGCGACGACAATGAGCACTTAAAGAAAACTGGTAGCATTTTTGAACCAGCGCTGCCGCTCGAGTGTTATGATAAAACACACTGTAATGAAGATAAAGCATGAAACGAATTCACTAACTTTTGTGAAAGAGATTTTAAAATAATTGCGAGGTTACCGGATGGCGGCAGTTATCTGCGCTTATCAGATATTTACGTCTCACTCCGAGTTCTTCTAACTGTGCCTAATCTCAGAAAAATTGGATTTTGATGTGGTTGTTGGCAACACGTAGTCCGATTCACAAGGAATATTTGCGTACATTTCAACATTTTAGAAACAAATCGTCATGACATAGGGCTAACCATGCGAAGTCTGAGCGGGTGCTTAGAATAAAGATAAAGAATGTAGTGAGTATGTCACTGCCTCATGGTAGAATATTATGTGCAAGTTTTTATCTCTTAAGGCGTCCGCTAAGATCCTGTACATGACTACATTCCCTGAGGCTGTTATAATGGTGATGAAAATCAGTGTTACATTGTTCAAGGAACTGGCTGATACAGATGATAGTGTTATTTGGTGATTGCTTTACCCATATGCTATCACCATGTCCTTCATTTTTTGGAATTTCGCTATATTACGTTCTTCTCTAGTTCTGAGAAGACCATCCTCAATGCTTCTCGGTCTACCTGACTCGCCACAAGATTCTGTAACATCACTCGTCCATCAATTTAGTGCCCCTGTCTCCGGTAGTGCATGAACAATTTCATATACTGTATGGCCCAGACGAACGTTCTCAGACACTCCCAAGTGAAAATCTATCTTCGATACCAGAAGACTTATCCTCATTTGTGTCATGTGTCAAACATTTAGCCCATTGCCCTACGTGGCTGACAACAAACCTCATAAGGTAACTGCAATGCAGAGGAAAAAAAGTAAGAAAATTGCTGACGAAAAGAGGCATAAATTTGTCGGCACAGATGAAGTCCCATTCACCCGGCAGTTGCCGCCAAGGGTGGTGGTGCCTGCCCGCTGGGGCAGAGAGGGCGTGGTACGTCGAAGCAGCCGAACACAGCAACATAGCAGACAAGCGGGTGAACGCGGCAGTGTCAAATGGTTTTATGTATGAGAGCGGAACGGCCGGACCTTGAAGCTAGCGCCTGTACCATGTCCAGCAGCTGACGAACAACGCATCGAGAGCAGCGTCCAGTGTTGTCTTTGTCACGGGGCAGCGAACCCAGGACTCTTGTGTCTGGCTGCGGGGAGATCAGAGATGAAGCCGGCGCCTGGGAGGCACTGCGGCTGCAGTACCGGGACCCAACACTAGGACAGTGGTGTCGAATGCTGCGAGGGCGTGTTGGCTGGTGTTGTCTTGTCCTACCGATAGTTTCTTCCTGGAATATTGCTGGGTGCAGTAGAACGGCCGAATCACATAACAGAGTGTATACAGGAACGGAAGCTGTAAAGATTTGTGCTCGACGCCAGACTGAAACTGCGAAATGGACATTCTGGCGAAACGAAACTAATGTGACCCACTAAATGAGGAGTTTTACGAAAGGACACGCTAATAAAAGAAATTAACTTATCACATAAGCTCATTTGCAGGCTGCAAATACCAATACTTTTTTTTTACTTACAATAGTTTTATTTTACATATTAACGTTTCTTCACTTTGTCTCTGAGTAGATAAATCCACATCCAACATAAACACCAGTTATGGCACACTCTGCAGGAGTTTCAGTTCTTGTATCCATGCTGGAACTTTTCAGCCATGTCTTAGACCTAAGTATAACACATAGGTATTTCTAAATGAAGAGAGAAGGTTGTAATACAAGGTAATTTATACAAACGTTTTGAATCTGGCCCAAACCTACTAGCCTGCTCCAACCTATTATGTAGAATGAATGATACGCGTTTAATAAATGACACTTGATAACTGTCTGAAAGAAACTTTTGACAAGTCTATTCCTGAATATGAGATTCATTTCATTTTTTCGATTATGTAGCTTTTGGTGTAAAACGTCTTCTGATTCATCTTTTTGTTGCAGCAGTAAGTATAACAATAAATCGCGATCGCTAATGTACATCTACTTGCACAAATTTTCAGCAGTGTGCTGCAGGCTACTTGCATGTCACGTGGTCGGATAGTACGCTCGAAACCACCTCCCTGAAATAAAATACATCTTACATTTTCTCTGAGACGTGGCTTTGCTTCCAACTTCAAAAACAAGTTCAGTATGTTACACACCGTCGTATCACCTAGGCCCGACTGCTAGCCGTGGAGTCTAACGCACTCCTTCCCTAGTGGGAAAGAGCGCCTGGTTCCCGGCACGAATCCGCCCGGCGGATTAGTGTGGAGGTCCGGTGTACCGAGCAACCTGTGGATGGTTAAGGCGGTTTTCCGTCGGCCTCGGCAAATGCGGGCTGGTTCCCCTTAATCAACCTCAGTTACACTATGTCGGCCATTGCTGCGAAAACAATGTCTTCACGTACGCGTACACCACAATTATTCTACCTCGTTAACACATTTGGAGTTACACTCGTCTTGTGTGAGAGGGGGGGAGGGGAGGGAGACGGGTCCACTGGGGGCCGAACTTCTCAATAACTCTGGTGTAGGGAAGAGGTAGGTTGGGTGGACTAATGTGGCCTGTTGTGCGGTTGTGAACCACTGAGGGCTACAGCAGGACGAAGCCTCTCTGTCGTTTCTAGGTCCACGGTTCTATACACAATAGACACACACTCGCATCACCTAAAATGAGCCAAACGTGAAGTAGCCAGCGACCAAACCTTAGAGCAGAGCTGTTTACTCCGTTTCAGTGCAGCACACTTCCCGTTGGCGTACTAAATTTTGTCGCACGGATTGTTGCCGAGTTTCCATTCTGTATACTCTGTATTCTGTGGCCGGCTTTCGGAGCTGTGCTCGTGGTCAGCTACTGGCTGCCATAACAGCGATAGCGTCGCCGTATGCAGAGGAGAGCCGTTTGGTGTTGCTTGGTTCCTAGCAGCTCGTGCTTGAATCTGTTGCCGGGTGAGTGACACTGTCGAGTCTAGAAAACGTCCGCCTGCAGTTGGCTACTGGCGACACACAGAGGTGGCGCCAAACATACGAAGTTAGAATTATATATTAAAACATTCAACTGCTGTCGGGCGTTGATATATATCAACGGGGACGGGTGAAAAAGTGTGTCCCGACCAAGACTCGAACTCGGGATCTCCTGCTTACATGGCAGACGCTCCATCCATCTGAGCCACGGAGGGCACAGAGCACAGTTCGACTGCAGGGACTATCTCGCGCACGCCTCCCGCGAGACCCACATTCTCACCATATATGTCCACACACTACATTCGTTGTGTCCCTACCAACCTACTCATTACTCGTGGAAGACATTCTTACCAAGTCCCGTAAGAGTTCGGGTAATATGTGTGCATCCGCACAGAAGAGGAAGGTCATGGCCGGTATTACCAGAACTATATACTTATATGAATTTGGTGTCTGTTCTTTCGGTGTCTGTTCTTTCAGGCCTTGGAAGGTACAGTTAACAGTTAAATGTTTCTTCTCGATAGGGAGCTGTACCACGGTGATTCGTTTACTTGTGTACTTGTACGACCATTGCTCAACAGAAAAGCGATAGCAGACGCAATGTCGTTGACACACAGTGACCACACGTAACCTTGCTCAGCTTCATTGCAACATGTTGTTGGAAGACTTTGGGGTAGATTCGTGTTGCTACTGGCAAAGTATTGTCTCCTGAGTTGCCTAGTTCTTGGATTTGGTACTGAAACATAATTTAGAACTGATGTTTAACGTTTCTAATCTTACTTATGTTGTTCATTATATTTGATCCCATTTCTGTGTGCGAAAACGAGGCCCATCCACATGTAGCAAAGGGTGTATCGACTACACTGCAAATGTTTCGCTGGGATGCCCATACACATTCTCCATACAATCCTGATCATCCCCTTGCCTAGCCTCCCCCCTCAGGCCCCCACCGCCCCCCCCCCCACTCAAGAAACGACTTCATATTTCAGGAGCCCTCAAACATTCTTGGCAGTTGATTTGTTTCGGATGAGGAGGTGAATGCCTGGGTACTGTCATAGTCCCATAGAGAACCGGGAACAGTTTTTCAATGGAGGGACTGATTGTCTTGTCTCAAAGTGTGATAAGTATATTTACAGAAGTGGTGGTTACTTCTGAAATCGTTGTGACTGACAGTTCACAATTTTTCACAAACACAGCTTTTATTGATGTAAGTTCACAAGGTTGATGACTGAACAACAAACGAAAGGTAACAATAATGATGCCAGTAAAAGACTCCTAATTCAATCAAACAAAAGATCACTTCTAATTTTCCACAAAGGTTCGTGGTAACACGTACACACTAGCCCGATTCTGAGACGAAGACGTAATCTTCAGTGGTCGAAGAACACGAGGTCAGCATCCTGAGTAAACTGAACTTCGAGGCTGGTTCTAGCCCCTAAATTGCTGTCTCCAGCCAGTCAGGTTTTGGCATAGTAATACCTCCTGCACGCCGTAACTCGAGTTCCCCCTGCAGAAAGTAGTGCTTGGAATGTCTGTATCCATTACCTTGTATGTAAATAGCTTTTGGGCTTTTGGTACACCTTTGACACAGACTGCATGGGGGCTTAATTAAACACAATGCAAATAATTTTAATTTTAGTAGCTGACTGTCCGATTACGAAGTCTCTTAACCAGTTGGCCCTGACTAGTATTAGTACGCAATCTGACTGAATAGAATAACAACAAAGAATGAAAGGAAATTTCCGTTACCACAATTAATTAATTAAGTCCCAAGCAACTATAATAGCTACGAAACAAAAACTACGAACAACAAAGCACAAGTGTAACTGTTCTATGTGTGGAAGTGTGATTCAACATACACATCTGGCACGGTTCTTCCTCAATAAGACAAGATATTTTAAATACCATTTACACTGAATTAATTAAATAAAACTGAAATCCTATAATTGCACATAGAAACCTGAATTACAGTCTAATACATGAACACGAGCCAGATGCTTTGTTGACTGAACCTGTGACCAAGAGGCATTGTTAGTTAGGACATTTAAAAAAAAGTAAAAAAATGTTTTTTACCTTCATATATATTGACTAAAAATACACTCTGATCATTACATCATCTCCATTCGACCAACATCTGCTGTCTAGCCCATCAAAACAACTGCACACAACATGGCCTCAGATAATACAGCTATCAACATCCTCTCAGCAAAGCACTAACCACCACCACTTCTGAACAAGCACTGCCAGTGGAGGCGGCGGAATAAAACTCTTTGGCGCGATCTCTGGCGCTGTGACTCAGTGTAGCCACCTTTCATATGCCCCTCCTCCACGGGCTAGAATTTGATGGTATATTTGCCAGCGTTGGTGGTGAAAATACCACCAAATTCGTCAAAAAAGTACCAACAAAAATAAAAGATAATATTAATAAGTAAATATCACATAACTAAATAAATTTTGGCTTTGCACTGACCCTTCAATAACCTAATATATAAAATACAGTATGGAATACAAATGCTTGCATACATGTGATTTTACATAATAGTTTACACAAGTATCATTCAATCAATGGCACCAGCAATGACGAATAGGTGTAGGTAAGAGTCTCATAACATTTCATAAACAGTAAATACACAAAAAAATCAGTTTATACGAATATACACATAAAATCCTTTCAATAGTTCAATAAACAAGTAGCACTCCTCAGAGTAGTTCACAGTTCCAACAGTAGCACCTGGCAATGGTCAACAGGTGCAAATAGCTGTCTCATAACATTTCATCAGCAATATTTAAACAGCTCGAACAGTGGCACCCAGCAATGTTGAACAGGTGCAGACACCAACAAGTGACATTATTTCAGTAGAAGCAGTTTCATCAGTGGCACCCAGCAATGTTGAGCAGGTGCAGACACCGACAAGTGACATTTTGTCAGTAGAAGCAGTTCCATCAGTAGCACCCAGCAATGTTGAACAGGTGCAGACACCAACAAGTGACGTTATGTCAGTAGAAGCAGATCCATCAGTGGCACCCAGCAATGTTGAGCAGGTGCAGACACCAACAAGTGACCTCATCAGTAGTAGCAGTTCCATCAGTGGCACCCAGCAATATTGAGCAGGTGCAGACACCAACAAGTGATATTATGTCAGTAGAAACAGTTCCATCAGTGGCACCCAGCAATGTTGAGCAGGTGCACACACCAACAAGTGACATTATTTCAGTAGAAGCAGTTCCATCAGTGGCACCCAGTAATGTTGACAGGTGCAGGTAACAGTCCATAATATTCACTATCACTAATCAGACAGTTCATCACAGTTCATCAGCAGAAATTAATCATTTCTAAGTGGCACCCATTATGTTGAACAAGTGCAGGTAACAGACCATAATATTCACTATCACTAATCAGACAGTTCATCACAGTTCATCAACAGAGCTTAAACATCTCCTAGTGTCAGCCTTTATGTTGAACAAGTTCAGGTAACAGTCCATAATATTCACTATCACTAATTAGACAGTTCATCAGAGTTTATCAGCACAAATTAAACATTTCCAAGTGGCACCAATCATGTTGAACAAGTGCACGTAAAAGTCCATAATATTCACTATCACTAATCAGACAGTTCATCAGAGTTCATTAGCACAAATTAAACATTTCCAAGTGGCACCCACCAATGTTTATACGTGTAAGCACAAACAGCAGTTTGAATGCACACACAATCGCTTTTACAAAATTATTATCAATGTTCTTACACTAAACATACAAATTATAATAAACACACAAATGATATCAGATAATTGTCATACTAAATATTACAAATACACAAATATCAGTAAACCTATAATATTTATGGGTGACAGTGCAAGCCACAACAAACAAGTAAAATAATATTTAGGAGATTGGTCGGTACCAATTATTTGGGATTAGGAAAGGAAACTACACTCACTCACCTTTCATCCACATTAAGTACTACTGTGTAATTGAATAGTGTTAACTGTGTAAATGCAATTCTGTCAAAGATTTGATGCTCGACATGTGTATCAAGTAGTAGTGGCAGCAGTATATAACAGTCAATAATAGTTAGTCAACGTCTTAGTCATCATGTCAAAACCAATGTTTGCCAAGCCAAATCAAAATGTACGGTATCTGAACAATCGTCAGTGTGCCAAGATATGCAAATACTTCCTCTCTCCAAAAAAAAAAGTATATACTGCTTAATGATTTAACAAAGTGTGTGTGTGTGTGTAGACAATCTTCCTTCCACTTGAGTGTTCTAGTCTGCCATCTTCATCCTCCTTGTTCCATATAAACCAACAAAAAAAACTATGCTCTTCACTTGTTCCATATAAACCACCAGAAAAAATATGCTCCTCACTTACTTTACCTCTTATCCACCAAAACTCCAATAATCATCAGCATCACATAATCTTAATACTTCAATAATACCTCTTACGTTGATACATATAAACCTTATCATCAATATCATTTACCTTACCTCTTGTCCACCAAAACTCCAATAATCATCAACTTCACACAATCTCAATACCTCAATAATACCTCTTCAATACGTCGACACATATAAACCTTATCTCCAATATCATTTCACTTCTATAACAACTCTTTCCTCTAGTCAGTCTCCTCGAACAAGTACAGATAAAATCCTAGTGCAAACTTCAATTCAACACCCATACAATCCGAAGACACAATGTCCACACTCAACCTCTGTGTAATCTATCTGACCCAAATCTTCCACTCATTATGAATCATAAAATACATTTTGTTTACCTTGTCCATGATTAAATAAAAGAAATGCCTACATGACCTCTAACAGCCTTTAGTTTGAATAACTTTCAGTAAGTAAGTACAAGTACGGAGTGTGAATGATAGTAATAATTCACAGTGTGAACACCACTTTGAGAATCATGGCAAAACAGAAGCAAACATGTGGAGTATTTCTTGTGTCAAGCGTCACTTGCTATTTCAATTGCTCACAAAGAATGCAGTGTAATAACTGTCAATGGTCTAAACCTAGTGTTGGTATGTCATGTCGCTAGCTTCCTTCCTATTAGCATACATTTATACAGCTTCCATTAAACCTCCAGCTCATGTGACTTCAATGAAGTTTCTTGTACCAATGTCGTTCGTAGAATTATAGCAGTTCATTTTCTTATCTTAAAATATAAGGCACTGAGCGTAAGCAAAACATGCAATAGCGAGTAAATGTACCAGTAGCGAACAGAATGATAACAAGTGGATGCAGCACAACTCCTACCACGAGGCTCTGCCAAGTGAACAATCTATAATTAATACCATAGTGTGACCTAGACTCCATGTTCGTACACAGTATATCAGCATTTCTATATACTAAATTAAAGAGTAGTTATGACAACAAAGCAGAAATCTGTAAAAATGCAATCCATACACGAAGCAGCAAATATAAATCTTACAAAATAAACAGGTCATTAGCATCATATCAGCATAAGCAAATAAATGTTCATATTTAATCTTAATAAGTAAACGTGAAGGCGCAAGCAGATAAATCACAAAGTATAACCTACATACATAATCATATCAGCACAATTAATCATGTGACAATTAAATTTAAATAAATAAGCACAGCAGGCACATAAAAAAAAAATGTGACCTCAGTGAAAAAGCATAGCAGCCAAGCGATGCATAATATACACAAGTAACAACCCTGTTCATTAATCATTCGTTGTCAAAATCAGTTAACACAAAGTATAAATCACGTAATCGCGAGCAGCAAATTACGTCTAAAGTACGTACCTGAGTGGAAATATGTTTCCTAAAAAATAAACTCAATTAATAGTTACCTTCTTAGTTTATTAGTTTCTTCTTCGAAATAACATTCTTCCTGAAATTTTCTCGATAGCAAGTCCTCTTAACATCGGACACACACAGAATTTACCTGAAGTTCTTAAATATTTTATACAACCGTATCCTGAAATATACTGAACGTTAATAACATAATTTATCAAGTCACTATAGCTTTATACTGAATTTATTCGGAGAAATTAGACTGTGTATTTGTTTACGGCTGTCAGTGCATTCGCACTGAGCGCTCGATCAGCTGTAGGTACGCGTGACGTAGGAAGTAATTGTTTGCGGTCAACGACTGCCTTGTGCGCCGCGCAGACTTGACGGTTGCTTTGAGTATGTGCCGCCGCCGGAACACGGCGCGGTATCCTTGTATTCTCTGCGTGTTTACATGTAACTGTTAGTCTCTCAAAAGTATGTCATTCCACAAAAATTTTAACGTTCGATATATGATGTACTCCCTTAGAGCGCCGAGATTTAAGAGTTTCTACTTCGACAGTGTTATCATGAATGATTTTGCGAACCCTATATGGACCGTTATAAAGCAGATAAAATTTGCGACACAAGCCTTTTCCTTTGTGAGACAAACGGTGAGACTTAATTAACACCTTTTGACCAACTGACAAGGTTTTTAAACGACCAGGACGTTTAGCTGATATCTCTCTACTAGCAGCCGCAGATGCAATATTTTGTAGAGCCAGGTTGACAACCTCAGAATGCCGCAGTTTCCGTGAAGGCGGAAAAGGAACAGTTTCAGAAATGCGATTGGTCGGTGCTTTATTTTTTAATATCAATATCGGCGGAAAAGAAGTTGAATCATTAGGGAGTTCATTCAGAATGTTTTGAAAAATATGAAGATACTGGTCCCAAGTTCTGTGATTTTGATGACAATAAAGACGACAATTTATTGATTTCCTTCATCCATCTCTCTGAAGCGTTAGATTGAGGGTGAAAAAGTGTAAGGAAAATTGGTTTAATCTTACTGACGCCGTAGAGTACGAAGCCAAATTTTAGAGCGAAATTGTGATCCATTATCTGATATAACCTTATCAACATGACCTACTTCTTTAAGAAAATGTTTGATGAAAGCATTAGATACTGAACGAGCTGTAGCTTTGCGTAAAGGTGTAAAACACACATATTTTGATGTCAATTCCACTGCTACCAAAATGTGCGCAAAACCATTAGTAGAACGAACCACTGGACCGAACAAATCGACTGCAGCCATCTCCTTTAATTTCGCTGGAAAAATAGGAAACAACGGTGCTCTGTGAGAACTAGTTGGCGGCTTAGCCTTTTGACATAATTTGCATTTGGCAAGAACAGATCGAATACGTTTTTCCATATTACTGAAGTAGCAATTTTCTCGCAATTTATGAAAGCATTTTCTGGGACCAAATTGAAATGTGTATACCAAATCAATTTATTAACTCACTCATCAGGAACACAAACTAACCAAACAGAGCTGTCGACCGATTTTCGTTTAAAAAGAATATCATTGCGAACTAAATAATACTGTCTAACCGCTACGCTTTCCTTTCTCCTCCACTTCTCCTTAATGTCCTTCCAGATTGGATCCTTGTTTTGCTCCTTAGCGATGTCCTGGAGCGAAGACGAAATAAAATTTTCAAACGCAACACCTTGAATATACATCAAACGATAATTGTTTTCTTTGCAGTTCTCCTCAGCACTTTGTTTCAAACCCGTAGGTGCACGTGATAAAGCATCAGCAATAATATTTGAAGAACCCTGTATGTAAACAATACTAAAGTAAAATTCCTGTAGATACAGCACCCATCGTGAAAATCTTCCATGTGTTAATTTTGTTGACATAAGAAATTCCGGAGCTCGATGATCGGTGTAAATCTTAGTATGTCTGCCATACAAAAATATGCGAAATTTTGTGAAAGCCCATACAACAGCCACGGCTTCAAGTTCCGTAATGGAATAATTCTTTTCTGAGAACTCGACTTCCAAATGCAATAGTTTTCTGTACTACAACGCCGCTATATTCTATCTCTTGAAATAAATGTGCACCTAGGCCTTTGTATGATGAGTCCGTCGCCAAACAAAAATCTTTAGATAAATCCGGATGTGAAAGAAGTGGAGCAGCAACTAAAGCATCACGAAGTTGTTCAAATTCTGATTGAGCTTCCTCATCCCAACACCAATTAGAATTCTTTCCAGATAGTTCACACAAACGAGGTGTGGCCAAATTATCCAATCTAACAAAGCGTCTAAGAAAGTTACAGACACCAAGGAAACTACGAACGTCACATTTTGTAGTAGGAACAGCATAATTACGAATAGTGTCTAGTTTCTCTGGATCAGTAAGAATACCTTCTGTAGAAATAATATGACGAAGAAAATTCACCTGAGAACGACCAAATTCAGATTTTTCCAAATTCACTGTAATGCCATTTCTTCCAAAAAAAATACGTAATAATGAATCCACAATTTTGTTATGCTCACTCCAAGAACGTTTAGCAATAAGAATATCGTCAACATATGAAGTAATATTGTCACGAAGATAAACAGGTAACATTTCGTTTAAACTACGAATGAATGCTGCTGAAGATACAGCAAGTCCAAATGGTAATTTCCGAAATCACTTTTGGGTAAAATAGTCATATCCGGTTATTCTTTATCGACTCTAGATAGATTGATAGTCGATGAGTTGTTTTGATAGATACAAAGAATAGTAAAAGAGTAGGCAGCCAGTACAGAAAACTAAAAGGGAAATAGCACTACTACAGCTCGGGGCTCTGTGCACGCTACGGCACATATTCATTTAGTGTAGTGAATCCCCTGAGGACTTAAATAGCCGCACATAAATTCCAGTTTGTGACTTAGTGGCCAATTTGGTGGAAGTGCGTACATAAATTGATCTAACCATGAACATGGATGTATGTCATTCTTAGAATTGCGAAAGATCTTAAATTTCCAAACAGTTAAAAACTGTTTATAGTCAAAGTTTTCGCCTCGTGGCGACAAAGACCTACCGCGTCTGTCCTAGTCCCAATGTCGATTATTGTCAAGTTCGCGCGCCTGACGCTCTCTTCTTGCATCTCGTAAATTAAATAAATTATTTTCTTCAAAGCCCTCTGCTATCTGTGATTATAAATATCTTCTGCTGTCTCTTCCTACGAATTCGCTTTCAATTTGTTTGACTTGCTTTCGTAATGCCTCAAATTCCCTTTTAACGCATTCATTAAATTTTCCCTGATTTTCAACATGTTTATTTATGCTCTAGTACTCTTCTGTTTCTGCAAATAGCAATGGAGCTGTATCATCTGAATCTCTGTCCCCATGTAAACTAAGATTTGTCAATTTATCTGAAATCTCCTCCACTCTTTCCGATAAGTCACCTATTTTTTCTTTCTGTTTATTTATGTCTTCCGTAAGTGTCGCGACTCGGGTTTCAGTATTGACACATTTAGTAGTTAACCGTTCATATTGTTGTGTTAGGTTATTTATTCTGTCAATTGGTACGGATTCCTCGATTCTCTCTAATATTTCTTCGTTATCGTGTGCACGTTGTAAATTTAACTCTGAAAATTTTTGTACTAGCATGCGATCTCTTTCTTCCTGTTCTCTATCCTGTTCCTTTTGTCTTATTTCTATGGAAATCAATCTATTATTGTGAGCATTCAAAATCGGTTGTACTTCTTCTCTAATTTCTTTCTTTAATTCATCTTTCATATTTTTGAAACATGTCCCTATTCGTGAGTATAACCGTGTTTCCATTGTTTCCATCTCTGTTTTAATTGTTGCTATTTGTGAGTCTAACCGTGTTTCCATTGTTCCCATCTCAGTTTTAATTGTTCCTATTTGTGAGTCCAACCGTGATCCCAAATTTAATATTGCACTCATCAACTGCTCCATATTAACTTGTTCAAATGGTTCAGATGGCTCTGAGCACTATGGGACTCAACTGCTGTGGTCATCAGTCCCCTAGAACTTAGAACTACTTAAACCTAACTAACCTAAGGACATCACACACATCCATGCCCGAAGCAGGATTCGAACCTGCGACCGTAGCAGTCGCACGGTTCCGGACTGCGCGCCTAGAACCGCGAGACCACCGCGGCCGGCCAATTAACTTGTTCGAAATTCTTTTCGCCCCTAACATTTCCCGCAAAATCAGCTTCTTCTGTCAAAGCTGTAAAGCTATCTGTGTTCGACACTTTTCCAGAATCTTCTGTCGTTAACCTCGTATTCTGAATATTTTTTGATTGTGAAAATTTTTGAACTGGTTCCGGACTATTTTCCCGACTTATTAAATTGTTTTCTACTTCATTAATCATCATACTGTTCTCCTGTCTTGGCGAGTTCGCTATGTTACCAGTTTCGTCATTCTCACTATTCATCATTTCTGCCTTTTTCATCGATCGCGTAATCATTTACAAAATATACAAAACTCGTCACTATACGAAAATTACACACAATATAACACTTTATCACCAACAATACCATCCACACGAAATGCTTCCCGACAAACACGCCTAACGAACAGTTAAAACCTTTACAATTCCACAAAATTGTCAAACGCATATACAAGACATCAAAAATTAAATTCTGCAGAAATAGTATTAGAAGAAAGACAAGAAAACTACAAATGTTCACTACCAAATCTACACATGCAATATAGACTACAATTACTAAACTACGAATTACTACAACAATACTACTGTCTGCTATTTTTACTGTCAAAATAATTCCAAGGGACGATCCGAAGCAGCGGTCGCCACGTGCATGGGGGCTTAATTAAATACAATACAAATAATTTTTATTTTAGTAGCTGACTGTCCGATTACGAACTCTCGTAACCGGTTGGTCCTGACTAGTATTAGTACGCAATCTGACTGCATAGAATAACAACAAAGAATGAAAGGAAATTTCCGTTACCACAATGAATTAATTAAGTCCCCAGCAACTATAAAGGCTACGAAACAAAAACTACGAACAACAAAGCACAAGTGTAACTGTTCTGTGTGTGGAAGTGTGATTCAACGTACACATCTGGCACGGTTCTTCCTCAATAAGACAAGATATTTTAAATACCATTTACACTGAATTTATTAAATAAAACTGAAATACTATAATTGCACATAGAAACCCGAATTACAGTCTAATACATGAACACAAGCCAGATGCTTTGTTGACTGAACCTGTGACCAAGAGGCATTGTTAATTAGGAAATTTAAAAAAAAAATAAAAAAATGTTTTTTACCTTCATATATATTGACTAAAAATACACTGATCATTACAACATCTCCATTCGAACAACGTCTGCTGTCTAACCCTTAAAACAACTGCACACGACATGGCCTCAAATAATATAGCTATCAACATCCTCTGAGCAAAGAACCACCACCCTTCTGAACAAGCACTGCCAGTGGAGGCGGCGGAATAAAACTCTTTGGCGCGATCTCTGGCGCTGTGACTCAGTGTAGCCACCTTTCAAGACAGCCTCGTCCTCTGTAGTGCAATATGGGTTGCTAGCCCTCAGGGGCTACCTTGCCTCCAGCAGAACAGATATAGTAAGCGGTTTACCTAATTTTTAAGGTTCCGCCCTCAATTAGTGAAAACGGAACCCTTATAGGATAGCTTTGTCGCCTGTTTCTCTGTGTGTCCGCCTGTCCGACTCTGAAAGACGTATCAAGTTTATATTAATGTCTATAGTCCCTTGGCGGAAAATAAAAGTTATCTTCTAAGCCATATTTTGATACTCACAAAGTCACTGCTATTTGTTAGCAGTCTGCTATTCCATCTGCTAAGACCATTTTAGCTGAGGAATGAATAGACGAATCAAGTTCAGATGTATGTCAAATATTAACATCTGTAGTCTCTTGGCAAATATAGATTTCTAAGGTAATGCAGCCGAAAGATATGGCCATTTATGTCACAAATTTTCATACTCGCAAACTCTCTCACCAAACCCTATGGGGTGCTTCTCTTTGATCTACAGTCGCAAAATTTGGCAACAAACAAGGTTTCAGTGTATAACTAAAGGAAAAATATCCAAAAAATACATCTCCGTATGAGTCCTAATTTGTCATAATCTGCAGTCAACTTCAATTATCTATTTTCAACATTTTTCTAGTAGTGTTCCTCGGAAAGAACGTCACCTCCCCTCCACGGATTTGATTTCCCTAAGGATCTCAGCAATGCTGTTCGAACCTAACGGTAGCAAATCGAACACCCACCTCTGAATTGCTTTGATGTGTTTCTTTAAACCGACTTGGTGCGGGTCCCAAACACTCGAGCAGCACTCAAAAATAGGTGGCACTAGCACCCCTATATACTGTCTGTTTCACATATGAACCGTAGTTTCGCAAAATTCTCCCAATAAACCTTAAAAAGTTTAAGGTACCTCGAACATTAGAACCACAATTTTACTTGATTAAGCTCTGATTTTCCGCCAATGTAAGCAGCCATTCATCAGCAGTTTTCACAGCTTCCAAAAAATGGCTCTAAGCACTATGTGGCTTAGCATCTGAGGTCATCAGTCACCTAGACTCAGAACTACGTAAACCTAATTAACCTAAGGACATCACACACATCCATACCCGAGGCAGGACCGTATCAGCCGCGTGGTTCCGGACTGAAGCGCCTAGAGCCGCTCGGCCACAGTGGCCGGCGCTTCCAAAAGCAATGAGAACTTACGTCTGTAGAAACAGCAGATGTATCTAATATAAGAACGATAAATTTTCATCTTCTACATTTTGACAGTTGGTAACTAATTGTCACAATCTCAAAATATATATTTCATTACATCTCTAATGAAAAGCATTTCTGTCCAAGTGCAGAAAGTGAGTTCCGTCATTCACAATATTGATAAGGTAGCCGTTCATCACTTTTTCATCAGCTATCCTGTTCAGATAACATAAATGAGAAGTACTTCATAAGCCGGCCGAAGTGGCCGTGCGGTTAAAGGCGCTGCAGTCTGGAACCGCAAGACCGCTACGGTCGCAGGTTCGAATCCTGCCTCGGGCATGGATGTTTGTGATGTTCTTAGGTTAGTTAGGTTTACCTAGTTCTAAGTTCTAGGGGACTAATGACCTCAGCAGTTGAGTCCCATAGTGCTCAGAGCCATTTAAGTACTTCATAATGACTCGTTCCTCGTGATATGTTCTGGATCGCTGGTCTCGTTATTTTTCTTCACTGTACGATTATTTACTTAATAGTGGCATAACTAGTGAAATATTGTGGGTAAGGTGAATTAGTTTAAGAATTGTGAACGTAGATGAGAGAAACTAAGTGCTAGACTCGCCGGTTTCGGCGTAGATTCGAACAGCTTGAAACGAAACTTATGCTTCTGAGAAATGGACGCTAAATCTTCGAGTTGGAGCTGCGTATCGCACAGAAACCGGCCACGCTGTGACTCGACCTGGCTCCGATCCCAGTTAACTACAGTTTTTCTCCACGGATGGCCGAGAAGGCGCCAGAGAAAGTCTTTGTCGCATTGCGTAGTGCGCAGTGGTGATCAGAGACCCCGAATCTTCGCACCGTCTTATTTCACAAACTTGCTACTGAATTCCTTTCGGATTAAAACAGGAAATTCTTATCTCGAATCTGGCAGAGTTGTAATAAATTCTTTCATTCCGTGACAAACTTTTTGCAAGAAATTGGAAGCAAAGATTTTGTAGCTACAGGGTTTTTCCTCGTGATTTATAACAAGAGGTAACACTTGTCTCAGTTTCGTCACTCAGTCCTTCTAAACTGTTCTTTTTTCCATTCCCCTACCCTCCGTAAAACGGAAACAGGTTCCATGACATATTTCCACTGCATTCTCTTACATGAACTGTAGCTTGGCAAGGAGAGCGAAAATGTGTGTTACTACTGTGAATAGTAGTCAACAGTTCCCTCAAGGGAAATATGGTGCTGTTTGCATAGGAGGTGATGCTCCATGTCACGTGATTAAAAATCAACGCAAACTGGTACAGTCATCTCATGATGAATATCCAGAATGAATATTCATTCGGAAGCTAAATGTGCGATGATCTGAGACTTTCTGGCATATTAAGACTGGGACATGCATCTAGGACCAAAGAGTTTCTACCAGGAAGTTTCATATCAACTGACTGACTACTGCATATTGAAATTTCGTTCCGTAAACAATTTCCTACGTAGTGGCTAAGCTATTTTCTCAGAAATATCTTTCCTTCATACTGTGCTAGTCCCGAAATGTTTGAAATAGAAATTCTGTGAAGTTCGAATTGAAGGAGACAAAAGTTGTTGAGTCGGGACGTGCGTCATGCTTGGACAGCTCAGTCAGTAGAACACTTGATCGCAATAGGCGAAGGTGCCTGGTGCTAGTTGTAGTCCGTCGTACACTTCTAATTTTCCAGGAAAATTCATAAGGACTATGTCCATTTGCCATTCACCGTCAGTAGGTTGTATATTCCTGGTAACTTTAACACTTCACGCCACATGTCTATTTATAAAATGAATGCAAGGCAAACGCATTAAAGCATAGTGCACGGAGGTTTAACCCTTACCATCGTGAGCATAGTACTACTGAGCATAACACAGTACACAGTATACATTAAGACATTTAAATACTCGTAACATTGTCAATATGTTTGCAGCAAAAGTTAGGTCTGGTGAACAGAACGGATGGTTTATTGCCATGCGAATAATCCATTTTGTCATTACAGATGTCAAGCACTGGGATGAATTATTTCAGAAACACTCATCATCAGCTTTGCTACTGAGCAGCGTAGTATAATGTGTTCTTTTTAGCAGACTTTCTTTTAACACTTGGAGACATTGTAGTTACAGAGGTACCTCATAATTAACTAAGACAATCAGGAATCCCATCTCTGTGATGGTCCTCAAAACATTTCTCTTACTGTGGCAAGTTCTCCAGCATGAAATATGAGTGAATGTTCAATGGTTTAACTGCAAACAACTAAATTTTTAAGCAACTATTTATCAATTTGTGATAGAGCGACTGAACTCTCTGGTAGGTCATCTTCTGAAGTATCAGAGTGGGGGATATACGAAATCGTTTTTCTTGCTTTTGGTTACCTGCATTCACATTTTTGTCACTTTGTTATTGACAATATTGATCCGTATCTGTAATCTTTTTTACCAAAACGCTAAAATATTGAACTTTAATTAATCGGCCGTCAATAGTATTGTCCATGGAATATATTAAAGGCGCTATGTTTTAACAAGATATTGAGTCTAAAACTAGCTGAATTAAATCAAAAGTGAATATAAACTTTTTTCTTTAATTCTGGTAGCCACACTCTGTTTCCGACTTGTGAATGGCGAGAGGAGTAAATGCTAGACAAAGTGAAAAGAGGGCCTAGGGCTGAAAATGTAAAACATGATTAGGAAACTGAAGAGGCAGTTTTTTTCTGGAAGAGTATAACACCATTGTAATTATATTCGTAGCTCTTACCTCTCACAACAAACGTTGTACCGTTTCTCATCAGAGAAACAAAACGAATTATTACATTCAATTTACTTATATAAAAAATATTTAACTAAACAAAACATTTATTTAGTTTTTTCATAAAATTTTCAACATAACAGGGAATATTGTGCCCTTCTATCTATGGAACAAAATGTATATCTAATCTGAGGCAATCTTAAGAAAATCTGCATATCCCCTGGAAAGGAATGATAGGTAAACATTTTTCCTCTTTGCAGAGGTGATTGTCTGCAGAATGATTCTAGTAGTGTATTTGCCTGCTTATGTGAAGTTAACCAGGGATTCCAAACGCTTCGGCTTACCTCATTAGCCCATGTTTCTACACCCACCGTATGATACACCCATATCAGGCCGCAGTGTATTTGAAGTGTTTACGCTCTGGCCAAGAAACTGTTGATCCCCGTAAATACACTCCTGGAAATGGAAAACAGAACATATTGACACCGGTGTGTCAGGCCCACCATACTTGCTCCGGACACTGCGAGAGGGCTGTACAAGCAATGATCACACGCACGGCACAGCGGACACACCAGGAACCGCGGTGTTGGCCGTCGAATGGCGCTAGCTGCGCAGCATTTGTGCACCGCCGCCGTCAGTGTCAGCCAGTTTGCCGTGGCATACGGAGCTCCATCGCAGTCTTTAACACTGTTAGCATGCCGCGACAGCGTGGACGTGAACCGTATGTGCAGTTGACGGACTTTGAGCGAGGGCGTATAGTGGGCATGCGGGAGGCCGGGTGGACGTACCGCCGAATTGCTCAACACGTGGGGCGTGAGGTCTCCACAGTACATCGATGTTGTCGCCAGTGGTCGGCGGAAGGTGCACGTGCCCGTCGACCTGGGACTGGACCGCAGCGACGCACGGATGCACGCCAAGACCGTAGGATCCTACGCAGTGCCGTAGGGGACCGCACCGCCACTTCCCAGCAAATTAGGGATACTGTTGCTCCTGGGGTATCGGCGAGGACCATTCGCAACCGTCTCCATGAAGCTGGGCTACGGTCCCGCACACCGTTAGGCCGTCTTCCGCTCACGCCCCAACATCGTGCAGCCCGCCTCCAGTGGTGTCGCGACAGGCGTGAATGGAGGGACGAATGGAGACGTGTCGTCTTCAGCGATGAGAGTCGCTTCTGTCTTGGTGCCAATGATGGTCGTATGCGTGTTTGGCGCCGTGCAGGTGAGCGCCACAATCAGGACTGCATACGACCGAGGCACACAGGGCCAACACCCGGCATCATGGTGTGGGGAGCGATCTCCTACACTGGCCGTACACCACTAGTGATCGTCAAGGGGACACTGAATAGTGCACGGTACATCCAAACCGTCATCGAACCCATCGTTCTACCATTCCTAGACCGGCAAGGGAACTTGCTGTTCCAACAGGACAATGCACGTCCGCATGTATCCCGTGCCACCCAACGTGCTCTAGAAGGTGTAAGTCAACTACCCTGGCCAGCAAGATCTCCGGATGTGTCCCCCATTGAGCATGTTTGGGACTGGATGAAGCGTCGTCTCACGCGGTCTGCACGTCCAGCTCGAACGCTGGTCCAACTGAGGCGCCAGGTGGAAATGGCATGGCAAGCCGTTCCACAGGACTACATCCAGCATCTCTACTATCGTCTCCATGGGAGAATAGCAGCCTGCATTGCTGCGAAAGGTGGATATACACTGTACTAGTGCCGACATTGTGCATGCTCTGTTGCCTGTGTCTATGTGCCTGTGGTTCTGTCAGTGTGATCATGTGATGTATCTGACCCCAGGAATGTGTCAATAAAGTTTCCCCTTCCTGGGACAATGAATTCACGGTGTTCTTATTTCAATTTCCAGGAGTGTATATAAATGTCGTTGGTCCCAACTGCCAGCAGTTCATTCGGTAGTGGTTCTTAGTTAAAGCGTGACCTAAGGTGCTTTTCCGGCAGCAGCTCCAGTCACTCCACGAAACTAAAATGTACCACATAAATCTCTGATAAATCTCTCTCAACTGATATTTATCTTACTCCTACCCGCCCTATTAAAAGGCATTTATGTAGTGTGGACCATTGCTCAAGAAAATAGCTTTCTCATTTTACACCAGTGAAAGGGGTGCACATGTAATTTTGTATAAACACGACCTTCCGAGCAGCAGTTTTATCTTGAGGCGTGCACCATATGACCATTGCCTAATACATCTAAAATTGTTTTCCGTGCTTAAGTTGAAAAATAGCGACTGGTTAGTAAGGAAAAGTGGTCTCAATTACGTACATGCTCAGGCCTTTTTTGTTGAGTCGTTATTATTGGTTTATGCGGCCATTTTCTCTGTCGTGACTCTTTACCTCAAAGGAGCAGATACTCCCAAGATTTCTTATAGCGTGTATTACAGTTTCTGTCGTTTCCTACAAGTGCTTCTTTCTACAGCTTTGTCTGCTAACATTTTTTATCAAATGGTCTACCATCGTGCCCTACTGTCTAGTTTCTACTTTCCACATAGTAATTAACTGCCCATCCCGAGGAGAGTGTACCCACATTGCAAGAGAACACTATCTTCTCAGCATCCCACGTTTCTTTTCTTTTCCAGTAAAACCCAAAGCCCACTATTAACTTCCACACAATGTCGTGCTGAGGACATATAGTCTCAGTAACATCTCCCACCTGTTACAGGTTTTATTTCGTATTAGCTGAATTCTTTTGGACAGGAATTCCTTCGTTGCCTGTACTAGGCTCCATCTGGCTGGTATTTGCTATTTTATTCCGTACAGGTATCTATCTATGCAGATTAGTAGGACTCATAAATATCGCCCTGAATCCGATCCTTGAAAGCTTCATTAGTTTAGCCAGAGTATACTATAATTTTCCATAAGAATGGGGCTGCCGAAAAGTAATTCAAAGCACACAGTGACAAAATGTTCAACCGTCCGCAATTTGACTAGAAAGGACCGACAGTTCTGAATATTCAGTTGTTCATATTTGGACCGTAGTGAAACTATATTTCTGCATTCGTGTTATCGCTCAACGAATCTGAAAACAATTTACGCAGCACTCTGCACTGGAGGAAATGCTTCACTGTAAACCACCTGCACACTGTGTCAGCTCTATTGCTGAAATCCTCTAACTCATGTTGTTACAGAGGGTGCACTATTGCTTGCCAAGAAATTGGTGTAGATGATAACCATTCTTGAGTCAATAGAACGAACTGGTAACTTGAGCTGAGCCATAATTAGGTATGAAGAAGCTAATCTAAAGTAAATAAAACAGTTGTGTAGTTTCATCTGTTTCTTCATTTCATTATGTTGCTATTACGAAATTAATGAGAAATTAGTGTTGAGTAGTCACTAACAGAGATACTTACTTTTCCTTAGTGCAGATTGCGAAATGCCCTTTACTTGAAGTATTTATTTACATTTCTATATATCAATATCTCGTTGTAGTTCGTTGTGTCAGTATAATGTACTTCAGGTTATAATGTGAGCACTAATCATAACTTCGATTATTTCTGTTTCTGGTTCAAAAAATTTAAAAATTTTCGTATTAGAGATGTGTCTATGAAGGCATTTGGAGAAATGAAAGAAGTTAGTATATTAAAGCGTTAGCAATAGCTTTCTGTCTAAAACCACTTTTATTACAACAAAGGTATTAGTATTGAATTCACAGTCTGTCCTTCCAAAGCTTCCAATTACAATAACTCATAAGCAGGTTTTACAATTTCAACATTCTGCTGTTTCTTTTCTTTCCTATATGATGATTATGCATGACGTTAGTGATAGTCTATTTTATTTTCAGTGGCACTTTTTAGACTTGCTCTGTTCTTGATCTGCTTCATGCTTCGGATATTTACAAGGTGGGCCAAATAAAACTAGCCTGGAAAATATTTCAGACAAATCAAGACAGGAAATCCTATTTACATCATCTGCCCCAGGTGCCGACTATATTAGTCGTGTTGCCTTCCTGTATGAAATATATATCCGGACAGTTTTATTTTGTCCAGCTAGCAGTTTACTCAGATACAGTTACAGTGCAGCAGCACATGACTGACATCTACCGAACGTGAAGGCCTGTTCTGTTGCATGAACGGACACGATTCTGCAGTGCTGCTTGATGTACATCTGTCTTACGAGTACGGAGTAAATGGATAAACAGACATACACTTAACGTAGCTTGGTTGACAGCTGTAGGTTCCACTTTGAGCAGAGCACTGTCCTGTGTATGGTCAGATGTTTCTGGGGCAGTATAATGTAAGGAGGCATCGAAATTGAGACTAACGACTCCGGTAATCAGAGACGAAGGCTACCTGTACGATAATAGTGTGTTCACAGGCACACCTCGCAGCCCTGGGTTCATACCTCAGTGACCTCAAATCGAGATCGAGTAAGGGAATTTCAGCCAAAACCGACTGATAGATGCACAACACTAAAACAGAACGATGTAACACATTTCGTAGGTTACTAATGTAATGGAATGTGGTGTTGTGTATTTTTCTGGTAATCAAAACGGCTTCACTCGCGGTTGCTATGCCAGTCACTGGTTGAAGTTTGAACTACAATTTCACAAATGGTGGCCGAGGACTTCCGGTGTAAGGAGTCGTACTTCGTTGGTTTCCTCTAACCTAGGGCTTCTGAGAGGTTGCCATGCGATGAAACAAGGGGCTGAGAATATACCCATTACGTCTTCACAACACCGATCAACAGCATTTTTACACAAAATTTTTAATGACACTTTTAACGCAGTTGGTGGTCAGATAATAGAATTAATGTTTCTACCTGTTTGGCTCAATTTTCTTGTGACATAACCTGTTTCTGTTGAAATTTTTGAATACAATGCACTTTGGTTAGTCTACTGAAGCTAAGTTATAATAAATGAGCCGATGTAATGCGAAATAATTATCTAGAAAGGCAATTACTTCAACATGAAGCTAGGAATTGATATCAAAACCCTTCAAAACATTGTAGAATACAACCATAAAACTACAGAATACAGCACTAACTTGACTGGCCAACAAAATTAACCCTAGCCGAAATAAGTAACATAACATATCAACTGCAGCACAACATATAAAATATGAAGCGTGAATCATCAGTCAATAAACAGGAAATGAATACAGAATAATACAGGATATAGGTAAAATAAGCAAATAACATCAAATATCTTCCATTCTTTGATGGACTACCACATAGGGGCAGAGTATAGACTGACGTTGTAGTAAATAGGAAACAGGAAACTTAAAGAAGAAACTCACCAAAATGTTAAAAAAGCTGCACCAGCGAAACATCAATATTATCTAAAGATTGATTAATCTGGAAGATATGGAATGAATTAAACAAGACAATGGCCTACATAGAAACTGTCCTAAACATAACATAAATACAGTAGTATCCAACACAACACTATAGAACTCCAAAACCTTAGCCAAATCATCATATAGTAACAAAAAATGTTACACACACATGAATTCAACGCAAAGCTAACCACAGAAGAAGTAGTGGAAGAAATAAAAACCAAAATATGAGGAAACCAAGCTAACATACAGAAGAAAATAAACACAGAAAACATAAGACCTGTAGAAATTTACAAGCCAACTAAAAAGCTGAATTTCTTTATTACAAAACATGACAAGAGTGACAATTGTAATTCTGGATGAAAATGTATGCATCGAGGAGACATTAGAATTCACGCAGAACTAAAAACTTAGAACATTTACAAATGATCCATTAAACATTTATCAAAACACTGATAGAAAACGTTGACGAAAGCAGAAAATGTTTTCACGCTACGCGGGATTAGCCGAGCGGTCTTGGGCGCTGCAGTAATGGACTGCGCGGCTGGTCATGGCGGAGGTTCGAGTCCTCCCTCGGGCATGGGTGTGTAGGTTTGTCCTTAGGATATAATTTAGGTTAAGTAGTGTGTAAGCTTAGGGACTGATGACCTTAGCAGTTAAGTCCCATAAGATTCAACACACATTTGAACATTTTATTTTCACAGATGCACACATTAAAAGCATTATTCAAGAAATTCCAAGGTTCCTACTCTAGATTAATCCCCTAAAATTCATTAATCAACTTCATCAATGCACCAATCTTCCATTTAGCCAGTCACACACACACGCACACACACACACACACACACACACACACACACGCGCGCGCGCGTTTCTGCAAACCACTTACAAATAAACAGAAAATTTCTAAGAAACTCAGATCATATAACATACGATATAAAAAACTGAAATTTAGCAAGCACATCAACACTAACCTCATTCAGCATTACATCTATGTACAGAAAAATTTTAACAGAAACATCTATCAATGTCGCAGAAAGACAGTTAAAGCTACATGGCGATGTATAGCCACAGAGAGAGTTTATTCTTCGTCACCTCTAACTGTTCAGTCGAACTGCCACGATAGGTTTATAGCTGTCCATCCCTGCACTATGACTTTATAGATACTAGCACTATCAATGAAAAGCGGCGCTGTAGGAACACCTACGAAATATCTACCAAACAGATGCCGCATAACTCAAGCTTGGGTACATCATCTATAAATTCGTATAAATTTTGGATCCATAAGAACGGAAATCATGCGGAAGCCGCAGCTGTGAAACGTATAATGCAAATTCAAGGAAGAGAGGGGAGAAAAGAAGGAAATGGGAAGGGATTACTGACATCACCTGCATCAGGACTTTGTGCGGCATCAGCGGTGGCAGGTGAAATTCTGTGCCCGACCGGGATTCGAACCCAGTATCTCCTGCTTACTAGGCAGTAGGGTTTAATTTAACACTGCCCTTTCTAGACACAGTGTTTATAGTAACTGCGTGGAGTATCTAGGCAGACCTCTTGGCCAACTCACATGCCCACGTAGTGCCACCTATCGCCACTCCCTGTCCATGTTCTCTATGTTTGCGTGTTAGAGATCCCAGTAGGATGTCGGATGTAATTGTGCATCTGTACTGAATGTGGTTGATCAATTGCCCATCCAGGCGAATCAGTTATATGAATACATGGTGTCTATCCTTTCGGACACATATAAAAGAACAGACACGACACAGAATCTGCGGCTTGAAACATATTGTGCAAATGGATGGAGTAGGTGGGAGAAAGAAAACGAAACGGGAGGGATTATTGATATCAACTGTATCAGAACTTTTTGCAGCATCAGTAGCGACGAATGAAATGTTTGCATGACTAGTGTAGTGTTGGCAGAAGAGCCAACACTGTTTTTCTAGAGGAGGCCGAAATGCACGCGTCTAAATACACGCAGACCGGCGTGAGGTCTGGAACAGGACAATGTCTTGAGAATTGCAATAAAGTACGAAATTCTTGTAATACTTAACTTTAATCCATAATTGTAGAACATCGCTCTTGATGATACATGCTTCACGTAATAAATATCAATTGAATACGGTGCCTTGCTAGGTCGTAGCAATTTACGTAGCTGAAGGCTATGCTAACTATCGTCTCGGCAAATGAGAGCGTAATTTGTCAGTGAACCATTGCTATGAACGTCGGCTGTACAACTGGGGCGAGTGCTAGTAAGTCTCTCTAGACCTGCCGTGTGGTGACACGCGGGTCCGGCGTATACTAATGGACCGCGGCCGATTTAAAGGCTACCACCTAGCAAGTGTGGTGTCTGGCGGTGACACCACAACTAGGATTGAAAACCGGTATTTCCTGCTTAGTAGGCAGTTGCGTTAACCACTGCACCAACCTGACACAGCGTTTATCCAACTGCGTGGAGTAGCTCTTCAGGGTGAATGTGTATCAAAGATAATATCCACAGATGACATTGCTAATTTGAGTGAAAGCTGCAAAAAAATTGCAGGAAATATCGAATGAAACATAGAGTTTAATGACTATAGAGTATGATCTGAGAGAAAACCGAAGAAAGACGAATGTACAGAGGAGTATCTTGGAAGAGATAATCTCAACATGTTAATTGACGAACAGCAGGTAAGCGATGTGGAAGAATTCTGGTTCGTTAGAAGAAAATTAACCTATGACGGGCGAGGTAGGGAAGATACACTGAGTTGACAAAAGGCATGAGATACCTCATAATATCGTTACTGTGCGATGCAACAACTCGACGTGGCGTGGACTCAAGAAGTCACCGGAAGTCTCCTGCAGAAATGTTACGCCATACTGACTCTATGGCCACTCATAATTGCAGAAGAGTTGACGATGCAGGGCACTCCTGCTTTAAATCCTTCTTTACTTGAGGAGTACAATCATAGTGTTCTATTCTTATTTTTCACTAACAGTTATTATACATACGCTACACTTTCCCTCTTTCCCTGTAATTCTGAGGATTCCCACTTCTTGCCGTATATTACGTTATCTAGTTCTTCTTCTTTTTTTTCGAAGGTTAACAAAACTTATGAAAATGTGTCGATTTTTCCTGCTTATCAAGCACAGCGTCGATGCTGGATAATGGTGCCTTTACCTTTGCTTAGAATCAAAAGGATCCCATTCTAGGAGATATTTATTTATTCTATTCTTCTCTATATTATTCTTGATTGAACCTTGTATTCATTAGTTGTGTAGCAAATGGCGCAATAGTTCTCACATTTTTCTGCCCATGCTGTGGCCTGAATTTCGTAAAAAAGTTCTCCTCCTGAACGCTCTATACTTTAAATGTGTTGCCTTTGCTTGATTTAAACTTCCCAAATCTCTGTCAGACTTTTATTATAATAATAAATGATTCACTTCTTCCAAATGTACAACCTATTTCTGCTTCTATCACGTCAACAGACAGTCCTCTTCCCATCCCTCCCATATTCTCGTGCTTCCTTAATATACTCTATCTACCTACCGGTCTCTACCCAATACTTAGCAGTGTAAATCAATACGTACTTCTAATTTCTCTCATTCTTACTTAGACTTTTTTCTAAATTCTCCGTGCATCGGATGACAACCTGCTTGATTTTTTTCTCTTTGCTGTAGCAATGTAGCATTAGCTTTTTTGAACATCATGTTCCTTTTCGTCGATCAGCGGAAGTACTTCTTTTGTGACCCAGAACGTATATCATCAGTTCCTCTGCTTTTCAGTACCGCACTTTCTTGTAGAATGACCTTACTGTTGATGCTTTAAAGTCACAGACTACTCTTCTTCATCACCGAACTGTGATTTGAGTCTATACCTCCTACACCTGGTTCGCCATATTTTCTAGCGTGATCAAGATTTCATTATCTCCAAGTGACTACGATTTAATTATGGAAATCATTATTTCTGTTACATACTAGTTCGTTAAAATTGTTGACCAGATTCACTTTTGCAGCCATCATATATTAAATATGCGCTTTTGTACTCGTTGGATCTGAGTATGGCTCCAAAGCTTGATTTTTAACGAAATAATATCTGATCAAGACAATCATTTCTAAGAATTAATCCATTACAAAGGTCATCAGTATTCTACGCAGATCCAGACCATTATTTATTACCGAGCGAGGTGGCGCAGTGGTTAGCACACTAGACTCGCATTCGGAAGGACGACGGTTCAATCCCGCGTCCGGCCATCCTGATTTAGGTTTTCCGTGATTTCCCTAAATCGCTCCAGGCAAATGCCGGGATGGTTCCTTTCAAAGGGCACGGCCGACTTCCTTCCCTAATCCGATGAGACCGATGACCTCGCTGTCTGGTCTCCTTCTCCCCAAAAACAACCAACCAACCAACAACACCCATTATTTATTGAAGTAGTTACATCAGTGGTTTGTAGTTCGTTAGCAGTTATAATCAATGATAACCGTTTGAAATTCTATTTGTTTGTACAGATTTTTGTTGCTCAAACTGTTTCATTTGGAAGCAGCATTAAGCTGTAAGCAATCATGGTATATGCTTTACCCGACACAGTACAAAAGCCCAATGTCTGAGCGACCTCAGAAATATAATGTCCTATGCGTCGGACGCCCATAATCTGATTGTCACCAAATTGACCGATAATGTGCCCAATGTCTGAGCGACCTCAGAAATATAATGTCCTATGCGTCGGACGCCCGTAATCTGATTGTCACCAAATTGACCGATAATGTGCTCACACGGAGATACGTTGTCCAGAGACACGAGCGTTCAAACAAACTCTTTATATACTGGGTGGGAAAAATAAAAGTGGCCCAGAGAATACAGTGCCATGGTACAAAGAAACAAGGTAGAGGAAAGGAAGTACAGTACTAACTTGACTATAGCAGAGGTTGAAACTTTTAGGCCCTAGTCACCAAGTTGCTGAAAGTAAATCGAAGTTAGACAGCTGGAATTGATTCAGTCTCATCCGAAATGTCCTGCTGCAGTTCTTGAAGGCTATGAGGCTTGTGGCTACATACAATACAGTTTAGGGCTCCCCACACATGGTAATCACTCAATGACATATCAGGTAACTTGGTGGCCAGCTAATCCCGCTACCAGACTGCAGGCTCAGGAGGAGCAGTGATCCGCATGATCGTCGTGATATGCTGATCTCTTGTGACAGGCGTCGGTTTGATTTGGTAGAACTCTGAGGCATTCTCTGGGAATTACAGCCACATTTTTTGGTCTGCAGGCATGTTTCTGAATATTTTTTGACGTGTTCAAAACAGATCCTGTCTGACGTCATTTACGGACTAAGGCTTTCATGGCACTTTTTGCTAGCTGTTTGATACAACTGAACTTCTCAGCTCCCTGCCGCCGTTGGATAAGCAGCAGCCAGCAGCAAGTCGTACTCTTAGCTCGCTTATTTGTTTCATAGTTTAATTCTCAATTTCTTTGCGTGTTTTAGGGTACTTGCATAGTTTAATTCATACATTTCGGGAGTATTGTAGCATTTGCGAGTTGTAGCATCGCGTTTTAGTACCCATATATTTTAAACTCGCGTTGTCATCAATCATCTGTTTGTTCTGAACGGCTTGTGAGATAAAAGAGAGGGAAACAAATGTTAGGGATGGACAGGGACTGTGCCTGTTGTGAACGGATTCAGGGGGAATTGGCCACCTTCCGTAAACAGCTGGAAGCTGTGTTAGACGTAATCGACAGGCTCCAGGCCATTGCCCTGGGCCACGGTGACAATGGGATACCCGAGGCAAGCGCTTTGGCCCCTCTAGTACCTGTGGCATCGCCTGGGATCTCTGATGCCACTGCGCCCTCGGATTCGGACGTCCCTACCGGTCGATACTTGCCTAACGGTGATTGGTGGACCGTGGAGGGGTAGCGAATCCCTGTGCGGAAGGCGAAAGTTGGTGCTGGCCGCAAGGCTGTACCCTTACGCCTCCGTAACAGGTTTCAGATGCTGCCAGCTGTTGAAAGTACTTCTGAGCCAGCAAGGGCTGCCTCGCTTGTTGCAGCAGTGGCCAGTCTTCCTGAGAGGTCCAGACAACAGCAGAGGGTGGGATTGCTTGTCATTGGGAGCTCCAATGTTAGCCGGGTGATGGAACCCCTTAGGGGTATGGACGGGAAGAAAGCCAATGTGCACTCTGTGCGCATACCGGAGAGAGTTATCCAAGATGTGGAAAGAGTCCTTCCGGATGACATGAATGGTACAGGGTGCAGCCAACCGCAGTTGGTGGCTCATGTCTGCACTAATGACGTGTGTCGCTGTGGATCGGAAGACATTCTCTTTGGTTTCCGGCGGCTATCTGAATTGGTGAAAACAACCAGTCTTGCTAGCGATATGAAGGCAGAGCTCACCATCTACAGCATCGTCGACAGGAGCGATTGCGGACCTTTGGTACAGAGCCGAGTGGAGGGTCTGAATCAGAGGCTCAGACGGTTCTGCGACCGTGTGGGCTGCAGACTTCTTAAATTGCGCCGTAGGTTGGTGGGGTTTCAGGTTCCGCTAAATAGGTCAGGTGTCCACCACACACAGAAGGCGGCTACACGGGTATTTTAAATAGACAGTTCCTGCGAATTACTATAAGTAGAGGTTGAACTCAACAGCCGTACCAAAATAATAATTGGCTCCTTCTACCGACCCACCCCCCCTCCCCCCGACTCAGATGATATAATAGCTGTATGCGTCAAAAGAACTTGAATCTCATTACAAATAAGTACGCCACTCATACAGTTATAATAGGTGGGGACTTCAATCTACCCTTGATTTGTTGGCGAAAATAAATGTTCAAAGCCGGTGATAGACAGACAACATCTTCCGAAATTGTACTAAATACTTTCTCTGAGAATTACTTTGAACAATTAGTTCATGGGCCCACCCGAATTGTAAATGGTTGCGATACCGTTCCTCACAAGCGACTATTAATCAAATTGCGTGCGTATGGAGTGTCGTCTCAGTTGTGTGACTGGATTCGTGATTTCCTCTCAGAGGGGTCACAGTTCGTAGTGATAGACGTTAAATCATCGAGTAGAACAGAAGTGATATCTGGCTTTCCGCAAGGTAGTGTCATAGGCCCTCTGCTGTTCCTGATCAATATAAACGATCAAGGTGATATTCTGAGCAGGCCTCTTAGATTGTTTGTAGCGGACGCTGTAATTTACCGTCTTGTAAAATCATCAGACGATCAATTCCAATTACAAAATGATCTAGAGAGAATATCTGTATGGTGCGAAAAGTGGCAATTAGCACTAAACAAAGATAAGTGCGAGGTCATCCACATGGGTACTAAGAGAAATCGGATAAATTTTGGGTACACAATAAATTGCACAAATCTAAGGGCTGTCAATTCGACTAAATACCTAGGAATTACAGTTACGAGCAACTTAAATTGGAAAGACCACATAGTTAATATTGTGGGGAAGGCGAAACAAAGGCCGCGCTTTGTTGGCAGAACACTTAGAAGATGCGACAAACCCACTAAAGAGACAGCCTACATTACATTTGTCCTTCCTCTGCTGGAATATTGCTGCACGGTATGGGATCCTTACCAGGTAGGATTGACGGAGGACATCGAAAAAGTACGAAGAAGGGCAGCTCGTTTCGTGTTATCGTGCAATAGGGGTGTGACTGTCACTGATATAATACGCGAGTTGGGGTGGCAGTCACTGAAACAAAGGCGGTTTTCTTTGTGGCAGGATCTATTTACGAAATTTCAATCACCAACTTTCTCTTCCGAATGCGAAAATATTTTTTTGACACCCACCGACGCACGGAGAAATGATCCTCATAATAAAATAAAAGAAATCAAATCTCGAACGGAAGGATTTAGGTGTTCCTTTTTCCCACTACCCATTTGAGAGTGGAATGGTAGAGAATTAGTATGAGAATGATTCAACGAACTCTCTTCCAGCCACTTAAGTGTGAATTGCAGAATAACCATGTAGATGTAGATGTGGATGTAGAAGCCACTGGTAACACAGTTTCTATGACTTTGTTGTCACATAGTATTCTACAACAGACATCCTCTGCTCCACTGACAGTACCATCGTCACCTTTGCACTGCTCCATTCATACTGACACAGCCTGCATTACCCTCTGTACCAGTGTGGATCACGTGACGGGCACACATGTGGTTGCACGTCACGTGATACAGTTATATGCATACCTTCACGTCCAATCGTATCCACCCGTCCGGAGCACTTTTATTTGCACGACCCTCTACATAAACGATCTTATGGGGATCGTGAGTTGCAATATTCTAGTTGCTGATGATGCTTTAGCGCAATATGAAAGCGTCGTAGTTGGGGATCTGTAGTTGAGGAACTGTACCAGAAACGAGAACACCGAGAAATGTAACATCACAATTGATGATTACGAAGTAGATGAAGTTAAGGAATTCTGCTACCTAGGCAGGAAAATAACCAATGGCGGACGGAGCAAGGAGGACATCAAAAGCAGAGTAGCACTGCAAAAAATGCATTCTTCGTCAAGAGAAGTCTCCTAGGGTCAAATATAGGCCTTAATTTGAGGAAGAAATGTCTGAGAATATATGTTTTGAACACAACTTTATGTGCTAGAGATACATGGACTGTGGGAAAACCGGAACAGAATAAGAATCGAAGCATTTGAGATGTGGTGCTACATGCGAATGCTGCAAAATAGGTGGATTGATAAGGTAAGAAATGAGGAGGTTCTGCGCAGAATCGGAGAAAAAAAGAATACGAGGAAAAGACTGACAATAATAAGCGACAGGATCGTAGGACATCCGTTAAGGCATCAGTTGTTAAGGCAATAAATAAATAAATAAATAAAAGGGCAAGCAGGATGACTCAGAAAGAATTTGTATTCGGCGCGATGAAAGGCAGTTTTCTCAACGTGTAGAAAAATGTAAGTTGATGTAGATGAGTAAGGAAAACATACCTATATTGTTCGAATATAGTATTAATGGTGCGCTGATCGACAAAGTCACGGCCATTAAATATCTAGGCGTAAAGCTGCAAAACGATATGAAATGGAACGAGCATGCGAGATCGGTACTAGGGATGACGAATGATCGACTCCTGTTTATTGCTAGAATCTAGGAAAGGCTGGTCATCAGTAAAGGAGGTAGCATGTGGTAAAATTGCGTGACCAATTTTTGAAAACTGTTGGAGTGTTTCGAACTCTCACGATGTCGGACTGAGGGAAGATGTCGAAGCAATTCCGTACTCTTACAATTATTACTAGTAGGTTTGACCGACTATTATTACGAAGATCTTTAATGAACTCGAATGTGAATTTCTGAAGGGAAAAACGCTTTTCCGTGCAACACTATTTAAAAAATTTACGGAAACGACATTTTAGGCTGACTGCAAAGCTAATCTGCTGCAGCCGAAGCACATATCGCTTAAGGATTGCGTAAACGAGAGAAATTAGGACTCGTAAGGAAGCATATAGGCAGTAGTTCTTCCCTCGTTCCATTATTTTGCAGAACGGAAAAGGGAATGATAAGGTACCCTCTGCCATGCACCGTGTGGTGCATGTAGAGTTTATGACCTAACTTCAGTATAATGTTAGCTCAACGTGGCAAAGAGTTAAATGTGCTACTACAACAGTTTCTGGTGTGAAGATGATAGTTCACAACTGAAATGGGTGATGATGTGAATTTTTTCTTCTTGATTGAGTTTGTTGGCGAACATGTGGTGTCTATTAGACTACATTTCGCACTAGGTTACGAAATTCCAATTGCTGTTTATTTTACATATAACTAGTGATGTGAGAATAAAGCCTCTGCATGTTGATAATATGACGCGATGCCGAGTGTCTACACATGGGTATGGACGTTGACACAACATGACAAAAATACACTAAGAACTTTTAGCGGAAAATACTACGCAAAATTTGTCGTCCAATAAGGGAACAAAAATTCTGGGGAATAAGCTATAACGGCGAATTACAAGTATTAATTCAAGGTAGGGACATAGTAAAATTTGTGAAATCACACTGAATACGATGGCTAGGACACGTGGAGAGATTGGCAGAGAATAGAATTCCAAAGAAAGTGATGAAAGGTGTGATCCATTCAGGTAGAAGAAAACGGAGACGTAGAAGAAGAGGGATTACAACGTTATAATGGGTCTCACTAGTAAGGGAGACTGGGGGTAGAAATGAGCAGCAGTCATCCGATAAATGTGGAGAAAATTGTTAAAGAAGTGAAGACTCACCAAGAGCTGTAGCGCTACCAAAGAAAAAAGGAGAGAGAAAGATGCCGTTTTGGATCATTCTCCTTATACAGTTTGTGACGCGAACAATGAAACAAAAAAAGTATGTAACCTAGTATACACACAGATTATCGGTTTGGTCTTAGAAGGCATTCCTAAAAGTACGTACTGCACGCGAGTGGGCGTGTAGACAATTGATTCACGATGTTATTTCGTTTTGTTGCGTAACGCTTTTTCTAGTTCTACAGCCTGTGTTTACAGGGTGATACAGAGGTATATAATTCTGACTTTATTGGATTATACATTCAAATAATTTAGAAACAAAGCAAAGCATAACGGTTACTAGTACAGTGATCTTTCGCCAAGGATCTTTATTTAGTCATATGAAATTTGAAATATCCCTCTCTTGAGCAAATTATTGGTTGAAAAATGAATCTCACTCTTTGCAACATGTTTTTATCTCCTCAAACGGAATTTAATTTTGTCCTTTCCAATGCTTTGCCACTGTCAATTAGCGCGACTAAGTACAGCGGACACTCAGGAATGAATCTGAGTTAATGAAATAACTGCGTTCTGTCGTCGTGGAGAAATTCAATTAAGTAGAACCGCCAGTATTTTCTCGCTGCGGCATAGGAATCCTGGTTGTTATCAGAGACTCTTGGTTCTGTAAGCGTTACAAGCTTTTTAATGTAGTTGTAATTGTTTTTACCACCACATCGATATATAGAGCCATATTAGTACCGTTCGTAGCAGTCGAATGCCATCTACATCGTCGACTAGTGTCCACTGAAACTTAAGACAGCTGACCTAAAATTGTTACGTACTCGATTTGTTTGCATATTTCCAACGTGCTGGATGTTATGGGACGGCTAATTCAGTTATGATGCAAATATACATCCAGAGTTGCGAATAAAATACAGTAGATGTTCATTCAGCACGTGAACGGTTCCGGATTAATACCCGTTTTCTAACCAACCAAGGCCTGCAAAGCTATATGTGCGTCCACAATAACAGTAACATCACTGAAGTTGGGTTGCAAATGTGTAACGAACTTCAGTGAAGTACACTTGGGATCTGCCATATATGTGTCGGCATCACTTAACTGTTATTTTGAAAAAAAAATGATTCAAATGGCTCTGAGCACTATGGGACTTAACATCTATGGTCATCAGTCCCCCTAGAACTTAGAACTACTTAAACCCAACTAACCTAAGGACATCACACAACGCCCAGTCATCAGGAGGGTTATTTTGAAAGTACATTTAACTTTGGGAACCTTGGTTGGTTGGAAAATGGGTTTTATGCCAAACAGGTCACCTACTGGATAAACCTCTATTTTTATTCGCAGTTCCGGCTCTCTTTTTTGCATCATAACTCGCTTTATTGTTCCACTTCTGATGGGAATAATTTATGTCCTCTTCACGTAATGTGACAGTATTTCCACATTATCCTCAAGACAGCCTGTTTTAATAGTGCACTGAAAGATACAAAACTCATCATACTTGAAAATATACTTGCCAACATACCATACAAGCTGAAGTGCAACACTGAGTTTGACATGTTAGATTAGATTAGATTAGATTTACTTTCATTCCAATTGATCCGTAGTGAGGAGGTCCTCCTGGATGTGGAACATGTCAGAAAAACAACAATACATGACAAATATTTACAACTAAAACAAATAAGCTAATGTACCATTCCACAGGTCCCAAGTGGAATGATCGTCATTTTTAATGAACACTAAGAGTCATTTTACAAATACTAATGCACTGAATTTAAAATAAAAAACGTTTTTTATTTATTTATAAGGTAATAAACATGTAATACAACTACTGTAATACTTATTTACAATGAACACATTACTGCACTGAAATGGTGCAGAAGTTAGATTATACTTACACACACACACGAATTTTCAGTGAACACATTACTGCACTGAAATTGTGCAGAAGTTATGTTGTACTTATATACAAATCAGTTGGTTTTACTAAGAAATTCATCAATGGAGTAGAAGGAGTTGGCCACCAATAAATCCTTTAGGCTTCTCTTAAACTGAATTTCATTGGTTGTTAAGCTTTTTATGGCTGCTGGCAAGTTATTGAAAATGTGTGTTCCTGAATAATGCACACCTTTTTGTACAAGACTAAGTGACTTTAAATTCTTGTGAAGATTATTCTTATTTCTAGTATTGATTCCATGAATTGAGCTGTTGGTTTGAAAAAGTGATATATTTTTAATGACAAATTTCATTAAGGAATAAATATACTGGGAAGCTGTAGTTAGTATCCCTAGTTCCCTAAACAGGCTTCTGCAGGATGTTCTTGAGTTCACACCACATATAATTCTTACTGCACGTTTTTGTGCCCGGAAAACTTTAGCTTGGCTTGATGAATTACCCCAAAAAATAATCCCATATGACATTATGGAATGAAAGTAAGCATAGTATGCCAGCTTTTTCATTTTTATATCCCCTACGTCTGACAAAATTCGCATTGCAAACAGAGATTTGTTAAGACGCTTCAGCAGTTCTGTGGTGTGCTCCTCCCAATTGAATTTATTATCAAGCTGTAATCCCAAGAATTTAACACTGTCCACTTCTTCTATCTTCTTGTCATCATATGTTAGACATATACTCTTGGGACACCCCTTACAAGTTCTGAACTGCATGTAGTGTGTTTTTTCAAAGTTTAGTGACAACCAGTGATTAATGTCCACAAATATTTTATTGGCTGATCTTTCTAAGACTACACTTGATTTGCTATTTATTGCAATGTTTGTATCATCGGCAAACAAAACAAACTTGGCATCTGGTAATGTTACTGATGAAAGGTCATTGATATACACAAGAAAAAGTAAGGGCCCCAAAATGGAACCTTGTGGGACCCCACATGTAATTAGTTCCCAGTTGGATGATGCCTGATAGACATGTATCAAGCTCTTTCCTAATAACACCCTTTGTTTCCTGCCAGAGATACACTCCTGGAAATGGAAAAAAGAACACATTGACACCGGTGTGTCAGACCCACCATACTTGCTCCGGACACTGCGAGAGGGCTGTACAAGCAATGATCACACGCACGGCACAGCGGACACACCAGGAACCGCGGTGTTGGCCGTCGAATGGCGCTAGCTGCGCAGCATTTGTGCACCGCCGCCGTCAGTGTCAGCCAGTTTGCCGTGGCATACGGAGCTCCATCGCAGTCTTTAACACTGGTAGCATGCCGCGACATCGTGGACGTGAACCGTATGTGCAGTTGACGGACTTTGGGCGAGGGCGTATAGTGGGCATGCGGGAGGCCGGGTGTACGTACCGCCGAATTGCTCAACACGTGGGGCGTGAGGTCTCCACAGTACATCGATGTTGTCGCCAGTGGTCGGCGTAAGGTGCACGTGCCCGTCGACCTGGGACCGGACCGCAGCGACGCACGGATGCACGCCAAGACCGTAGGATCCTACGCAGTGCCGTAGGGGACCGCACCGCCACTTCCCAGCAGATTAGGGACACTGTTGCTCCTGGGGTATCGGCGAGGACCATTCGCAACCGTCTCCATGAAGCTGGGCTACGGTCCCGCACACCGTTAGGCCGTCTTCCGCTCACGCCCCAACATCGTGCAGCCCGCCTCCAGTGGTGTCGCGACAGGCGTGAATGGAGGGACGAATGGAGACGTGTCGTCTTCAGCGATGAGAGTCGCTTCTGCCTTGGTGCCAATGATGGTCGTATGCGTGTTTGGCGCCGTGCAGGTGAGCGCCACAATCAGCACTGCATACGATCGAGGCACACAGGGCCAACACCCGGCATCATGGTGTGGGGAGCGATCTCCTACACTGGCCGTACACCACTGGTGATCGTCGAGGGGACACTGAATAGTGTACGGTACATCCAAACCGTCATCGAACCCATCGTTCTACCATTCCTAGACCGGCAAGGGAACTTGCTGTTCCAACAGGACAATGCACGTCCGCATGTATCCCGTGCCACCCAACGTGCTCTAGAAGGTGTAAGTCAACTACCCTGGCCAGCAAGATCTCCGGATCTGTCCCCCATTGAGCATGTTTGGGACTGGATGAAGCGTCGTCTCACGCGGTCTGCACGTCCAGCACGAACGCTGGTCCAACTGAGGCGCCAGGTGGAAATGGCATGGCAAGCCGTTCCACAGGATTACATCCAGCATCTCTACGATCGTCTCCATGGGAGAATAGCAGCCTGCATTGCTGCGAAAGGTGGATATACACTGTACTAGTGCCGACATTGTGCATGCTCTGTTGCCTGTGTCTATGTGCCTGTGGTTCTGTCAGTGTGATCATGTGATGTATCTGACCCCAGGAATGTGTCAATAAAGTTTCCCCTTCCTAGGACAATGAATTCACGGTGTTCTTATTTCAATTTCCAGGAGTGTATAAGATTTGAACCATTTTGCAGCATTTCCTGTTACACTATAATATTCTAGTTTACTTAAAAGGATATTGTGATTTACACAGTCAAATGCCTTTGATAGATCACAAAATATACCAGTTGCCTGCAATTTTTTGTCTAATGAATTAAGCACATTTTCACTGTAAGTGAAGATAGCCTTCTCAATATCAGAACCTTTTAGAAATCCAAACTGTGACTTTGACAGTATGTTATTTGAGATAAGATGGTTATAAAGACGACGGTACATTACTTTTTCGAAAATTTTTGAGAATGCTGGTAACAGTGAAATTGGACGGAAATTTGATGCTATTTCTTTATCTCCCTTCTTAAACAGTGGCTTAACTTCAGCATATTTCAGCCATTCAGGAAATATTCCACTGATAAACGACTGGTTACACAGATAGCTTAATATGTTACTTAGCTCAGAATCACATTCTTTAATTAACTTTGTTGATATTTCATCATACCCACTAGATGTTTTTGATTTTAAAGATTTTATGATGGACATTATTTCTGTTGGGGTAGTGAGGGTCAAATTCATATTATGGAAATTACTTGAAATGTCTGGTCTAAGGTAATCCATAGCAGCATCTACCGAACCTGACAACCCCATCTTTTCAGTAACAGTTATAAAATGTTTGTTAAAAAGTTCTGCAACACTATACACATCTGTCACCAATGTATCATTTACTCTTAATGCTATTTGTTCCTCTTCATGTCTGGTCCTACCGGTCTCCTCCTTCACTATATCCCATATTGTCTTTATTTTGTTATCTGATATGACTATCTTTTCCTTGTAATATATTTGCTTTGACATCCATATTACAGTCTTTAATATTTTGCAGTATTTCTTATAATGTGCTATAGCATCAACATTGGAAATGTTTCGGATTGACAGATACAGTTTTCTTTTTGTTTTACAAGATACCCTTATTCCTCGAGTAATCCATGGCTTCTTTGTAGATTTTCCTCTAACCTTGGTAAGTTTTGGGGGAAAGCAGTGTTCAAATAAGGTAAGCACTTTATTAGCAAAAATGTTATATTTTTCATTCATGCCATGAGCACTGTAAACATCAGTCCAGTGAATGTCTCTGAGGAGTGTCCTAAAATAATCAATTTTTGGCTTACTGATTACCCTCTTGAGCTCAGATTTAACAGATTTTATATTCTGTTCAGTATTAACATTTAACAGAAGGAACTGCATGTCATGGTCTGAGAGGCCATTGGCTATTGGTTTTGTAATATAATTTTGTTCATTGGACTTTTCTATAAAGATATTATCAATGGCTGTTTGTGAGCAAGTGGCTATCCTAGTGGGGAACTTTACTGTGGGAATTAAGTTGAATGATAGTGTTACTAACTCAAATAAGTTCTTATTCGGAGAGTCTTTAAGGAAATCTACATTGAAATCACCAGCAACCACTATTTCTTTGTTTTTGGTTATTAAATGGGCCAGTACAGCTTCAAGGTGGTTTACAAACAGATTAAAGTTACCTGCAGGTGCTCGATATACACTTAATATTATGAAAGATTTTTTGTGAAAATCTAATTCTGTTGCACATGCTTCCATATGCTGTTCTAGGCAAAATTTATGAATGTCTATGTTCTTAAATTTATGACAGTTCCTGATGAATGTGGCAACTCCTCCTTTCTCCATTTCTGATCTACAAAAGTGAGATGCTAACCTAAACCCTGTAACACTTAAAAGTTCTATACCAGTGGTCACATGATGTTCAGAGAGGCAGATTATGTCAGCTGGGTTTGAAGACTCTAATTCATCTATGCATATAGTTAATTCATTAATTTTATTTCTCAGTCCTCGAATATTTTGATGCAATAAAGATAGCTGACATTTCACATTGTCTGAGTTAAAATTGGGTGGAGTTAAAATATCTGCTGACAGTTGAAAATTCTTAACCAATGGCTGTTTATGCTGATGTAATAAGCTGGAATTATGTTTTTTGATTTCTTTTTCAAACTGAAGGTTTGTCTCAGTTCTAACCTCTCTTAAAATTTGCTTTCTTTCTGTCCTCCCTACCCTAAAAAAGGGTCTTTTCTGAATCCTATAACCACTGGTATTTTACCACTCATGACAGTGCCTCCCCCCTTTAACTTTCCTGCTGTTTCCCCAGCCAATTTACCCTTCCCCTTCCTGTTGAGGTGAAGGCCATGCCTAGTATAATCCCACCTACTGAGAGAATCAACATGAACCACACCAATGTGTGACCCCGCACCCGACATGAGCAGCCGTTCCAGCTCCAAATTAACTCTCTTGACAGAAGAGTTCAAATGAGGTCGGTCATGGCGCCCAAGAACAGATACAAACTCAACACTAGTATGCTTCGATGCTGATGCAATCTTCGCCAGGTCACACTCTATACTGTACCCAGGATTTCTGTCAATACTGTTACCTGCCCCACCCACTATAACCACGGTGTCTTCCTTAGTGAAATCTTTGCAAAGTGATCCTAAATCCTCTGTCACCTGCTCCAGACCAGCACTAGGTTTAAAAAAATTGGTGACCTGGTATTCTGATCCTAGTTCATCCTGCAAGAGTTGGCCAACACCTCTTCCATGGGAACTACCTAACAACAACACTTTCTTTCTCTTTTCTGATTTCCCTACATTCTTACTTTTCAATCTGCTGCTGAAAGTTTGTTGTGCCCTGTCTACACCTGCAACTGCTTGAGGCTCACCAGCTTCTAACTGAAGCAACAGGTCAAATCTATTTTCCACATTCACCATAAAGCTGTCAGACAAAGTTCTAGGCCTGTTCCTCCTGTTGCCTGTTGCCACTTCCCACCTCTCTTTACCCTTCTCCCTCCTTAACCTGTCAAGATCTCCCCTGGCCTTGTCTAATTCAGCCTGAAGGGCAGCAATTTTCCCCTCCTGTTCCAGTATCTTCCTATCTCTACTACAAATCCTACAAAACCACTGATGAGTCTCATTTACTTCCCCTATTCCCACGCCACTACAGTCACCCACATGGAAAAAACTACAGCACCCATCACACCAAAGCCCCGACCTAACAATTCTACGGCAAGTCAAGCACTTTTCACTCATGATAAACGTAATAGTTGATTAAGAATAAGTCAGTTAAATTACAGATAAACACGAAAATATGGTTACACAAATTTGGCCTATACGCAACTGTGTGTAAACAAAAACAAAAGTGCAAAGTTTCTGAAACAACAAGTTAAACTTTACGCTACTTTCCGGAAATGCTAGTTAAATAATGAAGAGGTAAGCTAAGTTAAATTGCTGGAGAGAGCAAGGAACAACTAAGCGAAATTCTATAGCTTTGCTGCAGCAGAACGTAAACAAAAAATACGACTGTACGGTCTTTTCGCGTTTTCTGCTATATTACGTAAAGAAAAGTGAAACCTTTAATGGTACACTTAAACGGCACACTAATACACTTATTTACCACGTAATCAGTACTAATCTATATGTTTTATAATCTAAAATAACTTATCTTTACGAGAACACCAAAACTCGCGCTAGTCGCCTGGCTGCAGGGCTGCCAACCTGTGAATGGTGATAACAAACATATGACAATCTTCTGGGTACCCATGGACATCACCTTTGTCTTATATTTTCTTACAGTGGTATAAGACATATTGAGTAGTGTTCCACAAGGTTTGTTGAGAATTGTAGTAGATATCCTGGCTGTCAGATCCCTGGATCTTGGGTACCACAGGACGCCTATTATAGGTGCACCAACAACCAATGAAATTTCTTGACTCACTTGAGAAACTTATAGCTACCCTGGGACTTTAACCATTGACAATGTAAACCTACGTTGTCTATCGCATTTGGGTGAGTATACCCTACGAAATATTCGGCTGTAAGTCTTACCAGTGAACTTTCTTTAAGATAGCTGGAAAGCATTTTTAGAGATACGAAAGGCTTGTGTCTTTATTATGCCTCTCCAGACGTGAAACCAAGTTCACGCAATATATTGAACAGAATAGATTTCGGTGAGCTTGTTACACCCGTGGAATACTATACTCAAGAATAATTTATTTTTGAAGCATACAAATACGATAAAAACGATTGCTAAAGGAATAAAATGATACACGGCGAGGACAGGGATTTTGGTTGTGGAATAGGGCGCTGGGGTTTTCTGACTGAATAGGTTGTGCTACAACAATTTCTTTTATTCAATGCTTCAAATTTAAAAGGAAGTTTTATTCTTCTTCCGGATTTTAAGCGAATTCGGAACGCCCGACGTCTTCGGAGTAAACCCGGCGCCAGACCAGCGTGTCGTCGGCAGCAACATCGGCGTGAACCTGGGAATTGTTGAAAGCCGAAAGCGATCTTATTCTCCGCTTTCATATTTACAAGACACAATTACAAGACATACAATTCAGCAATATTTCAGATACGTAATCAGAAAGGCAGTGAATCGTCACATTTCACTGGGAACTTGAGAAATGTATAACTCTAAAGTCAGTGAATATTACACTGAAGAGCCAAACAAACTGGTACACCTTCCTAATATCGTGTAGGCCCCCGCGAGCACGCAGAAGCTCCACAGCACGACCTGGCATGGAATCGAATAATGTTTGAAGTAGTGCTGAAGGGAACGGACGCCATGAATCCTATAGGGCTGTCCATAAATCCGTAAGAGTACAAGGGGGTGGAGACATCCCAGATATGCTCACTAATGTTCATGTCTGGGGAGTTTGGCGGCCAGCAGAAGTGTTTAAACTCAGAAGAGTGTTTCTGGACGTGTGGGATGTCGCATTGTCCTGCTGGAATCGCCCAAGTCCGTCAGAATTCACAATGGACTTGAATGGATGCAGGTGATCAGACAGGATTCTTACGTACATGTTACCTCTCAGAGTCGTTTCTAGAAGTATCAGAGGTCCCGCATCACTCCAACTGCACACATTCCACACCATTACAGAGTCTACGCCAGCTTGAACAGTCCCGTGCTGACATGCAGGGTCCATGGATTCATAAGGTTGTCTCCATAACCACACACGTCCGTCCGCTCGAACTATTTCAAACGAGACACGTCCGACCAGGCAACATGTTTCCAGTCATCAGCAGTCCAATGTCGGTGTTGACGGGCCCAGATGAGGAATGCAGTCATCAAGGGTACACGAGTGGGCCTTCGGCACCGAAAGCCCATATCGATGTTCTTTCGTTGAACGGTTCGCAGGCGGACACTTGTTGATGGCCCAGCATTGAAATCTGCAGCAATTTGCAGAAGGGTTACTCTTCCGTCACGTTGAATGATTGATTTCAGTCGTCGTTGGTCCCGTTCTAGCAGGATCTTTTCCCAGCCGCAGTGATGTAGGAGATTCGATGTTTTACTGGATTCCTGATGTTCACGGTACACTCGTGAAATGGTCGTACGGGAAAATCCCCACTTCGTCACCACCTCGGAGCTGTTGTGCTCCATCGCTCGTGCGCCGATTATAACACCACGTTCAAACTCAGTTAAATCTTAATATCCTGCCGTTGTAGCAGCAGCAGCTGATTTAAGAACTGCACCAGAGACTCGTTCTCTTATATAAGCGTTGCCGACCGCAGCGCCGTATTCTGCCTATTAACATATCTCTGTATTTGTGTACCCGTGCCTACACCAGTTTCTTTGGCGCTTAAGTGTAAACGTCAATGCACCAACGTACTTCGTATCACGTAGCAAATAGTATGCTCATAACGTCGTATACCGCTTCACTGACTCACCTAGCGGCACTGAATAGCAAACAGACTAAGTAGTCACCACCAGTTACCATTAGCAGACCACGTCCAAAGCAAAGTTAATTCCATAAATAACTCAGATATTACAATGTACCCGGCTGGCAGTCATGATTGCTATACATTACAAAGAGACTAGCGGCCGCTTATTACACAATATCCATGCTAACTCATAAGCTGGAGCGCTCTTTTGATGTCCATTGCCTGTAGAGGCACTAGCGCCACTGAGAACTAAGACAGTAACTTGTCACTCAGAACTATCCGGCCACAATCCTCTTATCGTTAGATGACATTAGCCGTAAGGTATCTATGTTTTCAGTTAACAGTGGAGAATAACTCCTTTATAACTACACATGAGCTTGAATCCTGCGCGGCTCCAGGGACTCGAAAGTGACGTCAGAGGGACGTATACGTGTGCAGCAGTGCATTTCGAGTAACCTGAGCATGACTCTGACGCCACTTTGTCCTGTATGTGAGTGGTCCCTCGGAAATTGCAGGAAAAAAAATTACAGCTAAGTACTACACTCGCAGCAATAATGGTTCTATTACGGACATAAGAAAGATACAACAGCCTTACCCATGATCATTCTATATGGCCTGTAACAGACTACATAGCAAGAATTTATCAAGTAACCTACTTGACAGGTCATAAGCTCATTTCACATTTCACTTCTAAGGACACAGCCCACAGATACCAACTCTTCCTCATAGATATTGGCAATGGGGCCGCAAGAGGGATAGTCGATACTGTACATGAGCCAGTGGTGTCAGACAGAGCAGTCTACTAATTCAATAGCGCCACGGCTCAACTGCTATTGTCCCCGTACTCACTCTTTACCACATAACATCCTTTTTTTTTCACCCAGATCTTCTTCATTTTCCAGAGATCTTAGCTGGTGGAATCTTCTTAACAAATTCTCTTCTCAAGAACTCGCTATATCAGAAAAAATCTATGATGAACACCTATAAATTCAATTTATATCTGTCGCTACTATTATTATTATTATTGTACTTGTTATTATTATTATAATTGTTACTATTATTAGAGGCAGAACAGAAGTAGTGGAAATAAAGACAGTATCAACTTTACTAGTTCTGTTTATTCACAGACACACAAATATTTCATTACAATTTTTCCTTTTAAATTATTGTTGCTTCAGGGTAACTATGATGTAAATAATACTGTATCTGTGAAACCACAGTCTGTTGTAAGACAGGGCGTGAGCGTCTCAATGAGATGAGGTTAATTAAATAAATTAAATGCAATACTTTTTGCGTTTGTATGATATACAACGTAGTTGATTCCAAAATGAATCTTCTACACTGGGTGTGATGGCTTGTGGCTTACTCACGGAGAAAAACTGGTTTTGACACCAGGATTCGAAACCGGAATCTTCTCATTCCCATGCCAATGCTCTTACCGACAGAGTTGTCCACGTCCCGAGTCGACGTGGAAAGCATTTTAGGCAAGATATTTATTCACTAAAGGTGAAGTTCTATGTTCACGTCATGGACCAGTGCATAGTCTTGGTCAGAGTGGAAGTATCTGAACAATTCATTCGATGAACAACATTATTTCGTACGGATCTGTTATGTATAACAGAAGTTGCCGATACAGGCTAAGTAAATCTAACAGAAAGGGTGGGTAAAGGAGGCCAGAGAGGGCTAGGTAGGGCAGCTGCTGGCCTAACGGCGTGGAATGATTGCGAGCTGTGGCCCAGAAACTTTCGCACCGGCTGGGTCGCTGTGACCTAGCGCCGTGCTCACCGACCTCCCCGGTGATCGGGCTAAGCCCAGGAACTGCCGTCGAGCTAATGGGTGGCCCACCTGCACCATGACCAGTCCGAGAGCGCCTTCTCCAACACACGCTTGTCCGCCAATTACTGGGTGTCGATAAGTCTCATGGATTTCGCTACCTTCCCACTACATTTTCATTCTCTTAGAAAAACATTTACCGACATTAAATGCGATATCATGACGGCTCTCTTTGGATATTCCCATTTCATTGAGCATTATCGTAAATAAACAACACGTGTACGTAATTTAGCTGGCGTTGGAAGAAATCAGATCCTGTAGTGTAATACGCATTCTACACTTGATCTGAATCGCGCTTAGCAAGGCAGGTATACGCTGCAAAGCTGAAAAGATTACATTTAAGACATAATTTATGCATAATATGCCTCTTTACGCAGATAAGTACAGAAAGCATTGGATTAGATGCTTTAGAGAAATACTTTTGGGGCACATGTCGTGGTGTCATCTAGAGATCCCAGTACTACATCAAAGTCGGCAATGTGGATTAATACCACGAGATTAGCGAGAGCTCGCTGCAATCTCCAACGACGTATGGGAAGCGATCCAAAAGACCTCACCTCCCTCTCAGCAAAAACAGCATTCTCGCACTGAGGTCAATATAGTGCTGAACACGCAGGCACTCAGCCTGGCTATCAACATCATCGTCTAGGACAAACGAGTAGTTAAGTTTTAAGACGAACTTGTAGTGTAGTTAGTGATGAACATTGTACCTCAAGACAACAGTTTGTTAATTAGTGTATCAAGTAATGCTATGCTAATCCATGACAGTTGTAAATTATCGAGTACTCCCATGGCAAATAAGTGGGTCAAAGGTAAGTAATCTTTTATTCGTTTATATAATAAAGTGAACTAACATTTCATGCGTTCTAGTTTGATGAGAGTAGTCCCAGACCAATCATATAACCGACAGTTGTGGCCGGACGAAACTAGTTTCAACTGGTCACAACATATACTCACGAGAAATTATGAATGTATTCTCTTCAGTTGAGAAGGAAGGTATTCGCAAGACATTCGTAATTGTATTTTCTGTAACATTTTGCAGCTCTGACGGAGAGAATTTCAACCGCATAAACTCTATTTTCAATTGTAACGTTTCTTTTAAAGAACAGACACAGTCTTTCTGAACTTCAATGTGGTATTTTTTCTTGTATTCGAGCAGGACTATCGCAAAACGGGGTCACTTCCACACCACGTGGCTACTGGGACATGCTACCCCATAGTAATTCTATGTATATTATTAGCTCCCACTTTTTTGATTGAGTAAAATATGATTTTCACTGTTACAATTAATTAAACATCTAAAATAGTAATAAAATCTAAAAGTACTTCTGGGTCAGAGCCATATATCAGCTTTAACTAGGAGGATATGAAAAGGCTGTAGATGCCGTTGAGGCGGGGATGTCACAAGACGGCCGCAATTTCGCAATTAAATTCAAATTTTACTGCCATATCGAAGCCACTCAAGATCCTGGGGGCACAGTGGTGTTATTAAGATACTATTCTGCGAAAGTCATTCAGGCATGCAGATATAGTAAAATTTATATCATTTCATTCCGGCCAAGTGCAGCATCTCATGCAACCACTCGATGTTGTAGCATAGGTCATCAGTAGTGCGTGATGCCACAGAAAGATTATTCGCATAGAGATTTTTAACAATAAGTAATCGACGGTGCACTACAAGTTACAACACCTTTAATAATTACCTTAGATATATTGAAAATCGGTCATCATTAATCAGTAGGTGTAAGACTCGACCCTCGAGTCAGCTGTCCAATGAGCAATGTATATCGTGTCATACACATATATAAAGTTGAGTCTGAAAGTGCAATGAAGTGACTGAAGTTGTGGTAGAGCGATATGCACATATACCAATGGTGGTAGTAGCACGTAAATAGAGTAGAAAAGGACAGGACATTGGTGGATCTATCTTTTTGTACTCAGGTGATGCTGTGGAAAGGTTTCTGACGTAATTATGACCACCCGACGGGATTTAACCGACTTTGAAGGCGGAATGATACTTGGAGCTCGACGCATGGAATATTCCATTTTGGAAATCGATAGGTAATTCAGTATCTAGAAATCTAAAGGCTGAAGAATCTATCAAAGATACCAAATTTCAGACATTATTTCTCACCATCGACAACACAATGGCTGACGGCTTTCACTTAACGACCGACCGCAGCGGTGTTCGCGTAGAGTTGCCAGTGCTAACAGACGAGCAGCCCTGAGTGAAATAACGGCAGAAATCAATGTGTGTCGTACGACGAACGTGTCCGTTAGGACGGCGCGGCGAACTCTGGCGCTAATGGGCAGGCGACCGACGAAAGTGCCTTTGCTTACATCACGACACCAACTCTCCTGGACTTATGATCATATCGGTTGGATCCTAGACGACTGGGATACCATTGCCTGGTTAGATCAGTCCAGATTCCAGTTGGTAAGAGCTGATGGTAGGGTTCGACAGTAGCGCAAACCCACAAAGGCACGGAACCAAGTGGTCAGCAAGGCACTGTTCAATCTGGTGGTGGCTCCATAATGCTTTGTTTACGTGGAGTGGACTGGGTCCTCCACTCAGACTGAACTGGTCTTTGATCGTAAATCATTTTCAGCTACTTGGAGACCATTTGAATCCATTCATTGACCCGATGTTTCCAAACAAAGATGTTATGTCACTGGGTCATAATTATTCGCTATTGGTTTGAGGAGCATTGTGCAAAATACGAGCGAATGATTTGGCCTCCTACATCGCCTGACATGAATCCCATATAACGTTTAAGGGAGATAATTGAAAGGTCAGTTCGTGCACAAAATCCCGGTCCGGCAACCCCTTGGCAATTATGGACCGCTATAGAAATAGCATCGATTAACATTTCTACAGGGGACTTTCACGTCACGTAGATTTGCAGTACTACGCCGGGCAAAAGGAGGTATCCCATGCCTTTCTTCATATCAGTGTTTGTTGCGCCTTACCGCCTAACCAAACTTGGTACATAAATTATAGATACTGTTTGGAGTGAGGTGGGAGAGATTATAACCAAAGTTCCAGTTTCGAAACGCTGTAAAAATAATATAATCGAAAACGGCTAAACGTTATGGAAAAAATTTACGACAATTTTACCACTAGATAATGCTGTAAGTGCCACAACGTAAATGGTTTCAGCTACAAGTGACAGTTAAATCGCAATGCGACGTCTATGGAATGAGTTACACATTAAATTAACCCACTGAGCAATGTGCATGACCACCAAAGTGTTAGTGAGATTAGCTCATTCACCATGGCAAGGCGGTGCCACAACAGATAAGAGAAAAATCCGTTTTTAGTTATCCTGAGGCAAACCAAGGAGGAGCTGTATACTCCACATCCTTAATTTTGTCGGTCCCAGCGCCATCCAGTGCTAAAATTTTCATTCTTTTCTGTTTTCACGTTTCCCGCTTCATTGAAAGTATTCGCTTCAAATTTGGCGTCATTCCGATCTATGGCTCTCCTTTTACAGCACTTTGAAACTGAAGCTTCAGTTATAATGAGGTGAAGGAGGAGATGGAGGGAGTGAGGATCTATTGCGATATAGGCAGAAAATTGGTCGGAGGTAGGGGAAGGAAGAGATGTACTGAGAGGGATAGGAGGAGATCCAGAACGGAAGCAGGTGGAATTTGGAGTGGGAAAGTGGAGAGGTGGAAAATGAAGAAGGTATGAAGAGGTAGGTGGAAGAGGATGAAAGTGTAAGGAGACAGGTAAAAGTGGGAAACACAGATATCACCTTTGGAATGTTGGAGATTAATACGTAAAAGTGTCCAAGGTGAGTGACATACACATGCAAAGTTTGTAACCTCCCCGGAGAATTTTGAAAGACAATATTTTAACTTCCCCGCTGAATTTAGAAAAGACAATAATTAAATGTTAATGGGAATAGCACCTAGTGTAACTTCCCAGCAAATAAAATAATTTATTGACAATGACAATTAAATGAGAACTAGCAATCTGAGCCATGTGTAAGCTCCCCACAAAAATGAAAGTCAATTCAATAAAAAATGAAATCTCAGTGACAATGAAAACGCAAATAGACCGACATGTCGATCTTAGGCCCTGTTCTTACCTCAGTAAAATTGCATCTGCTCTTATTTTTCGCCATAGCTTGGAGGAAATGCATCGCAAAACTTCTTTGAACTTAAGTAAATTTTTTCTTTAAGGAAATGCATGGGAAACTTTCTTTCAATAAAATGTTTGTTTTGTTAAAATGCTTGGTTTGAAAACAAAATTATTATTGGGGCGATTCTTGATCAAATTAATTACACTTAAGATGCATTACATTATCCGATGAGCGCAATGCTGCTTCATTACCTTATTTAAAAAATATACCTCGTCCTGAATCTTGACCAGAGACCCATGTCGACGCCCGCCGACTCCTCACACACAACAGCGACTGTCTCTCGCGCGCTACTACATGCTCTCGCGACTCGCTATGTACAACTGAACTCTCTCGCAACTCGACCGCAACTGCAACTGCCGACTCCCTACATGCAACTCAACTCTCGCGCGGTCAAGCGCAGACTAGCAACGATAAATAACTCTCTGGTCAGAGATTCTGTCATGCCTCGCCATCGCTGTACTGAATACATACGCGTTTCAAGCTCCTTATAAAAAGCTAGCATATCATAGAAGATGGATGTACATGTGTATGTTCCACATGTCCTCCTAATTCACATACTGGATTTCAACCCTACCTTGGTATGCGTATAGTTTCAATTATCATCTCAAAAACAAAAAAGAAAAACTACTGTGGGAGTAGGAACCAGGTGCCTCCAACTGAAGTGGAGATGATGGCGAAATTAGGGTGATGTAGATGATGTACAGAAAGAGGGAGAGGAGAAGATGGACAAAGATAGGGGCAGGATAAGATGAACAGAGAGTAGGGTCAGAAGGAGATGGTCAAAAGGAGGAGAAGGAGAAATTCCACAGAGCGAAGAGGGAGGAAGAGGTGAACAAAGGGCTAAGAGAAGAAAGAGAAGGGGACGAGGACATGTACAGTGAGAGGTGGTAGAGTGTGTGGGCAGAGGGAGGAGTGACGGATGAGGACAAACAGAGAAAGGGGGGATTAGGCAGCAGACATGCTGTCAGATTGGATTTACATATTCGTCGGACTAGCGAGGGAATGAGGAAGGTAAGCCCAGACTGTCATTTATTAAACGTTGTAAAATCGAAAGAAAACAATGGCACATACAACTTTCCCAGAGATTAGTGAGATCTACAAAGAATTAGCAAGTGGTAAAAGACAATGAACAATTTAGAAAAAAGCAAAGGAAATGAGAGGGATCTTACACATGTCTCACATTTCCAATGACTGTTTCAAACTATTTGGGTTTGTGACTGTTCCTGTGGACCCTTCTCATATCCTTAACTTTTTCTAGATTACTCTTTGGCTCTTTCCACTTGCTAATTGTTTACAAATTTCACAAACCTCTCAGAAAAGAACAGCGTGCCATTGTTTTCTTTAGATTTTCCAATATTTATTAAATGATAATCTGCATCCACACTCCTCCTCATTTCCTCAATAATCCAACGAAAATTTCAATCCAACCTGACATTAGGCGACAAGGAGGTAGATTATAAAAAGAACAGGGGCATTTGCTGGTATGTGTCTCACTAAATGCACTTTGACTGCGACAGTCACCTGCTCTGATTAAAAGTCGGTTATGATTGGTTTGCAGTGATTAAGAGTCAGTTTATACCTGTATAACAGAGCAGAAACAACTGCAGCCAGCCTCGTAATTAACTCCTTTTAATAAAGTCTACTTAAGCAGTTTGATACTCCTATCAACACGTCAACGGACGAGAAATTGAGATGTAATAGAAATAACAGTTTTCGCTTGTAAGTGGTGATGTTTGAATGTCTGAATTTCTCACGTGAGGCTGTTCTGCGCACCCATACTGAAGATTATGGCGTCAGCAGCTCACTGGTGCGGTCGCTTTTCGATTCCAGCAGGTGTTCATCATGGTGTTTGCAGTAGAGACGCACTAACAACAGAGCTTTACCGATTACTGTCAGAGACACACCCATCACAGACTTGCTGGCTCCAGTTCCAAAAGACAGCTATGAAACTGATGACCATTTAACTTCGCAGCGTGATATCCTGGGAAAAGTTGATACCGTGCTAATTAGGAAGCCACGCCCCGTACTGACACCAGAGCTGTGTACCTAAATCCGTCCCTGCCATTCAGAATGGCAGGGACGGAGAAAGGAGAATTTTCAGTTTCATAAGTTGATGCCAAGAGTAGGGCCCCTATGGGGCACTTATACGTGATGTAATTCTGTCTGACACCGGTAAGGTAGGAGTATGGGGTTCGTATGGAAAATTATCTCTTCTTCCCAACGATGGTAAGCTCTCAGCACTTTTCTGGCTGTCAAGTTTATTGAGACACGGGTATTGGAAAGTAATCGCGAGAATATTCTATTCTGGAGGGCGGTCGAGTGAAGATTCAATCTCATAGATCAGTGGAGAGCATTTGGCAGCTATTCAGGATCCCATACAGCACCTAAAATCGGTGAGTATTCTCGTCGCTGTGCTAGGAATTTAATGGAGTTTAATCTCACGTGAAATTTAGAAACGCTACGATCCAGTCAGAGTTGCCTCACCAAATGGTTTTTAACTTTTATATTAAATTCTCTCACATTTCAGTAATTAAATCCCTTGTTACACTTAATTTTAAGTGAACTTTGACTCACTCGTTAACTTATTTCATGCATGGATTAATTCAGGTGCATGTCTCTCTCCTCAATACCATGGGTAATGTAATTATATGTGCCATATTGTATCATGTGTATTCAACTGCGATCTTTGGAAATAACGTTTCTTTTCCACAATGTCTCCCAGTACATTGTAGACCCAATGTCATGTGCATACTTCGGATTCCAGCAGTCTGAAATTTCATTGTATTTTATATCATTTTTTAATGAAGACGTTAGCCATAACCAGTTCATCTTATGAGTGCTGATATTTATAAAATAAAGGTCTGTTAATTGAATTCCTGTGAATGTCATGTCAGTAACTAACTGATCCCATGTCACTTCAATACACATAAAACGAGACTCTCAGCTACATATATACGTCAGGAAAAATGTTTTTCTATGACGACTAAGTGGTGCATATATTCTCCTTAAATTACAGATAGCTTTTGCTCAGCCTACAGGCATGAGAAATACTAATTCATTTATGTTTCAACCATTGATCGTCAGACGTCTGGAGACGCTTGGAATGAATAATTAGGAAAACGAAACAGAAACAGCCTGCGTGTTTCTTCCAGTATAGTTCCCCACGATATAGAAGAATACGTTTAGTTCATTCTGTCAGTATATTATGTACATGTTAACAGCAGACCACATTCATTTAGTTCTTCCTATCATAACAGATGCCGTTCAGACGACAGATGTGAACAAGCGATTTAACATCATCTTCGACTACGGTTATATATAATAAAGCAGAGATAACTTAATCCCTCAAAAATTATATATATATATATATATATATATATATATTTGTGTCGAAAAAGTGATTATTACTGTACTCTCCCCAATTATGATAGAAATCTTATGAAGGATTATTAATGGAATCGTCCCAGTTATGACAAATAAAACCAGAAAAATTTCTGGCAGAATAGATTGAATTACAGTTGTGTACACAAGAATCTTGGACGAATATCTGTGTGTTTACAGTCTTGAAGTTACCTAATTATTCAAGAAAGGAAGAAGAGGACAAAAATAACTAAATATTAGTCACTTTCACACCAAATAACTTACTCGTATTAGCTCAATTGTCCTATGGGCAAATTTATGGCTGTACCCAATAGAGTAAACAATGGTATGGCAAGTGGATGTTATTAAAATGTACCTATCTGACTACAGACATCAAATAATGTCACTTCTCAGTTATGCATTCGAAGCGTACCCGTAATGAATATATGCATTAAAACTAAAGCAATAAAATAGTTTCTTGACATAATTTAATTATTAGTAGTTTCTTGACATAATTAATTATTAGTACAGCAATCTTCTGTTAGATAGCTGGAATCTTTTTGATTTCTGTAATGTGTGGGTTGCACCACCGTTACATCATTGAAGGATCTGGCCCCATGGAATGGACGAACTTCGTGAATTCCTTGCCCATCTGAAGTTTACTGTGGAGGCTGAGGCAGAAGGAAGACTGCCATTCCGGGACGTCATGGTCAAGGAAAGAACTGATGGCACGCAGAGTCACGGTGTGTCTCAGAACATAAGGCACACTGACCTGTACTTGCAGGGCGACAGCTGCCATCACCCTGTCCAGAGATATGGGGTACTAAAAACCCTTGAACACCTGCGCTCACCATATCAGATTTAGAGAGTCTGCCACAAAAAATGTAACACCTAAGAACAATATCGCAATAAGACTGAAAATGTCAGATTAGATACGCTCTCCTCCCCAAAAATACAGTACAAGCTGTGCAAACGGGAACGGTCAAGGAGAAAGAGGTAGCCACTGACTTTATACGGAGCACCAGCGCACTATTAGCATAAATCGGACGCTTACTGCAAAGGCACCGAGTGAAACTGTCTTTAGTCCATTCAATAAAACACAGGCATTAATGGGGAGCGTCAAAAAAGTTCTCGTTTTGGGGAAGGCCAAGATATGTATTGAACAAACAGACCTCGCCATCGAAAATTGATTGCGAGAACACCTGCATCACAGTCGACAAACACTGTCGGAGAATCATACGATGAAACACGAAGGTACCAGGCATTTAGCAGATTTCGAAATCCTGATACAGCGTCGGAATTGGCACCAGGCACAATCCCATCAGCAGGACTGCGACTATAACCTTAACAAGGCTTGTGGACCAAATAGGTCTAATTAGGTCTAATTAGTAAGAGACTGAGTAAACACAACGACCTGGCAGGCAGGTTGGACAGAGCAATTGCACTTACGCCCCCACAGACGCCAACGCAAGCGCCTCTGCAGTTGCTGACGCGCATCCTCCGGCACGGACCGCATAGAGAATGACTCGCTGCTCGCACGCCTCCAGGAGCTCAGCTCGTCAACCTACCTGACGACATAAATAAATTTGTACAAACGAGCATAGAATTCATTTTGAATAGGAAAGTACTGTGAATAGACAGACAAGGAAAGTTCAGGTATACATGCCGGGCGGAGTGGCCGAAAGGTTCTAAGCGCTTCAGTCTAGAACCGCGAGACCGCTACGGTCGCACGTTCGAATCCTGCCTCGGTCTTGGATGTGTGTGACGTCCTTAGGTTAGTTAGGTTTAAGTAGCTCTATGTTCTAGGGGACTGATGACTTCATCCCATAGTGCTCAGAGCCTAACCTTTTTTTTTTTCAGGTATACATCCCAGTGTCGCAAACAGAAGATAAAGTGCCAAAGAACGTGTATGAGGCTGCTGAACGGGTAATTCAGTGTGTGAATGGAGATGAAAATTTAATAATCATGGGGATTTGGACGCGGTTATTGGGAAAGAAATGGAGGAATCGGTTGCCGGACAATTTGGACTTGGCTGAAGGAACGAGAGTGAGGAAAGGTCAACTGAGTTCCGCAATGTTTCGGGTGGTAGTGGAGACAGTTCTGTTCAAATATCACGGTGTTTGGAAGTATATTTGGAAAAGACCCGGAGACACATGAAGATTCCAGCTGGATTACATCATGGTCAGAGATTCCTAAATAGGATATGGAACTGTAAGGAGTACCCAGGCGTAGATACAAACAAAGATAAGAATTTACAAATGATGAAGAGTGTATTCAAATTTAAGAGAATCTACTGGAAGAATGAGAGCAGAAGAAAGTGGGATACTGAAGTACTGAGGAATGATGAGACGAGTTTGAAGTACGCTAGCGATGTAAATACTGCCTAATGGTATAACAGAGGTGACAATTCAGTTAAAAATGAGTGGACAACCCTAAAAAGTGGAAACAGAGATGTACGTACAATGGATGTAACTGCTACGAGACCTTAAGCACTCCGTCTTCAGGCCACAAGTGGCCCATCGGGACCATCCGACTGCCGTGTCATCCTCAGTTGAGGAGGGGTGTGTGGTCAGCACACCGCTCTCCCGGTCGTTTTGATGGTTTTCTATGACCGGAGCCGCTACTATTCGGTCGAGTAGCTCGTCAATTGGCATCGCGAGGCTGCGTGCACCCCGAAAAATGGCAGCAGCGCATGGCGACTGGATGGTCACCCATCCTAGTGCCGGCCACGCCCGACAGCGCTTAACTTTGGTGATCTTACGGGAACCGGTGTATCCACTGCGGCAAGGCCGTTGCACACGAGACCTTAATGAACCGTTGAAATTCTTAAAATGAACAATGAGAGAAAGATATATAAAAACTTTGAGGAAGAAACAAGAATAAAGCAGGATACATAATCCCTTCATAATGAAAGAAAAGGAAAATGAAGGCCAATGAAAGAAGAATAGCTGCGAGAAATCAAGTTCTGTCAGAGGAAATCTGCACAAATATCCGAACAAGTCTTTTCAAACTGGTGCAATTATTGAAAACTTGCTTCAGATCTCCAACAATGTAAGTCGGCAATAGCAGTGATTCGCAACTGTAATCGGTCACTAACGTAATATGTAGGTGTTACTGTCTGTAGGGATATGAAACGGATCGACCGTATAGGCTTGTCCGTACGTAAACCAGGAAAGCAGAGGGACAGCTAGGATATAGGTTAGATTCAATATATGTACAAAAGAAACTGCTTACAAGACGTTTGTTAGACAACCTTAGAATATTACTCAAGTATGAGGCAGCCATACCAGATGTTACTAACATAGGATACTGAACGTACACGAATACGGCAACACTAAAGGTAAGAGGTTCTTTGATTTGTTGTGTGAGTCAGCACTTGTGAACTGGGAGTGAGTGAACCAGTGTCATTTTATGGGCTTCCTTCCCACTGTGTGACAACAATTTTAGGCATTTTATCCACATTCGTTTCTTTTATTTGTGTAAGGGCGCTGATAACCTCAGTACTGAGGGCCTATAAGCTCCAAACAAACACCTACACACACCCTGACACGTGGAAAAGACTCGCGGAGATGAAAAACCTGAACTGCAGGCCCCAGAAGATGGGCGATCATTATTCTATGAAACACTACTCGCAAATGCTCAAGAACCAATACTGAATGAGGCGTCTACGAATGAGATACATATTGCCCTGGTAGGTACTAAGACGATAATGTTAAGAAATTTAAGGCGAGTAGGAAAATCTTTTAATCATTCTTCCTTGCTCAGTACAAGGATGGACAGGTGAGAAATCATAATATGTGGTCCAATGTGAAGTACAGTCTGTCATGCAGCCATGTCTCAGTGGTTTACAGGGTAAGATGTATAAGGGGCAGCAAAATGATGACCAAATGCCCGGCACAACGGGGCCATGGAATGGTGCCATTCAAAAGTAATCACCACCTGCGTTAAGACAGTTTCCCCACTGGGAGACGAGGCGACCTGTTCCTGTTTCATAGAACGCGGTGGCCCGCTGACGGACCCACAATTGCGCCCAATCTTACTGCTTGTGACTGAAGCAGACGTCCACGCATGTCTTTCTTCAGGTAACAAAAGAAGTCAGAACCACACGGTGAAAGATCCGTGCTATTCTGAGGATGCTGCAGTGTTTCCAAACCACTTCGCCGAAGCGTAGGGTAGCCCTCGTCCGACAGGCAATGCGCTTGCGGGCCTAATTGTCCAACATGGTGATTACGTCCCACAGCGTTCTTGGGCGTTTTGATTTTAGAGAGCGTCACAGTTTCTGTAAAGTGTCTTCACAGCGCTAACATCGATTGTGGTGCCATGCTCAAAGAACTTGACGAGCAAAGGACCCTGCAATAGTAGAAGAAGGTCATCACAACTTTACCGGAGCTTGTGTGAGTAGTTTAGGTTTCTTTGGCGAAGGAGACATGGGGTGTTTCCACTGCGGGCTTTGCCGTTTGCAGCCGAGCTCGAAATGTTGGCGACCTGAAGAAATACACGTGTAGACGTCGGTTTCAGTCGGACGAGGAAGTGCAAGAGTGGGTACACTTGTGAATCCGTGAGCAGCTGACCGCACCCTAGAAAACTGGAATTTATCTTTTAATATTCCAGAGGGATAATTCTCTTAACGCGAGTGGTGATTACTCTTGTATAGAGCCATTTCATCGTCCCGTCCTTTCGGGTATTCGGTTTTAATTTGACTGCGCTTCACGTATGCTGATGTGCCTAAGCTAATTACGGATGTGTGTTGTTTCCTATTACACGCATATATCACATCCGTTTCGTTTCATTGTGTCACTAGTTATTATTCGTGTTTTGTGTGCACTTTATTTGTATCTATTTGTTAAAATGACCTTACACAGGACACTACGACAAAAAACGTAAACATGTTGGTATATTTATTCCTTAATTTCCTTTTCCAATTTCATTTACAGCACTATACAGAATAGGAGTTCAAGAAATAAAAAAACTGAGGATTGAAGCACAGTATCCAGTGGACACCTATCTCCGGCAATGATTAGTGCAAGACTCACCATTTGTCCTGTCTCCACACCCTTGTCTTCTGAATTCGTTAAGGGGGCGCAGGTACTATAAACGTGACTACACTTTTTGACACTTTGTACGCAATATTTGTGGCTCACTTTGTGAGACTGGGAGTCAATAAATTATAGTATTGATAAAAGTTTTCGTTTTTTGCAGTTCACCCATGCATACGTAAATTTTAACAAAAGGAATCTCACGTTCCCAACACAGAAAAATTAACTTCTTCACGGAGTTAGGGTCATTAGTCAAAGCATTTCCCAAAAAACCATTCAGATATTTATTATATTTAGGTACTGACAACAATATTCCTTATAGTATAAAAAAGGAACACTATTTCACTGCGGTACCATTTTCTTTGGAACCACTGACTGCACAGCTTTGAAAAAGAGTCAGAGTCCAGACAACATTCAAACCTCCAATTTCCTTCCCTGATGCTGATGTGTGAAAAAGACAGGTAATTTATTTTACTACAAAAAAATATTTTAAAATGTAGGTCAAATATCACTCACATCATCATGTTATAAATTTTTCATGAAATAGTAGGTAAGGGAAGTAGAGGAGGTCATTCCAAATATCTGTACCAATTTTTGTGAGCTTAACTTCAGTCATTTAGGAGAGAAGTGTACCTGAGTGATGAAAATTCAAGTTTTCGGTAAATCGCAAAAGAAGATTTACAGATTTATTAAGCTTCTGCAGCAGTCTCTGCTTCGGTTACCTGCTACTTATCTATAACAGTTAGAGCTGAAGCCATATTCCTTCCCGTCTGGATGTTCAGTTTCTTCATAACACTGATCATTGAAATTGCGCCATAATTGAATATTATTATTGCATCCATTACTCCAACCTTCAGTACTTTCAGCCCAAAAAATCAGTTTTGGGTATTCTCTCCCATATGCAGCCGTAGAAGCTTTCATTTGCATTCTGAGAGAGACCATGCATACATTTCCTGAGTAGATTTTTACTTGCCAGATCCCTATATATAAGCCTAATTGCCTCCAGTACACCAATTGGTAAGGAATGCTTATGGCTATACTGTATGTCTGCAGCAATGCTCAACCAGTACTTGCACCACGAATCTTCCCCTTTTGGACACAAACCATGCTGCAATGTTTCATCTGTTGACACTGTGAAACCAGGTTGCCCAAACAGCTCGTCTCATGTTCTCCAAATCTCCTTCATTTCTCCTTATTGCTAGTCCCTAATATTGAGTCAAAGAATCAGTTTCACTTTTTGTAAGACGACCTGGACCACCTTTGTGTTTTCCGTGTGACAGTTTCTTTTCCACTGAGGTCTTTTCATAATTTTCTCAGTCGACTCCCCCTCTTTTTTGTACATGCCCAGCACATTCAAGCTTTTCTGTCAGTGTCCCCATATGGTCTGTCATTAACAATAGTGTGTTTTTCACCCCCCCCCCTTCATCCCCAAGGTAGCCTACATTCCTTACACCACGACTAATCTCTGATACTCTAAAAACGTTTAGAACTCCTTTCGATTCCATGGTTCCACTTGGGCCATCAAATTTCTTTACACAAACATGGGTTCCAATAAATTTACTAGAACAACCCTCGCAGTGCTGTGTTAGACATTCATAATCTAGTATCTTATCAGTTTCAATACGTGTGACAGTTACAACCCCATTCAGAGAAGTATGACCTCTCTTCTGCCAAGATTCATCAAATGCTGCTACAGTGTCTGTATTCTCAGGCAAGGCTACTGCTTCTTTTGCTGCTGCTTTCATTGAATGTTCACTTACACCACATAAAGCATATCTGTCAAATCCATCACTGCTTAAAAAGTCTGGGCAGCTCTCCTTCCCCTTCCAATACATAGCATTGCATAAGCAAGCTGAATATTTACACTGCAATGTCGACTATCAGTTACTGGCGATGTCATAGTATCACTGTGCACCTTACGCGAGTTACAGGCAATCACTTACCGACTTGAAAGACCCTTCCTTGGTGAAATGTCCTCAGAAACGTCAATACTATAGTCATAATTTCAGTACTTACATTTCACAGCACTCTTCAAAAGTCTTGACAGCGTATTTAGGTTCACAATAACATTTCCGTCATTATTGCTGCTCACAGTACTACTAGGCTCGTTCTTATTACGTTCAGAAGGCGGAAGTTTACGTCTGGACGCACTGCCTGTAAGTTTCCGCAGGTAACATTTGAAGCAACTGACGTGTATTATTCGGTTATGTTAGGAACTGGTTGCCGCGAATCTTTCGTTTGGGACAAAATTTCTTTACTCTCGGCATTTGTAGCACAGGAAACACACACAGAAACAAAACAAAACATAGTACAAAACCACACGTGTATGAAATTCCGAAATAATATATTCTCAGATCTTTGTTTACATTCAAACCCTAGCCTTCTAGACATGCCTGTACTTTGGTTCCGGGAGTCAATACCTTCTAGAATACACCTGTGTTAACGATCGGAACTAACGACGGAAAAAACGGTGGAAAAAAATAATGCATCACATATTCTGACAGACTTCAAACTGACAGCTGGGCGTGGCTCCTTTGCAACGTTATGTTAAGCCGTTATTTTAGAATGAACGGAAAATGATAATGCCCATAAACTATACATATTTTAAATCAGCATGAAATGCTCTTTTCTATAGACCAAGAAATTTTTTTTTCTGATTTTTGATTATTTTCATGAGCATTTCACGAGGTGAACTTCTTGTATACAGAAGAAACATGGTTGAAAACTTTGGTCAGATTATTCGCTCTCCATCTTCCCTAAACCGCTAGAAAAGACTGAAGATGAATGCTACGCGTGAAAGGTATATCATTCTGTATGTAAAACTGGTCCAAATTACATAACACTCTTTCTTAAATTAACGTGATATAGATACATTCTTCTTATTGAAATAAAATCAAATCCCAGAACCATGTGTTTAGTCGGGAACATTCAATAAAGCAAATAGAAGACTTTTCCAACGAATTTTCGCAAAGCAGTTTTCAAACAAGGCTACTGATTATTGTATGTTATTACTTTGAAAGGAGCTGATCGGAAGCTAATTTAGAAATTCAGGGACGTCGCTTCAGTAAAATGATCGGCTGAATTCGGTACTGCTCAGAGTTTCGCAATATTATGCATAATTTAAGATCACTCTTCATTTCGTTGCCTGAATGAATCACACACGGGCTCTGTTGTCCGGAAGACAAGGCAGTTCCGAAAACGATGAATTGGACATGTAATATATCCGGTGGTTTTTCGTGTGTAATTCTTCTTTATTATTTGCGAATATTTAATGACCGCACATGACGCTTCCATTTCATTAACGTACATGGAGTAGCGGGTTCTCACACACACATTTCAGTTGTAAAGCACAGTAAGTGCTTGAACATGTTACCTGCCGGGCTGCGTGCTGCGTACATTTCATTACATTTAACAGGTCGCACTGCACATGCCTCATGTAGCCGAAGTAGACGTGTATGTGTATCTCTTGCAGTTTGTGCCAGAGTGCACGTTGTGTGTGAGTGTGTGTGTGTGTGTGTGTGTGTGTGTGTGTGTGTGTGTGTGTGTGCTTTCCAGTTGGGTGTGGTTTGTTCTACATCGCTGCAGACAGGTTTTACAGCGCAAAAAATTCGCTCACAGACACCGCTGGCAAATGCGAAGTCTCTCGTTTAGAATTTTCTCAGGACTAACATTCGCAGGTTGAACCATTGATAATCCACCGCACTTTCAAAGTTTTCATAATTTCGATGGAACAAGGAAATAATCATTCAGTTAAGCTCAGTGTAACTCAGATTGAAGTTGATAATCGTGCTATAAAGACCGGAATAATGATATTGATATCAAATAATTGACGTAATGGAGATAGGATACGTAATCATTGTGTAAGAGATTCTCCGAAGCATCCTCTTCGATTCTTCATTAATTTGTATATAATCATTTAGCAGATGCAGCAATTAATCTTTTATCCGTCTGTTTTTAAGCATCTGAGAAAGCCTTATAACCGATGCTGCTATATTGAATACAAGTAATTCAATCCAGGTGAACATACTTACTGGTATTGCCATATAATATTTACTATGCTTCATTATTGTAGTTGAATTTTCATCTTGACTAAAGCAATGTATAAAAATTTTAAAACCTGCAGTTCTAGAATGTGTAATATCACAACTACCACAGTTGCAACAAGAAGCAAATCCGTTCTATTTCGTGATTTTATGTAGTCTATTATTATTATTATTATTATTATTATTATTATTATTGTCTCTTTCGCTGACTATTAGACACTTACGGAATATGTATTTGGGCCCTGTTTTTTTCACAGAGCAATACCACGAACGAAAGAAGAAAATTAATCGCTCTCCTGTTTAGTGACACTGGCATTAAGAGTGTGAAATATCAGAAGCGCTCTAAAATATCAAGGTTTAATATGTACTGGCTTCGTAATCTACTTGCGATGCCTACATAATTTTGCCTGAGGTATAGCATCGGTTTTCAGCTTAGCAACGGAGAATCGAAAGGACTGACAGAGCAGAGGGTTTCTTTTTCCATTATAACCGATAATAACGTACTTCATGTTGCTAGTCTGAGTTTCGGCCTTTATAGATATCAGAGTAGAGAATTTGTGGCTTCACGTTGATTCACAATACCATAAAAGATTCAGTTGGTATTTCGTCTCCACCACATACTCACAGCTCAGTCGTTTAAGGACAATAAGACTCAACTATTGTGTGAAGCAATTATATTTGACAGCCAAGAGTAGGGATAGGAGAAACCGACCGGTTACAACCGATACCCTTATTTCAGTTCTGAATAACCGGTATTTTTTTGTGTTTGGTCTCGCCTACAACAGGTATTTTTTTTTCATTTTTAACTAATAAATGTGTGGAAAACCGGCATAACCGTCTGCCACAGGACCAGCACTAAAATATTCTGTTTTTAAATTAAACTTTGTTTACCAACAAGTCATGTTTATTCGTAAGATTTCCATTCATTTGAAATATTAGGTTTTTATAAAATGTGGAAAAAAGCAGTGACTGATATTTTTATAACGACGTTGACAGACACTAGTTGAAAACACTTGACGTAATAATGGGTGCAGCACTGTTGAGCCTACAACGTACCTCTTACAGTGTGATGTGGCGTGTTAGACGGAGTACGCGTGGACGTCCAGTGTGCAAGCCCTGCGGCCATTTGGTATGCACGGTAGTTTCTTGCCATAGACCTAGGACATCGGTTGTATTGCAAAATGGCACTATCTCTACGCTGGAAGGATTTTACGAAGAGACGTCGTAATCTAGTATAATGCTCTAATTTCTCTAAAAAATTAAAAATAAGAGCAGGCACAACAAACATGCGACAACATAAAAGGAGACTACATCCACGGAGTCCCTTGCACGAAAAGATTAATCCGATCGACATATCAACAATTTTATTGATGTGCTATAAACTTAGAATAATAACTGGAACCTTAATTTTTTGGTTACATCCCAAACTGACGACGCAGGAAAGGCATCAACTTCCCCATTCGCCGCTGCCTTCCCCGTCTACTTCATCCCCGCCATCTTTACTGGAGACACTGAGACCTATTTCAACCACAGCCTCAACCCCATGTCGATCGAGATCTCATACTCTTTCATTAAAATTTTTCAATTTTTGTTCCGAATTTATGTTTATTGCAGCAAAGAACAGCAGCAAACAACTGAAAATCCGTTATTTTAGAGAGGTTTTTTAACCCTTTTAACCGTCATATTAAACTGGAGAGGAAAAAGATCGATTTATCTGAAAACTGATTGTTTCAGCTGTAAGCACCTTCCCTAGTCAAATGGTTCAAATGGCTCTGAGCACTATGGGACTCAACTGCTGAGGTCATTAGTCCCCTAGAACTTAGAACTAGTTAAACCTAACTAACCTAAGGACATCACAAACATCCATGCCCGAGGCAGGATTCGAACCTGCGACCGTAGCGGTCTTGCGGCTCCAGACTGCAGCGCCTTTAACCGCACGGCCACTTCGGCCGGCGCACCTTCCCTAGTCAGGAGTGGTTTGGTTGCAAAATTACTTGAATACTAGCAATTGTACCGTTCACGCAGCGATAAGGAACCGATTAATTCTGAGTAGGATCGACCCATAACCCTAAGAATTTGTGACACTGTTTGTTCCATAATTGATTCGATGACACTGTGTCTTGTCTTGGTAAATGGGCAGTAGAAGTTCCACAATGCCTAATTTGCCAACTCATGTTCCACAATGCCTAATTTGTCAACTCATGTTCAGAAAAAACAGAACACCCTGAACGACTGGAAATAGGACATTCATATTCACAAGACATCTACACTGGTTTGTACTCAGAAGTGATTAGCATTTGAACCATGTCTGCCCGCGGGTTCAAGGTCAACATCGATATCGAGGCGGAACACCACCTACCGGCAAAATGTGCCTGCGGATCCCGTTGTCTCTTTATACCGAAGGAAATGGATCAGTCAGACTTGAGGAGACATGCAGGATGACTCGCAGACGTATGCGCCAACCATACCGTCAAATCAGTGAGTCTGAAAGAGGATGTGTTATTGGCATGATAGGAAGTGATGCATCCCTCCGGGAAATTGTCGGTGTTATGAGGCGAAAGGTTTCGGCAGTGCAACGGGTATGTGCGAATCGTTCACGGAAGGCTGTTGAACACGAAGATATGGAACAGGTTGCATCATCCAGGCCTCCCCAAGAGAAGATCGACACCTCATCCGAATGGCATTGCCGGACAGATCTGCGTCCTCCTCGGCTCTGGCGCAATGATGGAACACTGTAACACACCGCACCCTATCAGATACCATACTCAGATTCATGGTAGGGTCCGAGCCAGTGTGCCTGGGTCGCCGTCTCTCGAGTTCCTAACGGACATCAACAGAGTTGGGATGGAGCTAAAGTGAGTTGCAGACAACCATGACTCGCCTGACCATTGCCAACACACATAACTTGAGTGGGGACGACCTTGGTTGGTCGTTCGGTTGGTTGTCTCATCAGACGATGTGTATTTGGTAGCCGACCGCTTATGGAAACTCAGTGTGTGTCGACTTGTGATTTCTCCATATTGTCCCACAATGATTGGTTTCAGGATTGTCGGAGTTCTTGGTGCAACTGTTTACGTGGAACTGTGTGTAGCTTCTGTGATTTCCAAAAATGAGCAGTTATGAATGCTGTCTGCATATTGGAGTAGGCTGTCGGTCGGTTGCGACAGGGCAGAGAGGAAGTCTCCACAGCGCGAGGTCAGGCTGTGTCTGCTAGTAGCATGCAAGTGCAGTCGGATTTGTGAGGCACTAGCTGCAAGATTATAGTTCGTCGCCCACCTTTCCTGAATACTGGAGTTGAGTAATCAGTTAACCTGTTGTGAAACCTCAACTGCTGTGACATATCGTCATTCGCTGCCGGTTGTTACTTCCTGGGCCGTTCATGCAAGCAGCAACGTATGGTGTGCTGGAATCAGCAAAATTTTTCTGCTGTTTTCCTGTATGGTGTTTAACTTTGGATTGATGGTAACTTATTAGTGACGTTCACCAGCGGTACCTTCTGCACTGTGGCTGTTAATGTTCTGATTATCTGCCCTGGTCGTTGGCATTGATTTCCGGCAGTGTGTTTTCCTTGCCGTGTTGATGCTGTCCAGCACGGCGTGTAGTTCGGCAGCCTTGGTGTCGTTCTTATTTTTTTGAATGAGTATTGTGGCTTGACTGTATTTAGAAGCCAACTGTCAGGACGTAGTGCTGCTGGTATCTTCGTCCTCGATGATACTTTCGGTTGGCATGCTGTTGGTGGGGTGGAAGGGAATTGATTAGGTTGTTGTTTGGTTCTTCAGACATCCCTATGTCGTGTTGCTATCCGATTATATCGTATTACTCTCGGCTGCCTCTCTCGCCTAAACTTATGTCAGACTTTCCTCCCCAGGCCGACCCTTGGAACACTTCTGAGCACCAATGTTCTGTTGTTTTGGGATTGTGATTTTCTTCTAGTCTCAAGTACTGTGCCAGGCCGTCAGCCGTGTATTAATTTAGGTTGTTTTAATATTCAGTATGTAGCCTTCAGCCGAACTTCAACATGAAATATTTTAAAATAAGGCCTTCAGCCGAATTACATTAAAATTTGAAAAATCATTAGAAAATTTGAGAATTTTCCTCTCTATCTTAATTTTGTTATCCAGGTCTTAAGCCTGGAGTTGTTCTATGTTCAGTATATGGCCTTCAGTCGAACCTTATGCGAAATATTTATTAGATAAGGCCTTCAGCCGTCTTAAATTAAAATTTGAAAATCGTTTGAAAATTTGAAAATTTTCCTCTCTATCTTAATTTTGTCATCTAGGCCTTAAGTCTTGAATTGTTCTATGTTCAGTATATGGCTTTCAGCCGAACTTTATGTGAAATATTTTAAGATACTTTAAATTTGAATGGTCATTTCTCAAAACCTTTTAAAATTTTCTTACTGAAATTCTTGTTATCCAGACCTTAAGCCCTCAGTTCTTCTATTTTCTAACTAAGGCCGTCTGCATGTGTATGCCTTAAGGCAATTTTTATAACTTGTGTTATGGCCTTCATTCGTATTGTTTCGCGCCCTTTTCCACAACCTGATCCGTTCTGTCCTGCGAAACCAGATTTCAGTACTGACTGTTAGTACAAGAAAGGAACAGTACCTACATGTCACGTATAAGATAAATATCAAGCGGTAATGCTTTAGTCAAAAATTTAAACAAGAGTATATGGAAGCCGAACCACTAAGGGCTTCCATGTCCATTAACAGATGTGCTGATACTTTTGATCAAACAGGACAGGTATGTTACGTAATCATTTAAGACATCATATAACTCAGTCGAAAATATGTTGAACAGTAACAGGGAAAAGACTGAGACCTCCCGTACCTTTTCCTAAAGACTGCTGTTTTTTTGTTGAGTTACGGTCCTCAACACATTTTTAATTTTTCAACAGGTTTTAAAACAGCGCACAATACACTGGAAAGTGGAAGTTACACTCAGGAAACAACACTTGGCCTGTCGGTAAGCCATATCTACGCGTTATCCAGCAAAGGCTGCAGGAGAACTTATGTGAGGTTCTGGAAGTACTTGAGAGGTATTTGAAGAAATGTAAGTTTTGAGGGCAAGATGTTTTTAGTGTCTGTATTATGAATTGCACCTGTTCTTCTCAGAACTCAGGTTACATAGCAGAGTCAATACTCTGAATTAAACCTGTATCTGTCTTTAAATACCGACAACGACTACACAAAGAAAGCTTATTACGCTTTCTTTCGTTTGCTTTGAGCAAGTACCAGGCACAATAAATTCGATTTGCTGTTCAAAATCTATTTTAATAACGGTTCAATAAGTTGCAAAAAAGATCTTTATATGACTGGAAGAATTAAATGTCATCTTCTACGGGGAGCGTCTGATTCGGTCTCGGTTTCGATCCCAGCGACGACTTAAATTTTGAATAGCAATCATCAATATTGGCGCCCGAAGACTTCTGGTCTAAGAAGTCAAACCCATTCTGTCAAGACTTGCCAAGCTGGGCTGAGGAATTGACAGAAGTTCAGGACACACTCTGCTCCTAAAGGCGGGAGAATCAGCAGTGCTAAACGGCATGAGGATGCAGAAGACAGTGGAAACAACTGCATTAAAGACACGTAACTTGTATCCACAGGACATGTTACCTGTAATTGAAAATGTGTCATGATGATCTCTCCACTGTAAAAATATTCCCGAATAGTCCCCTATACGGACCTACTGGAGTAGACTGTCAAGTGGGATATGGACACGAGGAAAAGATGTAATAAGGAATGAAAGAATAGAGTTCCACGAGTCTGGACGTGGAATGTCAGAAGTTTAAACGTCGTGGGGAAGCTAGGAAATCTGAAGAGGGTAATGCAAAGGCTCAGATCAGATATAGTGGGGATCAGTGAAGTGAAATGATAAAAAGAAGAGAATTTCTGGTCAGATGATTATAGGCTAATGTTAACAGCAGCACAACATGATATAACGGGAGTAGGATTCATTATCAATAGGAAGTTAGGGAAAAGAGCGAGTTAATGCTAACAGTTCTGTCACAGGGTTGTTTGCATCAGAATCAACAGCAAACCAACACCGATAACGATGCTTCAAATATACATCACGGCGTAATAAACTGAGGTAGAGAAAGTATAGGAGGATATTGAATCGATGATTCAGTACATAAAGGGAGATGAAAATATGATAGTCATGGGGGAGGGTTGTAGGAGTGTGAGTAGAAGAGAGGGTTACGAGAGAATATGGGCTTGGTACTAGGAATGTGAGAGGAGAAAGACTAATTTAAAAAAAACGTTCAGCTAGTAAAAGCGAATACTCCGTTCAAGAATCCGAAGAGGAGGAGGTAAACTTTGAGAAGTTCGGGAACCTTCAGAAGATTTTAGTTATGTTACATTGTGGTCAGAGAGAGATTCCGAAATCAGATACTGGACTGTAATTCGTACTTCAGAGCAGATATAAACTCAGATCACAATTTAATGGTGGTCGAGAGGAATCGGAAGAAAGCTGAAAGTAATTAGGAGAAGCAGAAGGGAAAAGAAGAATGAAAACGCAAAGAAGTAGGATACGGAAGTATTACGAAATGGAGAATTATGCTTGAAGTTCTCTAAGGCTATAGATGCTGCGATTTAGAATAGCTCAGTAGGTAGTTCAATTGAAGAGGAATGGGGATCACTTAAAAAGACAATCACAGAATTTGTAAAGAAAATTATAGGTACAAAAAAGGTAACTGCGAAGAAACCATGGGCAACAGAAGGGATACTTCAGTTGATCGATGATAGAGGGAATCACAAAAATAATTAAGAAACCTGAGGAATACAAAAATACAAGTCGCTCAGAAAAGGAATACATTGGAAGTGCTAGGAGGGTAAGTCGAAATGGCTTCATGAAAAATATGAAGAAATCAAAAAAATAAGCGATTGTCTAAAGGACTGACTCAGAATTTAGAAAAGTCAAAACAACCTTCTGCGAAAATAAAAGCAACGATGGTAACATTTACAATAAAGTGGGAAATCCACTGCCGAATGCAGAGTAGAGTGCAGACAGGTGGAAAGAGTACACTGAAGACCTCCACGAAGGGGAAACTTGACTCATGTGATTGAAGGAGATGTATCAATCCATAGGGGAGAAGAACGGGATCTTGTACTAGAATCAGAATTCAAAAGAGCTTTGGAAGACATAATATCAGATTAGGCAATAGTGTTGGATAACATTCCATCAGAATATCTAAAATAAATGGGGGAGGTGGCAACATGAAGACCATTAAGGATGGCGTGTAGAATGTACGAGTCTGGCGATGTACCGTCTGAATTTCGGAAAAATATCATCCATTCACTGCTGAAGGCTGCAAGAACTTACAAGTGTGAGAATTATCGGACAATCAGCTTAACAGCTAACGCATCCAAATTGCTGACAAGAGTAATACACAGAAGAACGGAGAAGAAAATTACGGTTGTATTAGATGACGATCAATTTGGCTTTAGAAAAAGTAAAGGCACCAAAGAGGCAGTTCAGATGTCGCCGCTGGTAATGGAAGCAAGAATAAAGAAAAATCAAGACTTGTTCTAAGATCTGTTGACTAGCGGCTGCTAATGCCTCTTTCACCCAATGTAGGCCTGTTCATACTCTTCACAAAGATTGGCTAAACTGCTCATAAGGTCCACAGAAAACTTCTTGCAACCAAAGAATCCTGAAGTACCAAGCACAAACAACTAACACATTTACCCTAGCAGTCGACCGTAAGAGCAGAAAAAAATGGCATGGTTACACGACAACAACCTAAGACATAAATGCAGAAATCATCCTCTCTTGGTATCAAAAACCCGCTGAGGCTATTATTTAAGACACTCTCCCGTTCATCTTTCTCTCCAGTTACAAGCACAGACGTACCGAATATCGGAGGTGCGCAGATGTAATATCAAAATTTGTTTTGTAAATCGATAGATCGCCTCACATAGAGACTTTTCAATTACTCATTTCGTAAGTGCATTGGTCGAGGACGCAAAGATCCGGGTTCCGGTACCCGTCCGGCACAAAATATATAATTTCTCATGAAGTTTTCCCTCTGGTATTACGGACTTTTCCATGGTGTCTGTTGCTTAATCATATCGTTCACTATTTCTTCTAAGTGGTAAGTAGGGAATAATAGATTTTAAACTCCAGACGACGAAGCCATCAGAATCGGAACCCAAGCAGAGACAAAGAAAGAAATCGAATGCGTCTTGACAAAAGAATCACCATAAATTTACCTTAAACGAATATGGGAACAATGTATTTGGACCAATGTCCACTCGGATCTGCGTGCAGTGTGTCACTTTTACACCACGTCCTAATTGTTGTTTCCCACATACACTATTCTGTGGCTACTCTGTGGAGATCCTACTCATTTGTTATGTCATTAGTTTACTAATGTTCAGCAATCTTCTGTAACACTGTACCATAAACGCTTCAATTGGCTTCTTTTCTGGTTCCCCAATGTCCATGATTTACCTGTGTATGATTCTACACTTTAGACGCATATTTTCAGAAATGTTGTCTCGTGTTATGGGTTATCAGAAGGGAGTTTCGCTCTGCAACGTAGTATGCGCTGAGTCTAAGACAGATTAAAACTATCTGCCCGACCAGTATTCGAACTTGAGACGTTAGCCTTTCGTGGGCAAGTATTATGCTGACTCGGCATCCTACTCAAGACACACTTACTTGTGTTTGGACAGTTCAGTCGGCAGGGCACTTGCCTTCGAAGGACATAGCTCACAATTTCGACTAAGGACCTGACACGAAGACTTAAAAGCCGCAATACCAATGAATTTTCTATAAATCGAATTACCAAAGGAGAGGGAGATCTTCATTACTACCATAAAAAATAAAAAGAAATTCTTTTTTGTTGACTTACACTGACAAACGTGTTTTTCAAAGAGGTACATATTTGTAAGGGGGGGGGGGGGGGTCCTGGACTTGAAAATTACGCTTAGCACACACTTAGCAATACCATCACATTTTCCATAATACGTACTCCAAAAATTAAACATTTCGTTAATCGTTGTTGACTTTTACACACAACATAAAGACATATTTATGTGCAATTAAGATCCTGAACCTAAAAGTTTTGGATACGGCATTCAGTGTTGAAACTGATATCTACTACTAAGACTTAAATTTTTGCGTTATATTTAGAGGAAAAATTTAAAACATCCAAGTAATTTGGTAGAAGAATTTATTGAAAGAATAATTTCTTTTCAAAATTTTAAAATATAAAGTAATTCTTTGGATTACAAAATTTTCAAAAGTTGGGCACAAAGTTCTTCCCTCCCTTAGTATTATGAGGCTTAATCTCTTTTCTTCTATGGTAGTTTATTTTACTTATCTTTCTTTTGTCCATCATGTTTTACTATTCTTACAAGATATAATGGTTTCATGTCGACTGCAACATGATTTCCAGTACACACAGTGGAGGGAGGCGGTTTATGTTTTCCTATTGGCAACGTTATGTAGCGCTCTGTACGAAAATCACTGGCTGTGCTGTGTGCAGTCTGTGGCTAGTTTGCATTGTTGTCTGCCATTGTAGTGTGGGGCAGCGGCAGCTGGATGTTAACAGCGCGTAGTGTTGCACAGTTGGATGTGAGCCGCCAGCAGTGGTGGATGTGTGGTGAAAGATGGCGGAGTTTTGAAATATGTAAGACTGGATGTCATGAACTGCTATATATATTATGAGTATTAAGGTAAATACATTGTTTGTTCTCTATTAAAATCTTTCATTTGCTAACTATGCCTATCAGTAGTTAGTGCCTTCTCATAGTTTGAATCTTTTATTTAGCTGGCAGTAGTGGCGCTTGCTGTATTGCAGTAGTTCGAGTAACGAAGATTTTTGGTGAGGGAAGTGATTTGTGAAACGTATAGGTTAATGTTAGTCAGGGCCATTCTTTTGTAGGGATTTTTGAAAGTCAGATTGTGTTGCGCTAAAAAATATTGTGTGTCAGTTTAAGGACAGTCTTGTATAAATTGTTCTAAGGTGACGTTTCATATGGCGACCCTGCCAGGATTCGAACCTAGAATCTTCTAATTTTTTTCTTGTGGTTTGTGTAATTAGTGTAGATTTTGTTTATTGCTAGTGCGTAATTGTAGAGAGAATCTCCTTTGTAGTTGCACTCTTTCACTGTTGTACAGTAAAGCAGGTGTGGCACGCATGTAAATTTGCACCAAGTATTTCGCAGCTTGCAATTAACTAGATATTATTTTCAGCACTATGTTAATGTGTCCTCTTATTTTCTGTGTTATCGTGTGAAATATTGTGATAATAATGGCGTGTGAAAAACGTAACACTAGGCTCCAAAGTAAACAGAGAAATAATAGTGACGACAAGCGTAGCTTACCAGCACCACTGTGTAATGAATTAACAGACATTCAAAGTAGTAATTTGGTAGTTGTGCATAGGGAAATGGAGCGGGCAGCAAATAATGGCGTAGACAGTGTAACAAATAGTGAACAGGGAAGCATTATCGATCGATCGGTCGGCAACAGCTCGCCTCAGGAATCGGGAATGACAGAACACAATATTGCTAATACTGTAGACTCAGGTTTTGGGTTCTCACCGTTTTCTCAAATGAGTCTAGACACATTTTCCGCTTGTCAAAATGTGAATGTTGCCGGTGAAAATTCACTGCCGAAAAGCACTGAGGAACATGTTTCAGACACCAGTGCATTGTTATTACAATTAATGCAACAAATGGGACAAAAGCTTCAAAAGTTAGACACAATGGAACAAAATCAGAGACAAACACAGCAAAAGCTTCAAAAGTTAGACACAATGGAACAACACCAGAGACAAACACAGCAACAGTTAGACGCAATGGAACAAAATCTTCACACCACACTTGAACAAACACGTGAAGATTTAACTACTGACTTACATAAAATCGAATCGAAATGTCAAAAAGTCTGTAACGACGTAAAAACACAAATTTGTGAGCATTTTCAACCTATTTTTTCGCGGCATGAAAATGCATTACAGAATCGCGAAGCAGTCATAAAAGAACTGCAAATTATTGTTCGTGAAAATCATGAGACCTTGCAAGCTAAAACTGACCCAGTTGCATCTACCAATTCGGTTACGCAACTTGCAAAAACTCAGGAGAACTTAAAGGACACAGTAGGAAGACACATGGAGGAAATTAGTTCATTATCAGAGAGAGTAGTTGAACTTTCGGATCAGCTAAATAATTTATCTATGAAGGTAGATGATAATCTGAATGACACAAAACCGGTAGTCTTTATTGACACAGGAAGTACGAACAAGTTAGGAAATTCAAACAAAATCAGAATCAAATTAATACGCAACACCAAAGAGAAATCCGGGAAGTACAAGATCAGCTGACACAGGTAATACAACAATTATGTATTTCAGAGGACACTCGCGCCCCATTACGGGAAGAGGGACATAGAAATACGGAACGCCCACAAAATAATAACACAGGGCACTTCGGAAATTATGAAAGAAATTGGCAAGGTACTCCGAATTTTGAGACGGAATCGCCAAAACGACGTAACAATGACCGACATGCGACTCGCCGACATGATGATTTTGACTATAAGCTGTTTATTACTACACGTAAATTCAAAACATTTAAGAATTCTGACAACGACATTCATCCACAAGCATGGCTTCATCAATTCTCTCACTGTTTTCCTCCCAACTGGTCATTAGAGCACAGATTAGAATTTATGTGTGGCTATTTAGAGAATGAACCAGCTGTAAGAATGCGATTGGTCATTCAAGATTGTCACAGTGGAGGAGAATTTTACCATGCCTTCCTCTCAGCATATTGGTCTCAAGGCCGAGTAAAATATAGCATCACAATGATGAAACATTTTGAACTATCTGAATTTTCCAGTCTTGTGAAATATTTTGAAGACATGTTGCACAAGAATCAGTACCTGTCAAACCCATACAGCCCCTCAGAACTCATCCGCATTTGCTTAATCAAATTACCTGATCATTTACGACGCATTATTTTGGCTGGACGTTGCAAAGACGACATTGAAGCTTTTCAGGGACTCTTATAAGAATTAGAAATTGACACAGACAATCGTGGAACGCGAAAACAGGAACGCAACAATTACAGGTCACATCCGTCGCAATTCCATGATGAAAGAAATACTAACTGGACACGACAAGACTATTCTCACAACACAAATCGTGACCAAAACAGACACCACCCATATGACAACCGTTGGCAGAGTAGTAATAATTACAGGGAAAGATCATCTCTCCGCAGTAGTAACTGTCACAGAGACAACCATAGAAACAGACAATATGGGAACCAAAATAATTATTATCAAGGGAGATAGAATAACTTCAGATGCAACAATCCACCACGCAGTTACGATTCAGGGAGAAATTCTCCACCACATGACCGACAAACAAGAAACTATGTAAACTACCGACAAAACGACAGACCTGAATTCCATCAGAACTGGCGAGCTTCAAACAGGGCAGGGCCTTCTCGTCAAGGTGAATTTGTAGAAGTTCGGTCTCCTAATCCCAATAACGGCGCGCGCCAACAAAGAGACAGACAATGACTCGCACAACAGGCAGCCGTGTGCGCCAGCTGGCTCAGAGAAAAATAACATAGATGCTAACCTTGAGAAAAATTCCAGTACTCTTTACCGACATATACCACACATTGATTCCGTTGAAGCTGGAGCTCTGCATAGTAGTAAGAGTAAAGGCTTGCACCACATTTCACATGTAGAACCGTTTATTGAAAGATAATCTGCTTTTTAACTTTGTCTTTGCCATAAAACTTTTCACTTCACATTTCTAGTATGCTTTCTCAGACTTAGAAACTGGTAACATGCAACAATGTTTGAAGTTGAATATCCAGTCAAGAACCAAGCGAACTTATTTAAACATAATTTACGAATGCATTGTTATAGTGAACAGACGACACAGTGTTGTTATTTGTACATTCTTGCTTGTTAGTTGCACGATTACGTAACGTCTATCAGGCTTACATACTTAGCACGCTAATGAGATTTTACTTGAAAATACATTATGTATTTAAAGCGCTCTCTGAGAAATACCAGATGACACAGTGGTTAGTTTATTTGACAGTTACACAATTATATCGCGACGCTACTAATATGTGACACAATTTACATTGTTGCTTTTGCGGTGTAGCTGCTTTATTTCTGCACAGTTTTTCTGTTTTATTCTGGAAAGTAAAACATGTTTTAGTAGTAACTTCTGTGGTATAGCTACAATGAAATAGCCATTTCTGTAGCACAACAATACGTTACATTATAGTACTTTCTTGATCACGGTAAGGTACGTAATAACTACGATATCTATACGCAAAGCATTTCAGTTTCGTTTATAATGAGGTAAGTACATTGACGTCAGCAGAACTTAACTTACAAAGGACGATAACTACGACACTTCCACAGAATTATCTTACAACAAGATGCACATTTAGCGCTACAGGACACGCACTTGAGTGATTGATTTTGTACTTAAACCATCTATTTTTCAAGATTTTTCAATTACAAAGAAAGTTTTGCGTGATACATTTCATTCCATTGCTGTAATCTGTAACACCTGAGGGTATAATTACATTAATCCTCAGGGGGGTACATGCTTACTTTGTGTACCATGTGTGTGGCAAGCACAAGGAGCCCTAGCTAATATGGTATTTGCTTATCCCTGCTGTTCTGTTCGGGTCTATATGACCCGAAACGAATATGAACGTTATTTTACATTATGTAAATACCAATATATATTTATGAAACTTTGTGACTTTGTCTGAAAATGGATGAGCAGCATGTGTTTTAAAAGGTTTTAAAAAAGTTTAAGAAGTTTGGGCTTCAACTGTAATAGTTGCATATGTAATGTTCGGGTCATAATGACCCGACACAAATATGTTTAGTGTAACTCGTATTTATTTCTAAAATCTGGAAATGGCGAAAATTATTTTTGTTGTGTTGTGTGGGAATAGTGACTGCATCATTCCAACTTACTCTCAACAATCACCTAAAGCTCCATGCGTTCACAACAATGGGCTTGTTTGTTGCTTTCCCCAGGAAATAATAATTGGCAGTTCTCAATAATTGGAATGCTTTGTTTCTGCCCAGTTTGACTTGTGACACCATGGCGATGAGACCATTGAATGATCGTGAGTTGGAAGAAATAGTAAATGCCTCACCAGATGAAGGATCACTTTCTGAGTTTGAAGATCACATCAGCAATGCATCTGAAAGCGAGTGTTCCGATGACAGTTACGACAGTCCACAGCCCATACAAAATAGTGTAGAGACTTTTCTTTCTAAAAATGGGAATATAGAATGGCAGTTGCATCCACCAGCACAACATGGTCGCCTACCAGCTTCGAACATCATCAAGAGTACCCCAGGAGTTACCAGGTATGCAGTCAGCAGAATATCTGATGTAAAATGTTCATTTGAAGCAGTATTTCACACAGCGCTTCAAAATGAAATAATAGAGATGACAAATATTGAAGGGCAGCGAGTTTATGGTGAACAGTGGACAGATATTGATGGTTCTGTTTTCCATGCATACTTAGGACTCTTACTCCTAGCGGGTGTATATCGATCTCATGGGGAGTCTACAAAAAGTTTGTGGGATAAAGATACTGGGCGAAACATATTTCGAGCAACCATGTCTCATGAAACATTCTGTAAGATATCACGTGTCCTGCGATTTGACAAGAAATCTACTAGAGAGGAAAGACGACGTACTGACAAACTTGCCGCAATTCGTAGTATTTGGGAGAAGTGGGTAGAGGTCCTTCCTAAACTGTATAATCCAGGAGAAAATGTTACTGTTGACGAGCAGTTAGTAGCATTTAGAGGTCGCTGTCCATTCAAGCAGTATATCCCAAGTAAACCGGCAAAATATGGGATCAAAATATGGACCATGTGTGACAGCAAAACTTCATACGTACTGAAAGCCCAAATTTATACAGGAAAGGTGAGTGGAGCGGCACCAGAAAGAAATCAGGGAATGAGGGTGGTATCTGATCTCACTTCTGAGTTACGTGGTCAGAATATCACGTGTGACAACTTTTTTACGTCGTACAATTTGGGGCAGCTGCTTCTGAAAAGGAAATTGACTATGTTGGGAACTATACGGAAAAATAAGCCGGAGCTTCCACACAAAATGACCAACAAGGAGGTACACAGCTCTTCATTTTACTTCACAAATGACACTACTGTGGTTAATTATATTCCTAAGAGACACAAGAATGTTGTACTTATGAGCACTCTCCACCATGATGCGGAAATCAGTGACAGGGCTGATAAGAAGCCAAAAATGATTTTGGACTATAATTCAACCAAAGGTGCTGTAGACACGCTTGATCAGTTATTAGGTACATATACATGCAAACGAAAAAGTAATAGGTGGCCAATGATAGTTTTCTACAATATTCTTGATGTTTCTGCTTATAATGCATACGTTTTGTGGATTTCGGTTGACCCTAATTGGAATGCAAGCAAATTGACTAGAAGGAGAATATTCTTGGAGGAACTTGGAAAGTCACTGATAAAAGAACATATTGCATCAAGAACGCATTTCCCAAGAACAGAAGATTCTTTGAGAATGGTCACAAGCATCCAAAACCCGAATGATGTGGGTGGTGTGTCAGAATCGGTAACAACAAGAAAATCTACAAAACGTGCACGCTGTAAGTTCTGTCCATCAAGTAATGACAATAAAACAAACATGGTGTGTGGAAAATGTAGTAAACATATTTGCAAGAAACATGTAACCTACTTGTGTCCACAGTGCAAGCAGTAAGAAAAGAACTGTAGTATTTTATAAGATGATTGTATTGAAAATTCTGTTGTTTCAAATTTATGTGAATACTTGTGCCTAAACTACAATCAGTAAGAAGAGAGGATTCTAAAGTTGTAGTGCTTTCTATGTTGGAATGTAATAAAAAAACTGTAGTGTGTTCTGTACTGTAGTGTGCTCTAAGATGAATATCTGTAATGACAACTGTCTGTTGTTAGAAAATGTCAATACTTACGTCTAAACTGTCAACAATAAGAATAGAAGTATGGAAAAACTGTAGTGCTTTCTAAGTTGAATGCCTGTAATGGAAACTGTCTGTTGTTTCAAATTTATGTGCATATTTAAATGAAAAATATCCCTCAATAAAGTTGTATGCATTGTTATTATTATTATTATTACCATTATTATTATTATTATTATTATTATTATTATTACTAACAAGGTACTGGAATAGAACAACAATGTCGATAGCTAAAACTGTACCAAAATTTATGTTTCTAAAGCATTTTGATATGTCGGGTCATATTGACCCGAACAGTATATATGTCAAGTAAAAGTGAACAGAACAGCAGGGTTATACAACTTTACACATCGGTACCATATTTCTCCAACACAGAATTACACAGCTACCTGATTATTTAACAGAGAAACAAACATTTTTTTTACTACATCAGTGGCACATGTATACGCAATTACACAATTGGGTAACTTCACACTTATGAAATTGTATTTTGTCTGTACTTTTTGAACTGTTCATATTTTTTCGGACCCATTGTGATATTATGAGAGCTTTGAATGATATATTTGGTATGGGATCACGATTTTTAAAGTACGTTGAGGCAGATGACACTTTTGACATGGGCAGAGAATTTTTTTTAGGTTTTAAAATAATTGGACGAAGCTACGACGATTTTGAGAGTTGACTGAGGTGTTATGATGTTATTATTACGATGACTATGTGTATTATGCTGTTGCGGTATGTTTATGATCAATAAGCTGATGCTATATGAGTTATTTGAGTAAGCTACGTTTCTGTTATGATGAAATATTGAAGAAGTGTCGACGAATAAGGTAAGGAATAATGAGTAATGGTTAGGGACTCTGGTTTGTGAAAAAGGTTGTTGGAAACCAAGAATCGTACTTTAATAGTTATGAAATGTATGTAAATGCGTGAATGTATTACAATGCTGACAAAAATTTTTTGGACTCTGTTATATCAATAGGATTTTGTTTCTACAGATTTGTAATGCAGATTCTTGACCTGTGAAATATTTTTATATGAGACTGTCACTGTAGCAGAAACTGCTGTCGTAAATATTTCCGTAAGAAAGTTAAGTGACCACCTGCACATAATGCGTCGTGGGCACCCAGCTGTGTCAGACGCCTGGAGAAAAAGCCATTAGTGTGTGCCTTTTCAGAGGCACAGGTAGAAAAAAAAGGGAGGCCATTACCCTTGCTATTGACATTCCTTTGCAGAAAGCATCGCAAATGCGACACGCTCAAACTTGAAAATATATGATTATACTGTGGAGCTCTTAATTTATAATATTTACTAAAATGCCTAATTAAACGATGAGAAACATTTCACAGCTATTGTCTTGCTAGTTGAGAGAAATGCCATATGGTTTGCTTTATGTATTTATTTACTCATTTTGTTTAATATCTAGTTTCTAGCTGCACTGCAGCATTGGTTAAAATAAAATTTAATAGATGTACTAATATAAATATTTCATGCCTACAGATCCAGTAAATAATTTTATGATCTATTCAAAGAAAACGAAGGAGCATAAAAGACAATTCCCTTCACAGGAATTGCATACGGAATTTTCTTTTCAACTACTTGGTAATTTTTGTGGTAGAATAACTTCTTGTGGTGCACCATTTTAATTACATAGACATTAAGATGTGAATATACATTTCCCTTGTCTGCATTGTTGTCTTTAGCGTAATGTTTTTTCTGCTTGAGCTATATCATGTTCAGATATAAGTAATTGCATTTGCTGCTGCTGTCTGCCAGGCATAGTGCTACTAAATTTCACTTTGTATTACTCTGTTAAGCTAGTTTTACTACTGATTTATTTTTCTTGTTGCTGCACATTGGCTCATATTAGTTGTCATGTTGCATTGCTTGGTAATTTAGATTTACTGTAGCTTGCTTTGCAATTTTCCATTTTTTTGTCATTGCTGTTTGTGTTAATGGTTTTGTGCTGCTGCATTGCCTCGTAACTTAGTTTAGCATCTGAGCTCAGTAGATTTAAGTTAGCTTAAGAGGGGGTAGCCTATAAGAGAATGAGTTGCGATTAATTTGAAGAAATGCACTGAGAGGCTATACGAGAAAAGTACAGAAAGCAGGTATAGATAGGACTTTTGGAAATAATGAAAAACGAAGGGAGATCTCCGAGAAGTAAAGAAAGTTTTGTTTGCAAAATACTGCAGTCAATCAAACCCTGTCCTTTCCTTGTGTCATCCCACTATATGTTTGTGTACCCTTGTGTATTTATGTTCTTCTGGTCTTTATATGTTTATCTGAATTTTTCGAATACTCAACTACATGAACTATGATGAGGAATACTGTTATCCTCAAATATAATTTGCATTAATAATATGTTATTTACTTTGTAAAGATGTTAGACATTATTAATTCTGTTTTGTTTTAATGCTCATGTGTGAAGTTGATGTTTCAATAATTATGCTGATCTTTTGTGTATTTACTTATGTCATAATTCCTTTAACACTGATGTATACGTTTATTTGTATTCTTTTGTAAAGCCCCTATTACTACAAATGTTATCTGTATAATTATGTTTTTAATGATGTATTTTGTACCGTTGTTATTGTATTCTTATGTTATAAAATAGTAATTGATACCAGTTCATCATATTATTAACATGTAAGTTACATATCACTGCACACGTTTCTGTTGGTCGTGGTATATAGACAATATGTGAGAGGTAGGGACTGTTAGTGTTTGCACGTGTGCTAATAATTCAGCAAGTGACTGGATAACAGCATTGCTGGTTCTAAGGACAATTCCAAAAACTTTGTGAGTGCTCAAATGGTGGTTATGGACTTGCTATATTATCTGCAAGACTCTTCAATGGTGATTGTGCATCTGCACAGTCACAAAAGATGGCTGCTGGCCATCTCTACAAGGACTACAGTGGACCTGCATCTTTGATGAGCCACCAGCACTATTATTTCTACAAGGACTGCAGTGGGTCTGTACCTCTGGTGGCCCACCAATACCGTAATCTCTACCAGGACTACTGTTGGTCTGCTCTGTGATGACCTACCTACCAATACTCTTCAACATTTCGACTGACTCTGCTGTGGGTTAGCTCTGTTGTGTACCAATACCTGTCTGCATGTCAAGAGTCTTCACTGTCTTTCCGTTGGATGGACAACACTACTTCTTCAAGATTGCATGGAAATCCACTACTTCCGTGTGCATTTTCTTTTACTGCTCAGACATTGAGAAAAACACTGCTATTTTACTGTGATGGACGATCAGGACTGTCTTTATGGACTGTGTGAAAATTTTAGCTTTTGACCAACATTGTATCAATAAGTGTGTGCATTTGATATCTTTGTTATTGTAATTATGAAAAATTTTATCAAATCATTATTGGGCAGTGCCCAAAACAATTTGTAAAATTTTTTGTGGGGAGCATGGGGGCTGTGTAAGTAGGCTGTTTATGTTTTCTTATTGGCAACGTTACGTAGCGCTCTGTATGAAAATCACTGGCTGTGCTGTGTGCAATCTGTGGCTAGTTTGCATTGTTGTCTGCCATTGTAGTGTGGGGCAGCGGCAGCTGGATGTTAACAGCGCGTAGCGTTGCGCAGTTGGATGTGAGCCGCCAGCAGTGGTGGACGTGGGGAGAAAGATGGCGGAGTTTTGAAATTTGTAAGACTGGATGTGATGAACTGCTATATATATTATGACTATTAAGGTAAATACATTGTTTGTTCTCTATTAAAATCTTTCATTTGCTAACTATGCTTATCAGTAGTTAGTGCCTTCCGTAGTTTGAATCTTTTATTTAGCTGGCAGTAGTGGCGCTTGCTGTATTGCAGTAGTTCAAGTAACGAAGATTTTTGGTGAGGTAAGTGATCTGTGAAACGTATAGGTTAATGTTAGTCAGGGCCATTCTTTTGTAGGGATTTTTGAAAGTCAGATTGCGTTGCGCTAAAAAATATTGTGTGTCAGATTAAGGACAGTGTTGTTCTAAGGTGACGTTTCATATACTTCTTCCCTCCCTTAGTATTACGAGGCTTAATGTCTTTTCTTCTATGGTAGTTTATTTTACTTATCTTTCTTTTGTCCATCATGTTTTACTACTCTTACAAGATATAATGGTTTCATGTCGACTGCAACATGATTTCCAGTACACACAGGTAGCAGCTAACACTGTAATAATCAAACTGGTATGAGGTTTACAGCACGTTAAGATATAAATTTCAGTGCAATAGCAAAGCGTGCGTTGTAATGACTAGCACTACATTTACCACAGTATATAAGCAGAGGTTACTAAACGTGATTCTCATTCAGACATCGCACTTCGACGCTGATCGTCTCTGAGAATATTGTATCACATCTCGTGTAAAAACAAGAAGTGTGTACCATCACGTCTATCAATTGGACAAGACAATCTCGTGGTCTATGGAAATTGCAGATAATCGGTTTGTAAATCAAATTGCAGATCATCGGTTTGTAAATCTGCTGCCCGCTTTGGTCTGCTCTCACAACTGTCATGCTGTTATGGAATGGATGGATTCGGGAGGGCTATACTCAATACCGAGCAATGTCCCTGAGAGGGAGCGAAGTATTAGAGACTCAGATGTGCGGGATCCTACAGCCACGTCATGTAGCTTGAGTCAGGATATAGCTTATCTGCAGTAAGACTAGAGCCCAGAGAAACAATGTGACGCTTTATAGGGCAGTTATGATTATCACCAAGTCTCCGTGAACGCAACGTCAGGAACGAAGTGGTCGAGTTAGAGAAAAGACAGAACGTGAGGACACTGCAATATTTAGAATGGCACTGAGAGCCACACATTCATCATTATCGTCGAACCGGCATGCAACTGGTGCTTCAGTGCACACAAGCACCGTTAATAGGCAGCTCACGGGAAAGGGACTCAGCTCAATGCGTTCGTTGCTTCGACTACCGTTGACCTCTGTGCGTCAACAAGCAGTTTTGAAGTGGCAAGGGCCAAATGTGGCCTGGAATCTCCTTTACTGGAGAAGGACTTCGAAATGTGTCCAGATGACAAGCGAATATGTGTCCGGTTTTGTCACCAGAAAGTATTTGGATATCAACCTAACTGTCGCTCACTATACGGCCCGACAACCTTGGGTGATGGTATGGGGTGCCAGTTCATTCCATGGAAGTGTCCCTTTGGTTGTCAACCGCGGCACTCTTTCAGCACAGCTGTAAGTCGACTATATAGTTCATCCTGGATTTTGTAAAAGAAGTTTTCAATTAATTCTTCTACCAGATTAGATAGATGTTTTAAGTTTTTCATTTAAACTTAAGAAAAAACTTGAGTCTTAATATCAGACGTCAATTTCAACAATGGTCATATTCAGTATTTTTAGGTTCAGCATCTTAACTACACATAAATATCTCTTTACGTCGTGAATCAAAACAATTTACGAACCCTCTATTTTGTTTTTTTTTTTTTTTGTGATGATTATGAACTACCCCAGGGTTGTATACGATAATGAAAATGTTATGATATTCCTAAGAGTGCAGTTACCCTTACGTAGCAGCAGAGAGAGGCACCCCAAAAAATTGGTGATCCACACCTTCAGCGGGCACAGGCGGGACACACGTCATAGGTCTTTCTGGAAATGACAATCGACATATCAGTTTGTGTAGGCTGCAAGAAGAACTAAGTGTCCGATTACATTTTTCGCCGTCCTATTGGCACATCAACTCATGTGATGATGTCGGTAGCTATTGGATACACAACGTGATCCCTTCTGGATAACATAGCTTGGATTGCGGACGTTACATTTCTGCCGCATTCAGGTTAGTCAGTGTCAAAGTCTACGTGACACTATTTACCAAAATAAATAGACCACATATGCCGATTCTGCCTGGACCACCTCGATGTGGAGAGTGTTAGAGATTCTGTACTCTTGCTCTATCCAGCAAGTTCCAAAGATCCATCACTCACTGAAAACATATGGGCTTAGTTCGTGCAGAGGCTGGCGCTATACCATTAACCAGCCATTATTATTGATTAACACTGGCAAACAACTGAATGAACATGGAATACTGTACCAGTATCTTACATCAAAGTTCAGTTCCATGAGATGACTGGCTGGGCAGAAGTGTGAGCTCCCTGTACTAAATTTCCTGACATATGTATCCCCAAATCACACACAAATGTTCATGCAGTCTTCCTTATCTACTGTATAGCCTTAATAAGTAGAATGTATTTATTTGCTGTCGTTGATGGTATTTAAATTTTAGTCCGCAGCAGTGAGAATCAATAATATGGATGATTACTCCAGTGCAGTGAATGTGAGCAATTCTGTTTGCTCTTCAGTGTTCTTCCTTCTTTCTATGGTTTTCTTTCAATCTGTATAAACAGTTCAGTAGACAGTTCACTCCATTCAACAGGCCACATTCACTTTTACGTAATATGGTCATGTCATTAGTAATTTTTATGATTAATATACATTCTAAGACAAAAGAAATGCTCTACGAATAAATTATCTGAATAGGGCGAAAACCAGTGTATGTGACGTACAAAGTACAAGAAAAAAATGATTACAATTCCAGAATAATTGGCTGATTATTTTCTAGACAAAGAGCATCAGAATGTAAACAAGTCAATAACGCGTTCCTCCAATTCTGGGTCTTATGCAAGCATTTGTTTGACTTGGCACTGATTCACAGAGTTACTGGATGTCGTCCAGAGGGGTAGGATGCCAAATTCTGCCCAATTGACGACTTAGATCGTCAAAATCTCCAGCTAGTTAGAGGGCCTTTCCCATAACGCTCCTAAGTTCTCCAATTGGGGAGAAATCCAGCGACCTTGCAGGCCAAGGTAGAGTTTGGAAAACATGAAAACATCGGTAGCAACTCTTGCCGTACGCAGGTGGGTATTCTCTTGGTCGAATGTGAAGTCAGTTTGGTTTGCTACGATGGGCAGCAAAACAGGGCGTAGAATGCCGTCGACATACCAACCTGACTCTGGGACGCATCCAGACACATCCGCTCTGGTCACTGGGCCCCGTTCGAAGCGGTACGCATCACTGAAGACAGTTCTACTCCAGTCAATGAGATTCCAAGCCGAATGCGCCCGATGCCACTGCAAAAAGGCTTGCTGGCGAACAGGTGTCAATGGTAGTCAAAGTCAACGTAAGGAGCGCTTTGAGCTCAGCACCCTTTGTGTGAGGTGCCTATTAATGGTCCTTGTGCTCACTGAAGTACCAGTTGCATGTCGGATCGACGATAATGATGAATGAGTGGCTTTGAATGCCTCTCTGACCATTACTCGATCCTCACGTTCTGTCTCCTCTCTAGATCGACCTCTCCCTTCTTGATGCTGTGTTCGTGCCATGGTTCACTCATTCGTGCATTGCTCCTATTGAAATGTCTAGCGATTCGCCGAATACTCCAACCGGCTACTTTGAGCCTAGCTATACGTCCTCTCTCAAATATTATCTGCCTATATTGTTCACTCGCCTGTCTGCAAGGTATAGTTATTGATTACATGGAATGAATAATGAAATTCGCAGACTTTATGCCATAGTATTGTCAGTCCCTTGTTTACCTACCCTGTCAGCTGCACGGTGAACCTGCCCTACAGCATCACCCGTTTATCCATCGGCCAATCTTGCATTTTCCTTTGACATTTGCATGAATATAAATTTTTGATAAAAGTGCCAAGCTTCTTCGTGTTTTTTGTTTATATTAATTAAATTATTTTTTTTATTTTGGGAGGGGGGGTGTTGAGTGTATTTTCACCTTGATTTTATCCCACTTCAGAGACTTTATTTAACTAAATTTACTTAATGCATAGATTCTTTGACGTACAGGTTAAAAACTACACCCTCTTTGCTTTGACACTGTCTGCTTGTTCTTCCATTATTACTGGTACCGTTTGTGTGTGTTAAGTCCATTACTGTAAAATGCAATAAGTAATCGATAAAAGTTTCTTCTGTTAATCGGTATTAGGTACAGCAGTACGAAGAATTTCTTTCCATTGTTGAGTTCATTGTCAGTCGGGTCACAGCAAATACACTAATTTCGGTTTATACCATCTCAAGGGTTGTATCAATAAGTGTGTAAAGGCGATATTCTTGGCTCAGAACTTGTAGGCGTTCCAGAGTGGTTTGAAATAAAGGCAGCTGATCAGCATCAGACCTTAAATGATCCATGAAGCAAGTTGTAGCACTATTTGATTTAGTAGGTTAATTAAATTTTACCAAAAATGATTTTATCAAATATTATTTTATAGAAACCAGCTGTGGAAATCGAATAGCCTTGAGAGTTTTTGGTACGTCATCGCCTAACTTCAGCCATTTCCAAACAGAATAATCGTGTTAATCTTACTTGTCAATATTATCTTTGTACTTGAAGAGCTGAAACCGAAAACACATTGTTTATACTCGCACACTAGTTGTGCTCGGTTGCTATATTACTTACCACTATTTTCATGAAGCCATATGTAACTTAAGCACGACGCGGAGATGCACAAAGAGGCTGAGTCAATTTTATCTTTTCTAACCTAAAGCTGTACATTATGGCTGCTTGCGAAACCCTTTATTGACCAGGTGCAAGTGGAACGCTTCGGCTCATGATCCCTCCTCTCACATGACAGTGCATCGTGATATATGCAGCACCTGCGCTTCGATAGCACAGCAACTGCCACTGCGTGATTGATGACCTCTCCCTGCAGCTTGGCAATGCCTATTAGCCGCCTCGTGGTAGTATTTACTGCACTGATAGCGTTGTCACTGCTTTGCTGCCGATTTGTTTAATGATTACTTGTGTGATTCTTTGGCGTTCTGTGGGCACGCCAACGTGCGACAACGTTAAGCAACGTCTATGTACAAGAGGTGGACACATTACCACGCCCAATACGGAGTAGAAAACCGTTGCCAATGAAAATAGCTTCTACTCGTCTCGGAATGGTTGAATGCAGTTACTCTGTGGTTTTAAATGGAATGTTATACCATTATTCCCGCACTTTCAGGTAACGTAGATGCAGGTGGACAGCAATTACACAGCCTTCTCTTCGATGTAGACCACAAAGACTCAATAATAGTGAGATTTGGTCACTGTGGTGGGCGGGGATTCTGCGACGCTTCACCCTCGTGCTCACAAAACCAGCCCAGGACGGTGCGAGCTGCGTCGACACGGACCTGTTCTCTTGGAACGCAGCATCACCCTTTGGAAACAAACATTGCACCATGCGATGGACCTGATAAGCCAAAACGGTCATATAATCGGGGGCAGAAATGTAACATTGCAGAGTGGCCATTGGGCCATGAAATACCACGACATGGTTCACGAAATCATCATCTCGGCACGACGTTTCCCCGTTTATTTGCATCACTGATTTGTGATCCTGGAATCCCTGCTCGCGCTGCAATTCCATGCTTACGGAGCTCTCTTCTAGTGGTTTTGATGGTGACAGGATTTGGGAAAGCGACATTCAGTTCAGCTGTAACGTTTCCAGCTGTGTCACGATCCTCGTCAATGATCGTCAGTCGCGATCATTCAGCATACAATTTCGTCCGCGTTGCGACATACATGGTGATTTTTTCCGCTTTCCCAGTCCGCCCCCGGTAGCTGAGTGATTAGCGCGACAGAATATCAGTTCTAAGGGCCCGGGTTCTATTCTTGACTGGTTCGGAGATTTTCTCCGCTCAGGGACTGGGTGTTGTCCTAATCATCATCATTTCATCCCCATCGACGCGCAGGTCGCCGAAAGACTTGCACCCGCCGAACGGTATGCCCGACGGGAGGCCCTAGTCACACGACATTCATTCATTCCGCTTTCCCTGTATGGTGTATAAATCTTCCAGACGGAGCCTTGTGAAACACAAAACACTTTGGCTATCTTGGTCACGGAAGCAACCGCCGTACGAGTACCGCATTTTGCTCACTGTCGAATTCTCTTAGCTCCGACGTAACGCACTCACAACTACAACAGAACACTGTTCTGAAAACGACCAATTCTTGCAACGTATCGAGGACACTGCGCAGATGTCTTTATTGGTAAAATACGACAGTGCAACCTGCAGGCTTGGCTAGTATCTGCATCTGTTTTCAAACATGAATTTTTCGCCGAGTTTCCATATTTATATTCACCTTCTATAGTAACTTTTAAGGTTATAAGATAAACTACGTTCTTGAGTATTTTGGTAGTTGATGTACAACTTTCCACCTAGATACATCGTAATTAATGTGTTTTCATCCATCCTGCATACTGCTGATATGTTATGTCAACGATAACTTCTACGAATTCCATTACATATTTTCGCTTCCGTTACAGTACAGTTCTCAATAATTTCTAGTGAACTAGATGTTGCATCCATACTTTAACGTACCTTTTAATAATAACTTTCCTCTTAAATAATAAATATTCATATTAACAGACTCTTTCGTCGGTTCTTGCTAGAATAACATTATAATAAATGAAAAGCACCAGTTTGCTTTTGTTCTACAATATTACTTTTATTGTTAACCGGTTTTCGGCTTACAAGGCCATCTTCAGACATTTACTGAGTATTATCACCAAAGAAGTTAAACGTTAGCAGACAACATTGGAAGAGAAGTAACACATCTAGACTGAAGTAGAAACATACAGTAAGTAACATTTGGCAATGAAAAAGTGAAAACTGAACTATGTATAAATAACAATGGAGTAGACAGGAAAACATTTAGCACAAAATAGGAATAGCATGCCCACATAACAGTTTCTATTAATAAACTAAACTAATGAAATAAAATAAAATTAGTACTAGACAGGGCTGCATCAGGAGGTATGAAACATGGAGAGTGATACACAACAAATTAAAAGAAGAGACAGTTATCAATATAAATACAGAATACATAAGAAACTTAAGCAATATCAATAAGATAAACAGAAATAAATAAATGCAGGAAAATGGAGGTGTTTGGGGGAACCCACAGTTTGAGATGTAACGATATAAGGATGTAGAGGCTTATCTCACTAGGGGTAAGATAGATACTGCCTACAGGAAAATTAAAGAGACCTTTGGAGAAAGGAGAATCACTTGTATGAATATCAAGAGCTCAGATGGAAACCCAGTTCTAAGCGAAGAAGGGAAAGCAGAAAGGTGGAAGGAGTATATAGAGGATCTATAGAAGGGCGATGTACTTGAGGACAATATTATGAAAATGGAAGAGAATGTAGATGAAGACAAAATGGGAGATACAATACTGCGCGAAGAGTCTGACAGAACACTAAAAGACCTGAGTCGAAACAAGGCCCAGGGAGTAGACAACATTCCATTAGAACTACTGACGGCCTTGGGAGAGCCAGTCCTGACAAAACTCTATCATCTGGTGAGCAAGATGTATGAGACAGGCGGAACACCCTCACACTTCAAGAAGAATATAATCATTCCAATCCCAAAGAAAGCAGATGCTGACAGATGTGAAAACTACCAAACAATCAGCTTAATGAGCCACAGCTCCTAAATACTAAGGCGAATTCTTTACAGACGAATGGAAAAACTAGTAGAAGGCAACCTTGGGGAAGATCAGTTTGGATTCCGCAGAAATATTGGAACACGTGAGGCAATACTGACCTTACGACTGATCTTAGAAGAAAGATTAAGGAAAGGCAAACCTACGTTTCTAGCACTTGTAGACTTAGAGAAAGCTTTTCACAATGTTGACTGGAATACTCTCTTTCAAATTCTAAAGGTGGCAGGGGTAAAATACAGGGAGCGAACGGCTATTTACAATTTGTACAGAAACCAGGTGGCAGTTATAAGAGTCGAGGGACATGGAAGGGAAGCAGTGGTTGGGAAGGCAGTGAGACAGGGTTGTAGCCTCTCCCCGATGTTATTCAATCTGTATACTGAGCAAGCAGTAAAGGAAATAAAAGAAAAATTCGGAGTCGGTATTAAAATCCATGGAGAAGAAATAAAAAGTTTGAGGTTCGCCGATGAAATTGTAATTCCGTCAGAGACAGCAAAGGACTTGGAAGAGCAGTTGAATGGAACGGACAGTGTCTTGAAAGGAGGATGTTGTGGCTTGGCAAGACAGCCAAGCCACTATGATTAAGCCGAAAGGCACGCGTTTAAGCTCACGTAGGCTGGCGTGAGGTCTGGAACAGTTAAAGGAGTTGAGTCTAGTAAAAAAAAAGTACGTAGCTTTTGGAATACTTAACTTTAATCCATGATTGGTAAACATCGGTCTGACGGTACGTGCATCACAAGATAAATAGCAAATGATAATGGCGCCTTGCTTGGTCGTAGCAAATGACGTAGCTGAAGGCTATGCTAACTATCGTCTCGGCAAATGAGAGCGTAATTTGTCAGTGAACCAGCGCTGGCAAAGTCGGCTGTACAACTGGGGCGAGTGCTAGGAAGTCTCTCTAGACCTGCCGTGTGGCGGCGCTCGGTCTGCAATCACTGATAGTGGCGACACGCGGGTCCGACTTATACTAACGGACCGCGGCTGATTTAAAGGCTACCACCTAGCAAGTGTGGTGTCTGGCGGTGACACCACAGAGGATATAAGATGAACATCAAAAAAAGCAAAACGAGGATAATGGAATGTAGTCGAATTAAGTCGGTGATGCTGGGGGAATTGGACTAGGAAATGAGACACTTAAAAGTAGTAAAGGAGTTTTGCTATTTGGGGAGCAAAATAACTGATGATGGTCGAAGTAGAGGGGATATAAAATGTAGACTGACAATGGCAAGAAAAGCGTTTCTGAGGAGAGAAATTTGTTAACATCGAGTATAGATTTAAGTGTCAGAAAGTCGTTTCTGAAAGTATTTGTATGGAGTGTAGCCATGTATGGAAGTGAAACATGGACGATAAATAGTTTGGACAAGAAGAGAATAGAAGCGTTCGAAATGTGGTGTTACAGAAGAATGCTGATGATTAGATGGGTAGATCACATAACTAATGAGGAGGTATTGAATAGAATAGGGGAGAAGAGGAGTTTGTGGCACAACTTGACAAGAAGAAGGGACCGGTTGGTAGGACATGTTCTGAGGCATCAAGGGATCACAAATTTAGCATTGGAGGGGAGCGTGGAGGGTAAAAATCGTAGAGGGAGACCAAGAGATGAATACACTAAGCAGATTCAAAAGGATGTAGGTTGCAGTAGGTACTGGGAGATAAAGAAGCTTGCACAGGATAGAGTAGCATGGAGAGCTGCATCAAACCAGTCTCAGGACTGAAGAACACAACAACAAACACAGTTTGAGAGTGTGGTGGTACTGCAATTTAACATTAACATTATAATCAAAGCAGTGGGTGTGTAACTATTTTCATTAAATAAATGAGCAAAGTAAAATATGAACAGTATTTGATGAGACAACTACAAGGGGTGTTAAACATGGACAGTAATTCAAGTAGCAGTTAAAAGAAAGCCTTAACTATTGAAACTACAGTCTATGTGGAATACAAAGACAACTTCAACAAAACAAAACAACTTAATGAATACAGGAAAATGGGAATATGTAGGAAGAGAGAGTGTGGGAAGTAATGAACAAGAAAGATGATTATATGAAGTATAGGAGAAGGGAAGTGTTGAGCTGTGTCTGGTCATTTAGGATGAGATCTGGACTGTGAGCAACAGGTTTGTTAATTTCCAGGGCTTCCAGCAGGTTGAGTTTATGGCCTTTGTTTGCTAAGTGAAGTACATGGGACACTGGCTGGTAGTTGTGACCCTCACTCAGTACATGCTCAGCAAATGCAGAGTCTGAACTCTGCAACCTCCAGCTGCGCTCATGTTCAACCAGCCTAGTTGATATGTCTCTGCTTGACTGACCAATACAAAATTTGTCACAATCAGAACAGGTGATTTTGTATACCCCACTGTTGGCTAACAACTGCATCTTGTCTTTGCTGTTAAAAACACACTGGGCTGTCATGTTCCTGACATGGTAGGAAAGCCTATACTTTGAGGATTTCAGTGCTTTGGCAACAATCTGATACCTGACCTAGAAATGGTAGTGTACACCATTTCTTGCAGGCAGTGGATGGGGAAGCAGGTGGGGCATAGAGGAGGGGTATAATTTTTCATTTTTGTTTCCTGTGCAAGATGTGGTCAATAAGGACTGGATTGTAGCCGTTGGCTGTGGCAATAATTTTTATTGTATCTAACTCTGCTTTAAAATCATCTCTGGACATGGGGATAGATATAGACCGTGTACCATTGCGTGGAAAGCTGCATGTTTGTGAGCTGTGGGGTGTTGTGAGCAAGAAGGTATTGCTGTATCTGTAGTCGTTGTTTTTCTGTAAATTTTGAAGCAGTGTGTGTGTATGTACTGATGTCAATGGTGAGATCTAAGATGTTTATGGATTTGTAGCCCATCTCCATAGTGAACCGGATATTTTTATGTTGACTGTTTAGGTTTTTCGAGAATGTGTTGAGTTGTCTAGTACTAATTTTATTTTATTTTGTTTGTTTTGTTTATAAATAGAAACTGTTATGTAGGCATGATAGTCCTATTTTGTGCTAAAGGTTTGCCTGTCTACTCCATTGTTATTTATGCACAGTTCAGTTTTTACTTTTTCATTGCAAAGATGTTACTTACTGTATGTTTCTACTTCAGTCTAGATGTGTTACTTCTCTTCCAATGTTGTCTGCTAACGTTTAACTTCTTTGGTGATAATACTCAGTAAATGTCTGAAGATGGCCTTGTAAGCCGAAAACCGGTTAACAATAAAAGTATTATAGTGGAACAAAATCAAACTGGTGCTTTTCATTTATTAATAAGTATTCACCTATTGCTGTCCCTTTATTGTTTATAATTGAGGAGTGCAGTTCATATGTTCTCTGAAGTAGGTTTAGCTCTTCTCCCGTTACTTTGAATCTGTTTTGCCGCCCCCACTTACAAGGAAATGGCCTTTACCTCCTTCCAGTTTTGAGATTTTTTTTTGCGTAATTGGTGTACGGCAGGTGCTACTAGGTAAAAAGTAAAAAGACTACAGATCGGTAGATCTTCAACTTACAGTGTCTTTGAGAGCATTATGAGCCAGCACGACAAGTCAGGGGAGAAATTTTATGTTCAACAATGTATATTTTTACTTTCGACGACGCCTAATTGCATGGAAACCTTACACAAATGGTAGTGGGATAACTTAGTATCAAAATACATTGTGATAACTACATCACATATTTGAAAACTGGTGCGTTCGGGCTGCTCTCAGTACTGATGCGTGTGACAATAAGCTGGCTGCACAACAGATAACCATTCCATAACTGTCCTACCTCAGTCCGTTATGAGACAGGCGAGGCAATCTCAAACGTTAGGAAGAACGTTGTAGCCACAAACGAAATCGGGCTATGAACTTAATAATTCCAGATTTTAACACAAATTGTTTACACAGTGTTGGGTCGACTGAAGACGCCGACCTGGAAGGAGACCTCTTTCCGGAGAAATGTAGGAACACTAGACGTAAATGGTTCAAATGTTTCAGAGCACTATGGGACTTATCATCTGTGGTCATCAGTCCCCTAGAACTTATAACTACTTAAACGTAACTAACCTAAGGACATGACACACATCCATGCCCGAGGCAGGATTCGAACCTGCGACCGTAGCGGTCGCGCGGTTCCAGACTGAAGCTCCTAGATCCGCTCGGCCACCCCGGCCGGCCACTAGAGGTAAAACTGACCCTTAGACATATAAGAGACAGTTAAATGAAAACTAGATCGATGCAACAAAGTAAGTAAATTATTTTTATTTTCTAAAGTAATCGCCTTAAGCGTTAATGCTTTTACCCCACTGTTTGACAAACGCTCAATGCATTTACGGAAAAATATTTGCGGTTGCTTATGGAAACGTGAATCTACCCAGACGTGTATCTCTTAATCCGAAGGATATCGGGTTTGTTTCTTTAGAGCTCCAAAACTGTGGAAATCGCATTGAGAGTGATATGGACTGTATAGAGCAGTGGTTCACCATCCACTGACCACGGCTCACTTGTAGGCAGCCGGCAGCGTGGCTCTGGGCCGTGAGCGATGTTCGAAACTCGGAGATATAAATTATTGGAAGTTGTGGAGTTTCACCTGTCACTCATCAAAGTCAGCGAGTAGAGAAGGGAATAAGCGTCGAGATTCCCTGTCGCTATACTACATCACTCATAAGGGAATGGTCCATTCTGTCACGTCGATTGGTTTCGTTGGTTGATTTTGGGGAGGGGACCAAACAGCGAGGTTATCGATCCCATCGGGTTAGAGAAGGAGGTCGACCGTACCCTTTCAAAGGAACCATCCCGGAATTCGCCTCAACTGATTTAGGGAATCACGGGAAACCTAAATCAGGATGGCCAGACGCGGGTTTGAGCCATCGTCCTGCCGAATGCGAATCTAGTGTGCTAACCGCTTTGCCACCCCGCTTGGAATACATGAAAAAATGCTACTAGGACGGACTGTCCCCATTTTTTTTCCTTTAAATGTTGAACACTACCGGCATCGTGTGCAAACAGGCGGCTGGAAATGTACACTCGTAACCACTGCGCTATAGGGCTAGAGCGCAACCTTGGGTGGCTGCTCACGGCCTGAACACATAACACGCCGCAATTCTATCATCAAATAAAACTCTGAACAGAAGAATTGTTGAAATATCGAAAACTTTGAAAGAAGCTGTCATTACTGCATTACTGCGAACACATTTCACTGCACCTTGTTGAGAGTACGTACTTGGCAGATTTATTAGCTTTTCGTCGTTTTCAGTTAAATGACAATATTAAAAGAGAACCGTTGTTTTGCCTGTCTTTGCCGACAGATTCACAAATCCGTTAACAAATGTAAGAAAGAAAATAAGGTATACTATTCAATGTGTGCAAGTTCGGCAACTAATGGGCATGTGAAATGTCTGCATCTATATGTACATCTACATCTCCATCTACAGAGGTACTCCGCAAGTCACTGTACAGTGCGTGGCGAAGAGTACCCTGTACCACAACCTGTCACTTCCTTTCCTGTTCAACTCCCAGATATAGCCATGGGCATGACCTCTAATTTATCGTATCTTATCTTCGTGGTCCTTACGCTCCATGTATAGAAGAGGCAGTAGAATCGTTCGGCATTCAACGTTCCAGTTCTCTATATTTTCTCAATAGTGTTTCTCTAAAAGAACGTCAATTTCGCTTCAGGGATTCCCATTTGAGTTCCTAAAGCATCTCCATAACACCTACGTGTTGTTTGAAGGTACCGGTAACAAATCTTGCAGCCCGCCTCTGAATTGCTTCGATGCCTTCCTTCAATCCGGCCTGGTACGGATCCCCAACACCCGAACAGTACTCAAGAATAAGCCGCACCAGCGTTGTAAACGCAGTCTCCTTTGCAGGTGAACCACTCTTTCCCAAAATTCCCCCAATAAACCGAAGTCGACCATTCGCTTTCCCTCCCAAAGTTCTGACATGCTCGTTCCATCTCATATCGTTTAGTAACGTTACTCCCAGATATTTAAAAGTTTTTGCCTGTGACAAACATGAAAATAGTAATATTGTATCCGAGCATTACAGGTTTGTTCTTCCTATTCATCCTCATTAATTTACATTTTTCCACATTTAGATCCAGCTGCCATTCATCACACTAACTGGAAATTTTGTCTAAATAGCTTTGTATCTTCCTACAATCACTCAACTTCGACACTTTACCGTACACCACCGCATCATCAGTGTACAACCGCAGATGGCTGCCCACCCTGTCCGTCAAATCATTTATGTATAGAGAGAACAACAGCGGTCCTATCACCTCCGGGGCACTCCTGACGACACCCTTGTCTCTGACGAACACTCGTCGTCGAGGACAACATACTGGGTTCTATTTTTAAGAAATCTTCGAGCCACTCGTATATCTGTGAACTTATTCCAAATGCTCGTACTATCGTTAACAGCCTGCAATGGGGCACCATTTTAAGTGCTTTCCGGAAATCTAGAAATATGGAATTTGCCTATTGCCCTTTATCTATAGTTCTCAGTATATGTGAGGAAAGGGCAAGCTGCTTTCTAAAACCATGCTGATTTCTGGACATCAAATTCTTATTCTGAAGAAAGTTAATGATATTCGAACTAAAAATATGTTGAAGTATTCTGCCCCAAACATAAGTTACTGATGTTGGTCTGCAATTTAGCGGGTCTGTTCTTCTTGTACAATGGAGTCTCCTGCACGTTTTTCCAGTCGTTTGAGACCTTGTGCTGGGTGACAGATACACGATGAATGGAAGATGCATTCTCCTCGTAAAATCGAACTGGTATTTCATCCGGACCTGTTGATTTATTTGTTTTCAAATCTTTCAGTAGTTTCTCTACGCCAGGCATTCTTATTTCTATGTCGTCCACACGGGAGTCTGCCCGATGGCCAAGTGACGGTATGCTTGTACGGTTCTCGTGAGTGAACGATATCTTGAACGTGAATTTTCAAACTTTAGCTTTCGTTTTGCTGTCTTCAACTGCCACGCCAGACTGGTGTCAGGCACCGAATGGATGCCCTAGACCATCTTAGCGATTTTACATACTTTCTGAATTTTCTCGGGTTCTCTGCCAGACATTTTGCCAAGGTGTAGCGGTGGTGGTTCCTCTAGGCTTCGCTCATAAATCTTTTCTCAGACGCACAAATCTGTACGAACCTTCGATAGTCGTCATTTGTGCATCCCCTTTTCATCCTAGAGTGCAACAGCCTCTACTTTTTCAGCATCCGGCGAATTTCGTTATTAAAACATGGTTTCTGTTCTTTACTCACGTACGAAGCACGTCATTCTCCAGACCACGATTTACAATCTGCTTAAACTTAGCCCATAATTCCTCTACATCCATCTTACTGGAAGAATGTGGTGACAATTCAATGCCTAGGTGAGATGTTAATAACTGCTTTTCTGCTCTGTCTAGCAAAAACACTCCCCTAGCCTTCTTCACTGATGTATTAACTTTCGTAATCATAGTTGCTAGAAAGAAATCGTGTTCGCTGATGCCCGTTTCATCAAGAAGACGGGGATGCGCTTGTGAACCTCATGTATTGCTGTATTAAACTCATATCCTAGCCTCAAGCTGCTGCATCCTTGAGGTGACACTTGGTATGCCAGACGCCTAACTGGGACATTACAAGTAAATTCTATTTTTTATTCTTCGCCTCTCTCTTCATCCAAACGATCTGACAAGAGATCATGGAACTCACTACACAAATACCTAAACCGCCTACCTTAGTCTTGTGTTAAGCTATCTCCATTAGTTCCGCGTTCCATGACCCCTGTCGTTGGATTATTGGCATCCTTTCCTTGTAGATGTTAGCAAAATCCACAGGCATGATTCTCCTAATCAGAAGCGATATAAAACCTGCCTCATCTCCAGTTGAGAATGAGGCCCACATGACGAATGAAACCTGCCCCCAGTACTACTGCATGTGACAAATCCAAGCCACTATGACCTTGATGTTCCAGGTGAAATTCTGAACACGAACTTTGAGAAGTATTTCCCCCAACAACAGCATGTAGTCGTTTTCCACCCTGACGCCCCTGACATCCAGACCAAGCTCAGGAAATTTACATATCCCATGATCGCCAAGTACAATTCCTCTTTTATTAAACTCAACAAAGTTCCCAAGTTCAGGAGTGCATAGACCGGGCCCCTCAGTAAAGCTCGCACATATATACAAAATGGATCTGAATGTTGTTGAAATTTGGTTATAACATGGAATAACTTGGGTGAATATCATGGATATCAGCCTAGTTTCTCGGTGGTGAACCATTTTTTTACCAAGTGACCTTTCTCCTGACACCTGTAGCATCTAACATGTTAGGAACATGATCTACTGTCTTGTTCCCTTTTCTCGTACAACTCCCTTCTGCTTAACTTATTATCCATCAAAGTTCTGTCAGCATGACAAACATTCTCCGCCTCCGTCATTGTCTATTGCAACTGTTGAAAGTTCCTTGGTCATTCACAAAAAGTAATTCGAAAATTATCAATGGCATATATCCCCTCCAAAATATCGGCCACAAACTCCTGCTCTTGCAATCCTCACTTAGATCTTTAGTCTGGTGTCACCGCCAGACACCACACTTGGTAGGTGGTAGCCTTTAAATCGGCCACGGTCCGGTAGTATACGTCGGACCCGCGTGTCGCCACTATCAGTGATTGCAGACCGAGCGCCGCCACACGGCAGGTCTAGAGAGACTTCCTAGCACTCGCCCCATTTGTACAGCCGACTTTGCTAGCGATGGTTCACTGCCTACTTACGTTCTCATTTGCCGAGACGATAGTTTAGCTTAGCTTTCAGCTACGTCATTTGCTACGACCTAGCAAGGCGCCATATTGTTACTATTGATATTGTGAATCATGTACCGTCAAGAGCGACGTTCATCATTAACGGATTAAAGTTAAGTATTCCACCAGCTACGTCCGTTTTTCTAAATTCTAATTTCCTTGTCCTGTTCCAGACCTCACGCCAGCCTGCGTGAGCTAAAACGCGTGCCTTTCGGCCTCCTCTAGTAACACGGTGTTGGCTCTCCTGCCAACCACAACATTTAGTCCCATCACATTGTTTTCCAACGTCTCTTTCCACTGAGTACCAATACAATTCCTGTCAGTCAACTGGTAATGTGGCCCCACAGATAGGTAGTTCATACTGACCGACCGCCTAAATTCTAGAAAGGAATATTTATCATGCATGGCCTCCCTCATTGTTCCAACGTCCAAATGACCATTAGACTTAAAATCTGAGAACTTTCTTCGTTCCTTCTTTGTTCCTCAAACCTAGCTCCTCACCATGATCTTGTACCTCCGTAAGAAAGTAATGTGCCTTATTTAAAAATAATTGTGTCCATAAATTGTTCATTTTAATGTAAATTTGACAATTTAAGAAATGGTCACGCCTAGCAACAATATAAGAAATAGGTGTTATGCAAAAGCCAGTGGGCTTTTGATCAAAACGAAAGTGGCTCTGGGGAGTGGAAAAGCTGGCAAGGGCGAATTCGCGCGCTACCTAGAGCAAGCGCGGGAAGTAAGTCACAGTCTGTAGGCATCAATGATTGAGGCAACACCTTTGTGGAGCAGGAGAAGCTTTGCCTGCAAATTCGCACAAAATGTCTCGGATGAAGACTGCAAACGGCTTAAGGCATAGATGCGAGTTCCTGGCCCACTATATGTCGTATTGAACGACGCCAAGAAGAGAAATTATTTCCATAGAGCAAGAGATTTGCAGGCCGTACTCTGGGTCGTGTAGCCACCATAATTGTTCGCTGAACCAAGCCTACAGCCGCCGGATAAGACTTTTTTTATAGTAAATTTGATTTTGTACAGCGTCAACCATTAATTTAAACTGTGGTATAACAATCATTCTTGAACTGTCAGGAAATTGGTTCACCCTGTTATTTCATTATAATCAAACACCTATATATATAGGGTTCCTTCCTGGTGTTTTATGAATACGAGTATACTATTTTACAAACTTAGAAAGTGCCAAGTTAATGTAAAGAGGAACAATTTAAGATGTTTTTGTGTTTTATGAACTATTGTAAAGTGTTACAGTAAAAGTTTGCTTTCGTAAAATTCAGAGTGTAGCTAAATTACTAAAATCTGGTAAATGACTATACAGAGTTAGTACAAAGAGTAACACCTTTTTGAAAGTAAATTCCAGTAAGAATGAGGTTTTCTTGAAGTGAAATATTCAGTATAATAAGTGTGTGCTTTAGAGTCTAAGTATTTTAGTACTTAAGTTTGTTTATTATATAAAATGCTTTTCGATAGGTACCCCCTGGCCGAACATTTTTAGCTCCTTTGGAATTACCTACTGGGCATTTTCTCTCTTAAAAACGTAATCTATAAGAGTGTAGTGGTCACAAAGAAATTACAGTGTGTGCACTAACATTCTTTACGTGGAGTAATATTAATTTGAAGAAGCAAACAGTAGGAAGAAAGTAGGCAGAAACTCATACTTCTGCTTTTGCAATACTTCACTGTTTCATTGCTTGGATAGGCTGGGGACCATTAGTACATGTTTTAAACCACTAAATGAACTTGGAACTTAGTTGTCTTAGCTTCAATATAATATTATTCATACTGCGTTTCTATTTAACCGCTGGTTAAAATCTTAGGAAAAGAATTTAATGTGTAGGTAAAAGTACACTAAATTACAATAGTAGGGGTAGAGGCTATATGCTGACACAAATTTATTTATGAATTCTTTTATTTTATTTTCCCGATCCAAATTCAACCAACAAGTCTTGTTATTGAACGCCAATTTGGAACCTCTGTCGTTCCTGGAGTGATCTAGGCACTGTGTGCAATACTATGCACATATCGAGCAGCATGGCCCTCCTACAGACGATGGCACACCTCTCTTAACTGTCGAGGGTACAAAACCAATAATAAGCGCAAGCTCTGAAACAGAGATCTGTGTAACCAAAGTGATCTCACTTCAAGTAACACAGCAAGCTGCCAAAATTTGAAAGCCACAAATTAAACGCATATAAAAGCATCCCAATGAGCAACATTCTAACTTTAAACAAATTCACTGATTAATCATTCAATAAACACTTCAAAACGTGTAGCCTCCTAAAAGACAAGATATGAGGCATCACCCAAGACGATCATGAACCACTTTGACAACAAGATAATTAAATGTGTAACAGCCACTCACTTACATACAAAACAGAAGTTGTTCTGAAGACTGATTTGATGCAGCTTTCCGTGATATTCTATCATCTAGAAGCCTCTTCATATCCGAATAACTGTTGCTGCCTACAACCTTCTGAATCTGTTTAGTGTATTCGTCACTTTTCCATCGAAATTTTTACCTCCTCCCCACACACACACACACACACACACACACACACACACACACACACACACACACTTCTCTCCCTTACTAAATTGGTGGATTAGTGGTCGCCTGATGTCTGAGAATGTGTCCTATTAACCGATCCCTTCTCTTAGTAAAGTTGTACCACAAATATCTTGTCCACTCAATCCTATTCGCTCCTCTTTATTAGTTTTGTGATCAATCTATTTAACATTACTGTTTCTTTGTAACGCCAGATTCCAGAAGTTTGTATTCTGTTCTTATCCAAACTGTTTATCGTCCATCTTCCACTTCCATAAATGACTTCGCTCGAAACAACACCTTCTGAAAATACTTCCTAACACATAAGTCTATATTCAGTATTAACAAATTTCTCTTCCTGAAAAACGCATTTCTTGCCGAAGTCGGCTACATCCTCTCTACGTCTGCATCATAAGTTATTTTGCTGCCCAATTAGCAGAACTCATATACAGCTCTGAGTGTCTCGTTTCATAATCTACACTGAGGTGATACAAGTCATGATATGGCGGTATGCTCACATACAGAAGGGGTAGTGTCGCGTACACTAGGTATAAAAGGGCAGCCCACTGATGAAGCTGTCATTCGTACTCACTCATGTACAAAGATTTTCAATGTGATTATAGTCACATGACCAAGCAGGATCGCCGAACGACTTGTCGAATGTTGAGCAGCCGCTAAAGAAGGTGATGAAGGTCGTGCTGAGGAGCTCTGGTGACGGGGACCTCCTTCTCTTATTTGGAAAGGAGTTAAATGGATAATTGACTGTGGGGAGAGCGCACCTTAACATAAATGGATATTGTGGTGCTGTGATTCTGTTAATTGGTAAACCGGTTGTGTGCACCTGCTTCGGGTGCAATGTTATGAATTGAAGTGGTAACACCGATGAGTGGCGCTGTACCAGTGGCAACATCATAGTACTGTGTCAGATACTGGGTATGAATTTGAAATCTAATTGTGATTAGGTAAAGCGTATTTATTCTAACCTACGTTGATGTGTTTTAGTCATAAGTAAATAAAGTAATTAGGGCTGCTGCTGAGTGAAATTTTCTGCCTTGCTTAAGGTTTTACCTGCAACTGCTCTGCTTGTACCTGCACCTTGTCAGTTACATGTACTCACTTATTATCTTACCTAGACAGATGCTTATGTATTCATTGTGTACGACAAAATCCATTCTAATTATCTCTGTCACTCTTGGAGAGTTTCCCCTGATCTGATTAAAACCCTTGTGAAGGCGTATATATTTATTTCAGTTGGCCTTAACTATTTGATTTATCTAAGGTTAGGGGCTATATTTATCTTTTTAACTGAGTCTCACCATTTGTGAGTGTATGTTCTGTTATTGTTTGAGAGTGCTGCCTCACGTGTGATTTATGTTCACAGCTGATCGCAGAACATGGCGTTTGCAGCCGTGACTTCTGTGAGTCTTTTTATTTATTTATTTATGCGTGTCCAGAACATAACATATTAAATATAATTTATCATACTTAGCATATCATACATAGTATACTATACATACACATTACAAGTATTACAGAGAATATGTGCATATTTATATTCCATGTGCTACCCAGAATTCCGCTGCACAGACAGCCTTATCATTGGCGATAATCAGATCGTCCATGTACACATGTTCCGACAGTTTCTTGCAGTTGAGTAGGTGCTGATGGTCTTGGGGTTCACCATCCTCACATAGTTCGTCCCCTGAGATGTACCCCCATTTCTTCATGTTCTCCTTGCACCGAGATACTCCAGTTCTCAGTCTACTGAGTACCTTCCATGTCGTGTATGGGAGATGATGACCTGTAGCAAGTTCTTGGGGTTGTCCCAATATTTCTCTGATGATGGGCTACGCCGGAGTTGTATCCTATGGTCTGGTGATGTCTGGATTGGTTACGTTGTCCGGAGAAAACTTTTGCTCGACCTGAGTCTTGGTTTTTGATGTCCGCATCCAAACAGGGGGTGTCTCCGATCCGTTTCCTGCTTCTTTCTTTCCACTTCAGCTTCTGTTCTCCTTCGGATGTCAGGAGGTGCTACGCCCATGCGTTCGTAGATTTTGTCAACAGGGGTTGCCCGCAAGCAGCTTATTACAATTCGTCCTGTTTCATTCGTGCCATGTTTGGCATGGCTGGAGTTCAGCCATACAAGTGCTGCACATTCAGCAGCGGAGAAGCACAAAGCGAGGGCAGATGTGCGGAAGATCTGTGGGTGTGCTCCCCAGTTGTTGCCGGTCAGTTTGCTAATAATGTTCCTCGAATTGATTTTCATTTTTGTATCTGTACAGTGGTCCTTGAAGGTGAGGGACCGGTCCAACTTCACTCCGAGGTTCTTGGGGTGTCACAGTGGGTCAGCTGCTGACCTCTCCAGGTTATTCTCAGTTTCCTCCGTGCCTCTCTGTTCCGTAAGTGGAATGCATACACTTGTGTTTTGGAGGGGTTTGGCTTCAGGTAGTTGCTGTCGTAGTAGTTAGATAATGCCTCAAGGCTTATTATGAGTTTTTCATACACCTCCTCGAAAGATCTACCTTGCGCGGCAAGTGCTGTGTCATCTGCATAAATGAAAGATCTTGTGACAGGGTTAAATGGCTGGTCATTATTATAAATATTAAACAGCAGTGGGGCTAGCACACTTCCTTGGGGGATACAAATTCTCTGTTCCCTCCAATGGCTCCTCTTGTTTTGTAGATTAAAAAAGAAACGTCTGTTTTGTAGAAGGCATCTTATAAACTGTGTTAGGTGGAAGTCTTTCGTGATGGCATAAATCTTTCTTCACATTTTCCTGTGATTAATGGTGTCATATGCAGCAGTAAGATCCACAAAGGCGACACCTGTGATCTGCCCGGTTCATACCCATCCTCTATGTGTCGTGTCAGGTTGAAGATCTGTCCACAACACGACCTCCCGGGACGGAACCCAGATTGTTCTCTGATCAGTGTTTGATCGACTTGGTCTGAGATTCGATTGGGGACCATTCTGTCTAAAACTTTGTATAGATGACATAAGGGTGATATGGGTAGAAAATATTTGGCATCTGTTGGCTGTTTCCCAGGTTTGAGTAGGGCAACAGCTTTGGTTTTTCTCCAGACCTTTGGTGCCGCTACCTTGGCGGCATCCCGCCCAACGCCCGAGGTCTAAGTTACTGCCGCGGGAGCGCTTTGCCGCGTCGTCTGTCATACCCAGCAAAAGTTCAATAGTGGTCTTGTTTCTTGGTGCTATACCTGGGTTGAGCGACTGCCGCCAGGGTTGTAGGATGTGGATTTTGGCGGGATTAACTCATGAACTTTTGTAAATTACGATTCAAATTTCATTCGTACTGTTATAAACTCAGATGCCTTGTGCTTACTAGATACTCTTTCCTTTTGCTTGTATTGTTAAATTTCAGTAGTTTGTGACTTTATATGTCGTTATAATTCTGATGGTTTTCATGTTGTTATTAATCTGGAATTTAATTGATCAGTATGTTTCTCTTCAATAAATGTTAATTTGGCGAAAACGCCGAACCATCTGATGGGTCTCCCTTCCACGTGTTGATGTATGAACCATTCCTATCCTGAACCTGGATTTCAATGGCGACAGACGACTGAAACGAGTGCCTTTGCTAACGGCACGACACTGCCTGCTCGTAACCCATTCGGTTGACCCGTTGACGACTGGAAAACCGTAACCTTATTAGAGACCCATGGTTTCAGTTGGTAAGAGGTGATGGTTGGGTTCAAGTGTGGCTTACGAAGCCATGGACCCAAGTTATCAACAAGGCACTGTGCCAGCTGTTTGTGGCTCCATAGTGGTGTGGGCTATGCTGACATGGAATTGACTGCATCCTCTGGTCGAACGAAACTGATGGTTGAGAGGAAATGGTTATGGTCGCCTACTTGGAGACTGTTTGCAGACATTAATGAAATACATGTTCCCAAACAACAATGGAACTTCTACAGACTACAATGCCCCATGTCACTGGGCCACAATTGTTCGCAGTTGATCTGAAGAGCATTCTGGACAATTCGAGCGTTTGACCTGGGCATCCATTGAACATCTATGTGACATAATCAAGACGGCAGTTCGTCCGCAATACCGTCCACCGACATAGGAGTTATAGACGGATGTAGAGGCAACATGATTCCTCACTATTTCTTCAGCACACTTCCAAAATTTCGTTTATTCTACGTAGAGTTGCTGCAATTATGGACGTCTATAGAGGCAGCATAGCTCATTATTTCTGCAGGGGACATCCAACGACTGCTTGAACCCATGCCAGGCACTACGTCGGGCAAAAGGAGGCCCGGCACAGTAGTAAGAGGCATCTTATGATTTTCTTCACCTCAGTATAGTTCCCACAGCATCACGTGATTCATTTTAACTACGCTACATAACTTTTGTTTTGCATCTTTTGATATTAATCCTCCTTTCAAGACACTGTCCATTCTGTTCAATTGCCCTTCCACGTCCTTTCCTGTTTCTGTCACAAATACAGTGTCATCAGCAAACCTTCATTTTTAACTTCTTATCTATGATATGTAGTTGTTAATCTACATTTTTCTTTGGTTTCCTTACTTGCTCAGCGTACAGACTGAATAACGTCGGGGATACACTACAACCCTTTCTCATCACCTCCTCAACCACTGTTTCCTTTTCATTATCATCGACTCTTCTAATCATAGTCTGGTATCTGTAAGAGTTGTACATAGAATTTCACTTCCTGTATTTTACCCTTCCCACCCTCAGAGTTTGAAAATGAGTGTTCCAGGTAACTCTGTAGCTTTGTCTTTCCTTAACCTATTTTATAAAATGTGCTGTAGGGTCAATGTTGCTTCGAGTCTTCCTACATTTGTCTAGAATCTAACCGTATCTTCCCCGAGGTCGGCTTATACCAGTTTTCCTTTCTTCTGTATAGAGTTCGTGTTGGTATTTTGCAACCATAACTTATTAAACTGATAGTTCGATAATTTTAGCACCAGTCAGCAACTGCTTTCTTTGGAATTAGAATTATTATATTCTGAAGTTTGATGGGTATTCTGTCTGTTTCATAAAATTTGCACACCAGAAGAGTTTTATAATGGCTGGCTCTCCTAACCCCATCAGTCGTATTCTCCCATGGCATTGTTTCGACTTCAGTCTTTCCGTGCTTTGTCAAATTCTTCTCGCAGTATCATATCTCAATCTCATATTTATCAAAACCCCAATCCATTTCTATAATATTGCTTTCCTCTCCCTTGTATAGGCCCTCTATATGCTCCTTTCAACTTTCAGGTTTCCCTTCTTTCTCTACGACTTGTTTTCCATCCGAGCACTTGATATTCATGGTCCTGCTCCTCTTTTCTCCGACGGCCTCTTTGTTTTTACCTCAGGCTATATCTATCTTTTCTCTAGTGAAATATGCTTCTAAACATTTAGATTTTGTTTCCAGTCATTCTTGCTTAGCCCTTTTGCACTTCCTGTCAACCGCGACCTCATTTTCAGACGTTGGTATTTCCCTTCGCTTGCTTCATTTGATGCATTTTTATATTTTACCATTTCATCAGCAAAATTCAGTATCTGCTGTATTATCCAAAGACACCTACTATACTTTTCTGCCTTCAATATTTCAACTCTCAGAACTACCCATTCGTCTTCTACTGTATTGCATTCCCCCGTTCCAGTCGACCGTTGCGTAATGCTCCCTGTGGAACTCACGACAACGTCTGCTCTTTCAACTTAACCGGGTATAATATCCTTAAATTCATGTTCTTAAATTCTTCAATTTATTCAGTTTCAATCTCTAGTTCACTACTAATAAATTATAGACAGAGTCCACATCTGCCTTTGGAAGTATCTTACAATTTAAAATCTGCTCCTGAAGTCTGTACCTTATCATCACATAATCAGCCTGAAGCCTTCTGGCGTCTCCATGTCTCTTCCACATACACAACCTTCATTCACTATTTTTATACCAAGTGTTAGAAATGATTAAATTACGCCCTGTGCAAAACTCTACCATGCGGCTTCCTCTCTCATTCCTTTCTACCAGTCCATATTCACCAACTACTTTTCATTCTCTTTCTTATCCTACTATCGAATTCCAGTCCCCATACAAAATTTTATTTTCTTTTCCCTTAGCTACCTCGAACGTTGCTTTTATCACATCATACATTTCTTCATCCGCTTCATCAAGAGCAGAGGTAGTTGGCTCAGACTTGCGCTGCTGTGGTAGGTGTGGGCTTCGTGACTGTCTTCGCTACGATAATGCGTTCACTGTGCTCTTGATAGTAACTAACTCGCATTCCTGTTTTCACATTCATTATTCGGCCTGCATCTGCGTTACCCCTATTTGGAGTTTTATTTATAACAGTGGCTTAACAGACACCCTATTCCTCCTGCCAACTAATTCCTACTATACCTAACTATCCATTTCCCCTCTTAAATGTTCCAATCTGGGTTCTCCTGATGACGACGTCCTCCCGAGTAGCCCCGCCCGGAGATCCGAGTCTGGGTCTATTTCAACTGCGCATTACGTCCTCCAAAAGACGCCATCGTTATTTAAGCATAAAGTAGAGCTGTATGCCCTCGAGATAAATTGTGGCTGTGGTTTACGCTTACTTTCAGCCGCTTCCAGTACCAGTGCAGTACTATGTATACAAATTAGAAACGTCGTTCCCAAACACCTCGAAAAGTACTTGACAGATTTACTTCAAAGGTTTTGGTCGATTTAATTCAGATTCATATAGTGAGAAGAAATAAGAAAACTAACGAAAAATGAGATGTCTACACAAATGAAATGTATTATGGTAAACCGACTGTAATTCCTATCGCGGGAATAAATTACAGCGGTAATAGTAGTCTTAGAAACAGTACCATCAGATGTCAGTAGATCGTGAGACAAGTGAAAACACGAGAAATTGACAAAAACATACTTGCAGACTCTTGATCATTAATTACTTGGCATTGTAACATATTAAATATACACCAGAAGATACTTTCATTCGGTGTTCAAAATCCACAATCAATGCAAACACTAAGCCAGGTCATCGATACAGTACCAACAAAAATCACTACGTCATGTGTTGATCGAAAGATTGAACAAAACCCGAGACTTCCCAAACTCTGTCGTAAATTCTTCGAACAATTCGATTTGTGCTTAGACACAGCCATACTTGAAACAGTAAAACTGAGCTGAAATAGCAGAAGTTACATTAAAGTGACTGCAGCTTCGCATGCGGCTAGATTCACTGTGAGCATCTACAAGGCACAGAATCAATCACTTTCTGTGGCAGATATTACACATGACCATCCCGGGCACTACAGCTAGCGGCTTATACGCTGAAGAGCGAAAGGAATTGATACACTTGCCTAATATCGTGTAGGGCCCCCTCGAGCACGCAGAAGTGACGCAACACGACTAGTAGTCTAAAGCAGTGCTGGAGGGAATTGACACCATGAATCCTGCAGGGCTGTTCATAAATCCGTTAGAGTACGAAGGGGTGGACATCTCTTCTGAACATCACGTTGCAACGCATCCCAGCTATGATCAATAATGTTCATATCCGAGGAGTTTGTTGGCCAGCGGAAGTGTCTCAACTCAGAAGAGTGTTCCTGGAGCCACCCTGTAGCAATTAGGGACGTTTGGGGTATCGCACCGTTCTGCTGGAATTGCCCTAGTCCATCGGAAAGCACAAAAGACATCAACGGGTGCCGGTGATCATACAGGATGCTGACATACGTATCACCTGTCAGAGCCTTATGTAGATGTGTCAGGGATCACATATAGTTCCAACTGCACACGCCTCACACCCTTATAGATCCTCCACCAGCTTGAACAGTCCCCAGCTGACATGAAGGCTCCATGGATTCTGGAGGTACAAGCCCACCCGCTCGATACACTTTGAAACGAGACTCATCCGACCAGGCAACATGTTTCCAGTCATCAACAGACCAATGTCGGTTTTGAAGGGTGCAGGTGAAGAATAAAGCTTTATGTCGTGCAGCCATCAAAGGCTCTGAAAGCCCATATCGATGATGGTTCGTTGAAGGGTTCGCTCGCTGAAACTTGTTGATGGGCCAACATTGGGTCAGAGATTTTCTCCGCTCAAGGACTGGGTGTTGTGTTGTCCTAATCATCATCATTTCATCTCCATCGACGCGCAAATCGAAAGACTTGTACCCGGCGAACGGCCTACCCGACGGGAGGCCCTAGTCACACGACATTACGTTTATTATCGCTACGTCGGAGATGCTGTGTCCCATCGCTCGTGTGCTGACTATAACACCACGTTCAAACTCACTTAAATATTGATAACCTGCCGTTGTATCAGTAGTAACCGATCTAACAATTAGCCGGCAGGGGTGTCCGTGCGGTTCTAGGCGCTACAGTCTGGAGCCGAGCGACCGCTGCGGTCGCAGGTTCGAATCCTGCCTCGGGCATGAATGTGTGTGAAGTCGTTGGGTTAGTTAGGTTTAATTAGTTCTAAGTTCTAGGCGACTGATGACCTCAGAAGTTAAGGCGCATAGTGCTCAGAGTCATTTTGATCTAACAATTGCGCCAGATACTTGTTGTCTTATACAGGGGTTGCAGTCCGTAGCGCCGTATTCTGTCAGTTTACATATATCTGTATTTGAATACGCCTTGCCGCTTCAATGTACAAGCGAAAGACTGAAGTGCATACTTGCTCACAATAACACCCTTTTTTGAAGTACTTAGCAGTTACAGCGTGAGAGAACAGACCAACTGCCAGCGCAGTTACTGAACAAGATCGGGAGAGCTGTCTCGGTTCGCGCTTCATGGAACCACTCCACGCGGCATGACGATCCAGCCGTTCATTTCAGCCCAGCCTCTCTCACTGTCAGCTGCCGACTTCTGCTACGCGGGCCGACAGTGTTAAGAGACTTTAGCCACAGATTTTACGTTTCTTTCCTGTCCCCACCAGAGTTCCTCACAACACGTATTACAATGTATTTCCTGTTTTCCGTCCCACAGATGAGCAGAAGGTACCAGAAATACACTGAGCTGACAAAAATAATGGGACAGCGATACGCACACATAAAGATGACGGTTGTATCGCTTACACAAGGTGTAAAAGGGCACTGCATTGACGGAGCTATCATTTGTAGGGATTCATGTGAAAAGGTGTCCGACAAGGTTGTGGCGGCGTGACGGAAATTAACGGACAGTGAACGTGGAATGATAGACCTACACGCATGGGGCATTCTATTTCGGAAATAATGAGGGATCCACAGTGTCAAATGCGTCCAGAGAATACCAAATCCCAGGCATTATCTCTCTCGATGGACGACAGAGTGGTGGCCGGCCTTCACTTACCACCGAGAACAATGGCGTTTACGTAGAGTTATCAGTGCTAATAGCCAGCAAACGCTGCGTCAAATAACCACAGAAATCATCGTGGGACATACGAAGAACGTACCCGTTAGGATACTGCAGCCAACTTTGACCTTAATGGGCTGTGGCAGTAGACGACCGAAGCGGGTGCTTTACTAATAACACGATATTGTCTGTAGCGCCACTCCTGAGTTCACAACCACATCGGATGGACCCTGGACGACTAGGAAACCGTGGCAAGGTCAAATCAATACGGATTTCAGTTCGTAATAGCTAATGGTAAGGTTCGAGTGCGGCGTAGACCCACCAGGTCGCCAACAAGGGACTCAACGAGTTAGTGGTGGCTCAATAATGGCAGAGCTGTGTTTCATGGAATTGACCGGGTCTTCGTGCACAACTAAACCGATCATCGACTGGAAATGGTTATTTTCCGCTACTTGGAGACCGTTTGCAGCTAGTCATGAACTTCTAGTTCACAAGCAACAATGTAATGCTTATGGATGACAATGCGCCGTGTCACTATGTCACAGTTATTGGAGATCGGTTTCAAGAACATTCCGGACAATTCGAGCAAATGTTTTCGCCTCCCAAATCTCCCGACATGAATCCCATCAAACATTTATGAGTCATAATCAAGATTTCGGCTCGTGTACGAAATCCAGCACCGGCAACACTTTCGCAGCTATGGACGGCTATAGAGGCAGCACGCCTCAGGATTTCTGAGGGGAACTTCCGCAAACTTTTTGAGTCCATGCCATGCCGTGTGGTATCTCATGACATTTGTCACCTTTGTGTACAAACAACTGCTTAAACGGAAAAGATGGTTGAAAAAAGTAAAAAAGAAATTCTTATCACTGATGCAAGACAGTTGCGTACAATAAGTTTGGCGAAGCACTGGATTGTGGTACTAAACTTTTATTCAGAGAGAAAATAATACTTTGTGATTTTTTGCTTTCTCTTCCGAAACGCCATTCCTGGCATAAGGTTCTTCCATTCTCTCCTAACCTGGTGTTCTGTCTGTAAGCACCAATGGTTAAAAAGGTCTTTGACCTCCAATATTCCATGTTCTTGTCACTCGTTTTGAACAACACTTTCTCTTTTCTCTGTAGTTCCTTGTAACATCTATCTAAAGCGCATAGCTCCCACAAAATGTTCATGTAAACTTCCGCGACGTATAGCATCTTTCAGCATCATCATATAATATTAAATAAATATATGTAAAAGATCTAACATTTCTGATAGCCTATGATGCTGTTGTATTTACGTAAGTCGCAACGCTGGAGAACATATAGCAAAGTGCATGAACACATTTTGGGGATCGACGCTTGGTGCAGATATTCTCCACTGACAAGAAACACATATGTAACGTATTCCACATAAATACTTGAAAAGACCCATTATTTATTTTTACACGATCGTTGAACAACCCCCAGAAACAGATAATTATGTTAAACTTCTGACAGTATGCGTGCGGAACGAGCAGATAAAACTGATAGTTGGAAAGCCATTTGGTCGACTGATACTCATTATAAGAATTCTGAGGACTCGTAGCCCACCCAAGAACGAGGTAGCTTACAGAACCCTCCTTAGACTGTGGATGCCTTGCTGAATAATAATGATGAAGTGCAGAGGCTAATTCAAAGAAGAGCTGCCCGATTCGCCACAGACTTGTTTACTGAATGCAAAAGCGCCACGAAGATACTCGTCTTTCTAAAGTGCCAAACGTTACAAGCGAAGCGTGTTGCATCACGGAGCGACTTACTGTTAAAATCCCGATAAAGGTCGTCCCAAAAAAGTCAAGAAAAAGATTTTGCTCACTCCTATGTATATATTGCACAAAGAGCACGATCGTAAAGTGGAAGAGATTCGACTTCACACGGAGGTTTACCAACAATCGTTCTCAACGCGTATCACTCGCGACTGGAAAGTGGGAATAGACAATGGAATCCTTCACTAGACGCAATAAAGTGACACTGGATCATAGATGTGGATGTAGATATTTGGGAACATGTTTATCTATGACGGCTATTCCGCAGATAACACAGATCCTCCAACTCACGCCTTTACTCTTAAAAAATTCGACAGTTTTAGAGGCCACAGTTAAAGGATCTATTCGACATTAGTTGCTGTAGGTCGGAAAATATCCATTACAGTGCGCTACAGTGTCTTTTAAACAGAGACCGTGACCGAATTTCTTTATTTATCCAGATTCCTTGACATCGAAGTTGACATACTCCCCGGTGTACATGCCACAAAAAAATATGTGAAGTAGACTTGTTTCTCGGACCACAGCAGCGAATGTATTGTTAATTGTTTTGAACGATGTCTGCTGTCAAAAATTTTGTTCTTGCCATAATTGGGTAATCTATTCAAAAGGACAGAAAATATTCAATCTGTAAAGAAAGGTTGTTCTTATTATGGTGTAAGGTAGGAGTAGAACAGATTGCAATGTAACTGTCTGTCGGCGTCTGTGTTCCCCTCCTCGCTGGACACTGGCAGGCCACATGGACGTCAGAGAATTAGGAATGACAGCTGCGGGATACGCCCATGTCAGCTGCCCGGCCAGTCGCATGATCCACATTACTGCACTAACGACCGGCAGCACGCTGACTCTCGGGAACAGTAATGCGATACAGTGCGGAGAGCGTGATCCACCAATCATCGCTAATGGAGTCAGTCAGCGAGAAATGGAAGGGAATGAGTATTCCAGCACCCACGATCTGTAGAGTTGCGACTGCAAGCACAATTAGCAGCTTTTAGGATGAGTGTGTAAACTATTGCCTACATTGTTGACCAGTTTATTAGTTGCATCTTTAACGTGAAGATAGTGTCCTTTAACAATATATTATGCCAGTATAATACTTGTAAGGCTAGTGGAATATAATGTTCACCTTTATGATATAACGTACGAGATGTCCAAATTTAAATTATAAAAGCATTTGTGAAAATTCGGGGCTAAATACACTACTGGCTATTAAAATTGCTACGTCAAGGAGAAATGCAGATGATAAACGGGTATTCATTAGACAATTATATATTATTAGGACTGATATGTGATTACATTTTCACGCAGTTTGGGTGCATAGATCCTGAGAAATAAGTACCCAGAACAACCACCTCTGGCCGTAATAATGGCCTTGATAAGCCTGGGCACTGAGTCAAACAGAGCTTGGATGGCGTGTACAGGTACAGCTGCCCATGCAGCTGCAACACGATACCACAGTTCATCAAGAGTAGCGACAGGCGTATTGTGACGAGCCATTTACTCGGCCACCATTGACCAGAAGTTTTCAGTTGGTGAGATGCTGGAGAATGTGCTGGTCAGGGCAGCAGTCGAACATTCTCTGTATCCAGAAAGACCCGTACAGGACCTGCAACATGCGGTCGTGCATTATCCTGCTGAAATGTAGGGATACGCAGGGATCGAATGAAGGGTGGAGCCACAGGTCGTAACACATCTGAAATGTAGCGTCCACTGTTCAAAGTGCGGTCAATGCGAACAAGAGGTGACTGAGACGAGTAACCAATGGCACTCCATACCATCACGCCGGGTGAAACGATAGTATCGCTATGACGAATAAACGCTTCCAATGCGCGTTCAAATGGCTCTGAGCACTATGGGACTTAACATCTGTGGTCGTCAGTCACCTAGAACGTAGAACTACTTAAACCGAACTAACCTAAGGACATCACACACATTGATGCCCGAGGCAGGATTCGAACATGCGACCATAGCGGTCACGCGGTTCCAGACTAAACGCCTATAACCGCACCGGCCGGCAATGTGCGTTCACCGCGATGTCGCCAAACACGGATGCTACCATCATGATGCTGTAAACAGAAGCTGGATTAATCCGAAAAAATTACGTTTTGCCATTCGTGCACCCAGGTTCGTCATTGAGTACACCATCGCAGGCGGTCCTGTCTGTGATGCAGCGTCAAGGGTAACCGAAGCTATGGTCTCCGAGCTGATACTCCATGCTGTTGCAAACGTCGTCAAACTGTTCGTGCAGATGGTTGTTGTGTTGCAAACGTCCCCATCTGTTGACTCAGGGATCAAGGCGTGGCTGCACGATCCGTTACAGCCATGCACATCAGATGCCTGTCCTCTCGACCACTAGTGATATGAGGCCGTTGTGATCAAGCACGGCGTTTCATGTTACCCTCCTGAACCCACCGACTCCATAATCTACTAACAGTCATTGGATCTCGACCAGCGCGAGCAGCAACGTCGCGATACGATAAACCGCAATCGCGATAGGCTACAATCTGACCTTTATCAAAGTCGGAAACGTGATGGTACGCATTTCTCCTCCTTACACGAGGCATCACAAAAGCGTTTCACTAGGCAACGCCGGTCAACTGCTGTTTGTGTTGTAACCTCCCCACAAAATTTTCAAATGACAAAAATTTGAATGACAATGAATGTCGTGCTAAGTGAAACCTCCCCAGAGGAATTTGAAAGACAATAGTTAAATGTTAACGAGAAGAGAACCTAGTGTAACCTCCCAGCAAATAAAATAATTTATTGAAAATGACAATTAAATGAGAACTAGCAATCTGAGCCATGTGTAAACTCCCCACAAAAATGAAAGTCAATTCAATAAAAAAAAATGAAATCTCAGTGACAATGAAAACGCAAATAGACCGAAATGTCGATCTTAGGTCCTGTTCTTACCTCAGTAAAATTGCATCTGCTCTTATTTTTCGCCATAGCTTGGAGGAAATGCTTCGCAATTATTCTTTGAATTTAAGTAAATTTTTTCTTAAATAAATGCATGGGAAACTTTCTTTCAATAAAATGTTTGTTTTGTTAAAATGCTTGGTTTGAAAATAAAATTATTATTGGGGCGATTCTGGAACAAATTAATTACACTTAAGATGCATTACATTATCAAATGAGCGCAATGCTGCTTCATTACCTTATTTAAAAAATATACCTCGTCCTGAATCTTGACCAGAGGCCCATGTCGACGCCCGCCGACTCCTCACACACACCTCCGACTGTCTCTCGTGTGCTACTACATGCTGTCGCGACTCGCTACGTACAACAACTTTCTCGCAATTCGGCCGCAACTGCTACTGCCGACTCCCTACATGCAACTGCTACTGCCGACTCCTTACATGCAACAGAACTCTCGCGCGGTCAAGTGCAGACTAGCCACGATAAATAGCTCTCTGGTCAGAGATTCTGTCATGCCTCGCCATCGCTGCTACATAACATATGTGTTTCATAACCCTCCACTGGGGGGGGGGGGGGGGCAAAAATTTGGCAGCGATGGTGAGTCATTTGGACTTGCCATGAGCAACAAATTTTTTCTCAACAAATTAACTTTACAATTACAGCATATATACAGATATAGAACATGAAGGAAATATGGTGCACATGCATCAAGTACACAACATATTAGACAATGACAAAATGTGAGTACAAAACATATTGGCAAATCAGAAAAATGTGTATACAAATTATTTGATAGATAACAAAAGTGCACATGCACTGAAAAACTCTTTAGCATTTTCAGAGCAAATAAACATAATGGCAAAAAAATCATTTTGACAAGTGACATGAGTGCACATGCACTGCAGTTCTGAACATATCAGCAAATGAGGAAATGTATATACAAGGAGTAACAAATGCCATAAGTGCATACGCACTCTAGTATTGAACATATCAGGAAATCACAAAATGTATACAGAATGAGTACAGATCATATTGAAAAATGAGAAAAGTGCACAGGCACTGAAGTTCAGTAGAAAACATAGTAACACATGACATAAGTGCACATGTACTGTAGTTTAGAACATATCATCAAATCAAATAAATGTATAGGTCATGAATACAAATCATGTTAGCAAAAAATGTTTTTTTTTTTACTATGTTACAAGAATTAGGATAGGAAAGGGAACGATTGCATCATGGTTGTAGCACTTTAGGTTGCACACAGCTGCACTGAAAGTCCATATCTTTCCACAGAAGTACAACACCAAGTGAGACAATCTGAAGTTCTTTTCCCAGAAGTATTTACCAGCGTAGCCACGACATTGAAATGTCGTAGTAATATTCCATGTTTTCATTTTGGCAGTACATTAGGTACACCAAACAGTGGGACCATAATAACGTCTCCATCGCTCACGGTGGTGGACAGCATGTCGTGTCAACACCACGCTCTTACAAGGCACACCAACGCAGAATTAGTGCAAAAACCAAATATAGTGCTCCATGATCATGAGGATGGACAGGACAAATGGATATTGCAGTAATTCAGGGTAGTTAGCTCAGAAGGTGAAGGACATTAAGTCACATAGTAGTCTTCATTGAGAATTACAGTAGTAGTTTGCGGCATTCATAGCCCCGTTATTGAACATTTCTGTACCATGTATTTAGTATTACAGAATAATGTTCATAAAATTAACTGAATATAGCAATTATTGGCATCATGGGTAATCGTATTACAATAAACAGTGGCAATCCTTGGCCAGTTACAAAGCATATTTAGTATGACAGAATAATGTTCAAAAAATTAACTGATTATATTGAACATTGGCACTTACTGGCCAATTATAAACCATCAGAAGTCATCATTGAAAAGGAGAGTCAATTATTGGCATAGCATTAACATAATTCATTGAGTTATACTAATTATTGGCACTCATTGGCCAGCAAGTATTGAATAGTACAACATTTTTAATTATTGGCAATCATTGGCCTGTTACAAAACATCAAAAGTCATCATAGAAAACAGGAGCTAATGAATGGCATTGTATTAACATAATTCATTTAGTTACACTAATTATTGGCACTGAGTGGCCCAGTTACAAAACATCAAATGTCATCATTGAAAACAGGAGCTAATGAATGGTATAGTATTAACATAATTCATTTAGTTACACTAATTATTGGCACTCAGTGGCCAGCTACAAAACATCAAAAGTCATCATTGAAAACAGGAGCTAATGAATGGTATAGTATTAACATAATTCATTTAGTTACACTAATTATTGGCACTCAGTGGCCAGCAAGTATTGAATAGTACAAAACATTGTTCATCATTCAGTATTATTCAGAACTCTCTTAAATGGGTAGCATTATTTGGAACTGGTGATACTTTTTTTTTGTTAGCTTTGGGTAATTATAAGGGAAAGCAAGAAGAGAAAAAGAAAAAAAAATTTGCTTCTGGGTTGTTCCTGTAAATGAAAAATGTGTAACGTCATTCGTCATGAGTCAGCTGTAGCAAGGTTATGAAACAAGGAAGTATATGTGATCACATTTATAAATGATAGACACAATTGGGTAAAAAAAATGCAAGTACTAGTTTAACAAGTAACAGGTTTAGTAAGTATCATGAAAAGCTTCTCCTGAAAAAAAATACAAAATGGATTATTGAGCTGAAAGAAGAAACGCATACTATGCTGAAAAGTAGTGAACTTCGAATTAACAGGTAGTGAAACGTGTATAAAAAATGTGTTCCATAGCTGTCCTTTCCAAAACTTTCAGTCATCATACCGTACGATATAAAACATACTGTCAAAACAAACTGCAACAAATAATTAAATAACTACATAGCATAAATACATAAACTTCAACATCATCCTCATCTGTAAAGAAAAAACTTCATTATCCATCACTTCATTATCCATATTATCATAACTTCATTATTATCATCACCTGTAATGAAAAACTTCATTATTCATAGTAGCATATTCTTCATCATTACTCTTCATCAGCATTCATTATCATCTGCAAAAAATCACTTCATTACTCATTACACAACTATTCCTTATCTCTAGCATATGTCATCACTAAAACTAAGATGTGTAGTTCTGTCTGACAGCCTGCATCAATCGCCTTGTATTCTGAAAGAAAAAAATTAGTTAAGACTGCTATTCTACGATGTGTATAGCATATTCTTGTTAATACTTGTTAATTCTGATCCATTTACTCTTCCTCATAAGGTTTTTGTATCTTCTTTCGTCTATTCCGTAGTTGAAATTCCCATTTTTGTTTAATTTATTTCCTTTACATGTTATTTCTTTCTGAAAAAGATGAACAAAGATTAATGTCTAGCATTTACATCATTTACTCACTAAATAAAGACTGGTTTATGGTGACATAATTAAGCATACATCATAACATGACAGAAAACGTAATATGTCAAAAGCATAGACATTGTTCAAAGGCAAAAATGTACAGAGAATATCATAATGCAGCAGCAAAAAAAAGAAAAATGTAAAACAGTCACGATGTTGAGATATCATAGGGCAAAATAATTTCAAAGTCAACTGGTGTGTGTTATACCTTAACTATTTCACATTGCATACAAACAAAACATCAAAACAATCGTACATACATAAGAAAGACAAAGTGTGACGTTCGTTGTGTTCAGCTTGTATGTAGTGTAGTTAATAGAGGCGAGAATTAAAGACTTTAATGGAGAAAGAATTTGATAAAATTAATACGTCACTACATAGAATTGCATAATTATTCATAAAATACGTAAGTTTGTCTGGAAAAATATGCACGGTCTGATGTGTAACGGCAAGAAGAGCGACCTGCTAAGCTTACCTTGCCGGGCACTTGCCAAGAAAAAATACGATAGTCATCAATAATTAATCACGTGAATATAACTGTATGAGTGGTCATAAGTGGCATCACAGCACGTTAAATCATAAAGTAGTTTCATTCAATAATGGGTTTAATGTTCGACACATGGTGGTTGCCCTTACTTTTCCTGGTTCTCAAAGTTTCGACGTGTACAACATTGGGGTGAGGAATGCTGCGAATCCGATATGGACCTGCGTAAAGAAGTTCAAATTTACTGCACTTACCTTTTATTCTGCTGGATAAATAGTGTGTACGTACTAACATCTTCTATCCAATGTGAAAGTCACGGCGTGTACAAACCTGTTTTTGCTGTCTTCTCCGGCGCTCTGCGGCACGTTTGATGTTGTTTAGCGCAATGTTAATTATTTCATGGTGTCGTAATCGACGAGATGTAGGAAAGTGTACTAATTCTTTAATTTTGTTAGGTGGTTCAGCATTTTTCATATAACAGACGGAAATAGCATAGTAGATTCATTTGGTATGGAATTAATTACATCTTGGAATGATAATATGTGTGTGTCCCAATCAATATGTCTTTTGTGGCAGTATATTCTACACAGTTTACCAATTTCTTTCATTAATCGTTCACAAGGGTTCGAAGAAGCATGGTACTTGGATATATAGATCGGAGAAATGTTTCTAGCTCGTAACATGCGTGTCCATATAGCAGAACGAAATTGTGATCCATTATCGGAAATTACTCTCATCACATGCCCTACATGAAATAGAAAATGTTTTACAAATGCTTTCGAAACAGTTTTAGCAGTAGCTTTGCGTAACGGAGTGAAAGTAACAAATTTTGAAGTGAGTTCAACAGCGACAAAGATGTAGCAAAAACCTCTGTTAGTTCTCGGATTTGTACCAAAAATGTCTACTGCGGCCAAATGTCTTCATTTAACAGGTACAGTGGGATATAATGGAGGAATATGTGAAGTGGTGTCTGACTTAGCCTTCTGGCAAATGTTACATGACGCTAAAACTCGTCGTATACGTTTTTCCATGTTGGTAAAATAACAGTTCTGTCTCAGTATAAGAAAACATTTTCTGGCTCCGTAATGTGCATAACTTAAATGAGTATACCATATTAATTTGTTAACCAGTTCGTCAGGAATGCATAATAACCAATTGTTGCTGTCAAGATGAGAGCGGCGAAACAGAATGTCATTGCGTACAGTGTAATGGTTTCTAATCGTAACATTATTCCTATTTTGCCAAAGGTGTTTAATTTCTTTCCACACATTGTCTTTTGCTATGTCCTGTAATGACGACGAAATAAAATTTTCAAATGCAACTTGCTGAATGTACATGACACTAAAATTTGCTTTGCAGAAGTTGGTTGCGACGTCTTGCTGATTGTTGCTGAGAGAACGGGATAGTGCGTCTGCTATAACATTTTGTGTGCCGGAAATGTGAACAACTGTAAAATTAAATTCCTGTAAATAAAGTTTCCATCTGCTTAATCTGTCGTGAGTGAATTTAGCCGAAAGTTAAAATTGTATCGCTCTGTGATCTGTGTAGACGGTGGTATGTCTGCCATAAAGAAAGTGCCGAAATCTCGTAAAAGCCCAAACAACACATAACGTTTCCAGTTCTGTAACAGAATAATTTCGTTCCGCAGGTGACAGAATGCGGCTTGCAAATGCGATGTTTTTAATTACTGTTGATCCATCTTCTTCAATGTCCTGAAAAATATGTACGCCTAAAGCGGTGTTGGAACTGTCGGTGGCAATGGAAAAATTTCTGGTAAGATCTGGGTGCGATAAAAGTGGTGCATTCAACAAAACATGTTTCAGGTTCACGAATTCCGAATGTGCTTGCTTATCCCAGGACCAAATAGTGTTTTTACTTGTTAATTGGCATAATCTAGGTGTGTCTAAAGCAGAGTGATGAATAAATTTACGAAAAAAGTTAATTAATCCCAAAAAACTGCGTAATTGTTTTTTCGTCGTAGGAATGGTAATGTCACGTAGAGCTTGAAGTTTTTCCGGGTCAGGCGTAATGCCTTCTGCTGAAATCACATGTCCAAGAAATTTTATAGAAGTTTTACCAAAGTGCGATTTACTGAGATTAACTGTGAGTCCTTGTGCACGAAAAGTTTGTAACAGTCGTTCAAGAATCATATTGTGTTCACACCAGTTAGCTTCTGCAATAAGAATGTCGTCTACGTACGTCGTAATTCTGTCTTTAAGTTCTGTCGGAAGTATTGTGTTCAAACCGCGAATAAAAGCTGCAGAAGAAATAGTTAAGCCGAATGGTAATTTGCAAAATCGATAACAGTCACCAAAACAAAGAAATGCTGTGTACTTTCTACAGTTCGGATGAAGCTGAATTTGTCAAAATCCCGATTTCAAATCTAATGTAGAATAAATAGCAGTACCGTGAAATTTCTGTAGTAGTTCTTCTAATGTCTGTGGTCGATCTGTTTCATTAATAATTATATCATTGATGTGACGTGAATCAAGTACGAGGCGAACTGAGCCATCTTTTTTCTTAACAATATGTAGCGGGTTTATGTACGGACTACCTGCTGGTTCTATAATTCCTTGGTTAAGCATATCCTGCAATTCTTTCTTAACTTGTTCTCTATGGATATACGGAATGGGATAATGTTTAGCTTTAAATGTATCGTGCTGTTTGACTTGAAATTCATACGTAAATCCGGACATAGTACCAGGATTGTTGTCAAAAACTGGAACTTGCTGTAAAAGAATTTTGTGTTGTTGCGTGCGTTCGTCGTCTGTATTTGCACTGGTTTGTTTAACTTTGTCAGAAATCATCTGCATTACGTCGTAGTCAGCTTCGTCTGGACTATTACAGTTATGTACGTACGTATCTGTGAACAATGTGGAATTACAATCTATGTTACGTGATACGGAAATGACCTCTGTGCGATTAATTGTTTGTTCTTCCGCAGATAGTGAGTGCTGAAATTCTATAGCAAATTGTATATTTTCATCCTTCAACATTAAATAGGAATTCTGAAAATCGATAACTGCGTCGTGTTGTACCAGAAAATTCGTACCTAAAATAACGTCTGTTGTCAATAAAGGAACAATCCAAAAATTTGAGTGAAAAGTATGACCTGCAATACAAAATGATAAATGCGTCTGTAATTTAACGTCTACACCTTTACTCGATACTGCTCCTTTTACTTTCGTTTTGCCTAATGGTAATGTAGGATAGGTATTCTCTTTGTTACACTCGTTGAAAGTTTCTTCATTTATTACTGACATAGGTGATCCGGCATCGATTACTGCTGAAAATTTCGAAGATCCTATTTTAATTTCGATAACAGGATGTGAAATAGTTTTCTGAATAACTGGTCTTTCCTGTAAAAGAGTGTCTCTGATATCGTTAAGAGTAATAACATTTTCGTGAACAACATTTTGCGTGTCTAAACTAGTGCTTGTGTTATTGGAAGATGCGACCTGTACAGTATCTAGTCAAATTCTATCTGATGTGTTATTATTTTCTGGAGGATGTTGTGGCATTTCTACAATTTGAACTGTTCTATTACTTCTTCCTGAAGTATTACGCTCTGGATGATACCTGCTGTCGGGTTCATTCATGAGAATATGTTCTTGCGGATGATTTTGCTGTTCGTAAGATCGACTGTTATTATACGTACGCTGATAATTGTGCTCATCGTTTTTACGTCTGTCGTGATAATCATTCCCATACGGTGAATTGCGATAGGAATTGAAATACTGTGTTTTCTGTATGTAGTTGTTCCTTTGCTGCCGTGCGTTACTATTTGTTGTATCAGGGACTATACACGCACGCGGCGAAACATTAAAGCCTGGTTGACCTTGTGCATTCCATTGTTGGTTAGGTATGCTAACCGGCTGACTTTCATGCTGTTGTGGTGGAAAACGTCTATTGTTACTAAACTGTGGTTCCTGTTGCTGAAAAGTTTGACGATATTGATAATTAGAATTTTGCCTGTTATTACAGTTCTGATGGTTGTCATTCCTAAAGCGTCTGTTACTTTTACTATTGAAATTACGTGCCTGATCATAATTGCTGCATGTTTGTTGATCTTGGTTATTATACGAAAAATTTTTGTTTACGAAGGAATAATCAGATTGCTGTACTTCCAAAAGCTGTAACAGATCTCTGAATGCCAAAATATTTTCTTTTTGCTGACCCATTAGAAGTGACACTCTTAATGACCGTGGTAATTTAGAAATGCATAATTGTATGAGTGCAGATTCACTATATGGTTCACTTAAGTACTGGTTTTGTTGGACCATGTGCTCAAAAAATTGCGTAACACTGGGAAAATTGAAGTTCTCATAATTTGGCAAACTAATAAGTAGATCTTTAATTCTGCGCTGTGTCGTCTTCGACCAGTACGCTGACAGAAAAGCATTCTGAAATTCTTCTACCGAGTAGCATTGTCTCGCGATCGGCCTCATACGAGTTGCCGGTTCGCCTTCCAAAAAACTGCAAATAAACTCAAGTTTGTGCATTACAGGCCAAGTCGGTGGAGAAGCAAAGCTAAACTGTTGTATCCAATCCAGTGGGTGAATCTGTGTTTTGTCATTTTTAAACGCTTTAAATTTTCTCACTGATAGAAAATGTTTATAATCGAAACTATCGTCTCTGTATGACGGAACAGGTTCATGATTGTAAGAGAATCTATTTGTCTGTGTCTGTTCGGAATCTAAGTCCCATACTGTCTGTAGATTACTCAAATTATACGCGCTGCGTGAGTCTGAAAAATGTTCACAAAATGGCGTCTGCTGTCATGTGTTATTGACCGAAATACTTTTCATCTCTGTTACCTCTTGCTGTAAACATGACAATTTTCTACGTAAGGTGTTATCAGATGAATCTATATCATTAATGGTCTGCTGTAAATTTTGGAATTCTGGTGTTTGGTTAAACGAAATCGGTGCAGTATCGTCTGATTTATTGTCATTAGTAGTTTCGATAACACCAATACGACTGGCCAATTCATCATATTTTTCAGTCAGTATTTTAACCTGATCATCGTTTTTAGTGTCAGTTGTATTAATCTGTTTTTGTAATTTACGTGTGGTTTCGTTCAATTTTTTAACGTCAGCTTTCACGACATCGGAATCCTGTGTTAGTTCTAATTGTTCGAATCTGTCTGTCACTGTCTGAATATCTGCTATGTGTACATCTGTTTTTGATTTAAGATCAGAAATTTCATCACGTAATTCTGTGTTCGACTGTTTGATGGTATTAATTTCGTCGGACACTGTAGCAATATTGTTGTCTACGTATGTTTTTGCCTTCGCAAACAATTTACGTTTATCTTCTTGCCTTTGTGCTGTGATTGTTTCCATGACTTGACGTTTTACTTTATTTTGATCCTGAATAAATTTGCGGAAACGCGTATCACTGTTTTGTATGTGAAGATTAAAGCGTTCGTCAATTTGAGTGTTCTGTTGTTCGAATTTCGCGTCTATCTTTGCATCCATTGTGCGCGAAAGTTCTGCTGTCATTGCTTTAAACTCGTCGCGTAATTGTGTAGCTTTTTCAGAGCATTGTTTAGCGACTCCGCTAATTTCTTCTCTAAGTGTTTCTGTTGCAGCTGTTTGCATTTCCCTTAATTCCTGAGCAGCAGACCTAATTTCTTCGCTACTTTTTCTTGAACGAGCCTCTATTTCCTCGCGCAACTGTTCCTTAGTATCATGACATTGTGCGGCAACGGCTCTAATCTGTTCACTAAGCTGTCTGGAATTGTTGTCTAATTTTTCATTTAAGTGTTGTTTGAAATTTTCGTTATCTTGTTTGTTCTGATCTCTAAGTTGTCTGAAATCTTCACTCTGTTGTTTGACCTGTTCAATAAGTTGTTTGAAATCTTCACTAAATTGTTGTTTGAGATCTTCTTTAATTTGTTTGTTTTCTTCACTATTTTGTTTGTTTGATTCAAGAATTTGTAGCAATAATGCCGTCGTTTGAGCCAAGCCAAAATTAGCATTTCTATTCTCAGTGCTGTTTAATGGTGGATCTGGAATTGTCACGCTTTCTGTAACCATTTGGTTATTCTGTGATTTACAAAAAGGTCTGCCAGACACTATTTCGGAATTAAATAAATCCGTCGTACTTTCAGTACATTGTCCATTTTCATTAGAAAATTTTGTCTGTACATTATTTGAATTTTCCAAACCAGGTGTATTAAGCTGGGCAGCGCTCATTCTAACAGAACGCCAAGCGTCATCAATTGTCGTCAAATTAACCGAGGAGACCATTGATTTCGTTTGTTCATCAGTAAGATAATAATCATCATTAGAGGTTGGAACGCACTGATTGTCGGTGAACGCAGGATTGTCATCATTACACTGCGTGTCACAATTACTATCGGTCATGTTGTTTAAGTCGGTAAATTCATTCATAATACCTCGCGATACACTATTCATAGTCTTTCGCGGCATTTTTACAATAGACACAATTATTCACAAAAGAAATAAGCACAAATGCAAAAACAACACATAAATACAACAGAGCAACGAATTGCCGATGATCTGAGGAAAGAAAGTCATAAAATTAGTAAAAGCGTTGCGCCAAATGCTAATTATATTTAAGCAAATAAGAGCAGATATCTGACTGTTTCTTAGAAGATTCCCAAAGAAATACGATCCTGGCCGGATGTCGCCAAGTGTAACCTCCCCACAAAATTTTCGAATGACAAAAATTTGAATGACAATGAATGTCTTGCTAAGTGAAACCTCCCCAGAGAAATTTGAAAGACAATAGTTAAATGTTAACGAGAATAGAACCTAATGTAACCTCCCAGCAAATAAAATAATTTATTGACAATGACAATTAAATGAGAACTAGCAATCTGAGCCATGTGTAAGCTCCCCACAAAAATGAAAGTCAATTCAATAAAAAAAAAAATGAAATCTCAGTGACAATGAAAACGCAAATAGACCGAAATGTCGATCTCAGACCCTGTTCTTACGTCAGTAAAATTGTATCTGCTCTTATTTTTCGCCATAGCTTGGAGGAAATGCATCGCAATTATTCTTTGAATTTAAGTAAATTTTTTCTTTAAGGAAATGCATGGGAAACTTTCTTTCAATAAAATGTTTGTTTTGTTAAAATGCTTGGTTTGAAAATAAAATTATTATTGGGGCGATTCTTGAACAAATTAATTACACTTAAGATGCATTACATTATCAGATGAGCGCAATGCTGCTTCATTACCTTATTTAAAAAATATACCTCGTCCTGAATCTTGACCAGAGGCCCATGTCGACGCCCGCCGACTCCTCACACACACCTCCGACTGTCTCTCGTGTGCTACTACATGCTCTCGCGACTCGCTATGTACAACAACTTTCTCGCAATTCGACCGCAACTGCTACTGCCGACTCCCTACATGCAACTGCTACTGCCGACTCCTTACATGCAACAGAACTCTCGCGCGGTCAAGCGCAGACTAGCCACGATAAATAGCTCTCTGGTCAGAGACTCTGTCATGCCTCGCCATCGCTGCTACATAACATACGTGTTTCAGTGTATGAGAAATCAGTTGGTAACTTTCCTGATGTCAGCACGTTATAGGTGTCGCCACCGGCGGCAACCTTGTGTGAATGTAATGAAAAGCTAATCATTTGCATATCACAGCATGTTCTTCCTGTCGGTTAAATTTCGCGTCTGTAGCACGTCATCTTCGTGGTGTAGCAATTTTAATGGCCTGTAGTGTACATTCCCAATATTTTGCGATTGCTGGGAAACACATTGTGTTTTACATTTCTGACAGTGATTTGTTCTAAAATTTTTTGCAATATTTCTTTTGGCTCGCCTGCCCCGCTGTCCCAAGAAGTGAAATACTTATTTTCAGGTAGGCCGAGGCGGCATGCGGTTTAGCAAGCACCACATTTCATACACAAAGATAACATGTAAGAGATCAAAACACCGTACTGAGCACTGAAGAATGATCCCTAGACATCTTTACAACATGATTTCCACTTCTTATAAGACGAATGTTACGTTTTAGAACAGTATAAAAAAGTACTACGTTTAGTCGTAACCAAGATTTAAGAGCTTAGTGGACAGTATCATCATAGTGAAATTTTTATTAGTTGTCTACATTACAGGAGCCTGCTGTCTAGTTAACAACTGTATATCGTTGAAATGATCAACATATATTAAAAATTGTCCACCACCAAATAAATACCAAATCAAAGTATATATACATCTACATCTACACCTATACAGTACCGATGTAGATGTAGATGTAAATGTAGATGTAGACATATCACAATTGGTTGTCAGACTTACGCACATTGAATAATTTACTTTATTTTGTTTCTTACATTTGTCAACGGATTTGAGAATCTCTTCTCCAATTGGGCTTGTCGACAAAGACAGGCAAAACAAAAAAAATAAAACAAAAAAAAATGGTTATAAATGGCTCTGAGCACTATGGAACTTCTGAGGTCATCGCTCCCCTAGAACCTAGAACTACTTAAACCTAACTAACCTAAGGACATCACACACATCCATGCCAGAGGCAGGATTCGAACCTGCGACCGTAGCGGTCGCGTGGTTCCAGATTGAAGCGCCTAGAACCGCTCGGTTACCCCGGCCGGCGTAGGCATGGGCTCCAAAACGTATATCTGAAGACCTGTGAGCAATTCTTGATCTCCCATACTCTAAAAGAAATCTCATCTATCGCACGCTTTTTGATTTCCATTTTTTGGGAAGTAGTAGTATGGAACAAAACAAGAAAAAAAATGAGCAGTAAACATGTGCGCTAAAACGTATACCTTACTCGGTCATTAGAAGAGTTGTGTTTCAAAGTAGCGAAGATGAACAGATGATCATAGCTCTTAAGGTATGCATTTTAGATCACATGTTTACTGGACTTTTTTGTATTGGTCCACACTATCACTTCTCAAAATATGGAAAGCAAAGCAGAAGAGATTTGTTTCACAGTATCGAAGATCAAGAATTGCTCACAGCTCTTAAGGTATGCGTTTTGGAGTCCACGTTTAATTGACTTTTTTTGTTTCCAATGATCATTCCTGTCGTATCCCTTCTGAAACACCATTTATACATATCCAGCAAGCCACAATCGGTGTGTGGTGGAAGATACTCTGTATCACCACTAGTAATTTTCTTTCCTGTTCCACTCGCAAATAGAACGAGCGAAGAACGACCGCCTGTATGGCTCCGTAGGAGTCATAATTTCTCTCATCTTATCTTCGTGGTCCTTACGCGAAATGTAGATTGGCTTCTGAGGTCAGCTTCAATTGGCGGTTCTCTACATTTTCTCAATTTCACTACAGGGATTCTCATTTGAGTTCACGAAGCATGTCTGTAATACTCCCGTATTGTTCGTACCTACTGGCAACAAATATGGCAGCCGGCTTCTGAATTGCTTTAATGTCTTTCTTTATTTAGACCGGATGCGGATTCTAAATACCCGAGCGCTACTCAAGAAATAGGCACACTAGTGTCCTATATGCAGTCTCCTTTGCAGATGAACCACACTTTCTTAAAATTCTTTCTACAAGACCGAGGTCCACAATCAACCTTCCCCATGGCAGTCCCCACGTGCTCGTTGCATTTCATTGCGCTTTGCAGTGTTACACCTAGATATTTAATAGATGTTACTGTGCCAAGCAACACACTACTTATACCGTATTTGAATATTACAGATTGTTTCTCTTACTCATCTCCATTAACTTACATTTTTCTATGTTTCGAGCCAGCAGCCGTTCATCACATTTACTAGAAAATTTTCTAAGTCATTTTGCATCTTCCTACAGTTACTCAACGACGACACCTTCCCGTATGCCAGAACGTCATCAGCAAACAGCAGGAGATTGCTGCTGACACTATCTGCCTGATCATTTATGTATATAGGAAATAATACCGGTCATATCACACTTTCCAGGGGCACCCCTGTGATTCTCTAGTCTCTGGTGAACACTTGCCTTTGAGGACCACGTATTGGGTTCTGCTGCTTAAGAAGTCTTCGGGCGTACATCAGATTTTCAACATAAAATTTTAAGAAAAATATAAAATCGGGATACCGTATACCATAAGAACCTTGTCCTGTATCAGTACATACTCGAACTGACTGATGGTGGTCTTGGGATGGCTAGAATCTCATGACTTACAGAGCTAAACTGCTAACTATTGCCCGTGATGAAATGTGATTTGGGAATACTCAAGTCCAGAAGAGTACAATGTACTGATGTTGGCATAGCACTTTCTATTACTAAATTTACACATAAAATATAATTAAAAGTAATAATTTCAGATTTTTGCAGTTACGGAATAATTCTGATTACGTATTTCACAGTAAATACATATCTTGTTTTTCATACGTTTCAGTATCATCAGGTGTGCATTCTTCGCTGCAGCCTTCGTTCCTTTGTACTGAAGCCTCTGTATCTTGTAGAATGTCCGCTTCCTCCTGAGTGATCCCCAAAAGAAGAGTCACCGGCTGGCACCGAAAAGATCTCAGGATCATTCAAATGTCGGCTGTATTTGTGCATTTGTATGTCTGATTCTAATGTTGGTAGCGCAATGATGGGATACATCCATTTCTCCCATACGTTCCACACTGATCAACCTGTTGGGTGATGCTCCAAATTCATCGTCGCGTACGTGAAAATATCTTGCCTCCTCTCAGTTCGATTGTCGTACTGAAATCACTTGCTTCTTTTACACCTAACTGAAGAGATAAAAGGGACGTACTGGTGAGACCAGGCTCATGTGGAGGGTGAGGAAATAACCGATAGCCAACGTCTGTAATAAACAATATTGGTACAGACACAGTATAAGGAAGACGATTATTGCTGGTTTAACAACGCCACGTCTTATTTTTAATTGTAAGGTCTGTTCTCTCTGGCTATGTGTTGACGGTTTTCGACGTTCCGAAATGGGTTTCACCCACGCATTTGGTTTGAGCGAAACCAACGAGTGCTGGTGATTAGAAGTATTATCTATATATTTATTTATTTATCCCCTTACATCTAACATGGCAGTCTACCTCTTTTACGGTATGTTCATTCTGACACACGTTTGCAAAAGATCTTTCATTCAGTGTGACGTACAGTAATTAAAAATATCAGTAATATAACTACTGGAAAAAAAAGACAGCTATAGTTTTAAAAATCCCTATTGATGTTAGTTCATGAAAGGTAGAGTAAGTAAGACAGAATACAGGCAGCCACATTTGAACTGAGGGCGCTGGCTGCAATGAACGTGACAGAAAGGATGGAAGAGGGAGTAAAATAGGACCTGATAGAAAACTGTACGTCGGTAGAAGAGAATTGTATCGAAATGGAACGTCAACTGTGGGGAATAGGAGAAGAAGAAGTTAGAAGTTCTTGAAAAAGATTACTATCGAAAAATCTTAATAATTAACGCGGGAGTCAAAGCATGAAGTGAGAAAGTACGACAAGTTATAGGTGACGAGCTGGTCCTGAGGAAGTTCATCACTAGAAGACACAGTTAGTGGAACATCTGTTACTGTCTCCAGAAGCCACAGACAAGGGAATGGAGGGAGAAGTATAGGGAGGAAACAGAAGGATCAGACAAAGACTAAGTAAAACAAATTAGAGAGGGTGTTGTACTAAAGAAAGTGCTGGATATTTCAAAAACATTTATCCAATTTCGTAACACTATATCTTCTACAAGAATGAAGACAGAAATTCTGTGTAAATTTTTATTCACCTTTAGGACTACAAAGATTTAATTTTCAGCAGAATGATCCTATTTTTCTAAGGCTACATACCAGCAGATTGTCGGATATGAAAAGAACAGGCTAGCTTTCGAAGTGGGTGATCCTCTTGTGAACAATAATTTCTTCTGCGAAACGTAATAGATCAATGTACAGAATTCAACTATCCACGGCAGCTAAGATTAGTTGATTTTAAAAGAAAGATATGAAAGTGCACCATAATAATCATTGTGGAATGTAAGACTGTATGGAATTCCTGACCATCGGGTGAATCACCTCCAAACAACAATATCATGTTATCTACACGCGTTTTATAATAACAACGTTTTCGGTTTATGTAAGGGAATAATTTTAAAAAGTCGACATTCCATTTATGTAACAACATATCAGTCCCAGCTAGTTGGCTTCCCATGGCCAGCTCATACACTACTGGCCATAAAAATTGTTACACAAAGAATAAATGTAGATGATAAACGGGTATTCATTTGACAAATATATTATACTATAACTGACATGTGATTACATTTTCACGCAATTTGGGTGCATAGATCCTGAGAAATCAGTACCCAGAACCACCACCTCTGGGCGTAATAACGAACTTGATACGCCTGGGCATTGAATGAAACAGAGCTTGGATGGCATGTACAGGTACAGTTGCCTATGCAGCTTCAACACGGTACCACAGTTCATTAGAAGTTGTGACGAGTCAGTTGCTCGGCCACCATTGACCCGACGTTTTCAATTGGAGAGAGATCTGGAGATTGTGCTGGTCAGCAGTCGAACATTTTCTGTATCCAGAAAGACCCGTACAGGACCTGCAACATGCGGTCGTGCATTATTCTGCTGAAATGTAGGGTTTCGCGGGGATCTAATGAAGGGTAAAGCCACGGGTCTTAACACATCTGAAATGTAACGCCCACTGTTCAAAGTGCCGTCAATGCGAACAAGAGGTGGCTGAGACGTGTAACCAATGGGACCCCATACCATCACGCCGGGTGAAACGATAGTATCGCGATGACGAGTACACGCTTCCAATGTGCGTTCACCGCGATGCCGCCAAACACGGACGCGACCATCATGATGCTGTAAACAGAATCTGGATTCATCCGAAAAAGTGACGTTTTGCCATTCGTGCACCCAGGTTCGTCGTTGAGTACACCATCGCAGGCGGTCCTGTCTGCGATGCAGCGTCAAGGGTAACCGCGGCCATGGTCTCCGTGATGATAGTACATGCTACTGAAAACGTCGTCGAACTGTTCGTGCAGATGGTTATTGCCTTGAAAACGTCCCCATCTGTTGACTCTGGGATCGAGACGTTTCTGCACGATCCGTTAGAACCATGCGGATAAGATGCCTGTCATTTCGACTGCTAGTGATACGAGGCCGTTGGGATCCAGCACGGCGTTTAATGTTACCCTCCTGAAGCCACCGATTCCATAATCTGCTAACACACATTGGATCTCGACCAACGCGAGCAGCAATGTCGCGATACGATAAACTGCAATCGTGACAGGCTACAATCGGACCTTCATCAAAGTCGGAAACGTGATGGTACGGATTTATGCTCATTACACGAGGCATCGCAACAACGTTTCACCTGGGAACGCCGGTCAACTGCTGTTTGTGTATGAGAAATCGGTTGGATACTTTCCTCACGTCAGCACGTTGTAGGTGTCGCCACCGGTGCCACCATTGTGTGAATGCTCTGAAAAGCTAATCATTTGCATATCACAGCATCTTCTCCCTGTCGGTTAAATTTCGAGTCTGTAGCACGTCATCTTCGAGGTGTAGCAATTTTAATGGCCAGTAGTGTATTTCTCATGACATATCTTCGTACTAAAGTTGTTACCCAATTAATATTCAGTCAGTTGCAAGAGCAATTAATATCCGTCAGAGACTTCGGTCTAAAATCGTGTTAAAACTATTGTTTTGTTTCGCAGTCTGAATTTAGATGTTACGAAACAGAATTACGGTCACTTTAACAGGCAATACCAGACGGTAAGAAAACGCCATATTAATGAATAAAGAAGCGAGTATAGGGTCGGATTCGACGGGGTCACGTACAGCGTCCATTCCGCCTGCCCAGAGGCCTCTTTGCCTGGCTACGGCCGGATGTTGCTCCCCAGGGTGGGCGGAGCACCTGTGCCTCTCCCTGTACATCCCCGGCTTATCTGTCTCAGGAGCAGCAGCCGCGGTATGGGATCAGCGGCCTTGTGGGAGCTGTGAGGTCCCGCAACAGTCTTTCCTCCTCCAACCCCCACCACCACCCCTCTGCTACTCTGTTACCAGGCGCGCAGAGTGAGGGTTAGCAGGCGACGGTGAGACTGTGCTCAGGGAATGGAGTCCGCCGGTGTGCGCTCCGTCTTATCTCTCGATTTGTAATGAATCTCCGCAACAATCATTGGCCAGGACATAGAACTGTTGGCCGGGCACGACATGTCTTGGCAATGGCTTTATCTGCCGACACTTGCGGTAGCAGTAACATGTCAGCGCTACAGATAAAACATACTATCGAATCCTCGTCTGGAAAGGTAAGGAAAATTTATGTTAAAATACAAGAAAGGACGATGTGCACACAGTTCAGGATTGGTTACGAGTTTTCACAGAAATATGTGTATCAGCCTAAGTTAAGAAACCAATAGCGAATGCTGTCATTTATGAGAAACAAACAACTCTGCCTCAGTATACGGAATATAACTGTCAAGTCATCCAGGAACATATTCTGGAGATTTACGAACTTGGATTGATCCAGTGATGTTCAGTCAGATGTATTCAGAAATTTTATGAGGTACCTGTATTGTAAGCACAAGGCGATAGAACGCTTTCCATGTTTCAGAAGACAGGCTGGTGCTAATCTACTGATATTAGGTACATTACGAAGGAAGCAGTCTAAGCACATACAACACCTGCTTAGAATTAGCTATTGATACAATTTCGGTAATTTTAAGAAAAGACTTAACTGGGTTGACTTATTTACTCGGATCCTAAAGATGCCAAAGTGTAACACAAATAGACACAAACAGTACGAGAGCAATGCAATTAGGTTCAACAGGTTTTGTGATCAGACGAAACTATTTTCTTATTGATGCAATAATTTTACAACAGCACTTCTATGTGCTACCAGTTTCGGCATTACATTGATGCCATCTTCAGGCCCCACTCGTCTTAGTCGTAAAATCGCTATACACAGAAGGAGCCATATAACTGGATCCGTGAATCACATCGTCCTGCAACAGTTCTTGGTGGCCAGGCGACACAGACTACTTTCGTCCGGCGATACCTGTGGCTTATTTGACCACTCGGTGAAGCGGAGAGTAGGATAACTCATGAAATATTAGTTCACTTTTTTACATTTATGAATGAAAGATTTCCTTAGCTCTGACATACTCCTTTGCCTAAGGGTTAATGGTCAATTAACAATTGTCACTGACTAGCAAAGCATCACTTCCTGCAATAATTAACAAATTGATCTCCTGAGGTATATTATTCCACTTTTATAGAAGTAGTTCATAAGAAATAACAACTCGTATGCCCCACACTATAATGTGGACTTTCCCAGATTATGTTACAAACTGGCGTTGAGATGTAGCATGCTCGACACTACATTGACCTCACCTGAGGCTGCTGCTGTAATGAGAGAGAGATGTCATCTACTGAAGTGCCTCCCATAGCTTGTTGTGGATTTCTGCGAGCTCTCGCTGATATCTATGTATCGATTCGCGCCGCCGACTTTGGTGTGGCACCGCGATTTCTGGACAATACCACAGAAGGATGATTGCTATAGCCAGCGAGGGATCTGTTTACGTAATTTGATGTATAAGACCGTTTACGTAGGTATTTAAGAAAACCTAAACCATTTGCAGAAAATGTCAAGGGAGAATATCAGACTGAATTCTGTCAAAACCCTTCTAATGTTGACAGTGCGTTTGCTCTTAGACAAATCCTTGACATATATTGGGAAAGAGATACAGAAGTCCAGGTACCGATCACAGATTTTCAAAGAGCTTACGACGGTAGCCATTGAGACAGACTCTTTAAATAACCTCGTTGAAATATTTGGAGAGTATATGAGTGAACCAAGAGGAATAGTAAGAGCTGCAGAAGGGGACTCACAACCTCTCCCTATACAGAAACTGGAGTAAGGCACGGAGACGAACTGTCGTGCTTACTACTTAATCTCATCTCAGAGAAAGTAATTAGAGAGAGCAACTTTGGAGACTGGAATGGGCTACGAATGGAAGGTGGTACGTTTACGATATTTGCTTACGCAGTGAGAGAGACTGAATAAGACCCTGGAGAGATGTACAAAATGGTCGCCATAGCAAGAAGTAAAAAAAAAAAAAAAAAGCCAGTAGGCAGAATTGAATATTCACTAGAACACATCACAGTTATGAGATACAAATCTGTTGTTTACTTAGAGTACCAGTGGAGTAGGTACAATTATTGTAATCAAATATCCATAGATGTAACTTAAAGACTTCCTGCTGGCTTCAGATGTCTATTTGCCCTCAGAGATACGATCAGGTCTACAGCCATACCACGTGCTGTGAAAATGAAGTTCTGCAACGTTTTCATAAGCCTCATTGTCCTCTGTGGTTCAGAAAACTGGGCACTAGCTAAAAAGGAAACGCAAAAGCTTCCAACATTTGACTCAAAAGTGATGAGATAAATCTGGTGTCCGGTGAGAGATGCTAGGGAAACAAGAAATAAAAATTAAATTTATGACATCAGGAACCAGTCCAACGTTTTACAATATCAAAAGAGCAGACGACTTAAATGGGCACTTCAGATAATGTCAAAGCCAGAGACCCACCCTCCGAAATAAGGCTTCACTGACCACATTACAACAAAAGAACCATGAAGAGGCCAAGGTCTTTAGGACTGATACCAGATAAATACAAAAGCATCATATACGTCAACTAGAACTGTCATCTAGTGCGATATAAAATGATTAAAAACATTGAAGGCCTTGCTGGAAAGGAACTGGAGGCGCAGAGAGAAGAAACTCCCAGAAAGACGGAAAGTATACGACGAAACAGCAGCATATGTCAGATAATACATACAGGTTCGGCAGCTCATTAACACGCCAAACTAGTTGTAGCAAACAGTAAGCGTAGGAAGACTAATTTGATACAAGTAGAGATTGATATGGCAGTTAGGTTTCGAGAAAGCGACACATCAGTAGTTAAGTAATTGGAAGACAAAATTATCGCTGATTCAAGATAAGTTTCATTCGTTATCCGCAACAAATATTAACATAAAATATAGATTACGGTTTCATTATAGAGCAATTAATATGTGCTGCATTTTTTGCTTATTTTCTATTTCTTTTTTTATATCGGTAGCAACTTTTTCCAAAATTTGATAGTAGAATTTAATATACAATTTTTCCGCGGATATGTTGTATTCAAGGGTAATTTGTTGACCACATGTACAATAATTGACAAGCTATAGTGAAAAGAGTGACAGCAGAGTATCCCAAAACCAACAAGCGCATTTAAAACATCCTGATTTCAAATCATTAATAAAGCTAGCGAAGGCGAAGCACAAAAGAAGTTTTATTTTACTCTTCGAAGAATTCAGTAACATAACTGACTGAAATTTCTCATTTTGAGAAATGAGAAGAACCGATCTGTTGTACTCCATCAGCGAAAGGTACGTGTCAAGCTAACATGTCAAACTAACGGGTGAAAAATTGTGCTGTTGTGCATTTTACTCTATATTGTGTGTTTAAAGACTGAACAGTCATCTCTGACTGCTAAATATAAGGCCATGTCCATGCACAAGAGGCGCATTTTGACTGGGAACGCTTTATTTTTGACAAACCTTTGCATAACGTGCTAAATTTTTTCTACTAATATGACAACTTCGCCATGAGTAATCCAACTCGGAGTGAACACGTTTTGTAACGAAAAATTTTTGAAGATCAGAAGGTGACAACAAAGCCTGTCGAAACCGGTTGTCTAAAGTAAATAAATATTTATGCTATTTTGGCTACAGAACGTTTTTTCCCGAATAACTTTACAGCAACAAAAGCTGTCGAGAATTTGTTTTCAGTCCAGCGCAAGAGTGAACTTGAGCGTTACTCTGCTTGAATGCTGGGAGTGGCTGGTTGGTAGTGGTGCACGAAGCGCAGCAATTCGTCACTGTGAACAATGGAGGCAGCGACGCGAGACGACGGAAAGATGGCTGAACCGAACGCGACGGAGAGTGATAACACACGCCGCGGGCTCCCTAGCTACCATCAGCGAGTCGACGCGGAGCATGCTCGTAAGAGCTCCGCTGACGCACAACATTAATTACACAAAGCACATTTACTATGCTGTTAATATAATAAGGAATCGTCATTTCTCAGTTCTATATTGGTTGTAATTTTCAAGTTCTCCGCAAATGAGACACAGACAATAGTCTTAGAGCCTACGGGAAATACAAGTTGCCAGAAAAAGACTGAGAGTAACAGTTTTGTCTCCTATTTACAATGAACAATGTAAATTTGAGCAGATGGGCGCCTCAATCTACGAAAACTTCTGAAGCCGTACAAAGGAACCACATTTCAATATAATGCGTCTTATTTAACGATATGGGAGGTACAAGGGACTTACTAGCTGATATACCCTATATTTTAGCAGAAGACGGAATCGGATGTGTTTCATGTTATAAGAATATATGTGATGTTTGGCATCTACACAGTTTCTCAGTTAGACGAGACTATTGTGATTACTGAGTCACTGGTTGATATTTTATTTTCCCATTTATCAGTCAGGCACAGTTTCCTGTTGCACTTTCAGTCGTTGTGTAATTAATGTATGTATTTCAACAATAAAATGACTGGAGGCATACCTAAGTTGGTCTTGCGGCCAGAAGTGTCATTGACAGCGAGAGAGAGTGTATCAGGGTGTATGACAATTATATTGTATCTTTTGATGTAACGGTTTGGAAAAAATTAACTACATTCATTTCCAGTCAATTTAGCAACGGCGCTGATGAACTCACAAATTGGGGCCCTATATATGATATTACCACTATTACAAGAATTAAATCTGAAAACATAGTTATAGTATAGTTTATCCTATAGCCAGTGAAGATGTAATCTGGTTATGTTTCATGTGAGGCCTTCATAATGTCATGCTGAACAGTAACTTACGTTAGTGTCTAGCTTCACAGCAGCCAGACAATATTTGTTTTAGAAATATGATTTAATATTGTATTCTGGTTGAGGATGTTCTAATATCTCTGTCATAATGTGCTCATTGTTGCACTGTAAACTGTAAATAACAGATGATAACAATTAAAATTGGTCACAGATACAAAAAATTGACTGAGAGTTATCTCTAGAAAGAAGATTGTAAATTCCTCTAGTGAGGACAATCTTTGCATGCAAGATGTTTCAAAAACGTTCTGCACTTTTACATGACTAAATCTTCTACATGAATTGGTGTGAATTTCAACACGTGCGTCGAAGCACATTTTTTTGACTATTAATACACCCATCTCATTTGGCAAGTGTATACCTTTTACATGTCAGCACATACAACCTTGAAGTACATTTCGCAGTTACTATTAGCATCAAAGAGTACCTTAACCACCACGGTTTTGGTATGCGACATCGCAGTTCAGCCACAGCTCTTGGAAGGGAAGAAACATAGACGGAGTTTTTCATAAAAACCACCTCCCTCGTACCACAGAAAATTAATTACCGTGAGATTGAGTGACCTTCCAGGCCAATCATACACTATCAGACTAAGGTGCCTCTTACGAAGTATCAAACGTCGAGGCAGCTCACTGTTATTTCAACTCACTGAGCATTATTACAGGCAGTTGCCAGATCAGTGGTGCTCTGTTCTGACGCCAAATTAAATTTTCATCTTGCTCTTGCAATACAAACTAGGAAGCTAGAGGCAACAGAGAGCATCACACTGATCTTATGCGTAAGTCAATATTTGCCCCCAAGTATGTATCTTCATTCATGTGAAGACACAGTCTCTCGAAAGTGGTGAAATAGAAAATGCTTTTGTACTCAACCGTTGTTCACTCTACATTATCGCCCTCCCCCCTCTCCCACCACTACTTCCTTCCATTACGACACCTTGATACTTCAGCAATTGTGGCATCAAGTGAGCCTTTCCATTAGGCAAGCTATCCCACGAATTTCTTTCTTTCCCAGTTAAATTCAGTATCTCTTCGTTGGTTATTCGAACTACCTATCAAGTTTTCAATATTCTCCTCTATCACCAAATCTATAACCTTCGACATTAGTCTGATCTACTTGATTCACATTGAAAGTTATCTTTTTATTGTTACTTTAATAATGTCACAGTTTTACAGAATATTACGAAAAATATAGTTAGTACAAGTAAAATCAATATTACCACTGAAATATGATTTAGCTTATATACACAAAGACATACTATTCTAGGAAAAAGTAAGCTGTAAATTTTGTTGGTGACTAATACAACCAGCCAAAAATACTTTTGAAATGTTTTATCTCAGTTCCATAACTAGTTTTGGGCAGTCTTGTTCATAATCAGATGGACAACATTTCTGAGTGCATCGCTGCCTTGGTCATTAGCATGTTCTGAACTCCCGTACTGCACAGGAATATATGAATATTTACCAGCAATTTATGACTTGTTCTGATACTTAATGTATGTTAATGTACCTGTATTTATGAGGACATAATAGGAAACTGCCTACTGTACACGCTTACGTATGTTCCTTACAGGACAATGGATAGGCTGTTTAGTGCTGACAAAAAATCATATTATAAATTAACTTTTGTGGCACACACACCTTTCATAATATTTTGCTACCAACCATCTTGCCATGTTCGTAACACCGGTTCCCGTTCGATCACCGAAGTTAAGCAAAGTTGGGCCCAGCTCGAACTTGGATAGGTGACCGTCCACGGTAAACCAGGAGCCGTTAGCTCACGCAAGTCGCTGAGTCGTCCGATTGAAAGAATTTCGTCAGGCAGACGACAATTTTTATAATATTTTGCAAGCCAGTTTGAGCTTCAAACACTCGATTTTTTTTGTTTACACTCCAAACAGGATCCACTGAGCAAATATATTTCATTTCCTGGTGAGCAAAGATGTAAACTAAATTAAGAAAAAGTGTGGGCGATGTAACACGTTGTTGACAGAAAAAAGCTCATAACAATGACATTATTAAACGAATATAACACAAGTGGTTATCAGACGTTGTTTTCAGGAATATTTTTCAACAACTGTCAGCACAAACTGTAACTAAACATAAACATAAACTAAACATAAAACCCATTACACCGCATACTATAAATTAGAAATTATCTGGACATAGCTACACAAACACACACACACACACAGGCACAAACCAACAAACAAACATAAACATTATTTAAAGAATTTCTAATGATCATTATTATAGTTTTACATTTAGTTGAGGATTATATAAGATTAAAAAGTTGGAGGGTAGTAGTTTTTTCAGTGAGAGAGTGGGGCCAAAGTCGATTAAACGGGTTTCTTATCTGAAGAGCGCTGATCAGGTCTTCCAGTGTCAGGTTTCTTGCTTGGGGCATTCACAATCAAGGTAACCCCACACTCTTCTGCCTCTCACCGGCATCTCTTGCCCTACCCACCCCTGGACCAATGAGTTTGAAGCACCTCTCACACGCACACGCATGCGCGTGCACGCACACACACACACACACACACACACACAGACACACACACACACACACACACAAAATAGCGTGTCACTGCATCCAATCTTACAGCGTGTGACAAAAGAGCTGCAATACTGAGTCTTTAATATCCAATTATTGTACCAGTCTGAATTATTCACTGAGCTATGTTTGAGTAATGAGGTTCTAATGCCACAAATTATCTATCTGTCCATATTTTTAATTGTTTGATATGGATATTGATTACACAGACTCTTGCTGTTCACAAGTGCTCCTATAAAGTAATGTATTCAAAGACAATTACGACAACTACAGAGGGTGCATAAGAGAAAGACTGACGACATAAGTCTAGATTCTATGCATTATTTGATCAGAATACATGTCTACATTCCGCATAAAACGATATCAAAGTCAACCATATACTATGACAACACTCCATATTAGAGCAGTATCTTCTGTTCCACAGTGATGTCGTCCTTGGGAGTGGCGCCTCACTTTCTTTTATAGGCATCAGTAATCATAGCTTAATAAATGCACACCGCTAAGAATGAGTTTTTGGTGTGCAGAGTAGCACTACGCATGTTGCTTATCGCTGATGGACCCACGCCCCACCTCATGGTCCTGGGATGTGTCGCAGTACACACAAAATAATGCAATTGGATTGCATGTCCAGTCATGTTTAAAATTCTTCACGGTAAATTATGAAAGCCAAAACAGTTGCAGGATAAAGATTTATTAAAATTCTTGACCACGGTTTCGGTATATCTAAATATACCTTCATCAAAACTAAAATTATTATTATTAAAAACTATTTTACTTCTGATGAAGGTCTATTTAGATATACCGAAACCGTGGTCAAGAATTTTATAAAATTATTATTATTAAAAAGTATTTTACTTCTGATGAAGGTATATTTAGATATACCGAAACCGTGGTCAAGAATTTTAATAAACCTTTATCCTGCAACTGTTATGGCTGTCATCCTTTACTGCGAAGAATATCAACAGTTGCTGTTTCAGCCATGTTTAAAATCTTGGCTTATTTAAAATGTATGACCAGGAGACCACGTGTCTGATGTGTTGTCATGGTGAAACTTACCCAAGGTTTTTGCTACTAGTATTAATTATCATGTTTAGTAGAAAACATTTTGCTGTTGGCGGTCATCCTGATTATATTACTACACCAAGACAAATTCCAGTGTTTATCCTACGAATATTAAAAAATGTATATACATTCCAGGTAATCAGGACATGTAACTTGTTATGCAACGATGCTCTGCATGTCCATAGTTTTAATTATTTAGCTTGAAAATCGATTACGTGAGCAACCAAACAGCGCTGCTAACAGTTCGGTTGTGGATTATCTCTTGGTGGGGTACTGTCTATTCGTAATAAGCAAATCAGCGTGGGATACGATATCCGCTCATGTTGTTTGCTTGATTAATAATACGAAATGTTCTAGTGATTGTTATCTGTGAATGAAAAGAACAGATATACATCCCTAGACTGTCTGAATGCCTTGCTGACAGAGATATAGAATAAATTATACTCTCTTGGTATGTAAAGGGGACAGTGTGTCGAGTAGACTTAGATATTAACCTCTTAAAGGTTTCGTATATGTAGTCGTAATGTCATTATGCTATTTTGTCCAGTGGAAATTAGTACAAGGTTTCATGTTGTTGATAATGTTTCTATTACACCTACCGAAATTGGAATAGGTAAATGTTATATTTATGGCTGGATATGCACATATTTTGGAAAACTGTAATTTTAATAGATTGCTCGGTAATGGTAGTATGCAATACTGTACTTTGATAACCTGCTTACAAAACAAAAGACTATCAGGACCAACAACGGTTTATAAAAATCTGCACACTATGTAATGGTTAAATTCGATGCGACTCTGCCGGATGTCTGACATAATTCGTCACTCACGCTTCTAGAGTTCGCCGATTCCTATGGAACGAAGTCAGGGAAACCTGCTTTGTTATCCACTTGTAGCTACGGCTGGCCGAAATATAGCCCTGCAAGATTAGTTACGATTCAGCCACACGGTGCCAGTGTAAGTATGATGCTGTACCTACTATTACTCATCGAATCTCTAATAATTATTTATACATGCGTAGCATGGATTACCATGATATGTTTTACAAAAAACACGGGATCTGATAACCTGTCAGAAACCTTACCTGGCTTGGTTAATAGTTGTGGGCTATAATCACAACGAGAACTATATTGTAGCTGTTCCATAGGAGCCTATTTTTTTGCCAGTTTATTCTTTACATATGTGTATTTCCAAATAAATATTTGACAACACCTAGTGCACAGATTTTTCATTTTTATTTATGCTTGAACTAATGCTTGGTTGCTCATTGATTATAAGAGGATCATACGATCATGACGTCTCTACCCAGCTCTCTTTTAGAAAGCACACATATTACGTTTGGCACTTTGTGCCATTCCGCAAAGCGGTTCTAGACAAGAAAACGTCTATCTGTCTGAGTCCTAATTTTCTCTTATCTTACGCTGATTGCAAATGTCAGAATTATATGATGTTTCCACGAAAAGAATGGTGATCAGTTTGGGTTCACGTAATACTAGCGTGTTGATTGAACCTTCTGGTAACAATCGTAGCCTTACATTACTGGTTTTTGGAAGAATCTTCTACTCAGTAAGGTATGTGTTACAGCATTTCTGCAGGTAAAAAACTATTCACTCCTACAAAGTGTGACTAGGAACCTTATAAACATTACATGATTTCCTCGTCCGTCTAAGGCCCATACCACTCTGGTTTATTAGAAATGGTATATATATATATATATATATATATATATATATATATATATATATATATAAATTACAACCTATACGAGGAAGTAATAACATGGAAATACAACATTAATCTTACATGCCAATTGTCGCACTTACCGCCATTCTAGGAAACAATACTTCCCATCAGATTTTTTGCTAGTTTTAAGACTATGGAAAATTCTAGTGACAGTAAGTCTGAGAATTCAAGGAACATCTACAAATCACTAGTGGGCCGGATTGTCTTGCTGGCAGATACGTAGAATAGTTTATACCTCCCTCATAGGTGAAGTAGGTAATGTGTCGACCAGACTTAGAACATTACCTATTTATGTTCTTGTATATGTAACATAGGTGTATAATAACGGTCTACTACTTTCTCTACTGGGGAATGATGCGAGGTTATATGTTGTTTATCACGTTTTCGTGATGTCTCTTAAAAATCAGAAGACACATTTTCTATATTTATAGCTGGATGAGTACATGTTGTCAAAAACTGCCGTTTTAGTGGATTACTGCTCTACTTAATAACAGAGAATCAAGACATATAATGGGTTATAAAAGACCATGCACTCTATGTTTGTAGTTCTATAGTGGAAATCGATGACACACAAACAGCGATACAGACACTTATTTTGTAGGCTATATATTGCTGGAATTCAATGCGACTCTGCTGGATGACTAAAATCAATTATTCAGCTATTTTCCTGTAGTCGGTTACTTCATTTAGGACTGGAAAACATAGTTTATGCTGCATTTCCAGTTATGTTTGGAGGGAAATTAGCATTACAGACGTGTTACAATTCAACCTCATAGCACTAATGACAGTATGGTGTAAATGATTATCTATCAGTAATCATCGAACCTATAATGATTATTTATCACGTGCACAAATAATGCGTTAATTGCTCGTCAATCTGATACAGTTACCAGGTAGGTTTAACATATGTGGACTATTATTACGACGAAATCTAGGTTGTAGGTCTTCCATATGAAGCTGTTTTCCTGTCAGTCCAATGTTTAAATATGTTTATTTCCGAATAAATATTACAATAACCCTGGGACCAAGATTTATGGTTTTTCTTTTTAATTCTAATCTAAACTCTAGGCCGCTTATTGAACATAACAGACTCACTCGCTCATAACGTAACTTCCAAATTTCTTCTTTAGAACACACACATACTCCATAGGATACCTTGTGCCTCTCACAAAAAGGGTGCTGTATGAGTCCCAGTTTTCTCTTACCGTACATAGATTGTGAATGGCAGTTCACTATAACGTTTTCAGGAATTTTAATTCATACGATATTAGCATGTTTTCTGAACCTACTGGTACCAACTTCAGCATTAATTTATTGAATTTGGTGAAAGTCTCATACCTAGTAAGACGTATATTACAGCATTTCTGGAAGCAGGAAACGATTCAATGCTATGAAGTGTGACTGGCAACATTATGAACTACATTACAGGATTTTCTCGTCAGTGTAAGACCCATACTCGTTTGGATTAATAGATACGGTCTGTAATTTTCTTAAATGTGTGGTCCCTAAAGAGGAGTACCAGATATGACATGAAATCATCTCTGAAATCATCTCACGAAAGGATTATTGGCATTTCCAAACGAATTGTTGCATTTACTACCTTACAAGCGAAAGAAAGAAAAAGATTTAATAATATCACGTCAACAGGTGTCTGCTCTTGGCAGCAATATCACGTCTACAGCTGTCTCCGCAGCATCAGGCTCTGAACTTGAGTCGGACAGTAGCTGACTCGTGTCTCGTCTTCAACGAAGAGTCTCGACACGCATGTCGCCGAACTGGTGTGAACTCAAAAGACTTGCACCAGGCTACAGGTCTACCCAACGGGACGCTCTAGCAACATGACATTTTTATTTCTTCTAATGACAGAGTCGTTGACGGTCATTGTCAAAGCTCTAATGACGTACAAGAACCAAGAGAAAGTCTAATACACTACTGGCCATTAAAATTGCTACACCAAGAAGAAATGAGCATGATAAACGGGTATTCATTGGACAAATATACTAAACTATAACTGACATGTGATTACATTTTCACGCAATTTGGGTGCATAGATCCTGAGAAATCAGTGCCACTTCTGTCCGTAATAACGGCCTTGATACGCCTGGGCATTGAGTCAAACAGAGCTTGGATAGCGTCTGCAGGTACAGCTGCCCATGCAGCTTCAACACGATACCACAGTTCATCAAGAGTAGTGACTGGCGTATTGTGACGACCCAGATGTTCGGTCACCATTGACCAGACCTTTAGAATTGCTGAGAGATCTAGAGAATGTGCTGGCCAGGGCGGCAGTCAAACATTTACTTTATCCAGAAAGGCCCCTACAGGACCTACAACATGCGGTCGTGCATTATTCTGCTGAAATGTAGGGTTTCGCAGGGATCGAATGAAGGGTAGAGCCACGGGTCGTAACACATCTGAAATGTAACGTCCACTGTTCAAACCGCCGTCAATGCAAACAGCGAGACGTGTAACCAATGGCACCCCATGCCATCACGACAGGTGATATGCCAGTATGGCGATGACGAATATATGCTTCCAATGGGCGTTCACCGCGATGTTGCCAAACACGGATGCGACTATCATGATGCTGTAAACAGAACCTAGATTCATCTGAAAAAATTGCGTTTTGCCATTCGTGCACCCAGGGTCGTCGCAGGCGCAGGCGCTCCTGTCTGTGATGTAAGCGTCAAGGGTAACCGCAGCCATGGTCCCCGAGTTGATAGTCCATGCTGCTGCAAACGTCGTCGAACTGTTCGTGCAGATGGTTGTTGTCTTGCAAACGTCCCCATCTGTTGACTCAGGGATCGAGACGTGGCTGCACGATCCGTTAGTGCTACGCGGATAAGATGCCTGTCATCTCGACTGCTAGTGATACGAGGGCGTTGGGATCCAACACGGCGTTCCGTATTACGCTACTGAACGCACCGACTTCATATTCTGCTAACAGTCATTGGATCTCGACCAAAGCGAGCAGCAATGTCGCGATACGTCATACCGCAATCGCGATAGGCTACAATCCAACCATTATCAAAGTCTGAAACGTGATGGTACGCATTACTCCTCCTTACACGAGGCATCATAACAACGTTTCTCCAGGCAACGTCGGTCAACTGCTCTTTGTGTATGAGAAATCGGTTAGAAAATTTCCTCATGTCAGCACGTTGTAGGTGTCGCCACCGGCGCCAAACTTGTATGAATGCTCTGAAATGCTAATCATTTGCATATCACAGCATAGTCTCCCTGTCGGTTAAATTTCGCGTCTGTAGCACGTCATTTTCATTGTGCAGCAATTTTAATGGCCAGTAGTGTATTTCTATCTATCCTTCACTGTATAAAAAGCCACTCTGTTCATAAGAGCCAAATATTTTTAAAAACTAGGGAAACATGACCGCTCAACCATGTTTCAAAAATCGCCGCGTTTACGTTGGAGCGACTGCGGAAACCAGCAACCATGAAGCGGATTTCCAGATTAGATTTTTAAGTGTTTACACGACCACCCAGAAGCATTATTGATTAATTGGTTTACAAAATCCGGTTTTCGGAGCCCCATGTAAACGAGGTGGAAATGAACCAGCCTCCGTCCTTTGAGGCTGTGTCAGTTGCTTCCCAGCACTAGGCGTTTTATTTAAGCAAGCAGCGCAATTACATAGATATATCTGAGATACCAGACGGCTTGCGCTTGTGGAGGTGGCTTTCACCCATGGCAGATGCAGCAATCGGGAAGAAATGGCGCTGATACTACTGTTATCAGGTATATGCAGATTGTTTTTACAGCAGTCATTCCACATATGTCGTTCACATGTGTGTGTGTGTGTTTGTGTGTGTGTGTGTATGTGTGTGTGTGCGTGTGTATTTGGTGTATCAGATTATGGACGGCGCGCGAAATTTGCAGCTCTCTAAGGGCGCATTTTATACGTAGCGAGAGAGATACTGTGACCTTTGTGAGTTGATGACTTCGTATGTATAAATAGTTCATTTGTGATGCAATAAAGGGTTCAAATGGCTCTGAGCACTAAGGGACTTAACATCGGAGGTCATCAGTCCCCTATAACTTAGAACTACTTAAACCTAACCAACCTAAGGACATCACATACATCCATGCCCCAGGCAGGATTCGAAACTGCGATCGTAGTGGTCACGTGGTTCCAGACTAAAGCGCCTAGAACCGCTCGGCCACACCGGCCAGCATTTTTGGTCCACTGTGGCCACCGCTTTGTCTCGTTCTCAGTGACGAATACGTGTATATGTATCTATAAGTCTTATAGCGGAGTAACACACTCATATTACAAGAGTTTATTTCGCGCTACATGTCTTCTTATTCCACCCGCGAGTACTGACAGATCTTTCTCATCATCGGTGTGCTTGCAAGACTATATTGCCTATAAGGTTTCGAAATTGCAGCCGGAGTGTTCGCTACTCTTCTGAGGGTGGCTGCTCGGTTGCCAGCCGAAATATTCTGGCAAGAAGTCAACATGATCCGGCTGTAATCACGAAACCTCATAGCATATTCAGCACTCCTGGAAACTCTCAAGAATCGCACAAGGTTGTATTTTGTCGCAAAATTTTTCCCAATTTGCGCAGTATGGTTCACGTACAACGGGGAATATCAACACATACAAATTGGAACATCAACACTCTTGCCTACATTCGAAGAAAACTCCAGACTAACCTTACCATTGTGACCGATACAAAAGGATTGGTAACCCTATTACTACAATTTATTTTCTTGTCTGCCAGCAATTTCACACACCCTCTTATAATAATAAATGGGAATCTCTGGCTGAACTCTTCTGTTGATGATGTTTAATAATTATCCACTCCCAATGGAGAACAGGACAAGAAAGATGCCACCCATCCACGAGATCCAGTATTAAAAATGGGATTTATTTAAGAGTGGGAGCTCGTCTCTTATGGGCCAGGGATAAAAAGGGAGCCTAGGGGAATACTTAGTGTTTAAACCGCTAGCAACATTTATCCACAAAGTCGCTCACAGATTTCCTCTGGTGAACATGTAGGTATCGGTGAGTTACAACTACTTGTCTGTTGCGGAATGCCCCTCCTTGACCGATATAGTAGCAGTGCCCTTTGTGCCAGCGTCCAGAGTGGCTCCGTCAGCGAAGATTACACATACATATTGTTTAAATAATGCAAATGTCTACCATCACTGGGGCAATGGTCCAGCATAATGCTGTGTCATCATATGGAGCTCTATCGTTCGCAGCCAGGGATTCGATACCAGCCGTGGCTGCTAGTAGAGTTCACATCCTGCCTCCATTTCACTTCGCTCATTCGACTCCGCATTATCCTGCGAATGCAGGCTGGAGTCCTCCATAATCTATATGTGTGTATGTAGCACAGTGCTAATTGTAACATAGTCTTTATTAATACAGGACTTTAGTTGACAGTCTTGAAAATTGGTAAAACAACAGTGCTTAAGGAAGTTTGCTATGACGTCACATACTACTGACATACACTACTAGCCATTAAAATTGCTACACCACGAAGATGACGTCCAACAGACGCAAAATTTTACCGACTGGAGAAAGATGCTGTGATATGCTAATGATTAGCTTTTCAGAGCATTCACACGAGGTTGGCGCCGGTGGTGACACCTACAACATGCTGACATCAGGAAAGTTTCCAACCGATTTCTCATACACAAACAGCAGTTGACCGGCGTTGCCTGGTGAAACGTTGTTATGACGTGTAAAGAGGAGAAATGCGTACCATCACGTTTCCGACTTTGATAAAGGTTGGATTGTAGCCAATCGCGATTGCTGTTTATCGTATCGCGACATTGCTGCTCGCGTTGGTCGAGATCCAATGACTCATAGCAGAATATGGAATCGGTGGGTTTAGGTGGGTAATACAGACCGTCGTGCTCGATTCCAACGTCCTCGTATCACTAGCAGTCGAGATGACAGGCATCTTATCCGCATGGCTCTAACGGATCGTGCAGTCACGTCTAGACCCCTGAGTCAACAGATGGGGACGTTTGCAACACAACAACCATCTGCACGAACAGTTCGACGACGGTTGCAGCAGCATGGACTATCAACTCGGAGACCATGGCTGCGGTTACCCTTGACGCTGCATCACAGACAGCAGGGCCTGCGATGGTGTCCTCAACGACGAACCTGGATGCACGAATGGCAAAACGTATTTTTTTTTTGGATGAATCCAGGTTCTGTTTACAACATAATGATGGTCGCATCTGTGTTTGGCGACATTGCGGTGAACGCACATTCGAAGCGTGTATTCGTCGTCGCCATACTGGCCTATCATCCGGCGTGATGGTATGGGGTGCCATTGGTTACATGTCTCAGTCACCTCTTGTTCGCATTGACGGCACTTTCAACAGTGGACGTTGCATTTCAGATGTTTTATGACCCGTGGCTCTACCCTTCATTCGATCCCTGCGAAACCCTAAATTTCTACAGGATAATGCACGACCGCATGTTGCAGGTCCTGTACGCGTCTTTCTAGATACAGAAAATGTTCGACTGCTGCCCTGGCCAGTGGTGGCCGAGCAACTGAACTGTGGTATCGTGTGGATGCTGGATGGGCAGCTGTACCTGTACACGCCACCCAATCTCTGTTTAACTCAATTCCCAGGCGTATCAAGGCCGTTATAACGGCCAGAGGGGTTGTTCTGGGTACTGATTTCTCAGGATCTATGCACCCAAATTGCGTGAAAATTTAATCACACGTCGGTTCTAGTATAATATATTTGTCCAATGAATACCCGTTTATCATCTGCTTTTCTTCTTGGTGTAGCAATTTTAATGGGCAGTAATGTACATCTTGTTAATATTTATTTGAATATGCTGTTACATCATTATTTACACCACTATGAGAACGTGCTCAGTTTAAACATATACTAGTACGGTAGGGATGACTTTGCAAGATGTGGTATTTCTGGTAGCTGCTCTCACCACGCTGACCTCACCGAGCTGATGGACGCACACAGTTCACCTGGATGCGTCGATAGACCTGATAGGCTAACATTTTGCAAAAGACATCAATAACTGTCTAAAACTAAATTTAGAAACACAGTCGTGCTGCATAACTAACACGCTTGAGTCTTTCTCCTTACTGGTGAAATTTTTCTGTTAGTTTTGCATAATATGTCGTCACCTCATTAACTGATTATCGTATTTTCATTGTGTCGCGTTACGTTGGTATTTACTGCCGTTTGCATAATACGACGTGATGCCATCAATTTAGCCACACACTGCAGTGCAATAGTGTCTTACAACATAAATTAAGTTCATACATACAATCGTTTTGCATGATATGTATTGCGCTCATTATTTCTAGCAAGATGTTCGTTTCTGCCATGCACATTATGACGTCACATACACACACACACACACACACACACACACACACGCACACACACACACACGCACACACAGGGACACACACAGTTGTAATGCAGGGTCCCTTAACAATGATGAATGATTCGGGCACATGCTACATAATGATTGGCTGAGAGTAACGTGACATCAGTGAGATGTGACGTGACGTCGGGATCAATGGGATGGAACTTCCGTATGTGTATTAAATTTTGGACAAATACGAAGAAATGTGAAACAAGTACGTAAAAGTGTGGATAACCTGGAAAACTATGAAAAAGTGGAAAATTTCGTAATATTGTGGACAATATGGACATAAGAAAAATGGTGAAAAATTTTAAAAATTTGGAAGGAATGTGATTTACGTACTTATCTGCCAGGATGTGGTCTCTGTTGGTACCTCGAATGACGAGAACAATGTAATGTTAATTTTTTGCGATGCGGGTTAATATAATTACAATGATTTGTTATTAACAAAGAGAGACTCCGATACTATCCCTATGCTGCCCAGCTCCAGAGCGAAACCCAACCAATCAAGTGCCCTGGTTGTAAAAACTGAAGATGGGGAGGGGTTGCTTCAGTGTCATTGGTTCTGGAGTGGCGGGGAGGGGATGGTGGGGAGGGGGAGAGTAAGGTTCACCACTTCTTGGTGGTTCCCCAGAAAGAGGGATCTCGGTGTGACCTGGATTATATGTAACACAACTGTGTAACCTTAGAGCAGAAGTCATTATGAGTGACCTTGACATAAGAAAACAGTTTTCTGTTTAAGTGAGGATATTCTTGTTGAGTTTTGTGAATGTTGGGTGCCACGCTGTTTTTATTTGTGCGAACAGCCCAAGAATATTATACATATGTAGTTTGTCAGCTAGCTGTAGCTGTAGCTGTTCATTTAGAATATAATGGGGTGAACTGTGCGTATGCGTGTATGTTTCTGGTTCTTCTAGAAGGTCCATCTTGTTGTCAATGCTAGTGGTGTGCAGTATTTGTAAGTTATCTTCAATGTTAGGAACAGAGTTTTCACCATGTTGATCCATGTGAGGGGCCATTCGAGATGTACTTAATTTTTTTAGTCTAAAAGCATTTATGTTTTCACATTATCTTATATTAAATATTCTGTCGGTCTGGGCAAGAACAACCTTGAGTAATGTCACAAGCAAAGTTGTATGCTCTTTATTTTTCCAGGCTAGGCTGGTGGCTTTGGTGTTGTGTACCATGCTATGCTGCACAGTTTTACTGCTGCAGAAATTTGTTTAAAGTCGTGTCCTTTGGAAAAGATATGCAACTTGGTATGAGATTGTGGCTAGGTAGAGAATGTATGCAAATATTGACAAAATAAATCTTGGGTGAACCGCCTGGTGTGAGGCTACGAAGGACACAATATTTCGGGAATCGACCTTGTTGCCATCATCAGGTGTGCTGGCAACAAGGTCGATTACCGAAATATTGTGTCCTTTGTACACTCACACCAGGCAGGTCTCCTAAGATTTATATACTCATGAAAACGCCTGGAGAAATTGAAGTATGCAAATGTTGTCTTTTCTGCTGACGGTTGTGAATTAACTGAAGGTAATTTTACACCTTTTTTTTCATTACAAACGTAGTCAATTTGCTGTAGACTATACAGAATATTTTAGTTACCGTTTCGATAATATTGATTTTTTGCTCCCTGCAAACCATATTAGTGGAAGTTTTATTATACAGTTTAACATGGATCTGAAATGGATCTGAAATAAGCCATTTTATACGGTGTAGGTTAGTATCATTTATAATTATTTTTGTGGAGGTGTGTTCCTTATTATTTTAAAAGATATACATTTGATTCATCCATTTAATCTATGACCAAGAAAACTGATACCCCCATCTCTGTGACACTCAATAGTAAGTTTGATACTGGGAAGCATGTTATTCATGGGATTAGTAATTGATTCAATATTAACCGGAAGATTCTTGCAAAGAAGAAAATACTGAGTAATGCTATTTATTTACGCAAATAGCGCCGTTCCAGGCTTCGAAACGACAGGTTCGTCTTCAGACGGATGTTCATGTCTAGATACACACTGTAACTTTTAGCTTTAATTTTCGATTCTTTATTTCCCTTGTTGTGAAAGTTCCTTGGGGCTGCGGCGCCCTACAGAAATAAATACAATGTTAGAAATGGCCTGTTTAAGGGTAACTCTTCCTGACAACAATTGAACACAATGTAAACAAATCATTAAAGTTTAGTAATGTAGTTATAGTTAACTTACGTCGAAAAACCAGTGTGTACATGTTGCAATAGTGCTTCCTAGTGTTCACAAAATATTGAAGAGTATATGGAGAATTTATTTGACAAAATGTATCCACATAGTGTAAAGTACCACACAAACATCTTGAAGATTTTGTGACGTAAAGAGGTGTATACAAAGACGGCTGTATTACAAATGTAACAGTGAAAAAAATTTCTCTCTCGCGGAATATAAAACTTACAAAATACAGAAGTTTCATTGCATTTAATTTACATTCAATAAAGGTTAATTACAAACAAAGTAAGAAAATGAAGAAACCAGTTCATTAGAAGATGTTACGTAAATAATACTCCTATTATATAAATGTTGCGGAATACAAACTATGGGGTGAGAAGTAAGTGTACATAAATAAATAAATATAATGACACGGGACATTATATTAACAAGTTATGGGTACTTGCAAGGTTAAATCAATGTAACTATTGTGTTAACATATCACTGAGCAGGCTTTTACACTAGTATTTTAGTGTAGTGTTTAATGTTCAGCTACTGTGTGCATGGTGTTATTGTCAAAGGATGTGCTGATTATTTTTGCTTCAAATTCGAAACTAGGTGAATGATATTTTGTAGGTGGACGTCACTGGCTAATTCATTGTGCTCATTAAGGAGATGAAGTGGTAATTTGCTTTTATGTATTTTTGTCTACGGGTTAGCAAACCCAGTATTCAGATCTGCCTTTATACGTTTCGTGATTACCTCACCTTAAAACTGTTTCAAAGCTTTGCCTCTAAAGACATAGTTTCAACATTTTACAGCGTAAGAGGGAAAAGTTCATATTCTAGCGATAAGGCACTACATCGCCAATAGTCTATATATATATATATATATTTTTTTTTTCATGCATCACAACCTTCGGCGTCGGCATACAGGGCATTGAGCCTGCAGGGGTAGGGATTTTCAGCGACTGAGGGCGGCCACGGAAGACGCTGATCTCCCAGGAGGGCCGCTTTACGTGGGAAGAGAAGCCGGTGAACCAGCGGAAGCCGCGTGGGGCCGGGGGCTGCGCGCAGTGATAACGCTCGACTAAGCCGCGGGTCCCTTCCCTCCGCGCTGCCTCCGCTACAACCACCATCACACCCGGCAGCACCTGGGGTCACGTGTACTCCACGTGTCATGGCCACAGCGAGGAGGAGATACCGCGGTGCGGCCGCTTTACGACACTAGTAACAATGAAACGTCTTTTTTGTTATACTGCTATGTATTACCCAATACCGTAAAGTGTCAGATTGATCTGTGAAACAGTTTTTTTGTATAGAATGGAAAATAAATAGACATCAGAGTCTGGTTCCTGGCACAGTATCAATATTACGTGGAAAACAATTATACACTGATGAGCCAAAGAAACTGGTACACCTGCCTAATTTCGTGTAGGACCCCCGCGAATACGCAGAAGTGCCGCAACACTACGTAGCCTGGGTACGATTAGTGTCTGAAGTAATACTGGAGGGAACTAAAACCATGAATCCTGCAGGGCTGTCCGATAGAGTACGAGGGAGTGGAGATCTCTTCTGAACAGCACGCTGCAAGGCATCCCGGACATGCTCGATAATGTTCATGTCTGGGGAGTTTGGTGGGCAGCAGAAGTGTTTAAACTCGGAACTGAGTTCTTGGAGCCACTTTGTAGCAATTATGGACGTGTGAGGTGTCGCATTGTCCCGCAGGAATTGCCCAAGTCCGCCAGAATGCACAATGGATGTGAATGGATACAGGTGATCAGAAAAGACCCTTACGAATGTGTCATCTGTCAGAGTCGTATCTACACGTATCAGGGATACCATATCTCTCCAACTGTACTTGCTCCACACCATTACAGAGCCTCCACTAGCTTGAACAGCCCCCTGCTGACAGGCAGAGTCCATGGATTCATGAAATTGTCTCCATACCCATACACGTCGATCCGCTCAATACAATTTGAAACGAGACTCGTCCAATGTCGGTGTTAACGGGCCCAGAGGCGTGAAACTTTGTGTCTTGCTGTCATCAAGGGTACACAAGTGCGCCTTCAGCTCCGAAAGCCGATATCGAAGATGTTTCGTTGAATGCATTGCACGCTGACACTTGTTGAGGTCCCAGCAATGAATTCCGCAGAAATTTTCTGGAGGATATACTTCTGTCACGTTGAACGATTTTTTTCAGTCGTCGTTGGTCCTGTTCTTGCAGGATTTTTTCCGGCCGCAGCGATGTCGGAGACTTCATGTTTTACAAGATTCCTGATGTTCACAGTACACTCGTGAAATGGTCGTACCGGAAAATCCCCACATCATCGCTACCTCGTAGATGCTATATCTTCTCGCTCGAGCGCCAACTACAGCACCACGTTGAAACACTTATATCTTGACAACCTGTCTTGGGAGCAGCAGTAACCGATCTGACAACTGCGCCAGTCACTTGTTGTCTTATATGTGTTGCCGATCGCAGAGTCGTATTCTGCCAGTTTACATATCTCCGTGTTTGAATACACATACCAATATCAGTATCCTTGGCGCTTCAGTGTGTAAAATATCGAAAAGAAAAAAAATCTCAAAAAAACTTGAAGATGCGTATGTCGAGAGACTTCGAAAATGAGATGTGAAAATAAACCAAAGGTAATACACCAACAGCCAACTGCAGTCAATTTCGTTCCGTGTACTGCATGAGGCAATAACAACAAATGAACAGATTAAGTCAGCTAGACCCAGTGAAACTAGTAACGGTAAGTTCAGCGAAGAAAAAGATAATTAGTAGGACAGGAAGCTGTGCATCAAATATGACCGGATAACGCCAGCGCACAAAAATTAAAATCGCTCTAATGATGACAATTTGCCCAGACCCTATACAGATAACGGACGTTTTAAAACCAGTGCAGAGAAACTATCCACTAGCAAATCAAAAGAGCTAATGAGAAACTTTGTAATAAGAGAAATGAAAAATTACAATAGACTTATATTACAGGTACTTGCAGATCATTTTGCCACTAAAAAAAATAAAAAAGTTAATATTTAACAACTGAAGGTGACATCTCTTTCCTTTCACATATATTTCTTTCAAATATTTTTATTTCTTTACTTCAATCAAGGGGAAAGCTTTCACTTTCTTGTATACTGTTTTTGTAGTGGAATAATTCAGCTCATTATATCTATGTGTGATAGGCTGTTGTACCTCAGTAGACATTCTGACTTTTGCTCCTAGCCAGCCGTATGGGCTAACACTATTTTTTAATATTATTTTAAAATGGTGACGTTAACCTTTTATGTACTGCAATCTTGCAGTCTTTTTCTGAAAATACAAAAACTGCTATAAAAAAATTAAGGTTTTTCAGATGTGAAAACACGTTCAAAATATTGACTTGTAATTTAAAAGCACTATGATGGAGAAAATCTAGTAACTACTGCATTTATTAAGCTGTAAGTTACATTTTTTCTCCACTACATACCAATAATCAGTTAGTGATATCAGATTAGGCAGACTTAGTACAAGAAACAAATTACAAGTTACATATATTTTGAATGTTATGACATTAAAATAACTCAGCTCCTTCGCGAGTGTCAGATGTCCCACGGCAAAAGAACTTTTTCCGTTTCAGGATACAAAATTGTGTACGACCGACGAAATATGACTTAACTATCTAACGTTACATAAATGTATAGCACTGTACTCAATATAAAATGTTGTACATGAAGAATTAACATATACTCCTAACAGCTTAAAATTGTTACACAGCTGTTATATGTGTAGAAAGCGATACATTAACAAATTCGGCGCAAAACACTACTTCGTGTCTAACAACCAGAAAAACTATAGAATAAGGTGAAAAGTGCTTATGAAGATCGGTACTGACACTCCTACACGCGGTTCTAAAACCTTTCACTAGACTGAAGTACAGACCAAAAACATCGTGAGATCCTAGGCATACTATTCTCTAGGTACAACACTCCCCCTAATATTAATTTTAAATTGTAGTACTACATCAGATATGGAAATCGATTACAATAAGGAAAAGGAGTTCTGAGTTATGGGACGGAAATAATAAGAACATATTTGCTTTCCATGGCAGAAGATACCGACGCCGCAGAGGGCGACAATAGTGAGATCAATTGTTGGGGTTAGAGAGGGGGGGGGAGGACGGGGGGCGCTGTGGAGGAGGATGGAGCTTCCAAGGAAAGAAATACACAAAGTATACAAATATCTCCAAGAAAATTTCATCCTCAGTATATTTTCTGTAGAATATCGACTGAAAAAAAGGTACATTTGGCACAGTGTAAACGTATGTATCTGGTGTCAGATGCTATAAATGAAGTGGTTCGGAACGTGACTGTTAAATGATTTGCCTTTGTCGTGCTTATGGTCCACGTGAACGTACCTAGGAGACATACGAATTGTTTTAGTGGAGGACTAGGAAGCTTGAGGCAGACAGGAAAAATAAGGCAGGGACAGTCCTTTTCATCTATGGGACAGAGATGTAGGGGTAGTGTAAAACAGTACAGACAGTAGATTGGAAAACATGGATTCATGAGATGTGCGGTACACGAACAATATGTATGTAAATTACACTTAGAAGACTATACCAATGGACATATTATTCTCTCACGATATTTGGGTTAGCACTAAGTAATCACACATGCTGTGTCCACTGACGGAATAAAATTACATAACCAAAACATATTTAATGTGAGTAATGAAATTTCGGAAATACATTTGTCGAGGTAACTTTTTTAAGTGATTAATATTGTAAGATCACGGGGTAACATAAGCACGAGATAAGCATATTGCAAATGTTGAGTACAGATGCATTAAAAACCAGTATAACCGCCATAATATTGAATGTAAGCCTGCAAACGGACATGCATTGTGTTCTATCGGTGACAGATGTCAGTTTGTGGGATGGAGCTCCACATATGTTTCTCTTGGTCGGTCAATACAGGGACAATTAATGCTGTTTGCGGATGACTCTGGAGTTGCCATACTATGTTTTTCCAAAGATGATAGATCCGAAACAGATTTGGTGATCGATCTCGCTAAGGCAACATGTCGGCACTTTGTACGGCACGTTGTGTTGCAACAGTGGTATTTGGGTGAGCGTTATCCTGTTGGAAAACACCCCCTGAACAGGTGTTCAAGAATGGCAGCACAACAAGTCGAAACATCAGCTAGACGTACAGTTTTCCGGTCAGAGTGCTTGGTATAACTACGAGAATGCTCCTGCTCTCATAAGAAATCGCACCCCACAGCATAACTCCAGCTGTTGGTCCAGTGTGTCCAGCACGCAGATAGGTTGGTTGCTGACCCTTAACTGGTCTCCTTCTAATCAACACACGGCCATCCCTGGCTCTGTGGCAGAACCGACTTGCATCGGATAACACAACTGACCTGCCTCGAATGATCTCTTCCTTGACTTCAAGTCGCAAATGACTCTGGTTTGGGGCCGGTGTAATACACGGTACATGGAGTCTGGCCCGGAACTGTCCTTGAAGTACCCGATTAGTAACCGTTCATTGTGTGACTGTGGTGTCAACCGCTGGTCAGATTGGAGCTATAGATGCAGTACATTACGCCAGAGCCATACGCCGGACACGATGGCCTTCCTTCTCGGTAGTGCCTTGTGACCGTTTAGAGCCCAGTCTTTTTACCGCTGTACATTCTTCTAACTACCGTTGCCAGTTATTGTGTACAATGGCTACATTCCCGCCTTGTCTTTCTGCAATATCACAGAACAAACAACCAGCGTCTAGTAGCCTTATTGCAGTACCTCTTCCACATTACTGAGGTGTTGATAATGGCGTCTTTGTCGCCTTAAAGTCATTCTTGATTGACATCAACACACGAAGTCCAGTCTATAAGGTAACCCTTACAGACTGTATTTATAGCAGACTTGGTTTGCATCCTCATAGTAACGCTGCTAGCGCCACTCTTACGCGATTGGCAGGAAATTTGAATAGACATCATCATTCAGATGTAGGAACACGTACACCAGCTTTTGTTTATGTCAGGCAATTCCCTCGCGGTGTTGCGTTTTGTTTTCCGTCTGTATATAGGACGTGGTGCAGCTGCTGTGAAATGATTAAGATTCCTTATTACGATCGCTGAAATCAACAAATCCATACAAAGACACCAGCACCCAGTATTGAAAGCAGCATCTTCAGAAATCCAACCCAACCCTCTGCACACATTTCAACTAGATACCACAGTTATTACGTTTTCTCTGAAGGTACTTGTCAAACATTCGATTATACACTGAAGCGCCAGAGAAACTAGTATAGGCATGCGTATTCAAAGACAGAGATATGTAAACAGACAGAATACAGCGCAGCTATCGGCAACGCCTATATAAGACAAGTGTCAGGCGCAGTTGTTAGCTCGGTTACTAATGCTAGAATGGCAGGTTACCAATATTTAAGAAAGTTTGAACGTGGGGTTATAATCGGCGCACAAACGATGGGAAACAGCATCTCCGAGGTAGTGATGAAGTGGGGATGTTCCTGTACGACCATTTCACAACTGTACCGTGAATGTCAGGAATCCGGTAAAACATCAAATCTCTGACATCGCAGCGGCAGGAAAAAGACACTGCCAGAACGGCACCAACAACGACGGAAGGGAATCATTAAACGTGACAGAATAGCAACCCTTCCGCAGATTGGTGCAGATTTCAACGCTCAGCGCACGAGCCATCCAACGAAACATCACCGATATGGACTTCCGGAGAGGAAGGCTCATGTGGCATTGATGACCGTACGACACAGAGCTTTACGCCTCGCCTGTGCCTGTCAACACCGACAATGGGCTGTTGCCGACTGGAAACATGTTGCCTAGTCGCGCGAGTCTCGTTTCAAATTGTATCGAGCGGATCGACGTGCATGAGTATGGAGACAATCTCGTGAATCCATGGACCCTGCATGTCAGCAGGGGACTGTTCAAACTAGTGGACGCTCTGCAATGGCGTGGATCGTTTTATTGTTGGAGTGATATAGGACCCTTGATATGTCTAGATACGATTCTGAGAGATGACACGTTCAGTATGTAAGCATCCTGTCTGATCACCTGAATCCATTCACGTCCATTGTGCGTTCCGACGGACTTGGGAAATTTCAGCAGGACAATGTGACCCCCCTACATGCCCAGAACTGCTAAAGATTTTCTGCAGGGACTCTCTGATGATTTTAAACACTTCCGCTGGCCGCCAAACTCCCCAGACATAAACATTATTGGCCCCTCATACACTTACGGATTTATGGACAGTCAGGCAGGATTCATGGTGTCAATTCCCTCCAGACCTACGTCAGATATTAGTCGAGTCCATGGCACGTCGCGTTTCGGCATTTCTGCTTACTCACGTGGACCCTAACAGTTTCTTTGGCTCCTCAGTGTTGTCTGGACAAATTACCACTCTTTGACTGCAGTTTTGTAATTGTTTTGACTGTCTGCGAAGTTTGACTGTGAAAATCGTAATATTCTTTAGAAGAAGCTCGAAGTTTATAGCCAGCGTGGTGTAATGAGGAGGAAGTTAATTTCGCATACAACTAACGGAAGTGAAGGGTAATGTTAGCTAGCTCATGCCGGATCTTTTGTATGGGGCAACGTACTATTGGTATTCCGAAACGTTTCATTCTGGGACCACTCACGGGGTTTCATTCTGGGACCACTCACGTTCTTCATAAATATAAATCTTATATATAAAGGAGAAATGGTGCTTACAGCTGATGACGCAAGCACAATCATTAAGTGGTCTGAACCACATTTCTAGGTCTCAGTTTTATTATGTTTAAGTAACCGATTACGGCAAGTATAAGCCATCTTCTAATCTGCCAATGGATGTTAAAAAGTTAAATTTAGCTGTATGTCACATAAAATAAACATATCGCCCAGCAAAATTAAGTAAATAAAATAGATTATGAGCGAATGTGTCTGGTTACCTAGACATACATTGCAGCAACAGTTGCACTTCATCAACTGAACTGGTAAGAGTGCCTGATGTATTATACAAATAAAGTGGGACTCACGTTGCTGAAACAATGAAATGGGTCTTTATTGAAGTATTCTTCTTTGTTCCATATACATTCATTTCAGTACGTACATTACTATAAACACGATTTAAAATGTAAGAATTCAGCTTACGTGAAAAATTAGCTACAATTCTTGTATTTAGGATAGTGTGTAGTGTCGAATACGATCTCCTAATTTATAAAAGTTTGATTGCACGCAGGTTTCCAAATTCATATAATAAAATAAAAATACATTGGAAAAAGTGGTGCAAAACGGTAACAAAACATTACGGTAGAAAAGGGTGACATAATTATCGTTGTAATTACTGTGTCGTTGTACGTCAGTTACTTCACAGTGGGCACCATGTCTAGTAGTGTTGTGCTCGTTTACTTATGTGGATACTAGGCAGAGTTTTGCATCACAGTTTTGCGTCTGTCGGCAGAGAGGGCACATGAAGCTGCGTCCGTCCCATTCGCACACACAGCATGGGCCATGGAAGAGATCAGCAACGGCCCAACGAGCAGCTCATCAGGTAAAAGTACATCTTCAACCAGCGTCTCATTGTCAACAGTAACTGTCAGATTAAGTATTAATTTTTGTGCAGATATTCTGATATACGTCATGATTAAACTGATTATGATTGTTAAGCTTTTGTTCCGGCTAATTTTTGTGATTCCGTGTCTCCAACGATAAAAACGGATCCCATACAAGATGGCTTTGTGTCCGTCTGTGTGTGTGTGTGTGTGTGTGTGTGTGTGTGTGTGTGTGTGTGTGTGTGTGTGTGTGTGTGTGTGCGTGTGTGTGTGTCTGTGTGTGTGTGTGTGTGTGTGTGTATGTGTGTGAGTGTGTGTCTGTTCCCAAAACCCAGTTTCTCAGGAAGTGGTGTAAGTGACGTGCACTTAAGTGATGTTTATGAAGTTAGTAAAGCCCTGAGCTACATCCTGATGGCTAAAAGGGCCACACGCAAATGGAAATGCCATCTGACGTTAAAATCAAAGTAACAGATTGGGTCGCCACCAACTCTAGCCATACGACTGGGTTGGGAAATTAATTAGTTTAGTAATCACAAAAAACTCGCAAAAGGCATTCACTGTAATGTCACTCATAAAAATAGGATGCAATTATTAATATGATCCAAGGATTGTTCACATGAATCAAATATTAAAATAAAATAAAAAGTATGTGAACACTGTGAATAAGAGCAGCCTGCGGCAACATTCCGAAAAAAGATCTGTTCTAAAGAATCTATTTTAAATAAAAAGGGCACACTAATTATTGAACCTTTGCAACAGAATCTCTTAATTCAGAATCGCGGTGGTAATTAGAGGGGGCCGGGAACGGTTTAATACTCGCAATCTCACCCACATTCACTCAAAGAACAGCAAGGACGGCCCCAACACTAACATGCAACGAAACTAGGAGGTTAGTTCCGCTGCGTTGAGAAATGATTAAATGAAAGAGTAAATCTGAATATCACGGTTGCTTTTAAATTTGACCCTCAGTTTGGAGAAACAGCTTCAACGAGGGCCACATGTACTCGCTTATGCCCTTAACTTGAAATCACAAACCACAAATACAACTGAATAATCCGGACTGGATACATTTAATATTCCAAAATCAGAGCAATAGCTAACCTCTAGGACCCTAACAGGGGGCTACAGGAAAGTTAGGCTCACAGTTAACTCGTGGGGCCACGAGGTTCGCGGAATCACAATTTCTACGTACCGTGGCAAAATTTTAGCAACATTAAACCACGCAGCCGCGAACAGTTACCGTTTTACAGAGGACACATTTGAGTAGACAAAATAATGGCAGAGGGCCAACAAACTCCAATATTAACCCAAGTGGTTGGTTTCCAACGGACATATAGTAATGAAACAAAGAAAATTCACAAAGAGGCAAAAATCATCAAGATTCGGAAAAGATTAGAATGTATACACACGCAGACGCAGGCACACAAACATTCACACTGAACCGAGGGCAGACTTCCTGTTGTGGATTGGCAAGAGAGTCAACCCTGTGTTATTAGAGGAAGCCGAAAGGCACGCGTTTTAGCTCACGCAGGCTGGCGTGAGGTCTGGAACAGGTCAATTAGACTAGCAAAAAAGGTCGTAGCTGTGGAATACTCAACTTTAATCCATAAATGGTGAACATCGCTCCTGACGGTACATGTTTTACAGCATCAATAGTAACTGGTAAAGGCGCCTTGCAAGGTCGTAGCAAATGACGTAGCTGAAGGCTATGCTAACTATCGTCTCGGCAAATGATAGCGTATTTGGTCAGTGAACCATCGCTAGCAAAGTCGGCTGTACAACTGGGGCGAGTGCTAGGAAGTCTCTCTAGACCTGCCGTGCGGCGGCGCTCGGTCTGCAATCACTGATAGTGGCGACACGCGGGTCCGACGTATACTAACGGACCGCAGCCGATTTAAAGGCTACCACCTAGCAAGTGTGGTGTCTGGCGGTGACACCACACTTCCTACATGAGATCGCTTCAACATATGCAACACTTTTCTGCTATGCTCTTCTTACGGACAAAAGTCTGCATTAAGAATCAAACTGAATGTCTGCAAAAGCCTTGCTTTCCTTGCTGCGACAAGATGCAAGTTCAGTGGGACTGAGTCACAGAAAGCTCCGCTCTCGCTATGACACAAAGCCCCACGCGGTTAAATCAACTCACCCCTCTTCGAAGAGACCTCAGCTGCAGCTGCAAGCAGACTGCCCATCCCAAACTAAAACATCTCCCACACAACCCCGAGACCTGAAAAACCCCGCCACCAATCTAACACCAGCAACTTTCACACAAGGGGAGAAAAATGGGAAATTTGTGGTAAGATCTTAAGGACCAAATTGCTGAGGTCATTGGTCCCTAAGCTTACACACTACTTAATCTAATTTAAACTAACTACACTAAGGACAACACACTCACCCATGCCTGACGGATGACTCGAACTTCCGACGTGGTGTGTCACGTGAACCGTGGCAGGACGCCTTGACCGCGCGGCTACCCCGTGCGGCTCACACAAGGGGATCAAACATCTTTGCCTACCTGAAAACTACAAGGGTTGGAAATTCTGTAAGACTACCTCTGAATCTCTGCAGTAGACTGAACCACCGCCTAGCAAAATGAAACACACCAACATTCATTCACTCACGCATGCCAGATCGTTTTTGAATAGGAAAACAAGGGATAATCATTTAAGGAAATCATAGTCGTCAGTTGAATTACATATAAAAACTTGTAAGACTTATAATGGCGTTATAGACGCATTTGCAAGTCTGAAAAGAACCAAAGTAACAACCACCTGATGTTTGCAAATCGTAAAAAGAAACAGGCTATGGCTAGATGGAATAATAGTACAGTCTTTTCTGCTACGAAGTTTAGCAATGAAAACACCTTAGGTGTTCTATGGGATGCAAAGTGCACTGGAAAGCAAATAAAGTGATGATGAAAGGGGACCATAGGACACTTCCACTGGTAGTTGCATCAGGTTGAAATTTACGTCATGTAACGCCCAAACACGAGGCATATTTTGATACTTGCAAACTTTCTTTAAAAATGTATGGGGTACAGCGTGTCAATCCAAAATTATGAAATTTGGCAAGAAGTAATGTTTCACATTACACATAAAGGAAAGTGTGAAAAATATAAATTTGTGTTTATGACATACGAAAATAACATTGTTTTGTCATATGCTGTCCGACTATTTTCCGTTTGTTAGGGCCGCTTTTTCCAAAGATCGAGTAAACGTATGAAGTTTAAAGTTATGTCATATACTATGAACTATGGTTCCTTGGCGACGTAAAAAATATAAGCTACTAGGTGAAATATAAGGGAATATATAGCATTTATTTTGAACTTGCGAACCCATTCATAAAAAGCTATAGGTTACTTCCCGTTGACCAAATATCATGAAATTTGGCAAGAAGAAAATTTTCACAGTACAAATATAAGGCAAAAAATCCAAAAACAATGAAGTTTGTATGGAACTCTCAGTACGCAAATCCACTTGTACCTGGCCAGTCTTTACAAACTGGAATTGATTTCAATTACCAGCTGAGAGGTATAAGGAGCTACTCTCGCCCACATAACGAAAAATTATTATATTTCCTTCTGTATTTAGACGGAGTAGATTTTGTTGAGGAAATGTGCAACAAAAGTCTTTATTCACTTCGTATGGGTGTAAGCTCCCTCTCTCTCACAGTCGCCTCAAGTCACCTTGAGGTGATATTATTGACTGTTCTGTGTCACAGTCTTGATGTTATTTGTTTCTTTGAAAATCATTTTTTGCATTAGATTTACGTAACCGGTGAGCAAATTTATCAGATAACCTGCTATTACATGTCATCGCTTTATGAACTTGTTACGATGCTCGCTTATTTCCAAGTCCATATCGTTCTTAGTGCAGAGTTTTCACTCAGACGGCGCTTTGGCGTTAGGTGGTTGTTTCAGTGTGTGATCGCTGGCCGGAGCTTAGCTGGAGGCGTGTGAGGAGGAAAGAGGTGGCTGCCTTGGCGTGGAGACAGTTCGACTCGGCTGTGGTTGTTTGCGTCTGGACGCCGAGTGGGGCCCGATGGGAAGATCGGACCATGATTTTACGGTTAATAGTGTGGACAGCGGTGTGGTTTGCCGTTTAACTTGATTCGCAAGGGGAGCAAAATCTCGCCTGTTGTAGTTTGTCGAGCCTCTTTGAAATACCTTCTAGGCGCTACAGTCTGGAACCGCGCGACCGCTACGTCGCAGGTTCGAATCCTGCATCGGACATGGATGTGTGTGATGTCGTTAGGTTAGTTAGGTTTAAGTAGTTCTAAGTTCTAGGGGACTGATGACTACAGCAGTTAAGTCCCATAGTGCTCAGAGCCATTTGAACCAGTTTTGAATTACCTTCTACGTGCGGCGGGATGTCATTTCGTCCTCCTATCTCTCCGTCGCTGGGATTGCTATCCTCGTTTACCGCCCCATGGATGTATATCGATGGGGTGCGCTGCTCTCCGTACTCTACCAAACGCTGGTGATGAAAGTGCGTCGTTCAGCTGCACGTTACTCTTGGTGCTTTATGTTTGATCTGCAGGTGCATAGTCTTCGAGTGGCACACCTTAGAGTTTGCCTTGCGCAGTTAGATTGGAGTTTATTTTGTCTTGTGATGCTTCCGCTTTCCGTTAACGAATGTTAAGCTTGATTCGGCACTCCGTACGACGCTTGGCGCCTCAGCAGGCGGGTCGGAGCCGCCTTCGCGCCTTTGGACTGAGAGGTCTTGTGTTTTGCATATTTTGCATATATATTCATAAATCGTTGCTTTAGAATTAAGTTGGCTGAGGTTTCTTATGGATTTCCCGCCATTTGGTCTGTTGTCCGGCCCGGACTGGGTCTCGTTATTTTAAAAGTCGGTTTTGGCTTAGTACGATTTTGGTTCACCGCCTGGTGATTCTGGTAGTACGCCGGGTCGCTGTGGTTGTGTTGCATTTTCTATGCTCCGAGTCTTGGAGTACCATTTGTGTGAACTGCTTAACTGGGTTGTGCTGATCGCGCCATTCGTGGTCCTCTGCTGTATGAAATGATTTTATTATTATTTTAAAATAACATTTTCAGTTAAATGATTTAATTCTTGTTGCGTTAATTGCAACTTGGGTACTGAGAAATTTAGTAGTGTAATTACGGAAGATTTAATAGTGGCACATACCCCTTTAACTGTTTCGTAATCTGTTAATTACCGAAAAACCTTAAGCTCATAGTCATATGATGCGATTTTCTTAAATTATTGCATTTTTATGTCTTGTAATTGTTTTTTTTTTAATTTGCTGATCACTGGTGTACGATTCCAAGTATTTAAATGTTTCAGGTAGCTGTTACTTGGATGGAACGCGCGGAACCGCAACGGAGAGAGTAGTTGAGTGCCTTACGTGTCCGTTGTTGGCGCGGCCTGGTGTCCGTTGTTTGTTTTGGTGCACCTGAGTTAAGTATTGTGTTGCCTCCTCCCTTGCGGCCCCGTCGTGTTCTACTTGTGAACATTTCCTTCAAGGCATTTCAGTTAATTTCATGCTAGTCTTATTTTAATTTCTTATGTTGGTAAAACTGTGCGCCCCTCATTATGCACACTGTTTGTCATAGCGGAGTTGATGTGCCATTGTAATTTGTTAAACTCCATTGTGTGTGCCCTTCGTGATACATATTGTTTGTTATAATAGATTTGAGTATGGCAATTATAATATCTCATATATCATGATGTGCGTGTGTAATGGTGCAATAAATGGATGATTGTTATTTCTGTTTTTGGCGCCCTTTATGCCTCCTTTCTTGTCCCTATTGATACGCTATCCTTGTACTTGTGTTGGTAGTCCACATCAGGGCTTATTTCAATCATGGTAAAAGTCCATTTTTGTTCATTCTGAGATACAGAGTCCTAAAGTTAAATGAGCGCTGAAAAATCTGCAGTTGAGATACCAGAAATATTCAAGTATATGTACTTGAATGAGCGCTGAAAAATCTGCAGTTGAGATACCAGAGGTATTCAAGTATATGTACTTGAATGAGCGCTGACAAATCTGCAGTTGAGGTACCAGAAATATTCAAGTATATATTTCTGGTATCTCAACTGCAAATTTTTAAACGCTCATTTAACTTTAGGTATCTGTGTCTCAGAATGAGCAAAGATGAACTTGTACCGCTATTGAAGTAAGACCTTCATATATTCCTTTGATAATCTTTTCAGGACCAGCATCATTCAAAACAACGAGGAGTTGATGAAAGTTTCAGTGAGATGGAACAGTAGAGCGGTAAGTTTCTAGGACTGAAATAATGGAAGCAGCACATGAGCAGTTACACAAAGCTACAGTTCGCGGAGGAAATCCTTGGTTAACACAAGAAATATAAACTTCCATAAATATGAGGAAAAAAATAAAAATGCTGTAGATGAAGCAGGCTAATGGGAATACAGAGATTGACAAATAATGCAACTAGCTAAACAGGCACGGCTAGGACACAGGCGTACGTCTATAGAAGAATGCGTAACTAGGAAAAACATAAACGGCCCCTACAGCGAAATCAAAGTGACCTTTGGAGGAAAGAGACATAGCTATATGAAGTTCTAGAGCTGAGATGGCCAGCCAGTCCTAAGCAACGAGGGCATAGTCAACTGCAAGGTCATGGATGTTCACAGGGCTCCTCCTTACCGAGGTTCGGTAGTTGGCGACTCCGAAGAAGAAGATTGGAACAGTCTACGTAGGTTGAACCGAGTCAATTACTCGCACCAGTCGAGATGGTAGTACTACGACGCAAAAACGATAATGATGACATATCAGCGTGGTGAGTACCACTGATGCTTCTCAGTTCTGCGAACCTGTTTCAGCGACATCTGGGACCAATTCACGCAGGTGACGGCGGCGCCTTCATCGTTCTGATGAACAGTATCTTCTTGATCTGAGGGACAGTATTCAGCGACAATCAGTCTGATTACACCAGATATGCTGCGATCACTCGTCGACCTTCCTGTGTTGCGGCATGTAGCGTTTTGCTGAGTCTGCAGGTAATAATGAACACATGATGCAAGTTGTAACCAAATCCTAATAAATGCGCCAGAATCACTGCTATCATGTGTTTGATCGTTCCGTCTACATTCCTGCACCCGCACAACATTCTCAGTGCTTACAACGAATAATTTCACGTGGTGGCAGAAAGTCAAACTATTATTTCTTTCAGCATACTCCGCTAGCGTGACGATTATTGAACATAGCTACGACGTTTCAGTGGCCTGTGATGTTTACAGGCCGCATTTCAAGACTCAGATCGTCATCAGTTTAATTTTAACCACCAGGTATATTCCTATTTTCATGTAGCTAGTTGAGGTCGCAGTTCGTCATTGCCGGCTACATCACTAGGAGCAAACATAGACACAGTGGAATTCCCGCGATCTACTTTGCAAGGTCATTAAGTCAGATATATAGCAACGCTAAAACTCAGACTGGGCAAACTCGTTCATCCTTGGAAACTACTTCACTGGTGATCGCTCTTTTTTGGGAACCGTTCATTTTTACTCGTCCGTGGTTCATTTGTGCTTGGTATACGGTTCTTATCAAAAATTGAAAATTATTACAGAGTTTTTATTCAGAACTGAATTCTCTCACATTTGTAATTTCGTGATTCTGAAAAATCTCTCATTCAGACATCTGTAGCTTTATGTAGCTGATCGCAGTGAAATAATAGAAGATGCCGCACGAAAAATTGGTTCCGTGTACAGACTGTTCGCCAATTACACAGCAGTTGTTGACTGCTACGAGCAGAATAGATAAACAATTAGGCTGTAGATAATACAAACAACTTCGAAAGAATAGATGACGATTGATAGGCGACAATGGGCAGTCTAGTACTCGGAACCGATTTTTCGTGCGCCGCCCTGCACCACCGAAATAATATTGTAGAAGTTATCATATTCCCTTTACAAAATGTGACACCAGACATTCGATTATGGAACGCAGACTTCAATCGGTTGTAAGTCGGTCGGCCTTCCATAACAATGACAGATGGTCCTTTGATCATACCGCCGCTACCCCTATGGCAACCCAGGCATCAAAAGAAGACGGAGAATGTACTTCCCTTACATGTGTAATAACAAAAAAAATCTTGCCTTTTTACAAGTATGCCTTCTGCTGTTTATCGAAAAAGTGAAGTAAGCTGATATGCCGGTTTGTTACCTGAAATGATGTATGTATTATATACCACGTAATTTTATGTAATTTACGTAATTATAAAATACATTTTAATACCGGTCATGGACGCTGAATAGAATACGAGAAGAACCAGAAGTTCAGAGTTCTAAACAGCTTTGAAACAGATCTACAATAGGCGCGTGCAGCAAACGAACAACTCTATACTGAAGTAACTATAAGCAGTCGTCAGTAGAACTGCAACGAGTGGCCACGCGAAGAAGGACGAGTCCGGCCGAGCGAGACCGAGACAGATGGGAACGGAACCGAGGTTGGAACGAGACCAGCTGACGTGCCGTTGCGAGAACAAGACCGACTCTTTCCCGTTCCCGGGAACTAAAAGTAGAAAGCCGCGACCGCAGTGACCTATGAAGGACCATTCAGTAGAATTCGTTCATCTCTCGTTCCGTTCACCTTGATAAACCGTTGCTTCGGACCCGTTAGTACGCAAACGACCCATCTCTAGACTGGGCCACTAAGGCAAATGAGAACGATTGTGCGTGTTTCTGTAAAAAAGCGGCGCTACGTATTATTCTTACTGGTTCGATGCGAGCTTTGTAAAAATAAAACTGTTAAAATGGACCGAAAATCTAACCTAAATTTGCCTGATAACAAATTCTTTACAGAGTCTTATGAATAATGACATTATGTTGTATGTTCCCTACTAACCCAATATGATTACATAATAGTTCACAACCTGTAATAATAAAGACTGACTATCAAATTCATAGTAATAAACCCTGATTACGGCAAAATATATTTTAGTAATTATTCCATGGTAGGTTCAAAATGGCTCTGAGCACTATGGGACGTAACATCTAAGGTCATCAGTCCCCTAGAACTTAGAACTACTTAAACCTAACTAAGCTAAGGACATCACACACATCCATTCCCGAGGCAGGATTCGAACATTCGACCGTAGCGGTCACGAGGTTCCTGACTGTAGCGCCTAAAACCGCACGGCCACCCCTGCCGGCTTCCATGGTAGGGTACGCCCTTATGAGGACATGGTTTCATTGTCGACCCACTGAAAACAACCTCCGAACTGACAACTATACGTTACTGTTAACAGCTGTTGTCTGTGGTCACTATTGAATTCTTCTGGGCTTATATGGGTTAAGACTTTCGGGACTCGAAGTCGTAGCCTTGCCTTTGGTGGCGATGTTTTCCTACTGTTCGAAGAGAACCTGTCCGTCAGGAGAGGCAGACTAGCTCCTGAGAGAATGCAGATCGGCAGGTGTGACAGGATTACACATTCGCTAACATTATTGCCCGAAAAGAGCAAAGCTCATGTTTCGACTACCAGACAAAATCTAAATCTCACAGCAAGTTCCAAAATAATACCCTTCCACTGCAAAGTGAAAAGTCTTTTCTGTTATTATAAGGCGTAATATCTGTGGTGAACTGTAGAAAGTTAGAAACTATTTTGCATGGGTATAAAGTGACAGTACTGTTATATTCTACTGGCAATTAAAATTGCTACACCAAGAAGTAATGCAGATGATAAACGGGTGAACATTGGTCAAATATATATTACTAGAACTGACATGTGATTACATTTTCACGCAATTTGGGTGCATAGATCCTCAGAAATCAGTACCCAGAACAACCACCTATGGCCGTAATAACGGCCTTGATACGCCTGGGCGTTGAGTCAAACAGAGCTTGGACGGCGTGTACAGGTACAGCTGCCCATGCATCTTCAACGCGGTACCACAGTTCATGAAGGGTAGTGACTGGCGTATTGTGACGGGCCAGTTGCTCGGCCACCATTGATCAGACGTTTTCAATTGCTGAGAGATCTGGGGAATGTGCTGGCCAGGGCAGCAGTCGAACATCTTTAGTATCCAGAAAGTCCCCGACAGGACCTGCAACATGCGGGGGTGTAATATCCTGCTGAAATGTAGGGTTTCGCAGGGATCGAATGAAGGGTAGAACCACGGGTCGTAACACATCTGAAATTTAACGTCCATTGTTCAAAGTGCCGTCAATGCGAACAAGAGGTGACCGAGACATGTAACCAATGGCACCCCATACCATCATGCCGGGTGATACGCCAGTATGGTGATGACGAATACACGCTTCCAATGTGCGTTCACCGCGATGTTGCCAAACACGGATGCGACCATCATAATCCCGTAAACAGAACCTGGATTCATCCGAAAAAATGACGTTTTGCCATTCGTGCACCCAGGTTCGTCGTTGAGTACACCATCGCAGGCGCTCCTGTCTGTGATGTAGCGTCAAGGGTAACCGCAGGCATGGTCTCCGGGTTGATAGTCCATGCTGCTGCAAACGTCGTCGAACTGTTCGTGCAGATAGTTGTCTTGCAAACGTCCCCATCTGTTGAATTACGGATCGAGACGTGGCTGCACGTTACGTTACAGCCATGCGGATAAGATGCCTGTCATCTCGACTGCTACAGATACGAGGCCGTTGGGATAGAGCACGGCGTTCCGCATTACCCACCTGAACCCACCGATTCCATATTCTGCGAACAGTCAATGGATCTCGACCAACGCGAGCAGCAATGTCGCGATACGATAAACCGCAATTGCGATAGGCTACAATCCGACCATTATCAAAGTCGGAAACGTGATGGTACGCATTTCTCCTCCTTACACGAGGCACCACAACAACGTTTCACCAGGCAACGCCGGTCAACTGCTGTTTGTGTATGAGAAATAAGTTGGAAAATTTCCTCAAGTCAGCACATTGTAGGTGTCGCCACCGGCGCCAACCTTGTGTAAATGCTCTGAAAAGCTAATCATTTGCATATCACAGCATATAGAGGATCTATACAAGGGCGATGTACTTGAGGACAATATTATGGAAATGGAAGAGGATGTAGATGAAAATGAAATGGTTTCAAGTGGTTCAAATGGCTCTGAGCACTATGGGACTTAACTTCTGAGGTCATCAGTCCCCTAGAACTTAGAACTACTCAAACCTAACTTACCTAAGGACATCACACACATCCATGCTCGAGGCATGGCGCGGTCCCAGACTGAGGCGCCTAGAACTGCTACGCTACAACGGCCGGCGATGAAATGAGGGATATGATACTGCGTGAAGAGTTTGACAGTGCACTGAAAGACCTGAGTCGAAACAAGGCCCCGGGTGTAGACAGCATTCCTTTAGAACTACTGACAGACTTGCGAGAGCCAGCCCTGACAAAACTCAACCATCTGGTGAGCAAGACGTATGAGACAGCGAAATACCCTCAGACTTCAAGAAGAATATAGTAATTCCAATCCCAAAGTAAGCAGGTGTTGACAGATATGAAAATTACCGAACTATCACTTTCATAAGTCACGGCTGCATAATACCAACGCGAATTATTTACAGACGAATGGAAAAAAAAAACTAGTAGAAGCCAACCTCGGGGAAGATCAGTTTGGATTCCATAGAAATATTGGAACACGTGAGGCAATACTGACCCTACGACGTATCTTAGAATCTAGATTAAGGAAAGGCCAACCTACGTTTTTAGCATTTGTAGACTTAGAGAGAGCTTTTGACAGCGTTGACTGGAATACTGTCTTTCAAATTCTGAAGGTGGCAGGGGTAAAATACAGCGAGCGAAAGGTTATTTACAATTTGTACAGAAACGAGATTTATAAGAGTCAGGGGACATGGAAGGAAAGCAGTGTTTGGGAAGGAAGTGAGACAGGGTTGTAGCCTCTCCCCGATGTTATTCAATCTGTATATTGAGCAAGCAGTGAAGGAAACAAAAAAAAAGTTCGGAGTAGGTATTAAAATCCATGGAGATGAAATAGAACATTGAGGTTCGCCGATGACATTGTAATTCTGTCAGGGACAGCAAAGGACTGGGAAGAGCAGTCGAACAGAATGGATAGTGTCTTGAAACGAGGATATAAGATGTTGTTGTTGTGGTTTTCAGTCCTGAGATTGGTTTGATGCTGCTCTCCATGCTACTCTATCCTATGCAAGCTTCTTCATCTCTCAGTACCTACTGCAGCCTATATCCTTCTGAATCTGCTTAGTGTGTTCATCTCTTGGTCTCCCTCTACGATTTTTACCCTCCACGCTGCCCTCTAATACTAAATTGGTGATCCCTCGATGTCTCAGAATATAAGATGATCATCATCAAATCACAACGAGGCTAATGGAATGCAGTCGAATTAAGCTGGTTGATGCTGAGCGAATTAGATTAGGAAATGAGACACTTAAAGTAGTAAAGGAATTTTCCTATTTGGGGAGCAAAATAACTGATGATGGTCGAAGTAGAGAAGATATAAAATGTAGACTGGCAATGGCAAGGAAAGCGTTTCTGAAGACGAAAAATTTGTTAACATCGAGTATAGATTTAAGCGTCAGGAAGTCGTTTCTGAAAGTAATTGTATGGAGTGTAGCCATGTATGAAAGTGAAACATGGACGATAAATAGTTTGGACAAGAAGAGAATAGTAGCTTTCGAAATGTAGTGCTACAGAAGAATGCTGAAGAGTAGATGGGTAGATCACATAACTAATGAGGAGGTATTGAATAGGATTGGGCAGGAGTTTGTGGCACAACTTGACTGTAAGAAGGGGTCGTTTGCTAGGACATATTCTGAGTCATCAAGGGATCTCCAATTTAGTATTGGAGGGCAGCGTGGAGGGTAAAAATCATGGAAGGAGACCCAGAGGTGAATACACTATCAGGATGTAGGTTGCAGTAGGTACTGGTAGATGAAGTAGCTTGCACAGGATAGAGTAGCATGGAAAGCTGCATCAAACCAGTCTCAGGATTGAAGACCACAACAACAACATCACAGCATCTTCTTGTTGTCGACTAAATTTCGTGTCTGTAGCACGTCATCTTCGTGGTGTAGCAATTTTAATGGCCAGTCGTGTAGTTTACGTGGCAATTACGGGCAAAAATAACGCATACTGTGAAACTACCCGCATTCAGAGTTCATGACGTCGAACTCTTTGAATTAGACCACGGGACTGCACCGCGGTTGCTCAGATTTCCATATAGGACTGTATGGTCGGCTGCCTCTTCAGATTCTCGTCACCCGAGCGGGACAATAGCTTCCCTCCTCCGCCCTACTGATATGGAGATGGACATTCCGCGCGCTCCGGCTTGACAGATGGTCCTTTGATCATGCCGCAGCTACCCCTATGGCAACCCAGGCATCCAGTAAGCCACACGTCCATACGAAACGGGACGCACGCCGTAGAGGAGCCCTTCAGCGAGACCAGCAACGTGTGGCACAGAACCGATGAGACTTTATGCAGATGACTGGCCATTAAAAATTTTCTATGGAGACCTCTTCGCAGCACAACCCGATCAATGGACCCCAACACACTTTTTTATTAATGCAAGTATCTTTCGTAACTGGTGTCGAAAACACTCATTAGCACGTCTGAGAATGCTCAAGTGAGATTTTGGTTCTTGGGTTTTGAAAGTTAGTTATTTACATGTTCTATAGATTTGAACGATTCTTTTATCGAAATGACGTGGAAAGAATCATTAATATCAATATTAATGAAATTATTTTTAGCTCTTCTATTGAACGCGTCCAACTACACTTAAAAATAATGTTCTTTTAAAAGACCAAGTTTTTTAATAAAAATTTGTCCAAGGAACAGAAGAAGATCACTAGGAGAAATGATTTCATCTACATCTACATTTTTGCTCCACAAGCCAGCCAACGGTGTGTGGTGGAGGGTGCTTTATGTGCCACTGTCGTTACCCCCACCTCTCCTGTTCCAGTCGCGTACGGTACGCGGGAAGAACGACTGCCGGAAAGCCTCCGTGCGCGCTCGAATCTCTCTAATTTTACATTCGTGATCTCCTCGGGAGGTATGAGTAGGAGGAAGCAATATATTCGATACGTCATCCAGAAACGCTTCCTCTCGAAACCTGGACAGCAAGCTACACCGCGATGCAGAGCGCCTCTCTTGCAGAGTCTGCCACTTGAGTTTCCTAAACATTTCCGTAACGCTATCACGCTTACCATATAACCCTGTGACGAAACGCGCCGCTTTTGTTTGGATCTTGTCTATCTCCTCTGTCAACCCGACCTGGTACGAATCCCACACTGATGAGCAATACTCAAGTATAGATCGAACGAGTGTTTTGTAAGCTACCTCCTTTGTTGAAACTTCCTGGCACATTAAAACTGTGTGCCCGACCGAGACTCGAATTCGGGACCTTTGCCTTTGGCAGGCAAGTGCTCTACCATCTGAGCTACCGATTCACGACTCACGCCCGGTCCTCACAGCTTTACTTTCTGCCAGTATCTCGTCTCCTACCTTCCTGCAAGTTTCGCAGGAGAACTTCTGTAAAGTTTGAAAGGTACCCGCCTTACCAACAATTAATTTTATATGATCATTCCACTTCAAATCGTTCCGCACTCATACTCCCAGATATTTTACAGAAGTAACTGCTACCTGTGTTTGTTCTGCTATCATGTAATCATACAATAAAGGATCCATCTCTCTATGTATTCGTAATACATTACATTTGTCTATGTTAAGGGTCAGTTGCCACTCCCTGCACCAAGTGCCTATCCGGTTCAGATCTTCCTGCATTTCGCTGCAATTTTCTAATGCTGCAACTTCTCTGTATACTACAGTATCATCCGAGAAAAGCTGCATGGAACTTCCGACACTATCTACTAGGTCATTTATATATATTGTGAAAAGCAATGGTCCCATAATACTCCTCTGTGGCACGCCAGAGGTTACTTTAACGTCTGTAGACGTCTCTCCATTGAGAACAACATGCTGTGTTCTGTTTGCTAAAAACTCTTCAATCCAGCCACACAGCCTGTCTGATAATCCGTAGGCTCTTACTTTGTTTATCAGGCGACAGTGCGGAAGTGTAACGAACGCCTTACGGAAGTTAAGGAAAATGGCATCTACCTGGGAGCCTGTATCTAATGTTTTCTGCGTGTCATGAGTAAATAAAGCGTGTTGGGTCTCACGCGATCCCTGTTTGCGGAATCCATGTTGATTCCTACAGAGTAGATTCTGGGTTTCCAGAAATGACATGATACGCGAGTAAGAAACGTGTTCTAAAATTCTACAACAGATCGATCTCAGAGATATAGGCCCATAGTTTTGCGTATCTGCTCGACGGGCCTTCTTGAAAACTGAAGGTTAGATATAAAATTTACTTTGCTATGTGTCAGATATCATAGGTTTTTGGTCAAGTTATCAGAAATTTTTACTGCTGCACATTGAACTTTTGTATGAGTCATTATCAGATTCTGAAATAAGCAACAAAAGTACTTTTTTTCCTAATGTGTATAGGTATGGACATCACAGTTCTTCACAAAGTGTGGTACTGTGAAGCATTATTTATGAATAATTTCATTCCGAATATGTGTAGTGTGATGGTGCCGTTAAAAAGCTGTAGACCTTAAAGACGTCCCTACATGACGACTGCGGAATAACACAACACATATTATTCTTACTGCACGCTTTTGTGCAATCAGTGATTTCTTTCTAAGTGATGAGGTTCCATCGACTACTGTTCGATAAACCATTTTAAGGAAGAGGTTGTTTCGTTTCTTTCCAAGCATAGGTAAATAGCATATTCTCCGTGTTATGTTTTCAATTACCTACTTTTGATTCGAATTGTTATGCGATAAGCCGTATATGAAATAAAAGTTCAACTGCTTAAAGATAATTTATCTACCAAGGTTGATATAATTGCATATTATCGTACGCTGGACACATGATGCAACGTGCTTGGGATGAGGCTTTAACCCTTTTTTCATCAGTATTGTGAGTGGTTTCATGCGACCTGCCATGAAATTCTCTCTTGTATCTACCTGTTCATCTCAGAGTAGCACAGGCACGAAACGTCCTCAGTTATTTGTTGGATATATCCCAGTCTCTAGTCTCTGCATCTAGCTCTCTGTAGTTCCACTGTTGTTATTCTCTGAAGTCGTAAAAACATGTCATATCATCCCGTCCCTTTTTTTTGTCAGTCTTTTCCACATGCTTCTATCCTCGCCGATTCTGCAGAGGAACTCCTCAGTTTTTGTTAGTCTTCCTTATTTTCAACACCTTTTTAAAGCTTCACGTCTTAATCGTTTCGACTCTGATCTTTTCCAGTTGCCTCTGATTTACTTCAGTACAATGCTGTGATCAAAACGCACATTCTCAGAAAATTCTTCCTCACATTAAGAACGATGTCTGATACTAGCAGACTTCTTTAGGACAGTAGTGTCTTCTTTGTCAGCTCTAGTCTGTTCTTTTATGTCCTCGTTGATTCGTCTGCCATCTGTCATATTGTTTCCAATGTACTTCGTCTACATTATGGTAATCAGTTTTGATGGAGAGTTTATTTCTGCTATTCCACATTACTTTCGTCTTTCTTTGACTCCCTCTCAATCCATTTTCTGCACTTCACTCTGCACTATGGTAATTAATTTTCACTTTCACTGACGAAAGCAATGCCATTAGCGAATCTCGTCATTGACATCCTTTCACCCTGAACTGTAATCTCTGTTCTGATAAACCATCCCTTTATTTTTTATTTATGTCATTGCTTCTTCGATGTAAAGAATGAACGGAAAGGGAGAATGACTGTATACCTGTCTTTCTAATGCGAGAACTTCGTTCCAGTTCCGCCGCTTTTTGTAGATCTAAAAAGTCCACTTACCTAGCCCAACTTCAGAACACACTCTCTACAGCGTCACGATAAGACAGCACAATATACTAATTGTATTCCCCCTATTGCTGTATCGTTAAGAGTATATGAATGGAAGAGAATGGCACAAAGTTTACTCTGTTCTGTTCGCGTTCCAGAGACTGAAAACTGCAGATAAATCCACCTGTCAAATCCGGAAAGAAACTGTTTCGAAATAATTATGTATTATCTTGCAGCCTGGGTGCAGTGGCGAGAATGTTAAGTACACAAACAATATAACTGCCGCTGTGAACGCAGTAGATGCAAGAATGGTATTACCAGTTCCTTTCCGTTTTAATTTGCACTCAACTGATTACGGACATCTAACAGAGTTTATATAACATCTTTATTAGTCAAATTCTCGAATGAGACCTCCACAATAAATTTCACATTTAGTTGAAAGTACAAAATAGCGCTCCCCATGTCGATTATGCGGCATAATTATTTGCAGGCAGAAATAGAGTGTATTTCTGCATGTCCTTTGTCGGTTCATTTTACGTCATGTAACGGCTGTAAAAGAATTGTGGAAGTCGAATATGCAGAGATGACTGCGGCATACGAATTTCACAAGAATCTTTCTAGATTAAAAGTTAGTTAACACGGAATTTAATGAATGTAACTAATATACCTTACATAATTTTTAAGCACAGTAAAGAGTAATTTTATATTGTTTGCTGGTGACTGTAATAACAATTGTAATGGTATCTTCATGACGCTAGTATTTTCAATTATGTTGAAAGGCACAACATTGTGTACTTAACGCTTACCCTGACGACAGGATGATGAAGGCCGTTGTGGAAACAACGAATTACTCTTTTCCGTATAAATTCCGTGTTTTGTGCTCTGATATACCATCAAAATATTTAGATTTTGTTTCATCTGCTTTCGATCTATTCAAGGTTTCAGTGTAGTATTTGCATGTTACTAGCACACTAACGAATAGAAACGCCACAGTTTTATCAAACAGATTTTAGTGTCTTGGCAGCTTCTGTAAAGTTTGAAAGGTAGGAGGCGAGGTACTGGCAGAAGTAAAGCTGTAAGGACGGGGCGTGAGTCGCGCTTGGGTATCTCAGTTGGTAGAGCACTTGCCCGCGAAAGGCAAAGATCCCGAGTTTGAGTTTCGGTACAGCACATAGTTTTAATCTGCCAGGAAGTTTAATATGAGACCGATGACCTCGCTGTCTGGTCTTCACCAAACAACCCAACCCAACAACTTGAAGTTGTAGGTCCGAAGAAACATTTCTTCGTAATTAAGGCATTGAATAAATAAACACTGATTTGTTGACACAGATTGGATATGTAGGAAATCGATGTTGAACTGTCACACCATACTTAGTTAGGAGAGGGGTTTGGGGCCGTTGGGCTACGGAAAGGGTGATATAGCGACAGTGTCGAGGCGTTTGCTCTTTTACTCCACGTGACGTATTTCCTTAGTATGAAGCCACAAATATCGACATTAGACAGCTACCGGCTTTATATTTGAAACGCATTAATTATACATACGTTAGTAAATGTAATTTTCCAAAAGCTGTGTATCGGATCGCGGAAAGTGAAAAGTGATTCATTTCGTCTCTTTGAATTTCGCAGTTGAGCAACCTCTGCTTGAAAAACTGAAGTTGATACATCCGTATGTTATATAAATAATACAGCAGTGACAATGAAAATAGAACAGTTGTTCTCAATTACACATCATTCTTACACCTACTAGCAGGTCCGTCATATTAAAACCTCTGAATATGCCGTAACATTCCGGTTTTTAGACAACTCTATCAAAACTTAGTCAGTTATGCGTTTAAATCTGTGCACACTAATTTCAACATTACTGCAGTTATCCTAGCTTACAGAAAAATTTACTATCTGGAAAATACTTAAATAAACAAGTTGACTGCTCCATAATGAATTAACTTTACATTTAGCACATTAAATTAAGAAATTACGAATATATTCCTTGAACATTACCTCAGTTAATCTTCCTACAGATTATATTTATTACAGATTCAAAGCCCGCTTACATCATAACACAGGAAATCTAAAGAACGCACCGAAAGTACGTATTATTATTTTTGTACGTAAAGATTCTAATTTCGCTAACCGAGCTACCAAACCTGTAATGTGTGTAACGCCACAGTCCACTTAGTTGCCAATGTGACCGATTTTGGCACTAAAGGTCTTCTGGCATATCTTCACGCAGTGCATCTACGGACGGAACTACTGCCACATAAACAGTCTATGTTGTAATTCTATTACACAAACAATTTAGGTAATATAAAGTTATAAACAACATAATTTCAGAATTACAAGGTTAAGTCAGATGAATGTGGCTTCCGCCTGCTTTCGACGTCATCGTGCAGTAACCACTCTCAGACGGCAGGTGGTAGCACTTGCAATGGAGGGTCTAAGAAGCGTCGGTGCGACGAGGAAAAACAGTGCAGCTTTTGTCGTAATGTGGAAACGAAGTGATTTATCTGACACATAAAGAGCATGATCATTGGCTTTCGGGCCAGTCGTGGAAACATTACCGACACAGTTAACCTTAATAGGCCGTTAGCGTGTTGCCGAGGCAACTGCAGTGCTCCACGATAAATAGATGACAGGTGAGCCGTGCGCGGCTCGTGTTCATTCCGTTAATTGCTTGCCATCTTTTCTTACCGTAGTGCCGCCTCGATTTCTTATTCAATTTGCTGGCGTCACTAACTTCCTGCATTACCTGCCCGTGAATGGCCGCCGCAGCGCTTATCGATAAGTGCTCTGTTGTACTATCTCTGGAGCGACCGATAATATTTCCAGACAGTCATATGTCTGGAGTTCAGTCGGGCACGGAGCAGCAGTCGGGAACGAAGGAGAAACGGGGACGGAGCGCCAGTGAGGCGCGGACAGCCAGTAATTGCCGACCGCTGGCCACACTCATGAACAGTCCGACGGAAGGAGATTGGAGCGGGAATGTCCGTCGGTTAGTCGTTCGGTTGGGCGTCTCATTGGGCGACGCGTATTTCGTCTTTTGACTGTTTCTGGGCCTCGTCAGTTAGTCATCTTGCCGGACGTGGGTCGGTTCCTTCCTTGTGCAGAGATGTCTTCGCCAATGGGCAAGAGTTACATCTGCATGGGTGGTTCCGAGCCAGGGTGCCTGGGTCGCCGTGTCGCCGAGTTCCGAACGGAGTTCAGTCGGGTTGGGCCGGCCATAGCGGCCGAGCGGTTCTAGGCGCTACAGTTTGTAACTGCGGGACTGCTGCGGTCGCAAGTTCGAATCCTGCCTCGGGCATGGATGAGTGCGGTGTCCTTAGGTTAGTCCGCAGCCCGTGGTCGTGCGGTAGCGTTCTCGCTTCCCACGCCCGGGTTCCCGGGTTCAATTCCCGCCGGGGTCAGGGATTTTCTCTGCCTCGTGATGACTGGGTGTTCTGTGGTGTCCTTAGGTTGGTTAGGTTTAAGTAGTTTTAAGTTCTAGGGGACTGATGACCAAAGATGTTCCCATAGTGCTCAGAGCCATTATGTCCTTAGGTTAGTTAGGTTTAAGTTGTTCTAAGTTCTAGGGGACTGATGCCCAAAGAAGTTAAGTCCCATAGTGCTCTGAGCCAGTTTTTGAGTCAGGTTGGAGCTGCAGTGTACTGCGGACAGCCAAGACTAGCCCGACCGTTGTCGACACGCATACTTTGAGTGGGGACGACGGTGATTGGTCGTTCGGTCGGTCCTCTCTTTGGATGACGTGTATTTGGTGGCATGCCACTTACGGAAACTCTGTGTGTGTGTGTGTGTGACTTGTCATTTCTTCTTGCTGTTCCACGGTAATTGGTTATAGGATTATTGGAGTTCTTGGTGCAGGTGTTAACGTGGAACTGTGTGTCGCTTCTGTGATTTCCGCTGGGCAAATGAGTGCTGTCTGCGTACTTGAGTAGCCAGCCAGTCGGTTGGTTGGTACTTCAGCCGTCCCTATGTCGTGCTGCCACCCGGTTATTTAGTATTACGCTCGGCTTCCTGTCTCACCTAAGCTGTTGTTAGAGTTTCCTCCCCAGGCTGACCCATGGAATACTTCTGAGCACCACAGTTTGTTGTGTGTGATTGTCGCAGGTACTGTGCCAGGGCTTCAGTCGTGTATAATATTGTCTCTTTTTATGTTTAGCATATGGCCTTCAGCCGAACTTAATAACAACCTTAAGATTGGGCCTTTAGACGGGTTTCATTAAAAATTCTTGTTGTTCTGTATTTAGGACTTCAGCAGCGTTTGTTTCAAAATCTGTGGCTTTAATATGTAAATCCTTGTCTGTAAGGTTTCTCTTTAATTATTTTGAATTCTTGAAACGACCTTCAGCCGTGTTCTGTAAATGTGTATCTTAAGGTTCTCTTTAATTATTTTTGAGCAATTGTTTGGGCCTTCAGCCGACAAGATAGTTCAAAGTTCTTAAGACGCTTTTCTGTTGTACTGAGTGAAGGCTTATCAGTAAAGTCTCTCTTTTACTATGTAAAGAAATTTTTTCTAATTAGGCTTTCAGCCGAACAGTTAACGTGAATTTTCCTTAATGTGGCCTTTAGCTGGAATCTGTAAATTCTTTGCTTTTAAAGAATTTCCTTAGCTGATCTGAAATATCATATCGGCCTTTAGCCGAGAATATACTGTAATTTTACTTAAGTAAAGCCTTGAGCGGTTACTCTAAATCTGGCCTTTTAAAAGCAATCATTTAAACTTATTCTGGAGAAGTTACCTGGTCCCTCAGCCGTGAATTGATATTTGTTGTTTTAAAGAGAGAACTGTGCATTGGTTTGAGGAATAAAGTTGTGCGTGTTCTTGTATAACTTACAGTAATTGACCTTGGCCCTTTTCCGAAACTTGATCCGCTCTATCCTGCGAAACCAGATTTCAGCAGGGGTGAACGAAGAGAGCGGAAATGTGTACGGGAGAACAGACGTGTAACTGTTGAGCAACTGACCGTCCATGTAAACTTAGAGGCTATCAATACTGTCTCCTGAAAGACCGTTCAGTGGACTTTGTTGCGCGCCTCCACAGCAAGCACCTGGTGCACGCACTCATGGTGGCTGCTGTTCATTGGTGATGAAGTCTGAAATTTGCAGGCCAGTACCGAATCCTGACGCCCATGAGTACTCACCTGGCCACGAAAATCCCCGGATTTAAGCCCAATCGAGAATCTGTGGGACAGCCTCTATGGGGCTGTACGCTCCATGGATCCTCAACCAAGAGTCCTAGCCCAGCTGGTCACGGCACTGGGGTCGACATGGACCCCCATGTCTGTCGGTGTCTTCTTGAATTTCACTCACCTTCTTCCTGTACGTCTCGCAGCGGTCCGCCCTTGAAAAAAGGTGGCTTTTGATAGGTGATCACACTAATGCGGCAGCACAGTGTAATATTAGGATATTAAGGTGTAAGAAACTGTATGTTACGGTAGGTATTGACAGGACGATATTTAATATTAAATGCAGTTTACCGACGCTATGTATGTAGCTGGAGAAAGACATAAAGCGACTGATATTTTAACGCGTTACTCTTCACCATGCACTGTACAGTACTTTACAAGGATTACACATAAAGATTGTCAGATTCCTCTACTTGGATCCGTCGCAAAGAGCCTATGCATATCACCTGCTGTCATTCATATATCGGGTACATCACTCTTCCGTATAAGTGACTGGTAAGATTCTAGTAGATTTTAACAGATCGAAATATTCCTGTTGAAGGTACTTTATATGGGGCTGAAAGCTACGTTATTAATGTAGATATATAGAACGGAAGACGAGCTACAATTTTAAACTGCCGGCCGGAGTGGCCGAGCGGTTAAAGGCGCTACAGTCTGGAACCGCGCGACCGCTACGGTCGCACGTTCGAATCCTGCCTCGGGCATGGATGTACGTGATGTCCTTACGTTAGTTAGGTTTAAGTAGTTCTAAGTTCTAGGGGACTGATGAGCTCAGCAGTTAAGTCCCATAGTACTCAGAGCTATTTGAACCATTTGAACCAATTTTAAACGAAGACATATTTATGATCAAATACTGATGTTTTATTGGCGTTTTCATACTTACACGCGTAGTAAACATATTATAATAGGACGATATACGTACCTTGCGTGGGGGCTTAATTAAATATGATTGAAAATACTTTTAGTTTTTAGTAGCTGTAAGTCCGATTACGCTGTTTCGTAAACGGTTGGCCCTGACTAGTATTATTACGCTATCTGACTGCAAAGAACAACAACAAAGAATGAAATGAAAATTTTCATAAACACAGTTAATTAATTAAGTCCCCAGCAACTATAAAACCTACAAAACCAAAGCACAAGTATAACTGTTCTGTATGTGGAAGTATGACTCAACGCACATCTGGCACGGTTCTTCTTCAACAAGACAAGAATTTTTAAATACCAATTTTACTGACGTGATAAAAGAAAATTACAAATACTACAATTGCGTAAGGAAAGCAGAATTAAACTCTAATACAAGAACACACGCCAGATGCTTTGTTGACTGAACCTGTAATGACGCATTATTTAGGATACTGAAATTAAAAACAAACGGAGTTTATTACCTCATTTATAATGATGAAAATCACTCTAATCCTTACATTATATCTCAACCAGAACTCTCCAATATCACATCTCAGCAAGCACTGCCTAATAGCACATCTCAACAAACACTCTCTGCTACAACATCTCAGCACAGACTACCACGAGACCTCGACAGGCACTGACTACTACGAGCTCTCTCCAAGCACTGACTACTACGAGCCCTCGACAAGCACTGTGGAGGCGGCAGATTAATACTCTTTGGCGCAATCTCTGGCGCAGTGGCTCAGTGTAGCCACCTTTCATATGCCCCTCCTCCACAGGCCAGAATTTGATGGTATTTTTTGCCAGCATTGGTGGTGAAAATACCACCAAATTCGTCCACAAAAATAAAAGATAGTATTAATACCTAAATATCACATAATTAGTTAAAATTTTGGCTTTGCACTGACCATTCAATAACCTAATATATAAAATACAGTAGGCAATACAAATTCTTTTCATACATGTGGCTTTACATAATAGTTTACACAATACATAAAAAATCAGTTTATACAAATGTTCACATAAAATACTTTTAATTATTCAAAAAAAAAAAAAACAAATAGTTGATAATTCCAGCCCAGCAATGGTCAACAGGTGCAAACACCAACATGTGACATCATTTCAGCAGAAGCAGTCCATCAGTTGCACCCAGCAATGTTGAGCAGGTGCAGACACCAACAAGTGACATCATTTCAGTAGAAGCAGTCCATCAGTTGCACCCAGAAATGTTGAGCAGGTGCAGACACCAACAAGTGACATCATTTCAGTAGAAGCAGTCCATCAGTTGCACCCAGCAATGTTGAGCAGGTGCAGACACCAACAAGTGACATCATTTCAGTAGAAGCAGTCCATCAGCTGCACCCAGCAATGTTGAGCAGGTGCAGACACCAACAAGTGACATCATTTCAGTAGAAGCAGTTCCATCTGTGGCACCGAGTAATGTTGAGCAGGTGCAGACACCAACAATTGACATCATTTCAGTAGAAGCAGTCCATCAGTTGCACCCAGCAATGTTGAGCAGGTGCAGACACCAACAAGTGACATCATTTCAGTAGAAGCAGTCCATCAGTTGCACCCAGCAATGTTGAGCAGGTGCAGACACCAACAAGTGACATCATTTCAGCAGAAGCAGTCCATCAGTTGCACCCAGCAATGTTGAGCAGGTGCAGACACCAACAAGTGACATCATTTCAGTAGAAGCAGTCCATCAGTTGCACCCAGCAATGTTGAGCAGGTGCAGACACCAACAAGTGACATCATTTCAGTAGAAGCAGTTCCATCTGTGGCACCCAGTAAACAACACGTCACATTAGTTCAGTAGAAGCAGTCCATCAGTGGCACCCAGCAATGTTGAGTAGGTGCAGACAGCAACAAGTGACTTCATTTCCATACAAGTAGTCCATCAGTTACACCTAGCAATGATGAGCAGGTCCAGAGAGCAGTCCATGATATTCACTATCACCGATCACACTGTTCATCAGAGTATATAAGCACAAATTAAACATGTCCTAGTGACACCAATCATGTAGAAAAAGTACAAGTAACGGTCCATAATATTCACTATCCCTGATCACACTGTTCATCAGCAGAAGTTAAAGATGTCCTAGTGGCACCAATCATGTAGAAAAAGTACAAGTAACAGTCCATAATATTCACTATCACTGATCACACAGTTCATCAGCAGAAATTAATCATTCCTAAGTGTCACACATTATGTTGAAAAAGTGCAGGTAACAGTTCATAATATTTACCCTCACTAATCAGACAGTTCAGGCATGAACAATAGTTTGAATGCACATACAAATGCTTTTACACTAAACATACAAATCATAACAAACACATCAAATGATGTCAGATAACTTTCATATTAACTATTACAAATACTCAAATATGAGTAAACCTATAATATTTATGGGTGTCAGTGCAAGCCACTACAAACAAATAAACTAATATTTACGAGATAGGTGGGTAGGATTAGGAAAGGAAAACACACAAAACACACTCATTCATCTTTCATCCACATTAAGTACTACTGTGTAATTGAATGGTGTTAACTGTCTAAATGTAATTCTGTCAAAATCTGATGTTCATCATGTGTATCAAGTAGTAGTGGCAGCAATGTATAACAGTCAATAATAGTTAGGTCAATGTCATAGTCATCATGTCAAGACCAATGTTTGCCAAGCCAGATCAAATGTACTGTTGTTGAACAACTGTCAGTGAGCCAAGATATGCAAATACTTCCTCTCTTCAAAAAAAAGTATATACTGCTTAGTGATTTAACAAAGTGTGTGTATAGACTATCTTCCTTCTACTTTAGTGTTCTAGTCTGCCTATCTTCATCCTCCTTGTTCCATAAGACCAACAAAAAAAATATGCATCTCACTTACTTTACCTCTTATCCACCAAAACTCCAATAATCATCAACTTCACACAATCTCAATAATACCTCAATAATACCTCTTCAATGCGTCGATACATATAAACCTTATTACCAATATCATTTCACTTCCATAACAACTCTTTCCTCTAGTCAGTCTCCTCGAACAAGTACAGATAAAATCCTAATGCAAACCTCATCATCCCATACAATCCGAAGACACATTGTCAACACACAACCTCTGTGTAATCCATCTGAGCCAAATCTTCTACTCATTATGAATTATAAACAAAAGAAATGCATACATGACCTCTAACAGACTTAGTTCGAATAACTCTCAGTAATTAAGTACGATTACGGAATGTGAATGATCATAATATTTCACAGTGTGTACACCACTTCAAGAATTATGGCAGAAGCAAACATGTGAAGTATTTTTGTGTCAAGTGTCACTTCCTATTTCAATTGCTCACGAAGAATGCAGTGTAATAACTGTTAATGGTCTAAACCTAGTAATGGTATGTCATGTCGTTAACTTCCTTCCTATTAGCACAAAGTTATACAGCTTCCATAAAACCTCCAGCTCATGTGACTTCTATGAAGTTTCTTGTACTAATGTCGTTCGTCGAATTATAGCAGTTCATTTTCTTATCTTAAAAATATAAGGCACTGAGCGTGAGCAAAACAAGCAATAGCGAGTAAATATACCAGTAGAGAACACAATGTCAACAAGTGGATGCAGCACAATCCTTGCAACGAGGCTCTGCCAAGCGAACAATCTATAATTAATCCAATAGCGTGACCTAAACTCTATGTTCATACACAGTATATCAGCATTTCTATATACCAAATGAAAGAGTAGCTATGACAACAACAGATATGTACAAATATGCAATCCATACGCAAAGCAGTAAACATGTCATTAGCATCATATCAGCATAAGCAAATAAATGTTCATATGTCATCTTAATAAGCAAACATGAAGGCGCAAGCAGATAAATCACAAAGTACAACTTACATACCTAACCACATCAGCACAATTAATCAGGTGACAATTATAATTTAAATAAATAAGCACAGCAGGCACATAATAGAAAAATATGACATCAGTGAAAAAGCATAGCAGCCAAGCGATGCATAATATATACAAATAACAATCCTGTTCATTCATAAAACATTGACAAAAATCAGAAAATGTACGCAAGCACGTCGCTTCACACGTAAATTCATAGAACATGAAATTTAGCACAAAGTATGAATCACGTAATCGCGAGCAGCAAATCACTTCTAAAGTACGTACCTAAGTGGAAATATGTTACCTGAAAAATAAACTCAATTAATAGTTACCCTTTTTAGTTTTTTAGTTTCTTCTTCGAAATTACATTCTTCCTGAACATTTCTCGATAGCACGTCCTCTTAACGTCGGAGACACACAGAATTTACCTGAAGTTCTTAAATACTTTATAGAACCGTATCCTGAAAAATACTGAATGTTAGTAACATAATTCATCAAGTCACTATAGCTTTATACTGAATTTAATCGGAGAAATTAAACTGTGTATTTGTTTACGGCTGTCAGTGCATTCGCACTGAGCGCTCGATCAGCTGTAGGCGCGTGACGTAGGAAGCAATTGTTCGCGGTCAACGACTGCTTTGTGCGGCGCGCAGACTTGACTGTTGCTTTGAGTGTATGCCGCCGCCAAAACACAGCGCGGTATCCTTGTACTCTCCGCATGTTTACATCTAGCTGTTGGTTTCTCAAAAGTATGTCATTCCACAAAAAATTTTTTAAAAGTATATCACTCCACAAAAATTTTGGAAACTATGAACCTCACGTTTTGTGGTAGGAACAGCATAATTACGAACAGCGTCTAATTTTTCTGGATCCGGAAGAATACCTTCTGTAGAAATAATGTGACCGAGAAATTTCACCTGAGAACGACCAAATTCAGATTTTTCCAACCTCACTGTAATGCCAACTTTTGCAAAAATACGTAATAATGAATCCAAAATTTTGTTGTGCTCACTCCAAGAATGTTTAGCAATAAGAATATCGTCAACATATGAAGTAATGTTGTCACGAAGATATACAGGTAAAATTTCATTTAAGCTACGAATGAATGCTGCTGAAGGTAGAATAAGTCCAAATGGTAATTTACGAAATCACTTTTAGGTACAATTAGTCATATCAGGTTATTATTTACTTACTCACTAGATAGATTGATAGTCGAAGAGTTGGTTTGACAGATGCAAAGAATAGTAAAAGAGTAGGCAGCGGTACAGAAAACTAAAAGAGAAATAGCACCACTACAGCTCGGGGCCCTATGCTCGCTACGGCACATGTTCACTTAGAGTAGTGAATCCCCTGAGGACATTAATAGCCGCACATAATTTCCAGTTTGTGACTTAGTAGCAAATTTGGCGGTAGTGCGTACGTAAATTGATCTAACCATGAACATGGATGCATGTCATTCTTAGAATTGCGGAAGATCTTAAATTTCCGAACAGGCAAAAAGTTTTTTTAATCAAAGTTTTCGCCACGTGGCGACAAAGACCTACCGTGTCTGTCCCAGTCCCAATGACGATTATTGTCAAGTTCGCGCGCCTGGCGCTCTCTTGTGTAAGTAGGCTGTTTATGTTTTCTCTATGTAAGTAGGCTGTTTATGTTTTCTTATTGGCAACATTACGTAGCGCTCAATATGAAAATCACTGGCTGTGCTGTGTGCAGTCTGTGGCTGCTTTGCATTGTTGTAATACTCGCCATTGTAGTGTTAGGCAGCTGGCTGTGAACAGCGCGTAGCGTTGCGCAGTTGGAGGTGAGCCGCTAGCAGTGGTGGATGTGGGGAGAGAGATGGCGGAGATTTGTAATTTGTCATGAACTGCTATATTTATATATGACGATATCAAGGTAAATACATTGTTTGTTCTCTACTAATATCTTTCATTTGCTAACTATCCCTATCAGTAGTTAGTGCCTTCCATAGTTTGAATCTTTTATTTAGCTGGCAGTAGTGGCGCTCGCTGTATTGCAGTAGCTTGAGCAGCGAAGATTTTTGTGAGGTAAGTGATTTGTGAAAGGTATAGTTTAATGTTAGTCAGGGCCATTCTTTAGTAGGGAATTTTGAAAGTCAGATTGCGTTGCGCTAAAAACATTGTGTGTCAGTATAAGCACAGTCTTGTATAAATTGTTCAAAGGGGACGTTTCATAAGTGTGAAGTTACCCAACTGTGTATTGCGTAAACATGTGTCACTGATGTAGTAAAAAAAATGTTTATCTCTCAGTTAAATGATCAGATAGCTGGGTAATTTGTGTGTTAGAGAAATATGGTACCGATGTGTAAAGTTGTATAAGCAAATACCATATTAGCTAGGGTTCCTTGTGGTTGCCAAACACATGCTACACAAAGTAAGTGTGTAACCCCCTGAGGATTAATGTAATTATACCCTCAGGTGTTACAGATTACAGCAATAAAATGAAATGTATCACTGAAAACCTTTGTATCATTGTACTTCAAATATCTTTAAAAATAAATGTTTTAAGTACAAAATTAATCACTCAAATGCGTGTCCTGTAGCGCTAAATGTGCGTCTTGCTGTAAGATAATTCTGTGGAAGTGTCGTACTTATCGTCCTCCGACAGCTAAGTTCTGCAGAAGTCAATGTACTTACCTCATGATAAACAAAAGTGAAATGCTTTATGTATAGATATCTTAGTTATTACGCTTATTGCCATGATGAAGAAAGTACTGTGCTGTAACGTATTGTTGTGCTACGGAAAAGGCAATCTCATTGTAGCTATACCACAAAAGTTACTACTAAAACATGTTTTACTTTGCAGAATAAAACAGAAAAACTGTGCAGAAATAAAACAGAAACACTACAAAAGCAACATTGTAAATTGTCACTCATTAGAAGCGTCGTGATAAAACCGTGTAGTTGTCACTTAAACTAACCACTGTGTCGTCTGGTATCTCACAAAAAGTACATTAAACCCAGAATGTATTTTCAAGTAAACCAAAATGTTGCATTAAAATCTCATTAGCAGTACCAGTATGTGTCCTAAGTATGTAAGCCTGATAGTCGTTACATAATCGTGCAACTAACAAGCAAGAATGTACAAATACAGCACTGTGTCGTCTGTTCACTATAACAATGCATTCGTAATTTCTGTTTAAAAATGTTCCCTAGGTTCTAGACTGGATATTTAACTTCAAACATTGTTGCATGTTAACAGTTTCTTAAGTCTGACAAAGCATACTAGAAATGTGAAGTGAAAAGTTTTATGGCAATGACAAAGTTAAAAAGCAGATTATCTTTCAATAAACGGTTTTACATGTGAAACCTGGTGTAAACCTTTACTCTTCATAGTACTCAGAGTTTGAACTTGAATGCAATTGTCATGCGGTATACGTCGGCAAAGAATAATGGAATTTTTCTCAAGGTTAGCGTCTATGTTATTTTTCTCTGAGCCAGCCGGCGCACGTGGGTGCCTGCGGCGCGAGTCATTGTCTGTTTCTTTGTTGGCGCGCGTTGTTATTGGGATTAGGAGACCTAACTTCTACAAATTCACCTTGCCGAGAGGGCCCAGCTCTGTTTGAATCCCGCCAGTTCTGATGCAATTCAGGTCTGTCGTTACGATCACATCGTCTGTCGTCATGTCGGTAGTTCCTGTAGTTTCTTTCTTGTCGGTTATGTGGTGGAGAATTTCTCCCTGAATCGTAGCTCTGCGCCGAACTGTTGCGTCTTAAGTTATTCTGCCTCCCTTGATAATAATTATTTTGGTTCCCATATTGTCTGTTTCTCGGATTGTCTCTGTGATAGTCACTACCGCGGAGAGGTGATCTTTCCCTGTAATTATTACTACTCTGCCAACGGTTGTCATACGGGTGGTGTCTATTTTGGTCACGATTTGCGTTGTAAGAATAGACCAGTCGTGTCCGGTTATTGTTTCTGTCGTCACGGAATTGTGACGGAAGTGACCTGTAGTGATTGTTTTCCTGTTTTCGCATCCCGCGACTGTCTGTGTCAATTTCCAGTTCTTGTAACAGTCCCTGAAAAGCCTCAATGTCTTCTTTACAACGTCCTGCTAAAATAATATGTCGTAAATGTTCAGGCAATTTGAGTAAGCAAATGCGGATGAGCTCTGAGGGGCTGTATGGGTTTGAAAGATACTGATTCTTATGCAACATGTCTTCAAAATATTTCACAAGACTGGAAAATTCAGATTGTTCGAAATGTTTCATCATTATGATACCATGTTTTACTCGGTCTTGTGTGGCTTGAGACCAATATGCTGAGAGGAAGGCATGGTAAAATTCTCCTTCACTGTGGCAATCGTGAATGACCGATCGCATTCTTACAGCTGGTTCATTCTCTAAGTAGCCACACATAAATTCTAATCTGTGTTCCAACGACCAGTTGGGAGGAAAACAATGAGAGAATTGATGGAGCCATGCTTGTGGATGAATGTCGTTGCCAAAATTCTTAAATGTTTTGAATTTACGTGTAGTAATGAACAGCTTATAGTCAAAATCATCACGTCGGCGAGTCGCATATCGGTCATTGTTAGGTCGTGTCGGCCGTTCCATCTCAATATTCGGTGCACATTGCCAATTTCTTTCATAACTTCCGAAATGCCCTGTGTTATTATTTTGCGGCTTTTCCGTGTTTCTAAGTCCCTCTTCCCGTGTTGGGGCGCGAGTGTCCTCTGAAATACGTAATTCTTGTATGACCTGTGTCAGCTGATCTTGTACTTCCCGGATTTCTCTTTGGTGTTGTGTTTTAATTTGATTCTGATTTTGTTTGAATTTTCTTATTTGTTCATACTCTTCTGTGTCAGTGAAGGCTACGGGTCTTGTGTCATTCAGATCATCATCTACCTTTGTAGATAAGTTAGTGACCTGATCCGAAAGTTCGGCTACTTTCTCCGATAGTGTACTTATTTCTTCAGTGTGTTTTTCTGAACCAAGTTTCAGAGTATCTACTGTGTCCTTAAAGTTTTCCTGAGTTTTTGCAAGTTGCGTAACCGAATCGGTAGATGCAACTGAGTCAAATTTAGCTTGCAAGGTCTCATGATTTTCATGAACAATAATTTGCAGTTCTTTTATGGCTGCTTCGTGATTCTGTAATGCATTTTTATGCCGCGAAAAAATAGGTTGAAAATGCTCACAAATTTGTGTTTTTACGTCGTTACAGACTTTTTGACATTTCGATTCAATGTTATGTAACTCAGTAGTTAAATCTTCACGTGTTTGTTCAAGTGTTTGTTCCAATGAGTCTAACTTTTTAAGATTTTGTTCCACTGTGTCTAACTTTTGAAGCTTTTGCTGTGTTTGTCTCTGATTTTGTTCCATTGTGTCTAACTGTTGCTGTGTTTGTCTCTGATGTTGTTCCATTGTGTCTAACTTTTCAAGCTTTTGTCCCATTTGTTGCATTAATTGTAATAACAATGCACTGGTGTCTGAAACATGTTCCTCAGTGCTTTTCGGCAGTGAAGTTGCACCGGCAACATTCACATTTTGACAAGTGGAAAATGTGTCTTGACTCATTTGAGAAAACGGTGGGAACCCAAAACCTGAGTCTGCAGTATTTGCAATATTGTGTTCTGTCATTCCCGATTCCTGAGGCGAGCTGTTGCCGACCAATCGATCGATAACGCTGCCCTGTTCACGACCTGTTTCACTGTCTACACCATTGTTTGCCGCCCGCTCCATTTCCCTATGCGCAATTACCAAATTACTACTTTGAACATTAGTTAATTCATTACTCTGCGGTGCTAACACACTGCTTTCGTCTTCACTGTCATTTCTCAGTTTACTTTGGAGCCTAGTATTACGTTTTTCACACGCCATTATTGTCACAGTATTTCACACAATAACACAGAAAAGCGCAATTAGAAGAGCAAAATAAAATAACATAGCAATGGAAATAATGTCTACGTAATTGCCAGCGCAGCTGCGAAATACTTGGTGCAAATCTACATGCATGCCACAACTGTTTTACTGCACAACAATGAAAAACTACAACTACAAAGGAAATTCTCTCTATAATTACGCGCTAGCAATAAACAATAGCTACACTAATTACACAAACTACAAGAAAAAAATCAGAAGATTCCAGTGAGGTATCCTAGGCTAAGGGTCGACATATGAAACGTCCCCTTTGAACAATTTATACAAGACTGTGCTTATACTGACACACAATGTTTTTAGCGCAACGCAATCTGACTTTCAAAATTCCCTACTAAAGAATGGCCCTGACTAACATTAAACTATACCTTTCACAAATCACTTACCTCACAAAAATCTTCGCTGCTCAAGCTACTGCAATACAGCGAGCGCCATTACTGCCAGCTAAATAAAAGATTCAAACTATGGAAGGCACTAACTACACACCGTTGGGTGGCTTGCGGAGTATCAATGTAGATGTAGATGATAGGGATAGTAGAGAACAAACAATGTATTTACCTTGATATCATCATATATAAATACAGCAGTTCATGACAAATTACAAATCTCCGCCATCTCTCTCCCCACATCCACCACTGCTGGCGGCTCACCTCCAACTGCGCAACGCTACGCGCTGTTCACAGCCAGCTGCCTAACACTACAATGGCGAGTATTACAACAATGCAAAGCAGCCACAGACTGCACACAGCACAGCCAGTGATTTTCATATTGAGCGCTACCTTCCATAGTTTGAATCTGTTATTTAGCTGGCAGTAGTGGCGCTCGCTGTATTGCAGTAGCTTGAGCAGCGAAGATTTTTGTGAGGTAAGTGATTTGTGAAAGGTATAGTTTAATGTTAGTCAGGGCCATTCTTTAGTAGGGAATTTTGAAAGTCAGATTGCGTTGCGCTAAAAACATTGTGTGTCAGTATAAGCACAGTCTTGTATAAATTGTTCAAAGGGGACGTTTCACTTGTTGCATCCTGTAAATGAAACAAATTATTTTCTTCAAACCCCTCTGCTAAACTAACACTTGTCAATTTATCTGTGATCTCCTCAACTCTTTCCGATGAGTCACTTAATTGTTCTTTCTGTTTATTTACGTCTTCTGTAAGTGTCGCGACTCGGGTTTCGGTATTGTCACATTTAGTAGTTAACTGTTCACATTGTTGCGTTAAGTTATTTATTCTGTCATTTGGTTCGGATTCCTCGATTCTTTCAAATATTTCCTCCTTATCGTGTGCACATTGTAAATTTAACTCTGAAAATTTTTGTACTATCACGCGATCTTTTTCTTCCTGTTCTCGGTCCTCTTCCTCTTGTCTAATCTCTGTTGACATTAAGGTATTATTGTGAGCATTCAAAATCGGTTGTACTTCTTCTCTAATTTCTTTATTTGATTCGTCTTTCATGTATTTGAAACATGTCCCTGTTCGTGAGCCTAACTGTGTGTCCATTGTTCCCATATCAGTTTCTAATTCAGATCGTAACTGTGATCCCACTGCTTTCATCTCGGATTTAATTGTTCCTATTTCTGTTTCAATTGTTCCTATTTTTGAGCTTAACCGTGTTGTCATTGCTTCTATTTCTGTTTTAATTTCAGATCTCAAAGTTCCCATCTCTCTTTTAAATTCAGATCGTAACTGTGATCCCAAATTTAGTATAGCATCCATCAACTGCTCCATTTCTTCTGTCGTTAACCACGCAACCTGAGAATTTTTCGATTGTGAAAAATTTTGAAATGGTTCCGGACTATTTTCCCGACTTATTACATTGTTTTCCACTTCATTATCCATCATACTGTTTTCCTCTGTTGGCGAGTTCGCCATGTCAACAATTTCATCATTCTCACTATTCATCATTTTCGCCTTTTTCATTGACCGCGTAATCATTTACAAAACATAAAAAAAATTCGTCACTGTACGAAAATTACACACAATGACTCTCTATCTCCAACAATACCATTTACATGCAATGTCTCCCTCAAACACGATCAATCGAACAATTGAAATAATTGCACTAAATTGTCAAACGCGTATACAAGACAACAATTTAAATTTTAAAAAATACCATTAGAAGAATGACAATTACCAAATCTACACATGCAATACAGACTACAATTACTAACTACAAATTACTACAACAATACTACCATCTACTATTTTTACAATCAGAAGAATTCCAAGGGACGATCCGAAGCAGCGGTCGCCACGTGCATGGGGGCTTAATTAAATATAAGATTGAAAATATTTTTAGTTTTTAGTAGCTGTAAGTCCGATTACGCTGTTTCGTAAACGATTGGCCCTGACTAGTATTATTACGCTATCTGACTGCAAAGAACAACAACAAAGAATGAAATGAAAATTTTCATAAACACAGTTAATTAATTAAGTCCCCAGCAACTATAAAACCTACAAAACCAAAGCACAAGTATAACTGTTCTGTATGTGGAAGTATGACTCAACGCACATCTGGCACGGTTCTTCTTCAACAAGACAAGAATTTTTAAATACCAATTTTACTGACGTGATAAAAGAAAATTACAAATACTACAATTGCGTAAGGAAAGCAGAATTAAACTCTAATACAAGAACACACGCCAGATGCTTTGTTGACTGAACCTGTAATGACGCATTATTTAGGATACTGAAATTAAAAACAAACGGAGTTTATTACCTCATTTATATTGATGAAAATCACTCTAATCCTTACATTATATCTCAACCAGAACTCTCCAATATCACATCTCAGCAAGCACTGCCTAATAGCACATCTCAACAAACACTCTCTGCTACAACATCTCAGCACAGACTACCACGAGACCTCGACAGGCACTGACTACTACGAGCTCTCGACAAGCACTGTGGAGGCGGCAGAATAATACTCTTTGGCGCAATCTCTGGCGCAGTGGCTCAGTGTAGCCACCTTTCAACCTCCATTATGAATTCGCCAATATCCTTTGATTAATCATAGTGCAGAGAGGGAAAATCGAACCAAATGAACGGCGGCCGCCAGTCAAGTTGATATCTCACTGCTGTGCAGTACGTCTTCGGCCTGGAATCTCACCAACTGGAGTAAAATTGTATTCAGTCATGAGTCCCACTTCGATCTGAGCTCCGATGACCAACGAAGAATTGTACAGAGACGCTCAGCACAGCTGTGGGATACTGAATATCACCTAAGATATGATCTGACAACATGGATTGGTGGTCATCCGTGATGCCCTTACAGCACGACGATACGTCAACGATATTACAGAACGCGTTCTGTTGCCTTTCACGGCAAGACCGCCTGCATATGGCGAGAGTTTCTATGTTGCTTGTTTTCGTGCTACCCAAACACCATCTTGGCCAGCATGGCCGCTTTGGTACGAAATCTATCAGGAGGACATCCAAAACAATATGAATCAATGCTAAGCCGAATAAATACTTGCATTAAGTCCAGAATATGACCAAGATTGAATAAATCATCCATTTCTTTCTGGAATCGTAATCTTGCTTTGTCTGTACATGTACATCACATCTACCGATTTACCTCCCATTCGGATGATTCCTTTGTGGTGCGTGTTTTCTTTCTTAGAGTGTATTTCGTGTTTCCGTTTAACCACTCCGTTCATCAATACACAAAAGACACATACAACATACACTGAAGCGCCAAAGAAACTGGTATGGGCATGAGTATTCAAATACAGAGACATGTAAACAGGCAGAATACGGCACTGCTGTCGGCAACGCCTCTATGAGACAACTAGTGTATGGCGCAGTAGTTAGATCAGTTACTGTTGCTGCAATTGTAGGTTATCAAGACTTAAGCGAATTTAAACGTGGTGGTATAGTCTGCGCACGAGCAATGGAACACAGCATGTCCGAGGTAGTGATGAAGTGGGGATTCCCCCGTACGACCATTTCACAAGTGTACCGTGATTATCAGTAACCCGGCAAAACATCAAATCTCCGACATAGCTGCGGTGGGAAAAAGATTCTGCAAGAACAGGACCAACGGCGATTGAAGAGAATCGTTCAACGTGACAGATTACTGCAGATTTCAGTGCTGGGTCGTCAACAAGTGTCAGCTTGCGAACCATTCAGTGAAACATCATCGATATGGGCTTTCAGAGCCCACTCGTGTACCAGTGATAACTGAGCGATACAAGGCCTTACGTCTTTTCGGGGCCCGTCAACACCGACATTGGACTGCTGATGACCGGTAACATGTTGCCTGGTGAGACGAGTCTGTTTTCAAATTTTATTGTGCAGATGGACATGTACGGATATGAAGACATCCTCATGAATCCATGGAGCCTGCATGTCGGCAGGCGACTGCTCTAGCACGTGGAGGCTCGGTAATGTTATGGGGCGTGTGCAGTTGGACGGATATGAGACCCTTGATACATCTAGATACGACTCTCACAGGTGATACATACGTAAACATCCTGTCTGATCACCTGCATCCATTTTTCTGCATTGTGCATTCCGATAGACTAGGGCAATTAAAGCAGGACAATGCGACACCCCACACGCCCAGAGTCTCTACAGAGTGGTTCCATGAACACTCTCCTGAGTTTAAACACTTCCGCTGGCCACAAAAGTTCCAGACATGAACATTATTGAGCATATCTGGGATACCTTGCAACGTGCTGTGCATTAGAGATCTCCACCCCATTGTACTCTTAGGGATTTATGGAAAGCCTTTCAGGATTAATGGTGTCAGTTCCCTCCAGCATGACTTCAGACATTAGTCGAGTTGATTCCGTGTCGTGTTGGGCACTTCTGCGTCGTCGCGGAGTTCCTACGCGATATTACGCAGGTCTACCAGTTTCTTTTGCTCTTTAGTGTGTATACACTCTACACGCACATACACACGACCGCATACACACACACACACACACACACACACACACACATACACAACATTTTATTGTTTGTCTGGGGCAGCGTCTTCATCGGACGACAGTGTCCTAGAAACTAATTAATATCGTTCCAGTCCCCCATTCTGACCTAGGTTTTCGTGAGTCTTGCCTTAGTTGTAGTTATAGTGATACATCCATTTAAGTAAGTCACTGAGCGAAATTCGACACAGTTTGCAATTTAAAATAGGGATCGCTGTGGCTTAGCGTTTGGTTGATATTACACAATATGTTGCTGTATATGAAATTTAACTAACATGTTGCATTTTTCTTTACACTTGGGTAGAAGTATCTGTGACCAATCTAGATAAAATTGATCCGAAGAAGCACACTCATTTGCGACACTGTGCTCATTTGCGATCCCGTGCGACAGCTGTCAAGCCAAAATGAAATAACCACTGCATTTCTCATTTTTTATAAATAGTTGGAGATATAGCAGCGAGATTTTGGCAAATGATGGCACACGAAGAGGAGAGCACTTTCTTATGTTTAATATGCAAAATTTCATTGTCACCAAATTATTTCAGTAATTAAAGACTTTTTTGATGAAGAATATGCAATTTTTAAGGGGCCATAGAGAGTTGGTGAAATGAGAAATGTTGTGGCTTTTGGAACAGCACAAGTGTAGACATTACGTAGTTATTTTTGTACTGAGGATGTGCTTTTTCACATACTAATGACGCACTTTTCCTCAGTTCCTCACTTATCATAGTAAACCACCGTTTCAGAAATCTCTCGCACAATATGCTAGTGAGGTGACGTTTTTTAAACTGTTCTGTGTATAATATGACAACAAGAGAAATGTAGGTCTTACGAAAAACTCGCACTCATGACGTCTGAAAGGTACAAACGGTCAACAAGCCAAGCGAAAGTAAATTGCTGGTTTTGTTGCAGCTTCAGCGTTGTTCGTTTTAGATAGTAAGCAAAGCAGAGGTAACGGTAGACCTTACTGAATGTCACCATGAACATGTGGGCGTGGAGGGCTATAATTAACATTTCTAAAAAATGTGAGCGTAGACTTCAGTTTAGAACGGTACTTCAGTTCCACCGCTCTGCATTTCCTCTATAGCGCCTACCTGCAATCCCCATCACCCCACTCTCCAAGCGACTGATATGCCGACTGCGCAACTACCGGCAACGTTCTTCTGCATGCAGCCTACACTCGCTGTGTGTTTACAAGTGGTTTGCAGATCGAAAACGTAGATGTAGAATATCACCCAGTCTATCATGCCTGTGGCGTAAAACTCGCCGTAAGTCAGGTTTTATTAGAGAGTAATATACACTCCTGGAAATTGAAATAAGAACACCGTGAATTCATTGTCCTAGGAAGGGGAAACTTTATTGACACATACCTGGGGTCAGATACATCACATGATCACACTGACAGAACCACAGGCACATAGACACAGGCAACAGAGCATGCACAATGTCGGCACTAGTACAGTGTATATCCACCTTTCGCAGCAATGCAGGCTGCTATTCTCCCATGGAGACGATCGTAGAGATGCTGGATGTAGTCCTGTGGAACGGCTTGCCATGCCATTTCCACCTGGCGCCTCAGTTGGACCAGCGTTCGTGCTGGACGTGCAGACCGCGTGAGACGACGCTTCATCCAGTCCCAAACATGCTCAATGGGGGACAGATCCGGAGATCTTGCTGGCCAGGGTAGTTGACTTACACCTTCTAGAGTACGTTGGGTGGCACGGGATACATGCGGACGTGCATTGTCCTGTTGGAACAGCAAGTTCCCTTGCAGGTCTAGGAATGGTAGAACGATGGGTTCGTCGACGGTTTGGATGTACCGTGCACTATCCAGTGTCCCCTCGACGATCACCAGTGGTGTACGGCCAGTGTAGGAGATCGCTCTCCACACCATGATGCCGGGTGTTGGCCCTGTGTGCCTCGGTCGTATGCAGTCCTGATTGTGGCGCTCACCTGCACGGCGCCAAACACGCATACGACCATCATTGGCACCAAGGCAGTAGCGACTCTCATCGCTGAAGACGACACGTCTCCATTCGTCCCTCCATTCACGCCTGTCGCGACACCACTGGAGGCGGGCCGCACGATGTTGGGGCGTGAGCGGAAGACGGCCTAACGGTGTGCGGGACCGTAGCCCAGCTTCATGGAGACGGTTGCGAATGGTCCTCGCCGATACCCCAGGAGCAACAGTGTCCCTAATTTGCTGGGAAGTGGCGGTGCGGTCCCCTACGGCACTGCGTAGGATCCTACGGTCTTGGCGTGCATCCGTGCGTCGTTGCGGTCCGGTCCCAGGTCGACGGGCACGTGCACCTTCCGCCGACCACTGGCGACAACATCGATGTACTGTGGAGACCTCACGCCCCACGTGTTGAGCAATTCGGCGGTACGTCCACCCGGCCTCCCGCATGCCCACTATACGCCCTCGCTCAAAGTCCGTCAACTGCACATACGGTTCACGTCCACGCTGTCGCGGCATGCTACCAGTGTTAAAGACTGCGATGGAGCTCCGTATGCCACGGCAAACTGGCTGACACTGACGGCGGCGGTGCACAAATGCTGCGCAGCTAGCGCCATTCGACGGCCAACACCGCGGTTCCTGGAGTGCCCGCTGTGCCGTGCGTGTGATCATTGCTTGTACAACCCTCTCGCAGTGTCCGGAGCAAGTATGGTGGGTCTGACACACCGGTGTCAATGTGTTCTTTTTTCCATTTCCAGGAGTGTATGTTCAGACTAGAGGGCAGCAGAAATTAAGAGCGGCAACCTCCCCTCTAATTTATCTAATTGAAAGACAGAAATCAGGATACTTTTGTTCTTGTGTGCAAGAACAATAGACAAAATAATAACAGTAAATGGAAATGCAGTGTGGCTAGGGCCTCCCATCGGGTAGACCGTTCGCCTTGTGCAAGTCTTTCGAGTTGACGCAACTTGGGGACTTGCATGTCGCTGGGGATGAAATGATGATGATAAGGACAACACAACACCCAGACCCTGAACGGAGAAAATTTCCAACCAGGCGGGAAACGAACCCGGGCCATTAGGTATGACCTTCCGTCGCGATGACCACTTTCGTTTCTGTATTATATGTTGAATTTGTTCGTGGCGGATGTCCGATGACACTCCTTCAGGTTGTTCGTTGATCTGTTCACTCCGATTTTTATTAAAAGGGGTAGCTAAACGCTCTGACCGAACACCCTGAGCTACCGTGCCGGCTACTCAGCTACCAGGGGCGGACAATAATTAGAGTGTTGCTTTTGGACATCTATTCGTAAGTGGTAGGTACCGTAAAGACCTCAACACTGTGTGCCCAAACTATATTGGCGTCGCCAACGTCGTTGGGCTGGAGAGTAGAAAAACAAAGCACATGAGAAATACGTAAATAAAATGGTCGCAGTTATAGCACGCGCCCATATACGAACACACACACACACACACACACAAATTTATTTAATTAGAAGCGCAAAGACAAATACAAACACAAAGACTCCTTCCGTCGAGCAAGTACTAAACAAAACTTACGTGACGTTATCAAACACGCAACGATACGAAAATGTTGGGTAAGTTTAGGATGAAATTCTTTGTCAAACATCATCTCAGAATTCATTCCACGAGGATCTAACGACAGTCAGAGACTGAGAACATGCAGTTAGGAAACCTACAGTTCTACGGAGAGTCCGGACCGGAGACTCTGGACATCATTATATATATAACTGTCGCCGCACGAAGGGAATGAATTTGTAAGTGGCAGAACAATTCCATGGACCGTCTTGTGACCCAAACCAAAACCCAAACCGCTGGAACTATACATTCATACCCACTGATTTTATAAGCATTTTAGTAACATTAAAATGTCAGTTTACGAATACCTATAATTTTACAAATTCCTTTACAGGCTCCATTGTACTTTGAACGGCTAACAGGATGTAACACGAGTCCATGGCAATGTGTAACGATACATCACACTCCTATGCCAAGTGCTGATAAACTCATTGTGGAACGGTTATGTATTTTGTATGTGGAGTAGAGAACCACTTCCAAAACGCTAATGAGGTTATATTTCAGAGACTATTGTGCCGCTTTAAGTATGCAAAAAGACGTTTTTTCATCTGCAGTGAAATAAAACGTTTTTCCTTTTTTCGACAGTGTGATATCGGTTACAGGAAGAAGTCGAAACCACTCTCTTTCTTCAAAGTGCATTAGAATATTCTGTAAGGACAGATTTGTATAAGCAGTGAAAACCAGGAAGCGTGTAAGGCAATTCCATTAGCAACACAAATGTTTATTTGTTCAACAGAAAGGGAATGAGAGAATTAAAGGACTGTGGTTTACCAAGGACAGAAAACTAACACATTATGATGCCCTGATGATGCATCAGTGGTATCCGAAAGTAAACAGGACATAAATGGAACATGTGCTAGCTGTAGGTTAAGATACACACATAAGTCAGAAGAAAAGGCATAGATTTGCTGGAGGACTAATTGTTACATACGAGAAATGAAGTCTAGAATGGATACATAAATTTTTACATCTGGGAAGCAGATTAGATAAACATGATAGGTACATACCGAGCGAGGTGGGGCAGCGGTGATTCTCCTATATCATTTAAGGCAAATGCCGGGATGGTTTCTTCGAAAGGACACGGAGGACTTCCTCCTCCATACTTCCCTAATCCGAGCTTGTGCTGCGTCTCTAATGACCTCGTTCTCGACGAGACGTTAAAAACTAATCTCCTCCTCATCTGATAGGTGTATGTAGGGCCAGGAGGTGGCATAAATCTTTTAGAAGAATTAATAGGGGATAATTTCCGAGAATGTAAAAACCCTGCCTAGTTTTGAATGTAATAAAATGAGTCATAAATCCATAAAACTAAATCGCGAAATGAAGTACAGTCGGCGTACAGCTCAAAAACATATGTGGCAGCCATGTAAATGTACTCATAATCAGTTAATTTTTAACGCAAACATATCAGGTCACAGTTTTTACTCATTGGTGGGCGAATTTTGATGACACGATTACGACTCCGTAATTGTGAACCGTATATATTACATTGCAGTCAAATTTTATTATTTTCGATGCCAGTATTTCGACTCCGAAACTGTGAACCATATATATAACATTGCACACAAACCTTAGCATGAGGTTAATGACATTTTCTTAATCGTACTGGAAAAATCACCTCCCCGTTTGGTTACTAGGAAATACGGAAGTATCAGCATCAGAAATAGCAATTTTCAAGCTATTATAATGCTACTCTTGTATTTCCTGGAATACAAGCATAACTGCAGCTGTCAGCAAATGAATCTCTTGTGGGTTATACGGTTTGGCTACTGTTTGACAGAATGTTAATTGCTTCGTCAACCTATCTAGCAGACCATAGAAGAATGCTACACCCACGCGTTCCCTACTTCGAATAACTGTCACGTAATATGCAAACATTTTCTACAGAATAAATGTCCATCGCTAATGCATTGTAACGTACGAACAGAATTGGTGAAAAATCTTCATATGCTTTTATCGCCTGCGAGAGGGAAGGAGGTCATGCTCTTCTGATCGCGCAATATTAGTACTAGAATGCCGATGATTCTGACATTTCTAAACGGCAGAAAGAGGTCTTTTTGACCATACATAAAATATTTCCATACCGCACTTAAGTAAGTGCTTTGTTTTAATCCATGTTAATCCCTACATTTTCTTTCGAGTTACGATCATAATTATTAAATACGATAATTAATATATTATTTATTTCAGCAACAAAGTAAGTTGGAAGAAATTTATTGTTGATAATTCCACATGTTACCTCGACTGTAGACTTTAAGTTTTTTATTATTTGTGGACGGTCTAGACACACCGAGTACATATGGTTCGCACCCTCTCATGCGCTCTACACAAACTTCGTTTTTTCACTCAAATGATAGGAATCTGCTAGGTGAACTCAACGCAGGTGACTATCGTTTTACGACCGAGTTTTCCACACACGTCTCTGTGGACCTTCACACAGATGTCTGTTCTGGCCAAGGACGCTGATGCAGCGGATTTTTATGGGGGATGGGGACAACAGGCGGGTATGAAGTATTCTTAATATTTTGGAAGACGAAAGGCGTTTTGTAAGTAGCCATAAAAAAGCTCCCGTTCTAACCGTGGTAAAAACCTGCGTTAATACCGGCTTCTGAGACATTTTCGTGAAATAAAAACATCTGAGTACACTATATCTTTTCCTTTCTCTGAGAGCCTGAGGGGTGAAAGGGGAGGGAGCTACTCCGCTTCTTCAGGTATGGGCACGATTGGATTTGGCCCTCTTCCGCTTTGTAGACAATTTTGGACCTGTATCTTCTACCTCGTTTCGTATTCTGGCCCTTTTGTTTCCCTTAAGTTAATTCCCTAGCTGTAGTATGAACTTTACCTTTCTGTTATCTTGTTCACTTCTATTTTGTAGATGACACATTCATTTATTGTCGCCATGCCCAAGATTGCGCAGAGGAAATGTTGCGGCCATTCCCTACATGCAACCTTTGTAGTACATTTCCGACTTATTTAGTCAACCAAATCCACCTCATACTTGCATCGCAGAATGTTTTGAGTTCATGTTTTTGTTTCCATGTTTACTTATTTGTACTTCCGTAACTGCGAAGGAACCGTGGGTAACAGAAGAAATGCTTCAGTTGATCGATGAAAGGAGAAAGTACAAAAATGTTCTGGGAAACTCAGGAATACAGAAATACAAGTCACTCAGGAAATAAGTGAGTAGGAAGAGCAGGGAAGCTAAGACGAAATGGCTGCACGAAGAATGTGAAGAAATCGAAAAATAAATTATTGTCTGAAGGACAGGCTGAGCATACAAGGAAGTCAAAACAACCTTCGGTGACACTAAAAGCAAGGGTGGTAACATTAAGAGTGCAACGGGAATTCCACTCCCAAATGCAGTTGACAGAGCAGATAGGCTGAAAGAATACATTGAAAGCCTCTATGAGGGAGAAGATTAGTCTGATGTGATAGAAGAAGAAACAGGAGGAGATGAGGTATCTAGTATTAGAATCAGAATTTAAAAGGGCTTTAGAGGAGTTAAGAACAAATAAGGCAGAAGGGATAGATAACATTCTATCAGAAATTCTTAAGTCATTGGGGGAAGTGGCAACAAAACGACTGTTCACGTTGGTGTGTAGAGTGTATGAGTCTGGCGACATACCATCTGACTTTAGGAAGAAATGTCATCCACAAAATTCCGAAGACTTCCAGAGCTGTCAAGTGCAAGAATTATCGCAGTCAGCTTAACATCTCATGCATCCAAGTTCCTAACAAGAATAATATACAGATGAATCGAAAACAAAATTTAGGATGTGCTATTTGATGAACACTTTGCCTTTAGTAAAGATAATGGCACGAGAGAGGCAGTTCTGACGATGCAGTGGATAACGGAATCAAGACTAAAGAAAAACCAAGACACGGTTATAAGATTTACTAATGAGGAGGTACCGAATAGAATTGGGGAGAAGAGGAGTTTGTGGCACAACTTGACAAGAAGAAGGGACCGGTTGGTAGGACAATTTCTGAGGCATGAAGGGATAACAAATTTAGCATTAGAGGGCAGCGTGAAGGGTAAAAATCGCCGAGGGAGACCAAGAGATGAATACTCTAAGCAGATTCAGAAGGATGTAGATTGCAGTAAGTACTGGGAGATGAAGATGCTTGCACAGGATAGAGTAGCATGGAGAGCTGCGTCAAACCAGTCTCAGGACTGAAGACAACAACAACAACAACAAATGCTATACCAGTTTCTTTGGCGCTTCAGTGTACGAAACCCCAGGCATACGCGATGGCTATCAATTTTTCCAGCTCCACAAGTGACACGATCCCGTCATTACGTTTAAGCACGTATTAAGAATTTTATTCTCCGAATTTCTTTATGAGGCAGGGAGAAAGGCGGAAACAACTGATGCCAGAGTCCTCTAGTTGTCGAGAAACGCAAGTAGACGGGCCTCCTTTGTGCGGTACATCTACAGGGATACTCCGTAAGCCACCGTACGGTACGTGGCGAACGATACCCTGTACCACTACTAGTAATTTCCTTACCTGTTCCACTCGCAAATAGAACGAGGGTAAAACGATTCGGATTATGCATCCGTATGAGCCCAAGTTTCTCGTACTTTATCTTCGTGGTCCTTAGGCGCAATGCAAGTTAGAGGCAATAGAATCGTTCTGCGGTCAGTTTCAGATGTCGGTTCTCCAAATTTTCTCAACAGTGTACATCGGAGAGAATGTCGCCTTCCATCTAGGGATATCCATTTTAGTTCCCAAAGCATCTCCGTAACACCTGCGTGTTGTTCGAACCTACCAGTAACAAATATAGCAACCCGCCTGTGAATCGCTTCAATGTCTTTCTTTAACTCGAAATGGTATGGATCCCAAACATTCCAGCATTACTCAAGAATATCCTACATGCGGCCTCCTTTATAGACGAACCACACATTCCTACAGGTCTCCCATTAAAGCGAAGTTGACCGTTTCCCTCTCCTACCACAATCCTCGTATGCTCGTTGCACTTCATATCGCTTCGCAACGTTACGCTACGATGTTTAAACGTTATGACTTTTTTCAAGCAGGACACTGATAATGCTGTATCCGAACACTACAGGTTTGGTTTTTCTTCTCGTTTGCATCTCTCCTTTAGAACGTTCGCTGCTGACCTTCTACTACAACATGAAAAATTGGCAATCTCCCACTCGGTTCCATCCCTAGCGACCATCTTTGTACAGGCACTGACTGCTGGGTCTACTGTGATGGATGAGGCGAGGTTTGGCGTAGATCAGCGTCCTCAACGAATCTCTTCTTATTCAATCTCACTTGTCTGTGGTGCAAAATCCTCATCTTCATCACTGAAGTCAACTTCCGATTCAGCCTCGAAACTTTCTACGAGACGTAACAGTGCTTCAGCAGGAAGAGCGCGCTGACGATACCTGCTCGAAAACGTTTTTAATGGGCAAAGAACATTATCTAAATGACCCGATACAAAATGTGGCAGTCTGAATTGCGCACGTGCCAAGATGCAGCAGTGACCAGCAACAACTCTGCATGACTCCGGACTGTTGCCAATGCGTTGTTGGATTATCTTCATATATTCAGAAGACTTAATGGCAGATTGACCATTTCCACAATTCTGGGTACATAGAACAAAATGCCAAACACCAATATTTCCTAAATTCTGCAACATCATCATTCTGCAATGTCATAGTAAATAGGAGGAAAGTGTAGGGAAAGACATATTATTTCACAACCGAATTAAAAATATTGGATCTGACGTTGAAGAAAGATAGGATTCTTCCGACGCCTTCCGCAGTTGTAGCGTGAAATGAAAAGCCGTTACATTCAGACAATTAAATGAATGCAAAAAATTGTGTCAGTACTATCAGAATGAAACTACAGCCGAATATTCAAAATTCTCCAAAATAAAATTACTTAATTTTGTTTTATCTTTGCAATCAATATCAGTGTTCACCATTGTGTTAAAAATTCACCGTTGCATCATACAAAGTACGGCCATGCTCTTTACCGTGGTTTCTGTGTCGCTACTAAGTAAACCTTACGTACTGCTCGTTGGTAAAGGAAGTGAACAGTTACCACATGATTTATTGGGAGCTGGTTAATTATCATAGACTCCTAATATTTACGCTTTTGAAATACTTTTGAATTTATTTTACTTTTTTATAATTCATACGTCTAGTTTACTCAGAAACTTCACCTGAAATTGTACAACTCTGTTAAATTTATAACGGAATTTTAAATTTCTTGTAATTTTGTTAGACTTCGTTCTCTGGTTTTATTACTGCAATACTATGACCAATTTATTTGGAGCTATTACTTCCATCTTGTACATTTTACTCCTGCGTCCACAATTGCACATACTGAAGTTAGCAGAACTGACGTGACAGTCATACAAACAATACGCTTTCATTCACACTGACTTTGGAAAAAGAAGCCAAAATGGACATTAAATCTAATATCTTGCATTTGAAAGGATGCTTTCAGCCTACGCAACAATATGCCCGATTAACTGACCTTCTACTGAATCAAATATGATAAGAACTTTTAACAAAAAAATAATCGTTAACACCCTATAACTGCACCTTTCTATTTGTTAATGGCCACATTTCGGCGGGAAAGTGAATCCTCAAGTCGCTTCACTTATGCCAATCCAGCTAAAGCTGCTCGTTGCTGGTGAGATTAATAAACTGCTACGCTTCACCTTTACCTTCAATTAGTCTCAGATATTATGTGTGGGATCAAGGTCGGATGAGTCAGCGAGTCAAGTGCTCGTCAGACAAAGAACGCAAGCCTGCAGCTCAATGAATTACTTCTATATTACTTTCCGCGTGCATATTAGGAGATACACGGACGCTTTAGAAAACACCACGGCCCCTTTTCTTACAATGATGTAGAGCTGTTTTTATCCAATAGATCAAGCAAAGGTATTGCCTTAAGAGACAACTATCAGGTCCCATATACCGACAATTTCAAGGTCTAATTAACACGAAAACCAGATTTATGTGATATTTATGTTCCTGAGTCTTGTGAGGTAGCCTAAAGTTTTGAGTTGTGTTTGTATGTAGCCATTTATATATACTAGCTGATGCTACGCACAATCTCCTTAGATTTGGATAAGAGAAGGTCATTTAAAATGGTCCACTGCTGTGAAGATTGAAATGCCGGTTTTCATGTTGAAAAATATGTGATATCACACGGTCAAGTAACATTAATGTTACCACAACCTATTTTCGATGTCAACGTGCAATAACCACTCACAGACGACAATTGGGAGCACTAGCAGTGGAGGATTCATAATGCGTGTCCGGGGTACTCTGAAAATGCGGCAGTCGTTATCGTTACGCGGAAACGGAGTGATTATCTGTCGTCAAAAACGGTAAGATCATTAGCTTTCGGGGCACGGATGGAAGTTTTTAATCTTTTCACGTGTCGTCATGGTGAAAATGTACCGTGTGTGAGAAAATGGCGCAATCCAAACGCGGCGCCGATGCAGCTATGATGTACGAAGGATGTCCACAAAATAAAGTTCCCAACTTTTTTCACAGTGTAAAACATGTTTATTTCATGATTGCGTACATTTCAGACTTCAACCTATCTTTCTCCATGGTTGCCACTGGAGTCAATACAATTTTGCGTGCGGTGTACGAGCTTTTTAATGCCAGAGTCAAAAAAATTTGCCGTCAAGCCGCGCAGATACATGAGAAGCGCTTCTTCCAGCTCTTCTCTGTCGCCGAAATGAGTTCCACCCAGGTGTTTCATGTCGAGAAGGGATGGTAGTCCGGGCTGTAGGGTGGGTGTTTGACAATACCCCATCCAAATTTTGCGATGAACTCGTTCGTGGCTTTAGCGTTGTGGGGTCGAGCGTTATCCTGATGGAAAAGCACCCCCTTGGACATTATACCCCTCATCTTGTTTTGAATTGCACGGCGGAATTTTTGCGGTGTCTCACATTACCCGGTAGCGTTGATTGTTGTACCCGTGGGCAGGAAGTCGCACAACAGTACCCCCTTCCTGTCCCAAAACACTGTTGCCATCACTTTGCCGACACTTTGCATTTGTTAGAATTTTCGCTATGTCGACGATTCTGGGTGCTTCCATTGTTTGGACTGTTGATTTGTTTTGAGTGTGCAGCAGTGCACGCAAGTCTCGTCTCCAGTGACGATGGAGTCGAAGTATTCCTCGCCATGAGTCCCGTGATCTTGAAGAAGTTCTTGGGTGGCTTCAACGCGTTGACGTTTGTGGTCTTCGGTCAACATTCATGGCACCTACCTCGCGCAAACCTTAGCATACCCTAGGTGCTCCGTCAAAATCTTGTCAATAGAGGTTTTGCTGACATCAGGGATCATTTCGGATAGCTCACGAACCGTCTCTCTACGATCTGAGATCACCGCTGCCTCCACTTTTGAATTGATTCGTCAGAAACAGATCACCGTCCGGAACGCTCCTCATTATGGACGTTAGTACGTCCGTTCTTCAACTCTCTGGACCATTTGGGCACGTGTTACACGCCCATACAGTTGTCTCCATAGATTTCGCTTAGCTGGGAATGGATTTCTGCCGGCGCAATGTTTCTTGCAGACAGGAAACGGATCACCGAGGGCAGCTCACACCTGGCGGGCGAAGCGAGGGGGAGATCCATCACGTACGGCTGCCAAGCCAAGCCTGAGCTCGCTAGGGAGGGGATTTGGTGTGGGGGAACCAAGCTACACTACAGAATCGTGCTTTTCAGGACTGCAGCGCAATGGGAACCTTATTTTACGGACAATCCTCGTACCACGGGCCATAAGTGACTGAGTTTGACGACGACTGCGCATATGTGTACAGCCGAACAGACATGCAACTGCTGATCAACTGACCTCCCGGATGAGGCACGGGGCAACCAATGGTGTCTTCTCAACGACGATTCAAGGAACGTTGTTGGGTATGGGCCTCCACAGCAGATGGCTGCTTCGTGTACACATGCCGACTGCTTCACCGGCGACGAGTGGCGGAATTTGCAAGCCAAAACCGCAATTGGACGTCCATTAGTGGCTACAAATAGTCTTTTCAGATAAATCACGTTTAGTGCACCATCATACAGACGGCCGTTGGGGGTACGGCGTAAATGTCTAGAAGCAGCCTGTAAAACCGTCGGAAGGGTCCTGGCCGAAGGAGGAAGCGTTAAGGTCCTGGGAATGTTGCCGTAGTATTCTCCGGATGATCTCATCATTATGAATGGATCAACATAAGAGTGCATCTATCCTTGGGGGCCTTGTCATCCCGTACATGCAGTTTGTTTTTCCTTGGCACCATGGCTTCTACCAGCAGTGTTATTCAACGTGTCACACAGCTCGCAGCGTCTTTGCGAGGTTCGAAGAGCATCAGGATGAGTTCATCGTACTCCCCTGACTGCCAAACTACTAATGTTTTCATTCTAACTTCTTGACGTAGCGTAAACTGAGCAAGGGCGAAGAAATTGCTGTAGTGACTTTAGTATCAATACTGAGTCTGTCGAGGTCAAAACTGAGTCTGACAGTGAAGTTATCAGCAAGTGATTAACCAGCCTACGTGAATTCCTCAAGTTAATCATCAGATGTGTTTACCGGCCACCCGATTCGTCGTAGCGACTCCATGATCCTTCAAAGAAAGTCTACAGTCAGTAGCCCGAAACTATCTCGATAATGTAGTATAGTTGGAACCATCAAACTGCCGAGTGTAGACAGTGAGATCTTTGGATTTATTGCAGGTGGTACAGACAGGCATGAGACATGGTGTTACTCAAGAGAAGGCAGGATTCGGTTACGATTGTGGACGGGGCTGCATTATAGGTTGCCTTTTACAATTACACACAACTTATTGTAAGCCAGTCATTCCAGAATCAACAATAAACAAAAAATACCACGCCTTATTAATGAAGGAATAAACAACAGTATAAATAATAGCTTTTTCAGTGAGTTACAGTTTAGCAAATCACCATTAAATATAGTTACAACAGATAATGTTTTAAAAGTAAGCCACTGTTATCTGGGCAGAAGGCCTTACACGCCAGGAACAGCATTAATATTTAAAAAATTTGAAACCTGATGTAAAACCGCAAGTACAATAGCAAAAGTTAATTAAAAAACAAGCAACTGATCCAGACAGTGCTCCAGGAATAGACCTTTGAGAAAGTCCGGCAACAAACACTTTCCCGAGCGATGAGATGGGCAGCAAAGAGTTGCATTCACTTCACAAGATGGTAACTCAGACCAGTGGCAGTCGAACGAATTACTAATGATAATCTTGCTGAAGCTACCTGACGTCTGATAAACCAAATGCAGCGATTGAACAATATGCCACAGCTGGAACCGGTGGTATTTATTTATTTATTTATTTACATGCCGTAGGACCAAATTGAGGAGCAAATCTCCAAGGTCATGGAACGTGTCAGTACATGAACTTACAACATAAAAGTAATAACAGATAAAAATAAATGTTCATGAACCTGAATGAAAATCAGTCCATAAGTTCAAGCAAACGCTATCAGCAATACAATGAGAATCAGCTTACTTTTTCAAGGACCTCCTTGACAGAATATAAGGAGTGACCCATGAGGAAAGTCTTCAGTTTCGATTTGAAAGCGCGTGGATTACTGCTAAGATTTTTGAATTCGAGTGGCACCTTATTGAAAATGGATGCAGCAATAAACTGCACACCTTTTTGCACAAGAGCTAAGGAAGTCTGATCCAAATGGAGGTTTGATTTCTGCCGAGTATTAACCGAGTGAAAGCTGCTTATTGTTGGAAATAAATTAATATTGGTAACAAGAAACGACAATAAGGAATATACATATTGAGAGGCCAATGTCAACATACCCAGACTCGTGAACAGAAGTCGACAACAGGTTCGTGAACTCACACCACTTATTGCCCGAACCGCCCGTTTCTGAGCCAAAAATATCCTTCTAGAATGGGAACAGTTACCCCAAAACATAATACCATACGACATAAGTGAATGAAAATAAGCAAAGCAGACTAATTTACGTGTCGAAGTATCACTCACTTTCGATACCGTTCGAATAGTGAAAATGGCAGTATTAAGTCTTTGAACAAGATCCCGAACGTGGGCTTTCCACGACAGCCTACTATCTATCTGAACTCCTAGGAATTTGAAGTGTTCAGTTTCACTAATCATATCCCCGTTCCGTGAGATTAATACGTCAGGTTTTGTTGAATTGTGTGTTAGAAACTGAAAAAACTGAGTCTTACTGTGATTTAACGTTAGTTTATTTTCTACAAGCCATGAACTGAGGTCATGTACTGCACTACTTGAAACCGAGTCAATGTTGCACACAACATCCTTTACTACCAAGCTAGTGTCATCAGCAAACAGAAATATTTTAGAGTTACCCATAATACTAGAGGGCATATCACCTGACAGTACCCCACTCAGATCCCACATCACAGCCGTTATCAACATTGTGAATAATGACCATTTGCTGCCTGTTGCTATAGTAAGAGGTTAACCAATTGTGAGCTACTCCCCTTATTCCGTAATGGTCCAACTTCTGGAGCAATATTGTGAGATCAACACAGTCAAATGATTTTGTTAAATCAAAAAATACGCCAAGTGTTCGAAACTTTTTGCTTAGCCCATCCAGTACCACACAGAGAAAAGAGAATATATCATTTTCAGTTGTCAAACAACTTTTAAAACCGAACTGTACATTTGATAGCAAATCGTGTGATATAAAATGATCAATTAACCTTACATACACAGCTTTTTGGATAACTTTTGCAAACACTAATGGCATAGAAATAGGTCTAAAATTATCTACATTATCCCTTTCTCCCTTTTTATAAAGCGACTTTACTACTGAGTCCTTTAATCGCTCAGGAAACTGACCATTCCTAAAGGAAAAATTACAAATATGGCTAAATACAGGGCTAACACGTGCAGCACAGTACTTTAATATTCTACTAGACACTCCATCAGAGAGTCCTTAATTTTCAGGGATTTAATTATTGACTCAATCTCCCTCTTGTCGGTATCACAGAGGAGTATTGCAGACGTCAATCTCGGAAAGGCATTTGCTATTTATATGATTTCCTGTAGAAACTAAATTTTTGTTTAATTCACCAGCAATGCTCAGAAAATGGTTGTTAAATACTGTACATATATCTGATTTATCAGTAACAGAAATATTATTGCTGCGAACTGACTTTATATCATCAACCTTGTGCTGCCGACCAGACACTTCCTTCACAACTGACCATATGGCATTAATTTTATCCTGTGAATTAGCTATTCTATTTGCAATACCACATACTTTTTGCCTTGCTAATAACATTTTTAAGCACCTTACAATACTGTTTGTAATGGGCTACTGTAGCTTGATTGTGACTACTTCTAACATTTTGATATAATTCCCTCTTTGTTCTACATAATATCCTTATCCCACTAGTCAGCCAACCGGGCTGTCCATTACTGCTAGTACCCAGTTTAGAATGTTCTAATGGAAAGCAACTCTCAAAGAGCATGAGAAATGTGTTATGGAAAGCATTGTATTTATCATCTATATTATCGGCACTATAAAAATCTTGCCACTCTTGTTCCTTGGCAAGTTTTGAAACTCTCTCTATTGCTGTTGGATTAACTTTCCTACGTAGTTTGTAATTAAATACGACATTGGTTTGAGTACAAAAACCTTTCAGTGTTAAAATTTGTGCATCATGGTCTGAAAGGCCATTCACCCTTTTACTAACAGAATGCCCATCTAGTAATGAAGAACGAATAAAAATATTGTGTATGACTGTGCTACTGTTCCCCTGCACCCTAGTTGGAAAAAACACAGTTTGCATCAGATCATATGAATGTAGGAGATCTACCAACATCCTTTTTCTTGTACAATCATGTACAAAATTAATATTGAAGTCACCACATATAACTACTTTCTGGTACTTCCTAGAAAGTGAATCAAGAACCCTCTCTAGCTTAAGCAAAAATGCTCTGAAGTCGGAGTTAGGGGACCTATAAACAACAGCCATTAGAAGTTTAGTTTCACTTCAACTAATGCTGCACAACTTTCAAATATCTGTTCAGTGCAGTGTCTTGATTCGTCTATGGACTCAAATGAAATACTGTTCTTTACGTACAGAGCCATTTCCCCACCCCGCAAGGAACTCCTTGAGAGACAGCCAGCTAATCTGTAGCCTGGTAAAGGAAGCCTCTGAATTATCAAATTATTTAAGTGGTGCTCTGCTATACCAATAATTTCAGAGTTAACATCTATTAGCAGTTCACTAACTTTATCTCTAATACCTCTTATATTTTGATGAAATATGCCAATTCCTTCGCTACTTGGAAACATTACATCCTCTGGAGGTGATCCCTTAGTTAGAGGCACTTCCTTTAAACAGGTATACCTATCAGCTGACTTCAGTCTAAAAAAGGTGCAGCTCTAACACCAACTACTACAGGAATTTTTCCACGAGTGATACCACTACCACCACCCACTACACTGTCACCAATAAGCTTAGCCAGACTCGCCTTCCCATGCCTATTGAGGTGCAGCCCACGTCTAATGAAACCCCATCTACTGATAGACCCAACTGGCACCACTGTGATGTGATCCGTGCCCTCCGCCATCAGTGCCCTCCCCAGCCCCACATTAAAGCGCCTAACAGCCGCTTTAAGGTGAGGCCGATTATGACGCTGAAACAGTTGCACGAAATGCACATTAGTGCCACCAGTTTGAGTAGCTATTTTAACCAAGTAACCACTGACATCATATTCCCCGTCCCAATCGAGACTGTCCCCTGCTCCACCCACTATCATTACCTGATCCTCTTTCACAAAATTCTTACATAACTCCCCTGTGCTTTCAATGGTCTGCACTACACCCAGATTACTGTGTTTAGATCCCCTGGACCGAGAAAGGAATCATTTCCACCAGAGTAGAGGAATCAGCAACCGGCCTACAATCAAGAAAGCTACCAAAACTACTTGCCTTACCGGACAGCAGCGGCAAGGCGAGCAAATTTACACTGCCGTTATATACGTTAGCCCCAGGGCAGGTAACTGGGGCGTTAGCGGCCACCAGGCAAGAAAAATTACCGCTGGTTGATCGTAACAAATTGTAACAAGTTGAACGCAGTAAATAGTAATAAGGAGTCGAGGAATGCTAATCAGATCCGCTTTCCCCAAGCACTCCCTTCCTGCTCTTCACCTCGGTGAGACTACAAGCAGCCGGCCGCGGTGGTCTAGCGGTTCTAGGCGCTCAGTCCGGAACCGCGGGACTGCTACGGTCGCAGGTTCGAATCCTGCCTCGGGCATGGATGTGTGTGATGTCCTTAGGTTAGTTAGATTTAAGTAGTTCAAAGTTCTAGGGGACTGATGACCACAGATGTTGGGTCCCATAGTGCTCAGAGCCATTTGAACCATTTGAACACTACAAGCAGCAACACGAACCCAAGCCACTGGAGAATTGCGGGATTTCACAATGGTGGAGCTTTCTCTACTTCGATTGAAATGCACTCATCTTAATGCTTGCTGGATCCGGTTTACGACGAAGTCGTGCACCCTCGTGACCGGAGCCCTTCCATCCGGCAGTCCATGCGTGCCGCCAGTGGTCCCGACGTGTTCACGCACTGCACGAACCTGGGTTCTCCTGAGTCCCCAACAGAATTCGCCACTCACACGAGCAGGCAAAACAACGACGTTGCCCCAAAGATAGGGCAACAGTACTACATATCGATAACCGCCGCTGCCGCCACTATCGGACAGGCAACGCTTGCGAAGCCGAGTGGCGCCAGTCAACACGAGAAAAAGGCAAACAGCCACAACCATGGCAACTAAACGATACCATCTGTCCTCCAACGGAGGGTGGAAACCTACAAACAGCACCAACGCGAGCGGCAGCACGGCTCTAGGCAGTCTTGTGAAGCTGTTTTGAACACTTTTTCCGAAAACTATCTTGAGAAGCTATCTCGACAATCCACAAGCATTGGAAATATTTTAGATCTTGCAGCTACAGACAGGGCTGACCTTATCGACACTGTTGGAATAGAGTAGGGAATGGTGATTATGGGGTCATGAAAGCGATGATATTTATTAAAGCTAGTAAATCCACTATGAAGGCTAGGAGAGTATGTCTGCTGTAGATAGGAGATAAGCAGTTGTTACCATCCTAGTTCGAGAACGAATGGCCATTTAGTTCCTGTGTTGACGAATGTTGGGGAAAGACGGTAAAGCTTAAACTGTTTTTAAATCGCGCTCTGGAGAGGTACGTGCTGAGTAAGTGATTTAAGACCGGAAAAGATCCACCGTAATTTAATGCAAAGTTCGGAAATGCTAAGAAAGCAAGGGTTGCTGAACTGCAGGGTCAAAGTAGAATGTAAAAATATCGGCAAGCACAAGTTAGTGAAAAAAATTGCGTCTGTAGAAATATCGGTGCCTGAAGCACACTAGATCCACCGTCATAACTTACGGGAAGATCTTGCCGAGAACTCGAGAAAATTCTGATCAGTAAAATAACTAAGCACATCGAAGGCTTCGTATGAGTCACTCGTCGGCCAGTCTGCCGTGGCAATACAAGACAGCAAAAGGAAAGCTGTAGATTTAAATTTAGACTTTAAGAGTCTGCTGGAGGCATGTACGAACGTACCGTCGTTTGAACATTGCACAGACTTCTGTATGTATGACGTAGTAAAAGACAACCCTGGCGTAGAGAAGCATTTGAAAGTGTTGGAAATAATAAATTGATCGTCAGGTTCGGATGAAATCCCAATTAGGTTTTTCAGTGGGTGCTCTACGGTATTTGCCCCTACTTCGCCTGCATTAATCCTGCATCAATCGCGAATCTTGAGTCCAGTGCAAAATCCGATGCGACTGGAAAAAGCCCAGTGTACCTGCAAAATCCTTCAGACAAACTTCTGTTCAAATATCAGCAATGGTTTAGAAAGTGTCGCTCCTTCGGTAACTCAATTTGCCCTTTTCTCACCTAATATCCTGCGAAACATGGATGTTAGCCAACAGAATGATTCCATTTCCACTGATTTCCAGAAGGCGCTGGACGTGGTGCCGCACAGCAGACTGTAAACGAAGGAATAGGTTCTCAGATATCTGAGTGGTTGGAAGACTTTACGTAACAGAACCCAGTACGTGTTCCTCGACAGCGACTTCTGATCAGAGGCAAGCGTAGCGTAAAGAGTGTTCGAGGGAAACAGCAGTTTTCGTCAGTCTTTTTATGACTCTATAGTATAAAAACGACAGTATCGGCGTTGTGCGACAGTAAAAAGGTAGAGTACCATTTACACAGAATTTCTTTCTCGTGTGATGAATGGCACCTTGTTCTAAACGTAGAAATATCTAAGTCAATGTAGATGCTTTGGAGAAACAATCCACTGACATTCGAATGCAGTATTAGTTGTGTGCTGCTTCCCACAACCACATTAATTAAATATCACGGCGTAACGTTGCGAAGGAATATGAAATGGAACTAGCACGTAAGGACTGTAGTAGGAAAGGCGAATGGACGACTTCGGTTTGCTGGGAGAATTTTAGAAAAATGTGATTCATCTGTACAGGAGATCGCCCATTAAACAGTTGTGCGTCCCATTCTTGAGTCCTTCTCCAGAGTTTGGATTACAGTAATACATCGAAGCAAGTCAGAGACGGGGTACTAGACTTGCAACGGGTGGGTTTGATCAACTCGTGAGTGTCATCGAGTTGTTTCGTGAACACAGATGGGAATCTCTGAAGGGAAGAAAATTTCTGTGCGCGGTTAACTGTTGAGAAAATATATTCATGGAAGTGCCTGCGGAACGATTTACTACACTCTGCTGCATGTTGCATAACGACCGTGAAGAAAATTGAAACTAGGGGTCGTACAGAGGAACATAGATAGTGGTTTTTTCCTCGCTCTATTTGGAATTGGAACAGGAAAGCAAATGACTAATAGTGGTATTCCGTCTGTCACATACCAATAGTACCTTGCTAAGTACATGTATAGATGTAAATTAGTAAAATGTGAGAAAAACGTCTAGAGAACGTTATAGTAATTCTCAAAAACCGGTATAAATTCAATATAGTTGTATAACTGCAAGTGTTGGTTAAGCTAAACATGTAATTCAGTTATTTATGCCTCTACATGTACAACCTTCACGTTAATTCAGTTCTAAAGTATTTCAAAAGTGTTCAGATTAATAGCCCACGAGAAATCGAAGTTACCAGCAAAACAGGTGTGCAAACATTGAAAACTTACTATGACAGTTGACCTAATATTAACACCACGACGTTCTTTTGATATCATTGATCCTAATATTAACACCAGGACGATATTTTGATATCATTAATCATTTACACACACACACACACACACACACACACACACACACACACACACAAACACAAACCCCAGTGACAAGCGTGGCAGAGGCTTCCTGACATGCATTAAGGAAACTTTTAATTGTTATCGGGAACTTTAACACCAAACAGCAAGTTAAAACAATATCCAGTAATTTTATTTAGGAAACTGTCGAATACTGATCTTGCGGTTCCTTTTCACATGCCAGAAAAGTGCGTTTCCCCCATTTAACTGACTGAAAGTGACCAGATGTGCATTTAATGTTAGGACATACGGAGGGCAAGTTTTATCTCTCTCACAGGCGAAAACAGCAATTCAAGAGTTTTAGATAACTGTGCTGCTCACGCATGTCATGTGAGTTTTACGATTATTGCATCTTATTACACTACCTTGTTTATTGTTGACATTGCAAATTCCGACAGTATAAATCGTCTCCTTCTCTTATTACACTCATCCTCCGTCTCTTATTACACTACCTTGTGTATTGTTGACATTGCAAATTCCGTCAGTATAAATGATCTCCATCTCTACTTTGCGCGAAGTCTGGACACGCAAACACTGCAGCAGTTCGTTAAATAAAGATCGCCTGACTGCAACAACTTCCAGGATGCCTGCGCCATGCTTCGCTTCGGATATAAATCCATGAATTCAAGTAGGTCTGGTTGAAACAACAGATGATTGCCGGTTGTGGGGAGCAATGCAGGTCAAATCTGGGATCCCGGATCCTGCCAACCAATCGTTCTTAGCATTTCCATCCTACAAAAAGAATAATCCCGTCGTGCTAACTCAGATAATAATACTGACGATTTCCTCGTGTTTCGGAAACATATCTCCAAATGGGAGTTTTCGTTCAAACTCAGTATTATGCATAAGTGCTGGAGGAGGAAAAGCAGATCTCGTTCGTTACCGACTCGAGTAAAGAATGAATCCTACCAACTTTATGAGCTCTGAAAGTAACACCACTCAAGATCAACACAATGTATGGGCGAATGATAGCCACATACCTCAGAATCAACGCTCAAGTGCCGGAAAAAGACGTTGAAGTAATTTTTTAAGGTGGCAACAAAATATTCCTGGACGGTGACTTAAACAAGAAGCACTTATCGTGAAATTTAAGGATCATCAACGCCAATGGAATAAACCTATTCGGAGAAAATACTGGGTGCGACGGTATTTGACCGACGCATATACCGCGGCTGGAAGACCAACACCCGGATATCCTGAACTTCATAATGACAAATAACATCAATCCCATGTTTGGAACCAACTACACTCAACGATATAGCATTGGTATGCAGTGTACATTGTCTACGTATTTCTTGAAGCTTGTCCAATGGGTAAAGCAATTTCTCTGTAAAAGCCTAACGAATGGAGCGATAACAGTTGATGAGCGAATGCGGGATTAGGGGTGAGTCTGGGATATGTTAAATGGTAAGTCCTGAGTGTGGAGCAATTTTAAGAAAAGTTTTTAATATGTGAAACGAGAATTGTTTTAGTTGTGTGGAAATAAGGAACAGTTTACACAGCTATAAAAATTAGGTGAATATGACTTTGGGCGTCTGCCATACTCCAGTAAGTAATAATTGAGGTTTAGGTATGTTAACAAATTATGTCTTTTCTTTCAAAAATTAAATACACAACAAAACATCATTACATCCTCGATTGTTTTTATAAAAAGAACTGAAACGTCCGATTGTTTTTATAAAAAGAACTGAAACGTCCAACAAGTGTCGAAGACGGAGTGGAATCATTCATTCATTCCGTCGGCCTGGGTGCTTTTCATTAGACTTCGAGAGCTTCAATAATGAAGCCCTCCGGGAGCATTATCATGGCCTGATGCCTACGTGCCAGCTTCGTATAATAATAAGTGGGTCGCGCTGTGGTATTCTTTGCCCTTATTCAAAATGAGAGCCCAGGAGAGATCTTTGAGAATTTGTGGTGGAACAGGACGATCACGAACAAGTCTGTCAAAAATGTCTGACATATGGACGGTAGATTTTAGGCAATGGCACTAGAAGGAATTCAGGGCCATCACTGTATGCAGCAGACACCACATCTCTTACCTGTCTCTAAGGTGACCGTGGGTAACGATAACATCCCAATGGCTGTCAACACTGAAGCCTTCCCACAACATCACAGAAACATGGAAATTCTCGATTTTCTGAATTACTTTACAGTGTTTGGCAGATACCACTCACCACGGATCTCCACACACGTACACGGCCATAACCTTGTGTCAGAGGATATATGGACTCGTCTGCGAATAACACATTTCGCGAAGTTTCCAAATAAAATGGAATGTCAGATCTGAAGGCGAGCTGCAAGATAGTCGTGTCCGGCGGTGTCTCGAAAAGGACGTCTGGATCGTAAGATCCTGTCGCTTAGCCGGCCGTAGTGGCCGTGCGGTTCTGGGCGCTACAGTCTGGAACCGAGCGAGCGCTACGGTCGCAGGTTCGAATCCTGCCTCGGGCATGGATGTGTGTGATGTCCTTAGGTTAGTTAGGTTTAATTAGTTCTAAGTTCTAGGCGACTGATGACCTCAGACGTTAAGTCGCATAGTGCTCAGAGCCATTTTTTTCCAGTCGCTTAATGTGTTCCTTAGAGCCCGTTTGGACACGGCGTGTCCAGTGGCCCCTTTGAGATCGTCTTTCAGTGAAGTAGATGGTATCCGTACGACGCTGCAACGTAGAGATCGGTCTTCATGTAGGGCGTAATGCGTCGGTGACCTTGTCCAACTAGCCTTGTGTATTGACCCATCTCCCTGTAGCGTGTACACAACCCGTGGGTGACACATGCAGAGGCATTGCCATCTGCAGAACATGATCAGAAGTCCACTCTTCTCTCGATCAAACTGTACTCTCCTGCAACTTACTCTGCATTACGATGTCACACTGTATGCGCGTGGTTGAATACAACGTCCACAAATCTGTGTACATCACTAGAATGCGCTGGGGCACCCATACTCACTTCCTTCTGAGCGGTCACCTGACGCTGCAGTGCATAATACAGTCAACAACGATGAATGATTTTGCGGCCTACTTTGTAACCGAAGATGTCAAGCTATGTAGTAAGACCATAGGTACCGCTTGTATCAATGGATGATGACACTCGGCCAACCTTCGTCCTTTCTGTTTTCAGTGGAATAATAAGAAATCGAATGGTAAGAATCTGATTATCTGATTACATTGGAATGTCTGTTTTAAACGCAGTAAAAGTTCAAGAATGAGACCAGTTCCCCTGGATGTCCTCAGACCGTTCGAAACCACTTACGGGAGGTTGACCTTAGTGCCCTTACTATCACAAATGTTGTAGGGTTAGCTTCAGTGTATTGAATGTAGACCATGATTGGCAAAAACATCATGAATTTAGATGATTCAATATTTAGCACAGTAAATAATGGTCCGGTGATGGTCTACAGGCCACGGGGAGCGCCTTACGACTCACAGAACACTGTGAGACCTTCACATGTTCATCGCATGACAGTCTCGTTCTCAAGGCTAATCAGATTGTGCTGGGATACTTATAGATTGAGTTTACCTCGCCGTGTATCAATATGTAGAGACCATGACGCATACTTTGGTGCCGTGTGTGAGGGTTCGGTATCCCAACGGAGTGATACAGTTCCAGCGCCACCACTCACAGGTTCACATGTGTCGAACCGAGGAAGGGACAATTTTCACAACAGACTTACATCAATCTGGTCGACTGGGCTGTTCGAGCGCCGGCCTTCAATCCCACAGGAAATTTTTGGACCAAAGTGCTGAGTCGTGTAAACTTACACTGGCTGAGCCCGCATCTCGTGGTCGTGCGGTAGCGTTCTCGCTTCCCACGCAAGGGTTACCGGGTTCGATTCCCGGCGGGGTCAGGGATTTTCTCTGCCTCGTGATGGCTGGGTGTTGTGTGCTGTCCTTAGTTTAGTTAGGTTTAAGTAGTTCTAAGTTCTAGGGGACTGATGACCATAGATGTTAAGTCTCATAGTGCTCAGAGCCATTTGAACCATTACACTGGCTGATACCGGCACCAAGCACATCTGACAAGCTTCAGGACTTTGTGCTGGATGCATGGGAGAGGTTCGCGGACAATGAGGCAAGTATCATCCAGAGGCTGACCGCCTCCCTGCCTCGTCGGATGAGGCAGGTAATTCATCCCAGCGGTGGGCGCACGTAATACTAACCTCACCCTTGATGTGAAACTAATAGAAATAGAAATCGTATCCTAATATAAGTCCGAGAAAACACGTAATGAAGGGTCTCTACACGAGCCGCTTCATGATTTTGCCATACCACTCAGCTTCATTTGTCTGCCTCTGCCACCTCAGTTGTTGGTGCAATGGTCTATTACCACGTTTGTGGTGGCCACGGTATATTATCCACATTTAGTTTTAACATTTCATTAGGTTATTGGTACTTGCCGGAGCCCCACACGCGTGTTTGATGCATTTAAGTGCCATAGATCAGTTTGGATTCCGTAGAAACGTTGGAATACGTGAGGCAATACTAACCTTACGACTTATCTTATAAGAAGGATTAAGAAAAGGCAAACCTACGTTTGTAGCATTTGTAGACTTAGAGAAAGCTTTTGACAATGTTGACTGGAATACTCTCTTTCAAATTCTAAAGGTGGCAGGGGTAAAATACAGGGAGCGAAAGGCTATTTACAATTTGTACCGAAACCAGATGGCAGTTATAAGAGTCGAGGGGCATGAAAGGGAAGCAGTGGTTGGGAAAGGAGTGAGACAGGGTTGTAGCCTCTCCCCGATGTTATTCAATCTGTATATTGAGCAAGCAGTAAAGGAAACAAAAGAAAAATTCGGAGTAGGTATTAAAATTCATGGAGAAGAGGTAAAAACTTTGAGGTTCGCCGATGACATTGTAATTCTGTCAGAGACAGCAAAGGACTTGGAAGAGCAGTTGAACGGAATGGACAGTGCCTTGAAAGGAGGATATAAGATGAACATCAACAAAAGCAAAACGAGGATAAAGGAATGTAGTCAAATTAAATCGGGTGATGCTGAGGGGATTAGATTAGGAAATGAGACACTTAAAGTAGTAAATGAGTTTTGCTATTTAGGGAGTAAAATAACTGATGATGATCGATGTAGAGAGGATATAAAATGTAGACTGGCAATGGCAAGGAAATCGTTTCTGAAGAAGAGAAATTGTTAACATCGATTATAGATTTAAGTGTCAGGAAGTCGTTTCTGAAAGTATTTGTATGGAGTGTAGCCATGTATGGAAGTGAAACATGGACGATAACCAGTTTGGACAAGAAGAGAATAGAAGCTTTCGAAATGTGGTGCTACAGAAGAATGCTGAAGATAAGATGGGTAGATCACGTAACTAATGAGGAGATATTGAATAGGATTGGGGAGAAGAGAAGTTTGTGGCACAGCTTGACTAGAAGAAGGGATCGGTTGGTAGGGCAAGTTTTGAGGCATCAAGGGATCACAAATTTAGCATTGGAGGACAGCGTGGAGGGTAAAAATCGTAGAGGGAGACCAAGAGATCAATACACTAAGCAGATTCAGAAGGATGTAGGTTGCAGTAGGTACTGGGAGATGAAGAAGCTTGCACAGGATAGAGTAGCATGGAGAGCTGCATCAAACCAGTCTCAGGACTGAAGACCACAACAACAACAACAGTTCAATGTATCTATTCTTTCCTCTTCTTGTCCGATCAGTTGAATGTATGAATGAGACTGTGCAAGGATTTAAGTGTGTAGATCCGTGGGAGTGTAGTAGTCTGCCGCTGTGTAAGAGGTGCGAGCAGATGTGATTTCGATGTATTGTTCACGCGCTGCCTGCGATATAAGAGAATCTCAGACCAGAGAGCAGTGTTGACTGCACTAGGAACTGTGTAGCTGTAGCAGTAAGTAGTTGCTAGCGAGCAGTCTGGTTTGGTGTATCGTGTTGGCTGGGCCGGTCGTAGTGCAGCGATGCCGGAGCCTGAGCATTATTGAATAAGGTAAAAAAGCAGCCTCGCGCATATGTAGTATTGTTACCTCAAGTACCATGTAAATGTTTTGAAAATCTCCTAATAATAATCTTTGTCATAAAAAGTAACTTTTAACAACCATTCATTTCAATTTAAAGAATGTACTAATTTCTCCAATCCATGATCATCCCGATTATTGCAGTTGTTTCCTTTCATAAATGACAAATCTATCGGCCAGCATTGCACAGGGCTGTGCTAGATAAATTTATTGTAAGAGCAGATATATATGCGTTATCCGGCGACTTCATTGAGGTAAGAATTTTTTCTTTTTTTATTCAGGGTCATGACGCAGCACTGCTGACGTCCAAAATTTACCAGGTTCAATTCACAGTCAATTATTGAAAAGTTATAAGTGAGCGACAATTTAATTGAGAGGTTAGTCACATTGTATTATTGCAAGATTATGGAATTTATCTGAGGGAGGTTACGCTGAATGTGAATGAAATAAATAATTATATTGTTTATTACTGTTGGAAGGTCACTGAATTTATTTTTTGGGAGCATACACTAAATGAGAATTTACTTCATATTTATTTTATTTTATGGGGAGGTTACACTTGTCGACAACCGGCCAGGATTGCATTTTTGTGAATTTCTGAGAGGTAGTCAGTTATACTATATCTGCTCTTATTTACTTAAATGTAGTTGGCATCTGGCGCAACGCATTTACTAATTTGTCACTCTTTTTTTACAGATCACCGGCAATGTAATGCTCTTTGTTGTAATTGTGTTTGTTCCATTTTTGCTTCGTCTTTGTTTCATTTTGTGCTTAATTTTGATTTGTGAAAAATGCCGCGAAAAACTGTTAACAGTACATCGCGATGGGCAATGAGTGAAATAGCCGACTCGAATAATTTGACCGATAATACTTGTAACAATCAGTGTAATAGCGATAATCCTCTAATTACTGATAATCAGTGCGTACCGACCACTAGTAATGATTTTAATTCTAATGATGAGCAAACAAATTCATTTATGTCCACAGTAAATGTAACAATTGATGACGCGGCACGTTCTGATACAATGAACGTTGCCCAATTTGACACATCCGATTTGCAAAATCTGAATTGTGAACAGATAAATTTTTCTCACGAAGATGAACAATGTAGTCAGAATACGTCAGATTTATTTGATTCCGATGTAGTGGCCAACAGTGCACATCCGATTGGCAAACCTTTTCACGAATCACAGAATGACCAAATGGTTATACAAAACGTGACACATGCAGATACACCAACACACAGCAAAGAAAATAGAGTCGCTAATTTAGGCATGGATCAAGTTATGGCAGTATTGCTACAACTTAATGAAAATTTCAAACAACTTAATGAATCGAATGAGCAACTTTATGAAAAACAAGACAACCTTAATCAATCGAACAAACAACTTACTGAGAAACAAGATAACAATTTCAAACAGCATAGTGAACAGATTACAGCCATTGCCGTGCAATGTCAAGATACTAAAGAACTATTACGCGAGGAAATTAAGGCTTGTGCTAGGAATAGTAGTGAAGAAATTAGATCTGTTGCACAAGAATTAAGTAGTACGCAAGCAGCCACAACAAAATTACTTAGAGATGAAATTAGTGCAGTCGCTAAACAATGTTCTGAAAACGCAACACAGTTACGCGACGAGTTTAAATTAATGTCAGCAGAACTTTCACGCACACTGGATGCGAAAGTAGACGCGAAATTTGACCAACAGAACAGCCAAATAGACGAACGTTTTAATCACCACCTACAAAACAGTGAAACGCGTTACCGTAAATTTATACAGGAACAGAATAAAGTAAAGCAACAAGTCATGGAAACAATTACTGCACAGAGACAGGAAGATAAGCGTAAATTGTTTACGAAAGCAAAAACATACGTAGACAACAATATTGCTACACTATCAGACGAAATCAAACGGTTGAAAACCGAATTGTATGATGAAATCTCCGATCTTAAAACAAAAACAGACACACACACATTAGACTTTCAGACAATGACCAACAGACTTGAAAAGTTGGAACTAATACAGGATCCCGAAGCCATCAAAGCAGACGTTAAGAAATTGAGCAAAACCACACGTAAAATACAAAAAAAAATTAATGCTTGTGATACTAAAAACGATGGTCAGGTTAAAGCATTGACTAAAAAATTTGATGAATTGGCCAGTCGTATAGAGGTTATCGAAAATAACAACGACACCAAATCAGACGATACGTCACCAGCTTCGTTTAATCAAACACCCGAATTCCAAAATTTACAGCAGACGAACAGTGAGATAGGTTCGTCCAATAATACATTACGTAGAGAATTGTCATCTTTATAGCAAGAAGTGACGGAGATGGAAAATATTTCAGCCTTTAACACATCACAGCACACGCCACTCTCCGAACATTTGTCAGACTCACACGGCCAGCATAATTTAAGTAATTTACAGAGAGTGCGTGACTTAGATTCCGCACAGTCACAGACAAGCAGACTATCATACAATCCTGAACCTTTTCAGACATACAGAGACGATAATTTTGATTACAAGCACTTTCAATCCATGAGAAAATTTAAGGTATTTAAAAATGACAGAAATCAGATTCACGCTTTGGACTGGATAAAACAATTTGCTTTTGAATTTTCACCGGAATTGCTTGTAATGCAGAAATTAAAATTTATTTGTAGCGAGTATGGGACCTCAGGGGATTCATTACACTTCGATGAATATGTGCCGTAGCGTGCACAGGACCCCGAGCCGTAGTAGTGCCATTTCATCTTTAGTTTTCTGCACTGCTGCCTTCTCTTTTACTATCCTTTATATCTATCAAACCAGCTCTTCAACTATCGATCTATCTAGAATTAGAAATGAGTAAAGAAAACCTGATTTGACAAGTTTTACCGAAAGTGACAGTTTTCATTAGACACTCGCGAAATGACAACCACCAGAACATTAATAACTGACCAAGTTTTAATCATCAGTATGTACAAAATTATCAGCAACAGCAAACACATTTTGGCAACAATAGAGGCTTTTCTCCGCAACAGCATCAAAACCAGCCGGTTAGCATACCTAACCAACAATGTAACGTGCAAGGTCTACCAAGCTTTAATGTTTCGCCGCCTACACGTATAGTGTCGGCTCCACCAAATAGTAACGCACAGCAACAAGGATATCACTACGTACAGAAAACACATCATTTCAATGCCTATCGCAATGCGCCGTATAGGGATGATTATCATGACAGACGTAAAAGTAATGAGCACAGTTTTCAGCGTAACAGTCGGTCTTACCAGCAGCAGAATCATCGTCAACAACATATTATCATGAATGAACTAGACAGTCGGTATCATCCCGAACGTAATACGTCAGGACGAAATATCAGAATAGTTCAAATAGTTGAAATGCCACAGCATCCTCCCGCAAATAACAGCACGTCAGAAAGAATTTGACTAGATACGGTACAGATTCCATCTTCAAGCAACGTAAGCGCTACTTTTGACACGCAGAATGTTGTTCACGAAAATGTTATTACTTTTGACGACATCCGAGACACTATTTTGCATGAAAAACCAGTTATTCAAAAATCTATTCCCCACCCTGTCAATGAAGTAAAGATTGGATCATCCAAATTTTCAGCAGTAATCGATTCTGGATCACCTATGTCAGTTATAAGTGAAGAAAATTTCAACGAATGTAATAAAGAGAATACCTATCCTACGTTACCATTAGGCAAAACCAAAGTAAAAGAAGCAGTATCTGGTAAAGAAGTAGATGTAAAATTACGGACACACTTATCATTTTGTATTGCAGGTCATACGTTTCACTCAAATTTTTGGATTGTTAACTTATTGACAACAGACGTTAATTTAGGTACGAGTTTTTTGGTACAACACGACGCAATTACTGACTTTCAAATTTCCTATTTAATGTTAAAGGATGAAAATGTACAACTGGCATTAGAATTTTAGCACTCTTTATCTGCAAAAGAACAAACAATTAATCGGACAGAGGTCATTTCTACATCGCGTAACATAGACAGTCATTCGACATTGTTCACCGATACGTACATACACAACTACAATACACCAGACGAAGCCGACTATGACGTTATGCAAATGATTTCTGATAAAGTAAAACAAAGCAGTGCAAATACAGACGACGAACCTACGCAACTACGTAAAATTCTTTTACAGCAAGCTCCGGTTTTTGACAACATCCCTGGAACTATGTCCGGTTTTATGTATGAATTTCAAGTTAAACAGCACGACCCATTTAAAGCTAAACATTATCCCATTCCTTATATCCACAGAGAACAAGTTAAGAAAGAATTGCAAGCTATGCTTGACCAAGGAATTATTGAACCGGTAGTTAGTCCGTGCATAAACCCGCTCCATATTGTTAAAAAAAAGGATGGTTCACTTCGGCTCGTACTTGATTCGCTTCACATCACTGACATTATTATTAATGAAACAGATCGCCCTAAAACACTAGAAGAACTTCTACAGAAATTTCATGGTACTGCTGTTTATTCACATTAGATTTGAAATCGAGATTTTGGCAAATTCAGCTCCACTCGAACAGCAGAAAGTACACAGCTTTTCTCTGTTTTGGCGATTGTTATCAATTTCGCAAATTACCTTTCGGTTTAACAATTTCTTCAGGAGCATTTATTCGCGGTTTCAATAGTATACTTCCGACAGAACTTAAAGACTGAATCACAACATATGTAGACGACATCCTTATTGCAGAAGCTAACTGGTCTGAACACAATTGGTTTCTAAAAAAACTGTTGCAAACTTTTCGTGCACAAGGACTCACAGTTAATCTTAACAAATCGCACTTTGGCAAAACTTCTATAAAATTTATTGGACATGTAATTTCAGCATAAGGCATTGCGCCTGACCCAGAAAAACTTCAAGCTTTACGTGACATTACTGTTCCAACGACGAAGAAACAACTACGCAGCTTTTTGGGTTTAATTAACTTTTTCCGTAAATTTAGTCATTACTCTGCTTTAAACACCCCTAGATTATGCCAATTGACGAGTAAAAACGCTATTTGCTCCTGGGATAGCCAAGCACATTCTGAATTTGTCAATCTAAAACAAGCTTTGTTGAACGCACCACTTTTATCATACCCAGATCTTACTACAAATTTTTCCATTACCACCGACACTTCTAACACCGCTTTAGGCATACACATTTTTCAGGAAATTGAAGAAGACGGTGCTACAGTAATTAAAAACATCGCCTTTGCAAGTCGCATTCTGTCACCTGCTGGAAGCAATTATTCTGTTACAGAACTTGAAACATTATGTGTTGTATGGGCATTTACGAGATTTCAGCATTTTGTTTATGGAAGACATACTACCGTTTACACAGATCATAAAGCTATACAGATTTTACTTTCAGCTAAATTTACACATGACAGGTTAAGCAGATGGAAACTGTATTTACAGGAATTTGATTTTACAATTGTTCACATTCCCGGTACACAAAATATTGTAGCAGACGCACTATCCCGTTCTCTCAGCAACAATCAGCAAGACATCGCAACCAACTTCTGCCAAGCAAATTCTAGCGTCATGTATATTCAACAAGTTGCAATCGAAAATTTCATTTCGTCATCATTACGAGACATAGCACAAGAGCAGAGCAAAGACAACGTGTGGAAAGAAATTAAACACCTTTGGCAAGATAAGAATAATGTTACCATTAGGAACAATTTAACTGAGAGGTTAGTTACATCGTATTATTACCAGGTTACTGAATTTATTTTTTGATGGGTCGTTACACTGAATGTGAACGCCATAATTATAATTTTTTACCTTTGAGAAGTTTAGGAATTTTTCTGTTTTGAGGTTACACTAAATGAGGATAATATTTATATTATTTATTTTTATTTTGTGGGGAGGTCACAACTGTATCAGAATAGCCAACTGTAGTAAACACGTAGCAATGAGGTTTCTGTTAGCCTTGGACGAAACTTTTGTATAGGTTGGCACCGCAATAGGATTTCCTCTGGCCACCTCCGTAGGTATAGGAGCGGTTTAGGTTGGAGAGCGAATGCTCATGGAGTGTTTCGTGAGACGCGAGACGAGTGAGACCTTCTGGCGGTAATGTGCCTTTTCGATGAGAACATTTTGTGTTTCATGTAAATTTTTCGAACTAGTGAAAGTAAATGATTCCTTTCATCGTTCATAGTTTTTTTTTTTTGGTGTGTAACAAATTTTGCTTGCTAATTCGCTATCGTTAAACGCGTTAAAATCCAGGGACGGTGTAGGCTGTTGCTTAGTTAAACTGTTAATCAAACACGTGGAGCTGTGCTGATCTTCTGATTGAGTTCATTTTGTTTAGTATCCCTTTCGCGAAAGCATGCATATTTCGTATGATTTCCGTGATTTTATGACGAATTTTGTGCAATTCGTCTCGCTAGATAACTTTCCTCGTGCAAGCTTTTGTTTGTGAGGACCACGTGGGAGTGATCTAATGAGAAAGTCTGCAATACCAAGGCCACAATGTTCTTCCGCTGTAGAATATTTGAATCAATTGTGATTCTTATTTATTCTTCATTTTTATAACAATTCACTTTATTAGAAGTTTTATTCGTTTATGCCGCATGTTAAAACCAAGGAAACAGACCCTCATGCTACCCACGTGTGCTGTGATGAAGATTTTTAGTTCTTTTCCTTCCTCTTAGTCTCTCATGTGCGTGCGAATGAAAATGTTAGTGATTAAACCATCCTTTGATCATTCCTCTTTCATTGATCATAGACCTTGCAGGGGACTCCGAAGTAAGGTTCTAGGGTTAATTACGAGGGTAAGCCAAATGAAAATCTTAAATTTCTAATAACAAATCGAAATTTCTCTCCGTTATCCTCTAAGTTGATAAGCGTGCTACAGCGTGCAGAATGGCCTGTAGGTGGCAGCATAGTGCAGATGCACACATACCGTCGCGGTATCACTTGCGACTTTCGCCAGGGAAGAACAGCGTTCTGTTATTCGGTCTTTGCGTAGTGAAGGTGTGAAACCTACTGAAACCCATCAAGGAATGAAGGTTCAGTACGGTGATGCATGTTTGTCACAGCAGCAAATCTACGAATAGAGTAGGAAGTTCGCAAATGGTGTGACTTCTGTGGAAGATGCGCCTCGTCCAGGTCAGGCACAACGAGTTGTGACTCCACAGAGCATTGCAGCATTTGAATCCATAGTGAAGGAAAACCGCGGAGTGACTCTGAATGACATTGCAGCATGTTTACAGATTAGTCATGGGTCAGCACACCACATTGTGCTTGATGTGCTTCAGTTTCACAAAGTGTCTGCAAGATGCGTGCCACGGCAGCTGACTCCTGAAATGAGAGAACGACGTGTTGATGCTTGTTAAGAACTTCTTCGGCGCTTTGAACGAGAAGGTGATGGCTTCCTTGCAAGAATCGTTACTGGGGACGAAACCTGGGTTAACTTCCAGCAACCGGAAACGAAGAGAGCGAGCAAGGAATGACGCCTTTGTTCATCACCAAAACGAAAGGAGTTTCGAACAGAACCATCAGCAGGGAAGGTTATGCTGACTCTCTTTTGGGGCGGAAAAGGCGTCATTTTGGAGCATTACATGCCCAGGGGGACCACTGTCACCAGTGCATCATACACAGACCTCCTAAAAAGTCATCTGCGGCCGGCAATCAAATCGAAGCGACGTGGATTGCTGTCAGCAGGTGTTCTTTTGCAACATGACAATACAAGGACCCACACTGCCCGTACAACAGTTGCAACTATAACACACCTCCATTTTGAGTGTCTTGCTCATCCACAACACTCACCGCACCTTGCTCCAAGTGATTTCCGTGTGTTTGGACCACTCAAAAGACGCAATGGGAGGAAAGGAGTTCCGTTCTGATGAAGAGGTATGCCATGTGGTGCATGAGTGGTTTCGCGGACTACCAAAAGAATTTTTTTCTAAAGGAATTTATGCACGTTGCAAGCGCTGGAGGACTTGCATTGAGCGTGGGGGAGATTACGTTGAAAAGTGATACAGCTTTGTACGACTTCCGCACAATAAATAATATTTAAAAAAATATTCAAGGTTTTCATTTGACTCGCCCTCGTAATAAGCGACGTAATAGATTGCAGGCAACAGCAACTATCAAATTACTCACTATACACTATCATTAAATTTACTAATCTAATAAATGTTCTTTTGCCAGAAATTTTGTTGACGCTCTCACTGGTGAAATTCCACTCCATGCTTCATCCAGCTCTGATGTACACCACATTGCATGGGGGCTTAATTAAAAATATGAATGCAAATACTTTATATTTTTTTAGTATCTGTATGTCCGATTACGAAGTCTCGTAACCGGTTGGACCTGACTAGTATTTGTACGCAATCTGACTGCATAGAACAACAACAAAGAATGAAAGAAAACTTCCGTTAACACAATTAATTAATTAAGTTCCCGGCAACTATAAAACCTAGGAAACAACAAAACACAGGTGTCGCTGTTCTGTGTGTGGAAGTGTGATTCACCGTACACATCTGGCACGGTTCTTCCTCAATAAGACCAGATATTTTAAACACCATTTATACTGAAGTATTTAAAAAAGACAGAAATACTATAATTGCACATAGAAACCTGAATTACAGTCTAATACATGAACACAAGCCAGATGCTTTGTTGACTGAACCTGTGACCAAGAGGCATTGTTTGTTAGGAATTTTTAAAAAAAATTAAACAATGTTTCTTACCTTCATATATATTGACTAAAATACACTCTGATCATTACAATATCTCCATTCGAACAACATCTGCTGTCTAGCCCATCAAAACAACTGCACACGACATGGCCTCAAATAATACAGCTATCAACAACCTCTCAGCAAAGCACTAACCACCACCACTTCTGAACAAGCACTGCCAGTGGAGGCGGCGGAATAAAACTCTTTGGCGCGATCTCTGGCGTTGTGACTCAGTGTAGCCACCTTTCATATGCCCCTCCTCCACGGGCCAGAATTTGATGATATTTTTCCCAGCATTGGTGGTGAAAATACCACCAAATTCGTCCAAAAAAATACAGACAAAATAAAAGATAATGTTAATACGTAAATATCACATAAGTAGATAAAATTTTGGCTTGCACTGACCTTTCAATCACATAATATATAAAATACACTAAGGAATACAAATTCTTTCATACATGTGACTTTACATAATAATTTACACGTGGTTAAACAATTCAATCAATTGCGTCAGCAATGACGAATATGCGCAGGTAAGAGTCTCTCAACATTTCATAAACAGTAAATACGCAAAAAATCATTTTATACAAATATTCACATAAAATGCTTTCCATGGTTCAATAAACAAGTAGTTGACAGTTCCAGCAGTAGCACCCATCAATGGTCAACAGGTGCAGACACCAACAAGTGACATCATCTCAGTAGAAGCAGTTCCATCAGTAGCACCCAGCAATGTTGAACAGGTGCAGACACCAACAAGTGACAGTATTTCAGTAGAAGCAGTTCCATCAGTGGCACCCAGTAATGTTGAACAGGTGCAGACACCAACAAGTGACATTATCTCAGTAGAAGTGGTTCTTTTAGTGGCACCCAGTAATGTTGAACAGGTGCAGACACCAACAAGTGACATTATCTCAGTAGACGTGGTTCTATCAGTGGCACCCAGCAATGTTGAGCAGGTGCAGACACCAACAAGTGACATCATTGAAGTAGAAACAGTTTCATCAGTGGCACCCAGCAATGTGAAACAGGTGCAGACAGCAATGAGTGACATCATTTCAGTAGAAGCAGTCCATTAGTGACACCCAGTAATGTTGAGCAGGTGCAGACACCAACAAGTGACATCATCTCAGTACAAGCAGTCCATCAGTGGCACCCAGCAATGTTGAGCAGGTGCAGACACCAACAAGAGATATCATTTCAGTAGAAGTAGTCCATCAGTGGCACCTAGTAATGTTGAACAGGTGCAGACACCAACAAGTGACATTATTTCAGTAGAAGCAGTTCCATTAGTGACACCCAGTAATGTTGGCAGGTGCAGACAGCAAGAAGTAACATCAGTAGAAGCAGTTCCATCAGTAGCACCCAGCAATGTTGAGCAGGTGCAGACAGCAACAAGCGACACCATTTCAGTAGAAGCAGTTCCATCAGTTGCACCCAGCAATTTTGAACAGGTGCAGACACCAACATGTGACATCATTTCATTAGAAGCAGTTCCAACAGTGGCATCCAGTAATGTTCAGCAGGTGCAGACACCAACAAGTGTCATTATCTCAGTAGAAGCAGTTCCATCAGTTGGCACCCATCAATGTTGAACAGGTGCAGACACCAACAAGTGACACCATTTCAGTAGAAGCAGTCCATCAGTGGCACCCAGCATGTTGACAGGTGCAGACAGCAACAAGTGACTTTATTTCAATAGAAGCAGTTCCATCAGTGGCACCCAGTAATGTTGAGCAGGTGCAGACACCAACAAGTGACATTATTTCAGCAGAAGCAGTTCCAACAGTGGCACCCAGCAATGTTGAGCAGGTGCAGACACCAACAAGTGACATCATTTTAGTAGAAGCAGTCCATCAGTGGCACCCAGTAATGTTGAGCAGGTGCAGACACCAACAAGTGACATCATTTCAGTAGAAGCAGTTCATCGGTGGCAGCCAGCAATGTTGAACAGGTGCAGACACTAACAAGTGACACCATTTCAGTAGAAGCAGTCTATCAGTGGCACCCAGTAAGGTTGAGCAGGTGCAGACACCAACATGTGACATTATTTCAGTAGAAGCAGTTCCATTAGTGACACCTAGCAATGTTGAACAGGTGCAGACACCAACAAGTGACATCAGTAGAAGCAGTTCCATCAGTAGCACCCAGCAATGTTGAGCAGGTGCAGACAGCAACAATGCGACACCATTTCAGTAGAAGCAGTTCCATCAGTTGCACCCAGCAATTTTGAACAGGTGCAGACACCAACATGTGACATCATTTCATTAGAAGCAGTTCCAACAGTGGCATCCAGTAATGTTCAGCAGGTGCAGACACCAACAAGTGTCATTATCTCAGTAGAAGCAGTTCCATCAGTTGGCACCCATCAATGTTGAACAGGTGCAGACACCAACAAGTGACACCATTTCAGTAGAAGCAGTCCATCAGTGGCACCCAGCATGTTGACAGGTGCAGACAGCAACAAGTGACTTCATTTCAATAGAAGCAGTTCCATCAGTGGCACCCAGTAATGTTGAGCAGGTGCAGACACCAACAAGTGACATTATTTCAGTAGAAGCAGTTCCAACAGTGGCACCCAGCAATGTTGAGCAGGTGCAGACACCAACAAGTGACATCATTTTAGTAGAAGCAGTCCATCAGTGGCACCCAGTAATGTTGAGCAGGTGCAGACACCAACAAGTGACATCATTTCAGTAGAAGCAGTTCATCAGTGGCAGCCAGCAATGTTGAACAGGTGCAGACAGCAACAAGTGACATAATTTCAATAGAAGCAGTTCCATCAGTGGCACCCAGTAATGTTGGTAATGTTGACAGGTGCAGATAGCAACAAGTGACATCATTTCAGTAGAAGCAGTTCCACCAGTGGCAACCAGCAATGTTGAGCAGATGCAGACAGCAACAAGTGACATCATTTCAGTATAAGCAGTTCCAACAGTGGCACCCAGCAATGTTGAACAGGTGCACGCACGTACAACAGTTTGAAGGCACACGCAATTGCTTTTACAAAATTATTATCAATGCTCTTACACTAAACATGCAAATTATAACAAACGCACAAATGATATAAGAGAATTGTCATATTAACTATTACAAATACACAAATATCTGTAAACCTATAATATTTACGGGTGTCAGTGCAAGCCACAACAAACAAGTAAAATAATATTTAGGAGATAGGTCGGTACCAATTATTTAGCATTAGGAAAGGAAAACACACAAAGCACACTCACTCATCTTTCATCCACATTAAGTACTACTGTGTAATTGAATAGTGTTAACTGTGTAAATGCAATTCTGTCCAAAATTTTATGTTCAACTTGTGTATCAAGTAGTAGTGCCAGCAATGTATAACAGTAAATTATAGTTAGTCAACGTCGTAGTCATCACGTAAAGACCAATGTTTGCCAAGCCAAATCAAATGTACGGTTGCTGAACAACTGTCAGTGTGCCAAGATATGCAAATACTTCCTCTCTCCAAAAAATATATATACTGCTTATTGATTTAACAAAGTGTGTGTGTAGACGATCTTCTTTCCATTTGAGTGTTCTAGTCTGCTAACTTCATCCTCCTGGTTCCATATAAACCAACAAAGAGAAAAATATGCTCCTCACTTACTTTACCTCTTATCCACCAAAACTCCAATAATCATCAGTATCACATAATCTTAATACTTTAATAATACCTCTTACGTCGATACATATAAATATCTTCAATATCATTTACCTTACCTCTTGTCCACCAAAACTCAAATAATCATCAACTTCACACAATCTCAATACCACAATAATACCTCTTCAATACGTCGAAACATATAACCTTATCGCCAATATCATTTACCTTACCTCTTGTCCACTAAAACTCCAATAATCATCAACTTCACACAATCTCAATACCTCAATAATACCTCTTCAATACGTCGATACATATAAACCTTATCGCCAATATCATTTCACTTCCCTAACAACTCTTTCCTCTAGTCAGTCTCCTCGAACAAGTACAGATACAATCCTAGTGCAAACTTCAATTCATCATCCCATGCAATCCGAAGTAACAATGTCCACACACAACCTCTGTGTAATCCATCTGACGCAAATCTTCTATTCATTATGAATTATAAAATACATTTTGGTTACCTTGTCCATCATAAAATAAAAGAAATGCATACATGACCTCTAACAGCCTTTACTTCGAATAACTTTCAGTAAGTAAGTACGAGTACGGAGTGTTAATGATCGTAATATTTCACAGTGTGTACACCACTTCAAGAATCATAGGAAAACAGAAGCAAACATGTGGAGTATTTCTTGTGCCAAGTGTCACTTGCTATTTTAATTGCTCACGAAGAATGCAGTGTAATAACTGTCAATGGTCTAAACCTAATGTTCGTATGTCAAGTCGTTAGCTTCCTTCCTATTAGCATAAATTTATAGTTTCCATAAAACCTCCAGCTCATGGCAGTTCATTTTCTTATCTTAAAATATAAAGCACTGAGCGTAAGCAAAACATGCAATTGCGAGTAAATATACCAGTAGAGAACATAATGTCAACAAGTGGATGCAGCACAATTCCTACCACGAGGCTCTGCCAAGCGAACCATCTATAATTAATACCATAGTGTGACCTAAACTCCATGTTCGTACACCGCATATCAGCATTTCTATATACCAAATTAGAGAGTAGTTATGACATCAAACAGAAATGTATAAATATGCAATCCATACGCAAAGCAGCAAATATGTATCTTACGTAATAAACAGGTCATTAGCATCATATCAGCATAAGCAATAAATGTTCATATGTATTCTTAATAAGTAAACATGAAGGCGCAAGCAGATAAATCACAAAATACAACCTACACACATAACCATATCAGCACAATTAATCATGTGACAATTATAATTTAAATAAATAAGCTCAGCAGGCGCATAATAGAAAAATATGACATCAGTGAAAAAAGCAGTGCAGCCAAGCGATGCATAATATACATAAGTAACAACCCTGTTCATTAATCGATCATTGTCAATACCAGTTAACACGAAGTATGAATCACGTAATTGCGAGCAGCAAATTACGTCTAGAGTACGTACCAAGTGGAAATATGTTACCTGAAAAATAAACTCAATTAATAGTTACCTTTTCAGTTTATTACTTTCGTCTTCGAAATTACATTCTTCCTGAAAATTTCTCGATAGCAAGTTCTCTTAACGTCGGACACGCACAGAATTTACCTGAAGGTCTTAAATATTTTATATAATCGTATCCTGAAAAATACTGAACGTTAATAACATAATTCATCAAGTCACTATAGCTTTATACTGAATTTAATCGGAGAAATTAGACTGTGTATTTGTTTACGGCTGTCAGTGCATTCACACTGAGAGCTCGATCAGCTGTAGGTACGCGTGACGTAGGAAGTAATTGTTTGCGGTCAACGACTGCCTTGTGCGGCGCGCAGACTTGACTGTTGCTTTGAGTATGTGCCGCCGCCGGAACACGGCGCGGTATCCTTGTACTCTCTGCATGTTTACATGTAGCTGTTAGTTTCTCAAAAGTATGTCATTCCACAAAAATTTTAACGTTCGATATATGATGTATTCCCTTAGAGCGCCGAGATTTAAGAGTTTCTACTTCGACAGTGTTATCATGAATAATTTTACGAACTCTAAATGGACCGTTCTAAAGCAGAAAAAATTTGCGACACAAGCCTTTTCCTTTGTGAGACAAACGATGAGACTTAATTAACACCTTTTGACCAACTGACAAGGTTTTTAAACGACCAGGACGTTTAGCTGATTTCTCTCTTGTAGCATCCGCAGATGCAATATTTCGTAGAGCCAGGTTGACAACTTCAGAATGCCGCAGTTTCCGTGAAGGCGGAAAAGGAACGATTTCAGAAATGCGATTTGTCGGTGCTTTATTTTTTAATATCAATATAGGCGGTAAAGAAGTTGAATCATTAGGGAGTTCATTCAGAATGTTTTGAAAAATATGAAGATACTGATCCCACGTTCTGTGATTCTGATGACAATAAAGACGACCCAATTTATTGATTTCCTTCATCCATCTCTCTTAAGCGTTAGATTGAGGGTGAAAAAGTGAAATGAAAATTGGTTTAATCTTACAAAGCCGTAGAGTACGAAGCCAAATTTTAGAGCGAAACTGTGATCCATTATCTGATATAACCTTGTCAACATGACCCACTTCTTTAAGAAAATGTTTGATGAAAGCATTAGATACCGAACGAGCTGTTGCTTTGCGTAAAGGTGTAAAACACACATATTTTGATGTCAATTCCACTGCTACCAAAATGTACGCAAAACCATTAGTAGAATGAACCACTGGACCGAACAAATCGACTGCAGCCATCTCCTTTAATTTCGCTGGAATTATAGGAAACAATGGTGCTCTGTGAGAAATAGTTGGCGGCTTAGCCTTTTGAGATAATTTGCATTTGGCAAGAACAGATCAGCAATAGTTTTCTGCACTACAACGCCGTTATCTTCTATCTCTTGAAATAAAAGTGCACCTAGGCCTTTGTATGATGAGTCCGTCGCCAAACAAAAATCTTTAGATAAATCCGGATGTGAAAGAAGTGGAGCAGCGACTAAAGCATCACGAAGTTGTTCAAATTGTGACTGAGCTTCCTGATCCCAACACCAATTAGAATTCTTTCCAGATAGTTCACATAAACGAGGTGTGGCCAAATTGTCCAATCTAACAAAGGGTCTAAAAAAATTACAGACACCAAGGAAACTACGAACATCACGTTTTGTAGTAGGATCAGCATAATTACAAATAGCGTCTAGTTTCTCAGGATCAGGAAGAATACCTTCTGTAGAAATAATATGACCAAGAAATTTCCCCTGAGAACGACCAAATTCAGATTTTTTCAAGTTCACTGTAATGCCAACTCTTGCAAAAATACATAATAATGAAACCAAAAGTTTGTTATGCTCACTCCAAGAACGTTTAGCAATAAGAATATCGTCAACATATGAAGTAATATTGTCACGAAGATAAACAGGTAAAATTTCGTTTAAACTACGAATGAATTCTGCTCAAGATACGATAAGTCCAAACGGTAATTTCCGAAATCGCTTTTGGGTAAATTAGTCATATCTGGTTATTCTTTACCGACTCTCTAGATAGATTGATAGTCGAAGAGTTGTTTTGATAGATACAAAGAATAGTAGAAGAGTAGGCAGCGGTGCAGAGAAGTAATAGGGAAATAGCACCACTACAGCTCGGGGCCCTGTGCACACTACGGCACATATTCACTTAGTGTAGCGAATCCCCTGAGGACTTAAATAGCCGCACATAAATTCCGGTTTGTGAGTTATTGGCCAATTTGGTGGAAGTGCGTGCTTAAATTGACCTAACCATGAACATGGATGTATGTCATTCTTAGAATTGCGAAAGATCTTAAATTTCCGAACAGTTAAGAAGTGTTTATAGCCAAAGTTTTCTCCTCGTGGCGACAAAGACCTACCGCGTCTGTCCCAGTCCGAATGTCGATTATTGTCAAGTTCGCGCGCCTGGCGCTCTCTTGTTGCATCTCGTAAATGAAACAAATTATTTTCTTCAAACCCGCTGCTATCCGTGATTCTAAATTTCTTCTACTGTCTTTTCCTACGATTTCGCCCTCAATTTGTTTGACTTGCTTTCGTAAAGCCTCAAATTCCCTTTTGACGCGTTCATTAAATTTTCCCTGATTTTCAACATGTTTATTTATGTTGTGGTACTCTTCTGTTTCTGCAAATGGCAATGGAGCTGTATCATCTGAATCTCTATCCCAATTTAAACTAAGACTTGTCAATTTATCTGAAATCTCCTCAACTCTTTCCGATAAGTCACCTATTTTTTCTTTCTGTTTATTTACGTCTTCCGTAAGTGTTGCGACTCGGGTTTCAGTAATGATACACTTAGTAGTTAACTGTTCATACTGTTGTGTTAGGTTATTTATTCTGTCATTTGGTACGGATTACTCGATTCTTTGAAGTAATCCTTTCTTATCATGTGCACGTTGTAAATTTAACTCAGATAACTTTTGTACTATCACGCGATCTCTTTTTTCCTGTTCTCTATCCTGTTCCTTTTGTCTGATTTCTATTGAAATTAATCTATTATTGTGAGCATTCAAAATCGGTTGTACTTCTTCTTTAATTTCTTTCTTTAATTCATCTTTCATGTTTCTGAAACATGTCCCTATTCGTGAATCTAACCGTGTTTCCATTGTTTCCATCTCTGTTTTAATTGTTCCTATTTGTGTTCCCAAATTTAATATTGCATTCATCAACTGCTCCATGTTAACTGGTTCAAAAATCTTTTCGCCCCTAACATTTCCCGCAAAACTAACTTCCTTCGGCTTAGCCGTAAAGCTCTCTGTGTTCGATACTATTCCAGAGTCTTCTATCGTTAATCTCGTATTCTGAAAATGTTGTGATTGTGAAAAATTTTGAATTGGTTGCGGACTATTTTCCCTGCTTATTAAATTATTTTCTACTTCATTATTCATCATACTGTTCTCCTTTGTTGGCGAGTGCGCCATGTTAACAATTTCGTCATTCTCACTATTCATCATTTTCGCCTTTTTCATCGATCGCGTAATCATTTACAAAACATACAAAACTCGTCACAATACGAAAATTACAGAGAATATAACACGTTATCACCAACAATACCATTCACACGAAATGCTTCCCTCAAACACGATTAACGAACAATTGAAATCTTCGTAATTGCACAAAATTGTCAAACCCATATACAAGACAACAAAAATTAAATTCCGCACAAAATACCATTAGAAGAATGACAATTACCAAATCTACACATGCAATATAGACTACAATTACTAAACTACAAATTACTACAACAATACTATTGTCTGCTATTTTTACTATCAGAAGAATTCCAAGGGACGATCCGAAGCAGCGGTCGCCGCGTGCATGGGGGCTTAATTAAAAATATGAATGCAAATACTTTATATTTTTTTAGTAGCTGTATGTCCGATTACGAAGTCTCGTAACCGGTTGGCCCTGACTAGTATTTGTACGCAATCTGACTGCTTAGAACAACAACAAAGAATGAAAGAAAACTTCCGTTAACACAATTAATTAATTAAGTCCCCAGCAACTATAAAACCTAGGATACAACAAAACACAAGTGTCTCTGTTCTGTGTGTGGAAGTGTGATTCAACGTACACATCTGGCACGGTTCTTCCTCAGTAAGACCAGATATTTTAAACACCATTTATACTGAAGTAATTAAAAAAAACAGAAATACTATAATTGCACATAGAAACCAGAAATACAGTCTAATACAAGAACAAAAGGCAGATGCTTTGTTGACTGAACCTGTGACCAAGAGGCAATATTGTTTAAGACATTGAAATAATGAAAAAAAGGAATTTTTTTACCTTCATATACATTGACGAAAAGCACTCTGATCATTACAATATCTCCATTCGAACAACATGTGCTGTCTAGCCCATCAAACAACTGCATACAACATGGCCTCAAATAGTACAGCTATCAATATCCTCTCAGCAAGATCTGCACAAGCACTCACTACGACGACATCTCAACAACGACTGACTACCGCCGACAAGCACTGCCAGTGGAGGCGGCGGAATAATACTCTTTGGCGCAATCTCTGGCGCTGTTGCTCAGTGTAGCCACCTTTCAACATCCTACTGCATTCCGTTTGCGCGACAGTTGTATTGAGGCCAAAATTTACCCCCCCCCCCATGTTGAGATTAATTGTAGAGATACCCTTTACTAGTAAAGATACCTTTCAGTAATATCGACCAAAATACACTGTAAGAAGGAAAAAGGAAAGATACAACGACGTGCTACAAAGGCATCAACCCAGTGGGAATGAAATCGTTGTACGTGATGTATATGTACAGACATGCAAATGATAACAATTTCAGAAAAATCTAATGTTTTACTGAAGGGAGAGAGAGAGAGAGAGAGAGAGAGAGAGAGAGAGAGAGAGAGAGAGAGAGAGAAAGAGAGCTTTGGAAATTGAGAAAGTCAATAAAATGCTGGTCCATCTCTGGTTCTTAAGGAAACAATTATTTCTCGTGGCATTGATTGACTAAGTTGATGGATAACTTCCTGAAGTTTGTTCTGCCAAATTCTCTCCAACTAGCACGTCATGTCATTAAAATCACATGATGAATGGAGGATCCTTCACATAATGGTCCAAACCATCTCAGTTGGGGAGAGATCCGGAGGCGTTGCCAGCCGTCCAGTGCGTCTCTGGAGTGGCCTTTCTTAATGATTTCCGCTTCGAAATGAGCCACAATGACCAGTGAAAAGTGTCTGGAGACGCCTGAGACCTGTGAGATACCAAACTGACTGCTGCCCGCTATACGGTTCGAAAAACAGCTGTGATAGTCTTAGGTGCCGTTTCATTTCATACGAGTACTCCTACTGCGCCGCCCTTACAGCTCAGCGGTACGTTGTCGCTATTCTACGACCTTTTCGTTGCCGTCAATCACAAGCCATCGTGGGCTTACATTCCAGGAAGATAATGCCCGCACTTCACAGGCGAAATTTTCTGCTGCTTGTCTTCCAGTTTGCCGAACCTTAACGTTGGTAATAGAGGTAACCGCGTCTCTCCAGAATTGAGATAGTTTAGAGCGTAATGGGGAGCGCCCTCAGACCATCAGGTGATTTTGACAATATAAGGCGCCAGTTGGACAGAATTTGGCATGATGGCCCTCAGAAGGAAATGCAACAATTGAGTCTATCAACGTCAAGCCGAAAAACTCTGCATAAGGGCCAGATGTGGAGCAGCGCGTTATTGACTTCCTCAGTTTGGGAAGTTCTTTCTCTTGAATAAATCGTCCGAACTTTCTGAAACTGTAATCATTTGTTTGTCTGTACATTAACATCACATCTACCGATTACCGTCTCATTCCGAAAATTCCTTCATGGTGCATCCTTCTTTCTTTTTTCCTTTTTGAGAGTGTAATGACAGGTAAACCCAAGAAGAATAGTATTGTCTTTCTTATTGCCTCTTCAATATATTCTACGCTTAGTGTGGAAAAGGCATGCTTTCAGGACATACAAAAGCTCTTCTTCAAGCTAGCATTCTTCGGGACACAAAGCCTAGTATTCAATTCACTGTGTCCTTTTCTCTATGTCAGTCTTCATAGAAAATACCACCGCAGAGTATGCATTCAGTGTGTTCCTGTTCACGTTCCACGTCTGAAGCATTGTCATCATTTAAATTTGTGTCAGACTCCGAATTACTGGAAGATTATGTTTCCTACGACTTCTCTTTTTCTTTTTCAAGAACAGAATTTAGCTTCTGTCTTCTTTGATTCCGTTACAGCTTACTTCTCTTTGAACTGTTCGTAACGTTCCCAGTATGAAGAATATGTTAGATAGTTAACAGAATCAGATTTTACTCGAGCTGCTGGTGGCTTTTAATGTGGCCTGTTGATTGTGGTCGCTGGCCAGATACCAATTGGACTTACATTTACTCCGTTTTCTATCTTCTGTATCAAACTACTGATGCATTTGGGAAGCCATTGTCTCTAAGTATATACCTTTCACACTCGGAGTGTCCTGTTTTCGAGAGCCCATTTGTTGCAATTGCCATCGCTATTGCTGTCAAGTAGGCCGCTCCAATTAGTCTCTTAAAAAAAAAGGAAAAAAAGGGGTTTCTACTTGGCCTAGTTTATTTGTCCACAACATTTCTATTTAATGTGCATATTTCACTTTGAATCTTACCATGAATTACACGCATTTTATGCGTGTAATAGAGTAAAAAAAAGATGATATGAATAATGTTTTCTCTTGTCTTATATAGGTAATACGATACTCGTAAAGTACTTCAACAGGATCATCACAAAATTTACAAACCTGTAAAACTGTGAGTCCGAATTCAGCTACTTGAGTGTCAAGTTGCAGTTTTCCTTTTATAATTCATCACGTCATAACACACTTTTTTTTTATTCTGCGTCATCACGCTTCTGACTGGTTTGGTACGGCCCACAACGAACTCCTCTCCTGTGTGAACATCTTCATCTCAGAGTAGCACTTGCAACCTACGTTCCCAATATTTGCTGAATGTATTCCAGTCTCTGTCTTCCTCTACAGTTTTTGCTCTGATTAGCTCTCTCTAGTACCATGAAATAGTTCCGTGATGTCTTTACGGATGTCATTCCTTGATGTCTTGTCATCCTATCACTTCTGCTTGTTAGTGTTTTCCACATATTCCTTTCCTCTCCGACTCTGCGCAGAACCTCCTCTTTCCTTATAATATCAGTCCACCTAAACTTCAACATTCGTCTGTAGCACCACATCTCAAATGCTACGATTTTCTTCTGTTCAGTTTTTCCCACAGTCCATGTTTCACAGCCGTACAATGCTGTGCTCTGAACGTACATTCTCAGAAATTTCTTCCTCAAATTAAGGCCTATGTATTAAACTAGCTGACTTCTCTATGCCAGGAATGCCCTTTCTGCTATTGCTACTCTGCTTTTCAAGTCCTTCTTGCTCCGTACGTCACTGGTTTTTTTGCTGCCTAGGTAGGAGAATTCCGTCACTTCGTGATCATCAATCCTGATATTAAGTTTCTCACTGTTCTCATTTCTGCTCCTTCTCATTACTTTCGTCTTTCTTCGATTCACTCTCAATCCATATTTCGTATTTATTACACTGCTCATTCCATTCCGCAGATACATGTAGTTCTTCACATTCAGTCAGGATAGCAATGTCATCAGCGAATAGCATCACTGATTGCCTTCCACCATGAATTTGAATTCCACTCCTGAACCTTTCTTTTATTAGCATCATTGCCTCTTCGGTGTACAGATTTAACAGTAGAAGCGAAAGTCTACATCCCTGGCTTACAGCCCTTTTAATCGGAGCACTTTGTTCTTAGTCGTCCACTTTCATTATTTCCCCTTGGCTCTTGTACATATTGTATATTATCCGTCTCTCCCTATAGCTTACTACTATTTTTCTCAAAATTTCGAACATCTTGCTCTATTGCACACTGCCGAATGCGTTTTCCAGGTCGACAAATCCTACGCACGTGCCTTGATTTTCCTTTAGACTTGCTTCCATTATCAACCGCAACGTCAGAACTATAACTTCTCTAGTGTTTTTACCTTCCGTAAAGCCAAACTGATCGTCATCTAATACATCTTCAGTTTCCTTTTCCATTCCTCTGAATATTATTCGTGTCAGAAACTTGGAAGCATGAGTTAATAAACTAACTGTGCGTAATTCTCGCACTTGTCATTTCTTATAGTCTTCGTAATTGTGTGGATGATATTTTTCCAGAAATTATATGGATGCCACCAGTCTCATACTTTCTACACACCAACGTGAATAGTCACTTGTTGCTCACTTCCCCCAACTATTTTTGGAATTCTGATGGAATTTCGTATATCCCTCCAGCCTAATCTGATCTTAAGTCATCTTAAGCTGTCTTAAATCCTGTTTGTAATACTTGATCTGTCTCTTCTAAATCGACTCCTGTTTTTTCTTCCATTACTTCAGATAAATCTTCCCCGTCATAGGGGCCGTCAGAGTACTCTTTCCACCTACCCGCTCTGTCCTCTGCATTTAATTGTTAATGTTACCAGCCTTGCTTTTAATTTCACGGAAGTTTATTTTGACTTTCCTATATGCTGAGTCAGTGCTTCTGACAGCTATTTCTTTTTCGATTTCTTCAGATTTTCCACGCGTCCATTTTGTCTTGGCTTCCCTGCAATTTCTATTTATTTCATTCCTTTGCGACATTCTGTATTCCTGAGTTTCCCACAGCATTTTGTATTTCCTTCTTTCATCAATCAACTGAAGTATTTTCTCTGTTACTTGTGGTTTCTTCGCAGTTATCTCCTTTGTGCCTATGTTTTTCTTTCCGACTTTTATGATTGCCCTTTTTGGAGATGTCTATTCCTTTTCAACTGTACTGCCTACTGGACTATTCCTTATTGCTGTATCTATAGCCTTAGAGAACTTCAAGCGTATCTCTTCATTTCTTGTTAATCCTACTTCTTTAAGTATTGATTCTCCCTTACTAATCTCTTAATCTAGTGTTCATCACTACTACATTTTGTTCTCAGTCTATATTTGATTCTGGGTACACCTTCCAATCCAGTGTCTGATTTCAGAATCTCTGCTTGACCATGACTTAATCTAACTGAATTCTTCCCGTGTTACCAGTACTTTTCCAAATATATCTTCTCCTGTTGAGATTCTTGAACAAAGTATTCGCTGTTACTAGCAGAAATTTACTATAGAGCTCAGTTAGTCTTTCTCTTCTCTCATTCATTGTGCCTTTGCATTTTCCTTTTCAGAATTTCTAGGTTCCCAGTCACCTTAAAGCTTGTGACATACTGTCACATATTAGGAACCTATAGTATCGCATATTAGAAATAAATCATATTGTGCTAGAAACCTAGCTTCATAGTTACGCTGCTAGGTTTGGACAATTACAATGAGCTGAAGAGTACTTTGTGAAGCATATAACGACACGAATGTTGCTACAGTAGCTACTCACTTTTAAATACTATAATCCTCCATGCACATACAATCATAGAACTTGAAATTCAACACTTTTAATATTAAGGGTTCTCGATAAGGTATAACACCGTATTGACCTTCTTGTGACTGCCCTACCCCTCAGTCGCTGTGAGAACTAAATTCTGGTGCTTATGGAGTGGGCTGGTCACCTACTGTAGTTAGAACCTAGCTGTCCCACATTGGCTAACATTCCCTTAATAGGCATCTTTCCTCTGTATTCAAAAACATTTCAGTATTGGTAGAGTCTGTTGGACAAATTAAAAACCATGACAAATAACAACGTAAATACTCATTTTCGTAAATCAAATTCTAGCTGCAGTAAGATAAAAAGTAGCGTATCCGTTATTTGGTGTCTGTAGTTTCATACAAGTAGATCAACGAAATTACTGAGTTCTGCTCTACCCTGAAAATTATGGAGAATCACAACCTTAATTCCGGATGGGAAAACACTATCCATACTTGTCCTGTTAATTGGAAAGTCGTCCAATTTCGTACCTGCTCATCTCTTTCGGATCGCTATGGGCGTCCAACTGGATTTTAATAAGTGTTGTGTGATAGAGTTTAAACATATTATTCAGACCCGTTAGGCACAATCGTGATGTCACACATTTTCAAAAGTCGAGGGCATTTGAGCATTGTCGCTTGCAGTCGTACAATATTATTAACAGACTACGGTGGAAGGCTGGTACATATACACTCTAAAACAATAAAAAGAAGTCGCACGCCCGAGGAATTGTCCGAACGATACGGAATCGGTAAATGTGAAGTACATGTACAATCAACCAAATGATTATAATTTCAGAAAAATTGGATGATATATTCAAGAAAAAGAAGTTCTCAAATTGAGCAAACCAATAAAGCGTTCGTCCACCTCTGGCTCTTATGCAAACAGTTATTCGGCTTGGCACTGAATGGTACAGTTGATGGATGTCGTCCTGAAGGGTATCGTGCTAAATTCAGTCTTGCTGAAATGAAGCTTAGAAAGATTTCCCATGATGGGCAAAAAATTTGGTTTAGGATATCGCTGGCGTGCCGCTGTGCTGTAAGGGTGCCTCTGATGACAACCAAAGGGGTCCTGCTATGAAACGAAACGGCAGCCCAGACCTGCACTCCCGGCTGTGTGGCTGGCGACAGTCAATATCCCACCACATGTCCACGGCGTCTCCAGACATGACTTCACTGGCCACTGGGGCTCAGTTCGGAGCGGGACTCATCACTGAAGACAGTTCTACTCCAGGCACTGAGATTCCAGGCTGAATGTGGCCTACAGCACTGCAAAAGAGCTTTTTGATATGCAGTGGTCAATACTAATCGGCTCAAGGGGCATCGTGAACTCTGTCCCCTTTTTGTGAGTCGGCTATTTATGGCCCTTGTGTTTACTGGATCATCAGTTGCACAAAGGATCGATGACAGTTATGAATTTGGGACCCTGAGTGCCTCTCTGATTACTGTTCGGTCCTCACGTTCTCTCTTCTCTCTAGATCGACTGCTTCCTTCTTGACTCTGGTTTCGGTCATGATTCACCCATTCCCACCAGCATTGTCGCGTAGTATCATCGCACCTTTCCAAATGTCGAACGATTCGCAGATTACTCCAACCGGCTTGTTTGAGCCCAACTACAAGACGTCTCTCAGATGTTGACGTCTGGGTACATTGTTCACGTTCTTGTCTGCGAGGCATAGTTACTGTCCGAGTGAGTACGCGGAATGAAATTCGCAAAGACATATAAATCGTCGAAGTCTGAAGACATAAAGTGAAACTGCCTGAATCACGAACAACTCCGTCTACTTTAACCATTGAGAAATGTCACAAATATTGAAGTAGTCTGCAGGTACAGAAACTTTTGTTGGGAAGTCTTTAGAAAAAATATACAACGTGATATAATAGCCAGTAGCAATGTTCGTATGTGGCGCTCATGTAAATGTGCTGGTTAAATCGGTAATAATTATTTTGGTTGCTATGCGCTTTTGGCAAGTCAAATCGAATTGTCATAGCGCTCGTTGTGGATATCAGTGTGGAAAATTAGATTCCACTGTACAAGATAGACCATAGTATTTGCTAGTTTTCGTATGAAATTTTTTAAATCTATTATGAGCTTGCACGGATTTACCACGTAATATATGTTTAAGTGCAGTTAGTTTCTTGCTGATTGAAACCAAAGTAAGTCTTGAGGGATTGGCAGTGAGGAAAGAAAGACAGAAATCCTTGAAATTCTAGTGTGTTCGCGAGATGTAATTAAGGAGAATGCAGTAGTTAACCGCATTCGTGGCAGGGTTAGGTGAAATTTTTTTAACGTTTCAGTAGAGTATTTCTAATAAACATTAAGCTTTTTTTCCTATCTGCTTCCTTAAATGTACCTAATACTGTGGATAATTTTCAACTGTTCAGAATCCTTGCGTTGTCCATAACTGATTGTTAAAGAGCAGGAAATTCGATTTTATAAGACAAAACACGTACTCGATAAATTTCATGTTTATGTTGTAGCTCCTGGTGTCTTCCTGTTCCTACTTTTCCGCAGCACATCCCCAAATTCTGTAATTTCAGTTTAATGTATCTTTGCGTACTGTTTCTCTCGATGTTTTATAACTTGTCCTTCTACACTGGTACTGAATCAGAGTGTGAGGGCGCAAGTGGTAAAGTAGTTTGCTGATCCAAAAGCGTTTCTGTACGATATACTTCAGGAAACTGTAATATACAACGTGACATAATATTCAATAGAGATATTCTTCACCTTATGTTTGTTTTGCAGTGGGTGTAAAGCACTGTTTAAACATGTTTAGGATGTGGAGAATACCTTATTAAATTTATTTCCTTGGAGATAAAAGCTTGAGTAAATCTTGCTACACGATACATCATAGTTATCCACCGGCAGTAGCGGAGAAGATGAAATTATTAAACTGTATTCCTAGGATGGTTATACGGTTCGTTTCTTTTGTTTGATAGTGAAGTATTTCAGACAAAATTCAAACTTGTTATTCTTTCTACAGGCCAGGTCTCTTCAGAATATGTGTTTCATCAATTTGATCAAGAAGATACAAATACAATCATAAACATTCCAACGAATGAACATGGTATTTTGATTTACGTATCAGAGGAAATACAACATACTGAAATATTTAGTCGAAATAAAAGGAAAAGATTTCGTTCCTTGTTGCCTAACAAGTATCGTCCTAAATCCTAGGCACTTCAGTGCAGAACCGCGCTGCTGCTAAGGTCGCAGATTCGAATCCTGCTTCGGGCATGGATGTGTGTGATGTCCTTAGGTAAGTGAGGTTTAAGTAGTTCTAAGTCTAGGGGACTGATGACCTCAGATGTTAAGTCCTATAGTGCTCAGAGCCATTTGAACCATTTGAACAAAGTCCTATTTACAGTCGTGGGTAAAGAAGCTTATTGGTACATGGACTTTTGTGTTAACAGAGAACAACAGAGACTACATACAATAATTGCACTTGTTATAGCGCAGATTTGACCCTATAATTGATATTTATTATGCACCATTGATTTTTACGTACTGGAGCAAATATATAGAATCACTGAAATCAAAGGAGTGGAGAGCACTAATATCAGTCATCAAGTTTCATTAGTTAGCAAAACCATCTATTTATAAGTGAAAAGTTACAAAATTAATAATGTGTTGTACATGAAATACACCCATCAAAAAGTACTTTGCATTTAAATTTTAAGGAACTTAAGTCTGTGAGATAGATGTAACACTAGAATTAATGTAATTAGTGAAGAACAGTGAATACAACGTTACAATATTTTATGGTATTGTGAAATTGCTGTCGCAACAGTTGTGGGCCAGGTGGAATAAATGCTCCACTTATTAAACAATGGAGAGACGCTGTGCCAACATTTATTCAGTGAATGCTGGTGAAACTGAAACTTCGCCCATGATTGGAGAACTGCCAAAGAAACTTCTACTTTTAAAAAATACCGAAGAAATACTTGTGCAATGATAAGGATATTAGTCTCACGAAAACTATTTATAAAACTCAGTCATCAATAATAAACTATCCGTCGAAACTAATAGCAGATATATGTGTGGGAGAAGAGCAAAGTAGATACTGAAGATATCGCTCGTGCAGCGATAATATTTTAGCATCAAGATAATTTCAGGAAAGGAAGAGACGTCAGTTTAGAAACACATGTTGCTTTCACTGACTTCTGAAAATCGTTTGATTGGACCATTAGAAAGAGACTATGGTCAATAACGAAGAAACGAGGACGTCCAATGCATCTTATGCAGCTAATCAAAGGCACGTATGAAAATATCAAAATAATCATAAATACTCACACTTCAAAAACAGGCAGTAAATCAAAGTGACAGGCAGGGAGGTAACAAGTCACCGACACTTTTTTAAAGTCTATATTGAAGACCTCATAAAAATTTGGAAGAAGGTAGCTCAGGAAGGTAAACAGCTAAAAAGGCACTGCAGTACCATCGAAATGCTATGCTGTATGCATATGTAAACGCCTTGTAGATTTAGGAAACTCTGTGCATAAGTTACGCGAACTGACAGGAAGACATTACCATGAAAAAATATCTACGGAAAGTTTCCAGTTTGTTCTAAGACTGTTATGCAACCATGGCACTTGAGCGAGTCTGCAGTTTCAGATATTTAAGCAGTGACAGAAGTCTGGACAAAGACAAAGACAATGAAAACAAAAACAACAAAGTTTAAAAAGTAAGGAGTTAAAAATAGCACAAATTGAAAATATATTAAATAAATTTAGTACCGTGCTACTTTATGACAACGAATCCCGTATTAAGAGATAAAGAGAAAAAATAAAATCAGTCGTAAGAAATTAGGTTCCAAAGAAATGTCAAAGATTCTGCAACATGGGACCACATAAAAATGATAACGCCCTGGCCAAACTGAGAAATGACAATTTAAATGAGAAGATTGAAGAGTACGGGGTAGAATTAAGACACTTCCAATCCCTGTGAAATATTAAAAGCCCTCAGGAACATGAGATGAAGGAAGGTCGAGAAAGTGATGCGACGTCATCATGTGAAGCCAGACCAGGCATATTGCCTATAAGGCTGGAAGTGCAGGAGAATAGGAACATGGAAAAGAAGAAGAAATTTTGGTGATGATAGCGACATGCATATTCTGAATGGTAAGATGAAATGGTGAATTGGATTTCTAGGTTTAAGCTTGACATGCCATTCATACAACTTTAGATTGCTGCATATTACTAAGCTCAGGGAAAAGAGTTCACTGGTCCAGTATCTGGGCGCCAGATTAGCATATACAAGGTGGTCCATTGATAGTGACCGGGCCAAATATCTCACGAAATAAGCATCAAACGAAAAAACTACAAAGAACGAAACTCGTCTAGCTTGAAGGGGGAAACCAGATGGCGCTATGACTGGCCCACTAGATGGCGCGGCCATAGGTCAAACGGATATCAACTGCGTTTTTTAAAATAGGAACCCCCATATTCGTGTAGTACGTAAAGAAATATGAGTGTTTTAGTTAGACTACCTTTATCGCTTTGTGATAGATGGCGCTGTAATAGTCACAAACGTATAAGTACGTGGTATCACGTAACATTCCGCCAGTGCGGACGGTATTTGCTTCGTTATTCATTACCCGTGTTAAAATGGACTGTTTACCAATTTCTGAAAAGGTCGATATCGTGTTGATGTATGGCTATTGTGATCAAAATGCCCAACGGCCGTGTGCTATATGCTGCTCGGTATCCTGGACGACATCATCCAAATGTCCGGACCGTTCGCCGGATAGTTACGTGATTTAAGGAAACAGGAAGTGTTCAGCCACATGTGAAACGTCAGCCACGACCTGCAACAAATGATGATGCCCAGGTAGGTGTTTTAGCTGCTGTCGCGGCTGATCCGCTCATCAGTAGCAGACAAATTGCACGAGAATCGGGAATCTCAAAAACGTCGGTGTTGAGAATGCTACATCAACATCGATTGCACCCGTACCATATTTCTATGCACCAGGAATTGCATGGGTATGACTTTGAACATCGTGTACAGTTCTGCTACTGGGCACAAGAGAAATCACGGGACGATGACAGATTCTTTGAACGTGTTCTATTTAGCGACGAAGTGTTATTCACCAGCAGCGGTAACGTAAACCGGCATAATATGCACTATTGGGCAAAGGAAAAAACACGATGGCTGTGAGAAGTGGAACATCGGCGACCTTGGCGGGTTAAGGTATGGTGCGGCATTATGGGAGGAAGAATAAGTGGCCCCCATTTTATCGATGGCAATCTAAATGGTGCAATGTATGCTGATTTCCTACGTAATGTTCTACCGATGTTACTACAAGATGATTCACTGCATGACAGAATGGCGATGTACTTCCAACATGATGGATGTCCAGCACATAGCTCGCGTGCCGTAAAAGCGGTATTCAGTAGCATATTTCACGACAGGTGGATTGGTCGTTGAAGCACCATACCCTGGCCCGCACTTTCACCGGATCTGACGTCCTCGGATTTCTTTATGTGGGGAATGTTGAAAGATATTTGTTATCGTGATCCACCGACAACGCCTGACAACATGCGTCAGCGCATTGTCAATGCATGTGCGAACATTACGGAAGGTGAGCTACTCGCTGTTGAGAGGAATGTCGTTACACATATTTCCAAATGAACTGAGGTTGACGGACATCATTTTCAGCATTTATTGCATTATTGTGGTATTTACAGGTAATCACGCTGCAATAGCATACGTTCTTAGAAATGATAAGTTCACAAAGGTACATGTATCACATTGGAACAACCGAAATAAAATGTTCAAACGTACCTACGTTCTGTATTTTAATTTAAACACCTACCTGTTAACAACCGTTCGTCTAAAATTGTGAGCCATATGTTTATGACTATTACAGTGCCATCCATTACAAAGAGAAAAAAGTGGTCCAACTAAAACATTCATATTTCTTTACGTACTATACGAATATGTGATAAAAAATGGGGTTTCCTATTTATAAAAAAACGCTGATGATATCTGTTTGGCCTATGGCAGCGCCATCTAGCGCGCCAACCATAGCGCCTTTTCCCCTTCAAGCTAGACACGTTTCGTTCTTTGTAGCTATTCGTTTGACACTTATTTCGTGAGATATTTGGCCCGGTCACGATCAATGGACCACCCTCTAGTTTGCCCGCGTGGGGTAGCCTCGTGATCTGCGGCGTCTTGTCACGGTCCGTGCGGCTTCCCCCGTCGGAGGTTCGAGTCCTCCCATGGACATGGGTGTGTGTGTTGTCCATAGTGTAAGTACGTTTAAGTTAGATTAAGTAGTGTGTAGGCTTAGGGACCGATGACCTCTCCAGTTTTGTCCCATAAGACCTTACTACCATATACTTCGCGACCACCGTCGTGTTTATACCTGCATCACCACTTGAGATACACACAGTCCCTACGATCCTTGCCATCCACTGCTCATAATGTGGGAGGCAACAAGTCCCAGGTCTTTCATTTATGCTTCCCTCATAAGGCCGCATGACATCCATATCCTCCTGTCTCATGACATAGCTTCCAAGTAAGGGGATCCCTCGCATTTTCTGTTCCGTTTGGCGAAGACTGTGTTCAATGTATCCACGGAGTTACTCTATATACAGTGCTTATCTACAATACTGTATAAAGAGAAGTAGATGTTTATCTTTGTTACCAAAAATCTTGAAAAGTTCTTCACCGTTCTACTTGAGCTTTTTACATGAGGTTTCGGACGACCATAAGCAATACTTTAATAATAACATTATTAATATCCGTGGTCTATAAATATATAGAGATACCATATAAAAGAGAAGTGCTTTACTACAGATCTCGAAAAGTTCTTGCCCGACTCACATCAAATTTTTACATGATACACTAATAAACCGGAGGTCGGGCAAAGGTTAGATATCACTTTACGTAATATATGATGTATATACTACACTAAAGTCAAACGTTGCTTGCAAATACATCGATGACTCTTGGCCGCATTGCTTCAGATTCTTACTTGACACTAGGATCAAACACACCGAAGTTCATTAACCGCTCTCCGTTCCACTTATAAACTGTGGGACAAGATCAGACACAATTTTTTAAAATTATAATGTACAGATTTTCATGCGAGAAAGAAGCTGCTGTACTATAGTGCGTTGTGAAAATATGTGGTTTCGTATTCTCTGCTGTAGTATCCTTTACCTATGAGTTAGCAGGGCATTTAAATCATTAGATAAGTTGTTTCTACCTATTTATTCTTTCACCTTATATATAATTTCAAACATCACATGTGTGCACCCGATTTGCTTTTTTCCTGGTTGTCGGTTAAACAGAAAAGAGAAATTTGTATCTACAGCTAATTGCTTTATGGCTACAGTTCCTTTACACAATCTGAATAGCCTGGATTTTTGTCATGCCACCCGTTCGCGGATTAAAACCATGAGAAATGGTGTCAATGAAGCCCTCACAGATTCAGCACTGACAGAGTCTGTTACCTCGTATACAAATGATGTTAATCAATGAACCCATCATGTTATGTGACTTCATTTTCCTATCAGGGATTCGATGATAATAATAATAAAGGAGGCTCAGGGTCAGCGAGAGAGGAGAAGAAGAGATGGACAGAGAGGGAGAGGGCGGAGAAGGAAATTGAAAACGAGGGGGTAGCGGAGGAGATCGACAGAGATATGGGGAGAATGAGTTAGGACATAACTCCTGTTTCCATAGATTTTAGCAATTGCGAAGCACTTCAGTGTTCGCTAGTCTGTTACACTATCAGCATAGGTTGTGGCTTTCCACAGCAACAGATTGTTGCTTTCGTCCTGTGTCTCTGGTAGCATTTGGCCGTGGGACAATAAACTATGTCAGGCTAGGTAGTTCTCATCACAAATAACACTCTGCATAATAACGCGACAGCGCATTGGTGGTATGTCGTCTTGCATTGTTCCGCATGGAATAACCACCCGTCATTTCATTAGTTTTCTGGTACACACTACAAAGCATCAGGAGACCTGTTTGAGGAACGAATAGTGGGTGTTCCTACAGCTCTCTGGACAGAGGCAACTGAAAGTACTAAATGGCAGAACCCTTCTCTCCAATTTCTTTCCATTATCACTAATAACTCGTTCACGGTTGAAACAGATACGCCATGTGATCCAGCGTCGAGGCTGTTGGCCTTGTTGTCAAACGCGCACCTGTAAACCGCGAGGTAGCGCGATGGAATAGCTATCGGACCACGGATATTTGTAGCTTGCCCATCACCTCCCATCGATGTGAGGAGCTATCACGAGAAACACTTGGTTCGGATTCCACGTTGAATAACTGGGGCAGTTTGGCAACACACAAGACGCCGAAGTGCCGTCTCACTAAAAGGCTTGCAGCAGGCTATTTCTCTCCGTGAAGTAGTTTGCCACCCTGTCCGGTCGGATTGCGCAGCGTTATGTCGTGATCGTGTATTGTCTACGGTGCCATTGGAGTGCACTTAGTACCACAGGCAACCCTGTTGTCTCTCAAGAGCAAGTGGTACTTCAGTTGATCTCTGAGAAAACCAGAAGAAGGCAGATATTTTATCGCACATATTTCACGAAAATGATACAGGAATCGTTGCTCATCTAGCATTTACATATCTTGCCAACGACGTTGCTGCCCTACTCATCCTGCACGTGTACGTGTATTGTGTACAAAGAAAAAGCGCCCCGGTGCTTTCTCTCTCTCTCTCTCTCTCTCTCTCTCTCGCACTCGAGCGCGCGCGTGCGGGGTCTCTGCCTTTTTTGTGCCGGCTACTCATATTCCCGGGTCGTTTACTGCACGTCTGGTTAATGGGTCCTTCCTTTGTCCACTATGTAGTGTTTCTGAAGTGTCTGCCGCTGGCAAACGACTGTTGCAGATTAATTTTCTCGCCGAGGCATCTGTCAACCTTGGCTGGTGAGCGGACCGTAGCTGCAAGGATAGTCGCATATTTCATCCCTCGCAGTCAGTTGCTGTTACCTGAAACATGGAATAAATTCAGTTACCTACGATGAACTCGGTGCAAACGCACTAAACGTATTTCAGTTGTGGCATATGCACTCACTCAATGATCAACATCTAATTGTTTAGCACCGCGTTATATTAACTTCGTATCGAAGTATACTTAAGTAACATGATCGGAAGTTAAAGCTAAACAAGAGGCACTTACGATTTGATTGCATCCGCTAATAAGATAAATTGTCAAATACATTATCTGCTCACTATTCACTTTGTAGCGCGGTACGTGGGAGGATCTCGTACCATATGACCCTCCACAGCCAATGAAGAACCGTGTAGGTACCAGTCGGATGTCTGGGACTAGCTCTGTAAGACTCGCTGGCATAGAGAGAGGACGGTATGACAGAAAAGAGTTATCGTGTTAAAACACGCCAATGCCTAGATAATGAAAGAAGTCTTGAAGAAAATAAGTACCGACATAGTAATTATATTAATTATTTTACTTGAGTATCAGCTTCTGTGCCTCGCTAGCACCATCCTCAGGCCCCTGAACAAAACGACAAAATCAAGCATACAATAAACAACAAAGCTCCTAAGGAACATCAGTTGTCATTATTTAAAATTTATTAGACATACATGCATATTAGTAAGAAGTGTAAGAAGAGAGATCAAAAATGTCAAGATGGAAAACTACAATGCATGGCTTACAAACAGCGGTCAAAGCATTGTCCTGCACCCATTAACTCTATCATTAAAAACCGCTTAACATACGACGATAAAATAACATTACGAAATAGAGTAAAAGTTATCTTATCGTAGTAATTAGAAAAGCCGCCACTGAAATATACGCCGAGTCACTTCGTATAAATAATAATAACACATACAGTGATCGCACTGTTACGAAATGTCCCGAAGACAGAGAATCTGTCCAATATATGAATACTGTAAAACAAGAAACTCAGTTAATGAATGTATAAAGGTGATTAAGAAATAACGTAAACTAACCCTAGCAGTATGGGAACGGAGTTTTTGACGACGGCACTTATATATATAAAACATTCTCGGTATTCCTGCCGCGTCAGTTCTAGATAAAATCTCGAGCTTTCGACGATTACCTCCATCATCTTTGTCAGGAGCTGACTGTCCTCACTGCTTTTTTTTGTTGTGTTTCTTTATTGTTATTTCCAAACCTGTTAACAGGCAGGCCAGCAGCAGCATGCTACGCTGCTCTTTGGCCTCAGAGAACACACAAGATACAAATGAAGACATCAAGAGAAAAAAAAACATGGTGGACATAGAAACGGAGACAAACACTTCTTAAAATACATGGACCCGTTCACGGGCGTAGAGTCCAAGATAAAATTTGGTCAGACACTTGGACAGAGACGAATATTGTCACATGTGAACGTAGGTGCACAAAAACGAATAACACTGAACCACTGAAGCACAAAACGACGGCACACGCAGGACACGAGGCGTTGACCTCCGGCGCGCTAATGTTCACTAACCGTGTATGTGTCCGGGACCTGTTAAGAGAGGAGGAGTGGGGAGTGGGAGAGGGAGAGGGGAGAGCAGATGCCAAGGGCAGGGGAGATAGGGGGAAGGGAGGAAGGGGTAGGGGAAGCCCGGGGGAACAGGGCAGGAGGGAGGGGATGGGGGAAAAGGAAAGAATAGGGAAGAGAAGGGAGGGAGGGTGCCTAAAGGAAAGGACAAAGGAAGTGGGGGAGGATCAAAGTTGATAGGAGGGGTAGATGGAGGGGAGGAGGACATCATCAGGGAGGGGGAGCTGGCGGAAGCCACCTTGGGAGAGGGTAAGGAGGGTGGAGAGATGGAGACCGGGTGGGATGTGGGAATACAGGCACGGCAACAGGCGGGGGTGGGAGAGGATTGGTGAGACAAGCGAATGAGGAGGATCGAGTTTGCGGGAGGTGTACAGAATCTATATCCTTTCTAGGAAGAGGAGGAGGTGGGGGAAGGGGATGAGATCATGCAGGATCCGCATGGGGGAGGGGAGACGGATGCGATAGGCGAGGCAGAGAGCATGGCATTCAAGGATTTGGAGGGATTTATAAAAGGTAGGGGGGGCGGAGATCCAGGCCAGATGGGCGTAACAAAGGATAGGGCAGATGAGGGATTTATTGGTGTGGAGGATGGTGGAGGGGTCCAGAGCCCACGTACAGCCGGAAAGGAGCTTGAGGAGACGGAGTCGGGAGCGTGCCTTGGCTTGGATTGTCCGGAGATGGGGTCCAGGAGAGGTGACGGTCGAGGGTGACGCCAAGGTACTTAAGGGTTGGAGTGAGGGCGATAGGACGGCCATAGATGGTGAGATAGAAATCAAGGAGGCGGAAGGAAGGGGTGGTTTTGCCTACAATGATCGCCTGGGTTTTGGAGGGATTGACCTTGAGCAATCACTGGTTGCACCAAGTGGTGAACCGGTCAAGATGGGATTGGAGAAGGTGTTGGGAGCGCTGCAGGGCGGGAGTAAGGGCAAGGAAGGCGGTGTCATCGGCAAACTGGAGGAGGTGGACGGGGGGTGACGGCGGCGGCATGTCCGCCGTATACAAAAGGTACAGAAGGGGGGAGAGGACGGAGCCTTGGGGCACACCGGCGGAGGGAAAAAAGGTGGAGGAGTCGGTGTTATGGATGGTGACATAGGAAGGACGGTGGGAGAGAAAGGAGCGGATCAGACGGACGTAGTTAATGGGAAAGGCGAAGGTTTGGAGCTTGAAGAGGAGACCGGAATGCCATACGCGGTCATAAGCTCGTTCGAGGTCCAGGGAGAGGAAGATGGCGGAGCGACGGGAATTAAGCTGGTCGGAAAGGAGATGAGTGAGGTGAAGGAGAAGATCGTCGGAAGAGAAGGACGGCCGAAAGCCGCACTGGGTAACGGGAAGGAGGCGGTGCTGGCGGAGATGCTGGTGCAGGCGGCGGGTGAGGATAGATTCCAGCCTCACTGCTGCTGTGGTAGCTTCTATATAGCCCGAAGACGGCTTCTGATAGGTCGGCTTATGATTGGTGGGCGATTACGTACTGCTGTCGCAGACGGTGTCACTGTGTGCGCCGGTGGCGCCACCGCTTCCGTTGGAACGTAAACCTTGGAAAGAACGTCTCTGCTGCTTCTCTGCATCAAGCGCTCGTTTCCACGTACAGCTCAGGTGGTATCCGTTATTACGGTTAAAATTCTTTTGGCTCATTCTTGTTTCAACAGCCTCCTTAATAACAGAACCCCAGTACGTGGAGACATTGGACAGATTTTTAGTTTCATCGAACAATATTTTATGTTTGCTCGTGAGACTGTGCTGCGCTATTGCCGATTTCTCCAATTCTCTATTTTTAATATGGCGTTGGTGTTCTGCACAGCGGTCGGAACCGGTACTAATCGTCTGACCTATGTAATTGCTTACACACTCGCAGGTTATATTATAAACTCCAGCGACCCTGAGGCCGAGATTGTCCTTAACAGGGCGCATCATCTCCCTAATTTTCTTAGGAGGACGAAAAATCGGTCTCATACCACATCTACGTAGGACTCTTCCTATTTTGCTGGAAATCGGGCCACAAAAAGGAAGAACCGCAATCGGTGTTTCATCCTGTGAGGTTGCAGCATTTTCACGTTTTCTTCTTTTGGAGAACGCTGCCTTTATATCGCGTGCACCATAGCCATTCTTTCGGAACACGTTCTTCAGATGGTTAACCTCGGACCTTAAGTGGTCCTCGTCAGAAACAGTTTTGGCTCTTTATACCAACGTGTTCAAAACGACTCTCTTCTGAGCAGGATGATGGAAACTCTGTGCATTCAGGTATAAATCGGTATGCGTTGGCTTACGGTATACACAGTGGCCAAGACGCCCGTCCGCCTGTCGTTGTACTAAAACGTCTAAGAAAGGCAGTCTCTCTTCCTTCTCCATCTCGACAGTGAACTGGGTGTTCGAATGTATGCTGTTCATAGGATGAAAGACGTTTACGTATATCTGTGTTTCGCGCTGTCTTCAATAGTCCAGTGGCATCGGCGTTACGACATGGACGTGTAAACAGTGAGGACATGCTAACGCCCGGGCACGTTGTCACGATCAATGTCACGATTTCGGTTGTGGAGGAGCCCATACGAGCTAATCGTCGAATCGGCACGCGTAACATTGCTGTTAAACCATCGATAATCTGAAATGTTACTATAGCTACTTGACCTGATCTTCTTATATATTTTTTTATTTTGCAATGAGACACACTGCGGTTCGGCTGCGGCCCTGAAACCTGACTGCCATTCCCACGAATTCAGCAGTAACAGTAAAACTCTGCCAGTGAATTCAAGTCTTTTTTTTCAAAAAAAAAAAAAAAAAAAAACGAGATATCTGCTCATTCTGTAATCAGTCATACAGAATATAACAATTAAATACTCGTATTTCCACTGAAAAGCCCTCAAATTGAACTAAGTGGGGGTGCTTGTATTGCCAGTGATTGGTCGCACTTTGAAAGCACAGGCTAAAATAAACAAATATGGCTGAACATATTAATAAACATTTTATTGATGAAGGGACACCTGCCAGAAGTGATGTAGTCGAGCAAAATAAGTTGAATGGACCACTTTTAATTAATCTATTTCGTTGATGTAGAGTGTAAAATGTAATCTGAGGTTGATGATACTCGTAAAACAATCGAAATTGCTGTAAGAATGCTGTAATAAGAAAAAGATAGTTTATAAATAAAAATTATGGAAACTTAACCATCCACGAAGTGAACAAAGAGTCAGAAACTTGGGTGTGCAAGACCATTAAACTAATTATTAACAAAGATTCCTCGCAAAGAAGCTCGATTTATCAAACTAGAAAACTGAGTGTAGTTATTTGAATAACACGCAAATTATTATGGATAATACCCCATTTATTTACGAGCAGTTACAACTAATAACTAGCCGGCCGTTGTGACCGTGCAGTTCTAGGCGCTTCAGTCTGGAACTGCGCGACCGCTACGGTCGCAGGTTCGAATCGTGCCTCGGGCATGGATATGAGTGATGTCCTTAGGTTGGTTAAGTTTAAGTGGTTCTAAGTTCTAGGGGACTGATGACCTCAGGTGTTAAGTCTCATAGTGCTCTGAGCCATTTGAACCATTTTTTGAACTAATAACAAAGACGATTGCTAGCGGGTTCAAATGGCGTTCCAGTAAGTATGAAGCACTTCAGGCCACAAGTGGCCCATCGGAACCATCCGACCGCCATGTCATCCTCAGCTGAGGATGCGGATAGGAGGGGTGTGTGGCCAGCACACCACTCTCCCGATCGTTATGATGGTTTTCTTTGACCGGAGCCGCTACTATTCGGTCACATAGCAGCTCAATTGGCACCACAAGGCTGAGTGAACTCCGAAAAATGGCAACAGCGCGTGGCGGCCCGAATGGTCACCCATCCATGTGCCGGCCACGCCCGGCAGCGCTTAACTTTGGTGATCTGACGGAAATCGGTGTACCCACTGCGGCAAGGCGGTTGCGTCCAGTGGGTATGACCAGCTCAAAAATGTAATTAAAGGAAATTGTTGAATACAAAATCCATCACTGAATTCAAAGGAATGCAACAGTAGTTACGATTTAAAGGACACGCCATTTGCGAGTTGCTCAGCAGTCGGACAGCGCTGCTGTAAAAATGCGACGCTTGCTCAAACTGTAAATCCGTCAAAGGCTGCAGAGCAGCGTCTCGGCGATCGAAATTTGCACCTCGCGGATCCACGCGCCACTCTCCGCCATCTCTACAATTATACTATCATGCCAGAACACCATGCCCTGGAGTGAAGAGTCTATCATAGTAACTAGTCAGATAACACAGGTTTTCTCGCAGGGGACAAACTACTAAAGTTCTTGAACAGCCCCCGCTGTGCATTCCTCTTAGTTGTCTAAAGGTTGATATACCAAGTGCTATATCGCCGGTTACTGAGTGCCCCAAAAATAAAGGTGTGGAGCTCCTAGAGTTCCGAGAATACGAAAAGTTCTCACCCTGTGGAAGCACAAAATTGCAGAGTCGTGAACTTCAACACCTTGCAGGGAGAGCAGTCTCGTCAGACTTGCGAACACTTCTTGGACTTAACGGAACTTCCTGACCACTGTGTCCTGCCGCAAATACGGTCACACGCATCAAAAGCGTTCTTGGAATTTCGCGGCCCTTGATAAGCTTAATGGAAGAGTCCTGTGTTCCAAAGCGACCAGGCCTCCCATGCACGACGCTGACTCGCCTGACCTGTTCCACACATACGGAAATACCGTGTAGTACAGTCATTAATGTGTCTGTTACCCGAAACAAGAAAATACAGATATTTTCAGATAGGATAAAGGTCTCTTGGGCGACATGTAACAGACCAGTTACGAAGGAAGGGAATTACGTATTACACAACCTACAGGAAGCTTCAAAATGGTGAGTTCTGTGCACAGTGGGTGCCCAAGCATCTTGCAGGAAACCTGACTTTTGGCTGACTCATCAACAGCAACAAGAAACAAATTTCATTGCTGAAGTTGTGGCATGTGATGAAACGTTGTGCCACCCTGCCTTCAACAGATGAGCATGGAGTGGTGGAAAACAGACTCCCCTTGTCCAAAGAACTTCCAGAAAGCCGGAAAAGTGATGCTCGGTTTCTTTTTTGACGAAGAATGACCACTACCCGTCGACTGGCATCCAAGTGGTGCAATAGTTAACACTACCGTAATTTGCTACACGTGGCTGAGTCTCAAACAGGACATCAAGAACAAGTGCGGGGGAATCACCGAAAGCGATAGAGCTTCACCAGAATAGCACTAGGCACATGTGGCCAAGAATACCCTCGAACTCATTAAAACATTTCGCTGGCAGGTGCTGGAACGTCCCTGATGATTCCCCATGTGACTATCTGATCTTGGCCCCTTAAATTAATCTTTGAAAGGTCAGAAATTCACAGTGTCAAGGAGGAAAACTGGGTCTGTCAGCAACCTAGGAGATTCTACACTAAAGCCAATGACTCCCATCCTATGGGTCTGTAGTCGGTGTATCAAAGTCAAAAGCAATTATGTTTAGTTGTACTGTTCTACATGAACTGTAAAATAATACAGTTATACAGGGCGAGAAACTAACTATTGCCACCAAGAACAACCCCAAAAATATGATTGGAACTGAAACGTTTGTGGGACAAAAGTTACATGGGACAACGGGGGTCACAATATGACGTTGGTGGGGTCGCTTCAGCGATATGGTAAACTTTGATTTTTTTTAATGGCATGCTATTGTTTTGTAGTTATTTTATGATAGTGGCTATCGAGACGAATCCTTTAATGTGTAACAGTAAGGTCTTTGAAAGTCAACGAAGGTCAAAAAGGTGGCATGAACGTCCATTTACAGAAGGCGTTCAAAGTGATGACCACTGGTATCAATGCAGTGCTGCTATCTTCTTATCATGGATTGAGTGGTATTTCTTATGACATCGGCACTAATCGAAGCACAGGCTCTGACCATTCTCTCTCTTTTATCGTTCAAATAGTAAATATTGGCAGAAAACGGCGTATCCATCTAACGTGCCATTGACATATAAACACCATTTGAAGGTTTCGCAATACAACACAGAAAGAAACGGTAAGACGAGTATCGTCGATCCAAGCGACTGTGAATGAAGGATTCCTCCAAAGAACAAGTCGATATACTTCTCGTTTACGAAGTATTCCAACGAAATTCAGTGAGAGCCAGAGACTTACACGTTGAAAGATATCCTCAACGTACTCACCCTACACGTCGCCTTTTCATTTGAGCACACCTTATAGTATACAGCTGATAATGAACTGCACTGACGGTGACCCAGAAACCAGTAGAACAAACAGGCGGTTCCTTACGTCGATGAAAGCTGGAGCTCACTAAGTGAACAGGTAGCCAGAACGAAGTCCAGAGAGCAACAAATAGTAGTCGTATGCGTACACAAACAGTTCAGGGAACAATCCAAATCAAACTGTAATTCATGTGAGGTCAAATATTCAGCTAATCAAAGGCTTCAAGGAACAAGCGAGACTATGTGGGAAGTGCGGGGCACCGGTATTTATAAGCAGTCTCACGTCAGTGGACGCCACTTTTCATGACTGCAACTGCTGCGGCCCCTCTCGTGGGACCGAGCTGCGTCATGGGTATGTAGCCAGAATATCTCTGACCTGAACTCCGTATCCATACTAGGGCTGGGTGAGGAATCCCAGTCACTATTGTATACTAAAATGGGGATGTAGTCAATGCGGTAATTCAGCAAAGTATTGGAAAATAGCAAAATCCCCAGTAAGGGGGAAAATCAGCCTGTTATTGAGAAAAGGATGGCCACAGGTTACAGTCTCCCAGGTTTCGCAAACAAGGTCTTTCCTCTCGAAATAACTTTCTACAATCTGACTGAAAAAATGGCAATGCTGCTTTTATTTTAGCTGCTGATCAAATATATGATCTAGTTAAAGAAAGTATTGAAACGAGGTATTGAAGGAAGGCAGTATTCGGTTACGACTATGGGCGGGGCCGTAATCATTTACCATTGGTTCCATCTTGCAATTACACACTGTTTTTTTAAAACGGTAATTGCAGACTCGGCAATATTTAAAGAGATCACACGTTATTAATGACAGAATAAACATCTGCGCAATTAATAGTGCTTTAAATGTGTTACAATATACCAAATGAGCATAAAATACAGGCACAGCAAGTAATGTTTTAAAAACAAGCCAATGTGATTCCAAATAGAATTTTAAGGCAAGTAATCACAGTCATGGCTGAAAGCCTTTAAAGCTAAGAATGGCAATTATAAAAAAAATAACAAACACAGTAAAACAGCAATGCAAAAGCAAAGGTTTATTTAAAAGGACAAGCAACTGATCACCAAACAGGTGAGACAAATGATGGTAAACTTGGTAGCACAATCATTTAAACCTACTGTAATGCCAAGAATGGCAATTATATAAAAATGTTAGGAACATACAATTAAAGAGAAAACACAATAACAAAACACAAGGGCCAGTCACAGATGGTGCACCAGGAATCGACCTCTGAGTAGGTCTGGCAAAATACACTTTCACTAGGGATGAGACAGGCCGCCAAGAGTTTCATTCACTTCACAAGATGGTAGCTCAGACTAGTGGCAGTCTAACGAATGACTAATGATAATCTTGCTGGGGCTACCTGACGTCCAATAAACCAAATGCAAAGATGTAAAAATACGCAAAAGCCGGAACCAACGGTCTGGACTCCGCCCACAGTATACTGTGCTTAGAGCGCCGCGAACGAGAAAGGAATCACTATCACTAGAGCAGAAGAATCGCCAACCAACCTACAATCAAGAAATCTGTCAAAACTACGTGCCTCACCAGAAAGCAGCGGCAAGGCGAGGAAACGTACACAGCCGTTACGTTCACTAACCCACAGGGTGGGTAACTGGGGCGTTAGCGGCCACGAGGCAGGAAAAATGCCACTGAGTGAACTTAACAAATAGTAACAATCTCAACGCAATAAATAGTAATTAGGAGTCCAGGAAAGCTAATCAGATCCTATTTCTCCAAGCACTCCACTCGCTGGTCTTAGCCTCGGAAACACTACGAGCAGCAACATGAACCCAAGTCCTGGAGAATGGCAAGTTCTCCGAATGGTGGAGGTTTCTCTACTGGAATCCAAATGCACTCAACTTAAAGCTTGCAGGATCCGTTTTACGACGAAGTCGTGCACACTCCTGACCACAGGCCTCTGATCCGGCAGTCAATGCGCGCTGCCAGCAGTGCCAGCGTGTTCTCGCAGTGCGCGGACTTGGCTACTCCAGAGACCCCAAACCGAACTGCTCACAGACACGACCTGGAAGAACCACGACGTCGCCACTACGGTAGGGCCACAGTTACTACATATCGATAACCGCCGCTGCTGCCACTAGCGGACAGGTAACGCTTGGGAAACCAAGTGCCGCCAGTCAACACGAGAAGAAGACAAACAACCGCAAACATGTCAACTAAACGATACGGTCTGGCCTCCAACAGGAGATGGAAACATACAAACAGCACCAACGCGAGCCGCAACATGACTCAGGTATACATAAAATGACTATGGCCCTCACTACGTTTCTACGGAAAAAATTGATACTGTTAGCAGAATGCAACCAATTCTTGCTGGGTCCTCCTGAAACTAAGGTCATCCTCAAACTAAAGGCTAAATTACGAGGGGCGTCCAGTAAGTAAGATAACTCCTTTTCTTTCTAGGTCAAGTCCGACTGAAGAAAGGGCGAATTTGTTGTGAGAAAGTGTGCAATAAAGCCGCTTTAGGTGCTATGGTTTCAAGAAATTCCTGTAGCTGGCGCCCCTATATGTAGTCTTAAAAATCGCGTTTGTAACGGTTGTGCATTCCAAGCAGAGAGCTGTCACTGAGTGCTTTCGGCGGAAAATCAGAGTATCGCAGATATTCGTAGACACTTGGAAATTGAAACTTCCTGGCAGATTAAAACTGTATGCCCGACCGAGACTCGAACTCGGGACCTTTGGCGGGTAAGTGCTCTACCATCTGAGCTACCGAAGCACGACTCACGCCCGATACTCACAGCTTTACTTCTGCCAGTATCTCGTCTCCTACCTTCCAAACTTTACAGAAGCTGTCCTGCGAACCATGCAGAACTAGCACTCCTGAAAGAAAGGATATTGCGGAGACATGGCTTAGCCACAGCCTGGGGGATGTTTCCAGAATGAGATTTTCACTCTGCAGTGGAGTGTGCGCTGATATGAAACTTCCTGGCAGATTAAAACTGTGTGCCCGACAGAGACTCGAACTCGGGACCTTTGCCTTTCGCGGGCAAGTGCTCTACCATCTGAGCTACCGAAGCACGGTAGCATGGTTCGCAGGAGAGCTTCTGTAAAGTTTGGAAGGTAGAAGACGAGATACTGGCAGAAGTAAAGCTGTGAGACCGGGCGTGAGTCGTGCTTCGGTAGCTCAGATAGTAGGGCACTTACCCGCGAAAGGCAAAGGTCCCGAGTTCGAGTCTCGGTCGGGCACACAGCTTTAGTCTGCCAGGAAGTTTCATATCAGCGCACACTCCGCTGCAGAGTGAAAATCTCATTCTGGTGACTTGGAAATTGGTTTATGGGGACTGGCAGTGTGCAAAAGCATGGTGAGTCGCTGGGCGAGGCCACTGTCATCATCACAACAAGGCTGAGCAAATCTATCCAATTTACCCGCGTACCAGCAGACCGCGTCCAACTGTGACTCTTGCTGTGTTGAAACGTGCGGCCACTTTCATTCGGAGTGATCGACACATCACAACAAAACACGTTGCTGCTCAACTGGATGTCTCCGTTGGTAGTGCTGACACACTCGTCCATCACTTGGGGTACTCAAAGATTTGTGAACGTAGGGTTCCTCGCCGCTTAACGGAAGACCATTAAGTGCAACGAAGGACATCTGTGCGGAATTGGTTACGCATTAGGAGGCTGATTGTGATAATTTTTTGTCGAATGCCATCACAGGCGATGAAACATGGGTGCATTACTTCGGAGTAGAAACCAAACGACAATCCGTGGAGTGGCGCCACACATCCCCTGCTCGAATGAAAAGTTCAAAACCGCACCCTCAGCATGTGAAGTCACGGCGACAGTTTTCTGGGATGCTGAAGTGGTAATTCTGTTTCATGTCTTCCGTCTGCTACAACGATCATCTCTTAAGTGTATTGTGCTACTCTCAGGAAACTGGGGAAACGACCAAAGCATTTTCGTCGTACCAAAAATGCAAACTAACCTGCGAGACCTCGCACAAGTCTGCGCACCCCAGAGGAGGTCGCAAAATTTCGTTGAACTGTTGTTACTCGTCGACCCCACAGTTAGGATCTCACACTTTGCCAATTCCATCTGTTTGGCTCAATGAAGGATTCAATCCGCTGGAAGCAGTACGAGGTTCTGTCCAAAAAATTTCGGAACATTCGTAATTTCGTGCCAGCGCTATGCTGTTGGTATCCCTGTACACTATTCTGTTTAATGTGTAACTGCGGGAAGTTTCAGTGTTATACGTATGTTGTTATTGTTCAATGCTGTATTGAACAGAACGTTGTGTATCAAAAAAGGTTCAAATGGCTCTGAGAACTATAGGACTTAACAACAGAAGTCATCAGTTCCCTAGAACTTAGAACTACTTATATCTTACTAATCTAAGGACATCACACACATCCATGCCCGAGGCAGGATTGGAACCTGCGAGCGTAGCAGTCGCGCGGTTTCGGACTGAAGCGCCCAGAACCCCTCGGTCACCGCGGCTGGTGTAACGTTGTGTATCACAGTTTGCGAATTTTGAAGAGGCAGCGTTAGAGGAGCAACACGTCTGCATTAACTTTTGTGTGAAACCTTTACAAAGAAGTTGTTCAAGTGGCTCTGCGCACTATAGGACTTAACATCTGAGGTCAGCAGTCCCCTAAAACCTAGAACTACTTAAACCTAACTAACCTTAGGACATCACATACATCCATACCCGAGCCAGATTCGAACCTGCGACTGTAGCGGTCTCGTGGTTCCAGACTGTAGCTCCTAGAGCCGCTAAGCCACTCCGGCGGGGGAAACCTTTACAGAGAAGCACCAAATGATGCAGGAGGCCTATGAGCGCTTAAGCCATACTAGATGTTACGAATGGTTCAGTCGGTTAAAAGGTGGCAGGGCTCAAGTTAAAGATGACCCTCGTTCACGAAGCCTTGGAAGCATAGTTCATCATGAATTCGTGCCACAGGGATAAACTATTAATCAGTGGTACTATCTAGATGCGTTGAGGCACCTGCGAGAAAATGGGAGAAGAAACTGCCTGAAATGTGGCGAGACAATTCATGGCTCTTGTATCGCAGCACCCTCACATTCACTCCTGTTGGTGCGTGACTGTTGTACAGAAAACGCAATACATATGCTGCCTCATCCTCCTGGCCCCTGCGGACGTTTTCTTTCTTCCAAAGTTCAAAACCGGTTGAAAGGACGAAGATTTGCAAAAGTAGACGACATAACAGAAAATTTTCAGACGGCGTAAGAGGCGTACCAAGACTGCATCAGGATTCGGTAATGACGTTGGGAGCGGTGTATCAATTGTGCAAGACAGTACTTCGGACACCATGCACAATAAGTGAAAGGTAAGCGCAGAAAATTGTTGTGGACAGAGTTCCAGAATTTTTCGAACAGACCTCGTACGTGGATGTCGGGGAGAGTATTGATGCAGCGTGAAGTTTGCTCCGGTGTCGACGAGTACCGTTGCTCTCCCAGTAAGGTGGGGTAATGGCTTGGCATTGATTGACGGTGAAATCTCGCTTCGCAGGACAGAGCGTATCAGGTTGTGGAAAGCGGCCAAGGTCGATTACTGATAGTTATACAAAAAGACTCAACTTAATTCCTCAAACCAATGCACAGTTTTCTCTTTAAAACAAAGATCAGTTCATGACTCAGGGCCCAAGTAACTTTTCCAGAATAAGGTTAAATGATTCCTTTTAAAACTCCAGGATATAGAGTAACGCATGAAGGCCTCACTTTAGTAAAATTGCAATATCTTCTCGGCTAAAGGCCGAAATAATATTTCAGATCAAATAAGTAAATTCTTTAAAAGGCAAGCATTTGCAAATTCCGGATAAAGGACATATTAAGGAAAATTCAAGTTAATTCTTCGGCTGAGACACTAAAAAAAAAAATTTCTTTGGATAATAAAAGAGGGGGTTTAAAGATAAGCTTTTACACAATACAACAGAAAAACATCTTAAGAAAACTTTAAGTATCTTGTCGGCTCAATACCCAAACAATTACTCAAGAATAATTAAAGTCCACCTTACGATAAACATTTACAGAACATGGCTGAAGATAATTAAAGAGAAACACTACAGCCAAAGATTTACATATTACAACCACAGATCCTGAAAGAATCGCGGCTGGAAGCCTAAATACAGAACAATAAGAATTAAAAAAGAACACGGCTGAAGGCCTAATCTTAAATAGTTGTCATGAAATTCGGTTGAAGGCCCTATACTAAATATAAAGCATACAATATTAATATCCGGCTGAAGGCCTGGCACAGTACCTGCGACCAAATAAAATGACGAACACAAACAACAAACAGGGGTGCTCAGAAGTGTTCCAAGCGTCGGCCTGGGGAGGATATTCTAACAACAGTTTAGGTGAGGCAGGCAGCCAAGAGTAACACTAAACAATCGGGTTGCGACACGACCTAGAGACGGCTGAAAAACCAACTAACAACCTAATGAATTCCCTTTGTCGGAACCAACCAACTGCCTATTCCAGTGCACAGACAACATTCATCTGCTCAGTGGAAATCACAGAAATTACACAGATTTCCACGTAAACACACCTACACAAGAACTCTGACAATCGTAAAAGCAATCACAGTGGAACAAGAATGAATCAGTTCGACACACAGAGAGTTTCCACAAGCGGTCGGTGACCAAAACCACGTCGTCCGATGAGACGACTGAACCGAACGACCAATCCAGATCGTTTCTATTCAAGTTACGTGTGTCGGCGACGGTCGAGCGAGTCTTGGCTGTCCGAAGCTGACTGCAGCTCCAACCCGACTCATCTCGATGTCCGTTCGGAACTTGGAGACAAGTCGACCCGGGCACCCTGGCTCGGACCCATTCATGCAGAGGTAACTCTTGCCCATTGGCCACGACATCTCTGCTCAAGGAAGGAACCGACCCACGTCCGGCAAGATGACCAACCGACGAGGCCCAGAAATGATCAAAAGACCAAACACACGTCACCCGATGAGACGAAAAACCGAACGACCATCCAACGGTCGTCCCACTCCAATCTCCTTCAGTCAGACAGTTCATGTGTGTCGCCAGCGGTCGGCGAGCACTGGCTGTCGGCGCCTCACTGGCGCTCCGTGCCCGACCTTACTGCTGCTGCGCCCCGAGTGAGTTCCCAACCCAATTCCAGACACTCCACGACCCAGTTATACTAGCGGTCGCTCCAGAGATGGTACGACAATGCACTTACCATAAGACATGGTATTTATATGCTGCCACTCACGGTCAAGCAAACCAGCAACCAAGTGACGCCAGTAAATCGAATGAAAAGAAAAACGAGGCGACAGAACTACAAAAACAAGATGACGGGCAATAAACGGCATGTCCGCGAGCCGCGCACGGCTCAGACGGATGTGTACTAGAACAGTTTTGAACTAGAACAGTGGGGAATAATATGGTGTGTTAGAATCCACAATAAAACCAACCTTATTTAAAAAAAAAAAAAAAAGAAAAAAAACCTCCTCATATTATTACCTCTGACGGTAAAAACAGGCTCTACGTTGACGTAATGGATGTATCTAAAAGTCAGTCATTTAGTGTCATCATACTTATTTTCATTGTACAATAAAGTGGCATTCACTCCTACATATACGGTGCTTAAGCAACATGTTATTCGCAAACTAACTTCAGTATTTTGTATCGTTTTTAAGAAACTGGTCAAGGGCAAGGCTTGATGTCGCACAATAGTCTCATGTTACGTACGCAACCGCAACGCTCTTCTCCTTGTGCTACTTTTGCATTTCGATTTCTGAAGATGAAAATAATTCTGAGACGCGTAGTGCATACTTTCCGAACAATAAAGACTTTTTCACTCACTATATGACTTTCTATCCGACCTAGCCAACCTAACAACAGATCTCGCCAGCTCAGCAACAGATCTAAATCATATGTGCTAGAATGATCGCTATCATCCTACGGGACTTCATGAGGCACCTTTATTAAACTCTATTTTTGGACAACATATTGGGTCATTATGGCGTCTCGGTCGCAAGATAAGGGGTACCTCTTCTTCTCGAGACATGGTATCCTCCCGGCCAATAAAATTGCTACACCAAGATGAAATGCAGATGATAAATGGGTATTCATTGGACAAATATATTGTACTAGAACTGACATATGATTACATTATCACGCAATTTCGGTGCATAGATCCTGAGAAATCAGTACCCAGCTGTAACAACGGCCTTGATACGCACGGCAATGAGTAAAACACAGCTTGGGTAGCGTGTACAGATACAGCTGCCCATACAGCTTCAGCACGATACCACAGTTCATCAAGAGTAGTGACTAGGGTATTGTAACGAACCAGTTGCTCGGCCACCATTGACCAGACGTTTTCAATTGGTGAGAGATCTGAAGTATGTGCTGGCCAGGGCCGCAGTCGAACATTATCTGTATCTAGAAAGGCCCGTCCAGGACCTACAACATGTGGTCGTGCAATATCCTGCTGCAACGTAGGGTTTCGCAGGGATCGAATGAACAGTAGAGCCACGGGTCGTAACACATCTGAAATGTAACGTTCACTGTTCAAAGTGCCGTCAATGTGAACAAGAGGTGACCGAGACGTGTAACCAATGGCACCCCATACCATCACAACGGACGATACGCAGGTACGGCTATGACGAATATACGCTTCCAATGTGCGTTCACCGTGATGTCGCAAAACACGGATGCGCCCATCATGATGCTGTAAACAGAACCAGGATTCATCCGAAAAAATGACGTTTTGCCATTCGTGCACCAAGGTTCGTCGTTGAGTACACCATCGCAGGTGATCCTGTCTGTGATGCAGCATCAAGGGTAACCGCATCCTTGGTCTCCGAGCTGAGAGTCCATGCTGCTGCAAACGTCGTCGAACTGTTCGTGCAGATGGTTGTTGTCTTGCAAACGTCCACATCTATTGACTCCTGGATCGAGACGTGGCTGCACGAGCCGTTACAGCCATGCGGATAAGATGCCTGTCATCTCGACTGCTAGTGAAATGAGGCCGTTGGGATCGAGCACGGCGTTCCGTATTACCCTCCTGAACCCACCGATTCCATTTTCTGCTAACAGTCATTGCATCTCGACCAACGCGAGCAGCAATGTCACGATACGATAAACCGAAATTGCGATAGACTACAATCCGACCTTTATCAAAGTCGGAAACGGGATGGTACGCATGTCTCCTCCTTACACCAGGCATCACAACAACGTTTCACCAGGCAACGCCGGTCAACTGCTGTTTGTGTATGAGAAATCGGTTGGAAACTTTCTTCATGTCAGCACGTTGTAGGTGTCGCCACCGGCGCCAACCTTGTGTGAATGCTCTGAAAAGCTAATCATCTGCATATCACAGTATCTTCTTCCTGTAAGTTAAATTTCGCGTCTGTAGGACGCATCTTCATAGTGTAGCAATTTTAATGGCCAGTAGTGTATTTATATGAAATGGGCTAATCATAGTGTTGCTTTCCTTGGCCTCTGACTAGTCAAAATGCATGAGGCAGAGGCTGTGCGTTGCGCAGCGTTGGGTTGCATCCACCTATTAGACCGGTCGTGGACGCGAAGTCATTTGAGCAGGTGTTATAATCACTTAGGATATTGAGCAATGATGATGTTTGACCTCGTCTACTATCGACATGCAAAGATACCGAGGCTCTTTCTCTTTGCAACGCCTTCATCGGAGTCCCTTTAGATGGCAGCGGTGTCGAGCGGTGATTCTTTCAAGCGCTGTGCACGGATCGGCTCATGGTCTCTTCATCTCCAGCGAATAGAACAGCTAGACAGTCTTGTGGGACATCGGGGGAGCAGTCCGCACAGAGATTTGATGCAGTGGGGTTGCCTCGGACGGAAGTTCGGCGGCATCATTTGTAGTTCACAGAGTCACGTGTAAGCGAATTGGAGTTCGAGTTACGTTTGGAGTATAAACTGAGCATAGGTGTGCAAATGTGATGCTTGCTGCCCCAGCGAGATCTTCCCCAAGATCAGGATTTGTGTGTGTGCTGCTGAATGTGCTGTGTTCTATCTACAGGCCAACAGGTGCACATCTCGGCTCGTGCCATTTGGTAATTTGTCAGGATTTACTTGTGGATTTTCATGTGACCGAAAGAGGGGAGAACGCAAACGAATAGACAGTAAGTTTCACAGTTTGATACGCAAACACTTCTCAGCATGTGACATCAAAGTACGAAACCGATTACTCTTGCGTAAGAGTCTGAAAATATTTAAAAACATTATGTTCAAGGGTGTACTGTGAGGGGCACATTGTATGGGCAGACGACTCCACGATCATTCAGTATTTTTTTGGGCTCAGTACAGGTAAGTTTTACATACTGATGTTAATGATGACTCGCACAGTGTTCACGAAAATATAAAATATATAAGAGTAGGCGCCTCTATTCTGGAATTTTTTTAAAAATTTTAGAAACTGAAACGGCTGGTTACATCCGCAGGACAGAACAGGTAATTGGGATTGTGGAAAGGGGGCAAGAATGAGCGGCTGCCAGTTACACTCTAACACATATAACTTTATTTAGTTGCCCAAAAATTACAGCGTAAATTTCCGAGCTTAACTATCGACCGAATATGTCACACAATCTTATGGCTTAAGGGAACAACCTCTTTAATTTTTAAAACGGCTGAAGGCCCATTGTTTAAAACCCAACTAAAAGCATACAGATTCAAACCATGGGCTATGAGCCATTAAAATTCACAATCAAATACCAATAAGCAAAGGCAGTACAACCAGCGGCGCTCAGAAATTTCCGGGGGTCAGTCTGCACCTGAAATATTAATGTTCGCTTAGGGGAGACAGGTAGTCGGTCCAACTATATCCGATCCACAAGCTACCCAACCAAGACACAATCAACGGACCCACCAACAAGAAGTCCTACTTTCCACCTGACCAGTACAAAAGGAACTCCAAAGCCAAAACGTAAAAGGTGTAGCCGCCCACAACCTAGTATGCATAAGCTGTCAAAACTAAACACACGTGTTGGAAACTACCTGAATTTTACTTCAGCAGCCAGGGAAGGTAACCGGAACACTAACGGCCACAACGCAGAAAATTACGCTGGTACCCTTGAGCTTCAAATAACCAAACTCCACCGGATAGTGGCCAAACTTTTGCCCACTCGAACACTCACTGTTGCTCACAGGAATACTCCCAACAGCCAACCATGAAAACCAATGGCATAATGTGAACAGACTGGCATCGGTAATTAAATCACCACTCGGGCCCAATGCGCCGCGCGGAGATATCCTGGCTGATATACTCCAACCGACTGACTCACCAGAGCCAGTATGCCGACAAAGTTTAAAATAACTTTTCAGTCAAAATCACACAAACTACACAGAGTTTGACGAACATTTGCACGAAGAACTAGACAATGCTAACGGCAGTAAGTGTACAATAACAGGGACGAATCAAAAGTCGGCACACACAGCCAACCCATAAGTGATCGCCGGCCAAATACGTGTCGTCCGGCTAGACGACCGACCGACGACCAACCAAAGTTGTCCTCACTCCACTCATGTGTGTCGGCAACCATCGGGCGAGTCATGGCAGTCCCGACTGCACTGCTGCCACGCCCTGACTGAACTTGTGCCGCATGCCAACTCAAACACTGCCAGGTCCGCTTCCAACTGACTGGCAGAGCGGTACTAACCCACAACCACGACAACCAGGAAGTAATACCAGTCAGCAAAGATGATACGCCTGGGTTGCCGCTGAAGGGCCGGCAAGGCGACAACTCAGTGACACCAGTAATTGAAATTAATATAACAAGGTGTTAGTATAGTAAAAACAGGATGTCAAATGTGATATGGCACGAACACGAGCCATGCATGGCTCAAAAACCTATAAATTCTTATAGCTTTGCTCTTAGTTAAGATTAGTTTAAGATCAGTGATCTGTTTTCCTTAGATTTTGGGTAACCTCTAATTCATGTCACGCAAGGTGCTTCTGGAATCATACTGTGAGAAAGTTTTATCAGTCTTTCAGTTAGAACTAGAATTACATTCAATGGCAAAATTCTGGCATTACCTCTCACCACGGACAATGCAGTGGCTGAAGGCCTTAACGATCGAGGGCAGCGGAGTTTGCGTAGAGTCAGTGCTAACAGAGAAGCAACACTGCGTGAAATAATCCGGGAAACCAATGTAGGACGTACAACGAATGTATCCGTTACGACAGTGCGGCGAAATTTGGCGTTAATGGTGTAAGGTAGCAGATGACCGACACGAAAGACCGTGCTAACATCACCTCCCTTGTGCTCGTGACGATATCCGTTGGACCTCAGACGACTGAAACATCGTGGGCTGGTCGGATGAGTGTCGATTTCTGTTGGGAACAGGTGATGGTAGCGTTAGAGAATGGCGCAGACCACAGGACCGAAGTTGTCAGCAAGGAACTGCGCAACTTGGTGGTGGTTCCATAATGGGTTGGTCTGTGTTTATATGGAATGGACCGGATCCTCTAGATGTCCGGATACTTGGAGACCATTTGCTGCTATTCATGGACTTCGTGTTCCCTTACTTGTCACCGGGCCATAACTGTTCGCGATTGATTTCAACAACATCCTGGACAAGTCGCGCGAATGGCTTGGACACCCATACCCCCCGGCATGAATCGCAGCGAGCATTTACGGGACGTAACTGAGAGGTCAGTTCCTGCACAACATCCTGCAACGGAAACACTTTTGCAATAACTTGTAGATGCAGCATGGCTCAATATTTCTGCTGGGGACTTCCAACCTTGTTGAGTCCATGGCACATCGAGTTGCTACGCCAGGGAAAAGGAGGAACGACACGATATTAGGAGGTTTCCACGACTTTTCTCACAAGAGTGTACCAGAGCTCTTAACACACTACGCATTAAACAAATTATTAATGAGGTGGGAAACCTCTCAATCTCCAAAGGCTTGCTACTTCGTTACAGACTGGAAGATCGATATTTCGTTACAGGATAAATATATCTGTGATAATCTGTAACATGATTTAATATGGGATGGTCACGAGAGTTTGCCAAACTTAAGCCCTAGAAGATATCATAAGATAATGTGCAGTACCGGAATACAGACGCTCAAACTATGAGGTTTTCTTACAAAATTGCATACATTCGCGCAATGCCAGCAGGCGTAATTGAATCAGGTGATTACGGTACTTTGGCTCACTAGCGTGTCTCAAGGCAATAAAAAACGTTAAAAAAATATTTGGCGATCAGCCGTGTTAATGTTATTTGTTTTGCTTCAAACGGTTTCTACAGATTTGCTGAGTGATTGTAAACAGTAGTACTACCATTTAGTATGGTTAAAATCATACATTCAATGGACACAAGAAATGTTTCGATAAACTCTTACTCATGGTGTCAGTCCACTTACACTGTTTACTTATTGTGAATGACTTACTCTGTTTCGATTAAATCTGGTATCATTGCTAAACTAAGACGTCCGACACATTTTCATTAAAACTACAACAGACGCTAAAAACACATCCGCACTTTGAAATATAGATCTCATCTGATTGCCGAAATTTTCATTAAAATCAACAATGTTTGTGGTGCACGTCTGCAAACGATGAACATAATCCATCATGCAGTGTTCGTAAAAAACGTAACTAGCTTCAACGACGCTATCTCAGTCTGGAAAATGTTTCTCACATAGTCCATCTTCCGTGGTCCTAAAAAGATGGAAATCGGATTTTCTTCTTCTTCTTCTTCTGCTTCTTCTTCATGGCCTTTTCCCATATCTCCACGGAGTTGGCATGTTATGGCCTATGTGTAATTGTTAGTGGGTGTACGGACGTCCCCGATGGCACCACTTCTCACGCCCCCTATCACCCACTTCGCTGCATCTGTCTGCATCTAGTTTTGTTTCATGTGCAAGTGTGAGAATGTTGTCTAAATGTTAGCGAACCGTGTAACTAGGATGGAATTTTGGCATATTCCTTGTATTTACCCAGTTGGATGTGGGAAGCCGCCTAAAGACCATATCGAGACTGACCAGCACAGAGGAACTCATCGTGAGCACCTGGGTGGATTTGGTCCACAGCCGGGGCGCCTAACCGTGTCCCAAAAGTTTACGCTGTAACTCGCTTGCCCATTCGGGCTGGTCAGTAAGTCTGAATGTACGAAACTCTGAATGTACGGTGGATATGATGTGGTAGTGCAACCAGATTTATCATTGTGTTTCATGCTCGCAAAACTTGTGGGACCTTACGATACCATGCTGCAAGCACAGGTTTACCTTCTTCTCCGGCCTAGTTCTGGAAAACCGGCCTTGCAGGGTAGTCAGCGTCGTCTTGTTGCTTTCTCAGTTACCTTAGCCGCCAAGACATTTGGAAACTTTACACGCTGCCGAAGCCAGAAGATAGATCACAACACTTTGTCATAAGATGGCTATGCCTTGACCCTATTCTTTGCTGAGGGATCCCCAAATCGCTGTTTCACAGATTGTCTTTCCGATTTAGTAAAGACAGATTACCAATCTGCGATGATGGTGGTGTTCAGAAAATTTCACCTTCACCCTCAAATTGGTCCAACAGTCCCAACAAATTTCTATTCCATGATTTTCTTTAGATTTGTATGGATCCCCAGAATCCATCTCAAACACTCTTAGCCAGAGGTGAGGATAGATAAAATTTTGCCTCAGGTATTTCAGCCAACATTCACCTTTATACACTAGTCCTTGAGTGTATTATGCCGATCGTCATGGACCAACTGAGACGCGGTTTATTATGAGGTCCACTAGGATCTGACTTGTTGCACACCTCTTTTTCTCCACTATGGATACGTTGTAGTCAGGATCTCACAGTAATCATGTGAACTGCATTGACACTTGTAACAAGCATCGATGAATTTCAGTTGGAACAATCGATTTAGCGGTGAAGAATTCAATGTCTATGTTTTTTTCCAAATTTTAGAACGTTCTCCCACTGCCTTTATCTGTTGCAGGTCGACCAGTAACTCCACATTAGTAGGAATCCTTCAAAATTACCATAACATGCTCACAAATGTATTTTAACAATTGGAAATGTATCATGTCTGCATTCAGCCTTTTATTCCATGTAGTCCCTAGTTTCATTGTATTTGCCTGCACAGATGGCTGCTACTCACTATCTGCTGTGTGAGATTCAACCACATCCGCCCTCAGGGACTCAGTACTCGTTTCCTGGGTAAGGTTCAAATGGTTCAAATGGCTCTAAGCACTATGGGACTTAACATCTGAAGTCATCAGTCCCCGAGACATTGAACTACTTAAACCTAACTAATCTAAGGACATCATACACATCCGTGCCTGAAGCAATATTCGAACCTGCGACCATAGGAGCAGCGCAGTACCTGGGTAAGGGCTCAGCGACCTCAGGATTCCTGAGCTGGGAACAGTAAATTATGCTACCCTCTGTCGCCATAACCTCTGGGAGGTTTCAATGACCGCCATGTGGTGCAGAAGAGGAATGTTGTGTGTCACACAGGGGAAGGGGGATCTTTGGCTTCATTACCTAGGTTACGAGGGTGGTACAAATCGCTCTAAAAAGCCTCAGTCTTAAGATTTTCTTCGCATTGATGATATCCATGGTTGCTGAGGTGGAACAGTTGGTACTGGGCAGTCTCTGCACACCAGTTGTATAAGGCTTACTCAGGCAACCAGGCACCCTAGGTGCTTGTGGGATTGCTATGTCATCCACGGCATCTCATGCACTTAATCCTGAATGTCTGGATGGTCCATTGTGTAGTAGTAACACCTTTCCTTCAAAGCGAGCACAGAAGGATAGCCCTCCTGAGCAATGTTTATCTAATGTTCAGGCATTGTGTCATAGCAGGATGCACCCAGAATTTCAAAATGTGTTTGTTGTGATAAGGATAGAAGATGGTATTTATTTGTAGGTATCACCCTCCTATATCCGAAAAGAGCTTCATGGTTAGGCTGTAACCCTCACATCTGTTACATGGTTGCATAATGGCACATTGCTCTTCGAAACAACGAAATCACAATAAGTTAACAATGTTTCGAAGTCCAACTTTTCGGGTGAGTATCCTACTGAGGTTGAACAGCAATGTACCCTTAACTACAGTCAGGGAATGGTCACATGCGATGACATCACACATAAAGACACTTCAGAGCTAAAGGGGGAATAGGCTGGGGAATGGGCCATTGAGGTGAAACATGTAATGGTTAATGTGGATGGAGAACTGATTCGCTGGGTTTGCCAGATTATACAATATTAAAGCTTGATTTTTAAGACTGAAAATCAAACCATACTTCCCCAATCCTGTGAGGTGTTTGAAGCGCCAGAAATTAGGGCATATCAATCGCAGGTGTAATGAATGAGCTATGTGGCCACCCACTCTGACAGAACTACATCTTGTTCCCCTGACCTTTGTGTCAATTGTTCAGGTCCACATCCAGCATGGAGCAGAGATTGTACTGTGTGTTATTGCACTCTAGCAGTTAAAGGTGTCCAAACTTGTATCTTACTGTGAATCGAAGAAGAAGTCCCTTCACCCCTCAACCTTTTCCAATTCACTTGCTCCAGTACTGACAAAGAAAGCTGCGACTGTGAGTGTTTCCACCCAGGCATCACATATTAACGTCGATAACAAGAAAAACTCTTACAAGTGCACATGTAGCAGCAACAGTTCAGATGGAACAGTTTCTGTCTCCACTCAAACTCTAATGGCGACCACTGTTTCTTCTCCTGCTGTTGATGCTACTTTGGCAAGTCAAATGCTGCACACTGGGTTGGCACAGCCTGCCTCAGTGTCGTCGAATCTGAAGGAGATGTTAAGCATACTATCTACAAGGCAGAATATAAGCAGGTGGATCGCCAGATCCAGAAAGACTTAGAGGATGACGACTCGACTATGGACTTTGCTTCGATGAACCCTTGGGTCCTTTAGTTACTCTCCTTCTGAAGTGGGTCCTCCTACAGAGGGGCAAGGAGAAAACATAAACCTCCCTGATAAATAGCTTCTGTGGCCCAATATGGGAGGGTGCTGGAAACATGTGGAAGAGCTGAAACTGGTGGAACAGGGGAAACCTCTCTCTCTGTGCCTGCAGGAAACTCATTTTAAATGTAGTTATAAACTTATGCTCAGAGGATACAACTTTCATCAGAAAGATAAACTCAATCGAGATGGGGCTAAAGGTGGAGTGAATGACACGTTGGAGTCCACTGCTGTCTCTCTTAGAACAGTTATTCAGGCAGTTACTGTCACGGTGCATATTCCATTCACTGTTACCATCTGCACTTTTTATCTGCTCTCCAACAAAATTCTGCATATATCGAGTATTTGTGACCTAAGTTCACTCCCTCCACCCTTCCCACTTGTAGGAGAGTTTTATTGCACATAATAAGTAAGGTAGCAGTCCATTTTTATCACCTTCCATGACCAACACATAAGGCGACAGTCCATTTTATCATCTTCCATGGTCATCGCCTGGACAAGCTGATTTGAATGATATGTCACACGCAATACTTCGGGGGTAACGGACTTAATTTGCATACCAAATGATCATGAAAGTGTACTTGTGTGTTCAGAATACAATACCAAGTAATGCCTTTTACCATTTACGCATAAATACATCTCAGTAGCAGCACAATACAGTCCTGGAACAGGGAGGAGCTGCGAGGTAACATTTTTCTTTTAAGCTCACATTACAGATCTGGGTCATAGGGTAGGGAAGGGTCATAAATATCATGGTTACAAGGGACACAGCGCAGGTCTCGTGAGAGTTGCGTAGCTTGTTTCCCCAAATGGGGCTAATGGCTTTTGCTAACTCAGGCGTCCAAAAGGAGAGGCGACTGTGCAGTTTACACCAATTGGATGGGCCCAGTTTTTGGAGGTGGAGAAAGAAATACGTAGTTAAAACAGCATGTGGCACTCACATAAACAGTGCATGATATCTACATATACTGTACATATGAATGCCAGTAAAGGCCTGGGCCAGGTTAACCTGTCATGATGGTAAAAATGGTAGTAATTCTGATGAGTAGTCATAATTATATGAACATTCCAAGATTGGTGAAAATGGTAGTAATTTAATAAGCAGTTACAGTTAGGCGAATTTACCAGTATAAAGAAAATGGTACTGATCCTGATTAGCAGATCATTAGAGGACTACAACAATTATTTTGACGATGATTGTGCCGTAAATATTTTGGTCCAAGGTATTCAAAACACTAAGATCACATTCAGTGCAAGAAAAACACTTCAGCTGATCCAGAAGAATAAAGCAAGTGTGTGACACATATACACTAGATAGAAAAATTAAGTTCACAATATTCTAGAGTACTAGCAGCTTGCGCGTTTCTTGTTTTTCTTTTATTTTCTAGGCTTTCCTCCATCATGAGAACAACGTTGAATTGCCAGGGAAGTTAAAGAGCAGAGCACTTTTTTGCACAATTAATGCCTTCTCAAGAACTTTCATATATCAGAGATGTCGGATAGGAACATCAATAATTTTCCTGAAAAGGGTAAAATCCTATAATTGTACATTGACTAGGAGCCAAGCGCTTAAACATTTATAGGGAGAAAGAACGTCATCCCTGTTCGACATGGAAAACAGTGGTAGGTCATTACAGAGTCGCGATGTAGGTGGGTGGTACCAAATCGAGCAGCCCGGCGCTGATCATGTTCAACTCGCTGTGCGACAGGAGACTAGAAATGTAGCGGAGATATAAAGTAAACCACAAGTGTCACATCCTCAAAATGATAGGTATGGGGAAGTAGAAGTAATCCATCATGAGTTAAGTGGGGACGTAGGGGAGATCATAAGTGATGATGAGCAGGACGAGTTAGTTTACGTGGAACTGCACACAATCATAGAGGATAGAATGTCACAAGATCGTAACGAACGTAATACCGGAAGGTTGCATGTTAGTGCACCTGCGCTATGCACAGGGGAGAAAGTTGATAAACGAATCATGGAAAGATTGCATGGAATGGTAACAGGAAAGAAGAACAGTAAACACTATCACGTACTTGATATGTTCGAATTTTTGCAGGAACGGCAAATCCGACAAGAGGTTCAAGAAAACTAACAAGAAGTCTGGCAGAGAAAAGAGGTACTAAATGAACATTTAGCTCGTATAAGAGACTGTAGAGACATTGACATCGCAACAAGGACATATGGAGAAAATATCCGTTACCTACAGAAAGAAACGATGAGAATCCAAGGCGAATTATACATTTTACGCGACGAGAACTCAAAAGAAACAGTGCGAGGAAAGACGTACGTAACAGCAAAACAATCGTGACCATGGCTTCATGTAGGGCGAGGCGCAATACAAGAAACGGTTACGCGACAGAAAGCAACATGCACCTCGTTACCGAAATTCAACAACAGAATTTCCACAACTGACTTTTTTAAAAAAAAAAAGACGCAGTTAGAACGGTTGAAATCAGAAATGTTGCAAAGCATGTAGGAACTCAGTGATAGCTGCAGTGTGAATTCAGAGTCCATAAAACCCTATGTAATCTCATAAAATTTGACTACAGCTCTTCTTGAGGTAAACACGAATAAGACGCGGAATGTTCGAACTGTGGAGAGTGACCAAAGATCAGCACACACAACTACTGAAAAACGGAGTGAACGGAGAAAGAACGTGAAAAGACATCTAGAGCCGAAACTGAGTGTTACGCAGGGCGCTAAAAATCCCATTGCCAGATCAAGCGAAAGAACCATCGATCAAAAACGCACATCAAAGAAACAGACAGTCAGCAGTCAAAATTACGCAAATTACGTGACGTAACATAAGATTAATACCAAACAGAACCGGAAATGTCGCAACAAAATCCGATGGGACATGTGCTCACGGTAATACATGCAGCAGCTCTCAAGCCAGAAAGTCACAGGTATACAAGTACCAACGCAGAGAGTGTATCAAGACACAGCACAGATCAGTCTATAATCCGATGGCGTTGGCCGGGCAAGACACAGAACCGAAAATCGGCTTAAGCCAAGGACATGGAAACATATCTGGAATAGACAAAATGTTAATTGCTATGCAAGTAGACAAAGGTAATTGCGTAACATCTTCAATATCCGATAGCGGTTCAACAAGCAGAAAGTAACAAATTTTTACAACGACCGCATCTTAACAGTCAGGAAGTTAGAACTTTAAAAAGAAGACAGAAAAACATTTCAGAAACGGATCTTTATGAATCAGTTCCTAGTACGTGTACCGGAACATTGGCCACTAGGGTATTAAATAAGCATTATATGCATTCACATGGCAGGTGTTGTAGCAGAAACCGTGCAGAAAGTCATATGACGATTCTAAAACACCTTTTCTTAAAAATGGTCTAATGAAGATCAAAATCGTATAAAGTATGAACTGCTCCAGAAGACCGTTTTAGAACATTCTGGGAGATATTGGGAAAAAAGTGGTCATGGTACTGGACTGCCAAACTGCTGGTCTATGTTCGACTCTTGGGTCTAATAAATATGTATAATGTAGTGACCGCTAATTTTTTTGAAAAAGCAGTCCAAACAAAAAGAAGTAGGTGTAGTTAAAAGAATGCGCCCGAAGTGGCTTGGCCTTTTTCTGAAGTAAAACATGGGCAGATGAGAACAATAAGTATATATTACTAACAAGTAAATAAGTATATATATAACGAATTTTCATAATGATACATAGAACGTATTTTCATAATGATACATAGAACGAAATTGAACCTGAAGTAACTTACTGCGTAATTGTAGCTGATCATCTATGCGTTGGCGGCAAAATATAAATATTTCTCGCACCATGAGTAACACACAAATAAATCTTGCCGCACTGACATGTTTTCCGGGAGACTCTTCGTGAAAAACGTACTTCACTCACGTTGCTAAACACAGATGTATAAGTTTAGGAAAAAAGAGGCGAAAAGAAGCGTCTTTGACTAGTGTTAAAACGTCCTGAGGTCTCGAATTCTAAACCAGCCACTGATTCAATTTTGAAAAAAAAAAAAGGATCATCAGCAATCGCGGCCGGAAACTTCCGACTCATAACGTCACCCACTCTTTGACATCGGCCTTGTCTAGGAGGACGAAGCAGCAGACAGACGTACACGATATTATCTTGTCCTTTGAGGTCGAACTGTCCCTAAAAGGCAGAAGAATCAGGATGAAGAAGTCAATAAAAACCATTGCTTTACAGGTACGAAATGCGTATCAACAGGGCCTGTGGCTAGTGACTGAAAACGCGGCGTGATGATCTCTCCACTGGCAAAAGAATCCGGATAAAACCCCTATTCGGAGCTCTGGGAGGCCACTGCCGTGACCGAGAGAAAAAGAAGGAAAAACCCAACGATAGGATAACAATCTACGAGTCACAGTACGGCCTGTCAGAAGTTTGAACGCTGTACAAAAGATACAGAATATAAAAAAGAAGATGCAAAGGCCGAGGCGATGTATAATGGGGAGAAGTGAAGTGAAATGGAATGATAGTAAGGATTTCTGGTCAGACAAACATAAGGTAATAGTAGCAGCAGCAGAAAATTATATAACGAGGGTAGTTCAGAGATAGCGTTATTCTTACCAGTTTCGGCAGCAAACTAACGCCATCAGCGATCGTTCAGGAATACATGTCAGCGGAAAATGCTCCTGTCGCAGCACAAAAAGGGAAAGATGTTCCTCTAGGAAAGACTCTTGACCGAAAAGTGGGAAACCAGTGCCACAATCCTCATTCCGCATTCCTCAGCAAAAATTTTGGCTTGCGAACATATCCGTGCTGTTTGTGCAGAAATAGAGTAGCAGAGGGATAGTGGCACTGGAAGAGAGAGGATACAGTGCCAGTGGGAGAGAAAGAGAGTGGAGACAGTGATAGGTCGAGAGAGAAAGTGCCACGAAAGAGAAAGTATGATGGGTGAAGACAATTGCAGTGACAGCCAAGGACAGAGGCGATATTGACTATCAGTGAGACACAGTGGCAGTAGAAGCTGAAATAACTGAGAAGGTGAAACTTATACGATTAAGTCTGAAACTGTTGAATCCAACTGAACCTACTGAATGCAACTGAGTGCAACTTCTTAGTCTTTATCACGAGATGAAATTTCTGAGTACATCTCTTTGCTGGTTTTTATCATTACAACACTGACCTACAGAATTTTCTGATATAACTCAAATTTATCTTGTTCATTTACGACCCACAACATACAAACGCAACGCAGTCTGACTGCGAATAATTAACACAAAAGAATGGCCCTGAATTAGAAGAAATATTAACGCTAACATATACTTTTTCGTAGCTCACTTACCTCACAGACAATCTTCCTTACCCGAACTACAGCGGTAACAGCAAGCAGCAACTATAGCCAGCTAAATAAAACATTCTAACGACTGTAGGCTGGAACTACTTATGTCAATAGCAGAGAAAAGATTTTGTTGCAGAGAAAACAATATATTTAGGAGACTTTACCTTATTCATGTGACACCCAGTTCCAAAAGATATATAACCATTTTATATAATCATCAATAATTCCATTATCCAGACATTTGCAGGTATATAAATCATCATTGTACGATTCGTTTCCAACCACCACTAAATCTCCATGATGGACACACGTCGAAATCGTCCGCTCGCTCACACTCCTAACATCCAACCTACAACACTGCTAACTATTAACTGCTAACTGCGAGTCCGTCCAACCACAGAGTCTCTTAGCTGTCAGTGGTATTAATGCAGTCTATAGCGCTGCCAACATAGAAACATAGAAGCAGGGCACTTACAATGGGAGGCTGCATTTTGGACCAAAATTTTAAATACAAAGGTATAGGGGCGAAAACAACCCGGATCAACCCGCCATCCCTCAAGAATTTTTGTGGTGAAATATGGGTGGAGGCAGCAGAGGCAAAGAAAAACAAAATAAGACAGTGAGAGAGGAGACAGTAGCTGTGCGATGCGCTGTAAATCATTAGTAGAAAAATGAGCCAGTGATAGAAAGAGACTCAGATGGTGGCATTGAGAGGGATATGCTGTTGTTTGAATGCTCCGCTACAAAGAGAGAGTGGGTAAAAGGATTTAGAATGTTCTCTGTCAAAAGAGCTCGAATATGTTTGGTGAGGAAAGCGAAACGAGGACTGAGGCTGTTGCTTTCCAACTTTTTTGCCAGAATCTTGAACATAATCGCCTCTTTGCACTCTGACAGGAGATTTTAGTATCTGTTGCACGAAATATTGCCGGCAGAATTCGAAAGAAATTAACAGTTTTTCGTGGAGCAGTAGGTTCAATCAGAGTGCACAGTGGCGCAGAGCTAATATTAACAGTAGTAACTACGGTTGATGAAATGTTATCCAGTATTACAAAACATTTGAACATTCGATGGTATCCTACGGACTGTGGCACGTTATTGCACAGTATTCAGAAAGCGGATGCACCCGAAGACATAGCTCGAAGTGTTCCGATGTAGAGCAAAATGATTCTATTCATATGTATTAGAGTAACTGTTTCCGATTTTCTGTTGTTCTATATTACAAGAATGTAAACATTATTTATTAATAATACAGCGTGTACAAATGCTTTGTTTTCTATACAAAAGCCAGGGCTCACAACTCAGAGTTTAGATGGCTTTGTTTCAGCTGCTATTTTAACCACTTCTGGAATTATTGATTACAGAATATCTACTGTGAAATTTGTTTCTCTTAGTTTCGGGCATTAAAACACGTAAGGTTTTTCTTTTCCGCAAGAGGGGAAAGACAGGTTTCCTACGTATAGAACTGAACCGATAGTTAAATATTCTGTCTCGAGTGTGAAACTTTTTTTCTTCTATTCACATTTTCTGTCAGAATTAGACTGTGGTAGGTAGAAATTTACGTATCATTTATAAATTAGTGCAGCTTTCATTGCATTTAATTTTAATAACTTCGCAGGAAGAAAACAAATAGTAGCGCACCTGTATGATGTAGCCATACTAAGATCATGGTCTAAATTTCACAATCGTTTTCCAATGACGATCTTCCAGCACTTTTGTTAAAATATACCGTTCTCACCATTTCATTAAAAGTTACAAACGTTTCATTACTCCACATTTATTTACTGAAATGCGTACGTTTCAATCAGCGATGACGAGGCATGACAGAATCTCTGACCAGAGAGTTATTTATCGTTGCTAGTCTGCGCGTGACCGCGCGTGAGTGCAGTTGTACGTAGCGAGTCGCGAGAGCATGTAGTTCAGTTGCGAGTTAGCAGTTGCGAATCGGAGTTGTGTGTGAGGAGTCGGCGGGCGTCGACATGGGTCTCTGATCAAGGTTCGGGACGAGGTATATTGTTAAATAAGGTAATGAAGCAGCATTGCGCACATCTGATAATGTAATGTATGTTAATTGTAATTCATTTGTTCAAGAAATGCCCCAATAATAATTTTATTTTCAAACCGATTTTTTTTAAGAAAAGAATCATTCCAATTGAAACAATATATCCTATGCTTTTCATCCCAGAATCAATTTATCAGGTTAATTATTGCATAGGGCCGAAGGTCAGCGCAGCTGGCCTTATAAAATTTATCAGGTTCATGTTAACGTTAATTTTGTGAGGACTTAACATTTTTGCACATTTTTATTATCATTGAGTCTTATTACTGTGGGCAGCTAACATTTGGCACTATTTGCAATTCCATTCAATTCTTTTCATTTTCATATTATTGTGGGAAGGTTACACTTGGCTTTATTCCCATTAATATTTAATTATTGTCATTATACAAAATTCAGCGGGGAGGTTACATTACAAAGAGAAATGTTCAATTTTATGCCCTCTATTATTTCAGAAAACTAGTGATAACATGATACACCCTGTTTAATCAACTATTACAATCAGAACTGTTTGGAATCTAATGAAACAAAAATAGTCGTAAACCATCTCTCTACAATCCCACTGTGTCGAGTTAACACACCAATCAGATAAAAGACTGTACAAAGATAAAATATATTGGGAGAGAATACTAGCACCATATAATGTACATGGAGTAGCCGCACGAAAGAATAGTAGAAAAGAGTTTGAAAACTAGTGATGAAGGCAGTTATCAGGAACTCAAACAATCACAGCCAGGGAACTGGATGACAGCTCAGCCATGACCTACATGACAAGGGAGAAAACTGGTGGGACTGAACGAACTTACAGGTTCGACTACAGATGTCACTAAATAATGAAACAATAAATCGTTTGTAAGCTCCATTTAACTTGGTTTTGTAGACTGGTTTGATTTTCTCTCACTTTACTTTGAAAAGAAAGGCTAAGTATGATACTACACTATTGACCATTAAATTGCTACACCACGAAGATGAATGGCTACATACGCGAAATGTAACCCACAGGAAGCATTCACACAAAGTTGGCGCCAGTGGTGACACCTACAACGTGCTGACATGAGGAAAGTTTCCAACCGATTTCTCATACACGAACAGCAGCTGACCGGCATTGCCTGGTGAAATGTTGATGTGACGCCTCGTGTAAGGAGGAGAAACGCGTACCATCACGTTTCCGACTTTGATAAAGGTAGGATCGTAGCCTATCGCGAATGCGGTTTATCGTATCGCTGTTCGCGTTGGTCGAGTTCCAACTACTGTTAGCAGAATATGGAATCGGTGGGTTCAGGAGGGTTATACGGAACACCGTGCTGGATCCCAACGGCCTCGTATCACTAGCAGTCGAGATGACAGGCATCTTATCCGCATGATTGTAACGGATCGTGCAGCCACGTCTCGATCCCTGAGTCAACAGATGGGGACTTTTGCAAGACAACAACCATCTGCACGAACAGTTCGAGGACGTTTGCAGCAGCATGGACTATCATCTCGGAGACCATGGCTGCGGTTACCCTTGACGCTGCATCACCGACAGGAACGCCTGCGATGGTGTACTCAACGACGAACCCGGGCGCACGAATGGCAAAACGTAATTTTTTCGGAATGAATCCAGGTTCTGTTTACAGCATCATGATGGTCACATCCGTGTTTGGCAACATCGCGTTGAACGCACATTGGAAGCGTTTATTCGTCATCGCCATACTGGCGAGTCACCCGGTGTGATGGTATGAGGGGCCACTGGTTACACTTCTCGGTCAGTTGTTGTTCGGAATGACGGCACTTTGAACAGTGGACGTTACATTTCAGATGTGTTACGTCCCGTGGCTCTACCCTTCACTTGATTCCTGCGAAACCCTACATTTCAGCAGAACAATGGACGACCGCATGTTACAGGTCCTGTACGGGTCTTTCTGGATATATAGAATGTTCGACTGCTGACCTGACCAGCACATTCACCATATGTTTCACAAATTGAAAACGTCTGGTCAATTGTGGCCGAGAGACTGGCTCGTCATAATACGCCAGTCACTACTCTTGATGAACTGTTGTTTCGCGTTGAAGCTGCATGGGCAGCACTACCTGTACACGTCATCCAAGCTCTGTTTGACTCGATCACCAAGCGTATCAAGGCCGTTATTACGGCCGGAGGCAGTTGTTCCGGGTACTGATTTCTGAGGATCTATGCACCCAAAACTCGTGGAAGTGTAATCACATGTCAATTTTAGTAGAATATCTTTGTCCAATGAATACCCGTTTATCATCTGCACTTCTTCTTGGTGTAGAAATTTTAATGGCCAGTAGTGTAATTTGTATATTGACGAAATATCTACTACTAGTAACACTGCATCATGGTCTCGCATATTTATAAAATGCAATACCTGAAAAGCAACAGAGCAGTAGCCATAATCATAAAGCTTTACAGACAGTACTCGGAGTATAAAGGAGACGCCACAGGACGATTGTTGGTAGGAAATGTAGGATGGACTGATGAGCTATCATGTGAGCTCACGTGGAAAGCCGCAAGTTGTGGTAGTGCGTTGATGGTGACCATAGAAAGTCACACAACAGGCCCGACAAGGTTTTTTTTTTTTTTTTTTTTTTTTTTTTTTTTTTTTTTTTTTTTTTAACAAGAGGTGGAGCCCCTCCACGCCCACACCGGCATGATGGCCAACACAAAAGGTCTACTGCCATCTCTGCATAAGGGTTAGTATTCACTAAAGTGAGGTGTCGCAGGATGTGGGTGCTGCGATGTTTGCGTACGTCTGGTTAGGATTAACCATTAATACGCGCTCATCTGGAGATAGATTGGTCGAAATCTGACGAAGGGTAGCGGTTTGAAGGGCAGAGGAAAAAAAGTGCCAAGGCAAGAGCCAAGGGAAAAAAACCTCTGCGAAAGTTAGGTCGGGCGGCAAGAGCAGTAGCGGTTGCCTTGCTGCCTGCGATAGGTTGTGCAAGGATAGGCTTTGTTAGTAGTGGGTATCATGCATGTCGATACCTTGACGTTGTGCGTTTGTGCTGCTCGGCGGCTGGCGCTGGGTGCTGGTACAGAGTCCTCGTTCAGCGTCCTGCTACCTGCAACAGTTATGTTTGTTATCGGTCTTGTGTCCGATAGGTCATATACCGGAGGCACAGTGTGAGGGAGTGTTGGGAGATTGTTCGTGCGTCTGTGGGCGAGCTCGTCGGTGTCCCTGCTGTGGCCTGTTGGTCGGCTCTAATAGCAGCTGGTAGTTGCCAGTCAGTATTGCTGATATGCAGGGGCTTACCGACGTTTGTCGCTGTTTGCGTATGTTAGTTTACCATAGGTGGTTATGCCCTAGCTAGCAGTGTCTTTGGTCGCTTGTGTTTCCACCTGTGGTTGTGATCGTAGTTTCCCAGAGTGAGGATGAAAGGATTGTTCGAGTGTCTCGAGTTCCTGTATAGTCGTGTGGCGTGTTTCTTGAATACTTCCTTGAGGGTATCAAGGCGGTATTCATGGTGAAGATCCACGGTGCGTGTGTAGCGTGGAGCATTGCTAATGATTCGTAGCACTTTGTTCTGTATGATCTGCAGGCGGCGCAGTCGTGTGGGAGCTGCATATCCCCAGACGGGAGCTGCGTACGTCATCAGAGGTCTAATCAGTGTCGTGTATAAGGACCTCGACACCCTCCTATTCAGTGTGCTTTCCCTGTTGAGCATTGGGTAGAGCTGTTTGAGCCTCGCGTGCGCTCGGTTGGCAACGTATTCGATGTGGTCCCCCCATGTAAGTTTCCGGTCCAGCCAGACACCAAGGTATCTGACTTTCTCTCGGAAACGTATTGGGCGTGTATGTAGTGTTATCGGTCTACAGTGTTTGTGTTTGCGCAGTAGTTTCGGTCTGCGTGTGAACAGAACTGCTTCGCACTTGTCGACGTTTACTTTAATACGCCATCGCTCCAGCCAAGGCTCAGCTGTTCTGAGTGCTGTCTGTATTCGTGAGTTGATGTTCGACGGTTTCCAGTCTTGCGCGAGGATGGCTGTGTCATCCGCGTAGACGGCTAACGTCGTGTTTCGTGTCGCTGGGTAGTCATTAATGTACAGGTTAAACAAGATGGGCCCCAGAATGCTTCCTTGGGGTACTCCAGCTTGGATACCGTGTTGTGTTGATTGTTTATCCTGCACGTTAGTGTTGAAACATCTGTTCGTGAGATATGAGTGTATGAGACGTACGAGTCCGTCTGGGAAACCAGCTTCGCTTAGTTTGCGTATGAGTCTGTTGTGCCAGAGACGATCGAAAGCCTTTTCGATGTCTAGGAACACGGCCCCTGTGGCTTTGTTCATGTTGTAGCCGTGTGTTATATGTTCGACTACGCGGAGGAGTTGTTGTGTTGTCGAGTGGTGATTCCTAAAGCCGAATTGCTCCGGTCTTAGGGTGTCGTTGGCGATGCAATGCCTAGTGATACGTTTTAGTATTACCTTCTCAACAATCTTGCTGAGCGAGCACAGCAGACTGATGGGTCGGTAATTTTGTGGGAGGGAGTGGTCTTTCCCTGGCTTCCTGAACATCAGGACCTTGGCCGCCTTCCAAAAGTCAGGGAAGTGTTGGTGTGTCAGGATGGCATTCGTTAGGTGTGTGAGGTATTCTACGGCTTTATCCGTGAACTCCTGGAGGACACGGTTTTGAATGCCATCAGGCCCAGGGGCTTTTCTAGCGTTGGTGTGCTTGATAGCCCATGTGACTTCATTTGTGCTAGCACGTCTGATTTCGTCGCGCGAGGGCTGGGCTACAAGTCGTGTAACCTCCTGGTCCGTCTCAAGTGTGAATGCTGGGTCTGAAGGAACCAGATTCGGCATGAAGGACGCTGCAAGTGTAGTGGCCATAAGCTCCGCCTTCTCCGTCGCGGAGTAGGCTGGGCCGTCTGGTCCTTGTAACGTGGGAATGTAATGTTTCTCCCTGGTGAAGCGTCTGGCCAGCTGCCACACGCCAGGACGTGTGGTATCCAGCCGAGCGAGTTTCTGTCCCCATTGTTCGTTTCTGAATGTTTGGATTTTATTCCGTATTATGCCCTGGAGTCTGTTGACGTGCAGTTTATAGAACGGGCGCCTGGTACGCTGCCAGTATCTCCTGAGGCGGTTCCTCATTGAGATAAGGCCCAGGATTTCCTGGGGCAGGGCCGTCGAGTGTTGTCTTGGTGTTGTAAATGGAATGGTGTCAGTCATTGCGTCTTGGACGGCAGTTGTGAGAGCCTCCACAGCCTCATCGATTTGCTGTGTGTTGTTAATTTCGTGGGTGTCAGGAATGCGACTATCAAGCGTTTCCTTGAACAGTGTCCAGTTCGCACGCTTGTAGTTAAGCATCCTGCGTGGTTCGATGTCCTGCAGTGTCTCTTCCATGTGCAGTATTACAGGCATGTGGTCTGAGTCCAGATCGTTTTCAACCGTTAGGTTGAGTGTGCATGTGATGCCCTTTATGAGGGCTATGTCTAACACGTCTGGCCTATGTCGGGCCTGTGTAGGCACGAACGTGGGAACGTCCGGCCCAAGTATAATGTAGTTTCGGCCTAGTGCGTGTTCGTACAGTTTCTTGCCGTTGGAGGTTCGTATTCGTGAGTTCCAATCAGGGTGTTTTGCGTTGAGGTCTCCAGCGGCTATTACCCGCGGTGCCATGTTGAGTACTGTGCTGATATCGCGTGTTACTATGTTTTTAGGAGGATTGTATAGCGATACCAGTGTGGTGTTGGCTCCGTTGAACTTGACCCTGACGGCCGTAGCCTCTAGTCTTTCAAGTGCTGGGAGCTCGATGTTCGTGTGGTCTATGTCTCTGTGTACAATGATTGCCGTGCCGCCTCCCCTCCTGCCATCCGCTCGGTCGGTACGATAGACGCAATAACCTGGGAGGTTTAGTTGTTTGCGAGGCGTAAGCAGTGTTTCGTTCACAAGAGCGATTCGGATACCCTTTCGCTCCATGAACGCGGCCATCTCGGCTTTTTTGTTTGCGATCCCGTTGGCATTCCAGAACAGGATCTGTGTGATTGTGTTTAAGTCTGCGTTTCGGGGCTGGTGTGGTGTATTATCCATGTAGTAGTGTAAAGAGCGGTGTGATAGTGGCTTGGAAGCTAGTCCAGTTGAGCGTACCCGACATGAACTGCATGAAGAGTTGTGAGACACACCCCATAATCTTCGTGACTATTTCGGTGGTCGTGCGTCCTGGGAATAATGTTTCCATTATTCTCTGGAATGTTGTTGTGATGTTGGTCATGTCAGCCTGGGAGTTGTTGGTCGTGTTAGCGGCCGCTTGTTCCAGTGTTGGCGTTTGGTGAGGGCTGGCCTGCGAGTCGGTTGTTCGTGTGGCAGTTGTGGGCGCCTGTGTATTTTCTGAGGTGAGTGGGTGTGTTATGTGGGTTGTTGAGTTGGTGTCCGGGATGTGTTCATGGGTGTTGGTGTTCTGTTGACTGTGTACTTGTTGTGGTGCGGTCGTGTTCCTCGTGCTGCGGCTGTTTCTCCTTCTCCTCCTCCTCTGGCGCTGTGGTTGTCCCTGTGTGGGTGCGTTTTCTGTAGCCTGTGGTGGGCTGCAGTTCGCGATCTCAGAACAACCAACTTGGAAGTGGTGGCGTGGCTGGCCGCACAGTATACGAGGGTTGACTGAAAAGTAATGCCTTCACCTTCGTAACTCTTCAGCAGTTGGCAGCATTGGTATGTGGCAGGTACTGGCTTATTCTGTAGCCTCCTCTCTACAGCGGGAAGCGTTAGCATTGAGCAGCTGTGTTGTTACAGTGTAAAGTATCGAACCCTGCGCAGACGGTCGGTCAGTGCGATTTAAGCAACGTGCAGTCATTGAATTCTTGACAGCAGAAGGTGTCACCCCAAAGGAGATTCATCGGAGAATGAAAGCAGTTTATAGTGATTGTGCTGATGTGAGTACTGTGCATCGTTGGTCGAGTAAATTTAAAGATGTTGAGGTGGGAACATCTGACCTGCGTGCCAAACAAAGAGTTGGACGACCTGTGACAGCCACCGAGTTTCACAAGAAAAATGTTGACAGACCGATTCAGGACGATCGTCGTATCACTCAGAGAGGAATTGCAAGCACAATCGGCATAAGAACGTGTGGGTCACATTACTGCTTTGCTTGGCTATCGGAAGATCTGTGCACGATGAGTACCGCGGATGCTGAGTCCTGAAATGAAAGTGCACAGGCTAGAAATTTGCCAGGACCTCCTCTCGCGTTACGAGAACGAGGGTGACGCCTTTCTCCATTCAGTTGTGACAATAGACGAAACGTGGGTACACCATTACGATAGGGAGACGAAACGTCAGTCTACGGAACATCGATACAATGACTCGCTCCAGAAAAATAAATTCAAGGCGCAGCGTTCAACTGCAAAAATCATGGCCACGCAGATGGTGTTATCCATGTTGATTTCCTTGATCGCGGAACAACAGTAAATATAGAGTGTCACATCACACCGCTGCAAATTGTGAAACGACGGCTAACTAGGATCCGAAAGGAAAAAGGAAATGTTTTCCTGCGGCATGAAATTGCCAAACCACACACTCCACGTGCCACCACAGCATAACTTCAGAGACTGGATATCACCACCGTACGGCATATTCCATACATTTCAGATTTAGCATCGTCTGACTTCCATCTGTTCCCGACAATGAAACACGATCTGTGGGGACATCATCATGCTTCTGATGAAGACGTTGAGAGAACTGTGAGACTGAGGTTGCGGAAACAGAGCGTCGACATCTTCCTTGACTGCTTCAGAAAACTTGTTTATCGTTGGCAGAAATGTATCCAATTGGCTGGTGATTATGTGGAAAAGTGAATATTGTTAATTAAAGATCACATTATTGTTTCTGCGTCTCAGTTATTAAAATATTCCCATTCAAACTCAGTTAACGAAGGTCGAGGTGTCAGTTTTCATTCAACCCTAGTAAATGCGGAGGCAGCGGCTTCCAAAGAAAGAGTTCAGTATAAACAGCGGTCCAGGAGGTCAAGCATTGGACCTGAACATGTAGTATTCGCTGTGGCTCTCTTTGCCCATGTATTTAGCTGCGTACATCCCTTCCTAAGATTTGCAGTCAGGGGTAGTGTACTTTCATTCAAGTCATCATCGAATTCTTGCTCAGAGAAGCAATTAAAGTGTGTCGCTATTCAAGTGATGCCACTTTTCGATTAGTTCCTGATCGAGTTCCATAACTCTTTCAACCTTCCAGAGAGCCAGATAGCCATTAGCTGACTGGAAAAACCTTCTCCAGTCTCCATTATTACAATAATTACAAGACGACCGGACGTACAGCCCGCCCGTTATCGGGTGAAAGAGGGGTGTTTACTACCACGCTGGACACAGTTTCTCTTATTTCATGCCCTTCTGCAACACATTGATGACAAGAGTGATTGAGTTACTCAAAACAGATGACGTACCTTAATTTTAAAGCTGTATGTCGAAAGTTTCGGGATTAAGATGTGTACCGTGCTTAAAGATTAAAGAGATGAGGAAACAATATGACAATGATAAGGTTTACTTCAAAGCAACGAACCTCTTTATTTCAGTCGGCAACGAAGGTGCGACTGGATCACAACCCGTCCCTTTTGACTATCTTATTTTGAGTAAAGCCCAGATGACAGTTAGCTGTTAATATTTTCAAAGTTAAACTGATTGTCAGTTATTAATACCGCTCTAAGGGAACGTCTTAAAACGTTACTTGTGAACACTTATTACAAGAGAACTCGCCCAGCGGAACGACAAGATCTACCTAAAAATACACCAATAATGACACGGTCTTTCAAAGACAGAAACGCACAGCTTAGTACAACAAATTTTTCGGATTATAACTACTGCAATTACAATCAAAGAATTGGACCGGTTATCTAAATCTAACTACACGACCGCTGTTTTGTTTAACGGCAACCTGTGCTTTAGCACAGTTGTTATGCTGTATTTACGGCCAGGAGCCGATTCATTAGAACATTAATTAATGACCGGGTGTAAACCAGAGATGAAAGGCAATATAACAGCGGAACAAATTTTCAAACGACAACTAGTGTATTAGTACAATACTGCGGCCTTTATTCACGTCCAAAGAGCCCATCAATTAAAACTCTGAGGGTCGGGTAAAACCAGAAAATAATTGGGTGGGCAGGTAGACAATGACACAAATCACCACAAGGATTACAGAGTGTTACTCCCATTTATCAGCAAGCAGTTCTATGGATCCGCGGTTCGTCGTGGTGGTTACTGACAAGGGAACCTCCTCATCGCACTCCCCTCAGATTTATTTATAAGTTGTCACAGTGGATACGCCTTGAAAAACAGAACACAGAACAATCGAGAAAACAGGAAGAAGTTTTGCGGAACTACGAAAAAAATAAGCAAAATATACAAACTGAGTAGCCAATGTGCAAGATGTGCAACATCAATGATAGTGTGAACTCAGGCGCGCCGTTGTCCCGTGGTTAGCGTGCGCAGCTGTGGAACGATAGGTCCTCGGTTCAAGTCTTCCCTCGAGTGAAAAGTTTAATTTCTTTATTTTCGCAAAGTTATGATCTGCCCGTTCGTTCATTGACGTCTCTGTTCACTGCAATAAGTTTAGTGTCTGTGTTTTGTGACCGCACCGCAAAACCGTGCCATTAGTAGACGAAAGGACGTGCCTCTCCAATGGGAACCGAAAACATTTGATCGCAAGGTCATAGGTCAACCGATTCGTCCACAGGAAAACACGTCTGATATATTCTATACGACACTGGTGACGGCATGTGCGTCACATGACAGGAATATGTTGTCGACCCACCTAACTTGTACACTTGGCGAATGGGTAAAAAGATCTACCTTGCCCGATTTAGGTTTTCTTGTGGATGTGATAATCACTCCCAAAAAAGTGATGAAAACATACGAGTTTGTCACATAAACTGCAACAAATGAATGCAACAGTCTCACAGTCGCACAGTTTTCTCTGTGCTCTGTCAAAACATATTTTTTTAACGTTTTCAAATTTTTCCGTGTGTAGACCGTCAAATCCTGCATATGTCCAAGCAAATCTGAATATGTCCTGGAATTTTGGAGAGCGAAGTTGATTATGTATGAGTGCCTGTACTTTGTTAATTGACACACGATCACGTAAGCAATACTGCTCTGTGTACCTGTGCAGCTTAGCAAAATAATTGTCTGAAAACAAAAAATTAAGCTTTTCACTAGAGGGAAGACTTGAACAAAGGACCTCTCGTTCTACAGCTGCTCACGTTAACCACAGGACCACAGCGCTCCTGAGATTACAGTATCCTTGATGTTGCCTATCTTTCGCGTGGACTACTCAGTTTGTATATTTTGCTTACTTTTTTTTTCATAGTTCCAGACAACTTCTTCCTGTTTTCTCGAGTGATCTATGTTCAGTTTTTCAAGGCGTATCCACTGTGCCAACTTATATCTAAATCTGAGGGGGGTGCGATGGGGAAGTTTCCTTGTGAGTTGTGCCGATGAAAGCCAGGTAGAAGAGGGCAGCCAGGCCCCGAGCGGTCGTCCGATACGAATGTCGCCAACCAACCGACGGGATGTTGGCCTGCTGCTTGTAGTCGACACTGACCCCGGTGAAGTACTCCGGTATCTTCGCTCTAAGCAGGACCTGTTTGCGTAGCTCGTGGCTGCGACCGCTCGGACCTCGTGACCACCTTTTGTCGCGACGCTACCGCCGATCCCCAAACTTCGAACCTCCTTCTCGGTTCAGCGAACACTGTATACATAGGGCTATTACAAATGATTGAAGCGATTTCATAAATTCACTGTAGCTCTGTTCATTGTCATATGGTCACGACACACTACAGATACGTAGAAAAACTCACAAAGTTTTGTTCGGCTGAAGCCGCGCTTCGTGTTTCTGCCGACAGAGCGCTCGAGAGACAGTGAGACAAAATGCCGACAGGAGCCGAGAAAGCGTATGTCTTGCTTGAAATACACTCACATCAGTCAGTCATAATAGTGCAACGACACTTCAGGACGAAGTTCAACAAAGATCCACGAACTGATAACTCCATTCGGCGATGGTATGCGCAGTTTAAAGCTTCTGGATGCCTCTGTAAGGGGAAACCAACGGGTCGGCCTGCAGTGAGCGAAGAAACGGTTGAACGCGTGCTGGAAAGTTTCACGCGTAGCCCGCAGAAGTCGACGAATAAAGCAAGCAGGAAGCTAAACGTACCACAGCCGACGGTTTGGAAAATCTTACGGAAAAGGCTAAAGCAGAAGCCTTACCGTTTACAATTGCTACAAGCCCTGACACCTGATGACAAAGTCAAACTATTTGAATTTTCGGCGCGGTTGCAACAGCTCACGGAAGAGAATGCGTTCAGTGCGAAACTTGTTTTCAGTGATGAAGCAACATTTTTTCCTAATGGTGAAGTGAACAGACACAATGTGCGAATCTGGGCGGTAGAGAATCCTCACGCATTCGTGCAGAAAATTCGCAATTCACCAAAAGTTAACGTGTTTTGTGCAATCTCACGGTTTAAAGTTTACGGCCCCTTTTTCTTCTGCGAAAAAAACGTTACAGGACACGTGTATCTGGACATGCTAGAAAATTGGCTCATGCCACAACTGGAGACCGACAGCGCTGACTTCATCTTTCAACAGGATGGTGCTCCACCGCACTTCCATCATGATGTTCGGCATTTCTTAAACAGGAGATTGGAAAACCGATGGATCGGTCGTGGTGGAGATCATGATCAGCAATTCATGTCATGGCCTCCACGCTCTCCCGACTTAACCCCGTGCGATTTCTTTCTGTGGGGTTATGTGAAAGATTCAGTGTTTAAACCTCCTCTACCAAGAAACGTGCCAGAACTGCGAGCTCGCATCAACGATGCTTTCGAACTCATTGATGAGGACATGCTGCGCCGAGTGTGGGAGGAACTTGATTATCGGCTTGATGTCTGCCGAATCACTAAAGGGGCACATATCGAACATTTGTGAATGCCTAAAAAAACTTTTTGAGTTTTTGTATGTGTGTGCAAAGCATTGTGAAAATATCTCAAATAATAAAGTTATTGTACAGCTGTGAAATCGCTTCAATCATTTGTAATAACCCAGTATATCGGCGAGCAAAGACCTAGGGACACAACCCACAGAAACCAACTCATCCACATAGATATTGGCAATGGGGCTTCAAGAGGGGCAGTCGATACTACAACCGAGCGGAACAGTCTACTAATACAATGGCGCCTCTGCTCACACAGGCCACTGCCAGGCTCCTCTCTCTCACTTTTAAAAAGAGGCAGAAGGCATCAGGAAAGAGAAGAAAGGGCTGGGGCTAGCCCAGCAACAGATGGAGCCTGAGGACACAGAGAACGTCCCCGAAAGTGGCCAGGGACGGTGCAGCCTCAGTAACTGTGGATGGACGGCGGCTGGATTCGGGGAGGACAGACCGGAAAGCGGCCACGTGCAGCCGGCGACGGCAGCCCTAAGATGCAAATGAAAGTGCGAGGGACAGCCGGCAGTCACGTTGGACAGCGCGGGGTCGCTGGACTGTGCGCAATGGCGGTGCAGTGGCAGCAACAGTTGCACATTGCGGTGCGGGTAGCAGACGGTTGAGGATACCCAGCAGAAGCGCAGCAGGTGGCGGGATATCACTGATGCCACAAGAGAGATACACCGGTACCGGCAACGACAGCGGCGCCAGTAACACACGGCGTGACGGCAGCCAGCAGCAACAGCGGCAATGGCGGCCTGAGACACCGGAAGGCAGACATCAGCAGCCGTGACTGCGGCGGCGGCGGCGGCAGCGGCGACGGCGGACGGCGGCGCACGGGCAACGCTTCGCAGCAGACGATGCACAAAATCAACTGTGAAACAGTGAGTTAAGAACAAGTGATTATGTCACGAGACATCAGCACTCACTCCGCTGCAGAGATAAAATCTCATTCTGGAAACATCCCCCAGGCTGAGGCTAAAGCCGTCGGCACACCGACCGTGCTGTCGAACGTTAACGTTGAGCGTGCCAAGTTCAACGTGCTGCTGAACGCTCAGGAACGATGCGACTTGTGCATACGGTACGTGGGCCCCAACGTGATATACGCGATCGCAACGCACTCCAGCGGCACTTGAGGGATGCTTTTAGTTCGTAATCACACTGTTTACTCAACGAGCGCGCATAAAATTCCCACGCTAGCTCTATTAAAATGCACATTTACTCCATCGTCCACGAAAAGGAAAGTACCATGTCCAATCAATAAGGACACAGGTTTATAAAAGTTCCATTACAAACAGTGCATTACAAATTTGGAATACTTCTCCGCATAAGATAAATATTATTTCATCATTCCCACATTTTAGTAAAACCCCAAGGTCAGTCTTACTTGATCACTGTTCCTACGCTGTAGCGGAATCTTTGCGACATGTGAATTACGAAGCGTAAAAGAAAAAGGTGCAAAATATCTTTATACAAGTAGCGCAAACTGTCCTGTAGAGTAAGCCAATCGAACAAAGTCACCTCTCAAAGAAGGTGAACTTATATTTACATAACATCAAATATTATAGTATATGCTTATATCAAACTAATAATGAAGTATCAGTACCTAATAAAAGCGCAAATGTTCAAGGAAAAAATTATTTGAAAGGGTCAAGACGCGAACTACTGCCCCAACAACTAACCTATCGGAGAACAGTGACGCTATTCATTACGCTTTTTTTTTATATAGTTCGTTGCGTTTGACCTAGGCGGACGTCACAAGACATCCGTGCAAGTTGATCGTTGATTCCCTTACTCAGTTTTTTTATTACAAAGGGCAAGTAGCCCTCTGACCGAACACGCTGAGCTACCGTGCCGGCTACGCTAACCCACCTTCACACCAATTACAACCAATAATATTATCTTACCCCTTGCTGAAAACCTTAATCGTATATGTGTTACTAATTGAAATTTAATTACAACAGATAGTACCAGGACCAATGCGTTTTGTGTGGATCTTCAGTGTGTCGCTGCCTTCAAATAGCCTACTCTCATAACACGCAAGTAAAATAATTCTTTTGCCACGAATTTCTCATTATTTTATTGGAACGAATCACACAGTTAACAACGGGTTTTCCAGTGATTCTCAATTTCCTGGTGCTCAGAAACGGCATATATACATATAGACTTGAAATGAAAGCCAATATGGCGCCTCACAACTCTGTACTGAAGGGAGACGGCGTGCTTGTGACGTAGGTGGCGTTGTGCCATCTCATTGGTCAACGCTCAAATGCATGCTCAGAATATCTGACATGCCAGATATTGCTCTGCACGTTCGGAAAGACTCCCGAGCGCGCTATTCCACGCTATGACGTCAGAAACTCGGCAAGCTCAACGCTCAACGTTCGGGTGCACGGTCCGTGTGCCGACGGCTTTAGCCATGTCTCCGCAATATCCTTTCTTTCAGGAGTGCTAGTTCTGCAAGGTTCGCAGGAGAGCTTCTGTGAAGTTTGGAAGGTACGAGACGAGGTACTGGCAGAAGTAAAAGCTGTGAGGACGGGGCGTGAGTCGTGCTTTAGATAGCTCAGATTGTAGAGCACTTGCCCGCGAAAGGCGAAGGTCCCGAGTCTCAGTCCGGCACACAGTTTTAATCTGCCAGGAAGATTCAGGCAGTAGATTTGTTTGTCAAATGTGCTAAAATCGATACCGCAATCGTTTGGTGCCACTGAGAAACCTGTAAGTGAGTTTCTTGTCAATTGTATCTTGTGTTTGAACTTACAGATACAGAGCAGCATGATGCCCTTTTTAAATTGGTTAAAATTAAACAGTGGGCTCAACACATAACAAGTTATTAGTCAGAGATGTAGACGCCACTTTGCAAGAAGTGCATGCGATATTAGTAGAAAATAATGCCAGTAACAATACGCTTGACTCCTACGCATTTCAGATGTTTGCAAGTCGGCAAGAAGGTTGGGTTCTAGGTTGGATTCCATGCAGCACAGTTACCATGCAAGAATTGGTCCTAGAAGACAGTCTTACTGTCACTTGAAAATTAAGCCAAGCAGTGGCTATGCAAGGAATTTACAATGACATGATAAAGACTAGTGAGGTGAGACACTAACGTCAGCAGACGTCATAGAGATAGCTCAGAGAATAGTGCGATAGCCTCGGCCTGAGAAAAGATGATCCCCGCGGTGCAGCGGATCGAATAGAAAACCACCAAGTGTTTCATGTGTTGGAAGCCAGGCAATACGTCGGGAGAGTGTCGTGCAGATAATAAGAAAAGTGTCGCGAGTTGTATCAAGGAAAGGCTGGTGAGGTGCTCACAATGTAATTCGCCAAGCCATGGAGGCCCATATGTCCATCTGACCTCCGCAACGGGTTTAATTGCAAACCAAACTTTCATTACGCGAGAGATTGGCGAGAAAGCGTTTGCCATGCACAGAATGCACATAGAAGAAGTAAAAGCCACGTAAATTACGTAATGGCGTAACAAAGTAGTCGCCCAACGCTTAACAGCGACTGCGAAAGTAAAAACGGGTATATACAAGTGGCGTTTCAGGACAACGTTACTTATTGCCCGAGAATTCTCATGGATAGCTGTGTGCATAGAAGCCTAGTTAGAAGAAGTAGTTTGAGAAACGGTGAAAAGTGTAACTCAGCCAAACGTATTAGAATTCAGGGAATCGCTAATACGGTTGCAATGACACAGGGAACTGCAACTCTCGAATTAAGGACGAGAAAAGGAATGCAAGTGAGGCATCGTTTCGATGTAATTGGGGAAGATGTGCATCTTTTTCAAAGGACATAAAGCCGTACCCAGTTATGTTACCAGAGGCCTGTGGATCCGTGAGAAACGGATTAGAATGAAGGCGGAGCAAGATTGTGACCTCCACCGGGTGCAAATTGACAATGTAAAGCGGAAACTTGTAAATACGGTTGTGCAGGTACAGGAAAGAGAAGGCTCTCTCCGAGAAACCTCAGACTTGTAGTGAAAGGCGTGTAAGGAAATGAAGACGGAGTCACGGAGTCAGCTCCACAGAGTACAATCAAAGAAAATAGTAGGCTGTTGCGAGAGACACTTAAGCACAAAGCGAGATACGTGTGATAAGGCGAGAGCGAGTAGTAACAGAAACTCATTAACTGTTGGAAAGCAACAGAGACAAATATCAGGTAACGTCGGAGAAAAACGAAAAGACCGCAAACAAATTGTACCAGCATTGACAACAGGGTCCCTGGAGGAACAGGTGTGTCGAAAGAATAGAGGCGTGTATTTAGCGTGGTCAATCGTGAAGATGGATTCGGTAGAGTGCCTAACATGTGTGCTAAACGATACAGAAGAGTGTGTGTCAGTAGACTGCCCACGGGTAGTAGCGGAAGCAGTTCCAGAGTTGACATAGTTGCGCCACTCGTTCAGTGTACACTGTGTCAGTAAAAATAAGTCACAGCTGAAATCAGGAAATAGTGTACTAAAAGAGAACATGCGTCATTCGAATGCAGAAAAGAAGGTAGCAATCATAGAATTGTACACCACATACAGCGCACATTTACCACCTGCCTGGAGGCCTTTTATCTTACGAGGATAGTTTGAGGCACGAAACTGAATTGCTACCAGAAGCAGAAGGAAGGGTGATACGTCCACGAGTCTACAAAATGCTGCAGGCACAAAAGGAGGAGCTCCAGCAGGAAATCGAAAATATGTTAAAGGATGGCTCTTTAGTGCCAAGTAAAAGTGCTGGGAATATTTTCTTTATTTTAGATCCGATAAAGGTGGATGCCAGTAACAAGCAAAAATGGCGAATAGTTGTGGTTGTTTTGGGGAGGAGACCAGACAGCGAGGTCATCTGTCTCATCGTATTAGGGAAGGACGGGGAAGGAAGTCGGCCATAACCTTTCAAAGGAAACATTCTGGCATTTGTTTGGAGTAGTTTAGGGAAATCACGGAAAACCTAAATCAGAATGGACGGACGCGAATACGAGTCCAGTGTGCTAGCCGCTGCGCCACCTCGCTCGGTGGTGAATAGCCGTGGACTATAAATGAATTAATGAGATCTCCCTAAATTCAGTGTAAGCGTTACCAATAATAGATAAAATTCTTGATAGTGTAGGAAATACAAAGTATTTCTCGACTATCCACTCCGTGAAGGTCTATTATCAACTCTTTTTAGACGAACAGGATCGAGAAAAGACGGCATTCATCACGCTGTATAGACATTATGAGCACAAATACATCCCCATGGGTCTTAAAATAGCTCCTAATATATTTCAGAAGTTATTGAACATTTTGACGGGGCTAGAAGGTCACAAATTATTTACCTATGTGGATGACATGGTAATATTTGGCTCTTCCTTAGAGGTATGTAATGTACAGCTCACGGAGATATTCACAGTTTGAAGTGGGAGTTTTTGAGAAAGGAAGTATGGTATTTCGTCATATTTTATCAGCCCAGTGGTTGAGGCCAGATCCACAAAAGGTCAAGGTGCAAAAGGGTATCCAAAACCCAAAACAGTGAAGCAACTAAAACGAAAGTTATATATACGCCTTGTGGGATACTACAGACATTTTATAAGCAACTTCAGCTAAATCTCGAAGCAGCCAAATTAATTATTCAAGAAAGAAGTGCCTTACACCTGGGGTGCCGAGCAAGGAAACACTTCTCAGTATTTGAAAGACATGTTTATCAGTCCACGTGTGTTACAGCACCAAGGCTTCGAAAAGAACTTCATAATTACCACAAATGGTAACCAGTGCAGTACTGGCGCGGTTAAAGTCAGGTAAAAATCGGAAGGAACTTACCTGTCACGTACGCCTTGAGGACGGTGAACAAGGCAGAAAGATAAAGCAGTATAGTATTTTGGACCCCCAATATTTGGAAGAAAGTTGCTGATATGTACGGACCATACAGCCCTGATATGGGTAGGCAGTATATCAGATGCGTCATCCTGACTGAGGACATTTAAGTTAAAGCTGGAGGAGTATGACTCTCAGATCCTGCGCAAGAGCATTCGACAAGGTAAAAGATATTATTCAGGAATGCTAGAACTGCATCAAGGATACGGAAAAGTACTGACGGTATGAATTAGGAATACTTATTGTAGCACGTCCGCATGTACCAACGACATCCATCAGTTGTCAGTCGCGCTGTTCGTGGAATAGGGCGCCCCAACACATGAATTCCTTACCAAGCTTGGGCCTAGATAGGGAGTACGTTGCAGGGCGTGCACTGCCATCTGTGGTGATCACACACACTAAGAATCATAGAATCGTGTCCCGTCTTTTGTTTTGTTCAGAGGACATTATAAACAGCAGTGAGTTCATTGTAATTACTGTCTTTGAGAGGAAGTGTAATTTCTGTTCCTTTCATTGTGTATATCGTTCAGTTATCGTCTGTGCTAAACTGCAGCAGTTTAAGTTACTTAGAAGTGATGAAACGTCCCCTTAGAAAAATTATATACGACTGTGCTTAAACTGACACACAATATTTTTAGCGCAACGCAATCTGACTTTCTAAAATCCTTACAAAAGAATGGCCCTGACTAACATCAACCTATACCTTTTACAAATCACTTACCTCACAAAAATCTTCATTACTCGAACTACTGCAATACAGCGAGCGCCACTACTGCCAGCTAAATAAAAGATTCAAACTACGGAAGGCACTAACTACTGATAGGGATAGTTAGCAAATGAAAGATTTTAATAGAGAACAAACAATGTATTTACCTTAATAGTCATAATATATATAGCAGTTCATGACATCCAGTCTTACAAATTTCAAAACTCCACCATCTCTCTCCCCACATCCACCACTGCTGGCGGCTCACCTCCAACTGCGCAACGCTACGCGCTGTTCACATCCAGCTGCCCAACACTACAATGGCAGACAACAATGCAAACTAGCCACAGACTGCACACAGCACAGCCAGTGATTTTTATACAGAGCGCTACGTAACGTTGCCAATAAGAAAACATAAACAGCCTACTTACATAGCCCCCATGCTTCCCACAAAAAATTTTACAAATTGTTTTGGGCACTGGCAAATACAGATTTGAAAAAAATATTTCATAATTACAGTAAGAAAGATACCAAATGCACACACTTATTAATACAATGTTGGTCAAATGCTAAAATTCTCTCACAGTCCATAAAGACAGTCCTAATCATTCATCACAGTAAAATTGCAATGTTTTTCTCAAAGTCTGAGCAGTAAAAGAAAATGAACACAGAAGTAGTGGATTTCCATGCAGTCTTGAAGAAGTAGTGTTGTCCTTCCAACGGTAAGACAGTGCAGACTCTTGACATGCAGACAGGTAATGGGCCACAACAGAGCAAACCCACAGCAGAGTCATTCAAAGTTTTGAAGAATATTGGTAGGTAGGTCATCACAGAGTAGACCCACTGTAGTCCTGGTAGAGACTACGGTATTGGTGGGCCACCAGAGATGCAGACCCACTGCAGTCCTTGTAGAAATAATGATATTGGTGGGCCATCAGAGATGCAGACCCACTGTAGTCCTTGTAGAGATGGCCAGCAGCCATCTGTTGTGACTGTGCGGGTGCACAATCACTATTGAAGAGTCTTGCAGATAATATAGCAAGTCCATAACAACCACTTGTGCACTCACAATTTGGAATTGTCCTTAGAACCAGTAATGCTGTTATCCAGTCCCTTGCTGAATTATTAATACACATGCAAACACTAACAGTCCCTACTTCTCACATATTGTCCATATACTACGACCAACAGAAATGTGTGTAGTGAAATGTAACTTACAAGTTAATAACATGATGAACTGGTGTCAATTACAATTTTATAACATAAGAATACAATTACAAAGGTACAAGATACATCATTAAAGAACATAACAATACAGATAACATTTGTAATACAGGCTTTACAAAAGAATCGAAATAACATACATATCAGTGTTACAGGAATTATAAGTACCTACATAAAAGCTCAGAATAACTTTTGAAACATCAACTTCACACATGAGCAACAAAACAGAACAGATAAATAATATCTTGACATCTTTACAAAGTAAATAACATATTATTAATGCAAATTATATTGAGGATAACAGTATTCCTCATTGTAGTGAATGCAGCTGACTATTAGAAAAATTCTGCAACATAAATCGTAGCAGATAAACACATAAAGACAGGATGAACACAAATACACAAGGGTACACAAACATATAGCGGAATAATACAAAAAACTTTCTTTACTTCTTGGAGATCTCCCTTCATTCATCATTATTCCCAAAAAGTCCTATCTATACCTGCTTTCTGTATTCAATTCATATTTCTTTTAAAATAATTATTCCTCAGTGTACAATACTCATTTTGGCCCAAATCTCTTTCATATAACTTTGCAATGCATTCTTTCCCTATTGTCCGTAGTCAGTTTCTTATATAGTCTACCCCCTCTTAAGCTAACTTAAATCTACTGAGCTCAGATGCATAAACTAAGGGACGAGGCAATGCAGCAGCACAAAACAATTAACACAAACAGCAATGACAAAAAAATGGAAAATTGCAAAGCAAGCTACCGTAAATCTAAATTACCAAGCAATGCAACATTACAACTAATATGAGCCTATGTGCAGCAACAAGAAAAATAAATCAGTAGTAAAACTAGCTTAACAGAGTAATACAAAGTGACATTTAGTAGCACTATGCCTGGCCAACAGCAGCAGCAAATGTAATAACTTATATCTAAACATGACAAAGCTCAAGCAGAAAAAATATTACACTAAAGATGGCCATGTCTAATATCTATGTCACATCTTAATACTAGAGTGATGCATCACAATTTATTCTACAAAAGAAGTTACTAAGGACTTGAAAAGAAAATTCTGTATGCAATTCCTGTGAAGGGAAATGTCTTTTTGTGCTCCTTCGTTTTTTTGAAGTACATCATAAAGTTATTCTTTACTGGGTCTGTAGGCATAAAATATCTATATTAGTACATCTATTAAATTTTATTTTAACCAATGATGCAGCTAGAAACTTGATATTAAACAAAATGAGTAAATAAATGCATAAAGCAAGCCATATGGCATTTCTCTCAACTAGCAAGACAATAGCTGTGAAATGTTTCTCATCGTTTCATTAATCATCATAAATTAAGAGCTCCACAGTATAATCATATTATGTTTTCAAGTTTGAGCATGTCGTATTTGCGATGCCTTTTTACAAAGGAATGTCAATAGTGAGGATAATGGCCTCCCCCTTTTTTTTCTACCTGTGCCTCTGAAAAGGCACACACTAATGGCTTTTTCTCCAGGCGTGTGACACAGCTGGGTGCCCACGACGCATTACGTGCAGGTGGTCACTTTACTTCTTACGGAAATATTTATGACTGCAGTTTCCGCTACAGTGACAGTCTCATATAAAAATATTTCACATGTCAAGAATTTGCGTTACAAAGCTGTAGAAACAAAATCCTATTGATATAACAGTGCTGAAAAATTTTTATGTGCATTGTAATACATTCACGCATTTACATACATTTCATAACTCTTAAAGTACGATTCTTGGTTTCCAACAACCTTTTTCACAAACCAGAGTCCCTAACCGCTACTCATTATTCCTTACCTTATTCGTCGACACATCTTCAATATTTCATCATAACAGATATGTAGCATAATCAAATAACTCATATAGCATCAGCTTATTGATCATAAACATACCTCAGCAGCATAATACACATCGTCGTCATAATAATAACATCATAACACCTCAGTCAAATCTCAAAAACGTCGTAGCTTTCTGCAATAATGTCAAAACCTAAAAAAATTCTCTGCTCATTTCAATAGTGTCAGCTACCTCAAACGTACTTTAAAAATCATGATCCCATACCAAATACATCATTCAAAGCTCTCATAGTATCACAATGGTTCTGAAAAAATATGAACAGTTCACAAAGTACAGACAAAATACAGTTTCATAAGTGTGAAGTTACCCAATTGTGTAATTGCGTAAACATGTGTCACTGATGTAGTAAAAAAAATGTTTATCTCTCAGTTAAATGATCACATAGCTGGGTAATTTGTGTGTTAGAGAAATATGGTACCGATGTGTAAAGTTGTATAAGCAAATACCATATTAGCTAGGGCTCCTTGTGCTTGCCAAACACATGATACACAAAGTAAACGTGTACACCCCTGAGGATTGATGTAATTATACCCTCAAGTGTTACAGATTACAGCAATGGAATGAAATGTATCACGGAAAACCTTTGTGTCATTGTACTTCAAATATCTATAAAAATTAATTTTTTAAGTACAAAATTAATCACTCAAATATGTGTACTGTAGCGCTAAACTGTGCGTCTTGTAAGATAATCTCTGTGGAAGTGCTGTAGTTATCGTCCTCCGAAAGCTAAGTTCCGCAGAAGTCAATGTACTTACCTTATGATAAACAAAAGTGAAATGCTTTGCATTTAGATATCTTAGTTATTACGCTTATTGCCGTGATGAAGAAAGTACTATGCTGTAACGTATTGTTGTCCTACGGAAAAGGCTGTCTCCTTGTAGCTATACCACAAAAGTTACTACTAAAACATATTTTCCTTTACAGAAGAATTCAGAAAAACTGCGCAGATATAAAACAGATACACCGCAAAAGCAACATTGTAAATTGTCACTCATTAGTAGCGTCGTGATAAAATCGTGTAGCTGTCACATAAACTAACCACAGTGTCATCTGTTATCTCACAGAAAGTACTTTAAAACCCAGAATGTATTTTCAAGTAAACCAAAATGTTGCATTAAAATCTCATTAGCAGTGCCGGTATGTGTTCTAAATATGTGAGCCTTATATTCGTTACGTGATCGTGCAACTAACAAGCAAGAATGCACACACACATTAACACTGTGACGTCTGTTCACTATAACAATGCATTCGTAATTTCTGTTTAAATAAGTTCTCTTGGTTCTTGACTGGATAGTTAACTTTAAAACATAGTTGCATGTTAACAGTTTCTGAGATTGAAAAAGAGTACTAGTAACGTGAAGTGAAAAATTTTATAGCAAAGACTAAGTTAAAAAGCAGATTATCTCCCAATAAATGGTTTTACATGTAAAATGTGGTGTAACCCTTTGCTCTTCCTAGTATGCAGAGTTTCAACTTTAACGCAATTATCATTTGGTATACGTCAGTAAAGAATACTGGAATTTTTCTCAAGGTTAGCGTCTATGTTATTTTTCCCTGACCCAGCGGGTGCACGTGGCTGCCTGCGGTGCGAGTCATTGTCAGTTTCTTCGTTGGCGCGCGTCATTACTGGGATTAGGAGACCTAACTTCTACAAATTCGCCTTGCTGAGAGGGACCAGCCCAGTTAGAATCCCACCAGTTCTGATGCAATTCAGGTCTGTCGTTATGATCATATCGTCTGTCGTCATGTCGGTAGTTACTGTAGTTTCTTTCTTGTCAGTTAAGTGGTGGAGAATTTCTCCCTGAATCGTAACTGCGCGCCGGACCGTTGCGTCTAAAGTTATTCTGTCTCCCGTAATAATAATATTTCTGGTTGCCAAATTGTCTGTTTCTATGATTGTCTCTGTCATATTCATTACTACGGAAATGCGATCTTTCTCTGTAACTATTACTCTGCCAGTGGTTGTCATATGGGTGGTGTCTGTTTTCCTCACGATTTACGTTGTAAGAATTGCCTTGTCGCATCCAGTTATTATTTCTGTCATCGCGGAATTGTGATGGATGTGACCTGTATTTGTTGTGCTCCTGTTTTCGCGTTCCGCGATTGTCAGTGTCAATTTCCAGTTCTTGTAAGAGCCCCTGAAAAGCTTCAATGTCGTCTTTGCAACGTCCTGCCAAAATAATACGTCGTAAATGTTCAGGTAATTTGTTTAAGCAAATGCGGATGAGTTCTGAGGGGCTGTGTGGGTTTGACAGGTACTGATTCTTGTGCAACATGTCTTCAAAATATTTGACAAGACTGGAAAATTCAGATTGTTCAAAGTGTTTCATCATCATGATGCTATGTTTTACTCGGTCTTGTGTAGCTTGAGACCAATATGCTGAGAGGAACACATGGTAAAATTCTCCTTCACTGTGACAATCATGAATGACCAATCGGAGGAAAACAATGAGAGAATTGATGGAGCCATGCTTGTGGATGTATGTCGTTGCCAGAATTCTTAAATGTTTTGAATTTACATGTAGTAATGAACAGCTTATAGTCAAAATCATCATATCGGCGAGTCACATGTCGGTCATTGTTACGTCATTTCGGCGGTTCCATCTCAAAATTCGGTGTGCCTTGCCAATTTCTTTCATAATTTCCGAAGTGTCCTGTGTTATTATTTTGTGGTTGTTCCGTATTTGTAAGTCCCTCTTCCCGTGTTGGAGTGCGAGTGTCCTCTGAAATATGTAATTTTTGTATTACTTGTGCCAACTGATCTTGTACTTCCCGGATTTCTCTTTTGTGTTGCGTATTAATTTGATTCTGATTTTGTTTGAATTTCTTAATTTGTTCATACTCTTCTGTGTCAGTGATGGCTACAGGTCTTGTGTCATTCAGATCATCATCTACCTTTGTAGATAAGTTAGTGAACTGATCTGAAAGTTCGGCCACTTTACCCAATAGTGAAATTATTTCCTCTGTGTGTTTTTCTGAACCAAGTTTCAGAGTGTCCATTTGTGATGAAATCATATCTACTGTGTCCTTTAAGTTTTCCTGAGTTTTTGCAAGTTGCATAACCGAATCGGTAGATGCAACGGAGTCAATTTTAGTTTGCAAGGTGTCGTGATTTTCATGAACAATAGTTTGCACTTCTTTTATGGCTGCTTCGTGATTCTGTAATGCATTTTCATGACGCGAAAAAATGGGTTGGAAATGCTCACAAATTTGTGTTTTTACGTCATTACAGACTTTTTGACATTTCGATTCGATTTTATGTAACTCAGTAGTTAAATCTTCTCGTGTTTGCTCAAGTGTGGTGTCTAACTTTTGAAGATTTTGTTCCATTGCGTCTAACTGTTGCTGTGTTTGTCTCTGATTTTGTTCCATTGTGTCTAACTTTTGAAGCTTTTGCTGTGTTTGTCTCTGATTTTGTTCCATTGTGTCTAATTTCTGAAGCTTTTACTGTGTTTGTCTCTGATTTTGTTCCATTTGTTGCATTAATTGCAATAATAATGTATTAGTGTCTGGAATCTGTTCCTCTATGCTTGGCAGTGCATTTTCACCGGTGACTTTCACATTTTGACAAGCAGAAAATGTGTCTTGACTCATTTGAGAAAATGGTGAGGACCCAAAACCTAAGCCTACAGTATTTGCAATATTGTGTTCTGTCATTTCGGATTCCTGAGGCGAGCTGTTGCCGACCGGTCGATCGATAATGCTTGCCTGTTCACTAATTGTTTCACTGTCTACGCCATTATTTGCCGCCCGCTCCATTTCCCTATGCACAATTACCAAATTACTACTTCGAATGTCTGTTAATTCACTACACAGTGGTGCTGATAAGCTACTCTCGTCGTCACTATTATTTCTCAGTTTACTTTGGAGCGTAGTGTTACGTTTTTCACACGCCATTATTGTCACAATATTTCACATGATAACACAGAAAAGCACAATTTGAAGAGCAAAAATAAGAGAACACATTAACATAGCACTGAAAATAATATCTAGTTAATTGCAAGCGTAGCTGCGAAATACTTGGTGCAAATCTACATGCATGCCACAACAACAATGAAAGACTGCAACTACAAAGGAGATTCTCTCTACAATTACGCGCTAGCAATAAACAGTAGCTACACTGATTACACAACCTACAAGAAAAAATCAGAAGATTCCAGTGAGGTATCCTCGGCTAAGGGCCGACATATGAAACGTCCCCTTAGAAAAATTATATACGACTGTGCTTAAACTGACACACAATATTTTTAGCGCAACGCAATCTGACTTTCATAAATCCCTACAAAAGAATGGCCCTGACTAACATTAACCTATACCTTTCACAAATCACTTACCTCACAAAAATCTTCATTACTCGAACTACTGCAATACAGCGAGCGCCACTACTGCCAGCTAAATAAAAGATTCAAACTACGGAAGCACTAACTACTGATAGGGATAGTTAGCAAATAAAAGATTTTAATAGAGAACAAACAATGTATTTACCTTCATAGTCATAGTATATATAGCAGTTCATGACATCCAGTCTTACAAATTCCAAAACTCCGCCATCTCTCTCCCCACATCCACCACAGCTGGCGGCTCACCTCCAACTGCGGAACGCTACGCGCTGTTCACATCCAGCTGCCCAACACTACAATGTCAGACAACAATGCAAACTAGCCACAGACTGCACACAGCACAGCCAGTGATTTTCATACCGAGCGCTACGTAACGTTGCCAATAAGAAAACTTAAACAGCCTACTTACAGTGAAACATCACGTGGAAGTTACTTTTGTCCTTAGGGTTGCACCCCAGTGTCTCTGGCAGGGTCTATGATCTTTGGAACAAGCATCCACCTCCCTCCACGTATCTGTTGACCTGACAACCAACCTACATTGCCATGACAACCTGAACTAGAATTAAAAAAACCTCTAGTCATTGTGACCCTGCTGCTCTAGTAACTAAGGTGGAGAAAAAGCAATGGTCTTCACACCACATAAAAAAGATTGTTGCTTGGCACAGCCTCGAAAATAAACACAAACTATGGTGTGACGAAAAACTGGAATTTAGTTATTAAACTGGTTTTAGAAATATGAATATAAGAGAAGGAGTTCAACTGGGCCAGTAGCTATAATCTTAGTGGAGCGTGGATATGATTTCTCAGGGTTTAGAAGAAAATAATATTCACCACGTTGTTGAAACACCTACCTGAGCAGTAGCGTTGCTGTCACAGATTTGACACAACCTGTGGTAGCATGACGTAATTACCGACCAATAAGATACCGTCCATGGACTACAGTAGGCCACAACAACAGCGGCTGCGACAGTCAGTTGTTCCTGATGATGACGATCATGGCAAACGTCGAAAGCTTCAGGTTTTACCCAGAACTGACTTGGTAAGGAGTCTGAAAATATTTTGTAGAAGAGTACCTTCATGGTAAACGCCGTTCTCCTGTAGAAAGAGAAGAGGTTTAACACCAAAGACAAATGCAGATGCAATGTAAACAAAAGTGAAACTCACATGGTGGGAAAACACTCTTAAATTTATGTAAGCTTATGATGCATAAGAACAGTTATAGCTGATATATTCGTGTAACAGCTACTGTAGAAGAAGGCCATGAAGGTAAACATGTCACGTGAGTTTTGTCTGTTTGAATTTTGAGTTATTGTTATTTCTCTTTCGTAACTTGAAAGACAATGGCCAAATCATTGCTTATTGAAAGTATGTATCGGTAGCCAATCTTTGTTGGCAGTGTGAGATGATATTAAATCACTTTCATGTATAATGCTCTCAGAAAGGTTCGGGACCAATATCCAAATTTATTTACTATTCATTTATTACATTACAGTAGTTCCCTATAATACCAGTGTTCTGCAAATGCGGTTCCCAACCTTTTTCGACTCAAGAACCCTTTCTTACAAAGATATGAGCTGGGTGAAGCACTGACTTAAATGTAGATACAGTAGACGTGCACAAAATTTAATTCCAAACAAAAGGTTTCGTAAAGTTACTCTAGTTACGGCTTGAAAGCTACACAACATTTTGGCCTAGTTGGAATAATAAGTACAAGTTTTCATTATAGTTACTCACCTCTTCCTTGTAATTCAGTTAGAAGATTGTGCCTTCTTATCATGGCACAGAACAAAGAAGTCAGGAACCAAAGAATCTAAATAAAATCTCAAATCAATTTTTGCACGAAGTACGTTTCAGTATTTATTCTTTGCATAGGCATATGAAGCAAACGACTTTTTGAACTAATATGCGGATGAAAAGGGTGATAAATCCTTTATGGCTTTATTCGGTAACACTGGGAACTCCTTTAAACTTATCCGGAAACCAGTTCATGACAAAGATTTACATGTTTTCTGTAACTGAAAATCAGTAGAAATTTCAAGATGCTGTGCCTCTTCATTTACGCTTAAACTGGACTCTAAAAATATTGACTGAAGGGATTGCAAATCCAGGTGTGATTACTGGACAAGGCAAGGAAATATTCTCTGAACGTCTTTCCAAGTCCCTTCAGATTTTCTTTTTACTCTGTTCTTTCGCCCAGCGAAGATTATTTTTAACCAGGAAGTGGTGATGCGTATCCAAACACTGTTAATTTTTGAGGAAATGTATGCCAAATAAACTGAAGTCTCAGGCCAGGTTTCATCTTCCATTCACTTTCCATTGTGAAAGGATGCCTGGCGAGAAAATCGCAAACTTCGTCTTAAAGCTCGTGCTATCTGGAAATAGTTCTGCCTCGAGACAGCCACCTCGAGATAGCCACTTAACTTCAGTGTGAGACAATAAACACTTATAAACAGATTTCGTCACAAAGTACTGCAAAGACATGGGAATTTGAAAGGGGAGCCTTAATAAAATTAGCTGTTTCCACTACATCGACTAGCTGAGATTTCAGTCCGCGGTCGTGCATTTAGAAACAAGGGCTTGTCTGTTCGGCGCTACCTATTTCACTTTGGCAACAAACAAAGCGTAAAACTGTATCATAATTTCGTACCTCATGGACAAATACCTACACAGCGAATCCAGTCTATTAAATTTTCGCGAAAGTATTAATCGGTTAACGTAAATATGTCTCCTTCTGTAGTTCTCTCTTTTAAAGGTCTGCAGAATAGTAGCTTTTCTTCTACAGACACCCCATTGATATAACAGATGAAAAGTAACAAAATGGCTAAATGCCTAAGTTGAAAATCAGAAGAAGGACTGGCACGAGTTCTTTCCAAATTTCATTTTCGACATAATTTGACTTGACTTTAATATGGTGGTTGATCGTACTGTCAGACAGTGGAACCACATTGACTTTTTTGGTGAAAGATTTTCCAAGCGTGCACCACACTTCATTATTTATACATGGTTTCACTAAACATTCAACTACTGAATGAGGTTTTTCAGTTTTAGAAGTTCTGTAGCTAACGCTATAAGAACCCTTAAGAGCAGTCTCACTGTCACTCTTTGCAGTGATTACAAAAGTAGTTAAATCATTTATCTACTCGTTAACGTTTCGTGTGAAAAACATCATATTTGTTTACATGGCTGGGGTTTTTCGTTTCCAAATGGTGTTTAAGTAGAAAAGGTTTCAGACTACTGTTAACAAGAATGTGGCCACAAACAACACACAGAGGACAGTGCTTATCACCTACGCTCGTATATATAGAATCCAAACGTAATGTAATTATTATCGTACCAGCTTTTCCTTACATATGGTTCCCTTTTCTTGGATCTACACACATCACTAGAGGGTGAATGATCTGTTGACTATACACCATCTTGCGATTTTGTTAAACATTGTTTCCTTTGAAACTTCCACTTTTCAATCAGTTATCCATTTTAATGTGAACGGAAACGATTCCAATACACAAATGACAACTTACTGTGGCTTTCGCAAGGAAAGAAAAAGTAGACTGTTTCTGAAAATCAAAAGCCTAACCGCCATGTAATCGTTCGTTAGTGGAGTCGCGGTACTGTTGTTGGTATTGTTAGAACACAAAGAAACTGGCAGACAAAATTTTCATTGTAGCGAAATGAAATGAATTCCTAACGTTGTAACATCAGGCATTGATAAATGGTTCAAATGGCTCTGAGTAGTATGGGACATAACTTCTGAGGTCATCAATCCCCTAGAACTTAGAACTACTTATACCTAACTAACCTAAGAACATCATATCCGAGGCAGGATTCGAACCTGCGACCGTAGCGATCAGGCATTCGCGGTAAATATTAGCTTATTGTGGAAATAATGTGACGAATTCCCAATGTTACACATCTGCACAGAGGGACATTATAGGATTAATGTAATTTTGAAATAAAGATAATAATATAATTATTATAATAACAATTAATGTACAAGCGCAGCCAAACGCTCACAACAAAAATAAATCACAAGAAGTCGAATACTTCAGGAAAGACATGGAAAAAATAACAAATAAAATACCAGAAAAACCTATTAAAATTGTGTTAGTAGAGTTCAATGCAGAAATAGGAAAGGAGTAGTAGTACAAGCAAATCACAGGCCCATACACAGCACACAAAATCAACAACCAGAATGGAAAACATCTCATACTATACTGTCAAAATTTAAGCCTAAAAATTTCAAAATCCAAAACGAAAACTAGAAACATGGAAACCGCCCGCAAATTAATGGGAGAATTACAAATATATCACGTAGCAATAACAAACAAAAATACAAGAATTTTCTGAATGTGTGGACACGCAAAGTATTCCTCGACTCCGACCAAAGCTTGCTACAAGCAAACATTAGGCCAATCCATAGAAACAGAAAGACAACATAGAAAAAAATTATATGACCGAACCGTAAGTACATGAAAGTTAAAAAGGACAAAATTATTGATGAAATTAGTCAAAGTTTAACAGAAAATTGGATATACCTCGCAAAGACAATTTAGAATGCAGTGTGTTGGTGTCAACCTCGTAGCAAACGAAAACAGGTGGTGGAATTCAGCTTGTCATCCGGCTATTGGGAACGCAGAATCTCAAAGAAGTTTAGCAGTAAGAGAACAAAAGAGACATGGAAAGATATCCAGAAAGTCCAGAAACAATCCTCGAATGGAAGGGGCACACGACAAAGCAGAATTTACGAATTCGAGGAAAAGTTAAAGAGAAATAACACGAGAAACTTCTACAGAATTTACAGGGAAAATATAAAAGGTTTTCGGCCTCCAAATATTTGCTTCAAAAGAAATACGGATTTCTGGAAACAAATACTAAAGAGAACTGTAAAATTCTTAAAAATTATTTTGATAACCTCCTCAATTGCGAGAAGCCTAATGAAAAATTACACTTCACGAAAACAGTACCAAATCCAGATTCAAGGGCACTATCAATAATTGAGGCAAAAGAGATTATAAAGCAACTAAAAAACAACAGAACCCCAGCTTTATCTCCGAGATCTGGAAAGTGAAAGTCCAAACCATCACAAAGAAAATCCATGGAATTCTTACAGGAATTTAGAATACAGAGAAAATTCTACAGAAATGGAAAAGTGCGTTGACTCACCCAACCCACAAAAGGGGGACATAACAACCCTAATAACTACAGAGGCATCTAATTTTTACTGGTCACCTACCAAATTCTCTTCAAAGCATTACTGAACAGACTAGAACGCTAGCTGATACAAAGGTGAGTACGAAGCAGGCTTCAAGAAAGGCTGGTCCTGTTCTGGCGTAACATCAAGCGCCAGCACGTCGGCCTGGAACGTAACCCCAGAGAAGGCTGGGAGACGACGTCAGCCGACTAAGACGACACTACGACAGGAGCGGCACCTATACAAAGAGAATATAAGCGCCACTCCAGCTAGCCTCGGCTGCACTAGAAAAGCCGCGCTAGAAGACGCACTAGAGGACACACTACGAGTTCTGCAATAGTTGCAGGCAAGAATTTTGTATTTCTGCAAGACCTTTAAAGACGCCCTCGAAATAGAGACCCACAACAACAGGACAGCCTTTCCAGCTTGGCTCCCGACCCGTATTATGTGAGAGTACAGTACATCCGGTGAATAAAACTGCGGGTGAAGCCCGTCTGAAAACAAAAGCGGCGTCCTTGGAGTGAAGTTAATTAAGATCTGACGCGCTGCAGCACACGCAGGTGACAGTTTGTTATTTTTAGCGGACTGAGAACCGACACTTCACGAAGAGGCGCCCGAAACTTCATCAGGGCGAGATCGAACTTTGTAATTAACTACTGTCAACACGTCGCCTGAGTGATATTGATTACTGGAGAGTGTAAACTGAAATGTACGAGGCGGCAGCGCCTGAACGACACTGACAGTTACCGTGTCTACTTCTTCGATTATCTCGCGGAGCCAGTTAATCGTTAAACGGGACTAGACTTGCATATGACTCAGACGCCAGAAGCATTCATTCTTGTAGCTACGTCACGCTGTAGAAGTTCAGCGAAATATGGAAGTAGTCGTATGGTGAGCACCACCACTTTATTAGTTTACCGATTTCGATTCTATGGCCTGCTCTTTTCATTATAACTTATGAAAATAATTTTTAATAATCCTTGTACGACGGTCTCATAACGTCAGTTATTAGCAACGACTGGGCGGAAGTGAATGATAGGCTGTGACAAAATGGGGAAAGAATAAATTCCTTGTGTTTACAATGTGATTCAGTAGGATTAACATTAGTTGGAGGATAACAATTCAACTGAGATGACTCACGAAATGTATGAGTAACGGAACATGATGAAGACATAAACTACAAGACGTATTGCATCATAAAAAAAATTCAATTTGTGTTCTGCCTTACGGTAAGTCTTGTCATGAGCGAAACCTCGTCAGAGAGGTCCACCGCATGAGAGTCTAGGGAAGTGATTCCAGTGATGCCTTCCCGTTGCCTTCCAGTGACGATGATAAACTGATAATGAGGACAACACATCACCCAGTCCCACTGCGGTGAAAAATCTCCAACCCGGTCGGGAATCGAACCCGGGCCCCTTACGGGGACAGACCGCTGCACTGACTACTTTTTTTTTGCTTTTTGTTCGTTGTTGGTCGTTTTGTTTGGTCGGTGCGGACGTCACATGACATCCGTTCAAGTTCGTTTGTTGATCCTTCCAGTCAGTTTTTTATTACAGAGACCAACCGGCTCTCTGACCGAACACGCTGAGCTACCGTGCCGGCAGACTACTTAGCTATCGGGGTGGACATTGCATCAGAAGACAGTACGAGAAAGCTAAATGTACCAAGTACCACGTAAGCATTGTGTTTGTGGTGAAACATCGAAAAATGTCATTTCCATGTTTTCGGGGAAACACCTTTGAAATTATGAAACAGTCGTGCACACATACACACACACACACACACACACACACACACACACACACACACACACACACATATGCATACATAAATACATACATATCTAATGTGTATGGAATCACGATGTTTGCAATCTTTGTCAGCGAACTGTGGCAGTCCTCGTAGTTCTACTTGTTAGTTAATTAAAGTAGTAAATGCACTGAGCAACCGTTCTGCATTCCATACTATTCTTGTTATTAAGTGATACAATTTAGACAAAAGGTTCTTGTATTGTGCTACACTGATAAAACTGTTAATTACTTGAAATTTTTAATGCCTCGTTATTAATTAATTTAACTGATCTTGAAAACTGAAAGTGACAGAAAAGAAAATATTTATAATTTGTAACGTATTCATGTGCCTATCTGGAATGACTGTTTCTTGAGACGGAATAATCTCTTGCTTATTTCGGTGATAAATCGAGCCCTCAACTTCACGACCTGTTTCAGACAATAAATCACGTAACAAAATCCAATCAAAACCATTTTTATTCACTCCCAGCCACCAGGTAGTACGAGTAGACATAACGTGCTTTATTTCAGCTTGCAAATACGTGTTACAGTAATTGTGGGATAGCTTCTGTGATACTACAGAGCTCTAAACGGCAATGATCGAAGGATGAGCCCGAGACTGGGATATTAACAACAAGTAATTGAGGATTGTGGATGCCAGTGATACTCTGAAATGAATGATCTGGTATATGAGAGGAAATATTGACTCACTGCATCAAAGCATTCAGAAGAATAATGGCCCGAAAAAAATAATCGTTGCATGTTATGACCCAGTGAAGCACTTTCATATCACTCTTCAGATATACTGCCCACTTTAGAGAGAGAGCCCCTCCGCCATTTCGTCAAAAGAAATAAATTTACGTGTAAAAAGCCGGAAATGTAGTCAAAAACTTACACACACACACGCACACACACACACACACACACACACACACACACTCACACACACACACACACACACACACACACACACACACATACTTAATGTGGTTTCACGTGTCTCTGGTACCGAGATAAACATTTTTAGATGCTTTTAGTGGCATATATGGATACTGCTCGTATACTTTCTCATCGTATATTAATTGCTGTTGTAATAAAGTGTACTGGTCCAAGAATTGATCATACACCTGCTAGGTGCAGTGAAAAAATGGCTAGATGTACAGATGCACGTCCATATGAAATACATTGTCAGTAACAGACACAATACCAGTGCTTATGGTTTCACTAACATCCTACGAAACGAAACTGTTGCATGAGACTCCTCCTGAACTCTTCAAGGAACTCAGCCTTTTGTGGGCCTCTGTCTCAAGCTGTAGTATGATTGCCTATTTTCGATAAATGTCGCAATCACTGAAGACAGCTGCCGTACTGACGACAAGGCGTTCAGTATACTATTATGGAATACAACGGCGGAGAGACTATCACAAATGTGCAGAGGAGCTACAGCACTGCTATTGATGCGGCTAAACAGCACAATGCCATTGATAAAAAATCCGAGCTGATGTCTGTATCTCGATTATTAATGAATTTGCAAGACCACATTATTGCGTGTTTCTTTAGTGATGGTGACCGTTCCTTCGGAGAACTAAATTACAAATGCCTTTCGCGTATCAAAAGTAATTTCAGGTGCCAAAGTTAAGCGCCTAACCCTGTAAAGATGGTTTAAATCAAAATCATCATCCTCTTCGTCATATCCACCTCACGGGGTAGGCTGCAGCATCTGTTATGTATACTTACTTGCATTCGGACGTCCAACACTTCACAGACTACTGGTCTTGTAATTCAGGGTGGTTGTAGGCAGACGATCCTGGTGCAGTTTTTCTAAATGGCTACACCAACTGTTTCGTATTTTGCCCGTCAGTGTGCATCCATTGATTGCCCTGAGAAGTATAATCTCGTCCGTTGTAATATCCTTTCCTTCCTTCTTTGAGAGTACCCATGCCTCTCCTCCAGTATTTTGCCATGTTTGTCTATTTTGGTTCTTATCGTGGTTTTCCACAGAAATGCCATTACTGTCGATGGTTGTGGAGGTATTATCAGACCAGTATAGTACCTTTTGTAAATAAATTTCCGTTATCCACACAGATGTTATTTCCTGCAGATAATTACATCTGTCACACGTATAAAACACATTTATCGTCGCAGGTAATAATCTATCGTTTACCAATATTTGCAATTTGCCACATTGCGTGACGAATTCCCTGGAATACACGTGTCTCGAAAGAACTTCCTATGCTGTCAGCTGTAACTGTAGAGCCGGCCGGTGTGGCCGAGCGCTTCTAGGCGCTTCAGTCTGGATCCGCGCGACCACTACGGTCGCCGGTTCGAATCCTGCCTCGGGCGTGGATGTATGTGATGTGATGTCCTTAGGTTAGTTAGGTTTAAGTAGTTCTAGGGGATTGATGACCTCAGATGTCAAGTCCCATACTGCCAGAGCCATTTTTTTTTTTTGTAACTGTAGAACTACCTGTTAAGCATTCATTTCGTTTATATTCCATAAAATGTGTTAATACTATGCTGAATACCGATAGGAGTTGCTAATATCACAAACGGAATAAAAACATATTGAGAGAATCTGTAGAAATCTCTGCGCTCATGGCTAGAGGGGGAAATTGATTCTTAACATACGTTTATGCTAGCAACTCGCTCCCTCTCTGCTCACCGGCATGTCACGGTGATTATGAATCAAGTAGACTGCGTCTTAGTGGTGCAGTTAACCTGTACCATCGCTGCTCGCCCCACTGGATTTTATGATCCTTGCCAGTGTGTGATGTCAAGTAGGTTTGTGCTTAGCGCTGTGTATGTTCTGACACTTGACCTGTGGTTGGTTACTTCAAGGTCACTGCCACAGTGCCGTGTTCGATTCTGCTAGCACTCTGCTCGATATGTGAACAGCTGCAGGGCAGCGAGTAGCGACGCTGAAATTTTAAGTGAAAGAGCGCTATAGGTGACTAGAGAGGTGCGATATGGCAGCGGAGAGCATTGAGGCGCCAGTAAGGAGGGTGCTGCATAAAGGGCAGTTGTAGCGTTGTTCCAAAAAGATGACTTTTTCCATCAATACCAGCGGTATTGCAATTTGCACATAAACCGTAATTATCTCTCCAGCATTTCCTGTCCAGTTCTGTTATGTGAGTAGACAAAATACACTCCTGGAAATTGAAATAAGAACACCGTGAATTCATTGTCCCAGGAAGGGGAAACTTTATTGACACATTCCTGGGGTCAGATACATCACATGATCACACTGACAGAACCACAGGCACATAGACACAGGCAACAGAGCATGCACAATGTCGGCACTAGTACAGTGTATATCCACCTTTCGCTGCAATGCAGGCTGCTATTCTCCCATGGAGACGATCGTAGAGATGCTGGCTGTAGTCCTGTGGAACGGCTTGCCATGCCATTTCCACCTGGCGCCTCAGTTGGACCAGCGTTCGTGCTGGACGTGCAGACCGCGTGAGACGACGCTTCATCCAGTCCCAAACATGCTCAATGGGGGACAGATCCGGAGATCTTGCTGGCCAGGGTAGTTGACTTTCACCTTCTAGAGCACGTTGGGTGGCACGGGATACATGCGGACGTGCATTGTCCTGTTGGAACAGCAAGTTCCCTTGCCGGTCTAGGAATGGTAGAACGATGGGTTCGATGACGGTTTGGATGTACCGTGCACTATTCAGTGTCCCCTCGACGATCACCAGTGGTGTACGGCCAGTGTAGGAGATCGCTCCCCACACCATGATGCCGGGTGTTGGCCCTGTGTGCCTCGGTCGTATGCAGTCTTGATTGTGGCGCTCACCTGCACGGCGCCAAACACGCATACAACCATCATTGGCACCAAGGCAGAAGCGACTCTCATCGCTGAAGACGACACGTCTCCATTCGTCCCTCCATTCACGCCTGTCGCGACACCACTGGAGGCGGGCTGCACGATGTTGGGGCGTGAGCGGAAGACGGCCTAACGGTGTGCGGGACCGTAGCCCAGCTTCATGGAGACGGTTGCGAATGGTCCTCGCCGATACCCCAGGAGCAACAGTGTCCCTAATTTGCTGGGAAGTGGCGGTGCGGTCCCCTACGGCACTGCGTAGGATCCTACGGTCTTGGCGTGCATCCGTTTGTCGCTGCGGTCCGGTCCCAGGTCGACGGGCACGTGCACCTTCGGCCGACCACTGGCGACAACATCGATGTACTGTGGAGACCTCACGCCCCACGTGTTGAGCAATTCGGCGGTACGTCCACCCGGCCTCCCGCATGCCCACTATACGCCCTCGCTCAAAGTCCGTCAACTGCACATACGGTTCACGTCCACGCTGTCGCGGCATGCTACCAGTGTTAAAGACTGCGATGGAGCTCCGTATGCCACGGCAAACTGGCTGACACTGACGGCGGCGGTGCACAAATGCTGCGCAGCTAGCGCCATTCGACGGCCAACACCGCGGTTCCTGGTGTGTCCGCTGTGCCGTGTGTGTGATCATTGCTTGTACAGCCCTCTCGCAGTGTCCGGAGCAAGTATGGTGGGTCTGACACACCGGTGTCAATGTGTTCTTTTTTCCATTTCCAGGAGTGTATCTTCACTGAGCTCATGTTCATATGGCGGAGCTATTTTCTGGCGAGTATTTGAGTACTTATTTGCAGTAGTTAAGTCACCTTCTGTGTACAGCATTTTCCTTGAAACAGCAGCCGAGAAATGCTCAGTTACCGGGCCTGCCCGGTTATCCGTTCGGTCTAACGAACGGCTTTCCGAATTGGGAAGGAGCACCTGGTCCCCGGTAGGAATCCTCACGGCGGACTTCTTCCGAGGTCCGGTGAGCCGGCCGGTCAGTGGATGGCTTTTAGGTGGTTTTCCATCTGTCTCGGCGAACGCGGGCTGGTTTCCCTTTTTTCGCCTCAGCTAAAGTATGTCGGCGATTGCTGCGCAAACAAGTTCTCCACTTACGCGCACACACCATAACTCTACCACGCAAACATAGGGGTTACACTCATCTGGTGTGAGACGTTCCCTGGGAATGAGGGGGAGGGGGGGGGGGGGGGGTTCCACCGGGGGCTCAACCGCACAATAACCTTTAAAGTGTGGTTCGATGTGGGGCGGCGGAGGGGTGAAGTGGACTACGATAGTCGTCGTGGGGTTGTGGACCACCGCGGCTGCGGCGGGGACGGAGCCTCTCCGTCGTTTCTAGGCTCCCGGTTCACATATAATGCAATACAATGATTAATTTGTAAGTGTGATGTTGTCAGCGACGTATGTAGTTTTGGTCGGAAAGGACTGGGACCAGTAAATGTGATTTGTCGTTGCTATCTGTCGCTGACAGCATATCGTAACATAGTGAAAGCGTGTTGTGCGCACTCGGTAGTGTTTTACTGAATGATCAGACTTTAACTGTTCTTCGCTCACTAGGTTTATCTGTTTGCTTGGTTTGACTTGAAATATCTGAAGTTTCCTACAACTAGATGACTACTTTGGTTATGCCTCTGAGCCTTTTCAGATGATGGAAAATGTGGCATGAGGTGATGCATTTGATATCATCATGCTGTGAAAATTATTCCATCCAGTAATAGTGGAAAGAATGAGACTGACACTGCCGGATACATACTGACATGTATTGTATTTCTGACAAGCCCTCCTGTGTGCTTGACAGTCGACAGCTCCAGCTGTTGGGCCTTTTTACGTGACAGCTCAGTTAATAACTGCAAATAATTTGTCAGGCAGTAAACTGAAATTAACTCCACTATACAAACACGAGCTCAGAGAATTTACGAGTATTATTTCACTCACAAGGGAAAAATGGACAGGATATGCAGGGGAGATGTAACTTTTTACAAACTGAAAAAGCGAGGAGGGTGAAATAGTTCCTCCCGGAGTACGCTACATGTGCCGTTCTGGGTGCGTATGGACCAATTTCCCACCATCATTGTAGAACAGGGTGCAGAGATTTACGAAGTTTCTTTACATATACCGAGCGAGGTGGCGCAGTGGTTAGTGCACTAGCCTCGCATTCGCGAGGACGACGGTTCAAACCCACGTCCAGGCATCACGATTTAGGTATTCCATGATTTCCCTAAATCACTTCTGGCTAATGTCGGATTCGTACCTTTGAAATGGCACGGCCGACTTCCTTCCCCATACTTCCCTAAACCGATGCGACCCATGACCAAGCTGTTTGGTCCCCTCCTCTAAGTCAACCAATCAACCAATCTGTACACATGCCTTTCTTGCCTTAGTATTATTAGTAATACAAGTCTGTATTCATGTAGTGTTAACAAACTTCCGTAAGTCAACACACTATGTCATGTATACGCACTACATAACCAGACATTTGTAAAGCGAGCTGCGGAGTGGTTGATACAACATTATGAAAACCCTGTAGTTGTTTTTGGGACTTCTCATCATTTTGCAGACCTTTGAAGGAGGAAACCGACCTTCCCTCGCGCATTCAGCTCCCCCCCCCCCTTTCCACCGTCTTCTCACCTTAGTACTACCTCAAAACACAGTTTATTCATTAATACAGTTCTTCTGCATTTAAATGTTGTACAAACACTTAAGACATCTTCTTAATCCACGTTATTTAACAGTACACATTAATTTCATACTACTAAAATGTTGTTGTTGTGGTCTCCAGTGCTGCGACTGGTTTGATGCAGCTCCCCAGCTACTCTATCCTGTGCAAGCTTCTTCACCTTCCAGTACCTACTGCCACCTACATCCTTCTGAATCTGCTTAGTGTATTCATCTCTTTGTCGTCCTCTACGATTTTTACCCTCCACGCTTCCCTCTAATACTAATCTGGTGATACCTTGATTCCTCAGAACGTGCCCTACCAACCGATCCCTTCTTCTAGTCAAGTTGTGCCACAAACTCCTTTTCTCCCCAATTCTATTCAATACCTCCTAATTAGTTAAGTGATCTACCCATCTCATCTTCAGCAGTCTTCTGCAGCACCACATTTCGAAAGCTTCTATTCTCTTCTTGTCCAAACTATTTATCATCCATGTTTCACTTCCACACATGGCTACACCCCATAAAAATACTTTCACAAACGACTTCCTGACACTTAAATCTACACTCGATGTTAACAAATTTTTCTACTTCAGAAACGCTTTCCTTGCCATTTTCAGTCTACATTTTATATCCTCTCCACTTCGACCATCATCAGTTATTTTGCTCCCCAAATAGCAAAACTGCTTTACTACTTTAAGTGTCTCATTTCCTAATCTAATTCCCTCAGCATCAGTACTAAAATAGTATTATAAATAATCTTAGAATCTTCAAATGGTTCAAATGGCTCTGAGCACTAAGCGACTTAACTGCTGAGGTCATCAGTCGCCTAGAACTTAGAACTAATTAAACCTAACTAACGTAAGGACATCACACACATCCATGCCCAAAGCAGGATTCGAACCTGCGACCGTAGCGGTCACGCGGTTCCAGACTGAAGCGCCTTTAACCGCACGGCCACACCGGCCGGCCTTAGAATCTTCCATATCCAGTTATACGGAACGTATTAGTCCCAGAGAAAAAATGAATAATACTGTTTCTGTGGGAAATTTAATGTAGTTTAATTTTGCCTTGGGGAACGTTTTCGCTACAAGCAGCGGTTTCCGAAATAGTCAACAAAAACACAAAAAAGTGATATTAAACAACCCGTTCCCTTTTCCACTATCGCACTCCACCGATCAGCATTTTTACTATGTTATTCAGTAAAATCCGTCCCCCCTTCCAGATAACAAAAATCTACGACCACACGAATTTTCACCCTAATTTTCCCTCTTTGACTGAACCATAGTGGCACGTGCGATAAGCTGATTGTTGGCCTGTCATGTCTGCCGTTGTATTAGGAGCTTTTTGTAATGTTTCGATTCCCCTGCCTTACAATGTGGAGTGTAAGAAGTCAAAAGAGAGACGAGAGAATATTTTTAATAGTCTTCGAGATACAACGTGGTAAGCTTCAGCCTGTTTTCATTATGGGAAAATAGCTCCCAGTCAATAAAAATATTAATGCAATCTGGCCTTGATTGAAATTAAAAACAGATTATTGACGTGACCAGAGACACTTAAAGCTAATTTAAGAGACTCATATTTTACGTGATTTTTGCGGGCGATAAAAATTTTAAAACTATTTTCTATCGCCGAGGACACTGCATCACTGTGGCAGCTGCCTGAAAGCAGTACTTTTCGCTACAAACTGCAACTTAGGAACTTGATCGTCACATGGCATCTAATTCTAATTAGACTTTAGACGCAGATTCCAGGACGACGTACACGGGGGAAATGGGAAGGTCTAAGAAGCAAAAATAAGTTCTCCAATGGCATAGAAACTAATAGGTGTAGTCCACACGACGTTCAGGGTACAACAGGGTTGCAGTCATTAAACACTTTCGCACCGCCCACCCCGCAACACCTTTGAAAGGGCACTTCCACGATCGCACTCTACCGACCAGCATTTTTGCTTTTTATTCAATAATACCCGTCCTCCCTTCCAGTTCCCAAAAATCTGCGACTACACGAATTTTCACCCTAATTTTCCCTCATTGACTGAACCATAGCACCACGTGGGATGAGCCGATTATTGGCCTGTCATGTGTGCCGTTGTAGTAGGAGCTTTTTGTAACGTTTCGATTCACGGTGCAACAGGGTTGCGGTCATTAAACGCCTTCGCACTAGAGATGGGCAAAACTGTTCTTTTCAGAGATTGGATCAGAACTGTTCACTCCCTGAAATGAATTAGCTCTTTTTCATTACTCACCACTCATTTACAATAGAAAATAAATGGAAGGCACATTGCCCTTTAAACTTGGTTTATTCCAGTACTATACCTGTATTTTGATCTTATTTGATCCTATTTTGAAGTAACACAGATAATGAGTAAGAATTTTGTATTGTTTATTGAAATTTCCACGATATGACAAAGTTTTTGATTATGGATTTATTTTGCACTATCGTGGTTTTTTGGGTGATCGGAAAATGTTGTAACTTGAGATTTACATTAACAATATATTTGGCTATAAAGTATTTAAATTTCATTAACCTCATACAAATACATCGCAAGCCATATATTTTTAAAGTGAACGTTTCCTTCCGAAGACGCCTAAAATTGCAAAATCCGTACCAGAATAAGAAAAAATATAAATTTGACTGTAAAACGAAAGTGCTGCATATAGCCTTACGCAGAATAAAACAAGGAAAATATTGGTGTATCACATTTTGCGATACGTTTATCGGTTCGCTCATAATTAAAGCGTAAATTCGAGTGTCCATAATAAAAATCCTATAGTAAGAGGAGTCATCAGGAACCTAATCTAATCAGTTTAAACAAGTAAAAATAAAATAAAAACAACTGATGTATACATAACATAATAATGTAATATACATAGCGGTATTACTACGAAGAACAATATCCAGTGGGGACGAACTCCGATGCAGAGGCGCTGAGTCGAGCAGGTCGAGCCGCGAGCTGTATTACTGCGTGAGCTGAGACCGCAGAGACCAGAGTGACACCTGAGTCGCTTTGCTCAACGCTCTGGCTAGAGTCGAGACGGTGGGGTGAGCGTTGAGCGGGCGAGTTCCGAGGGTGGGGGAAGCGGTGAACTCACCCGCTCCGAGACAAATCGTCCGTTCCCTTGCGAGCAGGTTTTTGCAAGTAGTTCCTATGTTATCCGCTAGGTGGCTCTCTGTCCTGTTGCTCGCATCAACTGCCCAGAGGGCAGGACGTGCGACTGAAACGATCGCCGACAGAGTGCGATGCAAAGTTAAGCTGCGCCAGACACTGTACACGGCAGACGACGCACAGAGACGGCACGGCATATGTGAAACACAAAATCCAATGGGGCACTGCACAATGCAGCCAGCCAAGGTAGAAGCAGGGCAAAGGCTGGCGCTGGCTGTGTTGTGTGGCGTGCACTGTGCTGTGACCAGCAGAGTCGCTGCTGATATGCTCCGTCTCTCTCTCTCTCTCTCTCTCTCTCTGCCGTGGGAAACGTTTGGAGCTACCGTTCTTTTTTTCTGAATCACTGATTGTTCACTCCTTTGAAAGATTCAACTCTATGAATTAGTTCAAGAGCGGATCCCCCATCTCTACTTCGCACCGCCCACCCCGCAACACCTTTGAAATTGCTGGCCCAGACCACAGCCGTCGCAGCGTTACCTGAGATGAGCTGCTTGGTCCTGCGCAGCCCGTCATCTGGGACTAATGGCAGCCACACCTGACGCCCCTGGGCCTAACGCCCTCTGCAGCTGCCACCTGACACCTGCCAACTGCCACCTGCCGGCCCCAGCAGGCACCAGACAAGCATACGCTGCCGCGAGGCTACCTCCGCTAACAGAGACATCTTGTGGGCAAGCTAAGCTTAGCGTCGAAATTGCTTATTATGTCGATGCGGCATCATGCCATTTACATGATGTTGCGGGGACCTATCTACAAGTGTAAATCTACGTTCTCTTTAATTTAGCACGACAACAGAATGAAAGGTAACATGACTGGAGGACTCGTTCTTTTCAGTTTAATAATTACAAAAATGCACGTCAGTCGGAGGGAGCAAAGCAGTACAACCACTGCCATGTAATTCGATCCATGCCGTGTTCTAAGGGATTGAAAATGAAACAACAATCGATAGCTAGTTTCAATTAATTTCACTTAATTGCGGGTAGAGCTCAACATCAACAAACATTTGCTTCACTGTGCTGATTTAATACAACATTACCAAACACAGCTTGATGCTTCTCATCTTCTTTTTCCAGTTAATCTTCTAATTTCTTTAATTGTTCTTATAAAGTCTGTTCCATTCCCTTTCTCTATTTTTAGTGTTTTTATTTGTGTATTGCTAATATCTCTGTGTTCCTTATAATATGTACGTAGTCTCTACAATATGAGAAATTCTTGATGCCATTGAAGCTGCATGCTTTATTCCTCTTACAGTTGTCAGTTTTATCTTTTACATTGTTTCTTCGTCTTCTTCTATTTGTAGTTAGTCTTCAGGCAATTCTGCAGAACTTTTCTCTTGTAACTTCATCTTAATTTTTACATAGGCTGTTAGTTGTTTTGTAATATACACATCCTTTCTTCTATTTAATGGATATCTTCCTTCTACCTACCTACACATACACACGCTTACACACTCTTTTTTGACCGTTTGTTATCTTTTTCTTGTTTGTTCCCTTTATATTTATTTACTGTTTAGCTTCAAAACAAAGCACAGTCAAGGACTACGTTTATTCTATGTTTATATCTTACTTTCGATGTGAAATATTGTTTTCAGTGTTGTTCACCTGTACTGTACACTCTCTGACGACTATTGTCTTATAAACAGAAAACAACGTAACAAAATAAAATAATGATGTAGAACATCCAAAACATCAGCACTTGTAGAAATAATTTTTCACATTGCAGAGAAGTGTGAGCTGTTCGAAACTTCCGACGATATTAGAATTTTTTGGGGGGTGGTATACGAACCTGGAACCTGGCCTATTGCTATTCGCGGACCACTCATGGCTCACCCTCTTAGCTTGCCTTTATTCCAGTACGCTAGCCCTGTATATTACTCGGGAGAACTTCTGAGAAGATTCAAAGGTAGGAGATGAGGTTAACGTCGGAAGAAAACGTGTGAGGACGTGTCGTGTGTCATTCCCAGATAGCTCATGGATGTAATAGGATTAGTTGTGAATGACAAGATTCTGCTGTTGAATCCTGGACTGGCACATCGCTTAAATCTGACAGGAAGTTTCATTTTGTCTTTTCCATACTTATCAAACGTCACACGACTGCTATCTACGCTGCCAGACAGCTATAGCATCGGAAACATATTTTTCTTGTTTTAATTCTGTTATTTCCATAGAAGCATCTCACACAAACCTTAAACACTAAAGTTAAAATCTTCTGCGTTATTAGGCCGCGTCATATTTACTCTAAAATAATCGACGTTTCGACCCCTCTGCTGGGATATTCTTCAGAATCTTCTGGTGTCCACTATTGCTAGAGCGTTTTACCAATAGTGGGCACCGGAAGATCCTGAAGAAGATAGCAGCAGAGGGGTCGAAACGTCGATTATTTTAGAGGAAATATGACGTGGCCTAACAACCCAGAAGATTTTAGCTTTAGTGACAGCGACCACGAAAGCCTGCTGACTTACAGAAGCTTTATACGACTCATACAGTACTGTTACGAATTATCTACTGAAGAATAGAACGATTGGCACGCAAAGATGGTCGCCTGGGAACATGAATTTCGGTGCCGGAAAAGACAAGAACACATGAAACAAAACTGACCATTGATTTATCTTAGGTTGACGAAAGGCAATGTATTGATATAAAAAATCTCTAGGAACAGTTCAGTGTAACATAGTACTCTCTGAAATTCTGGATATTTCAGGGATAAAACACTGGAAGTGAAAGTTTTTCTACAACATTTACAGAAACCACAGTGTAGCTATAGTAGACGAAATGATAGTAAGGCATAATTCAGAATGGGTGGAGACAACCAGTCAACGAAAACAAGGAGTAATATATAAACCGGAATTAAAGTTCAAGGAAGGTGACAAAAAGCGTAATATTTGTCGAATACACTTAAATTGTGTCAAAACTGGCAAATGATTAGTTAGATCAATTGAGTGGAATGAATAATGTCTTGAAATGAAGTAACGCCGTACACCTGACGAGGTTGGGGTAATCAGTCTACACAATTAGAAACTAACAGAAACAGGTACATCATGCTGTATGTTCTGCAAACATTCAATTTTGGCCGAAATGTAGAGGAAGTGAAATATATACTGACAATCAATGCTGGAACAGAGGAATTCGATAACAGCGATTACGAACTTCTTACCATATATATTTTGAATTCACTTGTCTATAATGTAGTCTTACATCGAAGTGAAACGCGTAAGGCGTCATACATATAGGAAATGGCATAGATACTGACAATGAATTATGAAACAGAGGGATTTGTTAACAGAAAACCTGAATCTACTTGTCTAGATTGCAGCCTTATATAGGAGTGAAACGTGGACCATAAGTAGTAGGGAAGGTGTCCTCAAAATGATACAAGTAAAAATTTCCAAAAAATGGTACACACATACCATTCGCATCTAAAAAAAACACACATAACACAAGTGTTCTTACTGTTCGTTCCGTGCCGTTGTTTACGAATAGTTAATCATAACTTGTTTTTCCACTATAAACTTCACTTTGAGGGTAAAAAATATGATAAATAGCACTTTCAGACTTAAAATAAATGTACACATATTTCTAAGAGATTTGCAACTTTTATGCAAATACTGACTATATACACAAAGCCATTATTGACACATTTGTTATACGTAAACAATTATTAAGCAATCAATGTAATCCTTAAATATGATACGCTCAATTCCAAAATAACTTCATTCATAAAAGTGATACTGCCGAAGGGCCAGCCACACAATGGGTACGGCGGGTTGACATCCTTCCTAAACGCCAACATCACAACTACTGTACAGCACACTTCCAGCGGTAAAATCACTGATGAAAAACGAAAGCCTTCCAACAAAAAAGGGGTAGGTGAAAAGCACGAGAGCCGGGAAGGTGTGCCTGTGGTCAAAGCTGTGGCAAGTACTCGAACATTATAGCAGAATGAGGACTGTGAATCTCTTTGAGGAGCGACGACAGCATGGATGTTGCCGACCCATTGGGGAATCCTCACCAGATCCTATTGCAGTGACTGATTCATCACGTGTAGGTGGAGGAAGTAATATTGCGGCTAAATGTCAAGAAGGAGGGAGGAAATCATTCAGCCACACTTGTGTCTGTAAGATACAAAAAGTACTGGAAAATGACCTAAAAGTTATGGTTATAGATTCTGTGGATGAGGAAAAAATACTTTTCAAAATAAGCAAAAAGACTTTTATCTTACTAAAAAGAGTGATGTGATAGGAAAACTACCTATTACTCATGCTGCAACTGGGGTAATAAATATCAAACGTGGAATCTGCTTCGAGTTTAGCGGTCATCCTATTGTTCAAGAAAAAAAAGTGAATCTTCGTCTTATTTTTGTATAATTGTCATTATGTTAAATATAACGGTAAACTTTACCTACCTATTGTTGGTTGAGTGCCCTAGAACCTAGAATTATCCGACACACATAAACTTCCAGTTACACACATATCATTTTGTGTGTTCTCTAACTCATTTTTAATACACCAACCTTCTAACTTCAGTATAGATAACTGTACCACATTTGTAACATATTTGGGACCGTCAGCATCATATTTAAGAATTTCAGTCCAAAAGATGATATACTGTTTTAATTTTTTTTAGCTTACATTTGTACCTTGAAAGAATTAATACAAAGTCATTTTAAAAAAGCTTATACTATCTACTATTTACAAATTTTTTCAATAATTACTCTTTTTCTATAAAAAATACAGAAAATGTTGTTATTTTGTATCATATTTAGGTTACCTTACCCTGAGACAAGATGATCTTAGAAGCTCTAAGTGTAAAAACTCTTTAGGTAGGCCAACGCTTGGTTAGTATAAAAAGAATCTAGCAAATGTAGGTTTCCACAATTACACAAAAAAGAAGTGTGTTGCACAGAATGTGAACCCAGATGCGATTTTCAGGCTATAAATTTTAAACTCACATGCGGAATTCGTTCCGAGACATGGAAGGGAGAATTTCGGCGCGTTACGACGGTGTAAATACTTCCTAACCTGGTAGTGCTCATGCACTATAACTAGTTACTGTTAGTTCTGTACTTGGTACACTTCTAAGAACTCTGTGTAATCGTCAAAATTTTTACTGCACTGAGATCACCACCATGGGAGGTGGCGATTGTAGCCACTCTGCTACGCAAACTTTGCAAAACATTTTGTCTCGTTGACCATTGTGTCCTTTCTCCTTCGTGCAATCACGTTGACGTTTCTGCTTGGACCGCAGATCTCCTGTTGCAAGTACATCGACAAGTGGAACATCTTAGTGTGTGTCTGCAATGTAGGACGTGATGATTGTGTTGCTAGCTAATGAGGTGCATGAAGTGCTTCAGCATCCCAGCAGTTAGGTTTTGCAACTGATTAACTGGTTACTCAACTCCAGTATCCAGATCCAGTGGGTGACGAACTATGCAGCTCTCGCAGCTGGTGCCTCACAACACCTACCGCGCATACGCGCTGCCAGTGGCCCCAGCCTGACCTAACCACATGGAGACTTCCTCGCTGCTCTGTCGCAACCGAACTACTGGCTACTCTAGTACGCTGACAGAATTCATCTGCTCAGTTGAAATCACAGAAGCTACACACAATTCCACGTAAACACTTGCACCAAGAACTCCGACAATCCTAAAACCGATCACTGTGGAACAAGAAGGAGAAATGACAAGTCACACACACACACACAGAGTTTCCATAAGCGATCGGCGACCAAATACACGTCTTCCGATGAGATGACCGACTGAACGACCAACCAAGGTGGTCCCCACCCCACTCAAGTTATGAGCGTCAGCAACGGTCGGAAGAGTTTTGGCCGTCCAGAGCTGACTGCAGATCCAATCCGACTCACCTCAATGTTCGTTCGGAACTCGGATACACGGCGACCCGGGCACACTGGTTCGCATCCACCCATGCAGAGGTAACTCTTGCCCATTGACCACGACATCTCTGCACGAGGACGGAACCGACCCACGTCCGCAAGATGACCAACTGGCGAGACCCAGAAACGGTCAAAAGACCTAATATACGTCGCCCGATGAGACGACCGACAGAACGACCAATCAACGGTCGTTCCCTCTCTAGTCTCCTTCCGTAGGACAGTTCATGTGTGTGGCCAGCGGTCGGCAAGTACTGGCTGATCGCGCCTCACTGGCGCTCGCCGGCCGAAGTGGCCGTGCGGTTAAAGGCGCTGCAGTCTGGAACCGCAAGACCGCTACGGTCGCAGGTTCGAATCCTGCCTCGGGCATGGATGTTTGTGATGTCCTTAGGTTAGTTAGGTTTAACTAGTTCTAAGTTCTAGGGGACTAATGACCTCAGCAGTTGAGTCCCATAGTGCTCAGAGCCATTTGAATCACTGGCGCTCCGTCCCACACTGAACTCCCGACAAACGACGACCCGGAAATACTAACGGTCGCTCCAGAGATAGTATGACAATGCACTTATCGAAAGCGCTGCTGCTGCCACTTCACGGGCAAGCAAACAAGCAACTTAGTGATGCCAAAAAATTTACATGACCGCGAGCCACGCACGTCTCCGTCAGGACTAGTTAAACGTTTCAAAACAGGACCCAACTAATGCAACGGTAATGGAATCCCTGTCTCACTATCACGATGCCTGCCTGGTGTATACTTATGGGTCCAAGTCTAGTGATAGAGATTATAGTGCTATTGGATACTCCGAACCATATGACAAGGCTTGGATCCACTATTATCCACTATTATGGCAGCCGAGAAAATTGCGATTTTGGAAACCCTGATATGCGCACCGTTGACCACAGCACACACAATTGTCATAATACATGACACTATGTGGTCCCTGTAGATGATCAGAAACTATCATAATAGTTTTACTATCCCCGTTACTGCAACAATTACCGACGTAGTGTTTCTGCTGCAGAGGAACTATAGGAAAATTGATGAAAGCTCACTCTGGGATATCTGGAAATGAACAAGTAGATGTACTAGCAAAGTAGGTATCTCTACATGGAGTTATCACTTATGATAAATTCCATCTCACAGACATGATATATTTCTCAGCTGAGGTCGTGGATATCTAAGGTACCCACTACACACTAATTCTTCCTACGAGTCCAAGAGTACCATGGTGTAATAAGACAAAAACGTCGAGGAGCTTCTCGACAGTTGCAGCAAGGCTAATATTTAATCATCTATCTCCTCAACCTAAGCGCCACGCTTCTACATGTTTGCTGAGAGTAAGAAGACCGGAACCATATATTCCTACAATGTCCTCGGAATAGGTACCACATCGACATCCTTGCAAGTAATCATAAGGCGCTTGATGATCAGTTCCCGAGCAGTCTTCTAACCTTGTTAGCATCCAACGATACAGCAACGTATAAAATAATGAGTGAGTTCGTCAACAGTGCCAACATCAATATGTAATACTTTGCGCTGCTAATCTAATGTTCTTGGTAATTAGAAAGCCAGGGGAGCACCAAAGCACATTTGACTGACTACATTCCCACGTGCTACTCAGCAGAATATGGAACGCTCTTCCTATAAACATATGTCACTAGGTAAATCCTATATGTATGTATCTGAATATTTGTGTAACTATATGTATGGCTGCAATACCTAAATGTGGTTATTGTATACTGTTCTCATGTTCTGCCTAGATAGTACTTACAGACCTGCAAAAATATTCAATTCTCTACCTACAGCTTTTGAAAGTCTTACAGGACACAGCAAAGAACGTTTTACTGCTAACTTGTATACATAGTAATTATTACGGATTGACTTGGGAATATCCTTAATAATGTATACCAATGACGATTAATCATCTCTTATTGTGTCAGCAGTAGGATTTTTATACTGTAGTACCTCTGTGTTACATTTTCGTCTTGTTTACTCGTTTCAGTGCACTGTAGATGTAAAACTTGTTTTGTGGTAAAGGCTGTCCTCTGTTATGTGTACGTACCTGGGTACGACTTAAAACTAATGTGTACTCCGACTTATCAAAACAAATTGTCACATAAGATTTCCAGTATTAAGACAGTTCTTTGGGAATTCCCCAAAATCCAACAAAAAATGAAAAGAAGCACATGATCCAGAAGAGAAAATTCATTGTTACGTTTAATTGGAAGTTAGTGTTTCCTTTCTTTCCTTTCTTTTGCTTGTACCTTTGTCCCGCAATGACGCAGGGTCGGCATGGTTAATTTAAGGGGTGGCCGGATGCCCTTCCTGCCGCCACTTATTGTTTTCATGTTATATCAATAAATATATTCTGAGCTATAGGAGCAGGCCTGAAAGCTGACGATGAACGATCTGTGGCACCTTATAAAGATCTTTTGCAGTACTCTGTATCTCACTTTTGGTCTTACAATTTAAAAAATTGCCAATCTGTTGTTTTAATACCGAACATGAGAAAGGAAATAGTTGAGGCACAAACAGACATAGTCTGATGCTCAGGATCAGAACGAACTTTCGAGATAAGTGACGTCCGGAGAGTGTGACGCATGGATCCGTAAGTTTTTGCTATCGACTCAATAGTTGCAATAATTTTTCTGCATCAACTGCGTATTGGTGTAATCCACAGTAATGTGTCGCCACAGACAAGTATCCGCTAGTCAGGCAATAACCTTAAACTCAAAGTACCTACCTGAATTTGTGCGCAGTGGAATTTGAATAGCTGCAATAGAATTAGAAATACCGTGTCTGTTAAATAAACAGTTATTCGCACTGAATGGGATTCAAAAAAAAAAAAAAAATATTACTATTACTTATAGTCATAGAAAATTATATTCTCTTCTCAGGAAGTTACTAGAGAGTTACGCACTTATTTTCGTTTAGTTAATTTGTAACGAGTGCCATGACGTAGCCACGCTCAAGGCTTGTAATGATCTATTCGCTAGCCTCAGTATAACATACGTGAGACCACTATAACGGTTTGTCGGCTTTGTTGCACTGTAGCATCCCGCACGCTTCATGGCTCAAGACGAATAATTGTGGCATCAAATTTTTTTTGTCGTTTAAATACATGTAATACCCTTGTTTACCTGCTTTGGACTGCCATAACAAATATCACTTAATAATGGTCTCAGAGCTTTTAGTGTTGTACTTCAAAATGATATAAAGACCGAAATCTGGGTAGTACAAAATATAAATATAACAATACACATTCAAATGGCAGTTTACTGTTTTAAAAAGACTTGCATGACTGTGGCTTAAGGCCATTAAAGAATTTTTGAACATGAAATGGTTGCAATGCTTTAGATATTCAACAAAAGTTAGTCCTGCATCGAGTACATTGGCCTTACTATGCCATATAGCATTACTGAGAATCGGCCCCTATTAGCCGAGGTACATTAGTGGAGTCACTCGTGACGCCACGACTGGCGCCACGAGGTGCCAGAGGTACCAGAGGTTTTACGAATTATTCAACTGGTGGCGCCCCTTTAATAACAGCTCACTTCTCACTGGGAAACAGTCAGTTGAGAGAATGACGTCCTGTGAAGAGGTAATTCTCCTCACTCTTCTATTAAAAGCCGGCCGCGGTGGCCTAGCGGTTCTGGGCGCTTCAGTCCGGAACCGCGAGACTGCTACGGTCTCAGGTTCGAATCCTGCCTCGGGCATGGATGTGTGTGATGTCCTTAGGTTAGTTAGGTTTAAGTAGTTCTAAGTTCTAGGGGACTGATGACCTCAGATGTTAAGTCCCATAGTGCTCAGAGCCATTTGAACCATTTTTCTATTAAAAAAGAAAGGTCGAGACATACGAACGTGAGAGAACATCCAATGTATATTACTAGATTGACCCGATGATTGTATTACATGCTTTCTGGCGATCTAAATGCCGACGACAGTGAACTTTTCAGTTACCTTAGAATATTGAAGCCATTGTGTTATCAGTTTCTTGGCTATGTGAAACGAATAGATGGATAACCGTGCTCGTATTTTCGCTGAATATTAGAAAGGATGGCACGCTAAAAGAACAATAATTGAAAGGGGAGACCCGAACAGAATCGATTGCTTAGTCCTATGTTTGGGCTTACACATTAATAAGTAATAATGTTTGTGATCAGTCTTTCCTGTTCACTGTTACCCGCTTTGGGTATTTTCGTTCAGGAATCGACTGACAGCAATGAATATAATATCAAACCATGTCTCGAGGTGACAGCTAATTCGCCACTGAGGTATTGTAAAACTCACCTAAAACATTATTCTCGCGCACAGTGTGGAATGAATTGTGGAATGAGATTGCTTACAATACAGTACTGCAGTGTCAGCCGCCATCCAATCGAGTAAGTGCGCCGCCAGCTACGCCGACGCTTTTCCTACTGACGCCACTGCGGCATCAGGGGGCTGCCACGAATTGTGACACCGCTGCTAATGAGATGCAAGCATAAGCTATCCGGAGCCCTGGTGGCTGGTGTATTTAGGTTCGAACATTCACGCCCTACCCCCATTTTGTGTGTTTGCCAGTTGAATTAAGTTTACAGATTTTCATTGTGTTCAAATGGTTCAAATGGCTCTGAGCACTATGGGACTTAACGTCTGAGGTCATCAGTCCCCTAGAACTTAGAACTACTTGAACCTAACTAACCTAAGGACATCACACACATCCATGCCCGAGGCAGGATTCGAACCTGCGTCCGTAGCGGTCGCGCGGTTCCAGACTGAAGCGCCTAGACCCGCTCGGCCACACTGGCCGGCTTTCATTGTGTCTTAAGACTTGACATCTTCAGACTATACATTGTTTGAAGAGTAACAGATTCATAGATCTTATAAATCCTCTATGTCTGTATACATTGCTACATTCAAATCCACTGTTAGCACCGAGTGAGGTGGCGCAGTCGTTAGCCCATTGGACTCGCATTGGGGAGGACGACGGTTCAGACCCGTGTCGGACCATCCTGGTTTACGTTTTCTCTAAATCGCTTCAGGAAAATGCTGGGATAGTTTCTATAAAATGGCACGGCCGATTTCCTTACCTGTCACTGACACAATCCGAACTAGTCGACGGGATTTTAAACCCAATTTTCCTTCGTTCCTACTGTCAGAAACTGACTCTGCTACTTGAACAACAAAGTTATGTATTAATTTTTCTACTTGATATTAGATGTAGAATAATACCTGAATTCTCTGTTCATGAACGGCATCACTTCCTCGCTCCTGCGTCCACTAAAGAACTGCACAGCTCGCAAAGGAAGTCACGTCAAGTACTAAAGACTTAACTTATCTGCTTTTTTGCAAGGTGCTCTTCTATCGTGGCATCGCAGGTCGCGGGTTACTTTCACTCTGCGAAATTAGGTCTCTGTTTATTCTACTGTCGAACAATTCATTAATTTCTCTCACTTCTCACTCTATCTCCTTTGCTGTTTCCATATTCATTCACTTATTAAAAAATAATTAACAATATTGTGACTCACTGCAACAAATACGATGTTCACTGCAAGAAGAATCTCTTACCATCAACGAAAGGCGATAAAGAAGAAGAAACAACGAACAAAAGCACAAAGTGCCAAGAAATAAAAGATTTTGGCAGTTGTTTTTTTTTTCAAAATCCATTGACTGAGGAAAAACATGCAAGCAGATGTTAAGTATGTAATCAACAATGTGAGAATAACATCAATGCTAAGGTGATGTGTGTCTGTGGCTGATGAGTGTGTAAATATAGTATGAAGAAACGTCAACTAAAGACTAAACACACAAAATTAATGAAAATGCAACCATCAGCTGAAGCAGACTCAGCATAGGACGTAGTCTGCAGACTCCTTCAGTAGGGGAATGTGAGAGAATGTGGGGCACCTAAGGCATTTTGGCTATAACCTTTATTCTACAATATCTAGAGGCCCCAATTTTCGCATAGTATTAGTCGCATGTGTTTAATATTTCTTAAGATCATAATCTTACAGCTACACGGCTTGGAAAAAAAATCTGATAAAGATGACGTCATTGCACACCATTATTTCACTGTACATACCGGGTAAAATGATGCAGTAAGTGGGGTAAATTGGTGCAAGGAAAGGTATGAAGTATTTAATTCTACACATATTGTAACACAAAATAGATCTATGGCATACTATGTTTACTTAACAAAAAACTGAACACCATAGTTTACATAACTGAAATAGTAAAAGTATCAGCTTAATTAACTATGAATTAATCAGTGGAAAATCCAGGTTGGATTGTAAGAACATTATGAAAATGATAGCAGGTCCTCCCATATATCAGAGATGCTGAGTCACAGATAGGCACAACAAAAAGACTGTCACAAAATAAGTTTTCGGCCAACAAGGCCTTTGTGGAAAATAGACTACACACACACACACACACACACACACACACACACACACACACACATGCAAATACAACTCACACACAAATGACTGCAGTTTCTTGCAGTTGAAACCAGCTGTAGTCTTGTGTGTGTGAATTGCATTTTCATGAGTGTCTGTGTGTGTATCGTCTATTTTTGACAAAGGAGTTGTTGGGCTGAAGCTTACTTTGTGACAGTCTTTTTGTTGGTGCCTATCTCCACTATATGGTGAGTAGTATCTACCTTTTCATAATATTGTTAATTATGAATTAGACACACAACAATAATAACAGTTTTCTTATAAAATAGAGACAAAATGAAGAAGAATACTCGAGTATAAGCGAATTCAGTAATTAGTGTCATGTAATATAAGTAAGACAACTGACGCTTTTTCAAAAGGGACGCAGACTCTCTCATTACATGAATAAGTAGAAGAAGCACGCCAGTACCACTACTCGCCATCTTTTTCGAATTCTCCACATACTACACACAGATTTCTGTCTCTGGTATGTTTTGCTGGATGGGGGCTCTATAATAGAATACCTGTTATGAACTACACTGACGACATTTCTTAATGCACCAGACATCCAACAAGCTCTCTCTGTTTCATTAATTTGGAACTAAAGTGTGGTAAAATGGAGCACTTGGGCTGTGTGCTCAAATTATCCCAACAAGCTTCGCTTACATAAAACCATAGTTCCACACTCGTGCTTTACTTAAGAGAAATAATACCCATATAATCTTGAGTGCTAATGTCCAAAGATAGCTATAACAGAAGAATCATTTATGTTAACATAACAACAAGTGGCTTATCTCTTAGCAACTGGTGATCAAATATTAGAAGAAGTAAAAGCGAAAGGCGAAACACACTAGCTTATTTTGCCATCAATTGGAAAGTAACTGCTCCCGCTTTCTGTATGCTTATTTCTGTAACTCAGCACCAGATGGCAGCACCGATCACGTAAGAATAGCTCCCACAGATAAAGACATATGAACGTGGGTCATTTTATTCGCTGCGCCAAAGTCCCCCGCTCTCCACTAGTCACTTCATCCAAAAATTCTTAATAATTTTGACTCAATATTCTGCATTGAGCATTCTGCATCAAATTTTTCTTGCCTTATACAATTATCTAAGGCAGTGTATCGTTCGTAATTTTTTCTTTGAACATTACACACTGATTCATCGTATTTTTCTGTGTTGTCAAGATGATAATCCTTCGTGAAATATTTATGAAGTGCATAGAATAATTTTCGATGAATCTGAATGGACTTCTGTTAACGTCAACTTTCAGTGGTGTGACACATTTAAGGTCAAGAAAAGCGTGGTAAGCCTTTAAACAGATCATGGTGAGTCAATGTTCCACATTTCTTGAGAAGGTTTTTCATTATTCAGGTAGATGTACTGTAGTTTGAAGTGATAGAACAAGTAAACAATCGACTACTTTTTATTGGTATGCAACACAACAAAGATGACGTAAAGCATGTCATATTCTGCAGAACTACAGTAATTAGTGGTATCTAGTTCGAAAATACTTTTGTGGGCTAGTCCTGCTACTTCGACGGTTTGTGATTCAAAGAAAGGTGAGAATTTTCGGACATTTTTAGTTTCATATTCTAGCTTGAGTTGATATCTTGCTTCATATCTAACGACAGGAACATGGGTTTCCAAGCATTCATTAACAATTTGCCTTCTTTCGAAAGTTATCCCCTAATCCAACCCAAGCATTATTTCGATCCGACCATTGAAGAAATGGAAGTGAAAATGAAAGTGAAACATGGACAATAAATAGCTTGGACAAGAAGGGAATATAAGCTTTCGAAATGTGGTGCTACAGAAGAATGTTGAAGATTAGGTGGGTAGATCAAGTAACTAATGAGGAGGTATTGCATACGATTGGGGAGAAGAGAGGTTTGTGGCACAACTTGACTAGAAGAAGGGATCGGTTGGTAGGACATGTCCTGAGGCATCAAGGGATCACAAATTTAGCATTGGAGGGCAGCGTGGAGGGTAAATATCGTAGAGGGAGACCAAGAGATGAATGCACTAAGCAGATTCAGAAGGATGTAGGTTGCAGTAGGTACTGGGAAATGAAGGAGCTTGCACAGGATAGAGTAGCATGGAGAGCTGCATCAAACCAGTCTCCGCACTGAAGACCACAACAACAACAACAACATTGAAGAAAGGCGTCGTTAGATTTGAACTCCTTGTGAAACATACGGTTAGATCATCCTTGACAATATTTGAAGATCCCACCTAGTACCTCTAGTGGAAAAAGTACTTCGTACTTGATTTTTTTTATATCTTTGCAATCTTGAGAATGTGACCTTCAGTCGTTAGCTCATCGGCAAGAGATGAAGTCAAACGTAACAAGACTGATGAATAAACGAGTGGATGTGCCATCCTCGACTAAGCATTCTTTCCTTAATTCATGGTGACGAGCTTAAAAACTTTGTCATGTTGTGGTCAATCAATTTATTGTTGGATTTTCTATCATATGTTGGTTAATCTGTACCACAGCCTCAACAGTGCTGAAGCCGATGTACAGTTGAGTGTGATTAGGGTGAGCTCAAGTATCATCAATATTTATAATATTCTCTGTGTCGTTGTTGGGAATATTTAGGTTATTTCTAGTCGACTCCTTCACTGGGAACAAGTATTCCTGGAACATTTGAATTTTTTAACTTACGAAGAAAAAAGTTTCAGTAGACCATTTCGAATGTAGTTGTCACATTGGCACTTCTGAAGTCAATCAACACATCATTTTCGCCAATTACGGTTACTTCAATGTCGTGAGTTTTGTTGTGAAATGAAACAAACCGAGGATAATGTGATTCAAAAGTTATTGGACCACAAACTCAGCATTCGGCTTGACTGAGGCAACATTATTTGTTACTCGATGAGAGTAGTCATCATCCCTCATGTACATGCGTTCAGCAACATTGAGGTTAATGTCTATTAACGTGAGTGGAATAGTTTTGGCAATATTCTGGATAACTCCATTGGCTTCAACAGTTGGATCACCGAATCCAACACACTGCCAACACTACCTTTTTTTAAATCCATGAACACCTTGACCACACTGTAGGTGACTACTCAGTTTGATTGTCATCATAGCTAGTGGACAGGCCAGGCTTCGTATTTCTTCTGATATGTGCTTAAATCTTGAAAACTGTGCTGACCAACAGGATCTACTTATAAGTAAGGATCGTCTTCAGCTGGAGTTGCATCGATTTTGAATTCTGACCTACATTCACACCACAGTTTACTGTTTTTCGACGTGATGTTTGGAGCTAAATACGTTGTGTGGAAGCTAACCACTGCAACAAGCATAAAATGACCACCCTCTATAGATGTAGTCAACATTTCCCTAGGTACTAAAGACTTACCACTCAAGTGAAGCCAGCAATTCATTTACTGAGAACAAAACTGTCAATTAAATGAAGAAACACTCGGAATAGAATGTGAGAATTCCCTAGCAAAAGTAAAAAAAAAGAAACAAACTTGGCGAGCTGTTGCATGACTGCTGCTTTTGCAATCGTAGGAACAACTGGATGTGGAAAAACAACGTCAATCATCGACAGCTGCATCTTAACTACAGAATGGTTGAACTGGAAAAAACAGTCAGCCATTTGTATGCCCCAGAAGTCATGAATATGTATTGAATGGTTGAAGACGGAAACAACGAGAACATCACCACTAATTTCATGATGGAATCATACCATTTGGTGAGCATGAAGACAGCTCATTTGTTGTTGTACTTGGAAGTAGAGGCCAGTGCTTGAAGATGTTCTTTCGTGGCAGCTGCTGTTTCCTTGTTATCTTTGATTCCATATGTTTCGAAGAAATCATTGAGGAGTGGGAATGCATCAAAACAGCTCTCTTTCATTTTAATGGACCATCTCTCAAGTTTTTTAACAGTTGCTTCTATTTTATCTTGAACATAGAACTTGTGGACGTCCTTCCATTGCTGGGGTAAATTGGAGGTATTAAGAGCACTGAATATGCCACCAAAATATGAAAGACGTATCAGGCTGTTTTCGTCATTTGACATGTCCAAGAAACTGCTCACAGATTTCGCACAACTTTTGTGCTCCAACAGGAAGCTAAACTCAAATAATCAGCTAAAGCTCAAATAATCTTGATAGGCCTTTCCCTCTTGACAACCAGCGTACTTGACAGTTCAGGAGAAGTGTTTTGTGCTCACTGGCTATCTCATCGCACAGAAAGGCAAACAATCTTGAGTTTTTGGATCTACATTTAATGAAATTCACAATTTTAATTGCGTCATCGATGATTTTCTTTGGGCTTTAAGACAAACCTTTACATACAAGGGCCTCTCAGTGCAGCCTACAGTGAGCCCATTGAACAGAAGGGGCTACTGCCCTAACTTTGGCGATCAAACACGAGTAAACCGCAGACATAGCACGGGTACAATCAGCCTTCAGTGCAACGCATTTTGTCCACTCTGTTTCATTTTCTACCATAAAGCCATCAAGACATTTAAAAATTTCTTCCCTTTTTGTTGTCATTGGCAAACATATACAAAAGAGCATTTCTTTTTCTATACTCCCATCAAATTCAACGTAACGAAAGCTAAAAGAATAACCTCGCCAGCTATATCTGGCATTCATCAAGCTGAAGTTGAAAACAGTCACTTTGCTGCAAAACTGTGGATCATGGACTGTTTTTGAAATCTTATGTTTCATCGGTCCTTCTCTTTACCGTGGTGTTTGATAAGGGTATTTTTTTCAATCTTGTGAGATTTTCACTAAATAAAGCATCAGATATTATTTTGGGCGCAGGTAAAGTAATATCGTCTCCTAAATGTGAGCTGCCTCTTTCTTACCTATCAACAATGACAGTCGATATGAAGAGATTGTAGCTTGCTTATTTTGTTCTCCAGAAGACGATTCTGTCATCACTGATTCTGACTTTAAATATTCTCGTTTTTCGTTCTGCAAAAAATCGATTGACTTACTTACGTATTCTGGATGTTTCTTTGATAAATGTTTCATACTCTCGTTAGCAAGTACTTTAAAGCACACAACGGACTGTGGAAGCGGCTCAGAAAACACAAACCCTTATTTCAAATAATCTTCATTGTATTCAGGGAAGCAAAATTTTGCCTTCTTCTGGAAGTAGTTCAGTTCACTAACTTCACTAACACAATCACCTTTACGTGTATTACATGATGTACTGGTACAGGATGTGTGAGGTTCGTCGTAATTATATGAAGTCTGTCTTTTACGGCACGATCCTGTTTTAATCCACGGGTCCATAGTGACATTAAGTGAACCGTGCCGCCACAATAAACACCCATGCACACTCTATACCAACAAACAAACAAACAAAGCACTCTCTCACAGTCACGAGTCACATTGTCGCAAGCGGAAGGGAAAGCGATGTTCCATTATCGCAATTACCGACGACTCCTGCACCTGCACTCTTCTCGTTTCGCCCAGAACACGTTATTAAGTCACAATAGTTTCTTTCCTAGAATGGTTCTGTATATGACTGTTCAGATTATAAAGCCTTCCCCTTGAAATAAGATTTCATATTTTCAGTCGGTAAGATATTTTACTCAGTTATTTTAAAAATTGTCCGGCGACCCACCTGAATAGGTTCCGCGACCCACGGTTTGGGATTCACTGGTGTAGACGATTTGTGGCAAGTTGATCAAGTAGAAATAGACTCCGCTAAGTTGAAAGGCATCTAAAAAGTGAACAGAAGACTGTCATCGATATCTACTCAAAATTTCAGTAGGCTATCCCAGTCAAGGACAAAATAGGCAAAAATGGGGCTGATACCCTCGAAAAATTCTACAGGAGAGAATATCAAGAAATCTCCATACACACAAGAGCAAAGAGTTCTATAACAAAAAATTTCAAGAACTGATGAAGAAGTATGGCACCAGCCACTGCTCATTATTTTCAGAGATTAAAGCGTATGTCGTAGAAATATTTAACAGAATGTTGAAGGAAAAAATGTGGAAAAAGTTTTTCATTCAAGGTAACTACAAATGGGCTGAACTGATTGATAACTTAGTTGGGAGTAAAACCACACGAAGCATTGAACGATAAAAATGAAGCCAAAAGACGTAACCAAAGAAGATGAGAAGCACTTACTGAAGATGCCAAGGCTAACTACAAGGTGAACGATAAGGTTAGAATCAGCAATCTCATGGAAATTTTCGAAAAAAGTGTACAGAGAGAACTGATAGAAATTTTTCTGGTAGATCGTGCCGTTCTTTCTAAGCCAGTTATATGCAAGTTAAAGGCATGGATGGAGGACGGCGAAGAACTGAAAAGAAATTTTTATGAACATAAACAACAGAAGATGAAGTTTCCATATGTGAACCTCGTTGGGGGGTGGTGGGGGGGGGGAGGATGAGGTAGTTTTGAGATAATAAAGTGCCAAGGCCCATATGAAAAGACTAGGTTAACCGTATTTACACAAGACTTGGGTGAGTAAAACTGGCTGGGTGAAGATGACTCACACAATCATTGTGTGAGTAAAGAAAGAATCATACTGTAGAACATTCTTTTCTAAATAAATGGAAGATCAAAGCTAGAACAAACTCCTCTCCGACCGTAGGCTGTGGACGTACACACGAGAAGAAGAAATGGAAGTCTTCCGTAGTGACATAACTAGACCGCACGAGATATTGTTCAAGAAACTGAACTTTAAAGAGGAAGGGAATGAAGAAGAGATTCTGAAAGACCAACAACCGATGATGATGGTGAAGCTCCAAGTGTGAAGCAAGATAAAAAGATAGCAAAATTTAATACCTGTGTGTAATTTTTCCTTCATTGATGCGGGTGTTTTCTTATTTTTGTGAAAATTTCTTTTTGGTAGAAATCTTCATCTCAAGGTATTTTTTTATTTTCTCTTAATTTTAGCTAGTTTTTCTGGTTTCGATGGGCTAGGGGAAAAGTCCATTACCAACACCAATGCATCACTACTCACGAATGGCGCTAGTAATGTCTCTCGGCTAATGCCTAAGGTCACACAACATGATTTCAGACGCAGAGCGCAGTGGAGGAGTGCTTGTACGCTACGAATATGCTCTTGAGGACAGAATAAGTTTCTTCATGCAGCACATAAGAAGTTCATAAAGTAAATTTTTACAATACATACGGCTGTTGGTAAATTATTCCATCAAGAAATAGATGCCAGCCGTTGTCCCACGGCCCATAATGGATCAACGAAGAGAATAACTTTCATCTGTTGGAGCGGAGGGGTTAAGCGACACATACCTTCTACCAGCTAGTGACTACTTGAGGCCCCAGCAGAATGCCGTCCAACCGATCACCTAAATCGCTCACAGCATTCGTATTTGAGTCCCTACTACGGGTTAATATTTATTTAACATCCTGAGATCTTTTCTGGAGTAATGCCAAACGAAAAATATCGCACATCAAAACAGTCGAAGTTGCAATATTAATTTTCTTTATTGATGACTAGTTTCGAGCCGTAAAGTTCAATATCCAGTCATCCACTAGGCAACGTAATACCATCTTATTACGACAGTCACATGACTGTTCGTTTCTAGTTATTCCTCTAAAAAGTCTTTGTTTTGTGAAATGAAGGGAACCGACAACAGTTGATGAATCAGCAATCCTTTATTGTGTGCATTATCGGTTTCGGAACACTTAAAAGTTCCATCATCTGGTGTAAAGTGTAATAATGAAAATATTCTGTTACAAGACAATGGGAGGGAATTCTCAAGTTTGGTATGTCGGATAAAGAACAATTTGGCTAAAATTTCTAAAATGAATCAAAACAAATGAAAAGAGAGAACAGGGCTTTAGTTAAAAATAAAATCAGTTAAGTTCTGAGGACATCCTCATTCCAAAGCCGGCATAGAACAAAAGTTCCGTGTGAAAATGATGTAAGTGAGGCGTAGAAAAGTCTGATAAAACCGACGTCACGACCGGACATCGAAACTCCTCAGAATCTTGAAACGTGTAAAATTATGTAAACAGTGAAAGGAATCACTTTTTGTGTGGAATTACTTACGAAAATTCCAGAAACACCGTTCCCTGTGCTGTCCGACAGGAACACTAGCAGCAAATCAATGTAATATTAAATACTAGCCACAAGTACAGAGGCTGCAAATGATCCGTAGCACAGACGAAGTACGAAATACAAAAGTGATTAGTGGAACCGATTAAACCGGAAGAGCGGGAAGTAACAGCAGAAAGGAGATGGGACCATCACAATATTTTGGGGGGAGAGAAATGTACATTAAAAAGAAATTAACCAAAATATTTTTGTGATAGAGATTGGAGCGTTCATTAATTGTATCAAGAGGATGGCAATGAAGCTTGTTATGTATGAGGCGGAAATATAGGCCAGATGGAATAAGGGTGACCCGGCTGAGTCACGCAATTTGACTCTTAGTCTGATCACGAGGTGTGGCCATTAATTCCACGCGTAGATCACGTACGCTGACGTGAGGATCAACGAACTATACTTGACGGGATGTATCTGGAACATTTTAGGTGATTAGAAGGTAGTAGACAGGTATACAATTAAATACTTAGCTTTAATTCAGCATCAGCGGTGAACGTCGACTTTGTACAATAATATTTACACGTGTAGTCATAGATTGAACTGCGAATACTTCTTTACAATTCTCATCGCTTCACACATACAGATCAATTGTCAATGCATAAACTGTATGTGGCGCCTGGCTAGGTCGTAGCTACTGACTTTGCTGAAGGCTGTGCTAACTAGCGTCTCTGCAAATGAGATCTCTGAAGCTATAACAACTGAACCATTCCTATTAAAGTCGGCTGTAGAACTGGCCAGTGCGCTAGCTTGTCTAGTAAGACCAACCGAGTGGCGGCGCTCGGTCTGCTAGCGTCGACAGTGGCGACTCGTGGGTCCGATGTGTACTGACGGACCGCGGCCGATTTGAAGCCTACACCACAAAGACTTCTTTCAATTTCAATTTTTCCGGGATACTGAGTATCCGACCTCTCTCTGCACTATGTAAAACAGATAAAATGTAGCTACCTTCTGCAACTGATCCTGGTTGTCAGTCAAATGCATTGTCAAATCTGACTTAGAAATGCCGAGGTATTTGTATTTTCTAAATCTCTTATGAAAATTCCTACGTGTCAGATCAGTGAATCTGCTCTTACACAACTGTATCGCTCTCAATACGATGCACGCCAGGATTTGGGAAAGGATCCTTTTTGAAGACTTCATGGTTCCTCAACTTTTTTTTTTTTTTTGAGTCATCATTCTTCTAACTGGTTTGATGCGGCCCGCCACGAATTCTTCTCCTGTGCCAATCACTTCATCTGCAAGTGGCACTTACAACCTACGTCCTCAGTTATTTGCTGGATGTGTTCCAATCTCTGTTTTCTCTAATGTTTTTGTTTACTACAGCTCTTTCTTGTACCGTGGAAGTTATTGCGTGATATCTCAATATATGCCCTACTATCCTTTCCCTTCTTGCTGTCAGTGTTGCGTATAATAATATCCCTACCGATTCTCCGGAGAATCTCTAATTTCCTTCTATATCAGCCCACCAAATTTTCAACTTTCTTCCGTAGCACCACATTTCAAATGCTTCTCTTCTCTTCTGTTCCGGTTTTCCAACAGTCCATGTTTCACAACCGTAGAATGCTGTGCTGAAAACGTACATTCTTAGAAATTCTCTGATTATGATCTATGTTTGGTAAGGAACGCCATATATCCCAGTGGTTGTCGGCTTTTTATATCCTCCTTTCTCCATTCGCTAAGGATTATTTTGCTGCCTAGGTAGCAGAATTCATTACCAATCCCGATGTTAGGTTTCGAGTTTTTCTCATTTCTTATACTTTTTATTACTTGCGTGTTTCTTCGAATTTATCTCAATCCATATCTTGTACTCATTAGACTGTTGATTCCATTCAGCAGACTCTGTAAGTTTTCTTATTCGTTTTCACTGAGAATACCAATGTCATCATCGAATCTTGTCATTGATACCCTGGATACCCTGGAAGGAGTGTATAGAGAGTCTATACAAGGGCGATGTACTTGAGGACAATATTGTGGAAATGGAAGAGGATGTAGATGAAGATGAAATGGGAGATACGATACTGCGTGAAGCGTTTGACAGAGCACTGAAAGACCAAAGTCGAAACACGGCTCCGAGAGTAGACAACTTTCCATTGGAACTACTGATGGCCTTGGGAGAGCCAGTCCTGACAAAACTCTACCATCTGGTGAGCAAGATGTATGAGACAGGTGAAATACCCTCAGACTTCAAGAAGAATATAATTATTCCAGTCCCAAAGAAAGCAGGTGTTTACAGATGTGAAAATTACCGAACTATCAGTTTAATAAGTCAAAGCTTCAACATACTAACGCGAATTCTTTACAGACGAATGGAAAAACTGGTAGATGCCGACCTCAGTGAAGATCAGTTTGGATTCCGCAGAAATGTTGGAACACGTGAGGCAATACTGACCCTATGACTTATCTTAGAAGCTAGATTAAGGAAAGGCAAACCTACATTTCCAGCATTTGTAGAATTAGAGAAAGCTTTTGACAATGTTGACTGGAATACTCTCTTTCAAACTATAAAATACAGGGAGCGAAAGGCTATTTACAATTTGTACAGAAACCAGATGGCAGTTGTAAGAGTTGAGGGGCATGAAAGGGAAGCGGCGCTGGGGAAGGGAGTGACACAGGGTTGTAGCCTGTCTCCGATGTTATTAAATCTGTATATTGAGCAAGCAGTAAAGGAAACAAAAGAAAAATCTGGAGTAGGTATTAAAGTCCATGGAGAAGAAATAAAAACTTTGAGGTTCGCTGATGACATTGTAATTCTGTCAGAGACAGCAAAGGACTTGGAAGAGCAGCTGAACGGAATGGACAGTGTCTTGAAAGGAGGATATAAGATGAACATCAACAAAAGCAAAACGAGGATATTGGAATGTAGTCGAATTAAGTCGGGGGATGCTGAGGGAATTAGATTAGGAAATGAGACACTTAAAGTAGTAAAGGAGTTTTGCTATTTGGGGAGCAAAATAACTGATGATGATCGAAGCAGAGAGGATATAAAACGTTGACTGGCAATGGCAAGGAAAGCGTTTCTGAAGAAGAGAAATTTGTTAACATCGAGTATAGATTTAAGTGTCAGGAGTCGTTTCTGAAAGTATTTCTATGGAGTGTACCCATGTATGGAAGTGAAACATGGACGATAAATACACTCCTGGAAATTGAAATAAGAACACCGTGAATTCATTGTCCCAGGAAGGGGAAACTTTATTGACACATTCCTGGGGTCAGATACATCACATGATCACACTGACAGAACCACAGGCACATAGACACAGGCAACAGAGCATGCACAATGTCGGCACTAGTACAGTGTATATCCACCTTTCGCAGCAATGCAGGCTGCTATTCTCCCATGGAGACGATCGTAAAGATGCTGGATGTAGTCCTGTGGAACGGCTTGCCATGCCATTTCCACCTGGCGCCTCAGTTGGACCAGCGTTCGTGCTGGACGTGCAGACCGCGTGAGACGACGCTTCATCCAGTCCCAAACATGCTCAATGGGGGACAGATCCAGAGATCTTGCTGGCCAGGGTAGTTGACTTACACCTTCTAGAGCACGTTGGGTGGCACGGGATACATGCGGACGTGCATTGTCCTGTTGGAACAGCAAGTTCCCTTGCCGGTCTAGGAATGGTAGAACGATGGGTTCGATGACGGTTTGGATGTACCGTGCACTATTCAGTGTCCCCTCGACGATCACCAGTGGTGTACGGCCAGTGTAGGAGATCGCTCCCCACACCATGATGCCGGGTGTTGGCCCTGTGTGCCTCGGTCGTATACAGTCCTGATTGTGGCGCTCACCTGCACGGCGCCAAACACGCATACGACCATCATTGGCACCAAGGCAGAAGCGACTCTCATCGCTGAAGACGACACGTCTCCATTCGTCCCTCCATTCACGCCTGTCGCGACACCACTGGAGGCAGGCTGCACGATGTTGGGGCATGAGCGGAAGACGGCCTAACGGTGTGCGGGACCGTAGCCCAGCTTCATGGAGACGGTTGCGAATGGTCCTCGCCGATACCCCAGGAGCAACAGTGTCCCTAATTTGCTGTTAAGTGGCGGTGCGGTCCCCTACGGCACTGCGTAGGATCCTACGGTCTTGGCGTGCATCCGTGCATTGCTGCGGTCCGGTCCCAGGTCGACGGGCACGTGCACCTTCCGCCGACCACTGGCGACAACATCGATGTACTGTGGAGACCTCACGCCCCACGTGTTGAGCAATTCGGCGGTACGTCCACCCGGCCTCCCGCATGCCCACTATACGCCCTCGCTCAAAGTCCGTCAACTGCACATACGGTTCACGTCCACGCTGTCGCGGCATGCTACCAGTGTTAAAGACTGCGATGGAGCTCCGTATGCCACGGCAAACTGGCTGACACTGACGGCGGCGGTGCACAAATGCTGCGCAGCTAGCGCCATTCGATGGCCAACACCGCGGTTCCTGGTGTGTCCGCTGTGCCGTGCGTGTGATCATTGCTTGTACAGCCCTCTCGCAGTGTCCGGAGCAAGTATGGTGGGTCTGACACGCCGGTGTCAATGTGTTCTTTTTTCCATTTCCAGGAGTGTAGTTTGGACAAGAAGAGAATAGAAGATTTCGAAATGTGGTGCTACAGAAGAATGCTGAAGATTAGATGGGTAGATTGCATAACTAATGAGGAGGTATTGAATAGAATTGGGGAGAAGAGGAGTTTGTGGCACAACTTGACAAGAAGAAGGGACCGGTTGGTAGGACATGTTCTGAGGCATTAAGGGATCACAAATTTAGCATTGGAGGGCAGCGTGGAGGGTAAAAATCGTAGAGGGAGACCAAGAGGTGAGGAGGATGTAGGTTGCAGTAAGTACTGGGAGATTAAGAAGCTTGCACAGGATAGATTAGCATGGAGAGCTGCATCAAACCAGTCTCACGACTGAAGAGAAAAACAACAAACAACCCTCTCACCATGAACTTTAATTCCACTCTTCAACCCTTATTTTATTTCCTTATTCCTTCTTCGATTTATATACTGAACAGTAGGGGCGAAAGACTACGTACCAATTTTTCAACCTTTTAATCCGAGCGCTTCGTCGTTTTTCTTCCTCTCTCATTGACCCCTCTTCGATCTTGTACAAATTGAATATTACCGGCATTTCCCTATAGATTTTGTTACGAACGTTTGTTAATTTTTCTTTAGTCTTGCTTCCATTACCAACTGCAGCGCCAGAATTCCCGCCCTGGTACTTCTACCTTTCCTATACTGAAACTGATCTTCAACTAACACATCCTCAATTTTATTTTCCATTCATCTATAAATTGTTCTTTGACAGTAGCTTCAGTACATTAGCCGTTTAACTGATTTTGCTATAATGTACGCGCTTGTCGGCTCTTGCAAACTGTGGAATTGTGTGGATGAAGTTTGTTCAAAAGTCAGAGGGTATGTCGCCAGACTCATACGTTGTACACACCAACATGAAAAATCGGTCAGAAATCCATTTTCCCCAGTGATTTTATAAATACCAAAGGAATGTTGTCTCTTCTATCTTATTCGATTTTAAGTCTTCCTAAACTATTCTAAATTTTGGTTCTGATACTGTGCCCCTCTTTCTCCGTCAACAGGCAAGTCTTGCCCTCATAGAAGTATTCACTGTAGTCTTTCCTCTGCATTTAACAGTGCACCCCTCACTGCACTCTTAATGTGTTACCACCCTTGCTTTTAATTTCACTGAAAGTTGTTTTGACTTTTTAACATGCTGGGTCAGTACGTGTAACAATTATTTCTTTTTCGATTTTTTCACATTTTTCATGCAGCCATTTCACCTTAGCTTCCATGCATTTCCTATTTATTTTATTCCTAGGTAACTTGTATTTCTGTATGCCTGAACTTCCCTGAACATTTTTATATTTCCTTCTTACTTCGATCAACTGAAGTATTTCTTGTGTTACCGATGATTTCTTCGCAATTATCTTCTTTGTGCCTATGTTTTTCATTCCAACTTCTGTTATTGACCCTTTCCGGCATGCTCATTCAACTGAACTGCCTACTGAGTTGTTCCTTATAGCAGTATCTATAGCCTCAGAGAACTTCAAGCGTATCCCTTTATTGCTTAGTATTCCAATATAACACTTCTTTGCCGTTTGATTTTTCCTCTCTAGACTCTTCAGCCAACTCTTCATCGCTTTTAATCAGTTTTCTAAACCTATATCTGCTCCTGAGTACGCCTTGCAATCCACTATTTGATTTCGGAGTCTCTTGTTTAACCTACCGTCCAAATTTTTAGGTACGAAGTATGGTAGAAGTAACGTCTTTTGAAGGCGCTATACATTCCACTCAAGTGATTTTGCTAATCCTTTGCCGCCTGGTTCTCTACTCTCGGAGGAGCCTTTGATGCCGCGATTGCTATCACAACTTGGATAGAGCCTCGTCCTGTCCCGATCTCCCGTAGCGTTGATAATGGACACTGATCAACCCCTTTCCCAGTGACGGCTCCAATGCGTGACGCACCGCCTCTCACTACTTTTCCGGCGGCGGAGGACGGTGGTGAGAGGAGAGGAGGGGGGAATCGTGTGCACTTCCTTTTACTCTAATTTGTTAGACTGTATTCACCTTTTCCTGCTTTATTTGTTTGCTTTTGTATGCAGTATCGTGTCATCACTTATAGTATCTCGTGCGTTATCAGACGATTTCTACTGATCCTTGTCCTTTTGCCTGTTTGATCGTGTTTTGCCTCCACTACTTCATCTCCCAAGGCTATCCATTCCTTTTCCATTGTGTTCATTAACCCTGCTTCAATGAACCGTTGCTAATACTGTGTTAATACTCCTTCCATTAGTCTCAGCTTCTGGTTTATTCAACTTATTCCGCACCATTCTCTTTAATATCATTCCTTTCTCCAATTTACTGCGTTTTAATTCATAGTTCAAAACCAAACAGTATGGTCAGAGTCCTCATCTGCCCTTGTCAAACTTTCGCAGTTGAAAATCTGGTTTGGAAATGTCTTCTAATAGTGTAATCTTTTTACACCTTTCACTATCTCCACGGTGCTTCTACGTATCCTGTTTTCTTCCACTTCTTTTAAACTACGCTTCAGCTCTGATTAAATTGTTCTCGGAGCCAAACTGTAGCACGAAGAATCCTTCTTCATTTCTCTCAAGCCGTCTCTGTTCTACTATTCTTCCTTTCGTTACTTTCACACTGTAGAATTTTAGTCCTCCTTCACAGTTAAATTTTCGTCTCCCTCAACCATCAGAGAAATTTCTTTTAACGTAAGTTCTTTCAATCTCCTAAACATCAGTTCAGCTTATAGGCACATAAACTTTGATTACTTCGGTGGATGATTGCTTCGTGTTTATCATGGCTACTTCAATGCGTTAACTCTGTTCGTAGTAACTTTCCAACATTCACATTTTCGTATTCACTATTAAACTTACACCTGCATCACCCCATTTGTTTTCGTATTTATAACCCGCTGCACTCACCTGACCAGAAGTCGTGGTTTTTTTGCTACCGCACTTCACTACTTCTCTCTTTATCCAACTTCCACCTATGTATTCCGCTTTTTACATTCTCGAAACTCCCTACTCGTAGAAAAGAATTAAGATTCCTTGCTGCGGCCTGTAGAGTTCTCGTCTTGTTTTTCCTGATGTAAACATCATCCCAAGTCTTCACCACACAATGGTCTGAGTGGGGTAAAATTTTACCTCCGGAAAATTTTACTCTTGAGAATTCTGTCATCATTAAACAATAGAGCAGAGGTGGTTATCTGCGGAATATATGACGCCTACAGTTTCCCCTTGCTTTCAGCCGTTCGCAGTACAGCAGAGCAAATTCATGTTGGCTGATAGTATCAAACTAAGTACAAAAGAAGTTATATAGACCTGTACAATTTCTTTTCTATTTTTCTGTGCCCTAATTAGCAGTGAACTATAAAATCATATCGCATTTATTTTGTAGTAGGTGATATCACATCCATTTTATCGATCACTTTAGGGAACCGGAGTCAAAAAAATATGTGTTTAACTCGTATTTACATTGCAACTGCCATTTTTCCAACAATGTAATCCGTTTATAACTCAACGGAACTTTTGGAACGTGGTACAACCCTTCTAGTCGCATAATAATTCAGTTCTAGCTTACACGCACTGATACCTAAATCGTCACCAGTTGGAGACGAATATATCGCGGTCCTGAGTTTGAATCGAAATTTTTCTTAACCACCAGTAATTAGTTTTACTGATTACTTTCCATCATGAGTGGTTGTTTTAATATTTTTTCCTTATGTTTCTAATTTGTTAGTAGTTTGTCATGTTGATGTGACAGCCTCACAAAAAAGTTTCAGAGAATGTCGAATAGAATGAATATTTTTTTCGTTTTTGCAGGGTGACTGATTTTCAGTTACAGTAAGTACCTAGTAGCTTATGATATCTCATTGCTACAAAGATATTTACTCGCACATTGTTAGAAAAATATGACAAATGTTTAAATAAGACATCACCTTCATATGTCCCCAAAAGAAATATGAACGTCACAGATGGGTCAGTAGTCTAGTAATGTTCACAGACTTTCTAAACAAAACAAGGCCAGAATCACCCGTAACATTGCATGCGACTTAAACATAGGGGAAACGGTGATTCCGAGCACATTATATCCTACTTTTCCACAAACGATTAATTTATAAGCTATATATCCCTCAGGTAGTTTCTATAATAAACATGCATGCTAATTATTGTAAATAACATTCATTCATTCGCAACTGTGGCACTCAGATGGATTCAAAAGCGTCAGTTGCTATATGTGTTTGTAAACTGCCTTGTCGTCTCCTACATAAATTCTCGCTCCCTCTAAAATACACGCTGCGACACTAATGGCTCCTACTTTCCTTATTGCCTTCTCCTTGTAATTTTCTCGTGAACTCATAACCACTCATTATCATGCAATAGCTTCTCAGAAACACTCAAATTATTCGCCTTTACATCACAAAATTTACAGTCACTGTTAAGAACAAAATATTTGGCCAGAATTCATGTAATCGGTGGTACTTAGTGCGTGAAGTTATAGTCTATAAATCATGACGTCATTGGTTCAAATCTCATTAATAGCAACTTTCCGTATTTAGAGTCAATTGCATAATAAATCAATATCGAACCACAATTTTCTAATAAACAAATCATAATTTTATTTACAACACTCTAATAACTTTGTAGTAAAAATAACATACTTTTTTATTTTTATTATTAGTCGTATGGAAATAAATTAAAACTTGATACAGAAATGCGCAATGCTGTATTGTTAAGTGGATACAGTTACAGACGGCAGTAAAAATCTTCAATCTCGGGAGAAAGAAATACATTCAATCCGATGTTTCTCATTTTTGTACAAAATTTTAATTCATTGTGAACTAACAAACTTCCGTAGTATTGATGATTGAACATATCAAGATGCTATTTTAGTTAAAAATTCGATTCTAAGTACATTAATTTTTTAACTTGTCAATATATATGGAGTGAACGTAAAAGAAGTTGTCACTAACAAAAATAGAACTAGTGACTTCCCCAACTGAAATATTTTTACACTACGCACTCGAGTACTGACGACTTAGGCAACAATAATAACGTTCGGAAATCTTCTACTCTTCAAAAAAGATTATTTAAATTTTTAAGTTATTTATTTTATTTGTTTATTTATTTCTAGAATTCCATCAAACTGCTTTAAGAAGATGATATCAGGCTTCAAATTCCATATCAAGAAAATCGAAAAACGTCCCTTCGTAAGGTATCCTTGTTAACGCGTTTTTCATTTATCCATTCACATATCGGCATTTGAACATTAACATATACTGTTCGTTAGAGTAGCATACGACATCCTTTGATTTAAAAGCATGACCGGTATTTGAACGTCACTGTCGGAAATAACATATTCACCCCTTTAGCCAAGTGTCGCTATGGCACACACGGCTTCTATTTGACGTTAAAATGGAACAACTGTAGCGCTTTTAGGCTGTTACCGAAAACTGTCGCTAATACGCTTAGCTGCATCAGATTAGAGGAAACGGGATAAGCTGGCTCGTTTATCTTCATTAAGCTGCGATACGCGCTTCATCACTTTGGATGGCGGCCGCTTGTTTGTTATCAAGTATTTTAGTGTTTGCGTTTTCCGCCTAGCAGTCAGGGCCACCGTGGCTTTCGTGATTGATGGTGCCGTTACTGGGACAGCAGTTCGCATTCATATTTGGCAGCACAAAGCATCTATCTGACGTCAGCATCCAAGCTGCGTTTGTTGTTTGGTTCCTAAGCTGCAGCAGCAGTCACGGAAAATCATTATTCATTCAATACTGGCTAGAGAAGGCAGTGTATTTGCTTCGCGTAGCACGTCATTGCACATAAAATACATAAAAATATGTCAAAGAAAAAGAAAAGGAATGAACAGAAACTATTGTTATGACAGCTTATAAACAACCGATTAGAGCACATACAACAATGCAATATGCGGGAAAATCCTGAGAAAAAAATAAAATATTAAAATATCTTTTCCTGAGCGTCGGTACGTCTTTCATCACGATAGTCACGCCTGATACATGCGAAGTTCGTAATTTTTAGGTATCTGTTACTGGCATGTTGTGTGCGTCACAGCTACAATCCCTTGGGTCAGTTTCGTAACTGTAGTATAAAATTTCTCAGTGCAAAATACGGCAATTTGGTGACCATTAAAATGATTGTCTGAAGGCATGTTTTTATACAGGGAGTCCAGTTTCTCTCTCTAGCTTTCTTTCACATGCACCCATTCCTTGTCTCTCTGCTCCTTCTCCTTCAGCCCTTCCCCGCCACATCACCCTTGCTCTCATTAATGTAAACGTGAGATATTCTCTATTAGCTTATGGGTTTATTTAAAAAAGTAGTTACTTTTAATATAATGACGAAAAACAGAATTTTATGTAATAATGTGGCGGGCTTTTCCGTATGGTGGTAATTGCCTGATTAGATTTGTAGGATGAAGAATGAATAGTGCTGTGAGGGCAAAGCACATCTGGACTGTTTCATTTTTTGGGCATCATTCTTATGACTAGTTTCCAGCAGTTTGCCAATACCACCCTCACCCTACATTTTCTTCCCTTCTAATACAATGTAAATTATTACGTGATGATTTGACACATGTCTTCCCCTCTTCTCCCTCTTTTCATTAGTGTATTCCACACATTTATTTGCCTGTCTATTTGACAGAATAACTCATTTTCTTCTCATATCCTGCCACTTAGTAGAGCCATTCTGTTTCAACACACATGAAATCCTTTGATTTTCTTGTATCCCGGTCTACCTCACTCCTAGCAATTTTATTGATACCGGATCTTACTTGTGTTGTACTATTTTCTGTTTTGTGTATATTAGCCGTTATTCTTCTGACCACAAATCATTATTCTCTTTTCATTCCGATTCATTACTTACGTTAAACTGGGTGTTAACCAATGTCGGACAACCTCTGGCAAATGATGGGGATTACCACTTGGAAAAAGACCAGTCAGTTATGTCCCACTACATATGAACCGATGTAGGTATTCTTTTCTGTGAATCCTGTGTACATTGATGAACCAATACTGTGTAAGAGCTGCCCATAGCCAGACTGAATAAAGCGAGGTGGCGTTGCGATCAGCGATAACAAAAGTGCAAAGTGGAAATTTGACGTCACTGTTAACAATGTTCTAACGTAGACGATTGGATAATCATTTTAGGGGATGCAAGGGTGGAAATCCACCGACATGAGCGACTTCAACGAAGTGAAAGTTGTCTGGCCCGGCCCGTGAGCACTGTTGTTTACAACAACTCCCCATTTGCTAGCTTGGAAAACTGATTCAGCATTCCTGTATAAAGAGTGAAATGTTTAGCTCAAAGAGAGGATAAGGTGTTGTGTTACACACTGCAAACGCTTAGAGCAAGTTTAGCCAGAGAAGAATAAAAAAGGAGAAAAATTACACGTGGAAATTCTTCTATAGGAGAAAATGTATACAAACCTCCTACCGGTTCCTTTTTTTGCCGGCCGGTGTGGCCGAGCGGTTTTAGGCACTTCAGTCTGCAACCGCGCGACCGCTACTGTCGCAGGTTCGAATCCTGCCTCGGGCATGGATGTGTGTAAAGTCCTTAGGTTAGTTAGGTTTAAGTAGTTGTAAGTTCTAGGGGACTGATGACCTCAGACGTTAAGTCCCATAGTGTTCAGAACCCTTTGAATCATTTTTTGTTGCTTTTTTTTCAGTGTGCATGACATATGTAACACACATCTTGGAGATGATGTAAACCACTGCTGTGCCACGGAACTGACACTGGACTATCATAACCTCTCTGATAATTGTTTGGCGCAAGATATGCCACAGTGACTCTATAACAATAAGAGTAGATGGCAACCGTAATCTCCTTTTCCTTGAGTAATTCATACGAGGATGAAAGTGGCTACTAAGATACGTAGTTCTCGATTGTACGGTCCAGTAAAATGACGTGAAATTAAGCCGACAGTACGTAATAGTTGATATATATGAAACAAATTAAGGAACAAATTTAGAACACACCGGCCGCGTAAGTGCGGAAAGCGTTAGGGTGGAGAAGTTGTCGCGTCAGGTAGCCATAATGAAACAGGGAACTACGCATTGCTGTAAGCTATCGACATTGATTTCAGAATTAAGTTGTTCGTGTTACAGTATGCTGCCGTTAATGAATACAGAGCCGAACAAAAAGTGGTGAAGGTTTCCGTGACACTGTAGCGCTTCTTACCGTTCGGTTCGTCGACGACAATGGCACTGTACGGGTTCTGTATACTTTAAATGTCGTATATTATCCACGGATAATAGCTAGGCATTGCACTGAATCTTCAAAGCATCTTGCGAGTAGCACATTTCTTCTATGAGTTACCGATGTTAATTATGGATAGTGTGCCTGTAATGCAACCTTGATGACCACATGCATTCTAGGATACATGCTTCTTCATAAATTTGGATCCTCATACTGTACACTGACGTCGCTTGACGATATCACTGTGGGTCCACAATATTAGAATAAGCAGATGATACCAAAGGCGATTGGTAATGCAGGAAATTCTAGGGGTAAAAATTTAACATTACTACTGCGTACACAACGGCTTCTTTCCCATAGACGATCCAAGCATTCGCCTGTTAGCCGATAAATTGCAGTTCATCCCACAGCGCACAACTTCCAACTCCTTCTTTGTGTTGCCTATTGTACCTGACGTCCTGAGGAGACGTCGTAGTAAATGCCCTCCGTAATGATTTAATCAAGTCCTTCAGAAGTCTCTGTCAAGTAATTTATGTCTCAGAAATTTTGAAAAACACTCTCTTATTTCATATATTGACTTGAAGATGGTCTCATTTAAGCGCATCTTGAGAATGAGCATGGTGTTACTGTGAAATCTTACTCGTGTAAAGGTGCACCAGTAGCCTTATGTAGCATAAATCGTGCTGTTAAATGATGGGTTACATCCGTGCTGCTTTTCCAGTACAGTATTCTGACAGACAAGGATTAACCTCTGGTCACTAACGAAGAGAATGTGAAGCACATTTGCAGCGCGGGAAGTAATTAGACACGGTAGCTTTCTGCCTCTCTCATGAAGCAGTCCCTTTGAATAGCGGGTGTCGGAACTTCCCGTCGCTCATTAGCGTCCTCACTTTAAAGCTCTTTCGTGCCGCGGACGTTTATTACGAATTGGAGAACCAAAGCAGACACTCTGTATAGTTCGAGAGGCTGTTCATTTCACACGCTACAGCAGAGGATAAACTTCCAGTATAACCGTAACACAACTAATCTCATAATTACTGTGGTCACAAAACATGGACACTACTCACTTTGCTAGCGCGTTAATTGAGGTTCAAAAGAAGGCGCAACATACCATTTCGTTTTTTCCTTATCCTCAAACTGTTACAATCTCTTACTCATTAGGAGTTGATTTCAATCGAACATTTGAATAATGTGTAACCCTTTCAATATATTTCGCATTGCCTCTTGGCAGCACTTTTAAAGATGGATAGGAATTAAGCAAGTATTTCTCAACTTTGATTAATTTAGTTTAGGAGGAGATCTTTTGGAACTTGTCGTCGTGTGTACCATACTGTTGTTTGTGTGTAGCGACTACTTTTACTTCCAGCAGAAAAATATCTAATACTATAAAATTCTTGCATTTCCTTTTGAAATTTCAGACATAAATTGTAAAACACTTGCTCATCGAGATATAACAAGTCCGTATTCCGTTTCATTTGAAGTTTTTACACATTTCAGGCGTCTTTCGTAAGAGCAAATTCATCCTGTACGTTTCAGAAGTCCAATATTGTTCAAAGCGTTGTATATATAAAAGAATAAATAATTTAGTGAGACGAATGCAAACTACAGAATCACAAATAACAGCCGCGAGGGGTAGCCGTGCGGTCAGGGACGCCTTGCTACGGTTCGCGAGGCTGGCACCGCCGGGGGTTCGAGTCTTCCCTTGGGCATGGGTGTGTGTTGTCCTTAGCGTAAGGTGGATTAAATAGTGTGTAAGCCTAGGGACCGATGACCTCATCGGTTTGGTCCCATAGAACTTAGCACAAATTTCCAATTTTCCACAAATAATAAGTAAATAACGAAGCACTCAGATGAAAGATTTCAGTCTTATTTCAGCTGTTCATGATCAGGAAACATTGTGGAATGTTGAGTGTTGGAAAAACACCAACATGATATCTGCTATAAAATACTGACTTAGTCTTGCCTATATGGATAACGACCTTAGGAGATGATTTCATTTGCGGACCCCCTCCGACGGACGGTTCCCCACCGACAGTTGGAATGCCCTCATTTTACGAAACACTGCGGAGGGGTTTGGAACTGAATTTAGGGCAGTGAGGCAGAGGCTGGTGATCAGGCACTTTACGCCACCACCCCTCCTGTACCCTCATGAAGGGAAAGTAGTCAACAGGACGCGGCGTACCTGGACCGTTACCAATCTGAGACTTACTACGCCTAACGTCGTGTCACTTCGGTGATCAAGCAGGAACCAGTGTATCCACCTCAGCACGTCAGTTTACATTATTTAGATTTGGTCCTGACAAATGGTATGAAATGCGACGATAACATTATACCATCACATGGGAAGGCGAATGGAATACTAATATTATTTTGGAAGGGTTCTTGGTAAATGCTGTGTATTTGTGAAGGAAGTCCCGTACAAGACGCCACTGCGACCAATCCTCGAGTGATGTTTTTGTATCCCAACTGAATAGGCTGTGCCCGGGTCTGTTCGTGTGAACTGCTTCTGTAATATAGCCCGAAAGCGAAGGAAGCGAGTAGGAGCAGGAAAGGTGGAGCACTTCGGTACTGCAGATAAGTTTAACACTTTTAATAGAGGAAAAACACAAGCAAATATGAAATGTATACATAACTTTGGCTAGGATGAGCCCCTAGGTGTGAAGCAGTAGACCATGTCTAACCCTGTGAAGTTAGGATGAATTTTCTGTTTATTCTCAAAACTAACAAATATCCAGTGGTCTCCAAACTTTAACTGAACGTAACTAATACGAAGTCTCAATAGCAAGTTAGCCCACTCGGCAGTAGAAGCGATATTTCCAGGCCGTCTGCTCTTTGAGATGGGACGAAATCAAGATGGCACTCGCTGAGCTCTACAGCGTCGGCCAGCGGGCGTAGTCAGTCTTCTTACGAGAGCGTGTACCTAAGTCGTGGCATCGTAACTATCGACGCCACAGATGTTACGCTTTATGGAGCCCTTATCAAGATGAGAGACAACGAATGAAATCAGAGACGCTATTTTATCATCGCACCGTAAATAGTTAAGTAGTAATCCACGGAATAAAGACGACGAAGTTCTCGTGAAACTCTGGTGAGTACATTTATGACCATCATTTATCTCTCGTAGAGATGACGAGAATAAGGAAATAGAGAAAAGGGAAACCGATGCTATAGAAGCATATAGACATTTTTCTTTGGTGTAATACAGAAATGAGATAAGAAAGAAAATGTTCCCTCCATCATGCACTGTGCAGTAGCTTGCGGAGGAGGTATCAAGAAGAATATGTTCAAATTACTACATGTATCATAGGGTACTAACCTGAAAAGCGAACTACACTGCGCAGTTCAATTTGAAGAATGACTCCATCGGTGTCTAAACCTGTTATAAACAAATCGTGGTATATGGTGGAGGTGTGTTACTGTCCTGTATCAAGTTAGTCTGCCCTCAGCTAGTTACAGAATCTCGGTGGAGAAGGTGAACATGGCAGCCGCCTGCAGCGAATCTCCGTTAATTAGCAGACCGTCACCGCAGGAGCTGTAACGACTGGCGACCACCACCCACAGCGGGATTACGCGTTGCCTGCGGCAGATAACTGGCAATGCTGGTGCCGTACCATGTGCCAAGTTGGCGCCAGTAAACAGGAGAGGAAGGACGCGTCGCGGTGGCTGATCTGTACTGGCTGCGGGAAAGCGGCCGCAGCGAGGTGAGTGCGGGGGGGGGGGGGGGGGGGGGGAAGTGCCTCACCGCAAGGGCGTCCTGGTGGAACGGCAGTTTACTTAACAGCAGATCTGATTTGCAGATTCTAGACCGGCCATGTCACGTGGTCGTGAAGGTTGGTAACCATAGCAGAGAGGCAGTTCGCACTGCATCGCAACCTGAAGTGATTGTCTGTGGGCACACGACGGCAGTCGGAACAGAAACTGAAACGTAGCTACATGCTGCTGCAGTCCGTATGGAAGATTTGGTAGTCCGAAAGGTTGTTGTGCAGACTCTGGAGTGGGGCATCACTGGGCGGCAGCCTTGGAGAAACTCGTTAGGATATCATTCTTCTCTAGGTCGTTGACGACAGCTTAGATAATTCAGAATTGGTGTTTTTCTAATGGAACGTTCAAATTTTTCATCCAGGTGCTGAATCAACGCTATTTCAGTTCCACTGGGATGGAAAAACTCCCTTATCAGTGATTCAAATCAGACCGTGACTATCCACACGCTCCCCAGACTTGATAATTAGGTAGAATAATAGGCTTCTTCTCATAAGTGTACACAAATACCCCACGAGTAAACAGCACAGCAGCGCTAACAGTTACGTACGGGTAACAAGTGTTCCGACTTGATAACAGCAATGAAAATAATGTTAAAGGATACAGTTAACTAGCATTTGCTAATGGCACAAACAACTTTTCTGTTACTGTAAGAACTGTGGAGACCCAAGTCAACCTTTTGGAGGAGTTGGCCGACAAGGTTAAGAAACTCAGTAGAAAAGTATTCCTTATCAGATTTTAGCATATATGGCCTTGAAAATCAAAGGCTTTGAGAAGATAGTTAACAAAAAATACTTCAGAATCTACAAAAAAAATTAAATATAATAAATGAACAAAAAACTGAAGAGAAATATGCTAAATGACTTCGAACTCTTCCGTATCATTTACTGAACAAAAATAAAAGCCAAATAACTTCAATTATTGGGAACTACCACGAGAAAATTCTGTAAACAAAAGAACATGAAAGAACGACGGGCAAAATGGACGAATATCACGAGAAATAATTATAACAGAGAATGGTTGTCTAACGCCCCCTTGCGTTGAGACATTGCAGTACAGTGTTGAAGCAGGTTGAAAATATTTATGAGGAGAGTGCTTTGATCACTGTAAAGACGGATTCGTGGAAATTGAAAACAATTGCGGGATATGTTGGAACATACAAAATGCGGGGTGTTTACAAAAAGTCTCTCCGCAGTGCCGTATGATTGCTAGCCGCGCGTGCCGTATGCCGCAGTGAATATACCGAAATGAAACTCAGTGCAATACAAGTTATTAATTCATTAGATATTCATTTTTATTTACAAATTTTCACATTAAATGTTGAAAGTGTCCCCCCTGCTGTTGAATACACAGTTCAATTCGTATAATCATGTTTTCAAACAAAAGTTGTAACATTTCTTCTGCAACAGAAGCAGTGAAAGTGGATATTGTAGTTTTCAATTCATCGATGGATTTTGGACGGTTTTTATAGACAGTTGCTTTCGCTGCACCCCAGAAGAAAAAGTCAGGTGGTGTTAGGTCAGGCAATCGTGGAGGTCAAAGTCCCTGTGAAATTATGCTATCACCAAAAACATCAGCAAGCAGTGACATTGAAACGAGAGCTGTATGCACGGTTGCACCATCTTGTTGAAAATAACTGTTCAGTATTTCACTTAACACAAGTTGTCCGTGGTTAGACACTGGACTCGCATTCGGGAGGACGACGGTTCAATCCCGCGTCCGGCCATCGTGATTTAGGTTTTCCGTGATCTCCCTAAATCGCTCCAGGCAAACGCCGGGATGGTTCCTTTCAAAGGGCACGGCCGACTTCCTCCCCCGTCCTTCCCTAATCCGATGAGACCGATGACTTCGCTGTCTGGTCTCCTTCCCCGAAACAACCAACCAACAAGTTGTCTTAAGAATGGGTATATAATATCACTGCCGCGTGGGATTATCCGAGCGGTCTCAGGCGCTGCAGGCATGGACTGTGCGGCTGGTCCCGGAGGAGGTTCGAGTCCTCCCTCGGGCATGGGCGTGTGTGTTTGTCCTTTGGATAATTTAGGTTAACTAGTGTGTAAGCTTAGGGACTGATGACCTTAGCAGTTCAGTCCCATAAGATTTCACACACATTTGAACATTTTTTAATATCACTGCAGTATCTTTGTGCGTTTATTGCTTCGTTGAAAAACCCGAGGCAGGCGAACAATCATATGGCACGCACGGCTAACAATCATACGGAACTGCGAGAGACTTCTTGAACGACCCTTACAACAGAAACAGCACGTTGAGGTACGTGTTGCCTCCTTTCCTATTTTTGCTCAATGATAAGTGATGAGCGTAAATCATTTTGAAATACCTTTCTCAAAAGAAGTCCAAATAAAACCGAAATTAGTACAAACAACACACCGAACCATCCTGCCACTCACCCACTCACACACAGAAGCTGTTATAAAAAAAAATGGCTCTGAGCACTATGGGGCTTAACATCTATGGTCATCAGTCCCCTAGAACTTAGAACTACTTAAACATAACTAACCTAAAGACATCACACAACACCCAGCCATCACGAGGCAGAGAAAACCCCTGACCCCGCTGGGAATCGAACGCGGGAACCCGGGCGTGGGAAGCGAGAACGCTACCGCACGACCACGAGATGCGGGCAGCTGTTATCTGCAGCTGCTCTAGCATACCACTAGTTCTGTTATAGTCAGTGCTGGTTAACAGATAACGTAGTGATATAGTACTGTCATGTAGTGACGGTATTTAGGTATATAACGAGTGTTTTTGTATTATTTTGCTACACGTCAAATTAAAAACTACGAACATCTTTCTTATTGCACAATCTTAACTCACCACATATTTTTTTGTTTTTTTGTTTTTTTTTGTTTTGCCTTCTTTTGCATGAGCGTAAGGATTTTGTGTGTTGTACGCACCTGAGCACACCACATAGAGCTGTCCATGAGAGAAGCTACTCGTAAAGTGGCAATAATGTCGTTCGCTTTTTTTATCTACTGCGAAATGAGTGTGCTAAGCGATTATCAAGTTGGGCTGTTGATTACTGCATCTGATAACCAACGATAGTCTTGTATGTATTGGTTTATGTGCTGTGTCGCTCGAACAAGAAACAGCCAGGACAAAAGCATCATAGGCGCGAAGATGCGAGCTGCTGCCAGTGCCTTAGAGACTCGCCACTGAGGATGAAGATATCGACTTTGCCTCGGATAATTGCCGTCGTAGTAGAACCCGCCAATGAGAGGACGACAACGGACAGAAGGCTACTCGGAATACAGAAGAGCAGCTCTCTCCCAGTTGGTTATACATCATCGTCCAGGTCTCACTTAGACAGGGATAGTCGTTTAGTGAACTCTTGGAAGTACACGAACAACCGCTGTAAATTGCTGAAAATTGCATGTGCTATGTACTGTGAAGTTTACCTGCGATTATTTGCACTTAGGCGCTGAGTGCCTTTTTAGTGTTACATTACAAGCAGTGTTGCAGATGTCATTATTCAACAAGTCACAAGGATAAGTAACCCTTCTCAGCTCATTTGTGTAACTTTGTTTCTAATTTGTTGGAGTGTTGTGGAGCCTTCGTTCTCCTATCCTACTACCTGACCCTGGGGCATAACTGTACTAGTGGCAGGGAGAAATTGCCTTAGCTGGGTACTGCACCAGAACCCGTTTCACGAACTCACAAACTCGACCTACCGTAACAACAGTGGCAACTGGCCTCCAAAGCAGTAGCGACGAGGTCTTTACAAAACTGGAGGTGAGGTTTTACAAAATTATGGTGGATAGAAACTTGCCCACCGACACGAAAGCGCTGTTCACGAACGTGATATAGCAACGGGGGAATAGATAGTGGCACCAGATGTATCCTTCACCACACAGTGTAGGATGGCTTGTGTAATACGGATGTAAATTTAAATTTCGATGTCCTGAACGGTGTGTAATAATCGTGTGAATCAATCATCGGCTGTCTAAATTTGTGGTCATTAGGAAAGTTATCATCGTCTGTGCAGGAATCAAGACTCAAGTAGGAGGGTGTGAAATTATTTCGAATGAAAAAGATGTCAATATACGGGGCTCTGAGCTGGAGTGATGATTTTCTATCTCTATAACAGTTTCAGTTGCTAAATAATCAGACAACCAGTTACCTGTACTGGCACAACTGGCAACCAGTTGGCTGTTTGTCAAATGAAAGTTCACACAGTTGCTGCTAACAGCCATGTTCAAGATTATGTAACTTTCTATGAATTCATCCATGGGTGAAATACGTTTTAAAATAGTTGTCTGTCTATGTATACCTAGTTGAACGTGTACGATGCCACCGAACTACGCCATACCACAGGAGTGAGATTGTGACTAAATTCTGTCAGAAACGTCTAGATAGTGCTGCTTATGACACTAATAATCCTTAAAGAAATTGGCATGCAGAGGGAGAACGATTGATTGCCTGTTCTAATTTGAAAAGCTTAATATTTCGAACTAAGGACAAATCGTAAGTTGTAGACTGTCATTAGAGTAAATATCGATGCTTGTTAGTGTCTAAATCGTTGAACTATTCTCATGCAATACTTTATTTTAGTGAGAAACATTCACTGCTACGATTTGGATTCAGACAGCCAAGGCATTTTATCCTACAATGATCGATTCATGCATAACCACGCGAAAATTTTATAAGTTGGCCTACGCCCGTGTGTCGGAGAAGAACTTTCTTACTGTTGTAATATTGATACCAAGATATCTTATACTTTCTGTGCCGTAAATCGTAATAGTAACGTACACATCTAAACCCATCAGCCGTAAACACGTAGTCCCTATATACCTCCCAACAACGACGTATCAAATCACCAACTTATAGCTTGTAATACCACAGTTCCTGCAACACCAAAATTGCTGCAGATCCTCTCATGAGAGATTGTGAAAGGGTTCCGAAAAGAAACAAAAGTTTTCGATCTGAATTTGTGAATATAATGGTAAGGTTCGCTCTGAAACCGTATTTCGTGTACGTCTGAAAACACCAGAAACCCCCACCAATCTGAATCGGGAGCCCCGTTCGAACGACACCCGCAGCACAACGAGATAATGGGAACGGCGCCCACAATGGCGACCCCATCCGCTGCACGCAGATCGGCGGATGGCCCGCAGCAGTGGACTGAGACAAACAAACAGCTCCAAACAGCCCTACAGCTGTATACTGTCGTGACCCAATCAGGCAGTCCGATTACCCGTATTCTGCTCCGTGAGTGCGTGTGCACTGCTCGTTGTTTTATAGGCATAGAGTTGGCTGTAACACGGTTGAAAACGATTACAAGACGTAATAGAATCTTTTTCGTACGAAATGTGATGATACACGTTGTTGAACAAACTGGAAGTAAGGAGGGGACTTGTGTGTTAAAAGGTCGTAAGCAGACCGAAGAAAAATTTAACCGCGAACGACATCACACTCTTACCCGAGAACACCGAATCTGTCCCAGAAAATCACGCCTCCATGAGTTTCTTCATATGTACATCAAGTTGAAGCAACTCAGTGATAACTATAAACCGTACAGGTGTCATATTCTGGCGGCACTGATTTGCCCCTGTACACCGCTGTTCCACCGAGTCTCAGAAATTTTCTGTGGGAGCAAGTTCGGGTGATTTGGCGGGTCATTCGATGTCCAATGTGCAGTAAGGTGTTTGAGTGTTCGTCAAACCGTAATCCTGTGAACACGTATTCCTGTGAACACCTCTTGCCGTCTAAGAAGAATGGAGTGTCCACAGCATACACGTTATCAAAAGATGCAGAAGATACAGCAGCGCTTGACCACCGATAAATTTGGACTAAAAGTACTCTTTCATCTTCAGAGTAACATGAATAGGTTGACCCTAGTCATCATATCAGATGCACCACCAAAATATCAAAAAAGCACATTGTTTGGTAAAATGCCTCAGATAGACTGTCAGTGAACTTGACACTTCGATAACACTACCATACTTGCGTCCACTGAGCTATTTTACTGTTTCTATGTTGTCTGGCCCATTACAGAAGTGCAGCTGTGTTTGCCATGCTGAGAAACTGATATCGCGAGGTTTCTTTCATTTCGTTTTTGGGACATCAGTCTTCTAACTGGTTTGAGGCGGCCGCCACGAATTTCTCTCCTGCCCCAACCTTTTCATCTCAGGGCAGCACTTGAAACCCAGTTCCTCAATTACTTGCTGCATTTATTCCAATCTCTGTCTTCCACTACAGCTTTTACGCTCTACAGCTCCCTCTAGTACTACAGAAGTTATAAACCGATGTCACAGAGCGAGGTGGCGCAGTGGTTAGCACACTAGACTCGCATTCGGGAGGACGACGGTTCAATCCCGCTTCCGGCCATCCTGATTTAGATTTACCGTGATTTCCCTAATTTGCTCCAGGCAAATGTCGGGAAGGTTCCTCTGAGAGAGTACGGCCGACTTCCTTCCCCGTCGTTCCCTAACATGATGAGACCGATGACCTCGCACTTTGGTCTCTTCCCCCAAAACAACCCAATCCAACACCACTGATGTCAAAGAGGTGTCCTATCATCCTATACTGCTTCATGTCAGTGTCTTACATTACTTTACTTGCCGATTCTGCGGAGAACCTGCTTACTCCGTACGTTATCAGATTACCTCATTTTTAGCATTCTTCTGCAGCACCACATCTCAAATGATTCTATTCACTTCTGCCCTTATTTTTCCACAGTCCATGTTTCAGTACCAAACAATGCCGTGCTCCAAGTCCTATGTTTGGTACTAACATACTTGTTTCGGCCTGGAATACCCTAATTGACAGTGCTAGTCCGCTTAATATGTACTTCTCAGCCAGTTCTCGCAATAGCACAGGTACTTGACTCCATCTACTTCGTCATCCCAAATTCTGATGTTAAGTTTCTCGCTGTTTTCATTCATCAGCGTCACATTACTTTCGTCTTTCTTCGATTTTATCCCAGTCAATATTAGGTAGCCATTAGACTGTTCATTCTATTCGACAAATCCTATGATACTTCTTCACTTTGACTAAGAACAGCAATGTCGTCAGCGAAAATTATAACTGAATGTTTCTTTTATTTCCGGCATTGCTTCTTCGGACTGAACACTGTGGTGAAAGACTACATCCCTGTCCTATATCCTTTTAAATACGATGACTTCATTCCTGATGTCCCCCTCTTATTGTTCCCTTTGGGTTCTTGTATATATTATATTATATTTCTCAGAATTTCAACATCTTTCATCTTTTCACATTATAGATCGGTTTCTCCAGGTCGACAGAGCCTAAGAAAGTGTCTCGATATTTCTCCAGTCTTGCTTCCACTATCAACCGTAACGTCATAACTGATTCTCCGGCGCCTTTATCTTCCCAAACATATAGCTGACCGTCACCTAACATATCCTCAATTTTCTTTTCCATTCTTCTGTATAGTATTCTTGTCAGCAATATGGAGATTTTACGCTGAGTGTGTGATAATTCACGTATTTGTCGGCTCTTACAGTCTTTGCAAGTGAGTGTATGATGTTTTTCCGAAAGTCTGATTGTATATCACCAGTCTCATAAACTCTACATACCAGCGTCAATAATCATTTGTTGGTAATTTCACCAATGATTTTAGAAATTGCGATGGAATGTTATCTATCGGTTTGGCTTATTTGTTCTGAGACAGGCTCATCCAATAATTGCGCCCGGCGGGAGCGCCCGCGCCCCGCGATTGCTAGGCAGTGCAGTCCGCGACGGTGTGTCGGCATGGGAGCGAGAGAGAGAGAGAGAGAGAGAGAGAGAGAGAGAGAGAGAGAGAATCTGTCCCGCGGTCAGATCTAACGTAAACAAAATAGTCTATTTTAGAAGTAATTTTCTGTAAGGGATATAGTGTCTCATTCTTACTGTTAGTAGTTATGAAAGGGTGCAGTACCGCCCGACATTGAAAATAGGTTCAACATACTTCATTATTCTTGTCTGAACAGCACATTTTTTTCTAATAATAACCCAATTTCAATTAATACAGCGAAGCCAGATACCAGTGTGGGAAAGAATGACAATTTATTTATTTAATTGATCACATGTGCACTCCCACAAAATAAATTCTTACATCCAGTTTGGTGAGATCTGTGAAATGAATGAATGTATGATCGTCTGCTAATCGCAGATAGTGAATGTGAATATATGATCATCTTTGAGACGATCCTTTGGCCACTTTTGGTGGAACCAAAGAGATGAAACTTACCGGAGCTTTGAGCGCCTGAAATGTGGCTGACCAATACGGTAGCGTGGTCTTCCCCCACCTCGACAGAGGTGCGAGATGACCTGAAGAATGGCCATGTCTCAGCACTCTGCCGCTGGACCTTGTGCTGTTAAGACCTGTCTTAGTTGTGCTCCGTAAAGACAAAAGAGTGGAGACATGGTATGCATGTGGAATATTTAAGAGTAGTTTGAAATAATAATTTCTCTATTTCAGGAACTTTTGTGGGGAGAATTAAATGTCAGACAGGTAATATTAATGGGATCGTAGTAATCTTCGGAAGTGACCAACGGTCACAATGAAACCACGTGTAGCAATAAGTTGAAATACTTCCGTGTGCTTAAGCTAAGCTGAATTACTAGCGTATGTACTATAAGTTGAAATATTTAAGAAATAGCGTGTGCAGGACTTGAAATTAGAGGCGAGTACTTCCACGTGGTGAGTACTGTGTGAGTCTCAATCTGTGTATGAGACAAAGGATAAAGAGAAGTACTCGTCCATGGTATCAGTTGAGGACTCGCGTGTGTGATGAATATGCTCTTAATATTACTTTGCATGTTATGTTTCCGTGTGACGCTTGACTCAAACTATAATACTCTGAGAGAGAAGCAAGGTGAGTCAGCCGTCTATCCAGCAACGCTACTTGGCTTGCATTGCACAGGAAGACGTGCATATATCTCCAGAGTTCATAGTAGGAAAGAAGAATTACGAAGTGGGGCAGTGTCGTGTGAAACTGGGATAAATACTAATTGAAGTGGGAAAGCTGAAAGTGATAGTGTTGTGACTATTTATTGTGTTGTATTCCATGTTGTAGTGTGGTGTATGTCATGTAATTTGGGTATGTGTGGTTTGCATGGGAGAGTAGCTAGGTAGTTGCAGAGGTAGTGGGTTATGCTTGTTCCTTCTGTACCGCTCGATCTGGAGGAAAGTTTCGTGATGATGATTGTGAGAGTCGAAGTGTGAGATATAATAAAAGATCCACCATACTATCCAGAAAGTGCACTGTAGCGTTAAATAATTACGGAGAATCACCAATGTAAAGCCATGCCCACTGGGCGGAATTTCTCATGTGTTATTGTTGTAGGTTATAGAATTTGTGTGTTTAGGTTATAGAATTTATCGGAATAAATAAGATAGTGAAAAGAAAAAGATTGGTGGACTTATCCTTCGAACTGTATGTTGTCATGATGTCCCGAATTTATAATGTGTGCGCCATTCATATTTAGTGCGATGGCCACGTGTTGATAAAAGCCGTTAAATAAAAGAAAAAAGAAAATGTGGTATTGCCAGTGCGTAGTGAACAGTCAGAGTTCTGTAAATTACTGATAGTCAGATGTGCGTTTCCGTTGCGTATTATTCATACAGGAGGATAATTTGTGACTTAATTGTGAGTACGAGAGTTCATGTTACTCGATAGTTAAGAATGAATCCACTCGCTTGGCAGACCACTCATTTTGCAGGCCTGACTGCTTGATACCACAGTATGAGCAGGGCATGTGGGTGCCTCTCAGTTACAAGTAAGTATTTTTTGTTATACTTCGTGCTACAATTTTTTGTATCCCATTTCGGAGTTTAGAAATCGGATCCTTAGTTTGCTGTTTTGTACATAATAATTTTAACTTATTAAAATAGAATTAAGGCTATAAGGCTCTTTAATTCTTACAGTCAACATTGTTAAAGAAGTCAATTAACATTTTACACGTTTTTCTTTTTCGAAGAAACGATTTTGTCTAGGCTTGGTACAATATTCCGTGAGACTGCTAACCTCAAAGAAGTGGTGAAATTTTTGTCGCCAAAGAATGAACGGTTCTTAGTTTTAACAAGCTTTAAAAGAGAGCAAAAGCGCTCACAAATATACATAGAGCCAAACATTGAGAGAACTTCGGCCGCGTGCTTGTGCAAAAGAGGATATTTCTATCGTGGAAGACAGCTGTAAAAGTCATCCAAAGTTTTACACATAAGAAAGCGGTCCTTCAGGCGGATATGGCACTGTAGGTCAATCAGCTGTAATTGAGGCACTTGTGAGACGTCCTCTGCCCGAAGGGCAAACGGGCGAACAAATATATCTATCGGCTGGCCTTCGGGCGGTCCGCACGGCCAGATAAGCGGCACGGCTCGGCCACTGCAGCAACATACGAATTCGCCCGGGGCGCTGGCCACGGGCGATTGAGGGCGCTAGCGCCCCAGGGGCACAGTTTGGCCGAACCTGGTCTAAGATGTCCAAAGCTATTTTACAGTCTTTTATATACTTTTCTGTATAGACTCCTGTTTCTTCTATGACGTTATAAGCTAGTCGTCGTCACCCTCCCCCTCACCCCCCTCCCTCCTCATAGACGCACTCAATGTACTCTTTCCGCCTATCCGCTCTCTCTTTTGCACTTCACAATGGAATTCCCCATGCACTCTTAATTTTACCGCTTTTACTTTTAACTTCGTCCAAGGCTGGCTTGAATTTCCTATACACTGAGTCAGTCCTTCCATCTATCATTTCCTTCTAGTATTTTTCTCATTTCATGTAGACGTATCCTCTTAGCATCACTGCACTTCTTATTTATTTATTTGCTAAATGTCTTGTGTCTCTGTGTTCCTGCATTTCCCTGAACGTTTTTTTACTTCCTTGTTTCGTCGATCTGCTAAAGTTACCCATGGTTTTCTCCCTGTTACCATCATTGTATCCATCTTTTTTTTAAATTATAACTTCTGTGATTGCCCTTTGTAGAGATGTCCATTCCTCATCAACTGAAATGCCCACTGAGCTATTCATAATCGCAGAATGTAAAGTCTCAAGGCACTTCAAATGTATCTCTTCGTTCCTTAGCATTTCACTACCCCACTTATTTGAATATTCTTTCTTCCTGACTAATCGGCTGAACTTCAGCCTACTCACCAATACTAAATTTTGATGTGAGTCTGAATCTGCTCCTGGATACTCCTTATAGTCTGCTGTCTGATTTCAGAATCTCTGCCTCACCATGATGTACTCTAACTGAAACCTACCTCTGTCTCACGTCCTTATCCAAGTATACCTCCTTTTCTTGCGAGTCTTGAACGAGCAGTCTCTACTACTTACTGAAATTTATTGCAGAACTCAATTAATGATTCTCCCCTCTCATTCCTACGCCCATTCCCATATTCTCCCGTCACACTTTCTTCTATCACTTCCCCTACAACAGCATTCCTCTCCCCATGACTATTACGTTTTCATCTCCATTTACCTTTAGCAAAGTTACTGACTCCAGATGTCCAATGCATAGAGCTCCTTGGGAAGTATTAGCTCGGAAAGTGGCTGAGATGTATCTGCGTTCACCGAAAGAAGCAATACCTTTGGATTTGAAACCGACTGTCATTGGCAAGGTGTGTCACACACCTCTTTGTTCCCACTGGTTAGAACCTTTTTACGACCACTGTTTGTATGCTGTGTTGTATAGTTGCGATGAACAATCCGTTGGACATTCCTTGACATTACACCAAAACACTGGACAACTGTATTCATTGTGTGGTTGTTTACACGTAAAAAAACAAGATATTTCTGTTATGCCATGCCATCACGCCTCCGCATCGACCAATCCTCCTCTGCTTATTCCTGGTAGATATAAAGCACTTCACTTCAGTGAGATACGCCACGGTTGGAGAACCACATGTCCACGTGGTACTACTAGTTTCACAGACACTACAGTGTTCTAGTACGGTTAGACTGTCCTTTCACGGAGGCGGCTACCGTAAACAGCACCTTTCACGGAGGCGGCTACCGTAAACAGCACTTTTCGTTTACTGACGACACCTTCATATGGCCATTAGTGCTTGTAAACTTGACCAACGAGTGGATGATCTTAGCAGAGTACGTTTAAAAGTACGTGTGAAACCAATTGCAACAAAACTAACTCAGAACACAACGAAAAGAATACAGTAAAAATTAACATTGAAGTCATATATCAATTTGATGAGTTTCTGACTTGACAGCAGTTGATTTCAGAGACTTAGTGGACGAATTTCTTAAATGGCTGGGAGAAAATGATCTCGAGTGGTTTTTAAAACCTGGATACAGTTACTAAAAGAAAGCTCTATGTGTATGTGTGTGTGTGTGAAAGAAGAACTTCACAATCAGGGTGTGCACTATTAGATTTGACTTACTTTAATAGAATGTAGGGGAGACCAGCGAAATACCGACCCTAAGAGATTTTCCATTTTGTTTTCCAATCAGTCACTGGCACTTCAATAAGTCACAGCTGCAAAATACTAACGCGAATTCTTTACAGACGAATGGAAAAACTGGTAGAAGCCGATCTCGACGAAGATCAGTTTGGATTACGCAGAAATATTGGAACACGTGAGGCAATACTGACCCTATGACTTATCTTAGAAAATAGATTATGGAAAGGCAAACCTACATTCCTAGCATTTGTAGACTTAAAGAAAGCTTTTGACAATGTTGACTGGAATACTCTCTTTCAAATTCTAAAGGTGGCAGGGGTAAAATAGAGGGAGCGAAAGGTTATTTACAATTTGTACAGAAACCAGATGGCAGTTATAAGAGTCGAGGGGCATGAAAGGGAAGCAGCGGTTGGGAAGGGAGTGAGACAGGGTTGTAGCCTCTCCCCCGATGCTACTCAATCTGTATATTGAGCAAGCAGTAAAGGAAACAAAAGAAAAATTCGGAGTAGGTATTAAAGTCCATGGAGAAGAAATAAAAACGTTGAGGTTCGCCGATGACATTGTAATTCTATCAGAGACATCAAAGGACTTGGAAGAGCAGCTGAACGCAATGGACTGTGTCTTGAAAGGAGGATATAAGATGAACATCAACAAAAGCAAAACGAAGATAATGGAATGTAGTCTAATTAAGTCAGGTGATGCTGAGGGAATTAGATTAGGAAATGAGACACTTGAAGTAGTAAAGGAGGTTTGCTATTTGGGGAGCAAAATAACTGATGATGGTCGAAGTAGAGAGGATATAAAATGTAGACTGGCAATGGCAAGGAAAGCGTTTCTGGAGAAGAGAAATTTGTTAACTTCGAGTATAGATTTAAGTGTCAGGAAGTCATTACTGAAAGTATTAGTATGGAGTGTACCCATGAATGGAAGTGAAACATGGACGATAAATAGTTTGGACAAGAAGAGAATAGAATCTTTCGAAATGGGGTGCTACAGCAGAATGCTGAAGATTAGATGGGTAGATCACATAATTAATGAGGAGGTATTGAGTAGAATTGGGGAGAAGAGGATTTTGAGGCACAACTTGACAAGAAGAAGGGACCGGTTGGTAGGACATGTTCTGAGGCTTCAAGGGACCACAAATTTAGCATTGGAGGGCAGCGTGGAGGGTAAAAATCGTAGAGGGAGACCAAGAGATGAATACACTAAGCAGATTCAGGAGGAGGTAGGTTGCATTAAGTACTGGGAGATGAAGAAGCTTGCACAAGATAGAGTAGCATGGAGAGTTGCATCAAACCAGTCTCAGGACTGAAGACAACAACAACAACAACAACAACAACAACACTTGCATAGAAAAATTCATGATTCTCTTTGTGACGCAGGAATGTTTTACGTATAGCTGTAACAGAAAAAGCAAAATATTTCAGTATCTTCAAAGCTGTATAGATATTATCTTAGGTTTGCAACTTGTCGCTATTGCTCCGAGTACCGAGGTAATACTGACACCCTTATGGAGTAGTTCCAACATTATGAAATTCAGACAGGATAAAATTCTGTTCTGAGAAATAACGCATATTATCATGTTAACATGTATCAAAATGAGTTTTTTAAAACATTTTGTTCACTTTCGCGAAAAATAAATGAACTACAACTTGATTGGAACCTGCAACACTGCTCACATTTGTTTGATGTTAGATTTCTCTCTTTTAAAACCAGAAACCAGACTTCTTCAGCCTTTTTTGATAATTTAATTGAAATCGCCGTAAGAGCTAGTTTTTCGGCAACTGTAAATGGAAGGCTTTGTTCGATAGTCTTGTGCTGATGCTTTCTGAATAAATTATGCCATTGGATAAAAAGCGATTTAGTTTTGAAACCTAACCCATGAGGGGGGAAGGCACATGTTCAAATGTTTGTGAATTCCTAAGGAACTGAACTGCTGAGGTCATCGGTCCCTCGACTTACACACTATTTAAACTAACTTATACTAACAAAAACACACACCAATACCCGAGAGACGACTCGTACCTCCGCCCCAACTCAACCAGGGAAATTTTATAGAATAATTGCGTCATTGCTGTCAAATTGTTGAATTATTCTTGTTCTTGTTCAGGAATAAAAACAGATCATTCCCCAGTTTCTTGTATGACTTTGATTTTAATCGATCATAAAGTGTAGTTAATAGTTTGATTAGTTCCTTTCATGCGCTGTACAGTGATGTACACTCTTTGACACAAAACTCGACCGGCGGCCGGCCGCTTCACAGGCTAAGTCCGCGCCGATCACGACATAGGACAAAAAAACTGCCCAACTCGCTAATTCTCTAAGTCCGGTTATCTACACAATCTGGCAACACTGTAGACTGCGGCACTTCCTGGAGGAAAACTTGTCCCATCATAGAGAAACGCTACGCTGATTGCGCCTGTGGGCTAGCGGTAGCGTGCGTTGTTTCTGTTCATATCGCCAGTGGATCGAGAACAGCTGGCAGAAAGTTTTTATATAGCCTCTTCTGTCTGAAGAGTGAGCGTCTGTGGTGTAAAGTGTATTACAGTTCTTGTTTCATTCGTTATGGTAAGTCTCTGCGATAAACTGTGTGAGTACTTTGCAATGCATGCTGTGTAGCAGTGCAGGAACACTGCACATTTGGAGTTCCATGTATGGGTTCATGAAGTATTCAATTTTGATCGGAAGTGATAGTTAAGGTCATCAGATTTAAACCAGAAAAATTTGTCGTTTTGGAGGTTTCAGAGAACGGAAGGAATTGCTAACACCGGTGTTAGAAAACGTCTACAGTTAAATGCTATTGCAAAAATCAAGCTCCTGACATGTTAGACCTATATGACGAACACAGCTCGAATTTGTATCGTTGACAGTCGGTTTGAATCTTTTCAGGAGCTATTTTACAGTGAAGCACCTTGGCATTTGCAAAGGAGACATCCATGATATTAACTTAATTTACTAAGTCGAAATCGGACGAAGATTGATGATTAAAGGCATTCTTCAGATTTCGTATAAGGAATTTTTACTAGCAGTTTGCAACTCCATTAATTAAAATGGAAAATAAAAGGGTTGTAGTCAGCGGCTTCCACCGAGATTGGAACTGCTATGTCATATAGTACAAGCACCGCAACGCACAGGGGCACCTCTTATTTTTCAATTTTGCTTTTTTTCTTTTACTTTTTTTGACGATTACCCCTTTTTTCTCTCTTATTTTAAAGCCCCTTAGGAAAATGGCACTAAAAAAAGACACTAAGTGCCACCGCCACTTTTCATCCTATAAAAAAAAAATCTGGTCCACTTCAGGCGTTGGCTCCTGACTAAACCTACACCAGTGAGCTGCCTATATACCAGGGGAAATATGGGAATTCAAGCTTAGGGCTATCCTTACAAACAAAACAAAATCTTCCTTTATCTGAATTTTTTTTTTTTTTTTTTTTTTTGTGTGTAATTGATCAGACGCCTTCTGCGCCCCGCTGGCAATATGTTGAGTCACGTCTTCTCGAAATTGATGTGTTCTGTTCAGTAGTTCAGAAATGTTCATTGGTTCGAACAGGAAACATTCTTCACTCTTGACTTAACACAATCCAGCTGCGAGGCGGGACGTGGGAAGCACTCCCAAGGAAGTTCGAGAAAAATTGCCTGTATTTTGGGTGACGGACAACGACATAATGACGGTCGTTGAGGTATGTCCAAAAATCGAATACAGAGTCTACAGTTTGTCCAAATAGGTAGTGAATGGCATGTCCGCGAATCCAATTCACAGCATTGGTCTTTGTCCGAGGAAAATAGTCACGTCCCGGAACTAATAATGAAAGGGGAGTATTCCGATTCAAAATGCCCCGCGTTAGAAAAGCCACATTATGACGAATAACCTCTGAGCTAACGACACACTGGCGACAACAGACGGACTATAGTCACTGCGATTTTGTCTGAGCCTCAAACCGCAACCTGAAAACACACAAACGGGTGTTACTTACGTGAAGAACACCGTTCTTGGAGTCCAGAAATTAAATATACTTTCTAAGTGTCTCACCTTACAGTGGATTATATCGTACGAGTCTTCGATGTGGAAAACGAATGTCAAAGGAACTTAGCAAGGTAATGGCAGCCCTTCATCGAAATGCTTGCTGTGATTCTCCGATACGGTTCTTCAGAGTGGAGACGCGCGCGCATGTTTGGTTTTATGCGGCGTTCTCCCCAGATGGTTTCTGACGTCGCTTTGTGGGCTATGTATACATTTGAGACATTCAATTATCATTAATCCAGAATGATACAAGTTTCAGCTTCCGGCGTGGAAGAAGGCTGTTGACGCCGACATTATATCATTTCAACGTAGGGAAAGCAAAACGGGTCATTCAATGTTTCTCATTCAACATAAAGCATGTGAGATAATTTTCCGTAACATTCATAATCATATAAAAATACAAACGAAGTAAAAATACATCGGAAGCTTATTCGAATTGAATATATTGTAAGATACCAAACGCTTTGCACCTCGATGTCGAATTTGTCCACGTGCAATCTTTTACAGCATACACATAGAATGTCATGATTACCACGAGAATGAAGAAATATGTTGGTAAGGATGGAAGCAAGAAGAGACGCAGTCAACAAATATTCGATTCCTCATGGCATTCATTTCATTTGAGACGTAAGAAGAGGTAAAGCGGGATATTACTTTCGTTAACACGAAAGATATGCCGCACATATTGATAACGAGGAAGTCTGCGCCTTCATACGTTTCCTCCTTGAAATATGTATGCTCTATTACATACTAAGTAGCCTGATCATTGTTTCAGTGATGTTACCCTCTTGTTTGACCGCGCAACGATGAACAGATTCCAAATGCATGTCTCTGCATGAAAGTAGCTGTTCGAACCCTTCCTAGGTTGTTTTTCGGGCTTTATTGCTTGGAATTCCTGAAGCAGACCACTATGCCATCCCCCCTCGTGGGTTAGGTCTCAAAACTAAACCGCTTTTTATCCAATGGCATAATTTATTCAGAAAGCATCAGCACAAGACTATCGAACAAAGCCTTCCATTTACAGTTGCAACACACTAACCAGCACTGACCGAAGTGTAATCCACGGTCATGGTCCGAAATTAGCAGCTGTCTGCTACTGTGGTAAAATCCGTACTACACTTTCGATTCCGCAGCACCATTTTATCTGGTAACACTGTGTAGTTGCAGAGTTGTGCCAGCATGTCTGTCCTCACACTGTCAACTTTATGTATCTCACTTCTCCTGTACCGTTGACCACGAGGAGCCGAAGTAAATGAGTCTATTCTGCATGACGTAACATTCAGTATTCCCTGCTTTCATAGCCACTCTTCATGTGCACCGATACTAAATAGGGATGTAAAAACTCTTGAAAGTGAGAGAATGACAATAATAATCGTAACAAGAACAAGCAAATAATGAATGACGTTTATTCCAACGCAGAACGAGAATGGCTATAAATATAAAAATCTATATCTATATCCATATCTATTGATCTTTGAGTTGGCATAATGCAAATATATTTTTAGCATTTAATTACTGAATTTAGTTCTGGATGTTTGCACAGAAAAGGAAAAGTCGGTACTCCTCGCTAGTGTAATATAATGTGAACCAGCAACTACCCTTTCCTTAGAACACGACTCAAGCAGGTCCCCAAGTAGGTACCAAGGCACTGCTGCATTCTGTTCCCTGACATTGCTCTGATGACGGTTAATGCAGATAGTTCCGATTATGAAATACAAAACGTATTGGAGGTTAGTTCCTAGGATAGTAACATTAAATTTGCGTTGTGGACGGCACATGAACGTGACGACTATCCATATTACTCACCAATACAAAAAGACAATATTATGGGAATTTAGCAGGATTACTCAACATGAGTTCTGAAATTGGGTGACTGACCGCACAGGTGCTAAACGTCGTCAAGAGTATACGATGTCCTAATCGCATTAGGAATATGAAGATCGTTTTCGACGGCTCGCAACTTTCACATTGCTATCTCCGCCCTACTCCAGACAGCCCTCGGTGGAGTTGCACTACGTTGCCGATGTAATGGAAGGCCTTCAAACCGACGACAGACCACATATTGAAAAATACAAGTGAATTCTCTTGCAGCGTAAGCTTATTGTAACTAATCTAAAAATAATTGGAGAGGAACATTGTCCAATTCAAAAAAAGTAAAATGTACACACTGTTGACGTCAAACGGACATTATCTATGTCCTGTCTTGTGTCCTACTCATCTATAATATCAAGTTTACTATCAAAATGATTATATATAATGGATGATAATGTAATGCATTGATACCAGATGGTGGGTTCACAACAGTATTGATGCGGAAATAAAACAGAAGTTCGCAAAAGTGCATTTGTGCATTTTCGTACGTTTCCACCTCGAGATGTACAGTCGTGCTCAAAAGTATCCGAACGACCTGAATTGCATTTCGCCTGATTCGCATGCAAACGGCATAACGCAGCTGTCTAGCAGGTCCTCTAATCGCTCCTTGGCCGGCCGTAGTGGCCGTGCGGCTCTAGGCGCAACAGTCTGGAGCCGAGCGACCGCTACGGTCGCAGGTTCGAATCCTGCCTCGGGCATGGATGTGTGTGATGTCCTTAGGGTCGTTAGGTTTAATTAGTTCTTTCCCTACGTTGAAATGGTATAATGTCGGCGTCAACAGCCTTCTTCCACGCCGGAAGCTGAAACTTGTATCATTCTGGATTAATGATAATTGAATGTCTCAAATGTATACATAGCCCACAAGGCGACGTCAGAAACCATCAGGGAAGAACGCCGCATAAAAACCAAACATGCGCGCGCGTCTCCACTCTGAAGAACCGTATCGGAGAATCACGGCAAGCATTTCGCTGAAGGGCCGGCATTAGCTCGGTAAGTTCACTTGACATTTGTTTTCCACATCGAACACTCGTACGATATAATCCACTGTAAGATGAGACACTTAGAAAGTATATTTAATTTCTGGACTCCAAGAACGGCGTTCTTCACATAAGTAACACCTGTTTGTGTGTTTTAAGGTTGCGTTTTGAGGCTCAGGCAAAATCGCAGTGACTATAGTCCGTCTGATGTCGCCAGTGTGTCGTTAGCTCAGAGGTTATTCGTCGTATTGTGGCTTTTCTAACGCGGGGCATTCTGAATAGGAATACTCCCCTTTCATTATTAGTTCCGGGACGTGACTATTTTCCTCGGACAAAGACCAATGCTGTGAATTGGATTCGCGGACATGCCATTCACTATCTATTTGGACAAACTGTAAACTCTGTACTCGATTTTGGGACATACCTCAACGACCGTCATTATGTCGTTGTCCATCACCCAAAATACAGACAATTTTTCTCGAACTTCCTTGGGAGTGCTTTCCACGACCCCTCCTCGCAGCTGGAATGTGTTAAGCCAAGAGTGAAGAATGTTTCGTGTTTGAACCAATGAACGTTTCTGAACTATTGAACGGAATACATCAATTTCGAGAAGACGTGACTCAACATATTACCAGCGGGGCGCAGAAGGCGTCTGATCAATTACACAGCAAAATTAACAAAAAAAAAATTAAAATTAAAATAAAATTCAATAAAAGGAAGATTTAGTTTTGTTTGTAAGGATAGCCCTAACCTTCAGTTCCCATATTTCCCCTGGTATATAGGCAGCTCTCTGGGGTAGGTTTAGTCAGGAGCCAACGCCTGAAGTGGACCAGAATTTTTTTTTTTTTATATAGGATGACAAGTTGCGGTGGCACTTAGTTTCATTTTTTAGTGCCATTTTCCTAAGGGGCTTTAAAATAAGAGAGAAAAAAGGGGTAATCGTCAAAAAAAGTAAAAGAAAAAAAGCAAAATTGAAAAAAAAGAGGTTCCCTTGTGCGTTGCGGTGCTCGTACTATATGACATAGCAGTTCCAATCTCGGTGGAAGCCGCTGACTACAACCTTTTATTTTCCATTTTAATTAATGGAGTTGCAAACTGCTAGTAAAAATTCCTTATACGAAATCTGAAGAATGCCTTTAAACATCAATTTTCGTCCGATTTCGACTTAGTAAATTAAGTTAATATCATGGATGTCTCCTTTGCAAATGCCAAGGTGCTTCACTGTAAAATAGCTCCTGAAAAGATTCAAACCGACTGTCAACGATATAAATTTGAGCTTTGTTCGTCATAGAGGTCTAGCTTGTCAGGAGGTTGTTTATGAAGTGCACATGTTGATTAATATAGTTCCCTTCTTCTAAATTTTTGCAATAGCGTTTAACTGTAGACGTTTTGTAACACCGGCGTTAGCAATTCCTTGCCGTTCTCTGAAACCTCCAAACGACAAATTTTTCTGGTTTAAATCTGATGACCTTAACTATCACTTCCGATCAACATTAAATACTTCATGAACCCATACATGGAACTCCAAATGTGCAGTGTTCCTGCACTGCTACAGAGCATGCATTGCAAAGTATTCACACAGTTTATCGCATAGACTTACCATAACGAATGAAACAAGAACTGTAATACACTTTACACCACAGACGCTCACTCTGGCTTGACGAAAACATCCGAACATTGACCAAAAGTTGCACAAATAATTGAATTTGAAACGAAAAGAAACGAGGTATGAAGCGTTTATAAATTCATCGAATGTAGCGAGGTGGTTTAATTTCGTACCAGTCTATAAAATTAATTTCGGGCCATACTCAGCTCTTGCCGATCAATGTAATATAATACCCGCCTACTAATCAGGGCGTCTGTCTCCGTTGCTTTTGAGCGTGAATGGAAATTGTAGAAATTTTCTGTGGAGCAACATTTAATAATAAAGCGTTTTAAATCATCAAAAGCGATGAGCGGTAGCAGACGTTTTCGATAAAGAACGGGGGAGTGCAGCGCCGCTGCTGTCGCCACGGCCGCCGCCGGTAGCCAGCCAGTGGATCCCGGAGCTTTGCCGCATACGGCGTCCAGAGGAGGACGGTCTGCAGGCAATCTGCCGCAAAATTGTTACTGGATAAAATTTTGATATTGGCGTGTCAGAAAGCGAAATAGATTGAATCTGCGCTACCATTACATTCACGTATCCAGCATTCAGACAGAAGAGGCTATAAAAAAATTTTATGCCAGCTGTTCTTTATCCACTGGCGATATGAACAGAAACAACGCACGCTACCGCTAGACCACAGACGTAATCGGCGTAGCGTTTCTCTATGATGGGACAAGTTTTCCTCCAGGAAGTGCCGCAGTCTACAGTGTTGCCAGATTGTGCAGATAACTGGACTTAGAGAATTAGCGAGTTGGCCAGTTTTTTTGTCCCATGTCACTCAGCCGTCTCTGGTTTTCTATTTCTTATCCCTCCCAACTGAAATTTAATACAAACCTAGCTTAAGTGTAAAAAACTGTATGTCGGAAGCTTGGAGCACCAAGAAACATCGGCGTCCGTCGACATTGCCCCATATTCGTCTGCTGATATTATCCCATTCAGAGATCATTGCCGAGACCACGCTTAAAAGCCTTTGCTAATTCTCGAAAAATTGCAAAACCTACGCTAAAAAATGCGCTAGCAAAAAATTCTACCTACATACATCACTGTAATCACCATAATATGTAATGAAACACTTTCCTCAGTTTAACCACGAACAAAAGATAACATCAAAATTAAGAAAAACTTTATTTCTACCACCAGAATAGGAATATTGTTAAGAAAAACTCTTTCCTTCTGCACCCTACTTCTGGCGTCCAAATTTTATGTTTATGGAAGAATTGGCAGAAAGAAAGTGACTGAAGTGAGAGGTGTAGATGGCCAAGCATTTAGGAAAAATACGATTTTTGGCGTGGATCCTGCGGGGCTTCAGGCACTTACGTTAGCGTGTCTTCTAGGCCGACGAGTACTTAACGATTACCTGAAGGTCATGGGGTCCATTTTGTATCACTGCACGTAAGCCAAAATAATGCTCTGTACTTTGTGATTATTAATATTTTCATGAACATTATGAAAAGGAAATGCAAAGTAAAATTTGAGGTCGCAAACAAAAATCCAGTAAGGAATTTTATTTACAGCGTCCGTGGGGACCCTGCAAATACCTTTCTAAGAAGGTATCGTCATTCAGGCCTACTGGACTGGTTTGCTGCCGAACAGTCCTATGACAAAGAACTTTTCATCAACGAATACCGCGTTTATTTTTCTATACAAACATTAAAGCAACGATGTAAGTGTAAGAATGCTTTGTTCATGACGTGTACAAGATACCGAGGAAATTACTGAATCTCCTGATTTTAAGATCAATATCACTCCAGCATTTGTGGACCATCAACTGTAAAATAATAAAAACATATGATTTTATATGCAGCCCTCACAGTACCGTCGTGGATGTTTATTTGAAGTCCCAAATTTCCCAGTGAATTTTTGTGCCTTTCACGACTTTTATGAAGACATTAACAAGCAGAATACCCTGTGCATAATTTGGATTTATTTCCTGTATTTTTTTTTTTTTTTTGTCATCACTCTACTGACTGGTTTGATGCGGCCAGCCACGAATTCCTTTCCTGTGCTAACCTCTTCATCTCAGAGTAGCACTTGCAACCTACGTCCTCAATTCTTTGCTTGACGTATTCCAATCTCTGTCTTCCTCTACAGTTTTTGCCCTCTACAGCTCCCTCTAGTACCATGGAAGTCATTCCCTCATGTCTTAGCAGATGCCCTATCATCCTGTCCCTTCTCCTTATCAGTGTTTTCCACATATTCCTTTCCTCTCCGATTCTGCGTAGAGCCTCCTCATTCCTTACCTTATTAGTCCACCTAATTTTCAACATTCGTCTATAGCACCACATCTCAAGTGCTTCGATTCTCTTCTGTTCCGGTTTTCCCACAGTCCATGTTTCACTACCATACAATGCAGTACTCCAGACGTACATTCTCAGAAATTTCTTCCTCAAATTAAGGCTGGTATATGATATTAGTAGACTTCTCTTGGCTAGAAATGCCTTTTTTGCCATAGCGAGTCTGCTTTTGATGTCCGGTATAAGTGAAGGAAATATTGATATTAAAATACGTTTCTGCTTGAGAACTCTATCTCATGACCCTCGGATTACCGTTCTGCACTCCTCCCGTTGCACTAACCGCTGCCAAGGAACCATGCCATGCGATCAGCCAGAACATTAAGACCACCGACCTCTACCGATATAAACCCGTCCAGACGGTAGCAGCGGCACCTGGCTAGGAATACCTGCTAGTCAGAAACACTCACCGTGTACGGAGTAACAGTGAACGTGCCGTCCGTGTGTAGAATGGATAAGGCGCGCGATGTGTATGAGTTTGATCGAGGACAAATTGTGATGCCCTAGAGGTTCGGCACGATCATTTCGGGTGCTGGATGATGATGGTGTTTGCTTTGTGGGGCGCTGAACTGCGGTGACATCAGCGCCTGTATAAATCCCCAACTTTTACGAAGTCGAAATTTTTTTTCACTATCCAATTTAGCCAGTGTCACGAATGAGGATGATGGTGAAGGTGTTGAAGGAGATCTGTGCTGAATGTCTGCAACACGAGTCGAAACAAAGGTGAACCCACGTCCCGATGTCGTGGTGTTGAATGGCCACCCCTCACTAAAGATGACGAATGTCATAGGCTGGGGAGACTGGAAAAACAGTAAACACGGCGTACTGCGGCGTAAAAATATCAGACTTTAATTCTGGGCAGAGTATAAGTGTGTTTAAACACACAGTGCACCGAACACTCCAAACGATGGGCCACCGCAGCCGACGACCCGTGCATGTGCCAGGATTAACACCACAACCACGGCAACTACAACTGAATTGGACACGTGACCAACGGCACTGGGATGCTGGCTCAGTGGCACAGCGTTGCTTGACTTAATGAATCCCGATACCTCATCATACCGATGGGGAACACCTGTGTTGCGGGCTGGAGACATGCTGGCGGCGGTTCCATTATGTTATTGGGAACATTCGCGTGGTCTTCCACGGGTCCACTGGAACTCTTGCAAGGGACCATGACGGCCAAGGAGCGTCATACACTGGCTGTAGACCACGTACAATGTTTTTTAAGGCAGTGGCATTTTTCAACAAGAAAATGCGCCATGTCACAGGGCCAGAAGTGTCCTGAAGTGGTTCGAGGAACACCGTGGCGACTTCCAGTTGGTATGCTGCCCCATTCCCCTCCATAAATTGGCAGTTCTGAGCCCGGTGTGGAATGTGGGAATGTGATTGAATGTGACTAGTTCATCGTCTTATTCCCGGGAATTTACGGGAATCGGGTGATTTATATGAGCAGATGTAGAGCCAGTGTTCTCCAGCGACCTACGAAGGCCTCACTGCGTCAATGCCACGACGCGTTGCCGTTGTTACCCCTGCCAAAGGGGACTTACGAGCTATTCGGTAGGTGATCTTAATGTTCCGGATGATCATTGTAAACGACTCATGCTTCGCCCGACCCGCACTAAAATGCAACTCTTTTGTAAATACTTGGCCATCTGGAGCTTCCACTTCTGTCATTTAGTTTCTGGCCAAGCGCTGCGTTTACCGCAATTTTGAACGAAGTCGGTGACAACGACTTTGCGCGGTCCCCTTCTCAGCTGGGAAAACAATGGTACAGGTATACCCTGTTATGTCGGTATCCCCCATTCTCCCCTGTACATTTCAATAACCAATAAAATTGACAACTGTTCCTTGAGCAATGAACATATGATTTTTGGGAGTGAGTATAAATGACAAAAACCGTAGAACTGAAGCAGCGGGAAACTTGAGCGCATGAAATAATATTGTGATAGTGATGAAAACAAATGGAGTCGTAGAAGACAAGCAGCCAGGAACATATGTGATGTTTCTACCAATGGCGATAATTTGATGCAATCTAGGAAGTAACGACAAACGAATACCTATATAATAAATTACCGAAAAAGGGGTAGCTACCAACAGAAACAAAGCAGGAGCTACAATATGAGCATGAGCGTAAACCGCACTCCGTGCTTTACTTAGCAGTGGATGTTAAATTGCTGATGAATACTTCCGTTGTCATTAATCGCAAAAAAGAAAATGGAAACTTGATTTTGCCAAGTCTACACCGTTACTAGAAGTCATGGTATCTTAATTGTCTCTCCCTGTTCCACTAGAAATCTCAATATCAGATTTGCTAAAGCCGTAACTTATAATTATTTTGTACTGCTGGTAGAAATGCGGAGGGAAGAAATTCTTCTTGTAGAACGTGCAAGTGTTTAATACTGGAAATATATACTTTCGACTGGAACAATGACAAACACAATCGAAAAAACTTAACTGCTTTCCACTTAGTCTTACTTTTATCTTGTCTTCGCTTACCGGTTTCGGTACCAAGTATCATTATCAGGCCATCCTATGATCACAGTATCAATATTGAAAATTGAAAAAACTAAGAAATATTTTATTTTCCGTCTGATGACAAAAGTACACTCCTGGAAATGGAAAAAAGAACACATTGACACGTGTGTCAGACCCACCATACTTGCTCCGGACACTGCGAGAGGGCTGTACAAGCAATAATCACACGCACGGCACAGCGGACACACCAGGAACCGCGGTGTTGGCAGTCGAATAGCGCTAGCTGCGCAGCATTTGTGCACCGCCGCCGTCAGTGTCAGCCAGTTTGCCGTGGCATACGGTGTTCCATTGCAGTCTTTAACACTGGTAGCATGCCGCGACAGCGTGGACGTGAACCGTATGTGCAGTTGACGGACTTTGAGCGAGGACGTATAGTGGGCATGCGGGAGGCCGGGTGGACGTACCGCCGAATTGCTCAACACGTGGGGCGTGAGGTCTCCACAGTACATCGATGTTGTCGCCAGTGGTCGGCGGAAGGTGCACGTGCCCGTCGACCTGGGACCGGACCGCAGCGACGCACGGATGCACGCCAAGACCGTAGGATACTACGCAGTGTCGTAGGGGAACGCACCGCCACTTCCCAGCAAATTAGGGACACTGTTGCTCCTGGGGTGTCGGCGAGGACCATTCGCAACCGTCTCCATGAAGCTGGGCTACGGTCCCGCACACCGTTAGGCCGTCTTTCGCTCACGCCCCAACATCGCGCAGCCCGCCTCCAGTGGTGTCGCGACAGGCGTGAATGGAGGGACGAATGGAGGCGTGTCGTCTTCAGCGATAAGAGTCGCTTCTGCCTTGGTGCCAATGATGGTCGTATGCGTGTTTGGCGCCGTGCAGGTGAGCGCCACAATCAGGACTGTATACGACCGAGGCACACAGGGCCAACACCCGGCATCATGGTGTGGGGAGCGATCTCCTACACTGGCCGTACACCACTGGTGATCGTCGAGGGGACACTGAATAGTGCACGGTACATCCAAACCGTCATCGAACCCATCGTTCTACCATTCCTAGACCGGCAAGGGAACTTGCTGTTCCAACAGGACAATGCACGTCCGCATGTATCCCGTGCCACCCAACGTGCTCTAGAAGGTGTAAGTCAACTACCCTGGCCAGCAAGATCTCCGGATCTGTCCCCCATTGAGCATGTTTGGGACTGGATGAAGCGTCGTCTCACGCGGTCTGCACGTCCAGCACGAACGCTGGTCCAACTGAGGCGCCAGGTGGAAATGGCATGGCAAGCCGTTCCACAGGACTACATCCAACATCTCTACGATCGTCTCCATGGGAGAATAGCAGCCTGCATTGCTGCGAAAGGTGGATATACACTGTACTAGTGCCGACATTGTGCATGTTCTGTTGCCTGTGTCTCTGCGCCTGTGGTTCTGTCAGTGTGATCATGTGATGTATCTGACCCCAGAAATGTGTCAATAAAGTTTCCCCTTCCTGGGACAATGAATTCACGGTGTTCTTATTTCAATTTCCAGGAGTGTATTTCATAAACCACAGATTAAAAACGTTGTATATATCTCTTGAAGAATCTTTTAAGTAATTACAGTAGCTTTTTAGTAGTAGAATTTCATGACTCGATAGGAAAAATAAAAGTGCGACAACAGAATAAACGAAATGATTTTTACGATCTCTTAGGCGATCCGTCACGCCATTGAGTTAGTAGACCTGTCTGGCGCCACTAGCTGAGGTGTAGTATCGGTTATCCCTCTTCGGCCCCATTGCCAATATATGTGAGGAAGAGAATGAAATTTTCACTCTGCAGCGGAGTGTGCGCTGATATGAAACTTCCTAGCTGATTAAAACTGTGTGCCGGACCGAGACTCGAAATCGAGTTCGAATCTCGGTCCGACACACAGTTTTAATCAACCAGGAAGTTTCATATCTGTGAGGAAGAGTAGGTATCTGCGGTATGTGGCCTTAGAAGGTCTTTGCTTGCCGATATGTACACGGAGCTCTGTAGGTGGCCACGAGGTCTGAGCGACCGAAGCCACGAGCTACGCGAGGAGGGTATGTGCAGAGAGAAGATACCGAAGTACTTCACCGGGGTCAGCGTCCACTACAAGCAGCAGGCCGACATCCCGTCAGTTGGTTTGCAACATTCGTGTCGGACGACCGCTCGTGGCTTGGCTGCCCTCTTCTACCTGGCTTCCATCGGCACCTCCCAGTAACCGCTGGGACTTAGCGTGGATCCATTGAACTGCTTGCTGATAAAAGGGGAGTAACATTGTGTATCCTCGTGGTCATTTGTTTCATTGTCTACCTGCCCTTCGTATTATTTTCTGGTTTGTACCCGACCCTCAAAGTTTTACTCGGTCGGCTCGTTGGTCGTAAATACAGGCCGTAGTATTGTACTAAGACACTAGTTGTCGTTTGAAAATATGTACAGCTATTATATTCCATTTCCTTCTTGGTTTGCACCCTATCATTAATGTTCTAACTAACCTGCTCTTGGTCGTAAACACAGCCGGAACAATTGTACTAACGCAGAGGTTGCCATTAAACAAAAGAGGAACTTAAGGAGTTAACCATTTCAATTCTTTGATTGAAATTGCATTTCTCAGTCATTAGTTATAATATGAACAACATGTTGCACTAAGCTGTTCGTTTCTGTGTTAGAAAGGCCGGGTCATTATTGGTGTATTTGAAATGGATCTTGTAGTTCCGTAGAGTGAGTTATTTTGTAATAAGTGTTCACAAATGATGTTTTAAGACGTTCCTTTACAGCTGTCTCAATAACTGACACCTTGAAAATATTAACAGCTAACTGACAACTAGGGCTTTAGTCGGTAGCCAGAAGGGACAGGTTGGGATCCAGTCGCACCTTGGTTGCCGATTGAAATTAGGAGGTCGGTTACTTTGAAGTAAGCCTTATCATTGTCATATTGTTTGCTAATCTGTTTAACCTTTGAGCACAGGTGCGTATCTTAATCCCGAACCTTTCGACATTTACCTTTCAAATTAAAAGCTCAGTAATTTGTTTTGAGTAATTGAATCACTCCTGTCATCAATGGTGCTTGTATAGTATTCATGTGTCGCAGAAGGGCATTTAATAAGACTGTGTCAAGCGTGGTAGTAAACAGCGTTGTTTCACCAGATAATGGTAGGGCTGCAGGTCCAGCCGTCTTGCAAGCATTGTCTTATTGTTTGATACTTCGCAATACAGAACTTTAGATTTCTTTGGCAAAGATTAAAAGCTTATTCAACTTGAGGTTTAAGATCAAAAGAATTCTCCAAATTTATTCACTTTTGTTAGAGAAAATTTTGTGCTTTAATGCTTCGATTGTCTGTAAAACACAGTTTATATATTGTTAAATAAACAGGTTATGTTAAAAGAAATATTGGTGGATCCTCTCTCCCACGTTTTCCTTAATTCCAGAGAGAACCACGTCTCACTAGGTTGTAGTAAAGCAATTTCTCTGCAGTATTCTCACTTTAAAGCTTGTTGGTCCAGAAAGGAATCAGGAGGGAAATTTGGTAAGTGGGACACCCCTCTCTCACATGCAGTAGTGCAGCTGCGTGGGGGGTATGCATGCCTGTATGGATTGTATCTGCCGCAGAAGGTAAGGCGTTGGAGTTCTGGCCCAGTACACAACTTAAATGTGCCAGGAAGTTTAAAAATAACCCACTCCCGGTTCGGAGTGTCAGATTCTTTCTGAAATTTTCAAGCTGGATCTGTCTCCGTCTTTCTCTCCCTACTAATTCTTAACCTGCTGTTGACATTTTTCTCTTTCTTGTACACTCTGTGCCTATCTCTCTGTCTGCCTCAGATCCTCAGAAGCGTGGGCATTCGTTTCAAATGACACTGGAGTTCAAACCATGGCTTCATTGTCAGAATGACATCATTTCCACAACAATACCTTGTATGTCTGAATTCGAGATATTTGATTCTCAACTGAAACTTTTACCAGTCATGTCATCTTTAAATGTTCCTGGTGCATTAGCCTTGGCATATCTACTTACCAGCAGAATGTGCCCGAATCCATTTGTGCACTATAAAATGGGTTAAGGCTTACAACCAGTGTTCCTCAAATCAGCTATTTAGAATAACTAAACAGCCTGATGGAAATGATTTTTCGAGTTCCTGGTGCCAATCCTATGGAAAGCAAACTTCCGATGCCATTCTGTTGCACAATTTCGGTATATTTAGCTCTTGGTGTTCCTTCGACTGCCACCTATGATACAAATATTCAAGTTCTTTTCTACGTGCGCTAATAGAGTTTTCTATTGTTTTCTTATTTTTCACGAATTTCAACTATTCAGGTCTTAAGACCACAGTTTGTGCAGCACACTAATCGTTCCTTCCGAAAGTTATTATTTTAGGGGCGAGTGTCTATGGTTAAGAAATTTGTAATCCATTAATAGGCCGACAATCTATGATGTTATACTAGAAATAATTACTGACACGATGTAGTTTGGAAGACTGGATAGAGTCATTGATATTACAGGGACGGAAGAAACCTATAACTAAATGTCAACTTGCGTCACTCGGTTTTCCCACAGCGCAGCAGTTCAAGCTCAATAAAGCCCACAGACCATTAAGCAAGCACACCTAAATCCCCACAGACAGTACAAGTCAGTCTGTTCCTATTGGAGTTTTTGTGGTTATTTTGTTATAACGTGGCATCTCCTGTTACTCTTCTCCACATAGCACTTATTAAGCAAGTGACAAAAATGTTGAGAATATGGAGGATGCGTTACATAGGCTGGATGGGCCTGCTTCGAGGAACTATTTACACATCCTCTCTTTCAAGTATTTAGGAAGCTGCGAAATCCATTTCGCATTATCTCACGTACCAGTTTCTGTCTTGGTTTTCTTCTCAAAGCTGTAAGTAGAATGTGGTGTCACGCAGCGCAGAGGCTCACCTTGTGAAAGTAGCAAAGCTTGTAATGGAGGAGGTCGCACATAAAACGTAAACAGCGCACCGTGGAGTTGCATAGGGTGTCTGTATGCCGTGGAGAGGACAGTCACAAGAAGCAAAAAAGAAAAAAAAAATTAAACTAATCGATGAATCTTCATAATTACTCTGAAATTCTGCGGATGAAATTACATTTTCTTTCTCTGTAATCGGTCAACTCGCCAACGATCAGTAAGTACTCTTGTACATGAGGTTTGTGCAGCTAGAGCATCCCATATGTTGGCGAATACAATTACGGGCATAGAATAGTGCCAAGACACTAAACACAAATTTTCCTACTCTAATTATCAGTATATGTTAACCACTGAGTTGGCTGGCTTATGTTTATATTTTTCTTAATCTAAGCAGTAACATAATTACCACATTCTTGGGACGCGTGCACGGAAAACACAAACTCATATAACGCAGACATTCACACACACGCACCTTACAGACACACGCATGCATTCACGTACACACACTTACCCACTCGCTAACAAGCACGCCCCAAGAACCTTACACACACACACTCACACACTCTCACACACACACACACACACACACACACACACACACACACACACACACACAGACGCAGACCTGAAAATGAAATATACCTATATTATCGGCCAATTATGTAATTTTTTTGTTTCAATTTATTGGCTTTCTGGAAGCACTCAATGGGCTAGCTCAACAATGATATGTCAGTTATGACGATACGAACGCAAGGACAACACAATATCCAGTCACAGAGGAGAAAATCTCCTACCCGGCCACTTAAAGTGTTCGGGAGACACACAGCCAGGCGAATGGACGATAGTCTTACTAGGGAAATCGTTTGGTGAATTTCAAGAAATAAGTTGAGACTTAGAAATTGACCTGCAATTTACCAGCATTCGCGCAGCCACAAATATACAGCTTTTCATTCAATAGTACATGGCCTCATATATGTTCCATTCTCGGAATGGACTACAGACCATAAAATATATCACATCCAGCAATGGCTGCAACTCTGCCCAGTTTGATAATATACAACGAAAAAAGAAAAAGCATGAAATTATAGCTCTTCTGAGTATTGACCAACAGCAATAGCTGAGTAGTTAGAAAGCCATGTGTCAAATCCCATATATTGACAACAGGTCAAACAACCTTCCAGAAAAGGCAGTCTCGCCATCACGCACTTGCATTTTATAACACCAACAGCACGGGAAAAATTTATGCAATGCTAAAGGCAAATTGCAACCATTGGCACAAATATTGGTCAGTCAGATAGAGCTGTAGCAAGTACCCTACGTGACCAGGAAAAAAGCCGGAAATTAACGAAGAAACATTCAACGTTTGTTGACTATGTTTTAGAAGAAAATAATTCATAAGATGTAAAATGCGAAGTTTTACATTGGGTTAAGTGAAGCAGGAAATTGATCCTATTGGGAACAATGTAAATCACCAAACACATGACACAGAGTACCAGCCTAGTATTAAATGATCAGACTCAGCTTCTATTTTTCCCAGATGCCAGATAATTTAACTCTAATCTACATGATAAACATAATCTACATGTTAAACATAATCTATTTGATTTTCTTGTTATGATTCCCGTATCCAGTTACCAAGAAAATATTATATGAATATTTATAAATTATACTGGCGCAAATTAATTTCACTTGTAGAAGAAGTCACTTGTATCTTTGTCCGCCGACCACTAAGTTGACTACTCTATGGAAAAGGAATACATTCATACTGCCAATAACAACTTTCACAGATAAGCCCTTATTGCTATAAGAATATTCTAAATATTCCTGAACCTTCCTGATTGTTTTTCGTAATTTACACCATGCGAACATAAATATCTATGGAGTTTGGAGACAATAAAACAGAATGTATCAGTAAACATTTACTTAGAATTACTTGCACATGTAAAGCCAGATATATTGTTATTTCGATCTTCATCTGTAAGATTTAGATTTTTATTAGGATTTCTAGAACAAGCCTTTTGTGATGAATGCGAGGGGCAGTAGATAGAAGCTCCTGAACCACTTGCCATTTTCTTGGTGCAGTCTATGTTTTATCACTGTTCGGAGTAAGGTTATACCAAGCACGTGAATGCAGATCTTGCCAATTTCTTTTTATCAGATTTTCAAAGCATTTCAAATACCGGACTGTGTACAACCAGAGTGCTGGAGACAGAACCACTTACACAAAAGCTGAATAACTGGAGTTAATATCGAATGAATTTAAGATCGACCGATCTCAGGTGGGCTGGCCGTTCAACAACCCATAAAAGTGCCTTAGTATGAAGAACTTTGATCTCCGCTTGTGTTCATGACAAAATACAGCCACAATTAAATGTTTATTAAGCAGTTATATGTTATGATTGTTTCATAAAGAGTTTTCATGTGTTTGATTGAGAAATAGGTATTAATTTATGCAAGGGATATGAAGTACTACCACGATCTACATTACGCGACGGTCTCTGACGCCACACACAGGCGAACCAATAGCGTGTTTACATGCACCCAAACGGTATTTACAAAGCTGAAGGTTGCGTCGTACGTTGACGCAGGGTTGGAACTGCTTTTCTGGTCAAAACAGCAATTAAATGAAATTGGACCACATTCCACAAATAATTGACGACATAGGGAGCAAGTGTTGCTTTGAAATGAGGATGTTGGAACAAGAGAGCAGTTCTTAGCAGCCTGCTTCGAACCAGTCACAAGACTAATGACATACGAAAAGAAGCAGATTCAGTTAAAATTTTAGCTAGACTGAGTGTTGTGTCATCCTCAACGGGCTCAACAGGATTTGGCGAGCTGAAACAGATTCTTACTCGCGCCACGGGAGGCGCCTTGAAGTTCGCCGTAAACCACAAGCTCGGCCCAATCAGCAATCTCCCTGCACCCACCAATGAGATGGACTTCCGCGTGGTGACAAGTGGCAGCCTCAGGGAGCTATGGGGTTCATGCTCGGCGTTAGCAAACGACAGTATCAGTACGGAGTTCCAGGTCTGGGGTTCATAACTACGATACATAGTGGAGCTCAGTCTGCGAGACTTAGTCTGTAAGTGGAGTCGCCTATAGCCTTCACATAAGGACAAATGTTTACTACAATGTTAGACAATCAGGCACCGACGACGGACATAGCCTTGTTGACATTGTATTCAGTAATGCACGTTTCGACAGGCCACAGCTTGGTTGTGTTTGTCCGCAAATACAGCCAACGAGTTGTTGTACAACATAAGTATCGCAGCGCAATAATGTGCATATCTGTGTGTCACGAATGCTTTGCTCTGTTACATTTCCTCCATCCACCTCGGATCACCTAAACCTAATGCGAGGTCTGCAAGTCGTTTCATCTGGCGACGAGAGTTCCGAACTTACTGCGCTGCATCATTCCCTGTATTTCTTTGTTCTTTCTTGCTTGCTTGTTCGTTAACTTTTCGTGTTTGTGGAAATTTTCTGTTACAGGTTGGTGTTCTTCATTTTTTATTTTCACTTGTTATGCTGTCGTAGTTCCTAAATTAGCTTTAGGATTTCTTCTGTTCGTATTAGCATCAATTTACAGTTTCAAATCCACTAATCCAAACCTTTCACTTGCCTACCTCATAATTAGCGGCGCCACAAATGCAAATACCTGCGACACCACCGCTCGATCTAAATCAGTTTCTTCAGTTACAGATGCAGTCAATAAACCGGCTTACGGGACTGATTAAGGGGTTCATCCAAACGCAGATGGAAGCAAAGGAGATATATAATCAAACTTCGTCACCCACTGCACCGGCGCAAGCATCACCGTTGCTGCCTCCGTTTCGACAATTTGAAGAAGAAAAGGAACACTTAATTACAGAAATTACGGATTGTCACGCGACGGCCTCTGACGCCACACACAGGTGAACCAACAGCGTGATTACATCTACCCAAACAGTATTTACAAAGCCGAAGGTTGTGTCATGCTTTGATGCAGGGTTGGCATGCATGCCGAGGTGGCTATACGCACATTCCGTAGAAATGGTTCAAATGGCTCTGAGCACTATGGGACTTAACATCTGAGGTCATCAGTCCCCTAGAACTTAGAACTACTTAAACCTAACTAAGGACATCACACACATCCATGCCCGAGGCAGGATTCTAACCTTAGACCGTAGCGGTCACGCGGTTACAGACTGAAGCGCCTAGAACCTCACGGCCACACCGGCCGGCGTACATTCTGTAATTAAGTTAACGCACGGTTGCTGCACTACAGCCTATAACAATGTTTAAAATTTCAAAAAGGAAGACTGCTTGGAAAATATGCCAGAATTTGAAGCACGCATGTCCGCTCACTAAATTCGAGGTACTGTGGCATAGTTTTTTTTTCTGTCTACAGCTGGTGTCGCCGTTTACAGCATTTGTGCGAAGTTGCTGCCTACTACAAGACCACAACCAGTTAGCTATGAAGAGCACCAAACAAATATTACGACGATAAGATCAATGTGGTGGTAACCTGCAGAATGGGGAAGGCGCGATTTATCCGTGTTTGACCTAGGGCGGCTTGTGATGGCGCGGAGGCTCAGCATACCCATTCCAGAAACTGCACGACTGGTCAGGTGTTCTAGGGGTGCTGGTGAATGTCTTCAACGTTGTGGGGTTGGGTTGCCACTACTCATTACATATGTCAGATGTCGTAGGCTAAGCAGACTGGTAAAACAGGATTGGAGGTGAACTGTGGCGGAACTAACAACAGACTTTAGTGCTGGGCAGTATACAAGTGTATCTGAACACACGGTGCACCAGGTAAACGATTGGCCTCACAGCCGACGACCCATGCATATGCGAATGTTAGCACCAAGACATCGGCAATTATGACGGAAGTGGGCACGTGACCATCGGCACTGGACGTTGATGCAGTAGCAAAGCGTAGCATGGTCTGAAGAATCCAGATACCTTCTACATTATGCCCGTGGAAGGGCGCGAACCCGTCGTCTTCCGGCGAAACAGCTCCTTGACACCTGTCCTGCGCAACAGAGACAAGCCAGAGGCGGCTCCATTACGCTCTTGGAAACATTCATCTGTACACCCAGGGATCCAGCTGAGCTCGTGCAAGGCACTATGATGGTCAAGGAGTATCGTACACTGTCTGCAGACCACGTATACGCCTTCATGGCGACGATGTCTACTGATGAGAATGGCATTTTTCAAGATAATTCGCCACGTCCCAAGGACAAGAGTACGATGGAGTGAATACAGAGGCGAGTTCCAGTTGATGTGCTGGCCCCACTACTCGCCAGATCTGAACCCGATACAGCACATCTGGGACGTGATTGAACGCGGCGTCAAAGTTCATCGGCCCCCTTCCCGTAGTTTACGGGAATTGGATGACTTGTGTGTGCATATATGATGCCAACTCTGTCCAGTGACCTGCCAAGTCCTCACTGCTTCCATGCCACGACGCGTCGCCGCTGCTTTCCGTACCAAAGGTGGAACCTGATCGGTGTGTATCTGGTCCTGTGTACGCCTTACAGTGCAGTATCTGATGTCTGTCTCTCTGTATGACCATGGTTTAATACTGCTTTAATTTTTCCGTTTGTCCCGGTCTTTTCCAAGTATACATCCACCTCTTCTGATTCTTGAACAGGTTATTTACTGTTGCCACCTGAAATTTATGGGAGAACTTAATTATACTTTCACCTTTCTCATTCTTACTTCCAGCCCATACTCTCCCAGAAGCCTTCTTCAACTCCTTCCCGTGGAACCACTGTCCAGTCCTCGATGAGTGTTACATTTTCATCTTCCTTTGTACACTCCTGGAAATGGAAAAAAGAACACATTGAGACCGGTGTGTCAGACCCACCATACTTGCTCCGGACACTGCGAGAGGGCTGTACAAGCAATGATCACACGCACGGCACAGCGGACACACCAGGAACCGCGGTGTTGGCCGTCGAATGGTGCTAGCTGCGCAGCATTTGTGCACCGCCGCCGTCAGTGTCAGCCAGTTTGCCGTGGCATACGGAGCTCCATCGCAGTCTTTAACACTGGTAGCATGCCGCGACAACGTGGACGTGAACCGTATGTGCAGTTGACGGACTTTGAGCGTGGGCGTATAGTGGGCATGCGGGAGGCCGGGTGGACGTACCGCCGAATTGCTCAACACGTGGGGCGTGAGGTCTCCACAGTACATCGATGTTGTCGCCAGTGGTCGGCGGAAGGTGCACGTGCCCGTCGACCTGGGACCGGACCGCAGCGACGCACGGATGCACGCCAAGACCGTAGGATCCCACGCAGTGCCGTAGGGGACCGCACCGCCACTTCCCAGCAAATTAGGGACATTGTTGCTCCTGGGGTATCGGCGAGGACCATTTGCAACCGTCTCCATGAAGCTGGGCTACGGTCCCGCACCGTTAGGCCGTCTTCCGCTCACGCCTCAACATCGTGCAGCCCGCCTCCAGTGGTGTCGCGACAGGCGTGAATGGTGGGACGAATGGAGACGTGTCGTCTTCAGCGATGAGAGTCGCTTCTGCCTTGGTGCCAATGATGGTCGTATGCGTGTTTGGCGCCGTGCAGGTGAGCGCCACAATCAGGACTGCATACGACCGAGGCACACAGGGCCAACACCCGGCATCATGGTGTGGGGAGCGATCTCCTACACTGGCCGTACACCACTGGTGATCGTCGAGGGGACACTGAATAGTGCACGGTACATCCAAACCGTCATCGAACCCATCGTTCTACCATTCCTAGACCGGCAAGGGAACTTGCTGTTCCAACAGGACAATGCACGTCCGCATGTATCCCGTGCCACCCATCGTGCTCTAGAAGGTGTAAGTCAACTACCCTGGCCAACAAGATCTCCGGATCTGTCCCCCATTGAGCATGTTTGGGACTGGATGAAGCGTCGTCTCACGCGGTCTGCACGTCCAGCACGAACGCTGGTCCAACTGAGGCGCCAGGTGGAAATGGCATGGCAAGCCGTTTCACAGGACTACATCCAGCATCTCTACGATCGTCTCCATGGGAGAATAGCAGCCTGCATTGCTGCGAAAGGTGGATATACACTGTACTAGTGCCGACATTGTGCATGCTCTGTTGCCTGTGTCTATGTGCCTGTGGTTCTGTCAGTGTGATCATGTGATGTATCTGACCCCAGGAATGTGTCAAAAAAGTTTCCCCTTCCTGGGACAATGAATTCACGGTGTTCTTATTTCAATTTCCAGGAGTGTATATTGAATTACCTATTCAATATCCTGATATGTTTCCGGTGTCTCTAAGTCTTCTGCTAGCGGCATCGGCATGTCTACCTTGACTATCGTTGTCGGCGCTGTTTTGCTGTCGAATCTGGTGAGAACCGCTCTATCACTAAACTGTTCACAGTAGCACACTCTCTGCCTAGTTATTTATTAGCAACGAATTCTTCTCGCTTTATAGTATTTTCTGCTTCTGTATCCATTACCCTATGCTCGTCTGACGAAAATTCCTTATCTTCTTTCCGTTCTACTGCAGTGACCTCGACCATAACTAGATTGGGCATTAGCATATTCCTTATAAGATTTTCTGTCTTTTTTACTGCTTTCTGGCTTCACGAATTCCAAGAGCTCACTCGGATAATGTTACACATTCTTTTTCTCGTGGCCACTCTCCCTTCGTAGCACGTCCAGGAAATCGGAATTGGGGACCAATCCATACTCTGTAGCCAATGGAGAGGCCATTATGAAAGTTTTTCAGGTACAGGCCATATTTCCTGTTGATAAACGTATGTCTCTTTAATTCAATGGTCTTCATTTCTTTCTGCTTCCTTAAGCCGTTGATAGTTGTTGATTGTTACGACCTCTAGATCGAGGACGTTTTGCTTACTATCAAATAGCCTTCCATTAGATCATGGTAGCACTCTAAGGAATTAACGGAAACTAAAATAGATGTTATAATGGAGAAACTGTATAGAATATTGCAGCATCTTTGTGTGGATAACTACTACCTTTTGGATTAGGACATAATGCAAGAATTTACTGAGAGACTATATCAAGTGTCCAGACATGCTACTACCGGAAAATTTTACATTTTCCTTCACTATAGAACATGGAGTAATGAGGCTGAAAGTTGCAATATACAACTACAGAACATACCGTGTTTTTGACCCTGTGCACGACTATATAAATTTATTAACTATTAGCGAACAGTATGTGCACGTACAATATGCTCCACTTCAATCTTGTGTCAATTGCTTCTATGTGCTTTTAATCAGCGAATAACACAGAAGGGAAGCAGTGGTTGGGAAGGGAGTGAAACAGGGTTGTAGCCTCTCCCCCGACGTAATTCAATCTGTGTATTGAGCATGCAGTGAAGGAAACAACAAAACAATTCGGAGTAGGTATTAAAATCCACGGAGAAGAAATAAAATTTTGAGGTTAGCCGATGACATTGTAATTCTGTCAGAGACAGCAAAGGACTTGGCAGAGCAGTTGAACGGAATGGATAGTGTCTTGAAAGGAGGATATAAGATGAACACCAACAAAAGCAAAACCAAGGATAATGGAATGTAGTCAAATTAAGTCGGGTGATGCTGAGGGAATTAGATTAGGAAATGAGACACTTAGAGTAGTAAAGGAGTTTTGCTGTTTGGGGAGCAAAATAACTGATGACGGTCGAAGTAGAGAGGATGTAACCTGGCAATGGCAAGGAAAGCGTTTCTGAAGAAGAGAAATTTGTTAACATCGAGTATAGATTTAAGTGTCAGGAAGTCGTTTCTGAAAGTATTTGTATGGAGTGTAGCCATGTATGGAAATGAAACATAGACGATAACTAGTTTGGACAAGAAGAGAATAGAAGCTTTCGAAATGTGGTGCTACAGAAGAATGCTGAAGATTAGATGGGTAGATCACATAACTAATGAGGAGGTATTGAGTAGGACTGGGGAGATGAGAAGTTTGTGGCACTACTTGATTAGAAGAACGGGTCGGTTGGTAGGACATGTTCTGAGGCATCAAGGGATCACCAATTTAGTACTGGAGGGCACCGTGGAGGGTAAAAATCGTAGAGGGAGACCAAGAGATCAATACACCAAGCAGATTCAGAAGGATGTAGGTTGCAGTAGGTACTGGGAGATGAAGAAGCTTGCACAGGATAGAGTAGCATGGAGAGCTGCATCAAACCAGTCTCAGGACTGAAGACCACAAAAACAACAACTCACAGAATAGCTGCTGTGTGGAGTTTAGCAATTTTCTGCGGTTTGTCTTCTGGGGCAATAGGAATATCCAAAAACTGATTGTTATACAAGTACCTTAAGCATTACTGACACTAAAGATCCTGAAAAGCCGATAAACTATGTTTTGACGGCATAGAGTTTTAACTAACTACCTGTAAACTGTGTGTAGATTCATAACACTAATTCCGACAAAGACGATGTGTTACACACAAGTGTCTTCATATATTAAACCAGAAGAAGTATTCGTCTTAATATAGGTCTTTATCCTCCACCATACCATTAGATACAGATATTTCAGAATCAGGGCTATATCCGTCAGACAATGCTATATCACAGCTCTTAAGAAGAGAATCAGTGTGTCAAACAGACTCAAACCATTCCCTATTAAAGTGTTATGTCCTAGCCAGTAATGCCAACCGAGCCCGCTGCCAAAAGGTTGGCAGCATCAAAGTCCGGACGCCGTCCGCATAAGCAGCGCCAGCGATACAGGAAATCGCCGCAAGTCTGCGCGCGCCACCGCTGGCTTCTGGCTTCTTAAGCGCTGGAGTCGCGAGCGCTAGGACAGTTCTGTATTCGCCGCTCAGTTGTATACTCGCCACCGAATTGTGTACTTGCTAGTCAGTTGTGTGTTCATCGCAGCAGAGTTGTTGTTTTGTCGTCAGCCGACGCTGACCTAGCCGCTCCGACTCGAACTAGACAGATTTCTGTAAACACCGAGTTCACTACTGTGTTACTGTATCTTCATAAATAAAAGATAAGTACCGACTTTTATTTAATCAGAGTGTTTGGGGTTTCATCTTTCTGTTTACTGTTCCAGCGGACCGGTCGGCCCGCTATTAAGTGTGGCGGTGACTTCGTAAGCCATTTCTACAGCCAAGTGTTTGTCGCTACGAACACCGCCACAAAACTGGCGACGAGGTCTTCCGAACTCGTGTGCAGGGCTGGTTCAACTTGTTCTTGTTATACTAATTATAGCGATAAAATTTTGGGGGCTGGTTTAATTTGTGTTCACTATGTCTGCCGAATTACAACAGTTGATCTTGTTACAGAGTCAGCAAATACAAAGTCTGGTGGAAGCAATCGCCGAACAAGCGGCTAATCCTCCAACACAAAAGGAACAAGCACAGGCAGCACCACCGTTCCGGGCTTATGATGAATCCAGAGAAGAATGGCGAGAATATTTTGCGCAGTTGCAGGCGCACATGTCAGTCTACAAAATCACAGGTACTGAGCGGCAGCTTTATTTAATTTCCACTGCAGGCGTGGAAATCTATCGACTCCTTTGTAAGTTGTTCCCGGAATCCCAGCCAGAAGCTTTAGACTATGACGTTGTTGTTAACAAGCTTGCTGAGTATTTCGAGTCGCGAGTTCATGTGGCAGCAGCCAGATTCAAGTTCTTCAGATTAAAGAAACTGCCACATCAATCTAATAAACAGTGGTTAACAGATTTACGGGGCCTCACCCGTCAGTGCCGATTTAATTGTGTGTGTGGAGCTTCCTACAGTGATGTCATGCTACGAGACGCTATTACTCAAAACATTGCAGATTCTCGTATTCGTGCTGCTATCTTAAAGTTGCCTGACCCGTCATTAGAGACTGTGATGAACATCATTGAAGCCCAAGATACTTTTGACTATGCTGAGTGTGAGTTAGATCAGCCATGTATTTCTCACATTGCCTGTGCTTAGCAAGTTAGGTCACGCCCGCGGCCCCACCGGCAGAGTCAGACAGTAAACACTAGCCGGCCGCGTCATGTTCAACACATTCGTCAGCCGCGTGTGCAAAATGGTAAAGTTAAGTCTTGCCCTAAGTGTGTTCTTGCTCATCCTCGTGAACGTTGCCCGTTGAGAAACGCGGTTTGTCACTTTTGTCAAAGGAAAGGACACATCCAGACTGTTTGTTTGCGTAAACGCAAGAACAATTCTAGTGCTGCCCAGCCCATGGATATTCATGTTCTTCAAAGCCAGCCCGCCCAGAAGGTCGCGTTTAAAGACTCTTCCACGGTTCGTGTGGGTGATAAACTTGTTCGCAATAAGCCACCCACCCAGCCCTCTGATATGCGACCCAAGCGTAATTCAAACGCTGTAAACAGTAATGTACAGACTGCAAGTGAAGCGGGAGTTGTTGTTCCACCCGCCCGACCCACGAGTTGTCGTAAGCAGCGAACACGCGCTCAACGCGCTGATTTTGTGTCTTCCGCCTCCACTGCACCGATCCACAGACAGTGTAATAAACTATTTGTGAAGCTACGCATCCAGGATAAGACCTTCAATTTTCAATTGGACACTGGGGCGTCTGTGACTCTCATAAATAGTGCTACGTATGCGGATATCGGCCGCCCTAAACTATCAGCGGCAAAACATTCTTTGGCTACTTATAGTGGAGAACGAATTCCTGTGTTAGGTGTCTGTAGCGTGCCAGCCACATTCCGTGGCAATACAAAAACAGTTCCATTCACAGTGCTCCGCGCTACAGACAGTGTAAACATTTTCGGATTAGACTGTTTTGACTTGTTTGGCCTGTCTATCCAAGACAATGTGTTGCAACTTAATTCTGTTGTTGTTCCTCAAGACAGCATAACCGATTTGTGTAAACGATACAGTGACATATTTAAAGACGAACTGGGTTGTGCTGCGAACTTTTCCGCTCATATTACGTTAAAAGATAATGCTCAGCCTCGATTTTGTCGTGCTCGTCCAGTGCCTCACGCCCTCCGGGCACCTGTAGAAGATGAACTTCGTCGTTGGCAAAACAACGGTGTTATTCAACCCGTTTCAGCGAGCCAGTGGGCTTCTCCCTTAGTTATTATAAAGAAACCGTCTGGCAAGTTACGTTTGTGTGCTGATTTTAAGTCGACAGTTAACCCTCAGACTGTCATTGATTCTTTTCCTGTGCCTCGACCGGACGAGCTGATGGATAAGTTAGGGGAAGCTCGTTTCTTTTCCAAAATTGATCTCCGTGAAGCATATTTGCAATTACCCCTCGACGAGCAATCACAACAGTATTTTGTCATAAACACGTCGTTGGGGTTGTTCCGTTTTCTGCGTTTGCCTTTTGGTTGTGCGTCAGCTCCAGCTGTTTTTCAGCGTTTTTTGTCTCAACTTCTGGCTAAGGTGTCATCGTGTTGCAACTATTTAGACAATATTGTTGTGTCCGGTCGGACGCCTGCTGAACATTTCCGTAATTTGGAGTGTTTGTTTAAAGTGTTGTCTCAGGCAGGCCTACGTTGCAACATCGATAAATGTTCATTTTTCCTTACGGAGCTGGAGTATCTAGGACATGTTATTAATGCTCAAGGCATTCATCCCTCCCAGTCACATTTAGCAGCTATTCGTGATTTGCCCGCCCCTCGCAATCTGCATGAATTGCAAGCAGTTCTTGGCAAATTGACGTATTATATTAGGTTTATACCTAATGCATCACAGATCGCTGCACCGTTGCATCGTCTCCGCCGTAAGAATGTTCCGTTTGTGTGGTCAGCTGATTGCCAATCAGCCTTTCAGCAGCTTAAAGAGGCTTTATTGAATGATCGTTGTCTGGTCCATTACGACCCTAACAAGCCTCTGGTGTTGGCTTGTGATGCCTCTTCTTTCGGCCTCGGTGCTGTGTTGTCACACCGAGCCGGTAACACCGAACGTCCTATTGCGTTCGCATCTAAATTGCTAACCAAAGCTCAGTGTAATTATAGCCAATTGGACAAGGAAGCGTTGGCTATTGTGTTCGGTGTCACAAAATTCCATCACTACCTCTATGGTAGACCATTCTATTTAGTAACAGATCACAAGCCCCTGACGTCACTGTTTCATCCGTCTAAACCAGTTCCTCAGCGGACAGCTCAGAGACTACAACATTGGGCTCTTTTGTTATCACAATACCAGTATGAGATACTGTATCGCCCTACGGCTCAGCATGCAAACGCTGACGCGCTTTCTCGATTGCCGACTGCTGCGGATGATGTCTTCGATTCCTCTGAAGACTCGTGCCATCAGATTGACGCCGATGAGCATCAATCCCTCCGGGATTTTCCGATTGATTATCGTCATGTGGCACGTGAGACAGCTACGGATCCTCATCTGAGTTTACTATTACGTTTTGTTCAACGTGGTTGGCCGTCCAAGGCAAAGGACATATCGGATCCTGTGGTTCGTCGCTATTATCCGCAACGTCATCTGTTGTCTGTTTCGCACGGAGTTTTGCTGTTACGCACCGAGAATGACCAGCTTCGTGTAGTGGTTCCCCAAGTGCTCCAATCCAAGGTCCTCGACTTGTTGCATCAAGGTCATTGGGGAGTGGTCCGCACCAAGCAGCTTGCCCGCCGTCATTGTACATGGATCGGCATTGATAAGCAGATTACGCAGATGTCTACAGATTGTTCGACGTGTGCCGAACACCAAGTTGCTCCGCCTCCACGCTATTTTGAGTGGGCACGCCCTGCCGGTCCCTGGCAGCGAGTACATATTGATTTCGCTGGTCCATATTGGAATTCTCGTTGGCTCATCGTGATAGATGCATTTAGTAATTTTCCGTTTGTTGTGCCCATGCAGTCTACAACGTCTGCACAAACTATACAGGCGTTGACTTCAATTTTTTGTATTGAGGGTCTTCCAGAAGTTTTAGTGTCTGACAATGGTCCACAATTTACCTCTGCTGAATTTGAAAGTTTTTGTTCTGCCAATGGCATTCGCCATGTTCTTACTTCGCCGTTCCACCCTCAATCGAATGGTGCAGCGGAACGTTTTGTACGCACATTCAAGGATCATATGGACCGCCTTCGTGCTACGCACTCTCGTCAGCAGGCCCTCATCACGTTCCTGTCGTCGTACCGGACCACGCCACGCGACGGCCCTTCGCCTGCGGAGCTTCTCCACGGCCGTCGTCATCGCACCCTACTACGGTTGTTGCACCCCCCGGATCGACCCGCCGCTTCTGAGCATCGCACGCGTTTTCAGCGCAACGACGCCGTTTTTTTCAGAGTTTATCACGGTCGCCGTCGTTGGGAACGTGGTACCGTGGTACGTGTCCAGGGTCGCGGTTTTTATACTGTTCAAGGTGCTACTGGGGTGCACAGGAGGCATCAGAACCAGTTGCGCCGCGCTGGCCGCCCGGATTCTGCCGCTCGTTCTTTGTCCACAGATTTGGTCCGCGGCGGGTTCCAGCCGCGCCTTCCGACTTCGCTGCCGCCCCCGGAGCAGCAGCAGCGGCAGCCGTCGCCGCTACCACGCCGACAGCCCGTCCCGTTGATGCCTCCCGCGCAGCTTCCTCCGGGAGCGCCCCAGGTGGTCGCTCCGGCGCCTGCGGTCCCTCTTCAGTCGCCACCGCCTTCGGAGCTGAGGGACGTCGACCCCTCAGCCGGGCCGCCTTCCCAAGCGGTGGCTGTGCAGCCTGTCCTGCAGCCGCTTTCCTTGGGCACCCCCAAGGAGTCTGACACCGCAGCGCCTTGTCCGGCGCCCTCTCAGCAGCCGTCGACGCAGCGTCAGGAGACGCTGCCTCTCTTCGTGGGTCCCGACGCCCCGTCGCGTCCAGTACCAGAAGCTGCGCCCGTGGTCACAGGCGTGCACCCTGACCTCGGTTTTCAGTCGGTGTTTCCCGAGGCCCCTCGCAGCCAATGCTGGGGTGCGGACCGGGGACTGCCACCGACAACAGTCTCCGCCCCGGTCTCTTCTGCTACGCCTGCGGCCAGACCCCTCACCCGCCGTCGACGCTCGCCACGTCATTATTCAACGACGGTGCGGCGATTTGGGGGGGAGGAGTGTTATGTCCTAGCCAGTAATGCCAACCGAGCCCGCTGCCAAAAGGTTGGCAGCATCAAAGTCCGGACGCCGTCCGCATAAGCAGCGCCAGCGATACAGGAAATCGCCGCAAGTCTGCGCGCGCCACCGCTGGCTTCTGGCTTCTTAAGCGCTGGAGTCGCGAGCGCTAGGACAGTTCTGTATTCGCCGCTCAGTTGTATACTCGCCACCGAATTGTGTACTTGCTAGTCAGTTGTGTGTTCATCGCAGCAGAGTTGTTGTTTTGTCGTCAGCCGACGCTGACCTAGCCGCTCCGACTCGAACTAGACAGATTTCTGTAAACACCGAGTTCACTACTGTGTTACTGTATCTTCATAAATAAAAGATAAGTACCGACTTTTATTTAATCAGAGTGTTTGGGGTTTCATCTTTCTGTTTACTGTTCCAGCGGACCGGTCGGCCCGCTATTCAGTGTGGCGGTGACTTCGTAAGCCATTTCTACAGCCAAGTGTTTGTCGCTACGAACACCGCCACAAAATAAAGAAATTACCCATGTCAATGATTTTAATGTGTTATGTATACGTAAAAGAAGACTATAAGTCACAAACCGAAAATCTGAGTATATGGAGAAAACAACCGCCGAAAAGGAAGAATATACACTGCAGCTGGAAAAATAAGAAACTATTGCAGATGTTCAAGCAATGCATACGTATTACCTTAAAGACAGTGTATGATGAAATGTATCTGCATGTGGAAATAGGAAATTAGTCATCTACAGTAAACAGCAAGGGAAACTGGTCAGGTGTCGAACTACTGGCCAAAATCAGTGGAGTCGAGCACTTTTACATCATCAAAGGATACACGAGAAACCTGTTTATAAAGATCCTTTCTCGCTTGGATCGACTTACAAAAGATGTCTAACATTCTGCGTGGTGTCTGTTTGTTCTATATCGTGTCTCCCTACCACTTTCGCGCAACGACGCTCTGAGCGTGTTTTTTAGGGAATTCACTAGTGTGAACCTGGGACCTGTTGCTGGTAAGGAGACGCCAGACCACACATGACATGTAGAGTTCAGAATAGTTCAGTGAGACTAGCGATGATATAACCAAATACTTAACGATTTCAGCGTCAGCTCCACTGCACTCTCTGTAAAAGAATCTTAATACTAACTAAATTTAGTGGAAGGGGTTCAAGGCTTTCATGTTTTTGGTTAGCTGGTAAAATAACGCCGAAAAAGCAGTTAAGTTTACCATTTGAAATTTTATTCTACTCACAAAACATTGTTTATAAATTGCACTATTGATAAAAGGAAATGTTTTAATACAGGATGGTAAAAACCGACTGCGTTCAACAAAAATGTGAACGAATATTCCCTGAATGGGTTTCCAAGTTCTACAATGGATTGAAGGATGACCTATGCCATATCACATCTATAATCTAGGTTTAAATTAAGTTTCACAAAAGAGAAAACTATCAAAATGGTCTACAGTGACCCTCAATTATCTTTAATTACTTATCTAAGTTGTCGTAAATTACAGTGGCTGATGTGGGTTCTCAATAACTATACAACAGAAAAATCATCGTGTTTCAGATTTTTACTTCAAGTGGCAAATGTGAACACCATGAGCTTTAATTGACGATCGGCACTAGCATTACGCAAAAAGGGGGTGTAACAGATTAGACTTCTGCAGTTCTGAGTGAAGCCTTATGCACTCAAAAATGCGTCATCGCGTGCGTTCACTACCTTGTCGGTGTTCGTCAGGGGGCGGCGGGCAGCACAGCTCCGCTCACCTCGCCGTCTCGGAAGCAACTCTTGTCCTAACTTCTCCTTACTACAATTTACCGAAGTTGGTTTAAGAAAAACTATCTGGCTGTGTTTTCATCTGACCAATCAGGGTCTCAATGTTAACCTTAAGCTCCGACTAGAAAAATTCTGTACATCCAACGAGAAACGTTACACTTTTCGTGGTGGGGGAATGTTTTTTTAAAGTTTGCAACGTAACAGAGACGCGAAAAAGTCTCACGCTAAAACTTGCAGCTGGTGTGGTCCTTTTAGCGTTATCGTAAGATCTATACTTTTCTTCTGGAGGGCTCTATCTTTTAACATGGGCTGGGGGGTAGTCCTGACCTAACAGAGATGCGAAAAAGTCTCACGCTAAAACTTGCGGGTGGTGTGGTCCTAGCGGGTAGCTGGCTACGTGGGTGTCCGTCCGTCCCTTATCGTAGGGCCTTCCAGCTTAACACGGTTCTGCTCTCGGCTTCTGTTCTTGTTTCTCCCCTCGGAACTGCGTCTGTCTCACGGTGGGAAGGTACGACATGCGTTTAGGCATTCTTGTGTTAGTCTGTGGTATTCTATTTGCTCACTCGTTACTCGTATTACTTTGGTTAATTTAATGTCACGATTTATTCGGAGCTATGTGACATACTACTGGATTTGCTTATCATGTCAGGGTTTTCATGGAAGGTGTTGGATTTGCCTGACACCTTACAGATGGTTGTATTCTATCTAAATGTGATGGACTGGGCGACGTACACCTAACAAGAGAACAGCCGTTCACTCTGTTTAAAACTGACGAAACAACTAGATGTTTCGGACATTTGACAGCAAAAAGACGTTAACTGATGGTTCTGCAAGAAAAATCTGCAATAATGTGGAGCGGAAGAGTTGCCAGCACACACCCAGGAAGATGGGAATGTTTTAGCAAAAGTATTATTCAGGTGACAAGAGGCAAAACTAAAATTAACAAATGCTCCCACTTACAACAACTGCAGGAAGGAACAGAGCTAACCTTTAAAGCAGTACAAGATGTATTTTACAGTAAAAATATATGCGTATTACAATTCGTGAACATACTTACTTTGTTTTATCAGAGTAATGGCTGGAGAAAGAAATAATTGAGTGTAATGTAGATTTAAATTATAAATTAAAATTAAAAAATTATGTTATTCAAACAGCACCAGAAAAATAAAATAAGAGTTTCTTCCTGTTTGTAAATGTATTTACAAAAATTTAAAAAGTTTGCTACCCTGCCAGAATTACTGAAACATACACTTTTCTAGTTACATTGATCTACAGGTGCGTCTATTTCTATCTAAGGAGCGGGTAATTGTATGACCATTACATCCAGTTGAAACTAGGTGGTTAAAGCTGTACAGACTCCCATTTCTTCCCCATAAGAATACAGAAGTATGATGTTTATAGGAAATGCAGTTGTTAAATTCTTCTTAGCTCAACACATCTCGAGCTGTGTGTAGAAGGGCTCTTTCGCCTTGTAGCACATCACCATTGGAGAAGAAACATTGTACTTCGCGTGGACCTTTGTAGCCCAAATGGTCAAAAAATCCTTGATGGCAATGCGATCTTACAGAGGCCCACTGAATAGCTGTCCAAATCACCACCGAATCACCGTAATGCGTCAGTCTTGTGACGTTAACTGGACCACAGATGGAAATAGTGTGTAACAAAACTCGTCCGAGCAAACGACTTTCTTTGATTGCTGCAGAGTCCACGTTTTATCACATCGACATCACGTTTCCCTCTTACAGGGCCGTTCGTGGTAGCCGCGTGGTCTAGGGCGTCTTGTCACGGTCTGGGCGGCTGCCCCCGTCGGAGACTCGAGTCCTCCCTCCGGCATGGGTGTGTGTGTGTTTTCATTAGCGTAAGTTAGTTTAAGTTGGATTAAGTAGTGCGTAAGCTTAGGGACCGATTACCTCAGCAGTTTGGTCCCATAAGACCGTACCACAAATTTCTAAAATTTTTCCTTGTACAGGGATTTGTATAATGGATGAATGGTTAGGAATTCCAGCTTGCACTTCAAATCCTTTCGTATGAAGCTTCCTTGGTGTTGTTTTATTGCTGGTTCACGAGTGTCAGTTTTGCATTGACTTTTGCAACTGTCTTCCACTTTTTTTTCACAATTTTGTACAATAACCGTCTGCCAAGACCACTAATACACTCTTTCGTACGCGTTATGGCTTAGAGAACGACATATTTACGCTTTAACTATATGTGGCATAAATCTTTGTTTATGATGACTCTTGAAACTCCAAACACTTGGCTACCTTGCTTGCAGAAGCACACAACATATGAACACAAACTGTTTGCCCACGTTCGAATTCACTTGGCACCGCGATAATGCACTCACAGCTACACGGAGCAGTATTCTGACCATGATTGCCACTTGCAATCTATTGTCATCATTGAACAGGGACCGTTTGTGGTCAAATATAACAGCGTAGCATGCAGGCTAGGCTAGTATCTGCATTTATGCTCACACATGTATTAGTCTCGGAGTTTGTGTAATTTTCTCCAAGATCCATGTCCAAGCGGTCTGTATCATGTGCTTCGTACTAAGGCACCAGGTAAATACGTAAGAAACAGTGTGAAAGACAGCAATATGAAAAAATTACATTTTTATAATTGTAGAAGATTTTACGATAAAGTAAGAAAAAAACTTGTACGGTCTGTCAGTACTCGGTAAGTATGTACGTTACAAGAAAATGGGTCTTCACACCTAATGAAAGGTATTCTTGATAGGAAAATATAAGGAGACACAAATATTATACAATAATAACTCAAAAATCCATACCTAACAAGCAGAAGAAAAAGAGTACCAGTGCAAAGTACAGAGGTAGACTAATACGCTATAGACGTCATGAATAAAATTGATTGTTGGCATTGTAAAAATTAATGATTTCACTGCACTATACTTGGTACACTCCGGAAAAAACGTTGCAATCGTGATTGAACGTACTTCATACACGGGATTTCTTGTGAAGATGTGCAGTAATGGGGAGAAATGTTACAGTTAAGACGTACAATATTATTTTATTAATAGAGTGAGTATGGTTTTGTGTATAGAAATGCTCCTCTCAGTATCGGGTTATTTGTATCCTCAACATAGGCTGCCGTTTCTTCTATGTTTGTCCTGCAACTATTTTTCAAACCGGTGTTCTTAATATCCGAAAAACTACTGACAGACATCTCCAACTATACTGATGTAATTTTTTTCTGGGTCTATTTCGATAATTTTAGTAGCTACGGCTTTCCGAGGCTGTGTGTAACTCTTCTACTGTACGATTTACACTGTATGTCTACTTCCAGTAACGTTTGGCAATTGTCCTTAAAAGGTAATGTGGGTGGATGTAAAATTACACGTAGGGCGAGAGTAGACATCAGGTTTTCAGGTGCTAAAGCAGAAGTTCGCCTTTCTCCCACCGGAGAGCGCAAACTTCATCGTCTCCTCATTACTGCTCTGGAAACTCGTGGCAGTGTGACGCTTACAGCTGGAGAAAATGCGCTAAGTCACTTTAGAACGTTTTCGATTTTAAATTTGTATACGTTTGATTGAGTGATATGTGTACCTGTATCTATTTCAAAATTAGATACGATCAGTACTGGACATGGCGCCTGTAAGCTTCCAATATCCTCCTTAATCTCTACAACTTCAGTTGTGTGCATTGTCTGTAGACTGCCGAAAAATATGAGGATTACAAGTACGCAGATCTGTTGGGGTAGAGAAGTTCGTAGGGTGTATTATTTACTCCATCAAGAAACTATTTGGGAACTTTTGTGCCCTAGCCTGTACTTTGATTTGTGTAGTCACTTCTCGACCATTCAAGCATTTTTTGGATTTTATTTACCTTTCATGCTTCACTATGTACCTTAGAGAACTTAGATGAACTTTTCTTTAGTGTAGCTTTTTTCGTTGGCTAATGGTTTTTTTAACATACCTACGTTTCACAAACATTTCGAATATAATCATATCGTCTATAGTTGCAATCGTTTTTGCCGGACACCGACTGAGTACATGAATCCGACAGCTTTAACAGAGTCACCCTACCATCAACCTCTTGCCTTACTGAAAATGGGAGCTAAATATGGCAAACACCCAAAGCTACAGTGTTTTCAGAAGCTAGCTTCAGAAACTTCCTACGGCTACCAAAGATATTGAGCACCTCGAGCGGTTCACTAAAACTTTTTTAGTGGAAGATGAACAAGAAATAGTGAACCAATACATTTTCATCGGTAAACGTTTTCTCGCGATTACTCTCAGTAAATTACAACATATCCTTTTTGAATTCGCTGAAAACCAGAGTTCCTAATTTGTTTTTCCATATATTTATTTGCTATCCTTTTAATTTCCTTATTTGTGTGTAAATTTACGCACCGTTTACTGTTACCTCAGGCCTGTGTTATCGTATCCCAAAGCATAGGCTTAGAGAATGCAAAATTATGCTTTAGGGAAACCTCTACTACTCTTTTTTAATAATAACTAAGGGCAATGGAACTCCTGCACAATAGAACCAAGATGTCAAAGTATTCATTTTATTAATTAATTTATTTATTGAACCTGAGCTGATGACGGTCATCAGCCCCTCTCTTACATCGGAGCAGCGTTTCATGCATAGAGTACCTTGTTTTTTTTCTTCCACCACAGCTACCCAAGAAATAACAATTTTAATATGATAAATAATATTAAAATGATCTGAGTGCTTATAATGACAATATAAGTAAGTAATACTAAATGTGAACTGATAAAGTTACTACTGACAGTACTAGCACAATTGCTACTGCTGCCACTAATAGTGACAATAGTAATAGTTATAATAATAATATCGACAGTAATAACAATAATGAGAATGCTAGATACACAAAGAATTTATATGTGTGCAAAATAGGTATTTTCTGATTTAGTGAGGTCTATTATAAGGCCTTGGTCAGTAGAGGAAGAATGCTAATATATTGATAATCAGAGGGAGCTGTGGCAACGTCCTGTTCCTGTGGTTGCTTAACTGGTCCCGATTTCCAGGCGTCTGGGAAACACTTGTCGTTAATGAGTGGTTGATCTGTTAATGAGTGGTGATCTGTTACAGTAGGTCATACTGAGCTTCATCATTTTGATTGTGATGCCATCAGGCCTAGTAAATACTGATCTGCTACACATGAAGGCTTTTTTGACTGTATTGCAAGAAACGTGCCTTAGACAGAATTGTTCGAGGCTGCAGTCGTTTACTCCCATGAAGTAATCAGTGAGTCTGTTTCGTTTCTGCTTCAATTGTGGTTGTAGATAATGTGGAATACCGCTTCTGTTCTTAGGCTGGGACAATGGGATCAGCTGCAGCTTTCCCTGTGCCAAGGACACGCAGGTTTTTCCACAGGACAGCTGGTCTATTTGCGTTGTCGGTTAATATAAGGGAATGCCTGAGTTTTGAATTTCTCATCGCTTGACTTACTGTGTTTCACTTAGCCATGCGTAGCAAAGAAAGAACCAGTAGGGATCGATTTATAGGCTCAAAGGCCCTGTCCCGTCTTTTAAATATCACGTACGTGTTGCAAATATCAGTAACAGTTAAGAAATGGATTAACATGTCAGTTCCATTATAGGGGGACGGGAAAGGAGGACAGACAGTGTTGAGAGGGTTCTGGTAAAGTGCTGCGCATTGTGTAGGGTACGTGTAAGGTATCGTTGCAGCGTATTTAGAGTATTGCTCCAGCTCCAGAGACTAGCAGTCTTAAAACACACCAGTCAAACCCAAAGGAAAGTCTAACACAAATGTTGGAGGAAGTTGATGGTTTTAGAGAGACGCCATTGGCTCTCCTGCTTACGTCAAGTATCACTCATCGTGAACATTAAAATAACAGAGCCAAAGGTACGTAGGGCGACATATGAAATGTCATTTTTACGCTGCGTGAATTAATGTAAAGACAAAGTCTTTAACATTATTACGAAGAGCACACCGCGATGATATACATCGGTGGGTTGCAATTTCCTGTGGAGGGTAGAACGGTCGCCAGGGAGCATTAGTGACCGATGACCTCAGCAGTTTGGTCCCATATTAACTTACCAGAGAGCAGTAGTGTAGTATCATTAACAAGCCTGGTGGTATTAGGCTTGAACTGTGCCGTATGTAGAGTGAGCACTGTGAATGGCACAGAGATGCGACTTGCACGTGTCAAGCACAGTTATTAGCATCTGACAGAGTTCGAATGGCGTGTCATAATTTGCCTGCATTTGGCCTGGTGGTCGAATCGTGCGGTATCCAGATTTGTGGGGCACTGGAATGTCACAGCAACCCAATATTATACTGCTTGGGTTCGTGAAGCAGGCACTGTCGTCGTCAAGAGACACTACATGGCGTGATCGATCGCCCTACTGTGCGCTAAGCACGTCGTTAGCCGTTCACGTCGACAGCTGTCATCCGAGAACAAGTAATGGACTCCCTGTAACACTCGATGTGATCTTGCAGCATTGGTCGGAGACTACCATAAGCCGGACTAGAGAATCACCGCCCTATGCACATGCTGCCGTTAACATCACAACACAAACGGTTGCGTCTGGAGTGGTGACTTGACCCGGAAACATGCACTGATGATGAACATGGTGACGCATTATATTTATAGACAAAATGATGCTCTACGCTTTGCTGCATGAGCATCATTGGCGAGTATGGAGGCAACGTGATGGGGTTTCCCGTTCTAAAGATGTTTTGCCGGGGTACAGCAGCGTTACTCCTGGCGTAATGTGTGTGGAGAGACATCAGGTATGACTTCAGGTCACAGCTGGTTGTGGCTTAGGGAACTAAGAAGATAAGACGGTACATCACAGACATCTAGTGTCCTTTTCTGTTACCTTTCATGCGACACTACCAAGGTGCAAATTTTCAACATGATACTGCTCGTCCATAAATCGGAAGTTTTTTTTATGAACAGTCTGCATGACGTTGATGTACTCTCACTCTTCAGATGTGTCTCTTATGGAGCACGTGTCAGCGCAGATTGGACGTCACTTTTGTCCCAGTAACAGTATGGAGGATATGATAAGACCAGTTACAGCAGTTGTGGGCAGCTTGCCTCAGATAACACAACAACATTGTGACACCCTTCCGTTCATTCGTCCAGGCCAGACGAGGGACATAGGGATAAATGGGTTATAATGCCAGTTTGACTGTAGTATAACTGGAGCTTGTTATCACCGAAATTTCACATTAACATCACATAACCTCTAAACTTGTGAAGTTTCATATTGTTTACTCCTCCCTTTCAAGTCCTTCACTTTTCCTGTCAGGCACTGTGCATTGACGGAAAAAATTCAAAACACACACAAAAAAAAATTAAATATATAATGAAGGTAATGAAATTTCTGGGGTACTGTTTTCTGTGTAACATATTTAGGTGACTAATATTGCAAGATCACAGTTTAATACACTCCTGGAAATGGAAAAAAGAACACATTGACACCGGTGTGTCAGACCCACCATACTTGCTCCGGACACTGTGAGAGGGCTGTACAAGCAATGATCATACGCACGGCACAGCGGACACACCAGGAACCGCGGTGTTGGCCGTCGAATGGCGCTAGCTGCGCAGCATTTGTGCACCGCCGCCGTCAGTGTCAGCCAGTTTGCCGTGGTATACGGAGCTCCATCGCAGTCTTTAACACTGGTAGCATGCCGCGACAGCGTGGACGTGAACCGTATGTGCAGTTGACGGACTTTGAGCGAGGGCGTATAGTGGGCATGCGGGAGGCCGGGTGGACGTACCGCCGAATTGCTCAACACGTGGGGCGTGAGGTCTCCACAGTACATCGATGTTGTCGCCAGTGGTCGGCGGAAGGTGCACGTGCCCGTCGACCTGGGACCGGACCGCAGCGACGCACGGATGCACGCCAAGACCGTAGGATCCTACGCAGTGCCGTAGGGGACCGTACCGCCACTTCCCAGCAAATTAGGGACACTGTTGCTCCTGGGGTATCGGCGAGGACCATTCGCAACCGTCTCCATGAAGCTGGGCTACGGTCCCGCACACCGTTAGGCCGTCTTCCGTTCACGCCCCAACATCGTGCAGCCCGCCTCCAGTGGTGTCGCGACAGGCGTGAATGGAGGGACGAATGGAGACGTGTCGTCTTCAGCGATGAGAGTCGCTTCTGCCTTGGTGCCAATGATGGTCGTATGCGTGTTTGGCCCCGTGCAGGTGAGCGCCACAATCAGGACTGCATACGACCGAGGCACACAGGGCCAACACCCGGCATCATGGTGTGGGGAGCGATCTCCTACACTGGCCGTACACCACTGGTGATCGTCGAGGGGACACTGAATAGTGCACGGTACATCCAAACCGTCATCGAACCCATCGTTCTACCGTTCCTAGACCGGCAAGGGAACTTGCTGTTCCAACAGGACAATGCACGTCTGCATATATCCCGTGCCACCCAACGTGCTCTAGAAGGTGTAAGTCAACTACCCTGGCCAGCAAGATCTCCGGATCTGTCCCCCATTGAGCATGTTTGGGACTGGATGAAGCGTCGTCTCACGCGGTCTGCACGTCCAGCACGAACGCTGGTCCAACTGAGGCGCCAGGTGGAAATGGCATGGCAAGCCGTTCCACAGGACTACATCCAGCATCTCTACGATCGTCTCCATGGGAGAACAGCAGCCTGCATTGCTGCGAAAGGTGGATATACACTGTACTAGTGCCGACATTGTGCATGCTCGGTTGCCTGTGTCTATGTGCCTGTGGTTCTGTCAGTGTGATCATGTGATGCATCTGACCCCAGGAATGTGTCAATAAAGTTTCCCCTTCCTGGGACAATGAATTCACGGTGTTCTTATTTCAATTTCCAGGAGTGTATAAGCCATCGGCCTTGCTGCAGTGGTAACACCGGTTCGCGTCAGATCACCAAAGTTAAGCGCTGTCGTCCTGAGCTAGCATTTGGATGGGTGACTATACGGTCTGCCGAGCACTGTTGGCAAGCGGGGTGCTCTCAGCCCTTGTGAGGAAAACACAGGAGCTACAAGTAGCGGCTCCGGATTCGTAAACTGACATACGGACGGGAGAACGGTGTGCTGACCACATCACCCTCCATATTCGCATCCAGTGGCGCCCGTGGGATGAGGATGACACGGCGGACGGGCGGTCCCGTTAGCCCTTCTAAGGCCGTTTCGGGCTGGGTTTACAGGTTAATTTAAGCGTGAGACATGCCACTGCAATTTGAAATGATGCTGCATTAATAATTGGTGTAACCGCCAAAATGTTGGATACATGTATGCAAACATTCTGGCACTTCGTTGAACGGCTGCTGTATGACAGTTCATGGGACGGAGTTCCATTTCTGCTGCACTTGCTGGGCCAATACAGGAACGGTTAATGCTGTCTGTGGATGACGCTGGAACTTCGTCCGATGACCACCGATATTTGCTCGATTACACACAGGTCTGATGATCGAGCGTACCAAGGCAACATGTCGACACTCCGTAGATGGGTTACAACAGCGGTATGCGGTGAGCGTTATCATTTTGGGAAGAATCCCCAGGAATGCTGTTCATGAATGGCAGCGTAACAGGTTGAATCACTAGAGGGACGTACGTTTTGCAGTCTCCGTTCATGGGATAACCACGGGAGGGTTCATACGAAATCGCACTCCATGTGTAGGTCCAGTGTGTCTAGCATGCAGTCAGGCTGGTTGCCAGGTCTTTAACTGGCCTCCTTCTAACGCACACTCGGCTGTCACTGGCAACGAGGCAGAACTAGCTTTCATAGGAAAACACTATGAACCTCCGCCCTATACTCCAATGAGCTATCGCTTGACACCACTGAAGTCGCACATGGCGGTGGTTTCGCGTCAGTGGACTGCACGCTATACAGGGTCTCGTTCGGAGCTGTCCTCGAAGTAACCGATATGTAACAGTTCTTTGTGTCACTCTGGTGTCAACTGTTGCTCAGATGGCAACTGCTGATACAGCACGATGCGACAGAGCAATATGCCGAACACGATATTCTTCCCTTTCGGTAGGGCCACATGGCTGTCTGGGGGCCGGTATTCTTGCGTCTTACATTATCGTGACCGCCACAGCCTGCAGTCATGTGGAGTGGCTACAGTCCTACCAAGTCTTTCTGAAATGTTGTAGAAGGAACGTCCGGCTCCTAGAAGCCCTATCACACGACCTTGTTCAAACTTAGTGAAGTGTCTTTGTTGCCTTAAAGGCATTACTGACTAACATCAATTCACCGCCTACAATTTCGAAGTTAAATAAAGCTCATGACTGTTACAGCGTGTATTTAAAGCAATTCTGATTTGCATGCTCATGGGGGCTCTACTATCGCCACTCTTAAACGACTGGTGTGAAATCTGAGTAGACGTCATCTTTCAGATGTAGAAACATGCCTACCAACGTTCGTTTATGTCGCACAAATCCATCTTCGGGGTGTGATCTTTTCTGTCAGTGTGTTCGTAATTCGAGATTCAACAGTCTCACCAGGCGAGGTGACGCAGTGATCAGCAATCTGGAATACGGTTCGAGAGGACTATGGTTCAAATCAGTGTCCGTCCATCCTGATTTAGGTTTGCCATGGCTTCCCTAAACCGTGGTTCGTTTGACAGGGCATAGCCGATTTCCATCCCTGTTCTTCAATCACTTCGAACTCGTTCTTCGTCTGCAATGGCCTTAATGTCAGCGGGACTTTAAACCCTATGTTCCTTCGTTCCGACTTCCAACAGTCTTTCAGCTGATCTGAAAGACCACGAACATCTTTTTGCTCAGTTTTACCCGAGTTTCACGTCAGAGTTCATGGTATCGAAAGACATTACGTTACTGACAACGTAGTCGAAGGACATGGCTTCTTTTAGCGAAATTAAAAAAAAATGATACTCTCTACAGACACTGATAATTATTAGAAACCATGAAAAAGTGAAATAGTGAGTTAACTTTTTAGATGAAATAGATCAAATGTTGACTGATAACATTTGTACTGTTGATTGTTACCTTCATGGTTGTTTGCTATCAAACAACCATTTCTGTCAACATTGCATATAAGCGTACGCTTGCAAGGTCTCAACTAAACACACACACACACACACACACAAAGCAGGCCGCTGTGGCCGCGTGGTTCTAGGCGCTTCAGTCCGGAGCCGCGCTGCTGGTACGGTCGCAGGCTCGAATCCTGCCTCGGGCATGGATGTGTGTGATGTCGTTAGTTTTGTGTTAGCAGAAGAGCCAACACCGTGTTACGAGTGGAGGCCTTAAGGCACGCGTTTTAGCTCACGCAGGCTGGCGTGAGGAGGGAAGAACTATACTGACGTGAGGTCTGGAACATGACAAGGAATGAGAATTCAGAAAGCGGACGTAATTAGTTTGATACTTAACGTTAATCCATTAATGGTGAACGTCGCTTTTGACGGTACATGGTTCACAATATTATCTGTTCAGAATACATGCTTAAAGTAATTATAGTAACTGAATATGGCACCTTGCGAGTTCGTAGCAAATGACTTATCTGAAGGCTATACTAAACTGTCGTCTGTGCAAGTGAGAGCGTATGTAGACAGTGAACCATCGTTAGCAAAGTCGGCTGTACAACTGGGGCGAGTGCTAGGGAGTCTCTCTAGACTAGACCTGCCGTGTGGCGACGCTCGGTCTGCAATCACTAATATTGGCGACACGCGGGTCCGACGTATACTAACGGACCGCGGCCGATTTAAAGGCTACCACCTGGCAAGTGTGGTGTCTGGCGGTGACACCACAGCTAGGTTAGTTAGGTTTAAGTAGTTCTAAGTCCAGGGGACTGATGACCTCAGATGTTAAGTCCCATAGTGCTTAGAGCAATTTTTGAACCACATACACACACAAACACAGAGAGTGAGGGGGACAGAGGGGGTTGGGAGAGAGAGAGAGAGAGAGAGAGAGAGAGAGAGAGAGAGAAGTAATAACTAATCTCCTAAGCAAGCCTTGTAAGGCCCAACGTTACCGACCGGATGAAGTGTCATCCTCAGCCCACAGTCGTCACTGAATGCGAATATGGAGGGGCATGTGAGCTGTCCCGTCCGTATGTCAGTTTACGAGACCGGAGACGCTGTTGCTCAATCAAGTAGCTCCTCAGTTTGCCTCACAAGGACTTAGTGCACCCCGTTTGCCAACAGCGCTCGGTAGACCGGATGGTCACCCTTCAAAGTGCTAGCCCCGCCCGGCAGCGCTTAACTTTGGTGATCTGGCGGGAACCGGTATTACCACTGTGACAAGGCCGTTGGCAATGAGAGAAAAGAGAGAGAAAGAGAGAGAGAGAGAGACAGAGGGGGGGGGGGGACTGAGAGGAAAGTAGGTCGCTAACCGGATATCTACAAATATTCCTTCTAAATTATTTATGGCTCCTTTAAAAAAGTTATGTGTTTTAGTTTGAGTCAGCATGGGATGCAATCCAAATTAGGAATCATATCGGAGAGTTCTTAAGTGACTTCTCGGTCCAAAGTCCATCGCGCCCTTCAAGAGAAAACATATGTTTGCAATGAGTTTTTGTACTTCTTTTATTATATAGGGACATAACATTTGCATCAGTAGGATTTACAGATGAAGCGTACATAACGTAACTCACTTTTAACCAACGGAAAATGTAATTTAGCATGGAAGGTCAAACAGCTCACACTGCGGTGAATTCGGGGCAGTGTATAATCATCACATAAACACGAAAGGATTATGGGGAGGGAAGAAATACGACCGGCTGTATAACGTTATTTTACAACGCAGATGTTAACTTTTTTGGTGGTAATATGAGGGCCATAAAGGAGGCTTTAGCAGATATTTATCTCCAGCGTATCTATGGCTTATAATGGAATATTAGCCTGATACTGAACTGAGGGAAACACCGAGGGAATGAAAAGGACATCAGTATTGACCCGAGAGTAACTCGAACAGACAATCTGAGTCACAGTGCCCGCAACAAAATTTGAATTCCCATACATAGAACAAAACGACGCAAATACTTCTATGAAATGATTGCACAGCGTATTACAAACAGGTATTTATGTTGAAAAATATACTGTATGAATTGAAATTTTAAGCACGAAGAATGTGGATGCATTCTTAGACTATTACGCTTCGGTACGAGTAAGCAGTCATTTTCTTATGCTTTTGCAATCGTTTGTAGATGATTTTAGCTCATTAAAAAGCCATCTTGAACTGACAAACTTCAATAAAAACTCACCTGGGCAAACGCTGAAGTTACCCGAAGAATAAAGTATGGACCTCACGAGGAAATAGAAAATATAGCATACAGGTAGCGAAAAGCTAGACTAAGTTGAAGGTAGTACACTTACCAGCTAAGTGGAATCATAGACATCCGCAATGAGTTTGGCAACTGTGGACTTTGGAGCGAAATTTGAGAAGCGAGGCACCATTATCTGCAAAATATTGAACCTAGAGAGTATATTGATGTCGCTGTGTTGATATTCGATTGCCTACAGAAAAGTAATACCTCCGAATGCTTTATGTGAAAATTATTAAAGCTTTTTAAATAAACCAGACATTATTAACAACCTACATATTTGATCTTCGTATGTACATATTTGTTTCTCAACATAGTTACCCTGGCGGCAAACACACATCTCCCAAGGATAGACCACTTTGGTGATACCGCCACTGTAGAAAGTTTGCTTTTGTTGACGGAGCCAGAACTTCACCTCTGGTTGCCTCGCTTCATCACTATTAAAGTGAAGTCCTCGAAGAAGCTCTTCAAAGTTAGGAAACAGATGAAAATCGGATGGGTGCAACTCGGGACCGTATGGATGATGATCGATGATGGTGAACACAAGGCGTCGGATTGTTGCTGATGTCACAGCGCTATAGTTCAATTCTTTTGTCTTGGCGGCTCGCGCACGCCCGCCCAGACGAGGGGCATTGCTGCGTTGCCAACTGCACGCGCCAAGAAAAGCACCGCCATAGTACAGTATAGTTCGAAAACTTACGTTTAGAGGGGAGCATGCAGTTTATGAAGAAAAGCCACCACGGCCGCATTAACCCTTTCGCTGCTTCAGAGACGCGCTCCCCGCATTCCGCGCTGTGCGTAATTTTGTCATCAATGCACTGCTCGCTGTGCAGGCACATGGTGTTCCGACTGCTTTGACACACTTATCATTCGATTTCACCAAACCTATTTGGCCCAAAAATTTGATTTTTACACATCTTCTTGACTGATACCTTCCCCCCATAAATGACTTAATTTTGTTTCGATGTTTAACGCAGTTATTGTGTAGCATTAAATGTAGTAAACCATTGTACGAAATATTGAAGAGTTTCAAGAGGTATAAGCACACACTTTCCTTATGGTCGATTTTAGTTGCCACTAGAAATTTCAAAAAGTTACATTCAAACGAATAAAATTCATGAAGTAAGACACTTAGAAATTGTTTTTAAATAAAGAAAATATCAAGCACTGAACAAGATTTGTATTGTGCACCTTTTACGTAGCAGCCAAACACCATAAACATTACACTAACGCAGCTCGTCGATCAGCGTAATTCCTGGAGTAGGTCTACTTTAAACTGTCACGCCAAATACCTATAAACACTGTTGGTATGACTATGAATAACTGACGTTTCGTCGAAGTACAATAGAAAATAAACAATTACCACTGTTCTTTATTGCGAAACAGCGGTTAGTGAGAATGAATTTTCTTGCTATCGCCTGAATTAGGAGGCTTATTGCTTGTTTGGTTTAGTTAATTAATAGAATATGAAGCAGTTGGTATAAAGAATGCTTTTTCCAAACTTTCTTTTATAGAAAGTCTGCTATCAAGGCACTGCTTTTGATCAATTACTTTATTTATGACTGAACGTTTCTAAAACTGAAGACACTCGTCAGTGCTCTGCACTGCAGTCGAGCTCTGGCAACGTCGTTCTCTGTTCATTGGCTGAGTGTGTTTTGAGACGTCAGATGAGCAGAACGAACCTAAACTTGGCCGCCGTCGTAAATGACGCGCACTTTAGTGTGTAGTCTGGGATAGTCATACTGAAGGAGAGGGTGTTCCACGTGTGGACGAAAACTTCGATTCCGATACTCCATTACAGCACGCCGCCATGTTTCACGCAACTCTCGTGGTAGAGGACTGTAAATACGTAGACATGAATAATAAAGATGTAGAAAGTTAATAAGGTGCACATTGTTTAAAATGTTTTAAGAGTTTTTACATTAAAAATTTGGAGACATAACTATTCAGCGCGCCATTTGATATTTACGAAACCAGTGCCGCAAAGCATGTTTCGAGAAACGAACCGCGCAGCCCCTTCTTTCAATATAAACTTGGCTACTGGCGAAATCTCAACAAACGAGAAACTAAAAAAATTGGTCTGCCGTTGTAATAGGGCCTGACTTCAACTTCCCAGGTAGTGACAGACGGTAAATATGTGATATCTGGCGTTCCGCAAGGTAGCGTCATAGGCCCTCTGCTGTTCCTAATTTAGATAAATGATCTAGATGATCATCTGAGCAGCCCTCTTAGACTGTTTCCAGATGACACGGTAATTTACCGTCTAGTAAAATCATCAGACGATCAATTCCAATTACAAAATGATCTAGAGAGAATTTCTGAATGGTGCAAAAAGTGGCAATTGGCACTAAACAAAGAAAAGTGCGACGTCATCCACATGGGTACTGAAAGAAATCCGATTAATTTAGGGTATACGATAAATCGCACCCTCAATACCTAGGAATTACAATTACGAGCAACTTAAATTGGAAAGACCACATAGATAATATTGTGGGGAATGTGAAACAAAGACTGCGCTTTGTTGGCAGAACACTTAAAAGATGTGACAAACCCACTAAAGAGACAGCCTACATTGCAGTTGTCCGTCCTCTGCTGGAATATTGCTGCGCGGTATGGGATCCTTACCAGGTAAGATTGACGGAGGACATCGAAAAAGTCCAAAGAAGGGCAGTTTGTTTCGTGTTATCGTGCAACAGGGGTGAGGGTGTCATTGACACGATACGCGAGTTGGGGTGGCAGTGACTGAAATAAAGGCGGTTTTCTTTGCGGAGGGATCTATTTGCAAAATTTCAATAGAGAACTTTCTCTTATGAATGCGAAAATATGTTGTTGACACCCACCTACGTAACGAGAAATGATCATCATACTAAAATAAGAGAAATCAGAGCTCGAACGGAAAGATGTAGGTGTTCCTTTTTCCCACACGCCGTTCGAGATTGGAATGGTAGAGAAGTAGTATGAAAATGGTTCGATGAACCCTCAGCCAGCCACATAAGTGTGAACTGCAGAGTAACTATGTAGATGTAGATGTAGATGAATAGATTGGGAGTGCCATATTGTCAAAATTGGTGCCGGAGAAATGGATTCTTATGACATTGTTCTGATGTCTTGTCCGAAACTTATTTTGAGCCGATAGTTAGAGGGCCAACTCGTGACGGCATCGTCTTATTCCTCCTGGCAACAAACAAACCTGAAGACATTGAGTCAGTTGAAGTTGATGATGGTATAACGGATCATATGGCTGTAATAGCATCTATGACGACGGACCTTACAAAGAATGTGAAGAAAGAAAGGAAGATAATTTTTTTAGCAAGAGTTACGGGATACAATTTCGGAGGATCTGAGCAGTCAGCATCAAATATTCGGTGATGAGAACGAAGATGTGGAGAACAAATAGAAAAAAATTCATAGGCATCGTGCAATATGGCATAGACAAGTATGTTCCGAGTAAGGCCTTAAGTGAAGGAAAAGACCCAGCATGGTTTAATAGCCGTGTTAGAAGACTGCTACGTAAGCAAAGAGATTTTCTTCTCAGATCCAAGTGATGTAAAAACCTAGATGAAAAACAAAAAACAGAACGAAGCGAAAATGAGCGTAAGGAGAGCAATGAGAGAAGTGTTCAATGACTTTGAAAGTAGAATTTTGTCAACCGTTCTGAGAAAACCCCGAACAGGTTTCGGTCGTATGTAAAACCAATAAGTGGGTCGTAATTATGTATTTATTCACTCAGTGACCATACTGTCGCCGAAACGGAGGGTAATAGAATAAAGGCCGAAACACTGAATTTGGTCTTCCGAAATTGTTTCTCCTAGGAAGATCGTAACATCGCCGCTCCTTTCAATCGTCGTAGAACGTCGAAACAGCAGATATTGAGATAACCATTTGCGTAATAGCAAAAAAAAAAAAAATTACTATCACTTTGTGATGAAAAGTCGTCAGGGCCAGACGAGATACCTAGAAGATTCTTCAAAGATTATGCGAAAGAACTTAGTTCATTTCTAGCAGTAATATATCGTAGATCGCTTGGCCAACGTAGGGTACCTAGCGACTGGAAGATAGTGCAGGTCGTTCCCGTTTTAGAAGGGCCGTAGGACAGATGCATACAATCGTTGACCCCAATCTGTAAAATTATGGAACATGTTCTGTGTTCAAGAATTACGATGTTTTCGGAGAATGAATATCACCTCTACAAAAATCAATATGGATTCCACAAATAGAGATCCTGTGAAATTCAGCTCGCCCTGTTCCACCATGAGGAAAACAGCACTCAGATTGGTGAGATGTTCCCTGACATCAGGAAGGCATTTGACACGGCCGCGCACAGCCATTTAGTGAAAAAAATTCGAGCTTTTTGAGTACCTGAGCAGATTTGTGGCAGGATTCCATATTTTCGTGCAGGCAGAACTCACCACGTCGCTCTTAACGGAAGAAAATCAACAGATGTAATCTTAAAGGTCAAGTCCGGTGTATCCCAAGGAATTCTGATAGGACAGCACAACATATATAAATCTTCTATTAGAAAGCGTCAGATGCTCTTTAAGGCTGTTTGCGGATGGTGAGGTTGTCTGCAAAAAAGTATCAACGCCAGAAGTTAGTAACGATTTGTAGAATGACCTCCAGAGAAATGATGAATGGTGCGGGTTCTGGCACTAGCATATAGCGCATCCATAGGAAAAAAATCAATTACTGTGCAGCTACTCTATTGATGACATACCTCTGAAAACAGTATCTATTGTAAAATATCTGGGATTAAGTATCCAGCGCCACTTTAAGTGGAATGAGTAGGCAAAACAAATAGTGAGAATATCGGATGCCAGACTCATATTCATAGGATGACTCTTAAGTAAATGCAAGTCATCCACGGAGCAAGTGGCTTGATGCACTTTTTCGACCGATTATTGAGTATTGTTCATCTGTATGGGATCCCGACCAGGTAGGACTGATAGAGGAGATAGAGAAGATCGTTTAGCCGACGCGAGAACGTTAGCGGACCGTCAACAACCTCCACTGGCAAACGTTACAAGAGAGGCGTTGTGCATCACGGATAATTTCGAGAGAGCACTTGCCGAGAAAAGTCGGATATCATATACTTCCCACCCCACATACGTCTCACCTAATGACGGCGAGGAGAAAATTCTAGAAATTAGAGCCAATACGGAGGCTTACGGCCAATCATTCTTGTCGCGCACTTTTCGCGAGTAGAACAGGGCTGGAGGTCTCTGTTAGTGGTATAAAAGTACCCTCCGCAACACACCATTAGGTGGCCTTTGGATTATGATGTAGATATAGATTCGAGATCGGTGGGCAAATGGATACAACCATTCACATATAGGACGCGGAAACCTCGCGACATTAACATTCCTGTATCGGGGACTGCCCGTTATAGATCAAACAAATCCACATTACTTCGGCGTGAATAATTCATTCAGCACGAGAAAATCCGATATCCATTCATTAAAGCACTACGCCCACTTCGACGATTATCATTGTAATATTTAATAAGAACATAGTAAAATAAGAACCGAGGAAATATCGATAAATCTACAATAACATGTTACAAATTATGGTTAACCTGTAACCGTACCATTTCATTGAACAAAAGGATTTAAAGAAAAAAGTATTTAACAACGGCAGCGATGTGGCGATCTCTTTAATGCGGTTCAGATTGTAGCCGTCAAGTTCCACAAGCGTTGGATAGTGGGAGATCCATCGTCTAGAGTCACCCGAGATTTCGCCAGCTAAACGTGAAAGGACTTCGTTCGCCAAAAACTACTGGATGCCAGCATCTTCAAACCGTTGGCTTCAATGAATCCAGAAACTTCTCCTGTCACTGGTGTCGTGGACAGAAAGAATTATTACTATGCACCTGGACTCATATCCTTAACCAAATATTCTTGTGTACTGCTGAAACTAAAATTAGGTGTCTTTTGAGTTATGTATCATGTGTACAATTTATTTGTCCTTGGAGGAAGAAACTTACTTTTTGGTGAGCTTGTGGCCCTCCACTCATTTAGCGATGCTTTGAATGTTGCATGCCTGTTTCTGATGCCCCTGAGGCAGCACCAGATTTGTCTTGGCAGCTACAGGAATGAGGGTCTGTGCGCTGATATGAAACTGCCTGGCAGGTTAAAAATACACTATTGGCCATTGGAATTGCTATAACAAGAAGAAACGCTGATGATAAACGGGTATTCATTGGACAAATATATTATACTAGAACTGACATGTGATCACATTTTCACGCAATTTGGGTGCATAGAGCCTGAGAAATCACTACCCAGAACAACCACCTCTTGCCGTAGCAACGGCCTTGATACGCCTGGGCATTGAGTCAAACAGAGCTTGGATGGCTCGTACAGATAGAGCTGCCCATGCAACTTCAACACGATACCACAGTTCATCAACAGTAGTGACTGGCGTATTGTGACAAGCCAGTTGCTCGGCGACCATTGACCTGACGTTTTCAGTTGGTGAGAGGATGTGCTGGACAGGGTAGCAGTCGAACATTTTCTGTATCCAGAAAGGCCCGTACAGGACCTGCAACATGCGGTGGTGCATTATCCTGCTGAAATGTAAGGTTTCGCAGGGATCGAATGAAGGGTAGAGCCACGGGTCGTAACACATCTGAAATGTAACGTCCACTGTTAAAAGTGCCGTCAATGCGAACAAGAGGTGAACTAAACGTGTAACCAATGGCACCCCATACCATCACGCCGAGTGATACGCCAGTATGGCGATGACGAATACACGCTTCCAATGTGCGTTCACCGCGATGTCGCAAAACACGGATGCGGCCATCGTGATGCTGTGAACAGAAGCTGGATTCATCCGATAAAATGACGTTTTGCCACTCGTGCACCAGGTTCGTCGTGGAGTATATCATAGCAGGCGCTCCTGTCTGTGATGCAGCGTCAAGGGTAACCGCATCCGTGGTCTCCGAGCTGATAGTCCATGATTCTGCAAACGTCGTCGAACTTTTCGTGTAGATGGTTGTTGTCTTGCAAACGTCCCCATCTGTTGACTCAGGGATCGAGACGTGGCTGCACGACCCGTTACAGCCATGCGGATAAGTTGCCTGTCATCTCGACTGCTAGTGATATGAGGCCGTTGGGTTCCAGCACGGCGTTCCGTATTACCCTTCTGAACCCACCGATTCTATATTCTGCTAACAGTCATTGGATCTTGACCAACGTGAGCAGCAATGTCGCGATACGATAAACCGCAATCGCGACAGGCTACAATCCGACCTTAATCAAAGTCGGAAACGTGATGGTACGCATTTCTCCTCCTTAAACGAGGCATCACAACAACGTTTCACCAGGCAACGCCGGTCAATTGCTGTTTGTGTATGAGACATCGGTTGGAAAGTTTCCTCATGTCAGCACGTCGTAGGTGTCGCCACCGGCGCCAGCCTTGTGTGAATGCTCTGAAAAGCTAATCATTTGCATATGACGGCATCTTCTTCCTGTCTTTTAAATTTCACGTCTGTAGCACGTCATCTTCGTGGTGTAGCAATTTTAATGGCCAGTAGTGTATGTACTCGACCGAGACTCGAACTCGGGACATTTGCCTTTCGCGGGCAAGTGCTCTACCATCTGAGCTACCCAAGCACGACTCACGACCCGTCCCACTGCCTTAACTCCACCAGTACCTCGTCTCCTACATTCCAAACTTCGCAGAAACTCTCCTGCAGTCCTTGCAGAACCAGCACTCCGATGCAGAGTGAAAATCTCGATCTGGAAACATCCCTCAGTCTGTGGCTAAACCATGTCTCCACAATATCCTTTCTTCTAAGAGTACTAGTTCTGCAAGGTCTGCAGGAGAGCTTCTGTGAAGTTCGGAACGTAGGAGACGTGGTACTGGTTTCATTAATGCTTGTGAGGACGGGTCATGAGTCGTGCTTCGGTAACTCAGATGGTAGAGCACTTGCCCGCGAAAGGCAAAGGTCCCGAGTTCGAGTCTCGGTCCGGCATAAAGTTTTAATCTGCCAGGATGTCTCAGTGAATACACGGTTCAAGAATCACAAGATGAGGGGGTATATTTGGCAATTTGCCAGACATATGGGAAGATACTATCTGGATTGCAACATGGTCAGAAAGAAATTGCAAAATCAGATATTGGAATATCAGACATGCCCAGGAGAAAATGTAGGCTCTTATTACAATGTAATAATGATGGGATGTAGAATGAAGTTTAGGATAAATACGGAAGTACTGGGGAATGATGAGATGTGCTTGAAGTACTGTAAGGCTGTAGATACTGCGACAATGAATATCACAGTAAGTAGTTCAGCTGAAAAGGAATGGACATCACTAAAAAGGGTAATCACAGAAGTTGGGAAGGCAAGTAAAGACACATGGAAGATAATTGTTAAGAAACCTTGGATAACAGAACAAATATTCCAACTGATCGGCGAAAGAAGTAAGCAAAATAATTGGAGGGAAATACAGGGATACAACCATATAATTCACGTGGGAATAAAATAAATAGGAAGAGCAAGGGTGTCAAGGCATAGTGGGTGCCGGAAACCATGAAGTGATCGAAAAGGAATGATCGTCGCAAGGACTGTTTCGGCGAACAGAAAACTGAAAAGAACCTTTGCTGTAGACAAAAGCAAGAACGGAAACACTGGGAGTACCGTGGGAATTCCTCTGTTAAACAAAGAGGAGGGAGCACATAGGTGGAAACAAGATACTTAAGGCTTCTACGTGCGTTAAGATGTATCTGATGACCTAACAGAAGAGGAAATGGGTGTCGATATGGAAGTTACAAGGGATCCACTATTAAAGTCAGAGTTTAACTGAACTTCGAAAAACATGCCATCAGATAAGGCGGAAAAAAATACATATGAATGGACAAGAAAATTGCAGGTCTCATAGATGACGATCACTTTGGCTTTCGGAAAGGGGAAAGGTAAATACTCCAGAGAGAGAAGTTCTGACATTGCCATGGAAAAAGGAAGAGACTTTCGAAAATTCAAAACTTTTTCATAGGTTTTGTAGACGTAGAGAAAGCTTTCGACACCGTAAAATACTGAAGAATATTGGAAAGTCTAAGAAAAAAAGTCTAAGAAATAAACCAGAGGGGACACGGAAAGTATAAAATGAGTACAAAAACGAGGAAGAATGGAAGATCAAAGGCGAAGTTTTCATATTAAAATTAATGTAAACGGGTATCATGTGTTTTTCCGCTACTGTAGATTCTGTACATCGCAGGCGTAGTGACGGAAATTAAAGATAATTTCAAGATTGGGATTAAAAGTCAGGATGAAACGATATTAGGGATAAGATCGAATGATGGCACTGGAATCGTCAGTGAATGTGAAGAAGAAATACACAACGTGTTGATTGGAATGATCAGTATGATGGGTACAGAGTACGTATTGAGGATAAACCGGAGGAAGACGATAGTAATGAAGAGAAGAAAAATTGAAGTTAATGATAAATTAAACATCAAAACTGATTACCACGAAGTAGACGATGTTTAGGAATCCTTCCATCTTGGAAGTCAAAAAGCAGATGATGCGCGAAGGAAGGAGGACATTAGAAAGCAGACAAGTAGAAGCTAAGAGAGCATTTTCCAACAAAAGAAGCCTAATAGTATAGGGAACGTGCGTTTGGAGTACAGGAGTGTATGGCAGAAAATCATGGACTGCGAGAAAACAATATAAGAGAGAACTGAAGCATTTGAGATGAGTTCATATAGAAGGAAGTTGAAAATTAGTTGGACTGATAAAGAATGAAGTAGTTTTCCGCAGCATCGGCGTTGAAAGGAACATATGGAGAAACCTTACAAGAAGGACGGATAGAATGACGTGTGTATGTGTGTTTGTGTGTGTGTGTTCAAAGAATTTAAAAACATATGAGAAGGAACATTGCTCCTAGCAGAGTTTCTAGGAACGTTGAGTGAAGTTCGTCATTGGTGGTGTTATACTTGGTATTTCACATTTCATACCCGTATTTTACAGTTTCATGAGCTGATGTGCGTTTATTGAAATATTTTGAATGACTTCGTGGTACTCAAAGTGCCTAACTGCATTCATTAAATATCTGTACGTAGTTTAGTAGTAGATTAAGCATATCCAAAAATGGAAGCTACTTGCGGAAACTGGCTATGTGAATATTCAATATATATTTCAACGATCGTGACGCATTAATTTATTGCACAAGCATCTACTAAGGGCGCACAGTTGCATTTGGCAACACGACTACTTTCTAAATAACCGGGAAACTGGTCTCGGTCTTAACTCGGCAGCAACACCTGTCACTGCATCGTTTAATTCATTATCACACATGTTTACGTGATAATTTTTTCTCCACACACGAGGCCAGTATTTGGGGGCAGAATACGCAATCGATTGTGAAGCTCCTCGTGTCTGGTTGTGCTGCATAGCTACTTAGGGTACGCTTTCTGAAAATTTTGTTTGTAGATTTAATTCTTTGTCTAGTCAGTACAAGATGTTGTCTATACGTGAGAGAACGATCAAGTACAACGCTTAGACATTTAGGATAGGCTACAGGGTGTGAATTAACTCCATGTAGGCAACATTCTGCTGGAACGAACCGGACTAAACAAATGGTGGCCGAACTAGCTACAGTGTTTCTTCTGGCGAGAAAACACAAGCAGAAAAAACTAATATTCTTTCGCCAGAACCCACGAAGAAAAGATGTGGGACATTGAAGTCTTACGTTGCAACTGAACATCGCAAAGTTATGTATTTTAACAGACGAAACGAGTTCTTAGTGACCTGCCTAAAGAGAAGTGCTGCTCGGCGTAAGAAAACAGTATGCTAGGACATGCAATATTCGAATAACAAATATGAGTACAAAATATAATCATCGACTCAAAACATAAAAAGAAAGTATATGGGGAATAGAATGCCTCTTCAGCCGTATCGTGACGTCCACCTGTATCTTGCATAAGAGGGGACATGAGTGGGAAACAGATTACCAATGTTCAAACTGAGTGAATACTATTGTACGTATATTTACGGATGGAAATTGATACTACCTCAACAAAAATTCGGCTATTGATTCAAAAATGGTTCAAATGGCTCTGAGCACTATGGGACTTTACATCTGTGGTCATCAGTCCCCTAGAACTTAGAACTACTTAAACCGAACTAACCTAAGGACAACACACACATCCATGCCCGAGGCAGGATTCGAACCTGCGACCGTAGCAGTCACGCGGTTCCCGACTGCGCGCCTAGAACCGCTAGACCACCGCGGCCGGCGGCTATTGACTCCGAAATATTTCTCTTTGTACGTCTCATGATACTCTGATCATTAATAGATATTGTGTCTCATCAGACAAATTTAGGCATATTCCATCAACGGTACTGAAGCCTCGCTGACTGCTCTGTCCTAGCCTGATTTTAAAGGTCGCATAACGCTCGTTACGTGCACGAAACGACATACGGTAGCTGCTTATGAAGCGAGCTACGTCGAGGATATAGCCCGTGCAAACAGCCAATAGACGTTGGCTAGAAGCGCCTCGAAGTCATACCCCACGTATATTAAACCTGCTATTGCGCGCTCAGCTGTGGCGAAATGAAGTCTCCCTTATTCTGAAGGTCCTAGACCGCAACGACCTTATGTCTCTCTCTCCGTAAACGTCATAAATCCGAAATGAAAAAAAGTAAGTTATCCTGCTGACTATCCTCTTCTTGTTCTTAACAGAGCTAAAGTGACCAGACAAAGATTGGTTTCAGTCTACTTTATGGTTAGGACAGAATACAGATCTATTCTATACGGATAAGCCGACTAGAGAGAGTTCGACACTACAGCACTATGCACAAAAGTTTCATCACGGAGTATAGAAACCTCCGAAAACCTTAGTGTTCAGAAGATCATGAGACAATATTCCATTGTTTGCTGTTCTCTGTAAAATATAAGAACACTATGTATTTAAGTAAAAACGATGTTTTTTGGAGACATATGACCACAAAACTGTATCATTGTGAAAAGTAACAATATAGCATATAGGTAATGTTGCCCACTCCT